>NC_051278.1:13562518-14906893 GCF_015220745.1 Sebastes umbrosus | reverse complement strand
CTCTGCCTCTCTAGAAGGAGTGAGACTAAACTTCACTAAAACAACCTCTAGTCAGCTCAGTCACCATCTGTCTGACTGACTACTGGATGTTTAGTGTGTGAACATCTTGTGCATACCCCCACTAATAACGTGGCAGGTTTAGTGGACGTCACAAGTATGCTCCTCTCGGTGTTTGTCCTGAACACAGCTTTCTAATCTTCCCTGCACAGCTTTTCCCAGAAGGGATTGGGCGACTCCCTCCTTTCCTCGTCCTGATTGGTTCCCTGGGGCTCGACGACCAGCAGGTACCAAATACAAAATAGATCAACCTTCTTCTTCTTTATTCTAATACGAATGTTTTCTTTAATGATCAAACTTACTAAGGTCAGACTGATATGGGTGCACTATTTAAGCTAAATCTAAGCTTTTAATTTATTAACTAAGGATGCACCGATACCGATACCAGATATCAGGCCGATACTGACTCAAATAGCTGGATCGTTTATCAGTGACAATGGGGCCGATCTATTCAATTCAATTCTATGTTTATACACCATATACATTATATACTGGCATTTTAATTCCTGTTTAAGTTTTGGGCAATTTGTTGCTGCATTAAAAAAGTTTACACTTGAATTTCTGATAATTTTGAAGATTTCTTACCAAGTTGCCGGTGTATGATTTATTATTTTAATAATAAATAACAATTTATATCTATGTATTTATTTGTTACATTTTGTTTTACAAAGTTAAAAAACACTGTTTCAAGTCAAGCCTTATGTTGCTTTACACATAAAAGAATGATCCCAGTCACTTCCACACAATGAAGCATACAGCTTATCAATTAAACACTGCTATCGGATCGATACTTGGTAAGCCCAGGTATCGCTATCGGGGATCAGTGCATCCCTGTTATTAATCCAATGACAACTATGTGGCCTTATGAATATAGTGAATTCTCACTTATAGTCAGAGACAATATAGTAAGAGAGTGTCTCGTCTCACAGCCTACTCTATGATGATCAATACAAGAGCAACTTTGAAAGTCAGTTTTGCAATGAAACATCTCATGTTGCAAATAAATGACTGAATCTTATACTGGTCGTTCATGGTCCCAAACACATGATGTATCATACCAGAATAAGGTGTCAAGTGTTTACTGTGGTGACTTTGATTGTATTAACCTCTACTTTAATAGAGTGCTACAGGAATGAGTCCTAAAACCCGGAAATGAGTTAGCACTTCTGGTTCCATCGTCTTTTAAGTTACGTACGAAATTCCCTACTAACACGCTATTTATTACGCTAAAACAGTATGTGAGATTATTTTTTAGTATGTCCGAAACCAATAGTACGCAAATTGCATACTATTTCGGGTGAAGTATTACAGTATACAAACGCTCAACACTACGGTAGTATACATATCCCACAATGCAATGCGGTAGTGATAACAACCTTCATAACAAACGTCGATGGAGAGCTCTGTAACATCAATAACGCTTCAATTCAACTGCAAGTGTAAGATTTCACGTTGCTAGGCGTAATATATATATTTTTAATTAATTCAGGCTTTGATTTTTCACAAATCGTTGTTTTGGTAAAAAAAAAAAAAAAAAGTTGGCATGGTTACCATGGTTATGGTTACGGTCCTCATCGCAAACCGGCAAGGAGGCTCTCAGAAAGTGAAATTTGAAATAAGGTCTGTGGTTAACACAAGCTTAAGAGATTTAACGTTTTTTTCTACGGCATGAAAGTTAATATCCCACTCATGAATTATGAAGCTTTTATATATCTTAAAAAAGGCAGTTGCTAAGAAGTGGCTAAAAGAGACTACAAAACGTCATCACTTCGACTCGTCCACCTTTACAGTCTCGTTGTGTATACTCACGCTCATGCGACCGAGGTGTAGTTCGTTTATAATCTAACGTTAGCTTTTTTACTTCTGGTGATTCACACTTTAAAAATCATAAAAGTGGTGCTCATTTGTGGAGATTATTTTTACGGGAACAAAACGTGTAAGTATCATACACATTTGTTTTCCACAGAGCTGATTTTCTGCAATAATCCAAAACCTAATGGAAAATTCCCATTTGCTTTTAGTCGAGGGAACCAGGCTGATTCTAACTTCCGGTTTGGCCTACAAATTACGTCATCCCTGCAGCACTCTATTAAAACAAGAGTTTTCTGTTCGTGGCTCTGTGAGACTGTACTTAAACCCAGTGGTGCTTCAAGTTAACATTTTCACAACATGGATGTATTAAGAGAGATTCTTCCTCTTATAATATATCCATCTTTCACAGTGACAATGCTAACATGCAGTGTAATGTTTACCATGTTCACCATCTTAGTCTAACAGTTGCTAATTAGCACTAAATTCAAAGTGCAGCAGCAGCAGCAGCAGAGGCAACCATTAGTTTGCGGCAACATTACCTTAAATGTGACCCTTGTAGTTGCTGATGCCTCCACCTTCTCTGCTGTACATTCAGATGTTAGTTATGCAGCTCCAGACTCAGGATACACATGGAGTGAGACGGACACACCTGAGATTACAGGTAAATCAAGGCAGCACAACATGACAGTTTGGTGTGTACTGCCCCCCTTGATAGTGGCAGGTTACTACACCCTTATATCCGTTAATGTTGCATGGGCAAACATGGCATGCTTTGTGTGCGAGGTATCTGCTGACCATGTATGCTTTGAAACGGCTCCATCCGTAAGTACATGCAGTGTGTCTCACAGGATGTTGTCTTTACATGCCATCTGTCTGCCACATGAGAGATTCCTGTGCAGAAAGAAAGAGAAGAGGGCAGGTTTATTGTTTGTGCATGTGAGAGAGAGAGACAATGTGAGTGATAATTCTGCTCAAAGCCGTTGTTTTCACTGGTCTGGGATTGGTTGGGGGGAATATGAGACCAATCACAACCATGGAAATGTGTGCTTTTCCCTCTGAAGTTCATTGCGGGAATACTAATAACGGGTTTCACGCCATCCTCCTCTAGCTCGGGATCACAGGCCTGATATCTCAGAATATGAGCGCTGGTTTTATAACTTTGGACCGTACCGTAAGTGCTTTTCTATTCTATTTACTGGGAACTAACAAGTCTTGGGGTTCAGGTTTTATAATGTCATATATTGTAGATGTTTGCCGATGACATGACCACACTTGTGTTTCTGACACAGGACTAGTTTCATTTCTTTCTTGTTTAATTTTGTGTAAATGTATTCTGACATTAAGCGTATTTCCCAAAATGTTGAACTATACCTTTAAGTACTTAAATCGACAGGAAAACACATTTTGATTTGTTTTTCAGTCTTCACATTAGAAAATACAAACCTCTTACAATATGGCCCATTGACAAGACACAAAAGAGCATGCAAACAGCCCTCACTTTCAGATTACAGGCCGTGTTTCCATCTGTTTGATGACACAGCCGAGCCTCCAAATCTAGAAGGTTCTTGGTTTGGAAAATTGGCCTAGCCATTTCCAGCACGCACCACAAAAAAAAACACCACACACCCAACCAAATGAAACATGGAGCCGATGGGAGCAGGCTGTAACGCCATGGTGTGTTTACATTTGTTTCACATGTGCCACAGTCACTCATGATGTCTTTACTTTTAGTTCCTCGCACCACTGACTCAGATGGCAACCGTAAAGTGCCATTGGATACAACCCATACTAGAGGTGAGCAGGTTACCATGGCTACAAACACCTGTTTGTATCCAGGAAAGCATCAGCTTGGACACATCATATATAAAACAATTTTTCTGGTGAGGTTTTCCTAACTGCTGCTGCTTTAGCTTGCTGATAACGAGTAGAGCTCACAAAAAAAGATGCAGTATTTTAAATTTCATGACAAATAAATCAACCTTTTTGTGTCGCTACCATGGTGAGTGTTATTAATTGCTGCTAAATGTGCTAATGCTGAGCTTGTATGATATCATCTATTCAGTGGAGCCAGTGGATGCCTGGAAGCCAGACGCAAATCTTTATGAATCAGGTGAGATAGTTTGCACTACTCCTTTTTCTGCCCCCCCAACAGAGTCACTTTGCCAGTAAGTCCTCAGTTCGGACTGTAAGTACTAACCAAACCGAGGCTATCTGGGGAAAAGCATCTGGGTTTCTGCTCAGCCTGTAATTGAAGGGATTTGGAGTCAAAGTCGAATGGCATGGTGGTTGCTTGAGGATAAAATCGGTTCCTGTTTGGCATAATTTTTGCCACAACAAATACTGACTAATGTTTGGGAACCCCGGAAAGTGGACAGCTGGAAATGTGCCGTGTCAAATGGAAATCTTACCAAACATATTTAGACAAACCTTTTTTCCGGCTTTGTAGTAAACAAATAAACATATTTCCAACACATGATTAAATTGCCTTAGAGGTTGAAAAGGTAATAATTATTTCCACCATCCCATATAAATGCTGTGTGATTACAAGGGATGAGATTTCTATCATTTTGAGAATGCACATGTCAGTGACTATTAAAGGACACAAAACATCCAGTGAAATGTATGAAAAGTCTTCTTGACAGGTCAAAGCCTAAAGAGCAGATTTTAGAAGAACTCTGCATTAAAGACTTGTGTGTTTCTTGATTTTCAGGCTTCAACGTGAGGGAGCAGGAACCTGTACCCAGAGCACCTGAGCCTGCATCACAGGGAGACCCAAGTATGTCCCTCATACTTCTTTAAAGCACATCAATTATGTTTGATTATTACACCTTTCAAATAATCGCCTAAGATTTTGACCAAACTGGTGAAAATTGGGGCAGCTAAGCATTCATTTCAGTCCCTTCGTCAAAATCCGTGGCGTGCATCTTGGTTTTTTGCAACCAGAATTGACACGACGGTGGAGCTAAGTACAACCGAACGCTGAATAAGACATTTCTGGGCCACCAAAAAGGTTATAATTAACTTTCATGAACTCAAAATTCACTGTGAAAGGGTTAAAGTTGTAAGACGAAAACACAGACAACTCCCAGACCGAACAATGGCGTGATAGCGACCTGTCAATCACAAGGTAACCACGCCCTAAAGCATACCCTGCTTTATGGTCTATTTGACTCTAAATGGGATCATAATTGACTAAATGAACATCATGCTGTATTGAAGAAGACTTGAAACTAGCGATTGAGACCATAAACTCATGTTTACAATGTTTACTGAGGTCATAAATCAAGTGAGAAGTAGGCTCATTTTCTTTAGACTTCTATACAATCAGACTTCTTTTTGCAAACAGAGGAGTCGCCCCCTGCTGGCTATTACAAAGAATGCAAGTTTAAGGCACTTCCACATCGGCTTCACTTTACAGACCCGAAGGTTGCCCAGTGGTTTCAACACCGATTGTCTACCAGTGGTCAGAAACACATTGACTTTTTTGCTACTACTGCTGCAGGGAATCAAAGTTTTTAAATGTCATACATTATGGCTTTAACTAACACATTATTGAGTCTGCTGTGGTGTGTCCTGTGTTTGCAGATTGTAAGGTGGACCTGGTCTTCCTAATGGATGGGAGCTGGAGCATTGGGAAGAGGCGCTTTAAGATCCAGAAGGACTTCCTGGCTGAGGTGGCTCAGGTCATCAACGTGGGTGTGGCTGGACCCATGATGGGCCTCATCCAATACGGGTAACCTCACTGCTCCTGTTGCGTTACTATGGACCATTTTTAGATAAGAAAACATAATACGACTGCTGCTTGTTTTGTCTGAAGGGATGACCCTGTAACAGAGCTCAGTCTGAAGTCTTACACCAACTCCAGAGAGGTGAAGTCCGCCATAGAAAAGGTTACGCAGAAGGGAGGCCTCTCCAATGTAGGTGAGTGACCCACTGTTAGTTGCCAGCTACAGTAAATGCCTACAAACAAGAGTGTGAAAGGGAAAGGGGTTCAATTATCGCATGGTTTACTACCCAGGCACATTTCGACAAGCAAGGATAGAATTAAATCTAAATTTGCAGTGAGACACTGTTAGCTAAATTATAGCCCTGCTCTCTGTAAGCCTTGTTTTTCCTCTGCGCTGACCAAAAAGCTTTTGGTTTTACCACCCCACGGGGGTCAGCTTCCAGAGGGCTGTTTTTCTGCTTTGGTTGGTGCGTCAGCATGATGCATCCACTGCCACATGGGTCTTTATGACTGGCTAAATCTTGCATTCAAGTACAAATAGTGTTGTTTGTGTTCACCCAGAAGTGCTCTCTAATCATACAACAGTGTGAGTGGTTGTAAAAGCTTCCCAACAGAGCCTCTCCTGTTGTGCCACCAAGACAGACTAAATGATAGGATATCACTATTTTCTGTGATTATGTACATTTAAAGCAATGTACCTTATACAAAGACGTGCATTTTTGTACCACAGACTACTATATACGTTTTTTAAATTAGTTTTTGCATACAGTAGGCTTTTTTAGGATATGATTAGTTAGGATATTCATACAGTTTCCATAAATCACTGAATGTACATAACATACTGTACATAATGAACACTTTCAAAAGTAACCTATATATATATTTTGTTTCATTTCATACTGTACAGTTGATGTGTATTTGTATTCATTGGTTGGATAACAACTTTATAAATAGCAGATTGGTTCTACTTTCTCAGCTTCTTATCCTGAATGCATTCCTTCATTTCAACCACAGACTTGTATAGAAAGTGGATGCAGCATCATTTTCACCGTCTCTCTTCTGCCCCCTGGTGCACCGACAGGAAAGGCCCTCTCCTACATCAACAAGCACTACTTCAGTGATGCCAGTGGGAACCGAGGAGGAGCTCCTAACGTGGCCGTGGTGCTGGTGGACGGCTGGCCCACTGACAAGGTGGAGGAGGCGTCTCGGCTCGCTCGGGAGTCTGGCATCAACATATTCTTCGTCACCATCGAGGGCCCCGATGACAATGAGAAACAAAACCTGGTCGAGACCAACTTTGTTGACAAGGTGGAGTATTGTCACACAGGTGTGTGTGTGTGCTTTAAAAAAAAAGCAGTTTGAAACACAGTGTGCCCTTCATCCAACAGGCCGTGTGTCGGACCAACGGCTTCTACTCCCTGCCCGTGTCCAGCTGGTTCGCCCTGAGGAAGGCCGTGCAGCCGCTGGTGAAGAGAGTGTGTGACACAGACCGCCTGTTGTGCAGCAAGACCTGCCTCAACGCCAACGACATCGCCTTCGTCATCGACGGCTCCAGCAGTGTGGGGACTGGCAACTTCCGCACGGTGCTGCAGTTTGTGGCCAACATCACGCGGGAGTTTGAGATCTCTGACACCGACACGCGGGTCGGAGCTGTGCAGTACACCTACGAGCAGAGGCTGGAGTTTGGCTTCGGCCAGTACAACAACAAGGCCGAGCTGCTCAACGCCATCAAACGCGTCAACTACTGGAGCGGCGGGACCAGCACTGGCGCTGCCATCACCTACGCCGCAGAGCAGCTTTTCAGCAAATCCAAACCCAACAAACGCAAGATCATGATCGTCATTACTGACGGGCGCTCTTATGATGACGTCAGGGTGCCTGCACTGGCTGTCCATCGCCAAGGTTAGAGGTCAAGATTTTAGGCAGATAAGATCAAGTCAAGCAGTGATTATTTTCTTGCATTTCTAAAACATTTTCAGACCTCACTGAATAAAATAAAAAATGCATTTTTTTAGCTCCTTAAAGGGAGGAAAAAAGTGCTTTCCTCTGGTGTGTGTCAGTCAACAGCGAGGTGTCACACAGTGTGTGTTTGATTTGACAAACACAAGTGGGGCCCGTGTGTTTAATCTGCTGTCTCTTCCTGTGACCTAGGTGTGATCGCCTACTCCATCGGCATCGCCTGGGCGGCCCAGGACGAGCTGGAGTACATCGCCACAGACCCCGACAAGGAGCACTCCTTCTTCGTGGACGAGTTCGACAACCTCTACAAATTCGTGCCCAAGATCATCCACAACATCTGCCAGGAGTTCAACTCCCAGCCCAGAAACTGAGGACAAACGGGTGGGGGGGTAAGGGGTTTTAACAGAACGCTGATGGTAAATTTACTCACTCTGTTGCCCAGATGGCAGCGCTATATTGGCTGCAGCACCGCCATATTTGAACAGAGAGAGGTTTTGAATTTAGGTGAGTATTATGGGCTTAAAGTAAATCGGCATTCGGTCCCAAATATACAGACGGTGCTAACGGTAAAGGGTTTGCATTCACAGTGACGTACTGACATCTCATGTGCACTGTGGTTGTTCTCTAGTGGTGCCATAAAGAGAACAGAGTATTCCTAAACATTTAATTATCGTACTAATAAGTCATCCTTTGTAAAGGGTTTCTAAGTTGGAACTAGGGGTTTTAAATCATTTACATGCTTTTTCGATCAGTTATAAACCATTGATCAGAACAACATTTGGGTTGTAAAATATCCCCTCCTCTGGCATGGAACGTTTTAGCTTTATAGTTCCCTTTTTAGTTGACCTCAGACCTTATGGAAAAGAGCTGCAAAACATCTGGACCAAAACTAATTTATTAGTAACTTTTCAGTGTTTACTAACTGCATGTTTGATGGATTGAATTTGTGACTACAAGCTTGTAAAAGCATGCGCCATACTGGAGGAGCCAAAGGGATTTTTGGCAACCCAAAGTCCTCAAGTACAAATAACAGAACCTTTACAGAGGGTGCCTTATTAGGAAGTGGTACCAAAATGATTAACACACATAAAGCTACCTTACTGGGATATGGTGCTTGCAGATGTAGATTTAAAGCATGCCTAGCACTTCCTCTTACGGCTTAACATACTTCATAAACTTAATAATATGGTGCTTTTTATACAATTCTCAGTGAAGAGGATATACTTTCTTAGAATTGGTGCATTTTAATCTTCCTAATAGGAGAGATTTGATAGTAGGGACATTGTTAAAGTTCCTCTCAAAGACTATATGGTGCTGATGTTGCTGTTGGTATGAGTGGTAGTTGAAACGAGGCTTATGTGGAAGGCAAATCAACAACAATAAGTGAACTTGTGTGAGGAAAGAGGAGCTTGTATATCTTTGTATAGAGTGATGGCAGATCATAAACGTGCTTCTCTGGAAGGAAAGCAATTCATCTCATCACTCCTGTTTTCTAACAGTGTGGTTGCTTCTAACACTGCAGGCGTTTCTCCGTTTTGTTGAAAGAGTATTTATGATTTTCTTCCTGTTGTGTCCTGTTTGTACATATGCATATTAAAAGCCTTTCGCTAATAATGTTCATAATTGATCAATATTTTTTTTTTTGCAATTTTTAATAAAATAAATAAAATGAAGAGAACTTAAAGTGAGTGTCTTCTGGATTTTTGTTGATCCAATTTGCATCAAAATTGCACTCCTTCTCGGATTCATAACTCGAGTCGAATATGAACACGCGGACGTGATACACACATGTTTAGATTCAGAGTAGCATACCCTTACATACGCTGCATAGACTGGATCAAGAACCAAGTAACCAACAACAGTGGAGCCTGACCGAACAGCTGGAGGATCTAGATTTCACCAATAGTCACAGATTATAACCAAGTTTAGGAGGTAGACAGCCTCACATACCTTGGGAGCATAATCACTATGGACGGAGGAATTGAGGAAGATGTCAAAGCCAGAATAGGAAAGAATAAGAACAGTAATCAACATCCGAAACAAAAAACCTTAAAACCAAACTGAAAATGTTTAATTCAAACGTCAAATCCTGACATGTTAAATAACCACCAACGTACTCAACAAACTACAGACATTCGTCAACTGTTGCCTCCAACACCTCCAGGGAATCTACTAGTCAGACTCCATCACCAAAACCTGTGGGAGTGCACCAAACAAGAACCTATAGACCTTCAGGACAAGTTAATGGAGCTGGATAGACCACACACACACACACACACACTCAGAAAACAAAATAAATCAAACATCAAGCAAGGCAAGAGAAAGAGAGGAAGACCTTGAACCACCTGGAGAAGAAGCACAGAACAGGAGATTAAGACTGAGGGGCTGTGATGGCAGCAACTGGATCAAAAAGCACATGACCGGAGAAGATAAAGGGCTTTCATCGATGGCCTATGATCCCTAGGAAACACAAAGGCCTAAGTAAATAGCATACACTTTCCATGGATATCTTATCTAAGACACTCCTTATAACTCCAGAACCTGCCTAAGAATCATCACGTTTTTAAGTTTTCTTCAGTGTCAAAGTAATACAGTGATAGTTGGGTGTTCATCCATAGGTGCACTGCAAGCAGGAATTGTTAATGGATAAGTCGGCATCTGTTTTAGTGTAGTCAAAAATATGTTAGTATCGATATTAATACATCGACATATCGAATACTTGTTTTCCTCAGTATCGATACACTGGTACCAGCTGTGCTTTCTGCTCTCTCTTCTCTCCGACAGCCGTTTATCTTTTCCTAAAAATTAAAAGTTTTAAGCCCTCGATGTTGCGTCAATTATTCCATGCGGTATCGAAAAAACGTATTGCATATCGATATTTTTCAAGGTATTGTATCAAAGTTAAAAATTCCAGTATTGTGACAACAATAATATGTTTAATGGTGCCAATTTGTCAAAATGTAAACTAATACAGGATGAAAACCAGGGATCAAGCTGTACCCACGGCGTAACAACACAACCACTGATCTGCACTGATAACCACATTTGGTTTCTACAAATTGCAAACAGCTTCCACGTTTGTCAAATGACCAATAATCACCCAGTTAACATTTTACAGCAGGTTTTATTTTTAACATACTTTCATATACAAACCAGTGACTGAGAAAATGGCTCATTTGAAGCTGTACTCTACAGGTACAACATCTTGATTGACTTGTTTTTTCACCCAGGATAGTTTCGTCCTCACAGTTTTACAGTAAACTGGGATTTGCAGGACATTTGGATGGTTTACGCATTATTTCAAAGTAGTCCCACAGCACGGCACTAATGTCCTGCTAAACACTGGACTACTGTAAATATCTGGACAGGATACATCACATTGTAGTTGAGCATGTCCGCACAAGTGGGGAAAACTACATACAGTACAAGCCATTCAATTCACACAAGAGCAAACTGGCCAAAATCAATTAGTTATTCCTAAAAATGGACATCTAGAACCAAGTTTGAATTGTAATTATATAACCAAGATGGTTTACTTTGGACACATATGCTTGTAATCGTATTTGTGAAGTGTACAGTTAATCTAACAAACAGGCATTATATTTAATGGTCTGTATCACTCTACCAGCTTTGCCTTGAAATGCACAAAATTGATTCCCCAACCACACTTATCAAAAAGGAGCACTCAAACTCACGCTGCACAGTAAATTTTAAGACTGAATATATATTTTGTTTATTATAAGCATTTGTAATTTTACATCCAATGTTAAAATCGACAACATTGTGACAACCGGCTCCATCTCTCCGCCGTCCCCTCCCTCCCTGTTCCCCCGAAATGAGCTTGTTAAAATAACATTTTCAAGACCTTTTTTAAAGCAAAGGCACATTTGTCAATACGTGTTTTAAAAAGGAAAATAAAGGCAGGCCAGCGAGCAGAGTCCGTCTGAGAAGCAGAGAAGAAGAAGAGAGGCTTCCACGACAGCTCCAGCGAGCCTTCAGTACCCCACATTTCTGGAACAACACAACACTAAACCTGACTTGGAGTAAAGGGTCCGGACCTGGTTTCGTCTGAGAGCCAAGGTCGAGGGCCAGAGGGATTTGGGATGAGCGTGAAGTCGCAGGGGCAGAAGACCGGCTTGAAACCTCATTTCTCCACTCCACACTCTTTAACACTTGTCCTGAGCCTCCTCGCTACGGAGGTTAAGTTTTAGTTTGTCTGAGGGGGGGGCGCTGTGGCCGGTCACACCCAGGCCTGCCTGGATGGTAGATGGAGGACTAGAGAGCTAATTCTCCTCCTGACTGCCCTCCCTGCCGACCCTCTTTATGGGTACGGTAGCCCGTTTGAGGCCAGCGGCTACATAGTCTACCAGTCCGACAGGAAACCAGTGGGCTGTGAGAGGTGGGATGGACCCATGCCTGAACGTCCGTCCCCTCCTGTGTCTCTATTGGTCCCTGATCGTGGGAGGCTGAGTCAGAGAGCGGGGCTGCAGGGAGAGACGCAGCTCCGCGTCATACGAACACTTTGGCGAGAGCGTCTGCCCCGGCGCTGGCGATGTAGCATTTAGACGGATGAAACGCCACATCGTGGATCGACTCCTCGAACTTCTTTCTGTGAGCCGTGAACTCCTGGATGCAGGTTTTACTCTCCAGGTTCCACAGACGTATTGAGCAGTCGTGACCTGCAGAGGACATAACGAGTTACAGCGATTAAACTAGAGTTACCGCCTCGCAGTTGTACGCCTGCACCAACCAGTCAAGTAGCAGTTTACATCCATGCCTGTCCAAAATGTCATCACTTCATCCTGTTAGACGTTTGTGTGAAATTGTCATAATTAGCAAATAAATTCTTGAGTTATAGACAATAATATGTTTTGTGAGGTCACAGTGACCTTTAACCACCAAAATCAAACCAGTTTATCCTTGAGTCGAAGTCGACGTTTGAGGCAAATTTGAAAAAAATTCCCTCCAGGCGTTCCTGAGATATCGCGTTTACAAGATCGTACCCGATGGACGGACAGACAACCTGAAAACATAATGCCTCCGGCTGCGGCCTGTCGACGGCGCAGAGGCATAAAAATGTAACTTATTGTGATGTACAAAGGACGTGCAATAAGTGACTGTGAGCAAGACCCAGTTTCTCCTAAAACTTGTAAACAAGACTTGCGTCTTTGTGGCACATAGGATGTTTGGGAGAACCTTATTTACTTTATTATAGGGAGTTTTTCCCTATCCGAAGAGAGGGTCGTACTGTAAAGGACAGAGGTCGTCGTATCCTGAACAGATTGTAAAGCCCCCAGAGGCAAATTTGTGATATTGATCTATACAAATAAAATTGACTTGACTTGACATGAGTGAAGTAACTGCTTACAAATGTTCAGACTGTACCAGTACATGAAAGTACTATAATTATCAGTGACATTATCCTGTACAAGGCATGTTCTTGGTCCTAATTAAATGATCCGTGACTGAATTAAGCATGATTTATGGTTGCCACATCCGCGAGGGCCCGAGTCTTTGCACGGCCAAAGAGACATCTCACCATCAGACACGTCCCTTCGTGGGGTTTCCGTGCGCCAAATCTTTTCTAAATACGCGAATATGGATAGGTGGCAAATATGGAGAACTTTGAGGAGATTTGAGAATGTTGGTTTGCCTCCGAGTATAAAAGATCCAAACGTTTCCTCGTCAGCTCATGTTCTAGAGACCGTCCTTGCAGAAAGTAAAACCGAGGCTTTAGTCATCTATTTTACACACCTGCTGCTGCTCCAAAAATAATCCTCCAAAAAACAATATTGCTACTGTTACACAAAAACTGTACACGTTATACTACCACATATAAGGCTTTTCAAGATTCTGAAAAAAATATATATTTCTGATAAGTTCAGCTGCACAGCAGTCAGGTTAAAAAAAAATAAAATACTCACCACATTAACACTTGGAAAATAACTCTCACATAGCCACCTACACGTTACACTCACAGTCACTGCTGGGTTGAGTCTGAGGCAGATAATCTATCAATGAACTAGTGTATAAAGGGAAAACAGTTCTGTTAGAGAAAGCACAAGGAGACAGTGGTTAAGAGGTACTTACTGCCTGACATGAGATAAAGTCCGTTAGGGTCGACAGCTAAGCTGGTGACAGCATCCAGGTGAGCCACCATGGAGTGAATCAGCTTCCCGCTGTTGTTGTCAAAGAACTTGATGTGTCTGTCCTCCTGCGCAGTGATGGTGATGGGAAGAGTCGGGTGGCTGAGGACCTTATTGATCTGACAGGGGGTGCCTGGTTAAAAACAGACAAGCACATTAGACATCACTGAATGGTTCAACATCAAACCATTAGCAACTAAAAGTCCAATCTGTGGAAATATTACACTCTATGTCAGTGGTTTCCAACCTTTTTCCTTAAGGAACCCATCACTATCACTGAATAACAAGTTGTCATCCACGCCTTAAAATCAAGAAAGCCTCACGACGCCCGTGATGCTTTGGCGACCCCTAAGGTTAGGAACCTGTGCTCTGTCGGTGGATGTTAAGCATGTTCATCTTAGCTTAATGCTAACATTTTTTTAAGCAGTGTGGTAACACTCTGAGTCAGTTTGTACTTAATGCAGACATCAGTACTTGCTGGTAAACAACTTACTAATACGAGACAGATATTCTTAACATTATTATGATATGCAGTTAGGTCTTATGACTAAAGTACTGTATCAGTGTCCTAACTGGCAGTAAACTTGGAGTTTGCATCAGAGCGTCTGCTAATGATTTAATTTCCTACAGCCGCCACCAGATGGTACTCAAGAGCCATATTTCCCTACTCCACTTCAACATTATGATTGAATTCAACCAGTGTAATATGGTGTGTTTCATTATTATTAGCCCAGAAATCGATAGAGAATTTTACTGATGGGAGGTCTGAATGCTGCAGCCTTTCATCTGACAAACCTACCCGGCTCCAAATTGGACTCGAGACTGAGGACCAACTGGCGGGTCTCCATGTTGAAGAGGCCCATCTCTCCATTTGTGAAGGATGTGACCAGGTGGGCCGGATCACTGCACACCAGGTCTACTGAGGAGGGAACTCCAAGCTCTTGTACACAGAAAGACAGACATATATTTATGTTAATTATTCTATTTAAGCAAATATTAAGGAAAAACAAAGTCATGATACAAGCAAGTACTTTTGTCTTCGTTGAATACTGCGAGGGCGGGGGAGGTGGTGTTGGCGTCCCACAGTCTCACGGTCCCGTCTGCCGAGCAGGAGAGGAGGCGCTGGTGTGCGCTGCTGTACACCAAACCCCAAACGGAGTCAGTGTGTCCCAACAACGCGCCGCGCAGCATCGACGGGTCTGACACAGAAAACACAAAGTCAGTTACCATCATCTGATCTGAAAACCCTCAGAGATTCAAACACAACACAACGACGCTGTTACCGTAGGAGTCGTAGGGGTCGATGTTGGGATTTGGCGTGTTCCAGCATTGTATAGTCCCGTCAACCCCTCCGCTGAAACACTGCTCCCCTGTACTGCTCATCACCACACTCAGTACAGCCCCCCTGTGGTTTCAATCATAATGAATTAGCAAAAGTTCTTGTCCAACGCTAAACTGAAATGTTTTATGTATGTGCAGTGTTTTTACCTGTGGGCCCTGAAAGTGTAGATCGGTTCCACATCTAAAGATGCACTCCTGTGGACAAACAATGTGTTCATTAATGTTACATAGAAAACCAAACAGCAGAGCCAGCTTAATATGTGTCAGTAGTCGTGTTTCCATTCAACTGTCAAGTGAATTTTAAGCAAAATTTTGAAATGTTGCAAAAAGAAATGCGAATTAGGCACGTTTCCATCAACTAATTTGGTCAGAAGTTGCACTGAAGGCTATGTGTGGCTGTAATCCGCCAGTAAATAGAGTAGAAGAAGTAGAGATTGAGAAACTGGAAACAAAACAAGTCGACTTGGCCATCTAACCTGTATCTAACCCATGTTACGATAGAAAAATGGAGAGACGATGTAAGCATTCACACCTTATGGGAATATCTGAGAAGACACCGACAGCGTAAACAGCCGATCAGTAATGTGAGTTAAATGTTCGCTATGTCAGAATATATTTGGCAAAGACATTTCCATATCCTGTTTAGCGCATAAGCTCGATAAAGCTCGATAAAGTAAAAAACCACCTCAAGTGAACGTACATTTTTTTCAGCAACTGAGCAGAGTTTTATTGTATTTTGCCGTTTCCATACAGCTTTTCCAAAGCGATACTTCCAAAATGTGCATTAAAAATATGTGAATGGATAAACGGCTAATGATTAAATTCAAAATGATTGGCGTAGAACTGTACAAGGCAATAGATGGCCGCACATTTTGCTGCTATACCAGTGATCGAGTTGCACATACTCTTATACTCGAATACCCTCGACTCTAAAATGACGTCAGCCTCTAAAAAATAAAATCCATCACATCACTACGGACGAGTGTGTGTGGGCTGCAGAGTTGTGACTTGACATAATGAGTCAGCCCTTTGTCACATGGGGACAGTTTCCTGCAGCTGAATCGTGAGACACTGCAGCAACAAAGACTGTCATCAACAACTCTCTAATCTCTCTAATGACGTTCACTCTGCTGCGGCGAGACTGCTAGAGGCTGAACCAAACACACTGCTGTCTGAGTATTAGTTTCTCTAACAGAAATCAATACAACAGTAAATTTAAAGCTGTTGATTTCCTTCCTTTTGGCTGAGAAAAAATTAAACCAACAGTAGGAATCGGGTTGAACTGGAATAACGTGAATACATTCTTACTTTTTGGCAGGAGCGGTCTTTTGCAGGTTCCACATCTTGAGCGTGTGGTCCTCTGACGCAGTGACCAGGACAGGCTCCACAGGGTGAAAGGCCAGAGCTCGAATCCCATCAAAATGGCTTCGCAGGGTGAATTTGGGGTTCCATGTTTTTCTCATGGCATCTTTATTGTTGCCAATCTGAGGAGGACACATCTAATCAGAAACTGAATATCCAATCAACAGTACTATCACATATAATCAGTAGTCCTAGCCGTAGTTATGCAGCTTCTTTAGTAGTTTGCGAGTTTAGTGTTTATTTGCAAAAGTAACAAACCAGTAAAACAAAATACATTCATGGAAAGAAAATAAAGGGAAAAGTGAAATTAAAAAAAAAATGGTAGTGTAATACAATACAATAGTGTTTCTGTAATATTGAGTTGCCAGCTATGGTAAATAACTTTGTTTTTGTGATTAAAAAGAGGAACTTTTAATGACTTTTCTTTGGTGCTAAATATAGGATCGGGAGCATTTTTATTGCCTCTCAACAGCCAGTGGCCGTGGCCGCCCTAGCTATGTAAACAAAGCACAGAGAAACTTGTATTACAATACACACAGAGGGAGAGCGACTTCATTCTCTGCTCAGGTAGACATTACTTCTCTATATCTTTACACAGACAATAATTATTTGATGCTATATTAATGCTCTGAATATCAAATTTAGCATTTTTAATGATGGTTCATTGTATGTCGTGATGAATATCCTTTAACCACTTTTTTTTTTCTCCATAAATACATGCTATTGCACTAAAACCATCCTATCTTAAAAAAGCCTGCTACAACCCACGTAGGTGTGTTTTTATAGCCATGTGACTTTGACATTACGATTGTAAACGTGATCTCAAAAAATAACTGATATCTTCCAATATCACACTTTCAAAGCAGCTTCCCTGGCGCTGCCTATAAAAATAGCTGTTTGACACACAGATGGCAAGTCTTCAACATGTGACGTGAGCTGGTAAAGTTTGCTGCGGATTAGAGGAGGAAGGTGGGATGGCTGTTTTTCATGAGAACATGAACAGAAATAGTTTCCCCCAGAGAAGAGGTCCCATGGCTCTTAAAATCCATTCTGCCTCTTCCTACTCACATCGTATGCCAGACTGTCGGCCTCGTTGGCCACGGTGAGTCCAGCGAGCTCCCCCAGGCCCAGCTCGCTCTCCATGGCCTCGTCTGTGCCCATAATGAACGACTTCCCCGAGGTGGGCGGGAAGGTCAGCGCCTCAACTGGGGAAAGAACAAATGAATAAATATACAACCGCTGTGGACACAGTTAGTCAGGGATGAAGGGAATTTAAGACAGTCTAACAAAGAGTTTTTGCTCGAGCACCTTCATCCGGTCGGTTCCCCTCGTGCTCGTTGAACCGGGCGGCGTTGGGCCGGGACTGGGGGGTGGATGGTGGTGGAGGCTGCATGTGGGACAAGTCCTCTGCATCTCTCAGGTTAGCCAGCATGTCCTGCAGCTTAGACCGGTTGGGCCCTGTTTAACGAGTCAACAGTGTTAACAAACTGATACACAGCGATGGAGAGCGGAGCAAAGACAAAAAGAGGCAAAAAGTATGAAAATAATTTCATTAAAAAGCTGTGAGTACAAGCTGGAAAAAGAACGCAGAATGAATATGGAAGGAAAGCAGCACTGAAAGGGAAGAAAATTAATTATAGTATGTAAAAGAAGAGAAAATGAAAGGAAGTCAACACCAGAGTCCTTGTTAGATGAATTGAAAAAGGTTTTGAGATATGTTTATCTCCAAGTGCGGGCTGTGTGGAGAGAGCAATACAATATACAGCTGCATTTTATGAGGTCTCAGCCCAGGCAGAGTCTTTAGTGAACCACATATGGATGTTTATTTTATAATCATAAGCATTTTAACTAGGGCTGTCAAAGTTAATGCGATAATAACGCGTTATATCAAATTTGTTTTAATGCCACTAATTTCTTTAACGCAACTTATGATTTATAGGTTGTAGCGGGCTCGGTTTTAAAGCTAGAGTGAAGATACTGACATCATATGAAACTAGAAAACCTAAGGAATCTATGGTACCAACTGGCATGGCCATTTTCAAAGGGGTCCCTTGACCTCTGACCTCAAGATATGCGAATGAAAATAGGTTCTATGGGTACCCACAAGTCTCCCCTCTTTCAGACATGACTACTACATGACTATGATGATCACATGCAGTTTGGGGGCAAGTCATAGTCAAGTCAGCACACATTGCAGGACAATATCTGTCATTGTTTTGTGTTGTTAATTGATTTCCAATAATAAATATATACATACGTGTATAAAGCAGCACATTTGTCCACTCCCATGTTGATAAGAGTATTAAATACTTGACAATCTCCCTTTAAGGTACATTTTGATCAGATAAAAAACAATTACGATTAATCGCAATTTATCAAGGACAATCATGAGATTCAAAATTTGAATCGATTGACAGCCCTAATTTTAACAAATGTGGCCCCTTAGAATCAGACCTTAACCCTGGTGCAAATATTAGTATGCCAAAGACAACTGCTCAAAAAAACAACCCTGACAGATCTCCTGAAGATCTCCTCCACACGCCCACAAAAGTGATAAAAATGAAGACACAGCGTGAAGATAAAAAATAGATCTCTGCATAAACCAGAGGAGGAGGAAGCCAAGTGTAAAACGTGGTGTCGAATGTAGAAGAAAGTGAGATGAACTGATCTCATGATTCAATCACAGTAAGAGGCTACATCTGAAGTGGGCCGTTATTCAGAGAGCAGTAGTATTCAGCTGAGTCACTTCACTGAGTCACTGAAAAAGCTTGTAATTGCCATCAATTTACAACAGCAGCAACATTACTGTAGTATCAACATGGCTGACAGATGAGGATGAAGATGGTGGTAATTATGTTATTTTGAGTGGAGAAGATACCAATGTAGGAAACAGACGACTGTGGAGGCTAGCGCTAGCCCAGATGGGTCAGAGATGGACGTGTCATCACGACTAATTTTCACACTAATCTCTGATATTTGACGGCATGAACAAGATGATGATGTGAATATAAATCAAAAACATTTAAACGGGACAGAAGAACATGCATCAAGCATTACAGTAGGATAGTAAAAGGTGACAGATTTTGTATTTGGGAGACATTCAGTATGAAATGATAGACAAAAGGACAGAGCAATGCCGAGTAGGCATAATAAGGAGCAGCTCAAGAAGGAGATGAGAAAAAAACAGCCAAGATGTTTTGTTTTTTTGATTTGAGGCTTTTTGGCTGAACTCAGGAAAGTCAGGCTCTACAGAGAGAGGAGTAGGAGGGAGGCAGCAACGCCCGACAGGACTTACTCTTCACCCCCTTTTTCCCCTTGCGCTCCTTTCTGTACTGCTCCTTGAGTTTGGTTATCATGCCCGGGTCCACGTCCCAGGCCTCAGAAATGGGACCTTGCTCGTCCTTCTCTACACAGGGGGAACAAAACCAGGCCGAGAGGCTGTTGAGGAACTGCTCTGGTTGAGGCCTGTGTGGCCTGGCAGGGTGGGCAAGGTGCACAGACCTCTCACAGACTCTCCTGGAGATTCCTAAAGCCTCCAGGAGAGTGGTAGGCCTCTAAGACCTGAGATGAGCTTCTTTTCTTTAAAAGGGATAGTTTGGGTGTTTTGAAGTGGGGTTGTATGAGGTACTTATCCATAGTCAGTGTATTACCTACAGTAGATGACGGTCGGCTCCCAGTTTGGAGAAGCAGACAGGAGTTACCGGATGGAAACAAAACAATGTACTGCTGTGGACGGGGCCGGCAGCAAAACACATTTTATCCACCTAATAGAAAGGCCCACCTAAAAAAATCAGTATCAGTTTAGGTGTACGCTATATTTTGAATATTTTCACCGCTTTATCTTGCCGTCAGACAGCCCTTTCCGACGGGGTACTGAAGCTGAAACATACTGTATAGTTGTCTCAAGGCAAGGTAAACTGGTGAAAATATTCTAAATATAGTGTACACTGATATCGATTTTTTTAGATGAGCCTTTCTTTCAGGTCGCTAAAATAAGTTTTGCTGCCCACCCCGTCCACAGCAGTACATTGCTTTTGTACTGGGGTAGTGCCGACCGTCATCTATTGTAGGTAATACACTGATTATGGATAAGTACCTCATACGACCCGAAAACACACAAACTATTCCTTTAAGCAGGCCACTACCACCTCAGTGATATTAGCCTCAATATAACTATCTTGTTTAATCTCTTTAGGATTTCTCTTCTATTGGAAGAAGTGAGAGTGGTCGGAGGGAAGTTAATGTCATGTGGGGAATTCTTTCATTTGAACATTTCTAAGTCATGACAAATCTAATCATAAAATCATCACTGTGATAATCAAGTTGTTGTACACATGACTCAAATACTCAAACCCACGTTCAAATACAAAGAAACACCTCAGCATGACATCAAGCCCATTGTTTTCTGGCTTTAGGTCTAAGTACCAGTGAGACTCAAAGGTTGATTTGACGACACACAGGAGTGGAAGAGACATTGTGGTCACAGGCTGGCTAATGGGAACACACAGTGGAAGAGATCACAAACTATGGGTTAAACAGAGAAACATCCAAACATCATGATTTATGACCACAGAGTGATATATGAATGACGAGTACTCCACGAACAGTCACCAAACTATGAGGAGAAGTCGAGGCAAATTATAAGATTACAGCATCAAATAATTAGCGATATTATTGAAACTTGTGTATTAAAGTTGTAGATAAAAATTAAACAAGCCCATCATTGTGTAAGAGAAAAATAAATATCTGGGGTGTCGAAGTGTTGCTTTTCATCCAATTCCAACTCTGCTCTGTTCTTGACTGATCCATGACTCACCCCAGTCTGTGCCGTCCCCGTTGCCTCGGGACTCCGGCGAGGTGTCCATCTCGTCAGGGCTGGACAAGAAGTCAAAGCCCTTCAGTGCCTCCTCTGTGTCAGGGTCCTCACTTGTGTCCATACTGGCCGGCGTCGTCGTTGACGACGAGGGCTTCTTCCTCAGAATCTGTGGAAAATATTGTTATTAATAGCACAGCGACAATTTCTACTTAACTTTGTGTGAGTGCAGGAGATGAGGGCAGACTGTTTTCTTACCGTCCTGGATTCCACATTAGGCCTGTCCCTCCCCTCACTATCCTCGTCATCATCTTCATCACTGAACTCAGCTGCTGCATTCTCAATGAACTTAAAGGCCTCCAGTACGGCGCTAGTGTCAGAGAGCTCAGCTTTCCTGTGAAGGAACAATGATGCATACATCTCATCAGACTGTTATGCTACAGTATCAATAAAAAGTTGTAGTATCTACGTCTATCTACAGATTCACCCCATCACTCTTAAGTGCAACACACATGCTGCAAACGTTGGTGTGTGTTGTCCTTTAAGGCCACATTGCACTGTGAGATTTTGGGCTGTCCCAGACAAAAGTTCACAATCATGACAGAAACGTGGTCGTCAATCAAAAATGGACTGTCAGAAGACACGAGTACCTGCACAGTGTTACATGCTATGAACTTTTGCTATTGTTGTTGTCGCTCAGTCTATAGATAGCTTTAGATACTTACCCTCTGGTGCCCATGCCCTTTGTTGATGTGTCCGTCCCATTGACCAGAGGCTCAGTGCCGGTCCGTTCTCCTGTACTCCCGCCTCCGTCCCCGGCTAGTCCTAGCAGCGCTCGGACCCGCTGGGACTTTACATCTAAGATGGTGTCTGTGTAGCCCACCTCCTGCAGGTACCTGGAACGAGGTAAATCAACTTAAACCTGGTTGCAAATGGTCTAACCCAATTTTAGTTGTATGGAGGAAGAGCCATTGTAAATGAGTCTTTCATAATGTTGCAAACAAAGGTCCATTAAAGGGGACCTATTATGCTTTTGTGCTTTTTCTCTTTCCTTTAGTGTGTTACATAGTGTTTTTGTGCATGTAAAAGGTCTGCAAAGTTACAAAGCCCAAAGTCTACGCCAAAGGGAGTTACTCTTCCCCACAGAAACACTGCTCCTGAAACACCTCGCTTGAAGTCCTTTTCTTCTGTAATGTGGTGATGTCACCAAGTAACACACTTTGCCTTTTGGCTAGTTTGGCACGCCCTCAAACAAAGCTAGTTAGAGCGGAGCTGGAGGGTTTCAGACAGAGAGTGAAAAGAGGTTCTGCAGCACAGCCGGTATGAGAAAAATAAAGCGTTTTTTGAACATTAAAGCATGTAAACATGTTCTAGTAGAAACCCACAATACATATGTATGCACCTGAAAATAAGCATATTAGGTCTTCTTTAAATGAACTCTTTGTTACAATGAGTTTATTTACTACACAGACTTTGACGTGATTAGAGATGAGGATGAGTCGAGTACTTGTTACTGTCAAAAGTGCCATGTCCTCTGGCAGTTGTCTAGTTGATGCTATCAGCTCTGCTGAGGCAAGATGAGCTACTCATCAAATATTACACCTACCCTGCAGAGATGCAGAAGAAGCTCTAGTGATTTGAGTGGGGCGACTGACTGAAAGGGAGGGGTGTCTTAGCACATTATTGATCTGTGCCTTGACACAGAGTCGAGAATAAAATGGGTGCCTCATCAGCCGGCATGTTGGGGCAGATGATGTGTGAGGCTGCCTGGTGGTGTCTTGGGTAAAGGCCGGACCCTGGTCTATTTACACAAGCTGACTGAAGAGTAAGATAACCAAACTTCCCTGAGACAAACAAAGCACAGAGCAGGTTAATGACTGCTGCTGCCCATGCGAGGGAGCTCTTCCCCACAGTTGTTTTGGGCCATAGCATTCTGGCTCAGTAGTATACTTCATAAAAGCGGTTAGTCTGACACAAGTGACAATACTATGGCAGAGAAATCAAACTAGGGGCCTGGTATCTGCATACAGTTCATTTTAGTGCAGCGATTTAGTTTTCTAGGTTGAAGACTGTCACAGAAGGATTAAAGCACTTACTGTCTGAGGAGCTGGCGGCCTTGTTTCCAGGACAGCTGATTGTTGAGCGATCCAGAAGACTCATTCTCGTTGGTCTCATCTGCAGGAGAAGAGGAGGAGGACACAAATCAGGGCTCCATAAACAGCACAGCACTCCTACCAATTTCCACTCGGTAAACACGACCAGAACATTCCTGCATCGCAGCATCCTGGCAACTACACACATCCAGCGCTTAGCTGCTTTCAGCCAGTCAACAGTGGATTAGAGTTAAATGGAAGAGGGTATTGCTTCACTTTAAATTGTGCCAGTGAAATAACTCTTACATGTTTATTGAAAAAAATAGCTTGTTCTTGATGCTACAACAAGACATTTGATATTTAATCACGCATTCTGACACCTTCAAAATGGCTGGTCTCTGCTCCAACTACGTCCCATGATGGCATGCTACTAGAAAGCGCAACGTGTACCTGCAGCATCCAGAACAACACACACTGTTTGTGATGGCTCTGACAAAACAAGCAATATCAAAGCTCACTTTGATATTAAACAACGTCAGCACTCCGCTCGCGAGTCAGCTGGGAATTTTGGAGCAGAGACGCGTTAATAAGATTTAGATGGAGTGAGAGTGTGTGTGTGTGTGTGTGTGTGTGTGTGTGTGTGTGTGTGTGTGTGTGTGTGTGTGTCTGTGTGTGTCTGTGTGTGTCTGTGTGTGTGTGTGTGTGTCGAGGAGGTTGATTTGGCGGGGCAGAGAGAGACGAGGGTGCCTCAAAAAGTGGGTCATGCCTAATTCAGAAGAGTGAGGAGCGGGCAGGTGCACCACCATACGAACAACACCTCCCACTCGTCGTCGTCTCCCCCTCTTCCATCCCCTCCACCTAACACCTCTCCCCTTCACTCCCCACCCCCCAATTCATCAACACTTCAAGGTCTTGCGTGCTTTGAACAGCCCTCATGAATAGAGATGAGGAGAGAGGAGAGGAAATGTCGCAATCTGACTTAATGATGGCAGAGGACTTGAACATGAGAGGCCAATTAAAGTACAATAATATAACAAGGAGCAGGTAGTGAACTGATACAGGAGTGATACCGAGGTAAAACCAGGTATTGTGATTTTAAGGGTGAACACTAAAAAGTGAGAGCAACATTTTAGATGTTTAAGATTTGAGTGGATAAAATAGTTTAGTTTTTACTTTAGCCATGCAGAGAGTTTTGCTTTCATCTTCCTGAGTGTCTAAGATATCTGATGAAAAGCATTATGCTCTAAACCTCACTCTGTCGACTAAACACTCTGACCACAACGTCCATTATGTAGCTGTCCTGCAGCCTATTCGATAGCTTTTCCATCGAATTGTAAATGTTAAAATTTCCAAAATTTCTAAGCTCTAAGGATTTGTCATTTGTGATGATAATACTTTTTTTGCACTGGGAGCTTTCAGAGTGCAGACTTTCTGTTCTGATTATTCAGAGTGGAAAAGAATTATGAATGTTTATGAGTGCTTATAACTGTAGTTATACAGTGCTATAAACAGATTATAATACATTATAAGTATGTTTATAAGCATTTTATACACGGCTTTGTTGAATACTCGATTCTGATTGGTCAATTACAGCATTCAACGGTCTGTTATTTCTTTATAGCAGACCGTTGCTATGTATAACACACTGCTGCTATGTATAACAGACCGTTGCTATGGGCGCAGTTCTGATGTTGGACTCTGGTGGACCGTTATTGTGTCAAATTATTGATTTCTTAAGTAAGTAGCCGTGTAATAAGCGGGATAATGTACTGTAGGAACATCTACTCGGGGTGCCGCATCGCCGACAGGACGAAATTTCGTTTTTATTGCTCACAGCATTAAAAATGTACATTTACCGATTAACCTGCAGATTAATTGTTGGGTCTGTAAACTCATCACAATTTCCTGCAGTTCAAAGTGATGTCCTAAAATTGGCAACAAACCCAAAGAGATTCAATTCACTATCACAATAGAAAAATAAAAGCAGCAAGTTATCACAACTGAGACACTGAAACTAGGTCATGTTTTGGAATTTTCTGGAAAGTTACATTGCTGTTCAATTTGTTCAATGCAAATTTTCAATGTTTTGAGCACCACATGTTTGATTGGAAACAGAAATATCTAAGTCAAATATCCCCAAACCTGGGCAAATAAAAACATTACTATTTGCATGGCTGCATGACTAGATACCACTAGAGGCAAGTGAAATAATGTTGTATAAAAGGTTGAGCCTTTATAATGTGCATCTTTGTCAGAGGTCAAATTCAAAGTATGATTTGAGAAATTTTTCTTTCTTACATGTACCGTCATGAACGCTCTCAATCTATAACATTTTTAAATCAATTTGATCACATTTGTTGTACATTGCCTCTTTAAGCAGCTCAATATTTGTTCAGTACATCAGTAACAACAATGGCATGCTACATACAGGAAAGGACACCGAGAGGAAAACAAGATTCAGCATGAATGCAGACTTCACATGCGTACCAGTCCTGTCCCTTGAGGTATGTGAACTCAACAATCACAGTGATTTAGTATAAAGAGGTGGAGTTGGCTGTTTGAGCCACCATAGACTTACCAGAGTCGTAGCTTGGAGGCTTCATGTCACCTTGATTTAACTCTGTCCCATATTTTAACTTGTGGTACTTTGCTCTGGAAGGAAAGAAAAAAAAAAGAGGCAGACAAATAAGCAAACAGGGCTGATCAAAAAGGTCTGAGAAGAAGAAGCTATTTAAAAAACTCATTATGCATGGCATCTGCATAAGCTTTGAAAGTCATCCCAACACCAACTTGCTCTACTTCTCACAAACACGTTCTCTTATTAGACAGCTTCGCTTGTGTGTAGGGCTGTGATAAAATCCATATCACCACATTAAACGGAATATTTTTTAGATAGCAATAAGTATCAAATTGCTTGTTTTTTTGTCTGATATTCAGATAAGAGATTACATTTACTATCATAGAAGATGAAAAAGAAGGGCAAATATTCACAGTTGAGCAGCAGGAACCAGAGAATTTGTGGCTTTTTTTGCACACAAACAAGACTGCAATTGTTAATTTTCTATGAATTAATCAACTAATTGTTTCAGCTGTCTTTGCAATTGAATGCAAAATCACATATATGATTATCAAATTGACGTTCACAAATATAATCAATGATTCCATTGAAAGGTTATTAACAAAATAAAGAAAATTCACCTATATTTAGAAACTGATATAAAATGAGGTGAATGCTGACATGTAAGCGCTTTGAGTGATCAGAAGACTAGAAAGGCAATCCATAATTAGTAGGGGTGTAAGAAAATATCGATACACATGAGTATTGAAATATTATGTGTTGGAATACCGTATCGAACGGACGTTGGGGCATCGCGAAAACATAATGCCTCCACGCCAGCGACGTGCAATGTGTGGCTTTACTGCAATACTGAGATTTCTTCCAATGACTACACACACACATCCTCATCAGTGGTAAAGAGTCAATACGAGGAGAGCGCGCCACTCACACCTTTTAGTTCACACAGCCCCCGCCACACTACTCCCCCCCACGATCCAGAGGAAGCAACCCCCATCCAAATCAAATTCATTTTAAATTGGGTACATCCTACATTCAGAAAGCCATTTCTTATATTGCTTTCAGATACCCTCGGAGACATGACCTGTTGCTTAGCAACTAGGGAAAGTGGTAGTAATTCTGGGTTAAGCGTTGCTCCTGAGGCAGAGCCTGCAATGATCTCACTGGAGAAAAGTAGATAAATATACACTACAAACAGCCAGAGGGCAATTCCATACTTACAGTACAAATAAACGTAATGATGATGTTCCTCGGGGTGCACAGGTTGGCAAAATTTAACTAACCTCTGAGCTGACTGGAGGAGCGATGGAGCACTAACCTATTTTGACACCTGCTGTCTAACTCGGTTGTGTTGAGGCTCTCATTAACCTAGACAATCGACTAGCTCCCAGCTCAAAATAAGATACCTGCAGCCAGTCCTTTAATTGTTTACCCATACTAGTTTTCTATTTGTAAACTTTACATATCCAGCGAGGACTTTGTTGATTACTCACACTCATCTCAGTAATGCTTCACTCTTCAGTCTTCTACTGTCGGCCACAAAGCAGCTTAGTACTTCCTCTGTGGTTATTGTTGAGGAAAGACTAGAGACAGTGACTGGATTGCCTGTCTACACAGAGACACTAATAAATCACACCTGCAAGAAGGGCGTGGCAGTGTGAGCTACATGCCATAATTAGATTAATGTTAGAAGGATAATTCTGGTTTATTACGACTTAAGTCTGATAAAGCAGGAAACACAAGCTGTCAGGCACAAGAAAGCCACTTCATCTAGAGGTAAAACTGAGAGGGAACGCACCTGAAATGTCGATAATAATTCCTCATTACACAGGAAAACTGTCCACACACAACTACGGGAAGTATGAAGGGTCACAGTTGGACCAGGATGTCAGTCTGTAACATGTGATGGATGTTAATGACAGACAGTTTGCCTTCTGCTTCTGTTCCAAATACATTTTGTTAATCTAATCAAATTTAATTTAAAATCTGTTCTAATCTAATTGTCTGACTGCTTGTTTTTTCTTACCCTGTTGGACTTTGGTAATAAATTGCAATATATCTTATAGCCATACTCAGCATATCGCAAAATGTTTAAAATTGCAATAAGATCGTATCGTGACTTAAGCATCGTGATGATATCGTATCGTGGGGCCTCTGGTGATTCCCACCCCTATTGGCCACTATGTATTATAATTACGACCCAGCTTGTTATAAACTGGAATTATTATTCAATTTATTGAGTTGACCCTGGGCTATACTGATAGAGACACTCGTCATAAATGCTTTACATGTATCCAAAATAAATGAGGACTATTTCACTTCAGTTTTTGTAGAGGTCTACTGCTTCAGAGTCTGTTTGAGTTTCATACTCGATAGCTTAAAGTTACATTAGAGACGTGTTGAAATATATCTCTATTATAGGGTGCAGCCATGCGTCAAGGAGGAAGGGAAATGCAAAGTGTATCACCACAGCTACCATAGGGACCTTTTGTGTGATGGTGACGGGCTAATGCACATGAGAATGACAACAATGTAATCCTTCTGGTTTACTGGAGAAAGAAAGCTGCGACGGTGACCTCGTCTTGGGTGGTGAGAGAATTCCTCTCTCCTCCTTTCCTGTCCTGAAAGTCATCAGCATCCGACAGCAAACAAAGCCTTCATGCCAACATATGCTCTTGTCCAAAGACATGACACCAGCTGGACTCAGGGGGGGGAAATCTCTCTGGCACTCCAGTACTGCTTCTGCTGACACCAGCTGAGACATCCGACTGGTACGCATAGAATATAAACAAGGGGGAGCTGGAAATTCTTTTAAAATGCTAGCAACCCTTTTACACGATATCAAAAAAATGTGCAGAGCTGCACTAATCTGGAGTGAGCTAGATCTGTGTGCAGGTGCAGCAGATTTGTTGACCAGTGAGAATCTCACAATGCCATGTTCTCCTTTTCCATATTTCTCAGAAGCAGGAATTTATTTTTAGGAGCGTGTAAAACATGGAAACACTGCAGTTGCTCTAGACTAGCTGAGGTAGTCGTGTGTATTGTGGGTGGGCTGAGGCAGCAGTGGGTGGTAGGGAACTCACCTCTCTTGCTTCAGCGCGTACTCCAGCATTTTGATCCTCCTCACAAGGTCTTTCTTCAAGTTCTCCTGGCCTTTCCTCTCCCCCTGCAGGAAGGCAATTTGGGCCTGAAAACACAAAAATAGGATTGTCAGGTCACATTTTAAAGTAGTAAAAGATTTACAGTGGTTGCTTTTATAAATAGAGTCAATGTTTCCGGTGTTTTGGCATCTTAGATACGAGCTAGCTAGCAACAAAGAAGTGACTTCAAAGACAAGCCTCCAGGCAGCATCTGAGAACATCTACTTCTGTCGAGACTGAAATAGGATGATGTCAAATCAATAAGCGTGGCATGATGGGGAAAAAAAAGCCAATCTGTACTATTCTATTTTAATCTAACCTACTCACTCTCCCACACAGCAATGGTCCCCCCTCCCTCCTCTGAAATCCCTTTGCTCTGCACACCGCTGTCTCTCTTCAGTAACAGGCAGCAGCTGTTGACGCACTCTGTCTGAGTCAGCATTACATTACATTGAATTGCTGTGGGTGCCGCACACATGCACACACACATGCACCCTTGTAATGAGAGTGGTAGAGGCTAGCTAACAGCGAAGCATGCAGTGCATGAGCTGCAGCAGATAAATCAAACATAGATCCCACATTGCACAAAACTATATCCATCTTCCAGCAGGACCAGACATTGTACCATTGTAATCATCACAATATATTCCAGTCACAAGCATTCTGCCTTACAAACTGGAAAATAAAGTCAAGAGAGGTAGTCAGCGTAAAGGGCATCTAAGCTAGGCTAGTTAGCTTTCAGCAGGACTACTTTATCTGGTGTTACTATTAGGGGTGGGAATCTTTGGCAATCTCACAATTCCATTCAAATTCTTGGTGTTACGGTTAAACTAACTGGTCTTGAAGAGGATCATTAACTGACTAATAGAAAAAAAGCAGAGTGAGCGACTTTGACATGGGCCAAATTGTGATGGCTAGACAACTGGGTCATAGCATCTCCAAAACTGCAGCTCTTGTGGGATGTTCCCGGTCTGCAGTGGTCCAAGGAAGGAAAACCGGTGAACCGGCGACAGGGTCAGACCCAAGGCTCATTGATGCACGTGGGGAGCGAGGGCTGGCCCGTGTTGTCCGATCTAATAGAAGAGCTACTGTAGCTCAAATTGCTGAAAAAGTCAATGCTGGTTCCAATAGAAAGGTGTCAGAACACACAGTGCAACGCGTATGGGGCTGCGTAGCCGCAGAGCGGTCAGGTTATGGCTTAATGTTAGGGCTGACGTCATTCTAAAGCAACGAAAACACAATGATTCTTATTTTCAGGCCATTATACACTAAAGAAAACTTTGTGCCAAAATATCCCCCTAATTGTTACACACTGGTCCTTTAAGTTCACTTTATTAACTTGGAAGCATCTTACAGTTTTCTTCCTGTATGGAAATAATAAATGAAAGTCTAATTTACTGACCAGCAACCAACTTCTGTTTTTGTTTTGTTTTTTTATAAAAACTGAAGTTGATGTGTGTGTGCAAAGGAGGGAAGGAAAAAAGCAGAGCGCTACGCTGTGTTGCTGTTAACGTTATACAGTATATCCAGTAGTGACGGGCTTTTGAAATGAAGCAGACTATGGACTGAGTTATTTTCTTGGCAAATAAACTCAATTACTAAAGGAGCGGCAGTAGCTCAGTCCGCAGGGACTTAGCCGGACCAAGTGCAGAGCGTGGACTGGTAGCTGGAGAGGTGCCAGTTCACCTGGTGGGCACTGCCGAGGTGCCCTTGAGCAAGGCACGAAACCCCTAACTATATATATAAAAATATATAATTATATCCTTAGATCCTTAAGTTGTCCCTTCCACTACATATAGTCTGAGCACCAGACAGAAACCAAACACAACAAAATATGTCCACACAGTCTGTCCAGTATTTTAGGGGTTACAGCAAGGTGAAGACTATCAGACAACTCTAGAGGCTGCTAAAGTCTCTAAAGGCTACGCTGTTTACAGAAAAGTGGATCATTGTGCTGTTGTTTCCATTTTGCCTCTTCATCAAAATTACACTCTCCTTTAAAGTTCATCTCAGTTGTTTAAAATCACCAGCAAGACAATGAGCATAAGAGGTAGATCCAAGTGCCACTCTGTAGTTAAACAACTAGCACATAAGAGCGGCAGCAGCACGATGGTAGAAAAAGCACCAAAAGCCAGACTTCACCTGTCAAACTTCAAAAAGAGAATTGGGAATGAATCATATTCTGAAATCCTCACGTTAACTTCTTAAAGGGAATGAATATTGACTTGATTTGCTGGATGTCACTCTACATGCAGAGGATGGTGCGAGTTTGAGTGGGCTGGATCACAGTTTCACACGGATAGCAAGCAGCGCCGCTGCTGCTGCCTGCAATAATGAGTCATGACGGCACTTCAATCTGCCGCGTATTAACAGCATTTCTTACCCTCCTCAGTTCTCCGCAGAGGAACTCATAACAACCTGCCTGCTACAGTGCTCTTAGGATTTAGGGCACTGGTTCTCAGTTTGACAGTGTAAACAGCACCAGCAAACAAGTGATGCTCTTGAGAGGTGGGTCAGCACAGCACTTCCATTACTCTACCTATTACGTCTACACAGTCTACTCATGTCTTACTCACTCTGTTTTATGTGCGCTCACCCTCAGCTGGATCTATACTAATGCATCAGGATTGACAACAATGTTAACAACGTTTAGTATGCATCTGACTTTACGCATCTTTGAGCCAGTATCATTGAGGATGAAAAGCCAAAACTAGAGAGAAAGGTGGCTCCAAAAAAGGTTAAACTTCACGAAAAGTTGCATTTATAAGCTTGGTTACAATAACATGGAGCAGGGAAGACGATGAATAGAGAAAATACCAGCTCCAGTAGTCAGAGAAGAGTGTGTAAGCCATTCATTTTTTTTACCTAATGAATAATATGGATTTGTATGTGGAGTAAAAATAATATCAGATATGACAGGAGGAAGAAAGTGATGAACAACAGGGATCACGTTGGACGATGGGAGACGAGGCACATAAAGAGGCACAAATAAGGCATTAGGAAAATATTGCATATGGAAAATTATCACTGTTTGGACTGGGCCAGACTGTGAGGCTCCCAAAATAACTAACTCTGGCTAAAGTGGCTCTAGTCCAAATATCAGTGAGGACGACTGCCTCGGGACATTGAAAGTGTATCACATGCAACTGGGCTGCGGAAACTACAAATACCTCATTAGGCTAATTGCAGAGCTATTTTCCATTAAATGTCTCTTGATGTCCAGCTGAACACAGTCGATATTTCTGGTTAAAATGCTGAGCGAAAAAACCCAATAAATTACCAATAAAAGGTGCCATAATATCTTCAAAACATCTTACTTATTTCAACAATGAGAGCTAAAGCATGGCAACAAATTAAAGCCCTACCTGTAGATTTTCATATCTAAAAAGGATGACAAAGTGTAAGAACAGCTTAATAGGCTGTTAATTTGAACGCACTCAATAACCTCAGATGTCAAAAACGGAGATTGCACATTGACTAATGTTTCACTGTGGACAAAATAGGGCTGCACGATTATGGCCAAAATGATAATCACGATGATTTTTATCAGTATTGAGATCACGATTATTTATCATGATTATTGCATTTTCACATTTAAATAAACAGAGCACTGCTTTCATGCCCATGTTGTGCTACATTCCTGCTAATGTACAAATCTTTGCATCAAAATAAGACTGGTCTTTATCCACAGTGCATCTCCTAGAAGCAAAATAAAGCAATTGTACCAAAACTTTTACTAGGGCTGTCAATCGATTAAAATATTTAATCGTGATTAATCGCATGATTGTCCATAGTTAATCGTGATTAATCGCACATTTTGTATCTGTTCAAAATGTACCTTAAAAAGGGACATTTGTCAAGTATTTAATACTCTTATCAACATGGGAGTGGGCAAAAATGCTTGCTTTATGCAACTGTATGTATATATTTATTATTGGAAATCAATTAACAATACAAACTCAAGCGCAACAGGCAACAACAGCTATCAGTGTGTCAGTGTGCTGACTTGACTATGACTTGCCCCAGACTGCATGTGATTATCATAAAGTGGGCATGTCTGTAAAGGGGAGACTCGTGGGTACCCGTAGAATACATTTTCATTCACATATCTTGGGGTCAGAGGTCAAGGGACCCTTTGAAAATGGCCACATCAGTTTTTCCTTTTTTTAGCGCAAACCTCTTTCATGACAAGCTAGTATGACATGGTCTAGCTTTAAAACTGAGCTCGCTACAACCTACAAATCACAAGCTGCGTTAATGCGTTAAAGAAATTAGTGGCATTAAAATTAATTTGTGTTAACGCATTATTATCGGGTTACCTATGACAGCCCTACTTTTTACCCAAAATTAAATAAACAGAGCACTGCTGTCACTTTCCCACTGTGCTACATTCCTGCTTATTATCAAATATTTGCATCAAATTTGGACTTAAAATAAGGTTCTCCTTCACATGAATTCAGTGCATTTTTGTTTTCCCCATCTGCTCTACAGTATATTAATCTTCTACACCGGACTGCAGTTGGCAACATTCAGAAAAGTTGTTGAGCGCATGTGCAGCGGCATGACAGCTCCCCAAATTGAACTCAAAACATCTCAATCTCCCCTGGTGGCTGGCTGTTAATTTAGAAAGTGCTTGATTTGATATGCAGCAGAGGACTCATTTTAGACGTCAATATTAGGTAGTCGGTGTTACCGGTGTTCGGGCATACACCGATTACATTACGTACCCACCTCCAATCATCTTCATTTAATTGTGGGAAGCCAAAATCGTGATCGCGACTAATATTCGATTAAATGTGCAGCCCTAAGATGAAACTGTACATCTGCATTGATTGACATATTAGCGAGCAGCAACCATTGACTTCTTATCCAGATGAAGCGCTGGCCCAGGAACCCCTGGCGTCCTGCGGTGCCAGAGACAGAGAAGACTGCCGCTCTGTGAATCTCTCCTCCATCAAACATTAACCTTGGGAGGAATGCAACGAGTCAACTCGGGCCATAAAGAGACACAGGAAGCATTTAATTCCCGGCCTCACACTGCCTGCATTATTGGGCTGCTGGATAAGGGCTCCTTAGTCTGTCTGAGTGAGAGACATGGAGAACGGGACATCCATCTAGAGCGCAGGGCTTTTCAGAGACAGGAAAAGGAGGCAGAGGAGAGAAGAAGATAAACACCAGCCACTGGCTAAATTTCTGGTAAACTAAGGTAAGAAAGTTGGTCACAATTCCTTCTGCTTTGGCATAAAGTCACTCCTAGTTTGGGTGTCATTTTCTACTCTTAATTAAATCAGTAAAACGAGGAAAAATGGACTGACAGCAGCTTCCAGTCCTACTTGATCACAATTTGAAAACACATAAAACTGCACAAACAAACAGACTTTCAAAGATATAATTCAGCTCTTTTTGATAATGGTAAGTATTAAAAAATAAATACTAATTTGTGTCCCCTTTCAGCGCTATGTAGGTTGAGTTAAGTTAGTGTAATCTGGTTGTTGCACTACCAAATTAAACCTGAGCAGGAATACTGTTTTAGTCCTCACACTGACATGACATTGACAAAGTTAACGTGTATAGCCTACAAACAATTCCACCAAATTATATATCTTCTTTTCAGCTTCATTTTTAGTTGATGAACCTATGATGACTATAAACAATGTCGCCTCTTATTATTCTGAGATTCCAGACAAGCTTTCTTCCAGACTTGTTCTGCGTCATCGCCAAAGACATCTATAACACAATGAGGCCATTTAATCTAGACAGAGTGAACACTGTGATAAATCCGGTACGTCTCAGCGGCAAGACTGAGCTCACTCCATTTGTAAAAGAAATGCAGTGGATAGTCATTTAACCTCAGGGCCTACAAAATAACAAAATGGTCACACATGCCGGCCCTTCGGCCGCGGTCGGAGCTGAAGAAGGGAAAGCGGCTGGTGTAAATCCCACATTTACAATGCAAACAACCTTTCTTTCAGTGAATACCGGATTTACTCTCACAGTTACCGCAAACCAATGAGCACCATGATGGCCGACCTGATGACTAGCCAAGTACATTCCACACATGCCATTACACTAGTAGCAAGAGAAAAACAACTGAAGCAAGACAGAGGTGCTGGAGACTACTGTGACGTGGCTACAGCAGTGTATTTTATATTTGTTCACCTCCACAGATCAACATGACCTCTTTATGGCTAAAACAGCTCACTTCAAGTAGGTTAACTCTGGAATATTTATGGCCACTTACAATAAAATTGCCAACTGCTGATACATGTATGTACTCATCACCTTAAAAAGATTATATTTACTCAGAAGTATGTATTTTAGGGGTGACCTCGCGGCCCTTTGCTTCAAGTCATCTCCTCACTGCTCTCTAATAAAAAGACAATAAAAGCCCAAAAAATAATCTTAACAAAGAAATATTTATTCTAAACGGCTTCCGTCTGTAACCAGAAAATTCCTGATCTTTATTATTGTGAATCCAAATGAAAACATTGTTGTGTAGACTGCCCGTGTCCAATTTTATTTTTATCGATTGGTGTGATTGATTTGTCCCTTAAATACTTTACTTAAATAATTTAATTAAAGCATTCAAAGGTAGCTTCACACATACTTCAAAGCTAGAAAGATAGAAATACAGAGAGTGAAGCTGTCTCAAGTGATCTGTTAGATCTGCTTGGTTTTTGGTTAGCATTAGGGTGGGTGATGTGAATAAAAAAATATTTTATATCAGGATTTTTATATATCCTGATACAATATATTTTCTGGATAAAAACAATTGAGAAACTGTAAATGGATAATTTGTAGGTACCAGAGCTTCTGCAGGGTTCGCCAAGATAAAATTTACTTTTAAGACCTTTTTAATACCACATAGAATAAAATGTTATACCTGTTTCACAGCCATACCAGCCAAGCTGTAGTGACAGTACTTGTTATAAATCTGATGGTGCTGACTGAAACAACAAAAAAAAATATTGAAGCGCCTCCTGCATGCACAATAAACTATCAATCCCACTTTTGGTTTATAAGTCTGTAACAGCTATAAACCAAAAGCAATCAAATATAAAAACATTTTATAACTACCATTACAGTCTACTGCAGGAAGGGAAAAAAAAACACAAGAAAAAACAAAGACCTGCGGATACCAAGAAGCCGAATTTCATCATCATTCCTTTGATGTTCACAATGGTGTAATAGATCCAGAGATAGATATTAAAGATACAGCAACCACAGTATAAATGGTAGGGCAACATTTCTGATGACACATTTATCATTTATATTGTCTCATAGTTTAAAACATCATTCCATCATAAACTGAGTTGTGACTATCGTGACTGATTTCTAAAGTCAAGGTTCAGGTGGATTATACTTTGACCTTCTTAAAGCAGCTTCAGTAACAACTAACTCCAGTTTCACATCCAGCTGTCTCTTCACCTCCTACTCTGCTCAAGATGGAGAGAGTCATTTTAGTCTCAGCACTAAAACTGGTCATCTCTCCACAACCGCTGTCCATGTACCCTAGGGCTGCACTGCAGCACTGTCCCGAAGCTTTGAATACCTTTGAATATTTCTCACCAAAGCTTCGAAGCCAAAAAATATTATTCGGGACAGCCCTAATGTACACGTATTACACAACCATCTGACTGACTGTCAGGTATCAAACAAACCACTTTAACCCATTTTAAAGTTACGTTATACTATACTGAGGACATGTGATCATGGCTGCAGCTAAACCACTTCAAACGCAGACTGCACATCGATCCACCCCGCTCATGTCCACGGGCATCGCTCTGAGGGTCGGGGTGAGACAGCAAGCTGATTTAATAAAGATTTCTGCTCAGTCATCTGGAATGAGCCGAACTGTGCTTTTTCACTTCTTGTACAACACCCATGAAACAAAAGAAAAGCCTTACACGTGCCAGAGATTGCTCACAGTCAAAAACACATCTTATCTTTTTTTCCTAAACGGCTTCACAGAGACACAGATATGTTGTTTTTTTCATCTCATCACGAGTTTCCACTTGAGCTTCATTTTACACTTTGCCGTCAAGTTGACACTGCAGTGCTACCTTACAGGGGGTGCAAACGAAGGCAGTATGTTGGGCTTCTTGAGGACAAGGGTGCTGCATCCCATGTTGCTGCATTAATATTACATAAGCCCCACGTGCACACACGCTCACATACTCTATGCAGGCAAAGAGCTAAATTTTTCAACATCAGCATTTTCTCTGACAAATAGGTAGTGTGACAGTAAGGTGTGGTCGACTCGCGGCAGCACCATGTTAAAAACAACATTTACAACAGCTTCACAATCTACAGAGTAAATATGCACTGCAGAGCGGAGCCTGTTGGGCTTGAGTTTGACATGTTGTGATTTGAGCATATTTTTTTGCTAAATGCAGTACCTGTGAGGGTTTCTGGACAATATGTGTTATTGTTTTGTGTTGGTAATTGAGTTCTAGTAATAATTATATACATGCATTTGCGTAAAGCATGTTTTCACACTCCCATGTTGATAAGAGTATTAAATACTTGACAAATCTCCTTTTAAGGTAAATTTTGAACAGATAAAAACATTGTGTGATTAATGTGCGATTAATCACGATTAAATATTTTAATCAATTGACAACCCTAATGTAAATATAAAAAATATGAAATAAATAAATAAAAATCCAGTCATATGCGCAGATAAGAACCAAGTTGCACAACTCACTTATAATCTACATGTAGACGTAGATGCCACTTTAAAGCAGGAAAACATTGTTGTGCCATTAAACAAAAACAACATCGTCACCACAACAGCAATTTGATCTGGTGAGTAAACCAATTTACAACTCTGACAGACTGGCGACCTCAGATTTACAGTAAAACTGGGGGGGAGGCAGGCAACCTTGTGACACAACCAGGCAGCTGTCCCGCACACCCACGTAGACAGATGAAGTCTGTAAGTGTGAATGGAGGAAGGAGAGAGGAATTAACAGCCAGCTCTACAGCATACTAGAGAAAGGCTCTGGTATGAGTCCAACAGGGACAGTAGCGTAAAGCTCAGAGGACCAGGCTTTACTCAATAAACAAGGGTCCCTTCTGGCTCTGTCACAGGAAAAACACAAACCCTGTTAAACTACTCACTAGTGTCTGTACAGTGACTAAGTCATATACACTGCAATGACTGTCTTTGTGGTGCTTCTGGGGAATATTACTGCGGCCTGTCTTAACTGAGGATGGAGATCTTTGTGGTCTACAGCCTGGTTATGTGTGAGCAGTTGTGTAGCATTAGCTTCTATGTGAATGGGTATTTTCTCAACATTTGTGGAGCCTAAAGTTTCTATGTCATTATCTGAGAGCAATAACATTGAGAAAACTATATATTCTTGGTGAGGAAGCATGTACTTTTTTTGTACTTTCCCACTCTGAGGCACACACTGGGAGGGCAAACAAAAATAACTGCAGCATGGGGGTGGACGTAGTATCGACTGAGGAATGACGGTGACACCCATTTCTGAATGCCGCGGTACGTGCATGTGTATGTTTGTGCATTGGTTCGGTCCTTCTGATTGCCGCACCATTAAGCTAAATACGCCTCAGGCTTTGTCATTAGTAAAAGTAAACACGAGATCACAGTAATAAGTCATCTAACTGAGGCAGGCTAATTCTAGGCTGCTCCACTGCAGTCATGAAGATAAGTAACTGAATAACACAAAATAATCTTGCTCAAGTTAAAAGCCTTTCCTTCAGAAATACAAGAGACTATCCGGGAAAAGATAAGCGGGTCCACGTTTCAGTCTGCACCCACACAGAGCCACCTTACACCCTGAGTCACCTTCAACCTTCTCCTGGTGTCAAATTATGGCTGCTGACGGATACTTCTGGCAACCCTATGGAGCAGGGATTTCCCCATAACTAGAGGGCTGATGAAGCACACTAGTTGGCCTGTATAGGGCGTAACTCGACTCAACCTCAGTCATCCGGCCTGGAAAAGATCTGTGCTAATCAGTACGGCTGGGGGATATCAATCAAATCAATATCACAATACACACAACCGATCAAAAGTTTGTAATCAGCTGTCGTATTGATGTTTTTCTTCTTGTCCTTCAATAATGGCTATTTTAACAGAGAGAAAACAGTATAATTCAGACACCAAATGTATTATTTGACCTGAAAAGAAGAAGAATTACATGATTCAAAACCCCCAGTTAGTCGATGTCCCCATAGTGGAGAATACTGTTGTAACCATTTTTCCCCCAAGTACCCTTCGATTTTTAATTTGTTTTCCAGTCCAGAAAAGCGTAAGTGACCCTCAATCATTATTGAACCACAATGGTGCAATTGGGCTCTAAATATTCTCGGAAGTTGTTTTTCTTTGGGCCCTCTGCAGTCTACTCAGTGGTTAGGTTGAATATAGGTTTAAACTGCGATTTGTCAGTCCAAAGTATGTTCAGCTGATATTCTCTGATCCAATTCCAATAAGTGCAAACCCTAGATTACATGTCCACAGGCTCCGTCCTTTCCACGCTTCCCATTCATTGTCTATGTAAGCAGCCGGGCAATGCATTCTGGTTGCGTGGCGGCGCGATTCGAGAGACGGACTGTCACGTCGCCCACTCCTTATTTGCGTAAAGTTGAGGTTTAGGCTACTTTATGCAAATCAGGGGCGTCCGGCACGACTCGCTGTCTCTGGAAACTCCCGAGAAACTTTTAAACTAAGTGTTGTCGATCTAAAATGAAGACAGATTCAGCAACTTCGTGGCTTATTTCTCACATAAAATGTTTTCAGAAACACATTTCAGTGAGCTATTTTCATGATATAAGAGACATTTGTGACATTGTGCACAGCAAACTGTTCCTGTTTAAATCTGCACACATTCTGATGCTAAGCTTCCAGTTTTGTTTTACCAATGACTGGTGTTTTCTACTATTCTTATTGAACTGTTGATCAGAAGGATCTTTGTCTGGTTGAACCATCATACAGCGTTTTATTTTCCATGTACAAAACATGACTTTTTTTGTAAATCCTTCATACAAAATAACATCTATTTGTAAAGAACACTCTCCATTCAACCTAAAAGCATGAAAGACCAGTCAAAAATATAGCGTAATCCTCTCAGCAATCTGACTGTAATGAATCAAGCTGCTTTTGTGGCAGGAGATTCCAAACCTTTGAACGGTAGTGTATTAGATTATTTTTCAGGTAGATATACTGTGTGTTACAATATGGCAAAGGTACGCAAAATCACTTGTAAAATAATACAATTTCAGTTCAATACAATGGACTGTCTTCCATTGTTATATATTACATCATAAGAAGAGTGCCACAGACCCCTGGGGGTCCCCAGACCCCACTTTGAGAATCACTGATTTAAAGAATTAAGAATGAATTGATTAATCGATAATGAAATAATCATTAGTTGCATCTGTAACCACTTTCATTACCAAGACATAACATACTAGAGACTGAATAGAGCTGTAACCTATCACTTGCTAAGCTAATCAGCTTGATCGAGTCAATCAATTATCAATAAACCGCTCAACGAGAGTCTGATCATGAATGACAGCAGCCTATGCATTACACAGAAACCCCCAGCAGTATAGGAGAAGTCGGGCATGTACAGTACAGTTTCTGTGCAGCTCCAGTAGAGAGGAGCGGCTCTGAGCATGACCTAACAGGCTGGCTGTACGACATTCCTACGAGCCCCGGGGTTCGACTTCCTCCCAAACAGCGACGTAAGACACAGCTTCAACTGTCCTCCATTCAAGGACTATACAACCAACAAGAAATCCCGGGAGGGGAGTATTCACTGGGTTGTGAAATCGCTTTATGTATATTCATAATGGTCTCTGATCTGAAACCTTGTATGTAACTTTTAATTATGCAAATCAGTTTTGATTCTGTGATTAAAACACAAGTGTGTGTGGACATGATGATGAGTAATATGAGCAGCATGTTGCAGAAGGATGAAGTGGACCAAAGAGAACATACGGTACAGTAGATGCTGCACGATGTCTTCCATTAAGGCTCTATGCATGGCCATTTGAGCTTTTCATTATTCATCCATGTCTATTTAGGTTCATCTATCTTTTCTTCCTCACTGTGGTCCCTTCACTCAAGGTTAATCCACCATTACCTTCTATGGATAAAACAAAGTACTGTATATATGTTTGCAATATGTGCACATCCCTCAAGGACACAACAAGGTTACATCCCATGTGGATTTTTCAAAGCTTTTCAACACTTGATTCGTCAGTATTGCTCCGGTATAGTGCAGCACTGGCACAGAAAGATATTATAAGAGAGACAACAGTAAATTCAGTCAAAATAAAGAATTCATTCTTGAAGCATCTATTCAGATAGATAGTGTGAAACAGTGATTAAAGTAAGCCAGACATTTTAATGAACACTGCAGTTTAAATTCTGTTCAAAACATCAACCAGCCTCACATCTGGGTTTAGGTGCAATAAAAACAAGAACTCAAATTGAGCGCGCACTGTTTTGCCGCCACAAACAAACCACCCAATAAACCATTTAGCAACCTCACTGTGTTTTGCCGCAGTTGCTGCTGCTGCTGCTTTGCTGATAATCTTGCTTCATAACAGCAGACAGGAAGCTTAATACACGGACCCAGATGAGTCAGAAACCTACTACACTGAGCAGGGTATACGTCACCAATCTAAAAACAATGCAGTGTCTCCCTCTCGTCTCTTTGTTAGCTGAGGTCAGCCTGTTTATGGAGCTGCCTCAAAAAGTCAGTGCTGGCTCTTGTCTGTGATCCAACAATTATGGCCCCGCAACTAGGTCAAAATGATGGAAAGACAAATCTTCCAAACAGTGAGCATGGAGACAAGTTAAACAGTAAAAAGCTGTAACGATGCCTAATCAAATGTTGGATAAGAATGGTCTGGCATGGTGTCCAAAGTCATTTTCCCTACTACAGGCACTTAAAGTACTGACCGATAGTTTCTAGGGTTAGTTAAAGAAAATATTATAAACATAACTCCTGTCAGCCAATTCACCTGCTAAATATATGTTAAGATGACTGGCAAAGTAGTAGGGATGCAACAGTCCAACTTTTTCAGTCCCGATAGCGAAACCTGGGCTTTGGGTATCAGCCGATACAGACTACCGATCCAATACCAGTGTTTAATTAATAAACTGTATGCCTCACTGTGTGGAAGTGACTGGGATCATTTTTTTGTGTAAGGAGGAAACATCAGGCTTGACTTAAACATTGCAACAAATTGGTCAAAACCTAAACAGGAATTAGAATTCCAGTAAATAATATATATAGTATATAAACATAGAATTGAATCTATTGGATCAGCCCCATTGTCACAGATTCCTGATCCAGCTATTTGAGTCAGTATCGGCCTGATGTTCGATCCGGTATCACTATACAGTTAGTAACGCACTTTGCACTCCCAAACAGTGCAATCAAAAATGGAAAAAGTCAACAGCAGGGGTGTAAGAAAACATTGAAAATATCGAGCATCGCAATATTATGTTTTGTGATACTGTATCGATTCTCAAAAACACTGTATAGATTTTTAATTAATAGTTTACATGCAAAGAATAACTCTCAGTCAATACTTTATTTCATTTGCAAAGATATGCGTCCTCTGTGCATAAAAAAAGTCAACTTTGCATGCATATGGTAGTGTGTTCTTTTATACTATGACAGATTTCCTAAAATAATATTTAAAAAATAAAAAAAAATTGCAATATATTGCCTTGCTCACTGTATCGCAATATATTGAATCGTAACCCCTGTATCGTGATACGTATCGTATCGCCAGATTCTTGCAAATACACAGCCCTATAGTCAACAGTCTAGTTGGACTGAAAAACACAAGTGAACAGTGAACTTTGCAAGACTTTATCTTCTAGTTTAAGTAAACTAAACATAAGGTGTACCAGTTTGTGTCATGTCAAGGAAACCCTTCTGTCTTCTTATATCTTATAAATAGATGAATATTTGAGTTGTTTGACCAATAAGTAAGGGTCAAATATACTACTTAAAAAGAGTGGATTAAAATCTCTGCGGCCTTTAACAGAGACAGACACGACAGCATAACTATCTCTTCAGGAGTGGCAGCATCATGGCAGCTAGCTTATGATAAGATTTATAAACAAGACATCCTGACTCCACTACTGTGTCTTGAGTGTAGTAAACCTCTGTCTGTCTGTCTGTACTGACTGCTCTCAAGAGCTCAAAACACTTAAAGAAAACTACTACCTTTCACTCCAGTAAGTTTTTTTTAGTTTAGAGTTAAATTGCAATAAAAATCAAGGCGGGGTGCTAGAAGCTAGAAGTAGGCAGGTACACACTTTAGCTAGATAGGATAAGATAAGATGAGATGAGATAGAACTTTATTAATCCTGAAGGAAATCTTGTGCCAGAGATTGCTCAAAAATACAACAAAATTACAACAAGTTCAAGTGTATAAAATAAAAAAATACTATTTCTAGCACCAGTGCCTAATAGAATAACAATTAAGTAAGATATATTTAATAAAATGAGTAAATAAGATAAGATAAGTAAAATAAAAAAGGTAAAGTAAGCTAACAAACAGAAAAATAAGTAATATTGCACATGTTGGACATTAATATTGTACGCACATGAGAATGTAAGAAGTAGTATTGCACATACAGAAAAGTCTAAGTATACTTGGCTTATACTGACAAGTATACAGAAAAGTGTAAGTATACTTGGCTTATACTGACAAGTATACAGAAAAGTCTAAGTACACTTGGCTCATACTGACAAGCATACAGAAAAGTCTAAGTACACTTGACTCATACTGACAAGTATACAGAAAAGTGTAAGTATACTTGGCTCATACTGACAAGTATACAGAAAAGTCTAAGTACACTTGACTCATACTGACAAGTATACAGAAAAGTGTAAGTATACTTGGCTCATACTGACAAGTATACAGAAAAGTCTAAGTACACTTGGCTCATACTGACAAGCATACAGAAAAGTCTAAGTACACTTGACTCATACTGACAAGTATACAGAAAAGTGTAAGTATACTTGGCTCATACTGACAAGTATACAGAAAAGTCTAAGTACACTTGACTCATACTGACAAGTATACAGAAAAGTGTAAGTATACTTGGCTCATACTGACAAGTATACAGAAAAGTGTAAGTACACTTGACTCATACTGACAAGTATACAGAAAAGTCTAAGTACACTTGGCTCATACTGACAAGTATACAGAAAAGTGTAAGTATACTTGGCTCATAGCTTTCAGTAGGTTTTTTAATTAAACTTATTGTCCTATAAGTCCACTCCAACGCCTGTCCTCCAACTCCTAAAGACAGCAAGCAAGCAAGTAGTGGTTTAAGTCACAGTAAAGAGGTCGCAAACAGTCGTCGTGCAGCTGCAGGTTCAGGGAGGCGCTGCAGCTCTGTTAGCATCTGAGCTAACAAGCTAACCAGCTAGCCTAGCAACAAGCTAACGAGCTAGCCTAGCAACCAGAACAATCAACCGCTCAAGCAGAGCTGCTAGAGCGGAGTAGTGCCACTTAATATATGTGTAAACCGTGTGTTACATTAAAATGTGGTGGGTTTTCTTACCTGTAACTCGGCCCGCTCCACCTCCCATTGTGCTCTCTCCACCTCGAAGCGGGCCCATTCGTGCTGCAGGAAGTGCAGGATCCCCGGGATGCTGTACTGCGCCCTGGCCGCCTCCGAGGCGTCGCCATCCGGCAGCGGTCCTTTACCACCACCGCTACCTCCTCCACCACCTCCACCGGGTAATAAAACAGAGTTGTTGTTGTTGTTGAAGAACACGCCGGGCCCCGCCTGTTCGTCCATGGCCACGGGCTCGGTGGATAAAGCTCCTGTCCGGTGATATCTCGGTGTTTCCGTGCTGCTAGATATGAACTGAAGCGTTAGACTGAAGCTCTCCGACTGCCTCGACCAGAGCGAATGAACTCACTTTCTGACAGCTAGCTGTCATTGAATGACGTCAGCAACGACGGGCCACGCCCACAGCGTGTTGGCTGGGGGGCGCTCGATTCTCTCACCCAGACACCCCTGCAAATAAACTCCACCGTGTTTATTTCACCCATTTTACCCTAGTGCAGGGGTCTGCAACCTGCGGCTCCAGAGCCTCGTGTGGCTCTTAAGCCCCTCTCCAGTGGCTCCCTGTGGATTTATAAACATGTAAATGAATAACTGTTTTAGGGCCACATTGAAGAAAAAAAAAATAATCTGAGATTTAGAGAATAAAGTCATAATATTACGAGAATAAAATCAGAAGTTTATGAAAAAAAAGTTGGAATATTCCGAGAATAAAGTCATAACTTTACAAGAAATAAAATCATAATATTATAAAGTAGTTTTACGTGTTATTTTCTTTTTTTTCTCGTAAAGTTATGACTTTATTCTCTTAAAGTTATGACTTTATTCTTTATTCAGTTTACTCTTTATAGACTTATCAGAGATATACTTAACAAAAGTATACTTAAGTATGCTTGGCTTATGCTGACAAGTATACAGAAAATGACTTCAGCAACAACAGGCCACGCCCACAGCGTGTTGGCTGGGGGGTGCTCGATTCTCTTACCCAGACTCCCCGCAAACGACTCCACCATGTTTATTTCACCCATTTTACCCAAAGATATACATACTGTATATCCCGCATCGGTATTTTATTCCCAAATATGGGTTAAGCCATTGGCTGAAATATGTAACCAACCCTTAACAACTCCCAGTAGACCACTTACACACCAAAAAAACTGACAATAACCTGATATTTTCAGGTGGAATTTCATTCATTCATTCATTCATTCATTCTCACTGTGCAATATCATTTTCCACTTGTGCAATTTTGTTAATAGTCTGTTTATTGTCAATACTGTATATACTGCTCCTATTTTTATACTTCATTCTATTTAAATGGTTCATATTTTGTTACACTTTGTTTAGCTCTTTTTTTACTGTGTAGCTGATGCTTCTTGTTTTTTGCACTATCCACTTTGCTGCTGTACACTGACAATTTCCCCACTGCGGGACTAATAAAGGAATATCTTATCTTATCTTTATTCAAGTGTATTAGTATACTTATAAACTTAAAATAAGTATGCTTTCAGTTTACTCTTTATGTACTTATCAGAGATATACTTAACAAGAGTATAAGTATGCTTGGCTTATACTGATAAGTATACAGAAAAGTCTAAGTACACTTGGCTTATACTGACAAGTATACAGAAAAGTCTAAGTACACTTGGCTCATACTGACAAGTACACAGAAAAGTCTAAGTACACTTGGCTCATACTGACAAGTATACAGAAAAGTCTTAGTATATTTAGCTTATGCTTACTTTTTGATAGAGTAGCCTATTAGTGTGTGAGTTTGTAAACGTGTGCTTTGATATGAATTTACTTCAATTCATCAAGACTTTTTAAACATTTTGCATTCTCTGTTCACCCTGGAGGCATGAGAGAAAAAATAATTTTATTGTTTTTAATCTCATCAAAACATCAAGTCAAATAGCAAAAGGAGCAAGTCTCTTTATGTAATGCATAAATCATTGGCTAAGTACTATAAGTTAAAGAAAACTTACAAGTATACTTGCAGTTAAAACTATTAAACTAGTAGTTTACTGAGAGTATACTTTAAAGTGTACTTTCATTAAATAAAAAGTGGGCCACAAGTATATAACAAGTTAACTAAACATATACCTATAAGTTCCCTTCATAGTATAGTTGCAGTACAAAATACAACTTAGATGTAAACTAGTTGTGCACTCAAAGTTAGCTATTTCTACACTTAAAAGTATATTTTTATAAATTAAAAAGTGGGCCAATTTAGTCTCAAGAAGTATTGAAGTAGTACACTTACAAGTATACTGCTAGTATATTGATATTAGTATACTTATTACATAAAGTATACTTGGGAAATATACTTGAACTTTACTTCATAAAACAAACTTGAACTTTTTGATAAGTGACATCAGCACAGTGAGGTCAAAGCAACTTTATTTCAAAGAAATGAGGGTGGAATGTAACATTCAACAAATCTGCCAATTTATGATGATATGATGCCCACCCATTCATATAACTATTACACATAGACAGATATTAAAAATCAGTTATAAGCAATACAACAGTCTGTATGATATGCAGCACATACTGTATATTAAAAGATCTAGTATCCCCTCCATTTATCAGCAGAGTAGATCAATTAACTGTCTGTGAGAAGTACAATTTCTGCCCCAAAACAATTTGGAAACATGATGCATTTAATATTCAAAGGACTCAAAATCTCATTATGGGCTCAAAATAAATGATCAAAATTAATGCTTACAACATAATTTAAGAGAAAAACATCTCTTAGAAAAAAAGGGGAAAAAAAACATCCATCAGTAACAATCAGCAGACCCTGAGGTCATATACTAAACCAGCTCCATTAAAACAAACATGCATGATTGGAATCAAAAGGAAAACAAATAACTGCCATGCTCGTGGTGATGCAAAATCACGTAAAAATGGCACAGTAAACATACATTTTTGGACAAACAAAAAAAGGACAAAATCAGGAGAAAGGATGTTAAAAAAATGTGTCCCTTTGTAAATGTGCAAGTCCAGAGAGTGAGCTGTTTTAAAAAAAAAAAAAATGAACATTCATATGCTTTTTAATGATATTTACATAATGACCTTCTTGACTTGAAGAGTTCTTATCCATCAAAAACAAAGATGACATCTAGAATAAATAAATACACTTAAGAAACTGTAGTTGATACAGACGTTACATGTGGGACTCTTGACAGACAGCAACCTAAAAAGACAACATTAATTTAGGCTGTGAGAGTGTACAGTGCATTTTGGAGAGTTCAGAAGAAGCTCGTCTTGAGTTTGATGGTTGGTCCAGCTTGCATCGTCGGCTGCGCTAGCCTGGCTGCAGCTTTGGCTCTGCTGCTGGCCTGGTTGGCCCGTATAGCAGCTTCCAAACGGATTTTAAGCTCAGGTGCCGCACCAATTACTATCTTGAAGGCAGCTGGATAGAGGGGGCCAATCCGCATCAAATTCTGGAGAGCGAAATCATGCAGGCCTTTGGAGACTTGGGACGCGGAGGAGATGGCATTTTCATCCAAAAGGTAGGAGATGAGAGTTGGTACGAGAAGAGCCAGCAACTGCACCCCTAATAAAACACATAAAAACAAGACATTAAAATCAGCAAAACTAATTCAACAGAAAAGGGCTGGGAGAGTTTATCTGCACTGACACAAATGGAAACAAGGCCACAAACTCAGTACTCCAGATAGACCAGATATACGAGGCACCACTCAAGACAGTGAGACAGCGGTTCCCAAAGGCCCTGGCAGATCAATTCAACACACTAAAGTAACAACAAAGCAACCCAGATAAAGTATGTGAGAGCATCTCTAAAACATCTGCTGACTATACATATCAAGGTCATCGAGGGATGTTAGGTGTTCAATTTTGTATCAATTATTTACTTGTAGTGGACAAGATGTGCCAGATTTAAGAAGTAAACATATGCATTGGATGGGCTGGAACTATTAAAAGGGTCAGAAATACTGCTGCAACTAACGATTAATTTCACTGTTGATTAATCTGACGATTATTTTCTCGATTAATCAATTAGTTGTTTGGTCTATAAAATGTCAGAAAATGGTGAAACATGTCGATCAGTGTTTCCCAAAGCCCAAGATGACGTCCTCAAATGTCTTGTTTTGTTCACAACTCAAAGATATTCAGTTTGCTGTGATAGAGGAGTAAAGAAACCAGAAAATATTCACATTTAAGAAGCTGGAATCAGAGAATTTGGACTTTTTTTTCTTAAAAAAATACTCAAAATGATTAATCGATTATCAAAATAGTTGGGGATTAATTCAATAGTTGACAACTAATTGATTAATCGTTGCAGCTCTTGTCAGAAAATCTAATACGATCGACAGAAAATTAATTATTTGGATAAATCTCATTTGTTTGACTAATTTTTCAAGCAAAATTACCAAACTCTGCTGTCAGTTTCACAATGCGACAATTTGCTGCTTTTCCTTGTTCCCTTTCTTTACATTTAAAGCACTGAATATTGTTGGTCGGACCAAACAAGACTTCTGAAGTCGTCACCATGTATTCTGGGAAACTGCGATGGATATTTTCTGTTTCCTGACATTTTATAGGCTAAGAGATTAATCAAAAATAATCGGCAGATCAATTTGTAATGAAAATAATCTGTATTTGCGGCCCAAAATATGTGATGCACATATAACACAGGCTGCAGCTCAAATAGAAACTGGTTGAACACCAGTCATGAAATAAACTACAATACATCATAGCTTAATATAACACAAATATGAAAACAATCAACTTTTTTATTGCATTTTCTGTAAGTATGCAAAACAAGAGGAAGCAGGAACAAGATACACAATTTATAATTTGAATAAATAATATAGAATATCTAATATAGTATAATGTTGAACAATCAATAGTGAAATTGACAGTAAACCAGCGCAGGGATTCTATATTAAACATTTAATGCTCTAATGCTCTGACAGCACCCATCCAAAGGCACTGAGCTAAATACTTTAAGAGACCTCCTTTAATGGAGCTAAACACGTTAATGGAACAAATAGCGGTCCATTAGACGGAGGCATACTCACGGTTCTGCTCTTCACCCATGCCGACCAGATTCTCCAGGACCCGGATGCCCTCCTGCACGGCCTGCAGCTCAGCAGCGGTCCCCGGCCGACTGCGCTCCACTGCCTTCAGCTTCTCCACCATGAGCGGAGCCAGAGCGTGAATGTACGGAGTGGACAGGGCTCGGCTGGAGTGCTGGAACACCGACAACAGCCGCTGGTAACACCGCGCCTGAACCTGTGTCAGAAAGAGTGGAAGCACTCACTTAAAGAGGCTAGATGTAAGAATCAGACACTGCTTGTTCACAGTGAAACCCTGTGGCCGTTAAGTCAACGACAGTCAACGTCCTGTTGCTTGCGCTTGTGCTCTCACTACGTAGATGCGAGCAAGCATCGGTCAATACAGTGATGGTGGGGCGCCCTGGTAGCTCACCTGGTAAAGCGCCCAATGTATCAAGGCTCAGTCCTTACCGCAGCGGCCCAGGGTTCGGATCCGGCCTGTGGCCCTTTGCTGCATGTCATACCCTCTCTCTCTCCCCCTTTCATAACTGTCACTCTCGCTATCTAATAAAGGCAAAATGGCCATTAGGCACTTGATTGGACGAAAGCTTTCCCTCTCAAACCGGAGCCAACATGGCAGCTCATTTGGAAACTTTCTTTTCTTATACCAAGAAAATAGTTCACCGAAATGTGTTTCTGAAAACATTTTATGTGAGACATAAGCCATGAAGTTGCTGAATCTGTCTTCATTTTTGATTGACAACGGTTATTTTAAAAGTTTCCTGGGAGTTTCCAGAAGCAGCGAGTCGTGCCAGATGCCCCTGATAAAGTAGCCTAGACCTCAACTTCGAATCGTGCCACCACGCTACCAGAATGCATTGCACGGCTGCTTACATAGACAATGAATGGGAAGCGTGGAAAAGACGGAGGCTATGGTACCATGAGGCGACACACACAAGACTGAGCGTGCATGACATCATATCTGTTGGATTTTCCCGGGAAAAAACGTCCCGCATTCTTCACATGAAAAGCAGTTTACAGGCTGATAAAGGAAACCTAGAAAGTCGCGCAAGGTCTCATTTTTTAGGTTAGGTTACAACCTGTTCACACATTGGCAATAAAAAACAATTAAAAAAACGTACAGTTCCTTTAACTTGGTCACATATATCTGGGATACATCTTTTGATCAGGCATTCACAATGTGTCCAGGTTGAGAGTCTCATCATGCTTCAGCTGTGTTTGTATAATATATACTGTAGGTGCTTACCCAGGGATCACTGGAGTTGAGGGCGTTTCGGAAGCGGTCCATGCAGCCCTTCTGCAGGACGGTTACTCCTACGAGTTCATTGCTGGCAGACAGCAGGAAGAGTGTGATTGCTGTTAACATACTGACCTCATCCATGTCAGGCCTGGACTCATCTACAGAAAAACACAAACAAGCATGCACACTGTCAATGATGTCATACTTTTTGCCATGAGGTCACGGTCAAACATGTATTCGCTTACCTGGCTGTGAGTGCTCAAGTACAGACGCCAGGCTGCTCCTCACAAGGCCGGTCCACTGCGTCTGCATGCTCTCCACCCGGGCCAGTGGGGAGGTTATGATGGTCTTGATGCCCTGCAGGGCAGCCGACACAGTCACCGGCACCGAGTTGTCAGCAGTCTTCACCGCAGTCTCCTTCAGCACCCCCGTGATTAGGAAGAGCACCGTGGGTAGGATGGTCATGCTTCCTGTAAAGGCGAAAACAAACTTCATAGTAAACGCCACATTGCTATGCTAATAATATTCATACTTACTCTTAATATCACACAAATGCATATAGCAGTTTCTAATACCATATGATCACTGAAAGGCACAAAGAAACCGCAGCCGCGTCAGCGTGAGTGTAAGAGTTTAATTTAACATTAGCATAAACAAACCTGAACAAGTAGGGTATTAAGTAAGAAATAATGTAAAGCGAGACTTGCTATCAATGTGTCTTTTTCATATTTTGCATGGTGTGTGTGTGTGTGTGTTGTTGCAGTTTGCTTCAGGTCTCACCAGCAGGAGAGCAGAGCGAGGGCAGCTCTGCCAGGATGGAAACTGTGTTTGCCACCAGGCGGGCACTTTCTTCGGGTAGTCGCTGAGGCCTGAGTGGCACATGGCTGGGCGACTCCTTCACACGTGCGTTAAGTTGCGGTAAGTGGCGGACCAGGACGAACACGAGCAGCTCCATGGCTGCAAACACCAGAGACTTGCCGGGGACGAGCTCCCCCGTGTCTCCTCCTTCCCCGAGGCTGGGCTCAGAGTCTTTCTCGCCTTCTTCCTCTTTGCCTGAACAAAATAACACAGTGACCTAGATCACTCAAACAGCCACATATCTGAAACAACTTTACTATGAATATAAAATGTAACAGACTTAATATTGATATTAATACCCTTTTGTTCAGTCATGCCTTTTTAACCCTTTTAAATCACATCCCCGGTCATTGTGCACCTTATATGCAAAAAAATGACAATAAATCAATTTCTTTGTATTTTTATATATATATATATATATATATATATATATGTATTATATTTTTATATATATATATATATATATATATATATATATATATATATTTATATATATATATATATATATATATATATATATATATATTATATATATATATATATATATATATATATATATATATATATATATATATTTATATATATATATATTCTAACTAGAAGCCAGAGGTGATTTAAATCCCTCTCGTAACTGTACACTGCTCCAATATTCTGTTTCACTAGGGAATACTCACAGTACATAAGCTTAAGATGCTCTAACTTCTGTTTCACTGGGACTTTAAGTGTATGTAATCTTAACAGGGCTGAGCCTTTAGAACAGATTAGTTCCTGACCTTTGCGGTCCTTCTGTCGCTGCAGGTGGTCCTGTGCAGCCCTGATAGTCTCCTGTACGACCGCAGTGACCTGAAGCTGTACAGCAGGAGGATCCCGGGTCAACAGCAGCCTGTGGAGCACGTTCAGCAGCTCCACTGCCAACAGCTACAACAGAAAGAACATTTACAGTAATGCCACTGTGAAACATCCACTGCCCGAACATCAGACTCATCACCTTGGCACATTTCCAACACAAGCAGTTGTATTATCAGAGTAATAAGTGGTTTTATACAGAGCTTCTCAAACTTTAACGGTAACTTTGGTATTTTTCAACCTGGACCCTATTTCCCCATGTTTTTTTGTCTAAGTGACTAATGGAGACAACACTTTGTGAAATTGTTATTATAAGTGTCTGACAATATTATGGAAAGGACCCTACAGAGAATTAAACGTTTTTCTTACCTTTCACTCGATCCGCTGTGTTTGTTATTTAAACTCCACTCATACTCCGAGTCCCACTCAAGGAGAAGTCTCGTTGTGAAATCTGAATATCCGTATACTCCGGCAAATAAATACGGGTGGCCATCGAATTCAAAGACCTCACCCACATTGTCGAAATCATCTAAATACTCAGCCATGACATTGAAAATCTTTTAGATAACACTAAAGACACAACAAACTCTGCCCGGCTGGCCCTCACGTTTCCTCCGTGGACGTATTATTCCACCGTTGTCTACCGGCAACTCGTCACCTTGCGAGATTTCAGAATGAGACTTCTTCTCGAGCGAGACTCTTTCAGACACTTATAATAACAATCAGAGCCTGTCATGGCAAGAACAAGCACTTTTAGTGGACGTAAATGATGGTGTCAGCTTGCCCCAATGGCACCATATTGCAGCCTGTGAGCAGCTGCCGTCTACAGCGCTCTCCCTCGATACTGGACCAATTTCAGAAATTGAAAACATGGGAAGATAAGGTCCAGGTTGAAAAATATCGAAGTCATCCTTTAAGTTTCAATCCCCATAAAAACATCTTTAAATACTTTCATACTCTATGTTAACAAAAATTAATATAATTTTTTTTTGCTATTCCAAAGAACAGAAAATCTTTATCAAAATATAAAATAGGCCAAAAGCAAGAATGATCCCGCACCTCCCATGCAAACAAACATAGTATGTGGTTCTAGTTTTTGACAGGAGACTGTAATGATTACGTGACAGCAGCAGAGACACATACTGTGTCCCAATTTAAGGGGCCGGAGCCTCTGAAGTCGACACTTCTAGACCGAATACGTCATAGGGCCGACATAGACCTGTCCCATTTCAAACCCTCCCCCAAATGCAGCCGAGAAATACAACCTGTTTTTTCTGAATTTGTAAAACACAATCTACGTATCCTTTGAAGCCCTCAGTATCCCGTTATCCATTGTGTGGCAGTTAATTGTTTAATGGAGCATTAGAAAGATCCTTGTCACCTCTTAAAGTCAGTAAATATCACGTGACCCTGTGGTATTCACCACATATTTGCACTAAGGTGGTGATCAGTCAGGGGTAAATATATCACTTGAACTAGATCAATGAAATAACTGCAAGGTGTAAATAACAAAGGGACGCGGCATAAAATCCACTTGATACTAGTTATTTGATAAAGTACGTCTGCAATCAACAAAACCACCCAACGAAACTCATGCTCTGTCAGTTGAATTTGTAATTGTGGTTCATGCAGTGCTTGAATTTCTTTTAACATTTGACAGTAACGCTGTTTTTAAATTACAAATTGAAACAGAGTAAAAAAAACAGCTTCCAAAAATACAAATAAGAAAATACAAATTATTTTTCCTAAAACGCAAATACAAAATGCAGCACAGAGTTTTAATATTTATACATATTTATTATACCGCGTTGTTAAATACTCGATTCTGATTGGTCAATCACAGCGTTCCATGGTCTGCTATTTCTTTATAGCAGACCATTGCTAGGCATAGCAGACCGTTGCTATGTACGGCAGAGCGTTGCTATGGGCTCTGATGTCAGACTCTGGCGGACCGTTTCTGTGTCAAATTATTGATTTCTTAAGTAGCCGTGTAATAAGCGGGATAATGTACAGCAAGCCGGTCATTGTAGTGAAAGAATCCCCTTCAGGGCGATCGGGGTGCAGCATCACCCTGTCGGGGGTTCTTTCACAACAATGACCGTTTCGCTGTACATTATCCCTTACTTGTGAGCCAATAGTAAAACAACGTTGGTATCACGTGGTATCTCTGGGTCGTCAGTTATTGTGGAAAAAACGGATAAATGGCTGAGATTGACGGTAATTGCCTGGCAACGACTTGTTGTGAAGTAAATGCAATGAAACAGGGGAGGGAGAATGCGACATTTAGTGGCTGAATGAAATCAATGACAATCGACAGATTGCAGTTTCTCTGCAAAGAATCACACAAAAGCACCACTTTAAATATTGTGATTACCAGAAATGTACTCAGAAGTTTCTTGGAAATAAGTCATTCAGCATGAAAAAAGCATAAAAAACAACTAATCGACTAAGAAATCTTAGTAGACTAAGACCAAAACAACAGATTAGTCGACTAAGAGGGGGCTGCCCTAATTATTTCAGATGTCACACTGAATGTGTAATTCAGAATACATTTTGAATACAAGAGTGGTACAAATCTTCCACCATATATCTGTAATTTGTGCACTCTTGTCTTGTGTCTTTACCTGGTCCTCTGCGATATGGATCTTAGCACATGGAGATTCTAGCAGAGTGAACAGGGCGTGCAGGCAGGACATCACGTGTTCAATGGGCTCCTCGGGTCGGGGGAAGCAGAGAAACTCTATACTGACACCTGAGAGACACAACACAGAAATGCACTTAGGGTGTGTTCATGCTATTCTCTTTTTCGATCCAGCACCATCCCTTTCACTGTCGGCAGATGGGAGGAGGATCCATGGCTCTACGGTAAACAAAAAGAAAAAAAGTGTTTTCTCTTTACCCAACATGAGATGCATCCTGTCTCTGACCGACTCCTCAAAGGTCTTAGTGGTGGAGGTGGCTGCTTGAGTGATGGCAGGAACCCTGGAGGGAGCTGAGGGGACCTCTTCTTTCTCAGCACCAGCTCCGAACCCAGTGCTGCTCAGCCACAGGGCCACAGCATGCAGGACGGGGGCCCACGAACCGCGATAGTGGAGCCTCGCTGTGTCTATCGTCTCTGGAGTATAAAACGCTCCACCTGAACACAGACACACAATAATGTGAAATGACCATATTACTTCGAAATGTGATTTATACAATTATACAATAAAATATAAAATACAATTTAAGTAAATGTATTAGGACTGTCAAAGTTAATGCAATGTTGATGCAAATTTGTTTTAACGCAACTAAATTCTTTAGCACATTAAAGCAACTTGCGATTTTTAGGTTGTAGTGGACTCAGTTTTAATGCTAGAGTGAAGATACTGGCATCATATGATTGCAAAAGAGGCTAGGAGGTAAACTGTATATACAGAAATTGTATATTTATCTATAGGCCACCTGAAATATTCATTACATTTCACCCATTGGTAAACAAATGACAAATTTCAATTTAGTGCCCAAAGACAGCTCCAACAATACATCCCATCAAAACAGCTATTTGACAGTACGATAATAAGATGTTTTTGTTGACATTTTATGAGAAACTGTCCAAATCACATTGAGTTTTTTTTTGGTAATGTCCGGAGAAGCTCTCTAGAGAATAAAATCACTCCTTTTATGGGACCAAAAATTGAGCAAAGAACTCAAACACTAGTGCTGGAAGTGGGCTAAACATTCATGTACTATTAGAAACACTGCAATGCCACGCATATGAAGAGATTTGATCCAGACTTGATCTGCATTTGGAAGGCAAGAATCTGTCTCGTACCGTCAGGGGGCAGCTGACTGGAAAACTCGGCAGGCAGAGTGAGCAGAGCGTAGTCTCGCAGCATGGCCAGCCACAGGCGGCTCAGCGAGGGCAGCTCTGGCTGCACCAAAGTGATGAGGCTGTCGGGCGGAAGCACATCGGCACCCATGTCGTCCTCATCCTCGTCGTCGTCTCCAGTTCGGACTGGTTTGGCCGGCTTAGACTCGGCCTCTTTCTTGATCTTCATCGCCACCACGTACACCTGAGAAAGAAAGCCAGTGTGTAGTTTATTATGTACATCATTTGCAGTGTAACAAATATGGGACGGTACTCTGATCGGGGTCATCAGTCTCACCTCAGCCCACGCCTTCAGCACGGCCAGTTTCTCCATTGTGGTGGCGCTCTCACTGTACAGCTGACTGGACGAGCCCTTCCCAGCCTGCACCTTGTCCAGCGACGACACAAGCAGGTTGTGGACTCGCCGCAGGTCATTGAGGTCACTGACTACGCCACTACCAATCCACGTACTACAAACCTGTAGTCACACAGAGGGGTCAAGTTAATAAATGGTCAAGTGAATTGACCATGTACAGGAACCCACGGCCTTACAACTAATGAGAAAAATGAAAAGCCTACATTAAATAAAAGAGCATTCAAGGTTGATTAGCCATCATATCTACATGCTATTAAAGGGGCTGCTGGTTTCAAAGAACAGTTATTAATAAATAGGGCTGACATGTTAGGGCTGTACAAGTGGAGCAGACATTTAGAAGATTATATCCTTCTGAGGAGAACTGCTATTAGAGTGTCAGGTGGCTAAGGGCAGGAGAAGGAGAGTTAGAAATGAGTCATGATGCAAATGTACTTAGCGAGACACCTTGTTAGCTTATTAGAACTATAGTCACATTTCTCTGCAGGTCATGTCATGTGACCCTGCACGCAACGTATCCTCATACAACAGTTTGTATGATATCTTACAAAGAGTTATTCCTCATTTTTAGTGCATTTCCTACAAATGTCCAGCAACACGTGACAATTTCCGTTTGTTACATGCATACAGTCTTTTCAATATAAAATATTCAATATTGTTAACACAGCAACAACAAAAATAAGATCTGACTCTTCAAATGTTTATTTTTTTCTACTAAAGTACATCAAAAAACTCAGACTGCAAATTGCAATCGTGTTGTCTTCCTCTGAAAATGTGAAAAACGTCCACATCGACGACATGTTTGGCTCTCTAGTCAGCGTGCTGCGCTTGTTCTTCTTCTCTATGTATGTTGGCAGATCACAAAACAACTTTAAAGGAGCATACTGGTTTATTGTATCGGAGTGTGTATTTGCTGCGCTTGTTAAGTCAATTAAAGCAATTTGGCTTTGAATTATTGGCTCTATTTATCGGCTATAATTTCATTATCGGAATAATGCATAAGAATATAAACCTCCCATTATTGGCCCGATATATATATATATATATATATATATATATATTGTGCATCCCTGGTTCTAAGTGAATCATTCCTTTTAGAAAATGAAAAACCCTGAGATCAAGCTTTCGGCCTTCAGAAAGAACAGAAATATTTGGAGTGGGCACAAACCCTGAGCCAGAGACTCAGAGGGGAATGTCAAAGAGAGGAGGGATTTTGAATAATACTGCTGACAGGCATGTTTGGTATTTTCCACTGTCACTCATTCTTCATATCAGTCAAATAAGTTGAGCATTAAGGCAGAAAACTTGACACTGCCAGGTTCTAAGGGAATGAAGAGTCACTGAGCAGTGGTAATTAACGGCCACTGTGGTAACATTGCTACAAAAGCCTCTAACATCATCAAAATATATTAATATATGCAGGGGCTGTTCATTGGAACGAATGCTACAGTACAAACAGAGGTTGCACACTTCAAACAGGGCTATGAAGTGAAATGGTGTATAACTCATTCAGCTGGTGAAACGTTTCTTGTAAATGTTCGTTACTAGAGCAGGGTGTCTTACCTGGCATGCCTTAGCTGTTATGTCAGACGGTGTATCAGGTGAAAAGGCAGGTCTGAGGGCAGCTCCGACCTAAATGCATATATGATAGGGACAATGTTCACTTCTTTCAATTTAGTTTTACATTTGCTGAGTCATTATTAAGTTGGGACGTTTGATCTGTCATCTGATGTGTTTCTGACTCACATTGGCCTGGTATTGTTCCAGGATAACGTGCCCTGGGAACTCAGGCTCCGGTACGGACGCAAACTTTTTAATGATGTCCTCCAGGGCCTGCAGGCCGGCCATCCTCAGCTGGTTACTGTGGTCCGTGGCCGCCATGAAGGCCATGCGGATGAGGTCAGACAAATGGAGCACCAGCTGATCTCCTGGATGGACAGAGATGGAACAACGAGGATCGTGTGAGGAATAGAAACACATTTATAATCACTGTAAGGAACGTGACCTCAGTGAGCAGCCACATTAATCAATCAGAAGATAGAATTTATAACAGATTTATATTAGAGCTGTCAAAGTTAACGCGATAATAGCGCATCAATGCAAATTAATTTAAACTAATTTCTTTAATGTATTAACACAACCTGCAATTTTTAGGTTGTAGTGGTCTCAGTTTTAAAGCTATAGTGAAGATAATGGCATCATATGAAACTAGAAAATAAATAAATAAAGCTACAATGTGAATGAAAATGGGTTCTATGGTTACCCATGAGTCTCCCCTTTACAGACATGCCCACTTTATGATAATCACATGCAGTTTGGGGCAAGTCATAGTCAAGTCAGCACACTGACACACTGACTGCTGTTGTTGCCTGTTGGGCTTGAGTTTGCCATGTTATGATTTGAGTATATTTTTTTATGTTAAATGCAGTACCTGTGAGGGTTTCTGGACAATATTTGTCACTGTTTTGTGTTTTTAATTGATTTCCAATAATAAATATATACATACAGTTGCATAAAGCAAACATATTTGCCCAACCCATGTCGATAAGAGTATTAAACACATGAAAAATCTCCCTTTAAGGTACATTTTGAACAGATAAAAAATGTGTGATTAGTCGTGATATAATATTTTAATCGATTGACAGCCCTAATTTATGTTAATTTCAACATTTGCTAGTCATTGTTTAATATGTGCTTTTGTAATCCTTAAATGATGGGTTGCACCTCAGCAAGAAGGCACAATTGTTGCCTCCTCAATGGTCGCTGTCTTTGCTTTTTTAACACTTTAGAAGGACACAACAAATCAGTTCTTAGAGGTTGACTCAAAGAAACTGGATATTGACTTTGAGGCTAAGATTTAATTGAGTTTCAACTGAAGTGCACCTTTCAAGGGATTAGTTGGACACACCCACATGCAGACCAACCATCCACTCAATCCCAGTCACTAAATTTGCATTAGCTGCTTCCAGAGCTGAAAAATCACTACACTGTGCCATTACTGCCTGGTCTGCAGAAGGCTGCCTTGTTTCGGAGGAGCTTATATAAAATACTGGCTCCTCTATCTGTCACGGTGAAAAAAAAATACTCCTACTTTTACTTAGTCATCTTTAGCCTTGTTCCATCTTTACATAAAAGCACATGGATGAGCTTTATTCAGCAGCTAACACTTGAACTGTCTGGAGGTCGCAAAAACAGCTGGAATATTGGTCAGTAGAAAAGACGTTCCTTATATTTCTCTGTAGGCAACAGTTTTAATATTGGTATATGACTTTAGAAAATCTATGTGAAGCACAGACACAGATCACAAGTGGCATAAATCAATCACAAATCCTCTAAGTGAACTCTGAGCTACTCTGTTCTGGTACCTTTGATGTTCTTGGCTTGTGCAGAGCGGGCAGCTGCCAGGTCAAAGTGCGCCTTGTCATTCTCACACAGCAGGATGATGCGGCACAAGCAGTCCGCGGCAAATACCCGCGTCACCCAGCGCGGTGCCACAGAGGGCTTGGTCTTGTCATCTTCGCCCAGGCCTGTGAACATGGTGTCATCGTCCATCTCGTCTTTTTTCTCGCCGTCTTCCTCATCCTTTTCCACCTCGAATACAACTGGTGCTCCAACATCTGAAGAAGAAGATGGACACATTCATGATACGAGGATGTAAAAGAGAAGATTTAGTCAGATATTGAGCTATAAATACAAACCTGACTTGAATAATTGTGTGATACTGTCTTCTTTTCTAGCCTTAATTTCCTTGGAGACAGAAAGTGGTAATGTGTCATATTTTGTTGTTTTGAAGATTTACCTGTAGTTGCTGCCAGGACATCTTTGCAGAGTTTCAGCCAATGAGAAAGCTTTTCCACAGCAAGAGACGACAGCATGTGGCCCAGTGTATCATGGATATCAGAACACAGCTTCCTGTCCGTCTCCCGATCCAGCATGCCGAACAGAACACCCTCCAGACCGGTCTCCGTGATGTTCAGCTCTAAACCAGGGACCAAGTCAGCGCAGTAAGAGTCACAATGTCTCACCGAGGTATACCAACTAAACAGAAAGCTCTTGTTCACAATTTGTACTCACTGATTGTATTGTGGTCTCCTGCTCTCTTTGCCAGGCTCATGGCGTACTCACAGACCTCAGCAGCCTCTCTCTGAGCGAGCTGTCTCAGGCAGGCCACGGCAGCGCGACGCAGCAACAGGTGAGAGCTGCACAGGTGCACCTGCGGGATCCCATAGAAAATTATGATTAAGATTAAGATAGACTATAACTACTGTAGTCTGAAACTCACTATGTCTCATCATGTCTTACACAGAGACAGGGCACCAGGCTGGACAGGTTGACGTGGCGTGGAGCAAACATGTGCAGCTGCTGCAAACATGAGATGGCAGCTGCCTGCACAAGGGAATCCGAGTGGTCCTGCATTATGGCACAACCAACCAGGCAGGACGAGCGGATGGTGGAGATAGTGGCTCCATTTCCTAACAAAACCAATGACACAGATTAGGAAGAGAGACAAAAACAAACAGCATTTTTTTTTTAGCAGAGGATATACAGTAGGTCTTAGTAGTGTGATTACACTGCCACCTGCTGCCCAGGAAAGGGTATATCATATTTACATGGCTTTTAAAGAAATGAGCTAAATGAGAGAGTCGCAGTCATACAAGGCAGTGTTAATTTCGTTAACCAACAAGCTTTTTTCCATGACTAAGACGAGACGATGACGAGACGGCACCGACGTCATTAAACGCTAATGGTGACGATATCAAATTTGCAATATCGTTGACAAAAAAAGAGGAGACTAAAATGTAGTTTAAAAACATAAAAACTTTACCAAAATCTCTCTTTATTTTTGTCACCTTGCACATTCTCTTCCCCTCTCTCTGTCAGTCTTGCTGCGTGCTACGGCGGCCTTCTTGTCTCACACCTCAGTCCTTACAATTGCACTACTATAATGCATAAAGTTGGTGGTTTGCGGGTAGGGTCGGCTTCGGGCAGTTGAGTAACGTATATTTTTACCTGTTGGGCGGTGCGGATTGGCTCTCATAACGGACTGGGTGGGTGCGACTGAACCATGCATCACTAATGAGCGCAATAAGGAGCACTTAGTAATCAATCAACCTGTGTTTTTCACCAGATAAAGATAAGATTTAAATTTTATGTGAAATAAGTTTGACTAAAATGACAGAAACGTTCAATATAATCTGATGACTAAACAGGACTAAGATTAAATTAAAAAAAAATTGCTGACAAAAACTATGAAGGATAAAAAAATAACTAAAATGTAACTAAACCTAATAAGCATTTTCGTTTTAAGACTAAGACTAAATCTAAAATAGCTGCCAAAATTAACATTGATACAAGGAGGTTTGTGATTTTATTTCTGCCACAGTTACCCTGTAGTTCTGGTCCCACGGTGGTGATGAGAGCTCCCAGGCAGCGGCCCAAACACTGGTGCACCTCTGTGTGGGAAGGTGGCACAGTGAGGAGCAGGGTGAGTACCAGGGACAGCGTGGGTTCAACGTAGCCTCGGTACATTGGACCACTAGAATCCACAATCAGAGCCAGAGAGTGCAGAGCCCATGTCTGATAAAAAGAGAATATCTGAATTAGCCATGTGTAAAGCAGAAATGATGAAACAAACTTGGTGTTTTTCTTTTTAAATTCTGTTTAGAAATGAAATAAAATAGAAACCACAACACATGTTCATCCAAGTAAGCACAACTATAATTCAGTTCAGATGGAAAAAAACAACAGAAAAAAATTCATCCATCCCTCCTGAGTAATTCACTGTACCTGGACCTCGTGAGACGACCCATCCTGGGCCAGAGCCAACAGGATGCTGACGCTGGTCTTTAAGTGCTGGCCTGAGCCAATTCCTCCAACATATCGATGCAGACAGCCGAGAGCCAGTGAATGGCCCGTCCTTGATACTACATCACGGGCAGACTTCAGTCTGGAAATAGGAGAGATATGGATCACATGATTACAGCCAAGGATAGAGAGGTAAGATAGATTATACAGACAATCAAAGACTGACACTTTTATCTTCCTGAAAACATCCTTGACTTACAATTGTTTTCTCTGTAACTGATTTTAACGGTGGTGTGATGTGAGGAGAAGTAACAGAATAAAGAGAGAGAAAAAAGAACAGATAATACAGATATGAAATGCTCACTTATCAAAGCTGGTCTGTGCCATTCTGGCGATGAAGGTAGCCTCTCCCACCACCTGAGCCATCCTGCCCAGAGCCTCTCCAGCAGCACAGCGCAGGATGGGGTTGGGATTGTCCAGCGCTCCCATCACCAGGGCCAGGGCCGACTTACGCACCTCCTCAGGACCCAGAGTACTCTTGTTCTCAGCCAAACCCTTCAGTCAGGAAGAGATACGTTATTATTACTCATTACCTGAATAATGAAATATGATATTCCTGTCTTAAAGCTAGGGTTGGTAGTGTTGTTCAAATACATATTTTGATATATTTGTGGAAATTACATTACATTTCGACAGCAATCAATAACAAATAATAAAAAAAACGGTATCTGTGGCTGCCTATCTGTGTACTCTGCCAGTGCACTCATTGTGCGTCACCAGAGTCTTCCACAAGCTGCTAACTTGACAGCTGTGAGTACTGACAATAGCTATGTTTGTTGTTTACGTTCATTTTGATAGTGGCTTTGGAGGGCGGCCTGAAGCGACGGACTGTCAGTGTTGTCGACTTGGTGACTTTCTCGCTAAATTTAGCGACTTTTGGAGCTAGTGCTGCTGGCTACTTTCACTGGAAAACAGTTGGCAACACTAGGCTCGGTTTTCCGTTTGGATCATTTTAAAAATCTAATATACTCGCGCTAGTTTCTCTGCATTACTGACCCAACCTATAAGAAGATAGGAAGTTTTCTCACCTTGAGGGCACTAAGTACCGCAGTAAAGATGTTCAGTTGGACTGCCTGCTGTCGAACTCCTTTAGCCTGCTTGATACACTCTGCAAAGTGGTCCAGCATCTGCAGCCTGAATCATATAAGTCGGGTGGAATATATAACAAACATCAACAGTGAATATAAATAATACATAACAAACCAACAAGAGAACCAACATATCACATTGAAAATAAGCTGCAAAATGTTGACAAGTCTGTCGCAACAACTAAACTTCTCACCTGTGTTTGAAGGAGACATGGGGGAAAACCACACCAAACAGAGCCACTGAAGCGTCGATGACGGACACACCCAGAGGGAGAGGCCCTGGGATGTCCTCGCCGACAGGAACACGCAGGTAGATTGAGGAGGGATCGTGTTCGAGAGCTCCGCTGCCAGACGCGCTGTTGGGCTGCAGCTGTTTAGGAACGATCACACATTAGTATCAATAGTGACCATCAGATAATAATGGATAATGTTAAGTATAGATAGTAAGGGGTGGGAATCACCAGAGGCCTCACGATACGATATTATCACGATACTTAAGTCATGATACAATATTATTGCGAACATTTCGCCATATGCTGAGTATTGCGATAAGATATATTGCGATTTATTACCTTTTTTAGGTAATAAATTCAAATTTGAGGTATTTTAGGTAGTCATTTTTAATTATGCAGTTTGTTAACATCTGTTTTATGTAATGAGATACAGTTTTCACTCTGTTCATCTCAGAGTTTTCATTCTCATATCTTGAGGTCAGAAGTCAAGGGACCCCTTTGAAAATGGCCATGCCAGTTTTTCCTCTCCACAATTTAGCATACGTTTGGGATCGTTATTAAGCTCTATTTTGTTTTTCGTGACAAGTTAGTATGACATGGTTGGTACCAATCGATTCCTTAGGTTTTTAGTTTCATATGATACCAGTATCTTCACTCTAGTGTTAAGAATGAGACAGGTACAGCCTCTGAAAGACAGAATAACGGGCTGTCGGATTGTTAAGAGGTTAATAGTTTATATAATAAAAGATCAATACTTGTCTTTGTATCGATTCGATACCGCCACGCAAAAATATTGCTTATTTTAATCGTTATATTTAAGCAATGGCTAAAAGAAATGAGAACCCATTTATTCTTCATATATGTAGTGGTATTACATTTTTGGATTCATCATGTCATTGAGGATTTTACTCACCTGATCTTCTATGCACTTGTGGTCAGTCTCCTGTAGCCAGGAGCCCATGAGCACACTGTCGTCACAGTGACAGAGAGAGCGCAGCAAGGAGGTGGTAGTGTTGGCCGAGTTGTCAGTCAAAGTGAACTCTGCCACCAGCTCCCTCAGGAGGGCGTTAAAGCTGCCTACAAAAGAACAATACTGGTTTTCCATAAATGTTCTTAACTTCTGTTAAAAAATAAAAGTAGAAGTGACCGTGTTACCTTCATAGGTCTTAGGAGGCAACAGAGCCAGGATGTCGTACAACCGGAGCCTCACCATCGCTGCACTAGCTTTCAGGTGAGCACCATGGACCTTAATGATGGCAGGTACACTGGCAAAACATTACAGTCATTAGATATATAATCTGGAAACAATGAAAGAAATGCCGAAAAATAGCTATCACACACTTCATACTTAAAAGCATCACACTCACTGAGACATCATGGTCATGGCACATTCAATGGGAGTCATCAGTCTGCGGATCACATCTTCTGTGAGCAGCTCGGGACAGTGGGCCACAAAGCTGCGCATGGCTACAGAGGAAAGGAACAGGCGTGTTGCTCAGAATTGTGTCTGCTAACATTACAGAGCATGTGCAGGTTAAACAGGGCGCCGTGTTTCTTTTACCACACAGTGCTCCAGCTCGGCCCTCCAGGGTGACCTGCCAGGTGAAGGAGTCTCCCCTGGCCTTTTCTGCCTCCAGCTCCTTCTGAGAGCGAGGAAACACGTTCCTCCACAGCAGCAGCATCTTGGGAAGGTGATAGCGCACGAGGGAGGGACCTGGGCACACACAAAACAATGTCAGCGAGAGAGCGGGAGACAGTATTGTTTATGAATCAAAGCCAAGAGATAAGATAGAGAGGCTCACCCAGAGTCATGAGGGCACCCAGCAGCAGCCATCCAGCCTGTGTGCGCTGCAGGGACAGTCGACTATTCTGAGCGGCTGTCCTCAGGAGGTCTTCAGCTATACTCACCACCAACTACAAGAAAAAAAAAACCAAGACAACCTTTAAATCTATATAAGGCAATCAATGAGGCTGCTACAGAAAGTCAGAAAGACCTCAGTGATTAACAAGATTACATTGTGGAGCTACACACCTTGCCCTTGGAGTGGGGGATACCCAGAGGACACTGGTGTACGCCTCCCAGCAGAGCAGCCATCGCAAAGCTGTAGCCGCTCACAGCCTCAGGCGAACTCTTCAGGTTGTTGATTCTCTCCGCACAGCGGTCCAGCAGCGGGGTCAACTGATAGGGCAGCGCCACGGCAACACAGCGCAAGCACCACGCAGCGGCCAAACGAGCCGCCATGCTCGGGTGCAGAAGCACTGAGGTCACAGTCTCAAGGAGTCCTGGGAGGAGGAGATGGAATATGCTTGTGAAGTTGTGAATGAATCCAGTCTAAGTTCATTCCTTCTGATTGGAGACTCCAAAGTATTCATTCACTTTAAAGAGTAACATACAACAAGAGCATTTACGGTGAGCACTTTATACTGTATATTTCAGTCAGTAAAATAAGTGGATGTAAGATTTTACAATATTACACATTAAAAAAGTTACAGAAAATGCGGCCAATGTCATACAAGTTGGCTAAGTAAGCAAATTTTCACTCCTGCTAGGATTATTATCATCTATGTAATCCCAATTTGTGATTATAGAAACTTAAAGGGTTAGTTTGTGTGTTTTGAAGTGGAGACGTATGAGGTATTTATCCATCATTTCGGGTGTATTACCTACAGTAGATGATGGTTGGCCCCCGGCTTGGAAAAACAGACAGGAGTCTGATGGTTTTGGTGAGAGCATAGATGGATACAACGGCTTTAGTTCCCCATCAGAAAGGGCTCTCTGACGGCAAGGTAAACCGGAGAAAATATCCTAAATATAGCTTACACTTAAACTGATGATGACTTTTTTAGGTGAGCCTTTCTTTTAGATGGCTAAGATATGTTTTGCTGCCGGCTCCGTCCACAGCATTACAGTGCTTTGCTTCCATGTGGTAACTCCTGTCTGTTTCTCCGAACTGGGGGCGTGCCGACCGTCATCTACTGTAGGTAATTCCCCCTGCACTATCCCTTTAAGAGCACTGAAAGGAATGTCCCATTTAATATTTTGTGTGTCTCACCTATTGAAGGCTCCTGGATGAGTGGTGAAGATGTGGCACTCAAGCTGTGAACCAGACTGCCCAGCTCCTTTAGGGCACACACCATGACATGCTGACTGGCAGAGACATCAGCTGCCCCTGCCTTGTTCTCTCCACTCATGTCATTCACAACTGCCTCTGGAAAAACATGCGGCAGAGAAAGAGAAACAAACAGGAAGGGTTTGTCAGTATAAAAATGCAAAAATGTTCCAAGTTGAACAAGACGGTGAAGAATGTGTGAAAAAGAATGTGTGCAGCAGCATTGATGGATAAGGTGACCTGCACTGAATTGCAACTAAGGTTGAGATTTTTCTCAAAACAAGACACTTTTAAATTAAGTTAATTATAATTCTGACATATTACATAAAATACATTGTAATAACATAACTGGCTGTCCACATTAGTCCATGTTTCGCTGTCACACATTATGAATCTGCATAGTTTTTCAACTGGAATCCTTAAAAATACTGAAGAGCACGCTGCTATACGCCACAGAGCTCTGAGGATTGTTTTAAACAAAAAAGGTGTAATGCATTAAACAATGGTTATAGTTGAAAGAATAAATATGAAAAAAAAACAAAAAAAAACAAAAACTTAAATCTGAATTCAGGTAAATAATAATGTCTGATGGTCATTTATCAAGAACTTAAATCCTCAGAGCTCTGAATAGGCAACAGACAAGACAGATCACAAGAAAGAGAAAGTAGTAAATAACTTTAGAAAGAGATTTAAAGCTGCTTCTTGAACTTTGGCTGTCATGTTATTCCATAAAACTTAGGACACCGGGAACTAGGGTTGGGTGATATGATGGTATATACTGTACGACGATAGAAATGTGTCTAGCAGTAGAGATTTGACCACATCGTTTCCACTGCGGTAGATATTCTCGCCTGATCTCAGGATTCTTGTGAATCCAGCTGTGTCACAAGGTAACAGGATTTGGGAGAGTGAAGAGTGAAGTAGAGTAGGAGGAGGCATACCAACCAACCCAAGATGAGGAAGAACTCTGGTTACATTAATACCAGACATTTGCACACTGTTTTGTCAGCTTTTTGAAATGAAAGATGAGCAAATACAAGCCTTTTTTTTTTGGGACACTCTAAAATACAAATTTGTGTGATTTTTATATCACTGACTGAACTCGAACTCAAGTTCGTACTAATGCTTTATGCTGTCTTCCGCAGCATCCAGTGAATTAAGCTATAGCCCTTTCAACCCTAACAAATCTGTACTTGGCCATGACAGGCTGTGATTGGGCCCCTCGGGCCTACGTCACTGAGCCTGTATAGAGCCTATACCGTGATAGAAGATTTTGGCCATATCGCCCAGCCCTACCGGGAACCAGCTGTAGAATAAAAAGGGGAACATACACTAGGAGGTCCCACTACCATCATGTATCCAGGAGATATTTTTCAAGTTACTTTTAGCACAGATAGTCTCATAGAGTCTCATAGATCTAGCTGATTGGAAAAGCTACAAGCAGCAAGTATAGAGAAGAGCCCAGGACCACGTCTCAACAGATAACGACATTCAACATCATTTTTAAATTCTGTTTTAACATCAATATGAACAAGAGAATGTATGTTTGACATCAGTTTAAAGGTTGCAAAGCAAATCAGAGTAAGAATCATCCTTTTTGAATGAGATAAAGGTGATTATAGAAATGATTGATGTGTTCTTACACAGAAAAAAATGGAACTGAAATCAATAAAACTAAATAATGGACAAACTTGCAAATGTTATGTCTTGTTGCTGTGGGGGGGCAATGGCTTGTTCCTACTAAATGTGTCTGTGAATTTATTGGCACATGCAGTTTTTCTGCTGCTGTAAGCCAGATGTCAACAGTCAGAAAGAGTTATACCATGCTCCTTAGGGATTGTAATGCAATAACAGAATGGCAAACAGCCACGGAGGCTATGCAATAATGCAAGCATGAGTAACTTGAATGCTGAGCTGGCAGTGGATAATGTTACCGACATTATGATGCTGCTTGTGGTTAAAAAGAAAAGTAAAGAAAGAGGAGAGCGATGCAAAAGAAGCAAAGGTAAAAGCAGGAAGCAAAGCAGAAATAGGGAAGGTCATCTCCGCACACAACAAAAGACAGAAAAGAAAAACCATCTCCGCACAAAACACGAGCGCAAACCATGCAAGAATTGTAGTACTGAATGAAGGGTGAATTAAAAAGTGATAATAATGGATGAGTACTTACTCTGTAATGCTCTGAACCGTGATATTTCCCCCCCATCCTCCTTACCCACAGCCCTCATTTGCTTGCTGATGGCTTGGCAGAGTTCTTTGCCGGCTGCAATTTGTGCTTTCTCTCCAAGTAAGCCCCCCAGGGTGGCGCGTAGCATGAAGGAAACACAGCGGCGTGAGTACACAGCCTCAACGTGTGTCTGCGTGGCCCGTGGGTGAGATACGAGGTCCAAAACGTGGGACAGGAATGTGGCAAAGTTGCGCTCCAGCCACTGACCACCGAGTGTAGTCACAAACACAACATAGGCCTGGAGAAAATGAAAGAAAGATCACGTGTGAAGCGGTTGAATTAGACAACGCAGGCTCAGATTCTTATATTTCAGGATTCATCTCACCTGTGTGATGCCCACCCGCACCTCCCTGCTGACAGAGCCTCCCCCCTTCAGCATCTCCCCTCCGCTCTTCAGGAAGCCGGATCCACCACGCAGAAAGCCTGTGGCCATTAACTCCAGCACCTCCTCCAGAGTGGCCCGCTTCACGTTCTGACGCATCACTGAGGAAAAAAAAGTATTGAGCTCATGAAGGACAAAAGTGGCGAGCTAGTCTACTTAACATGAAAGCAGCCGAACATTAATTACACAAATCAACTCTTAAAAGGGATAGTTTGGGTGTTTTGAAGTGGGGGTGGTATGAGGTACTCATCCATAGTCAGTGTATTACCCACAGTAGATGAAGGTCAGCATGCCCCCAGTTTGGAATGGCAGACAGGAGTTACGGCACAGAAGCAAAGTAATGTACTGCTGTGGACGGGGACGGCAGCAAAACGTATTTTAGCCACCTTAAACTGATATTGATGTTTTTAGGTGGGCTTTTCTTTTAGGTGGTGAAATTATGTTTTGCTGCCGGCCCCGTCCACAGCAGTACATTGCTTTAGTTCCGTGCCTTAACTCCTGTCTGTTTCTCCAAACTGGGGACGTGCCGACCGTCATCTACTGTAGATATTTACACTGACTATGAATAAGTACCTCATACAACCCCACTTCAAAAACACCCGACTATCCCTTTAACCTACCAGCTGCTTGTTTGGGCATTAGGGCAGTGGCCATGACTGTCCCCAGCAGTTTGGCCACTGCCACCCGAACACCATAGTTAGATCCTTCCAAGGATTTGAAACACAAAGTGGCCACGTTCTCCAGTTCTGTGGTCCACATGAATACTGCCTCATTCTGCAGCTCCAACAGGCACTGATTAGGCAAGAAGAGTAAAGATTAGTAACATCCTGTAGTAAGAGTCCTGTTAGTAACTACATCTACATTATGCATGTATTTAATTCATTATACCGATGATGCATAAAAACAATATGGATGCTTATCTTGCAATATATTGGCCACACATCTTGTACAATATAAAGTTGTCATATTTTCTAAACAGGAAATCGTCTTTCACAATAGGGAGGAGATGTGCTCATCACATCATTTGAGTTCCGTCAACATAAATGACAAAGCAAAAATATGTGAAATTTGCAACTCTTTAACAGCTCCATTAGACATTTTTCTGAGACCAACCTTTGCTACGGCACAGCGTACAGCCATGGACCTGTCTGTGAGTAGAGAGCGGGCATTCTTGTAGATATCTCTGTGACATGAAGCTGCAGCTCCTCCCAGACCACAGAGAACCTTCTGCAGGCTGAGAAGGATCTCTCCTCTGCCTTGGGACTACATCGACAAAGTAAAGGTAAACACAAGAGGATTGAAATAATCTGAATACCAAATTTATTTAGTTATCCATTTCTGTTCCTATACTCCAGTATACAATTTGATCTAATACATTCTTTCTATAAGAAAATGGAAAACTGCATTTCATTTCCCAATATTGTACTTAAAAGTCATACCTCTGCACTCTTTAATGCCTTCAAAAGATTATTAATGGTGTCTGGAAAGGAGCTCCCCAGCATCCTGCCCATCTTCTCATAAAAAGCTCCAACACATGCCACTGCAGCACTGCAAGAAAAGTTACTGTATGCATTAAAATGAAATTAAACATACATTTTATAGACCAAACAACTATTCGATTAATCAAGAAAATAATCGTCAGATTAATCAACGATGAAAATAATTGTTAGGTGCAGCCCTAGCCGAAAGTGTTTTTTTTTTTTTTATTTCATTTTTATTGATGATTGATGATAATAGCATAATACCATGAGTTAGATATAATGTCAAAGCTCCAAAGACATTATTATCTAATATCTATACCAAAGCACTTCAGGAGCAGCACAGTCTGCAGGACAACACTGATGCAGCTTCAATCACTGTTAGATTCCATTAATAGCAGCAAGAAACACAGCATAATATCTGCTAATGTGCACTTAATCCCCCCTTTTAAACATGAAATGTCATTTTGCAGATTAACATTTGGCTTAACTGCTAATACCCTTGAAGGTGGGTCTAGAGTATATGCCTGAAACACTGAAAGCAGTGTGAACAGCTTATATCTTAACGCAAATGTGTATAATATAAAGTAGAATATGTAAAAACACAGTGACTGTATTAAAAAAAATAAGTAATGACAATACATGGGATCTTACAGTTTTGTTGGTAAGTATGCAGGTGTGTCATCCTTGCTTTTGATGATCTCATTGCATTTATCCAGAGTCTGGAAAACAGTGAAGGTGTCGCCAATGCTGTAGAGGGTAGCAAGGTTTTTGGCCAGCAGTTTTCTTGTTGGCGGTCCAGGAGCGCTGCTGATCAGTCCTGTCAGCTGCTCCACTAGCTTCTTCTGCTTCTCCTTCACATCCACCTGCCATTCAAATGCAAAAAAACAATACAAAGTCACAAACTGCCTCTAATGAATCCCACTCAGAAATGACCAAAATCTGAATATTCACCCTATTTGCTGCCACAAGCACTTTATCCAAGAAGCGGAGCCATTCGAAGATGAAGACAGGCCTCTTTGCTTCAGTGATCTGGGCCAAGGCATCTTCATTGAGCAGCAGACTGTGAGCCAGCTCCATGGCGAGGACCTTTTGCTGTACACCCTCGCCTGTGCAATGTTATATTAGATGGAGTGCCTTGTCAGTATGTAAGTAAGTAAAGCTTTATTTATATAACACCTTTTAAAACACACCGTTACAAAGTGCTTCACACACAAATGAAACATCAAACAATGATGAAAACAAGGAAAAATTACAATATGAAACACAGAAACAATGAGAAACAGATCAAACAAAAATGGATGAGGCCTATAGAAAGGCTTGCCTATAGAGATGGGTTTTTAGACGCCGCTTAAAACAGGTCCAGAGATTCAGCAGCTCTAATAGATTGGGGGAGTCGATTCCAGAGAGTTGGGGCTACGACAGAAAAGGCCCAATCACCTTTTGTTTTGCAGTTTGAGCGGGGAGATGGATAAAAGGCCGAGATTAGAGGAACAAAGTGTTCGACAGGTCAAATCTGTAACTAAGAGATCAGAAATGTAACTGGGGGTGAGGTCATGCAGTGCCTTATATGTAATTAGCATGATCTTAAAGTTGATTCTGAATTTTACAGGGAGCCAATGGAGGGATGACAGAACAGGGGTGATGTGAGACCGACGGCTAGTTCTGGTTAATAACCTGGCCGCTGCATTTTGAACCACCTGTAGGCGATTTAAAGCAGATTGACTGAAGCAGGTGTAGAGGGAATTACAATAGTCTAGACGGGAGAATATGAAAGTGTGAATTAATAGTTCAAGATCCGTGGAGGACAAGACGCATCTGATTTTTTGCAATGTTTCTTAACTGGAGAAAGCAGGTCTGGACAAGTTTAGTGACATGATGGTCAAAAGTCATATTCCAGTCAAGGATGATACCAAGATTCTTAGCTGTAGGATATTATATTGGATTGAAGTGGGCCAATAAACTGATGAACTGCTGTAGCAATGTGTCTCTTTCATCCAAATCACATAGACATTATTATACAAGCACTTGAGTTACTAAAAGGTCTGTTGACATTTACCCGCACTGTTAAGAATTTCCCAGTAAAATAACAGTAAAGAACTGGCAGCAGGGTTGCCTTTATGTTACTGTAAAATTAACATTATTATACTGTTGCTGAAATTTGCAGCTTTGTACTGTTAATGAAAAATACAGTTTGAACTGGGTTTTTTTTAATTAATTTCACAGTATTTTACAGTTAATTTACTGTTTAAAGATACATTATATATATTTTCACCTTTCTTTTACATTATCTTACTGATTTGTTTTAATGCACTATTTAGGTTGTATTTTTTACGTACATTTTAATAAACATTATTTTTTGCCTAGATGAATAGACTTAGCAGGTTACAGACATAGGAATAGTCACACTAAATAAAATTAAAGGCACTTTTTAGGAAAAAGGCTATAATAGACTTGTTGACACTTTTCCCAAAATGTCTGTCTATAGCTGGCTACAAGCACAGAATGCAAATCATAACAACATGTGAGTGAAGAACAATAAAGCTAATGATCAGCAGTAAATTGCTGTTTTTTTAAGAATGCATTATAGTTCAGTTAAAAAACGGCCTATGAGCGTAATTTAACAGGTTTTCTTTTGTATTAACAGTAAAGCACAGTTTTTAGCAATAACAGGTTAATACTGTTGAAATCCTGCTGTAAATTAACAGCAATTGTTTACAGTGCGTGCATGCAGTGACTTTATTAGCTTTATGCAAGAGACATATACAGTTATAGCAGCTGTCACTGCTTTAGATGTGTTCAAATCCTTGCTTATGTGTGGTATAAAGTGCATTAGATGAACTGTCAGAGCCTGGCAGCGTTGACACTGACAGCTGCCTAACTCCAGCTGTTGCTAGGCTAGCTGGTTAGCAACCTAAGATAGCTAGTTCCTACCAGGAAACAAGCGGCTAATGTTACACACTCTCACCTAAAACTGAGCTTTAGCTATCTATAGTCATCTTTTTAACAAATTCAGCTGTTCAAAAACACCCTCAGCAACAACACCTTTCTGAAATAGGAGGATATATGAAGCCACAAATGTTCATCCTACCTGTAGTCGACAAACCAGGAGGATGAATGACGACGGGTAGCGGAAGGCGTCGCATTAAAAGTCGTCCGACGTGAAACCATGGATATAATACTGATGATAATAGATGATGTGAATATTCAAAGAGTATATGTAAACAAATTTCTGATAAATTATGATAATTATAATTATTGCTATGAATATAATATATAATATTATATATATATAATATTTATATAATATCATATATAATAATATATTATATCATTACACTCTAAATAACACCCCCTACTGTATCCCTACTCTCTCCCTCTCTCTCCCTCTCTCTCCCTCTGATACCTGATTGTTTGCACTCCAGCAATATTTGCACTATCTGTATATATCATGTTTATTTTTGTTTAAAGCTTATTTTGTATATTGTATATTCTTAAAATTTCAATTTTTTTAATTCTATTTTATTCTAACGTTTTTATCTATTTTGTTATTATACTGTTTGACTTGCACCAACATAACCAAAGCAAATTCCTAGTGTAAATCTCTTACACCTGGCAATAAACACAATTCTGATTCTGATTCTGATTCTGATTATATAATATATATATATATATATGTATATATAATATATATACATATATATATATAATATTATATATTATATTAATAGTAATCATTATAATTATCATAATTAATATAATTCTGTATATAATACATAATATAATTATATATATAATATAATATATAATATATATTTATTATATATATATATAATAAAATATAAATTATAATATAATAATATAATATATATTTTATATAATATTATATATTATATTAATAGTAATCATTATAATTATCATAATTAATATAATTCTGTATATAATACATAATATAATTATATATATATAATATAATATATAATATATATTTATTATATATATATAATAAAATATAAATTATAATATAATAATATAATATATATTTTATATAATATTATATAATGATTACTATTAATCATATTATAATTAAAATAAATCTTCTGAGTTATTTGTCCAAAAAAAGTGCCAGAACTGTATACTTGTTGCGTACCTTGTAGCTACTCGGAATGTATATGTGAACGAACCAAAACATCAGTGAAGAAAATACAAATGCACAACCGGATTGTTTATTAATTGTAGCTGTTTCTTTTCTACATTTCTCCTCTTTTAACCGGCCATAATGTCTGATGAGGAAGAGGACTACATGTCGGATGCATTTCTCACTCAAATGTGAGCGTTTCCTGTCTACTGTTTGTGTTAAACTCTGCTACATGACATGCTTTACAGTCAGTCTACAGTCGAGCTCTCATAATAGCTGTCACTTTTCTATTGTTCTTGTGTCTGTCAGACAAGATGTGAAGCCAGGTGTCAGCATGGTGAGGCGGGTGAAAGAGGCGATGAAGAAGGAGACCAAGCAGAAGGAGACGAACATAAAGAACCGTCAGAAGACCTACAAGGAGCAGGAGAAGGAGAGCAGAGAAGCAGCTCTGCAGAACTCACTCTGCAGGGAGAACAAGGGCTTTGCACTTCTGCAGAAAATGGGTTACAAAGCTGGTGAAGGGTTAGGGAAGAAAGGCACGTTTTTTTTTTATTTATTCAATTATCTTATTATTTTTTTTGCATTTTTTTTGTGTATTAATGTTAATCTCTGTTATCACTTCAGGAGCTGGGAGGGTTGATCCAATTCCTATGAATATCAAAACTGGTAGGCAATACTTTTTTTTTTTTAATTGATTTGGTTAAAAACTAGGGCTGTCAATCGATTGAAAATATTTATGTATTTAATCCCATGATTGTGCATAATTAATCATGATTAATCGCAAATTAAATACACACTTTTTTCTGTTCAAAATGTACCTTAAAGGGAGATTTGTCAAGTATTAAATACTCTTTTCAAATATGCTTGATTTATGCCAGGGGTCAGCAACCTGCGGCTCTGGGGCCACATGTGACTCTTTTGCTCCTCTCCAGTGGCTCCCTGTGGACTTTTTTTTTTAATTAGTGGAAATTACTGTTTTTTTGTTTACATTTTCATTTTTATTTATCATTGTTGTAGGTCTAATGTATGACGGAGTATTAGGGCCACATTGTGGAAAATAAAATATATGTGAGATTTCGAGAATAAAGTCATAATATTACGAGAAAAAAAGTTGGAATATTGTAAAAAAATAAAGTCAGAAGTTTAAGAGAAAAAAGTCGTAGTATTATGAAAATAAAGTCATAATATTAGTATATATTTGTATAGTAATTTTAAAAGTTATTTTCTTTTTTTCTCGTAAAGTTATGACTTTATTCTCGTTATATTACGACTTTTTTTCTCGTAAAGTTGTGACTTTATCCTCGAAATCTCAGATTTGTTTTTCCCTCAATGTGGCCCCTACCTCACTGATAGCTCCAGACAGATTTTTTTTTTTTGCTTAAAATGGCTCTTTTGATAGTAAAGGTTGCCGACCCCTGCTCTATGCAAATGTATGTATATATTTAAAACTGCAGCCCAACAGGCAACAACAGCTTTCAGTGTGTCAGTGTGCTGACTTGACTATGACTTGCCCCAAACTGCACGTGATTATCATAAAGTGGGCATGTCTGTAAAGGGGAGACTCGTGGGTACCCATAGAACCCATTTCCATTCACATATCTTGAGGTCAGAGGTCAAGGGACCCCTTTGAAAATGACAGTTTTTTCTCCCCAAAATTTAGTGTGGAGCATTATTTAGCCTCCTTTTCGACAAGCTAGTATGACATGGTATATACGTATATATATATATATATATATACTTGGTAACAATGGATTCCTTAGGTTTCATAGTTTCATATGATATCAGTATTTTAGTGTAGCTTTAAAACTGAGCCCGCTAGAACCTAAAAATCTCCAGTTGCATTAATGCGTTAAAGAAATTAGTGGCGTAAAAAATTTGCGTTAACGCGATATTATCATGTTGACTTTGACAGCCCTAGTTAAAACAGGTGCAATCCAACTGATGGCTTTCAGTGTTTATGTAATTTTCTTTATTTGCTAAATCAGACCGAGGTGGCATTGGAATGGAAGAGGTGAAGAAAAGAAAAGCCGAGGAGGAACTTGAACATTATCGTCAGAAAACACGAGCCAAACAACAGAATGAGACCAAGTCTCTGGAAGATTTTAGGTGAAGTTTGCAGCTGTCTATGAGATGTACTGCGCCTGGAAATGTTGTCCCCCTCCTATAATACAAATGTTTCGTAGTCTGTGTGTGTAATGATGTGCTTTTTCATTCCAGGTCAAGAGTAAGGACTGAGAGAGAGGAGCGAAAGATTGAAGGAGATCTCAGGAGGAGTCAGCGAGCCTGTGAGCAGCTTGACAGTCAGAAGGTTTGGAGGAATTATGGCTATAGCACAGGCTTATCAATACATCACAGTTCTAATGCTGTTTTTGCAGATCTCTATTCAGTCTTTAAGCACTGAGAAAATTACCATGTGGGGTTTTCTGTGTGTGAATCCTGTGGCTGAACTGTCTTTTCAGGGCATCACTGTCCCCAGGGAAGACTGGTACTATCCTAAAGCAGAGACTGATGATGAGGAAGATGGTCCCAAAGAGGATGAGGATGAGGAGGAGGAGGAAGAGGAAGAGGAGATTGACGAATTAACTGTTAGTATTTAGTTTACCTTGTTTATTCAGTGATATAATGTGTAATCCTAATGATGTGGTAATATGTCATCTTTTTGGTAAGAAGACTTGTTGCCAACATGGCAACATAGGACATACTGGTTCATTCTGACAGTTCATAATACACAGTTATTATACTGGCATACGGTGCAATAAATGCAAGTGGTGATTAATCCAGAGTAAAATCAATAAATTTGACATGTGTCTCTCTGTTACAGTCCTTTGACAAACTGCAAATTTTGACATCCTATTTGAGAGGAGTCCATTTTTACTGCATATGGTGTGGGACAACCTATAATGGTAAGAGTGGTGACAACATGGCTGTAGTTCTATTGTTGTTTTTAGTGCCTTTGCTGATATACATATATCTTTTTTATATGTTTTACAGATGAAGAGGACTTGTGCTCCAACTGTCCCGGGGATACAGCAGCAGATCACGAATGAACTTGATAAAAATAATAATCCCACTAGTTCCCAGGGAAAAAGCAGATACAAATGTTTGACCCTGGAAACATTATATGTGTAATTGACAGCAGTTTACAAAAGGGGAAACAGGCTCATCACACTTGGCTCTGATGAGCAGTTGAGGCAATTAGGTGAACAGAAGTGGAGGAATATTTATTTATAATCCCAATTTGAATCTGTTGTCCGTCTTGAATTTTTCTTTACATTTAGAAATCCTGTGGTAAATTTAGGATACCTTTTAATGTTTATATTTTGAAAAGATTTTTTTTAGACATGTTTCAAGAGCAATTGCATACCTGTGTTTTCATTAAACGTTTTAAGAATTATACCTTGTTATCTCATCTATTGTTTTATTTGAGCTACTTATAATACAATGAATTACTTTGGGTTTGGTTTACTTTAACAAAATGTAAAAAGTCATTATACTTCCTAACGCTCCAGTCTGATTTGCCATTTTGTGTGTATGTGATCCTCAGTTGTGAGTTTATATGGGTCTTAAAATTATTATTATTTTATTTTAATATCCTCTGGTGTCACCGCAGGATTTCAATATATGTTGGATATTCTGTAAGTGATAAGGATACCAGTAAATGCACTACGGTTGCCTTTTTGCTTGTTTGAAAAAGCTCTATAACATTACCTTAATGTTACCTAAAATTATAGTTATAGTTATAGTAGAGTTTACTTAATTTAAATGTCTCTGAAGCGCTGAAACACGATACAAGGGTTTTGTATCATTTCATTTCATTTCATTTCAAAATTTATTTCGACCATGTAGAATACACAAAAAAAATTAAATAAAGAAAAAGAGAGTGATCATACAAACAAGTGGACAGTCAGAAACAAGTAGTATTTACATACAATGAAAAGCATAAAAAAAAAATTGTCAACACTTGATGCCTTGATTTACATATTTGAAAAGGAGTGAGAAGAAGTTTAAACTTATTTAATCCCACCCCTTCTCCATAAATCAATTATTAATTATTAACCAGCTTCTTTATTGAGCCATACATATACTCTAATTAAATTTTCCTCAATTTGTCTAACTATAATTATTATTATTTATAATTATTCTAACTATAATTATTATCTTTAATCTGTTTCATACAGAAATATAATATTATTATAATCATTTTCTAGGATAAATCGACGTAAACTACTTGCTGGACAGAAAGTCTCTTCAACGATTTAAAAAAAAATTAGCACGAACAACTACAGCTCCCATGAGTCTTAGCAGTAGGCGCGGTACCAAAGCTTCTTGGGAACTGTAGTTGTTAACAAAATAAGCGTTTTTTTGTCGAGGTGAAGAACAGGGAGGCACATGTTTTATGGAAGCTACACACATTTCAATAAGACACAAAACAAACAAACGTTACCATCTGTCTATATATACCATATATATATATATATATATATATATATGATATCATACATATATGATATCATATATATATATGATATCATATATACTGGATATATATATTATCTATATATATATATATATGTATATATACATATATATGATACATACTGTATATATAATCTATATAGAATATATATACAGTATGTATCATATATATGTATATATACATATATATGGATAATATATATGTATATATATGTATATATATACATATATATATATCTATATATATGTCAGCACATCCACTATGATTAACACTTTTATTGTTACAATGTATCCAGTGTGATAGCTTCCACTTGGTTCATGTTTGCTCAACCAGTTCTGATATTTCCGACAGCACTTGAAGGCGCCATGTTGTGTGACGTTTACGGAGAAAACGAAACTTACTGTTGGTGAAGGCTGCATATGAAACTGAGCAGCAGACGGACGAAGAAGACGTGGAAGTTAACATGAAAACGAGAAAGATATAACGTTAGTTAGTACTCTGAGCTACTTAGTGCTGGTAATCTGAGGAGACGTTCAGGCTGCTGAGTGATGTGTAATGGCTGTAGCTAGACTGAACGAGAATGCTCAGAGAGAGAGGTGGGATCTGAAGTATGAGGACGTTGGATTTGTTGGCCCTGATCACTTGAGAACGTGAGTTGCATCAATTCTCTGGTGGTTTTTACGACCTGCAAAAAGTCATGAATGTAGGATTAGAAGAGATCTGGGACCACCGTTTTATTAAGACATACTCTTGTTGAATGGGAGGATTGTAATGTTTTTTTGGAAATGGGTGTGTTCTATATGTTGCCTGCTGTTACCACATTTAAACCACACATGCAATTAATTTAACATTTAGTTAACAGTGTAATACCTTCAACAATGAGTTCAGATTGTTTTCTGCATATATTGAAAACTCCTGTGGGAAAAAAGCATGGGTGTTAATATTCTTTAAAGATGCAATGTATAACATCTAGTCACATGGTCCAAACAGCTGCATTATACCTCTATTACTGGGTCCATACAATCTCAATTTACAGCAACAGTCATAATACTAACTAACTTGGACGAATTTAGCATATTATATTAGCATGTATTATTTTTTATTTTTTTAAAATGTATTATTATATAAGCATATATTATTTATATATTTTTTTAAATATATTTTTATATTAGCATATTTTATTTTTTTCTAAATGTGTTATTATTTTAGCATATATTATTTTTATTTTTAATTTAGCATATTATATTAGCTTATTATATTTATAATATTTTATTGTTCAACACAGGCCCGTTCGGTAGAATATGACAGTAGAATAGAAATCATTTCGTTTTACTTTTTACTGGCGTCCGGTAGTCGTTTTCTGTCCAAAATAGCGGGAGCGTAGCTCTACTGCTGGACGCTGATGTTGCAATGCAACGACCGACTGACTTTCACTTCTTAGCAATATACATTGTTTGATTGAGAGGCGACTCTTTGTTTTAAATAACGATGGCGTCTCCTGAACAGGTTAGCGTAGATGCTGCAATAGCATCAGTTATATCAGAACTGAAGAGTATTTCCTCATTGAAAGAAGAGCAAAGAACGGCATTGAAAGATTTTCTCGATAGAAAAGATGTTTTCGCTCTTCTCTCGACTGGCCTCGGCAATAGTTTGATTGACAGATGGTTCATCCAATCACCTGCCAAGTTGTTTTTTGAAAGTGCCTTCCCTTTTCCAAACACTTTTCAGATGGTTCTGTGTAACAAACCATCTGGCGGGTCAGGTTACTACCCGCCACTAGGCGACTACTTTGTCGGGAGAAAAACGTGCGACAACTCCAGGAGACCTTGATCTTGCCTGTTTAACAAGTTTTATAATTTATCCTCAGATTTACCGTCAGAGTAGTCCTGAATGGTAAGGTGTATCCTGATGGTGTCGGGGCGAACAAGAAAGAAGCCAAACAGAACGCAGCCCTAAATGCCCTGAAAGGCTTGTTGGACGAACCAATTCACCCTGTAAGATTATTATACCTCTTTATTGACTTACTGCATGTGTGCATTTTTGTATTCAAAGTATAGAAGACCAATTCACAGGATAAATATGTACATTTGTTATTATCTTGACAGACAAAAAATACAGCAGAAGCTCCGACTGCACCAGTTCATCAGACAAGTATCACTCAAGCCAACTATACATGTTGGCTCAATGAATATGGTCATAAGAACAGGTTGATTACAAGGGCTGTGGAGTCAACACAACCGGGACCATATGCTATTCCGTAAGCCTCCTAACCGCACCCAAATTCTTAACTATTTTGTCATGATTTAAATGCATTAAATAAAAGTTTTTATGATATTAGATGCTGTAGGTTCGTGGTTGGTGAGAAGGAGTATCCAGCTGCCACTGGGAAAACAAGGAAGGAAGCTAAGGAGGAGGCAGCCAAGCTTGTATATCATGAGATATGTGGTAGTAAAACTACAGAGGTATGTAGTAATAATATACACTAGTTTCTCCTGGCTTAATGAAAGTCCTAGAGAAGTGCAGAGGGAAGAAAGGAATTGACTTGCTTGTCATTGACTGTAATGTAGATTTTTTAAAATGTTACACAAGCCGCACTCCAATCAGTGAATCAACACAAAGTCATATTTGTTTGTGTTCAAGACTGGAGAGGAGAAATACAGCGCAGCATCAAGTCAACAAGGAGAGGGATTGAAGCAAAATGTGTCGGACATCTGGTGAGCACAAACAATGGCGACGCATTGTTCCTGTTTGGTTATGAGAGGTTTTAATTATTTTGTGATTTATCTTTACAGTGAGGCGACAAAGAGCTTGAGTGTGATAACAAAAGACGAAGGTTTTATAGAGACAAATTTCATTGGAATCATCGACCACTACTGTAACAAAAAAAAACTCTCCAATGACTACATCTTGGTGGATAGAAGCGGTCCATCTCATATCCCTCAGTGAGTATGACTGAACCTCTATAACCTGCATAGACGCCACAGACACTGAATTAAAACTCTTGATAGATATGAGAGAGACATTTTAATACAATGATCTAAATATTTCTTCCCTGCTTACACAGTTTCTCCTACAAATTAGTGATCAACAAGAAGGACTACCCTGTGGGTGAGGGTAAGAGCATCAAGGAAGCCAAACAAAATGCAGCTCAGCTGGCCTGGTCTGCTCTTCAAGAACAGACAGACTGGGACAGCAAGGTATTTCATATTTTCTGTTAAATTTGGTCTGGTAAAGGGACAACTCACAAGCTTTACAGCAGGTTTTGAATGAGTCCTCAATTATATTATTTAAAGCATGCATTACAGTCACTACCCACATTGTCAATTGTAAATGTCATTTTGCGTGTCACTTTTTCCATGTACCTGCCACTCTGTTATAAATCTGTATGTAGCAGCGTCCCCATCTCTATACCAGTGATTCCCAAAGTACCGTAAGGGTGAGCCATGGGTGCTGCAAGATGTATTTCCATTTTTTTATTGTACATTTTTTATAATGTTTCACCACATAAACAATTTAAGGGCCTTTCACACAGCGCTGCGCCCATGCTAGGGTTGTGTAATTAATCGAATTTCAATTACGATTTTGGCTTCTAACGATTATGAAAAGATGAAAATCAAAATAAAACAATTTTTGTGCGGCATTCCGTTTCACAATGACGCTCTCGTTTGTCTTGCATTATAAATCCAGCGGCCGCTGCTGAGCTTAATTGTAATTAACTGTAAACTTATACCTCATATTCATGGACATACTTTATCGCCTTTATACAATCCCTGCATATAAAGGAGTCACGTATTAAATGTATTAGTTATTTGCTTTTATCTTATTGTGGCAGTCATGTCTGAAATGCCCCGCATGCATATTGGGCACCCAGTACAAAAATTCTGAGGTGCTTCACGCACACTATGTCATTTTTGGCACGCGCACCCTCGCGCCGGGGACACTACCTGAGCCGGCCATGAACAAACTGAATGGGTGGCGTGGTTTTAAAATTACAGATTATTATTTTGAACATCTGTGTTTTAACATCATAAAATATCACATTAATGTCATTCCAATGATTATAACTCCAATGTTACACCCCAATGCCCGTTAACATCAGTCACTAGAAAACATGGTACTAATAGCTGAACACTTTCTTTGTGCTTTCAGGTATCTTTCAGGTCAGCTGTGTCTGATGATGCACCAGCCTTGCTGTCAGCGCCACCAACACTGTGAGACACCGACTGAGGAGCATAACAGATGGTAAAGTTTCATGTTGAGCATATTCGACTAAAGTGTCTCATTTTATTCTCCAAGGGATTCCCGTGATGCAAAATCTGAAAGGGTGCCAACGACTACAAGTGACTCAGTTGTTTTCAAGAATTCGTCACCTCCTCCTGAGGAACAGGTCTGTTACTTCCTATGTAATCCTGTTAACAGAGTGCTACAGGGATGGTGTATTTTTGTAGACCAACCTGGATGTTAGAACAAAAAAGGATTTTTCCATTGGGTTTTGGATTATTGCAGAAAATAAGCTCTGTGGCAAACAAACGTTTATGATATTTACAGGCTTTGTTCCGTAAAATAATCTTCACAAATGAACACCACTTTTATGATTTTTTAAGAGTGAATTGGCAGAAGTAAAAAGCTAACATTAGGCTATAAACGAACTACACCACGGTCACATGAGTGCGAGTATACACAACGAGGTCGTAGCGGCGGACGAGTCGGCGTGATGACGTTTAGTAGTTTCATTTAGCCACTTGTTAGCAACCGCCCTTTTAAAGACACATAAAGGCTTTAAAAGTCACAAGTGGGATATTTACGGACATATTCTATATCGTAGAACAAAACGTTAAAATCTCTTAAGCTTGTGTTAACCACAGACCTTATTTCAGTCAAAAACCCACTGACTTCGAGACGAGGGAACCACAAGTGCTAACATGTTTACTCTCATTTCTGCAGCACTATACTGTTAGTCTAGTTCGCATCACAACATTGCAGTCTGAGAAGTAAAGGAGGACGTCTTTAGGACCTTATATAATGGATTTTGAATGCATGTATGCTTAAATATAATTGTCTATATTTTTCGACTTCCCATTACAAAGATTCAAAGTCCTGATGCGAAGCCCAAAATAAGGTAAGCTATAGTTTGAAACCGACTGTAAAGCTCCAGTACATCATACTGTATTTCACCTGACGTTATTGCTGATTGTAATTTTTCTTGTCTAGAATTGCAGCAAATTTCAAGAATGCCCACAGAAACAGCAAAGAGGTAAAGTAAGAAGATATTGATCATGCTAGTTTATCCTGTTTGTTTTTTGTTTAACATTTGAATCTCTATATCATTTGTTCTTTAAGGATATGATGCCCAATTTCAATGGCAAGAATCCAGGAAATAGTCCTAGAAAGAAAACAACAGCCCAGCCAGAGATCTCAAGGTATGGAAAATGAAAACATTGAACTACAATATTAGCAGGATTTTTAGCTCTGCTGTGGCCTTTTATTTGTGTTTTGTGTATTAATGTACAATCAGAATGACATTTTTATATTCATAAAACTTCATGTTCTTGTGTTAATCTCAACAGGTTTACATCTGAATTTGACTCCATAGTGTGCCTCGGCAAAGGAGCCTTTGGTCGTGTTTATAAGGCACAACAAAAACTGTTGAAGAAGAATTATGCTGTTAAGGTTGTCCGCTGCAAAGAGTAAGTCAAGAATGAAAGGTGTTTCATTTTCTTTCCTTTTTTTTAAAAGAGCACCGTATAGTTTATTTTTAAATCGGTTACAGATGCGGTGCAAAATAAGTTGAGAGTTTCATTATCAGAGCCGTGTTCTTGTTCTCTTTAGGATCAAAAAAGCTCTACGAGAGGTCAGGGCATTATCAGACCTCCATGACAGCAATATTGTTCGATACTACACGTGTTGGTTGGAGGATTCAGGATACCAATGGGACAACGCAGATGATGGTGGCAGCAGTTCACAGTAAGTTACATCCTCTTACTATTTCACTAAACATGAAGGTATGTCATGTCTGAGTTTCTCTATTCCTACTTTTCTAGGTCTTCTATCGAGTCATCGATGAAGTACCTCTATATTCAGATGGAGCTGTGTGACACCAAGACACTCAGAGTTTGGATAGACGAGAAGAATACTCAGAACGTGAAGAAATCTCTGCGAGACTCCAAGAGGAGAGATGAAAGTCTAACTATTGCTCAGCAAATGGTCAGCGCGGTGGAGTACATTCACTCCAAGATGCTCATCCACAGAGACCTGAAGGTGAGACGAAGTGAATAAAATCATTTATTACACGGTTTTGTTGAGCACTCGATTCTGATTGGTCAATCATGGCGTTCTACGGTCTGTTATTTATTTATAGCAGACTGTTGCTATGTATAACAGACCGTTGCTATGAGCGCAGTTCTGATGTCGGACTCTGGCAGATGGTTTTTGTGTCAAATTATTGATTTCTTAAGTAAGTAGCCGTGTAATAAGCAGGATAATGTACAGCTAGTGGGTCATTGTTGTGAAATAAACCCCTGTCTGTCGGGGTTTATTTCACAACAGTGACCCACTAGCTGTACATTATTGCTTCCTTATTATATCACGTCAGTCATGAAGCTACATGTTTTTTTTTTATTTCTTTCCCGCGGTTAGCCTGCCAACATCATGTTTGGTCAAGATGGGGAAGTGAAGATCGGAGACTTTGGTCTGGTCACTGATGAGAACGATGACGATGCCGAGAACCTGGTGGAGAGAACGGTGTACAAAGGAACCCCATCGTACATGGCTCCTGAACAAGTGAGATGGTCTATGCTGACATTAACTTTAGATATTGTGGTGATTTTAACCACTAGTGGTGCTGTAGATCTATAACGTGCCTTTTGATAACATTGTGCTCTTGTTTTATGACAGAAAAACCGGCTCACTTATGACCGAAAAGTGGACATATTTGCTTTGGGGTTGATATATTTTGAACTCCTTTGGAACCTCTTTACTGGTCAAGAAAGGAAAGTGGTGAGTTGAGTCCAAAATCAATTCAAGTCAATACAGAGTGCTGCAGGAATGAGTCCTAAAACACGGAAATTGGTTAGCATTTTAGCACTTGCAGTTCCCTCATCTGGAAGTCAATGGGTTTTTAGTTTGATGCTTGAAATAAAGTCTGTGGGTAACACAAGCTGAAGAGATTTTAACGTTTTGATCTACGATATAAAATACGTCACTAAATATCCCACACAGCTTTTACGTGTCTTAAAAAAAGCGGTTGCTTACGAGTGGCTAAATGAGACTACTAACCGTCATCATCATGCCGACTCGTCCGTTAGCTTTTTACTTCTGGTGATTACATTCACACTTCAAAAATTATAAAAGTGGGGTTCATTTGTGAAGATTATCTTGTTGAACGAAACTTGTAGGTTAGGCATCATTTATGTTTGCCACAGGGCTTATTTTCTGCAATAATCCGAAACCTAATGGAAAAATCGCATTGGCAAGGCTGGGCAATGCTAACTTCCTGGTTGGCCAAAAAAAATATGTCATCCCTGGAGCCCTCTATTAACTGTTAACTAAATATAATTTAGCCGTCATTCATTTTATTATTCACACCTGAGCTTTTCCTACTGCTGTGTCATGTCAAAACGCCATCTGTGAAAAAAGGCCTATTATCAATTTGTATCATGCCAATAACATGTTCTTCCTTTTCTTTTCTCACTGCATGATTTCCAGATTTGGGATGATGCCAGAAACCTGAGATTTCCTGAAGGATTTACACACAATTTTCCCCAAGAGGTAAACCAGCATTCTCTCTTTTGCTTGACAAATGAAACCGTATTTTTGTCATTTGTGATGGCAGTTAGTGAGGCTGAGGTATAGGGGTTTGCACTGTTACAACGGTTCATCTGGGAAGCCTCAGGGGAGCTTAAACAGGACTGTTGATGTGTGTATGTATAACATAACAAAAATGTTAAATATCAAGAAGGACAGATGAATGTTTGGGATGTACTTTGTTAGGTTGCCCAAGTAAAGTCAACTTGAGGGAAAGACAATTACGTGGAGCATCAAAGACACTGGTAGCATTCGTTAATATCATGGAGATCACATAGCTGCTCTTTCTGTTGTTGTTGTGTTGCAGAACCAAATCATTAAGTCAATGCTGTGTGCGAAGCCAGAAGACCGACCTGAAGCAAGTAAAATAAAGACGGAGTTGGAGGAGCGCACTCGTACACTTACAATGCTTAAAGACATGCAACGCTACAGCAAGACTGTCTGATTATTACAAGGAAAAACTCAAACAGGCAAAAGCATCGGTCATCACAATCATCAGTATTTGTTCAGCATTATTACACGGCTGTGTTGAACACTCGATTCTGATTGGTTAATCACGGCGTTCTGCGGTCTGTAATTTCTTGATAACAGACCGTTGCTATGTATAACAGACCGTTGCTATGGGCGCAGCTCTGATGTCGGACTCTGGAGGACCGTTTTTGTGTCAAAATATTGATTTCTTCAGTAAGTAGCCGTGTAATAAGCGGGATAATGTACACCTAGCAGGTCATTGTTGTGAAAGAATCCCCTTCCTGTCGTGGATTCTTTCACCACAATGACCCGCTGTACATTATGTTTGGTTGCTGAAGGCAGTGTCTCTTTTAATAACTGTTTTCATGAACTGATGTGACAAAGTGTATCATAATTATGTATTATTGATGGAAAAAGGCACATAACCTTGTGCATTTTTATAGAGAATTGCGTCATGTGTCTAATCGGGTTTTGTTTACATTTTAGATTTTGTTCAAACTCTATGCTATTTGAGACCAAAAATATTTTTGCTGAATTTTGAGAATTGCATATTTGTTTTGTCCCCAAACATTTTGTCATTTTCACACCATAGAAAAGGCTCATTTTTAGGGTTCAATATCTTCAGAAATATAACTCCTAGAGCCATGAAATTTGGTAGGGGCACAGACAAAACAGTGTACACCAGATCCAAATGATTGAAAGGCAAAAGCAGAGGTCATATTATTGTCTTATTACTGGCCCTTGAAAATGGGAAAAAATTTGCAAATTGCAACCGTGGCTTTTCATACTTTGCCATATATTGAATTCTGTTTATGTTAAAGCCCCTGAAATTTGGTATAACATCAATCAAACACTGTATTTTTAGCTGGAAGTATGGAAAGGTCCACATGTATACTTTGTGGGACTGCCTGGGCCCCAAAACCACAGATTTTGCTTTTTTTCTAATTTTCAAGGGCCAGTAATGGAAAATATGACATCTGCTAGTGCCTTTCAATCATTTAGATCTTATGTACCCGGTTTTGTCTGTGCCCTTACCAAATTTCATGGCTCTAGGTATTATACAGCTCTGGAAAAAATTAAGAGACCACTTCAAAATTATCAGGGTTTTTTTATATTCTATAAACTACTGACAACATTTCTCCCAAATTTCAAATTAAAAAATATTGTCATTTAGAGAATTTATTTGCAGAAAATGAGAACTGGTCAAAATAACAAAAAAGATGCAGTGTTTTCAGATCTGGAATAATGCAAAGAAAACAAGTTCATATTAATTTTTAAACAACAAAATACTAATGTTTTAACTTAGGAAGAGTTCGGAAATCAATATTTGGTGGAATAACCTTGATTTACAATCACAGCTTTCATGCATCTTGGCATGCTCTCCACCAGTCTTTCACATTGCTGTTGGGTGACTTTATGCCACTCCTCAGCTGGGCTTTGTTCGAGGGCTTGTGACCATCCATCTTCCTCTTGATCACATTCCAAGGGTTTTCAATGGGATTCAGGTCTGGAGATTGGGCTAGCCATGACCGGGTCCTGATCTGGGGGTCCTTCATCCACACCTTCACTGATCTGGCTGTGTGGCATGGAGCATTGTCCTGCTGGAAAAAACACTCCTCAGAGTTGGGGAACATTGTCAGAGCACCAAAGAAGCAAAGAAGAGCCAGGCTGAGGTTTGCAAAAGACCATAAGGATTGGACCATAGAGGACTGGAGTAAGGTCATCTTCTCTGATGAGTCCAATTTTCAGCTTTGCCCAACACCTGGTCGTCTAATGGTTAGACGGAGACCTGGAGAGGCCTACAAGCCTCAGTGTCTCGCACCTACTGTGAAATTTGGTGGAGGATCGGTGATGATCTGGGGGTGCTTCAGCAAGGCTGGAATCGGGAAGATTTGTCTTTGTGAAGGATGCATGAATCAAGCCAAAGTACAAAGTTGTCCTGGAAGAAAACTTGCTTCCTTCTGCTCTGACAATGTTCCCCAACTCTGAGGAGTGTTTTTTCCAGCAGGACAATGCTCCATGCCACACAGCCAGGTCAGTGAAGGTGTGGATGAAGGACCCTGTCATGGCCAGCCCAATCTCCAGACCTGAATCCCATTGAAAACCTCTGGAATGTGATCAAGAGGAAGATGGATGGTCACAAGCCCTCAAACAAAGCCGAGCTGCTTGAATTTTTGCGCCAGGAATGTGAAAGACTGGTGGAGAGCATGCCAAGACGCATGAAAGCTGTGATTGTAATTCAAGGTTATTCCACCAAATATTCACTTCTGAACTCTTCCTAAGTTAAAACATTAGTATTTTGTTGTTTAAAAATTAATATGAACTTGTTTTCTTTGCATTATTCCAGATCTGAAAACACTGCATTTTTTTTGTTATTTTGACCAGTTGTCATTTTCTGCAAATAAATTGTCTAAATGACAATATTTTTATTTGAAATTTGGGAGAAATGTTGTCAGCAGTTTACAGAATAAAACAAAAAATTTAATTTTACTCAAACACATACCAATAAATAGGAAAACCAGAGAAACTGATAATTTTGAAGTGTTTATACATATATACAGTATAAGGTTTGAACAAAATCTAAAATGTTAACAACTTCTATCTGATTAGACACAGAATGACCCAAATGCAAAATTATTCACTTTTAACAAATAATCATGTCCTATTGTAATTATTACTTTGACAACTGATCTCGAAAATATGTATTCTATGCTGGCAATGCTTAAATGTGTTTAAAGCGATGCCACATTACACCCTTTGCTTGTAATGAATACACTGAATAGGGAAATAAAACATTAGTAACTAGGGTGTGATGGTCATTCATCTTCTGTCAAGTCTGTCGTATTTTGAACATTCATGAATTTTAGTGTGGAGTCCTCTACTGATGATCTGCTTTGTTTGTATGAGTCTGTATGGGAATTGTATCAGCTCTGAGTTAATGAATGTGTCCTAATCCTAGTAATTCCTAGGAATTACACTTAATATGTTAGTATTTTCTTTCAAGATCAAGCTGGACAAGTAAGTAGGACTAGGGGAAAGAAACAGGTAAGTGGCAAGAACAAAGGAACACTGAAAGTAACATTTAGAAGGTATCAGTAGGTCCAGATAACATGAATTCATCATCCTAAACCACTAAAGATTATAAGAGGATGCGCTTATCCTAATCAGGGGGGGTGGAGCAGATCCAAGCTGACATTGGTACACCCTGTCACAATGGCAGAGTAAGCAACAGTCTGTCTTAATAATCAACTTAATTATGAATTAGTTATGGTAACATTAACATTAGATGCATTGACAAAAGACTGCCTTCAATAACCATGATATAGGCTACGTCACTTTCAACTGCCATCTTATCACAGCATTTATGACCAACATTAATAACAATTAACGAGCATCTCATTCTCAGTCTACAGTGGCAAACACCTTGCATGGAGAGGAAAACATGCACATTCTCAAAATTGTTTGTGGTGCTGGGAGTAGATCCCCTCCAATATGTACTTCTTCAAAAAAATAACTTGCTGCTGCACACACTTTTCTCTGCTTTATTAGTCAACGTTTCGGTCAACAAGGACCTTCATCAGGACATTAAAACTATAATGTCCTGATGAAAACTTCCAGAAATAAATAAATGCTTAAATACACAAGTAAACATATACATTTAAAAATAAAACAAATAAATGCAAAAATAAATGAATAAATAAAAAATAAATGCAAAAATGAATTAAAAAAATAATGAAAATAAATACATAAAAAATAAAAGGGAAAATGTAAACAGAATAATAAACAAATAAGGGAATTAATACAAAGATAAATAAATAAAGCAAATTAAAACAGAAATATCAATTTGTTACATTTTATCAATTAATTAATAGCTACATTTATTTTTTATATTATTTTTGTCATTTAGTCATTTTTTATTTATTTTTTTAAACACCTTGCGTGGCAAAATTAATACTACCATTACCAGTTAACGGCAGAGCATAAACATTTATACATACATATCATTATGCTTACCTGACTAGAGTGTCAGGAAACACCTGTGTCCATCCTCACAGCCAGGTAGGTACAACCAGCCACTGGCACTGTGGTGGTCTAAGCTCTATAATAATAGATATAATAATAATCTGTAACATGTAAGAGGTGCCCCTTTTTAAAATGTTGCCCCTTACTCTGAAACACCGGTGCACACCACTGGACAGATCCAATTCTGAGCAAACTATAATACAGCAATAACTACAGTTATTGATAACTAAGTGTCGTTTGTGTAAATTAGGTTAAATTGGTGCAAAGTTTTAAGTTTCGATTGTTCAGAAATAGTCGAGCCACGTGACGGTAAGTGAATGACGTTGCAGAGGAAATCGAGACTTAAAGGCGTGTGAAGACTAAAGTCAGCTGAACACGGACTACGCACAATTATGAGAACAATTAAAAATAGTATGGATCCGGGAGAAGTATTGTGAGCTTTTTAATGTATTACAGTTGTATGCAGTTTGAGCTGAAATTCCGGCTACTTCCTCATTTCTGATGGAAACTGGAAGCTATGTCTACAGACTAAACGATTACGCACGGAGGAAAGGTTTTGAGCTGCACTATGAGGAAAGTGACTCTGGTCCTGTACACGACAAAACGTAAGTTGAATAAACATGTAGCCTATGTTACCCTTAGGTTGTACTGTTCATGCCTTTACATGTTATTCTGCAGTAGCTACATGCTGCGTCAAAAAGGGAGAGCTTTGGATGTCTCTTCCTCAGGGTGGCACGGATGACTATGGCACAAGGGTGGTGGTGTGTTTATTTATTTCTTTAATCTTTATTTGTTAATTAAATTGTGATCAAGTAAATGTGATAGAAGAGGTATATAGAGTTGTATAAAATGGAAATACTTTTTTATTTTCTCATCTTAAAACAACCTGTTCATGTTTTTAATTTGTGTGTACTTATGATCCTCAGTTTATTTGTGCAACATACTGTATAAACTGAAGACAAACTGTTGCAATTGTTCTTTATGCTGATGTAATTGATTTAAATATGGTCATTGTATCACATTTACAAAATATTTCTAGTATAATAGCAGAGGGCTGATGGGGGGTCTGGGTGGGAGATGGTGAGCAAGCTGTCTGTATCTGTGTATTTGCAGTGTATGTTTGTTATGTAATGCTGTTTTGTCTGTATGTGTTTTTGTATTTGTGTCTATAGGACCCCCTCGAAAATGAGATGCTACATCTCAAGTGGCTATCCTATCCTTTCAATAAATTATTTAAATACTTGAATACCTCAAAATTGCACTTAAGTACATTCTTTGAATAAATGTCATATTTCAGCACATGAATGTAATAACAATTGAGGGCTTGTTGAGGCTGTGTGTGAATATCCTGGTGGAGACCCACAGTAGTACTGAACACAACACAGATGATTACCAGATGATGAATATGGTAGTGTGCACCAACCAGCCCCGCCAACATCATTTCAAGTCAACTTGTCTGCATAACAGAAATGTGACAATTTCCTCTACAGATACATCCGGAGGGTAGTCCTAAATGGAAAAGTCTATCCTGATGGTGAGGGGAAGACCAAGAAGGAAGCCAAGCAAAACGCGGCTAAAAATGCCCTGAGAGGCTTGTTGGAGAATGAACATCAGGACTCAGCTGACACAGTAAGACTATTGTTAGTCTTTGCTTAATTATCCATTATTGTTTGAAAGTAAATGACCAATCATAGGCCTAAAACACTATTGTGTTGTAGGGTGTCATAAAGTCAACAGGCTACTGTGTGAACCATCTCAAAATTGTTCTCTATTTTTTATTTTCAAGACTGCAGATGAGAAATACGACTGTACATCAGCTCAACAAAATGAGGCATCAAATCAAAATGTTTCTGATATCTGGTGAGTAAATCACAACGGCAGTGCATTTTTTAATTTTCATGTCTGTTCATATTTAATGATACCCAGCAGGGAAATTCAGCTGTTGCTGCAGGACAAGGACAGCAATAGATACAGATAAAGAGAGTAAAATAAATAAATAATAAGACGTGTATACTGTAAAAACTAAAATAAGAATAGAATTAAACACCAGACTAATATATGATCTGAATGGTAATAAGTGTCTGTATTCATATAGAGATTGATATAATGATGCAAAATCAGTGTAACATATTTACATAATTATGATTTACTATGGTTTATGAGATATAGTATAAGGTGAAAGGTTTTCCACTGCTGTTGTACAGTGTAATGGCATCAGGTAGAAAGGAGTGCTCAGTTTAGCAGTTCAATGTTTTCATCAGTGTGAAATGTCACTTTTTTATTACAGTAATAAGATGAGACATCTCAGTGGGAGCTCACAGCGTTACAGAGACCAACAGAGACAAGGAGGGACAAATTACATTGGAATTGTTGACCACTACTGTCAGAAAACCAGGCGCTGCCATTCATACATTGAAGAGAGGAGATGCGGTACAGTTAGTAACCCTATGTATGTATGAACCTGAACTTCTGTAACCTGAATAGACACTAAAGACACTATACTTACTCTTGATTGATATTCAGTTGTAAGCAATATTAAAATGTTATGATAATGATCTGAACTATTTCCTCCTTTTTGAAACACAACACAGATTTTTCTACAAATTAATGATTGACAAAAAGCTATACCCCGAGGGTGAGGGAAAGACTGTCAAGGAAGCTAAACAAAATGCAGCTCGGCTGGGCTGGTCTGCTCTCCAAGAACAGTCAGACTGGGACAGCAAGGTATTTCATATTTTTTACTCCCTTTATATCATCAAATATACACTCATTTGCACGTTTAATAGGTACACCTGGCTAAAAGTAATGCCGTCTAATACAAGAGTTCTGCCACAGATCCTACCTTCATGAAGGTTATAATGTTCAGTCTTTATTGAAACTGTTTTAGAGAGGTGTTAATTCAACTTCATGATCATTTTGGAAGAAGAAGTTTGTCCAGCTGTTGAAATGTATTGCATTATACAAAGAGGTGTTTTGTAATTTAGCGTGTCTTCATGATATACAGTAAATGGTGAGGAGAAAATATTAGAAACACCTCTCAGTATAACACAATACAATTCAACAACACCACAAACTACAGCCTTCAAAACATTAGATTTTGTCATTCCAGACACTGTACTTAGTTTCTTCTTGTTCCAGACAATGGCCTATTCTTTCTTGTTTTTTGGTGTTTTTGTGGCACCATGTTGAGAAAAGATAACACCAGGCTATAGTTAGTGATACTTCCTAATACTAACAGGTGGCAGCCGATCTCAACCCCAGCTACTTTTGAATACTTTGGAAATAAATAGTTCCAATGAGGTGAAATTTTACATTAAATAATTATGTCTAACATTCTTTGCATTTCAGGTGTCCATCAGATCAACAGTGTCCGAAGACAGTGCATCTCCTATGTTGTCTGCGCGGGCAACTACAGTGTAAGGCACTTATTGTCATTAGTAGGAGAGCAGAACATGGTGTTAAATACTGAGAAAGCTGTACTCATATCTCTCATTGTATTCCCCTAGGGAGTCCCATGAATCATCATCACAAAGCACGCCAACGGACACAAGTAGCTCAACAATATTCACCGATCCATCAAACCCTTCCAAAGCTCAGGTCTGTTCTCTCATAATCGTTAAAAAAAAATTGTAGGTAAAGCAAAAATCTACACTTATGATATTTATAGACTGCAGCAGACTAGTAGCAGCATTGTAAGAGCAAGAACGTTTAGTTTGGGTCCATAGTTGTGGTTTAAAAAGATGAAAAATGTAAATGGTTTGACTGAGGTGAAAGATAACATCATTAATACATAAATAATATAATTGATATTATTTGACATAGTTCTTCAGTACAGTACAACATTTTATTTGGAACATGCTATATTGTAACAACTTTTTGTGAATTGTAGATCCCCTTAGGATCAACTGTGTCTGAAGATGATGCACCAACCGGGTTGTCAACACCAACTTCACTGTAAGGCACTTATTGACCATTGTATTAAATCAGATTGTAGAGCTTAATGCTGAAAAGGCTGTGCTCATGCATCTTATTGTATTCTTCTAGGGAGTCTCTTGCATCGTCACAAAGCATGTCGACGGGTACAAGTGGCTCAGGAATATTCACAGATTCATCGAACTCTTCCAAGGATCAGGTCTGCACGCTATATCATAATCTTACAAATGTTATATCCACCCTCTTATATTCTGCTTACTCTGTATGTGGGAGGGCAACTGAGAGAGGTCCAAGTTTATGTAAATGCAATACCAATGACTACTCGTGATTTCACTCCAACTATGGACTGCGTCACTCCAAAAGTAAATAAAAAAGTAAAAGTCCAAAAGTAAAGTCAAATATATTACTTGGATATTTTGATGTGGCAGACAACACGTTGTATGTCCTAGTTATTAAAGAGTGTACAACTTAATAAATCAGAGCAGGTTCAACATTTTAAATGTACTTTATTCTTTTATTCTCTAAGCATACTGTCAAAGACCAGAATATGGGAAATAGTCAGAATGAGACATCCATCCAGTCAAGGTATGAAAAAACAACATGAATTTGCATTATAGCATGCATTTTATGCTGATGTGATCTTAAACTTCTCTCCCAATAACTGATGTACAATCAAGAAGACATCTCTATGTTTATTATTATGTATCTCTATTTTACCCTTTAGCCTAAACAACATTGTTAATCTCAACAGGTTTACTTCAGACTTTGATCCCATGGAGTGTCTTGGCAGTGGAGCCTTTGGTTGTGTTTACAAAGTAAAACATAAACTGCTGAACAAGTATTATGCTGTAAAGATTGTCTGCCGTGAAGAGTAAGTATGGAGTTGTAAGGTTCCAGTTTGCAGTGTAGCATGTGCACTATTTGTGCAAGTACTTTGTTTACTGATTCATTCTCTCGTTCTCCTTTGGCTCAGGAAATCTCTTCGAGAGGTGGAGACATTATCAGACCTCCACCACTGTAATATCGTCAGATACTACACATTCTGGATGGAAGATTCAGCATACCAATGGCACATCTTAGCTGACAGTAACAGCTCTTCCCAGTAAGTCTAATGCACTTACTTTATACTCGTGTACAGCTGTGGATAGGTACATTATACTAGTATAATTGTGTATGTGACGAATAAACTTGAAACACTGAAACACTTCAAGTGAAAGGTGAGTAATTCAAATCATTGTTCTCTTCTTTCTTTTCTAGGTCTACAGATAATTCATCGGCAAAGTACCTCTATATTCAGATGGAGTTATGCGACACCAAAACACTTAAAGTGTGGATTGATGAGAAGAACGATCAGTCTCTGCAAGACTCCAAGAGAAGAGAAGGAAGTCTAAGCATTGCTCAACAAATAGTTAGTGGAGTCGAGTATATTCACTCCAAGAAGAACATCCACAGGGACCTTAAGGTGAGACCAGACTCTGCAGTGTGTGGCTGAGGCTAAGCTGATATAGACGCTACCATGAGCATTTAATACATCCTCTGGTTTACTTTGAGACAGATCCTGGTGCAAACCAGTAGTGAAGTCTATCAGAGGGCGTAACCTAGAACCAGTGTATTGTTCTGGTGTTCAGAGTAGCAGCATCGCAGACCTTATTCCGCTAGATCCTGCCCCAACAAGCCCCAAGAGGTTGTGGAAATGTGTTGCTGCTTTCCTGCTGTTTGAAGTCCAGTATACAGTTAGGTACATCTTAGACGTTGTGCTTGTGACCAAAATGATTTCTTAGTTAATTGTGTGCCATTACAGCACAGTACTGATGGGGAGACAGTAGATAGGGTCATGCAGGTGTTTTTCATTGACAATGACTTCCTATCAGGCAGAGAGTGAAAGTTAAACCAATATGGTGTCATGGCTCAGAAGAATGGCAGGAGTGAACCCAGAAGCACGACACACAAACAAACAGGTCACGATAAAGGTTCTCTTTTACTTGATTCAAAAAGCAAGCAGGAAGCAGACTCATTGACGGGCTTGAGTTGGGAGACATGGAGGTTAGGATGGATGTGCATGGACCAGGAAAGGCAGAGGCGGACAAACACTGGGTTGATGACCTTGGATTTTAGAAACAGATCCACGAACGCGATAGATAGATGAACATAAAGTTATTAGTTGATCAATAGACCAATTAATTGACCCAATAAAAGCCAGATGCTGTTCAGATTTAATGCTGGTTTCAACCATAGGTACCTTTTTTAAAATCCATTTCAAGCTCTAAGTTCAGTAGTTCATGTGTTACTGCCCATCGCATGAGGAGCTAGATGCTAGATTTCAATTTCTGTTTTTGTTTTTCAATGGTAAGCCTGAAAACATCTTGTTTGGACTGGATGGAGAAGTGAAGATCGGAGACTTTGGTCTGGTCACCATAGATGATGATGACGACGATGCTTTGATGGAGAGAACAGGGCACAGAGGAACCACAACTTACATGGCTCCTGAACAAGTGAGATGGTCTATACTGTCAATAACTTTAAATAATATTATTGTGTTAACAAATGTGTTCTTCTCATGGGCTTAATTAGGTAGACTAGGCTACGTGTATGCCTACCACATTTAACAATGCTCCTGAACTTCTTGAATCCCAGCCTCACCTGTCTTTACTGTTGGCAGCGAGAGCTGTAAAATCAAAACATTTACATCAAACGTGTTACAACTTTTAAGCCAATAGAACATTATTTAGCTCGAAGCTGATGCTTCATTTACCTCATGAACATTACTATGTAATCTTTCATGATGATTAGGATAACATTAGGCTGTTGAAGTGCCTTTTGTCAATACTGTGTTTTTATTCAATCACAGAAGAGGGAGAAGACCTATGACCGAAAAGTGGACATATTCGCTCTGGGGTTGATCTATTTTGAACTCCTTTGGAAACTATCTACTGGCCACGAAAGAGTAGTGGTGAGTCTTTCATAAACAGAAGGTAACATTGTGTGTTACTATTTAAGTTTGACAAATGACTAGACACAAAAATATTACAATATCATGCAGGCTTATACTGTATATATTATATACAAATAAGAAATCAGCTGCTGTAGGTATACACCAGTAGTTGATTTCTTTTCAGTATTGTATGTAGCAAAAGCAATGTACTGTAGATAGATAGTAGATAAGATGGAACTTTATTGCTCATCTTTTAATCCGTCTTGTTTAGTTTTTCTTGTATTTGTTACATTCAACAGAGCATCATTTTAATTATTAGTCAATTTGAGGCTAACTAACAAGTTCTTTCATCCCTTTATTACTTCATAAATACCAGGTTTGGGATGATGCCAGAAGTCAGAAGCTCCCCGAAGAGTTTTCACGGACTTTCCCCCAAGAGGTAGATTACCGTATTATTATTATCCTAACTGATTAACTTGCTACATGATGCCACTTAGTCATGTTGGCCACCAACAGAGAGTAGTAGAATGTAACTAAGTATATTTGCAAAAGTACTACAGGAGGTACTATTTTACTTGAGTATTTTCTTCTCGTGACACTTTATACTTCAATATTTCAGAGGGAAATATTGCACAATTCTTTGACAGCTGTAGTTACTAGTTAGTTTACAAATTAAGATGTTTGCACACAAAACATATGAAAATGTAAGAGTACCACTGAAACGATTACTTGATGAATCAATTGACAGAAAATAAATTGGCAGTTCTTTTGACCTTTCATGGTTTCTTTCTCAAATGTGAGGATTTGTTGATTTTCCATTTTATTTTATTTATTTATAATAATTTTGATGGTCTCACTTTGGACTCTGGGTATTTGTGACAGCATTAATTACTATCTTCTGTATTTTTACAAAACAAACAATCAATCGATTAATCGAGAAAGTAATCAGCAGATTAATCCATAATGAAAATAATCATTAAATGCAGTCCTATACAAAATATTTAACAATTAGCCCCACCTCAAACAATACAACAGTAAAATCCTGCATTTGTATTAATGCATGAGTAATAATGATCTAATAATATACATTTTTAATAGTGCAAGAGTCACAGGGGCCATTTTTCTGCATTGAGTACTTTTACTTTTAATACCTAAAGTACATTTTCCTAATAATACTTGCACACTTCTACTTTAAGATTTTGACATTGTGGTATTAGTACTTTTACTTAAGTAAAGGATATGAATACATCCTCCACCACTGCCAACAGAGTAGCAGGGAGGCAGACATACAGGAGTTTGCACTGTTACAACAGTTGTTCATCTCTAAAGCCTCAAAAGTTGAGGAGTTAAAACAGGACTGCTGCTGTCATGAATAATGTCAAATATAAAGCACAACAGATGACAGTGTTATGAGAAGATATCAGTCTCAGTTTCCAAAGTGTATATGTTTGAAATACTGTGGAGTGAAGCTTTCAGCAATAATGTAGTATGACAGCATTTATTATTGGTACAAATATCTCAGTAGAAGTTGTTTTTATTATTTTTTGCAGACCCAAATCATTAACTCTATGCTGTGTGAGAAGCCAGAAGAGCGACCTGAAGCAAGTAAACTGAAGGCAGAGCTGGAGAAGTGGGCTCAGACATACAACGCACAAAATGTGCATCAGGAAAATGCAACTGTCTGATTATCACAAGGAATTATGACAAGTCTTTAGGAACGGAAATATGTCTGTTCTGGTGTCTGTGATTTAATGGAATGATTTGATATACATTAATATGATTTTGGAGGGAATGGTTAACATACTGCAGCAGTACTGTAGTAGTAGTATTGCACTAGTACAAAGCACTTCACAAGGCCTCACAGTCACTCACACATACACAAGTATGGCTATGGATGGCAGATTGGGGTTCAAGGACACTTCAACATGCAGACAGGAGCTCAAATCATTTATCATGCAATTAATGAGCAACCTAAGAAGACATAATATTATTGGTTGTATAATCAGGGAATGGAGCATGAAATCAAATGTTATTGGGACTTTAAAGTATAACTTTTGTTCTAAATAATCATGTGCCGGTAATTTCTGTGTCCACAGTTATAAACAGTTATTCTGTTTGTCCATTTTTTTGTACTGGATATGTTAATAATGGGTATCTGGGGTAGAATGGTCATGCATCTACACACTATGTACATATATATACAGTATGTACACACATACTATACTGTATTCAAAATAAAACAAACAGTTATTAGCGTACTGCACTTATATTACTTATACTGTATAAATGTGAGAAAATTATATTGAGCTTTTTTCTTCTTTTTGTCTAACTCTCCCTGCACCCCTTCTACATTTTATTATGTTGTGTCATTGCATATTAGGGGTGGGTGATACCACAGAATTTGATATTGATATATTTTTTTATATCAAAACTGGCTATAATAACGTCATGTTTTATGAGTTTGATTATTTCAATAAAAGGCTTTTGTATATCATTTCTTTTTACTATTCTGTTAAGGTACAGTCACACATGCACCAATGCAGGTGAGTGGCCTTTGGACTGAAAGTTCAGCAAAGTTGAACTCCACATGAATGTGAAGATGTGAATTTGCTTCATCACTGGAAGCAAATGTTTTTTTGCCCCTTCGCTCAAATAGAATGGAGGATGAATGCATGAAGGAGAGGCAAATTATAATTTGTGACCGTGTGCCTTTAATGATTTAAAGGGACTGTTTGTAAGAATCAGAAATGCTTGTTAACAGCGACACCTGTGGCCGTTAAGTCAACGAAAGTCAGCATCGGGCTCGCACTTGTGCTCGCGCTAAATAGATATGAACGAGCATCGCTCAAAACAGTGAGACGACACACGTCAGCTAAAACCACAATATCACTCTATATTTCACCTGCGTGGCAGTAATGTTAGCTGACCAGACGAAGGTCTCTCCATGAATCACTGCTGATCCTAGTGTTGGCTTTTCCTGCTTCAGCCTCCCGACCGCAGCCGGAGGGAGACACCGGCACCTGGTCAGAGACAATAACGTTTCTCACTGCGGAGCCCCGTCACCTCACAAGACACGGTAAACCTCTGTTGGTCTGGAGGAGCTGCAGCATTTATTTTTGCACAAACGTCCACTGTACATTCACTAGATATTCTCAGAGCTACGAAGTCTTCTGCAGTGTGTAGTGTGCGCGCATGCTCATGAGATGGAGCGAGCTGAGTGAAGGCAGGCAGAGGAGCAGAGGAGCAGAGTACAGCAGAGACTCCGGCCCTGGAGACCAAAGCTACGGTCTCCCCCGCGTCCTCCGACCGCGGTCAACACTGTTTTGCAAGACGGGCTTCACTAGATAGAACTTTGCGGTTTTGGTGCTTCCGTGTAGTTTGTGTTGGAGTCTTGTCTGAACAGCGTAGCCACACGTGAGCGTGCATGGGACACCGATCCGGGTGATTTATACGTGTAAGAAGTTACAAACAGTCCCTTTAACCTACCCTGGTCCCACCCTGGTCATTGGTATGAAAGTGGCATAAGAGGTGCCTGGTTGCCCTGACCCTGATACATTGTGTGCACACCACTGGAGAGATTCACTCTATTCAGTACAAACTATAACAAAAACAATAACTGCAGGTATTGATAACTCATTCTTCACTAGGTAGACTGGTGCCAAGTTTCTATTGTTCAGATCAAGTTTTTTTTTATCAGATCACCTCAGGTCACGTCACGTTACGTCATGACGTACATACGGAGAAATCGAAACTTACAGCTGAATCGAAACCCAGCAGATATACGGAGAAGTAGGAGCAGAGAGCACAGTCGAGACGAGGAGGAGGATGAAGAGACAAGTACAGTGAGCTTCTTCTCGTCATTTAAGATGGAAACTGGAAACGATGTCGCCAGACTAAACGAGTACGTGCAGAAAACAGGCTCCAGACTGCAATACGAGGACCTCGGATCTGTTGGACCCGCACATGTTAAAACGTGAGTTGAATGTAGTTTCTACTGTAGCTGTACAGTAGTCGTCTCTTCCATAGGCTGGCATGGATTTAGCCTGAAATATGAATCAGAGGCTACTCATTATAGCTGCATTTAAGGACACCTGGTAAATCAGAAAACTGCTAAAATACCATGAAACTATTTTTTTTTATTTTTTATTTCAGACAACCAACTAATTACAGAATAAATGTATCAAAAAATACATTGTAGGATTTAACAAAGGTTAGCTCACATATTTACTCATACCCTTTTTTACTTTTGGCAAAAGGGGAAGCTTTTTTCAGAGAAAGATGAATGGGTGGAGCATAAGATGTACAAGGCCATCCAGTGTGTGTGTGTGGGTTTTTTTTTTTAAGATAAACTCCTGTAATTGCTTTAGATAAGATATGCCTGGCATTACCTGCTATCTACTATAAGTGGATCAGTTATGCCCTGTGATCTGTAAAATATTTATTTGTGAAGTAAATAGGTAATTGTGTTGTGGTACCTCCAAATTGTACTTAAACCTGCAGTAGGCAGAATAGTTTTGACATCATTGGGCAAAAAATCCATAATAACCTTCAGCATATTGTAATTCAAGTGTTCTGAGAGAAAACTAGACTTCTGCACCTCCTCATGGCTCTGCTTTCAGGCTTCAGAAAATCTAAAGGAGTGTACTGTTTAGCTGTAAAATGAGAAAGTTGGCTCCGGCTGGTGGGCGGTGCTTGGTATTTCCTCAACATGGCTGCCGGGTCACAAACGTTCTCATTTGACAGCTAGACAGTACACTACAAAAACATTTGAGGAGAGAAATAGGCATTACAGTAACAGAATATTGATTCATATTTGATCAGCGCTGCCTAGTTTGACTGTTTGATCGGAGTTTGTGAGTGATTGATAGCTGCTCAGAGACGTCAGGCTCCAGCTCGGCTCTGATTGGTTGTTTTCCTCCGGTCTGTGAAATCTTGAAGATGCCATTAGGAGGACACCGGAGGACACAGAGGCACATGATTTTTTTAGATTACCTGTCTCATGCACTACTGTCAGGATATAGTGATCGTTTTATAAAAATAACTTTTTTAAAATCATATTTGCTCCAATTCTTCCCACTGCTACTTTAAGGTGTTACAATAAATATACTGTCACAGTTTTTTATTAATGATATTTAGATAAAAAAATGACAGTGACCGCAATAATACTCAAAACAAAACAACAATGTTCAAGCTTTCTCAAGACAGGATCTAGTAAAGGTCCAGGGTCCATCAGGCCTATCATCATCTTGGAGATATAGAGCAGCCTGTTAAATTGATAGCAAGTCCATAAAGTCCTTACGCCAGCTCTCCAAGCTGAAACTGTTGATTTACGTTGTTTCCAGTTCAGGCCAATGCTATAATACTATGTACAGTTTTGGGAGTTTGCGAGTGATTTACTGTACAGCTGCCTCCGTTGAATGCACAGCCAATAGGAACGCTCTCTCTCTGAAATGACCTGTGATTGGCCAAAGTCTCCCGTCACAGGCTAGATTTTTTAAAGCCTGAAAACAGAGCCATGAGGAGGTACAGAAGTCTAGTTATCTCGCAGAACACTTTAATTACATAATGCTGAAAGGTTATTATGGATTTAATGATGCCAAAAATAGTCTGCCTACTGCAGATTTATCAACCATGCCAACACAATTTGGATAATATATGATCAATTTTCTTCAATGTGCAGGGTAAGGATAAGTAATGTAGGTTCTGTGTATTATATCAAAATATTGTATCCGACACAATTTGATGTTTTAAAAAATATTTTTAAGTGCTACATGTCATTGTGTTGTAGTTATGGGTATACCCAGGTCACGTTCCCATTGTAATTTAGATTGGAAGTTGCTGTCAGAGGTAGAAGGACACAACAACCTATACATTGTTGAGACTACCTGTTGTATCTTTAGTTCATGGATACAGTAATTCATATAGTTAAAACATACAGTTATAAAAGTTAAATATTGTAAAATGTGGAATCATTATATTGTGGTATTAGGAATTAAAGATTGTGTGCAGTGATGAATAGAGATCTCAAGGTGACAGTAATGTGTAGGCCAGAGTTACAAGTGTCACTGAGTAGTTTGGAATGAGCGAGGAAGAAAAACAAGGAAGTAGCCTGAGAGAAAAATGTGATTGCACAAGAGAGATAAAACCAGTGCAATGCTGTGTGTTCATCAATGTAATGATGCACAGTTTGTTATCGGTAAAAGGTTGAAAGTTGAAACGTGATGTTTCGGCCATTTTTGTAGAAGTTACAGCCATCTCCCCACACTACCTCTCCTGCCAACAGCTCCCTTTAGTTTGTCCTCTCTCTCTCGTTTCCTGTGTCTATGCCTCTAGAAAGAAATTACTTCATAATAGAATTTATTTACAGATAAAAATTCGGAATCTTTCAGCCCAAACTTTTTTTTCAATCAATGAAAGGGACCACCTGTTTTATATTGAGCAATGTTATAATTTCAGCCTATAAATGACTTTAGTGCCTGAATATCCAGGTGGAGTCCCACAGTAGTAACACGGATGATTACCTTACCTCCGAGAGGCTGAATATGGAAGTGTTCAGATTCACCAACCAACACCACTAACATCATTGCCTATATAACAGAGATGTGACAATTCCTCTACAGATTCACCCAGAGGGTAGTCCTAAATGGTAAATTCTATCCTAATGGTGTGGGGAAGAACAAGAAGGAAGCCAAGCAAAACGCGGCTAAAAATGCCCTGAGAGACTTGCTCGGGAGCAAACAAAAGGACTCAGTTGACACAGTAAGACTTCCTCTTTGCTTAACTAGAGCGTGTTGAATTTTAGGTGTAAAAGTAGAAGATTCAATTCAGGTCACTTGTATTCTTGATGTATATTTGTTATTATCTTGACAGACGGGAAATACAGCAGAAGCTCCGACTGCACCAGTTCATCAGACAAGTATCACTCAAGCCAACTATACATGTTGGCTCAATGAATATGGTCATAAGAACAGGTTGATTATAAGGGCTGTGGAGTCAACACAACCGGGACCATATGCTATTCCGTAAGCCTCCTAACCGCACCCACATTCTTAACTATTTTGTCATGATTTAAATGCATTAAATAAAAGTTTTTATGATATTAGATGCTGTAGCTTTGTGGTTGGTGATAAGGAGTATCCAGCTGCCACTGGGAAAACAAAGAAGGAAGCTAAGGAGGAGGCAGCCAAGCTTGTATATCAAGAGATATGTGGCAGTAAAACTACAGAGGTAAGTAGTAATAATACACACTAGTTTCTCCTGGCTTAATGAAAGTCCTAGAAACGTATTGTCACATACTGTGTGAACCATCTCAAAATTGTACTTTTATATTTTCAAGACTGCCGCAGCTCAACAACAGGAGGAACAGAATCAAAATGTGTCTGATATCTGGTGAGTAAATCACAATGTCAGTGCATTGTTTAATTTTCATGTCTTCATGAGTGTTGAGTGTTACTTGTTTATTACAGTAATGAGACAAGACGTCTCAGTGTCAACTTTAAGGAGAGTTTTACAGAGACAAACTTCATCGGAATTGTTAACAACTACTGTCAGAAAACAAACCGCTGCCATACATTCGTTGAAGAGAGGAGATGCGGTCCATCTCATAACCTTCAGTAAGTATGAACCTGAATAGACACTACAAACACTCTTATGCAAACTCTTGATTGATTTTCAGTTTTAAAATGGTCTAATTAATTTCCTCCTTTCCAAAACACAACACAGATTTTTCTACAAATTAATAATCGACAAGAAGGACTACCCTGTGGGTGAGGGTAGTAGTGCCAAGGAAGCCAAACAAAACGCAGCTCGGCTGGCCTGGTCTGCTCTCCAAGAACAGACGGACTGGGACAGCAAGGTAGTTCATATTTTGTACTTCTTTAAATCATCAAATATACACTCAGTTGCCAGTTTACTATGTGCACCTAACTAAAATGAATGCAGTCTAATACAACATCTATAGTTCGGTGCACCTAATAAACTGGCAGCTTAGGTTAGTTTGGTAGAAAAGTAGAAGTTTAATAGCAGATTTTTTCTGATGCTTTTAGTCGGCCTCTAAATGTACTGCTCACAGTCGATATTCACCCCAATCTACGGGCTTTTATTTTGAAATCCCTTTCCGTAAAACATTCAAGAAAGACATTTTATTTTTTTCATTTGAGGGATTGCACATTTTAAATTTTTGTTCCAGGCAATTGCCTTTTTTTCCTGTGATGATGTAATGCCAAACACCTTTTCTGTGCATTTTAGGTGTCCGTCAGATCAACAGTGTCCGAGGGTGGTGGACCATCGCCATCAACTACCCTGTAAGGCACTTATTGTCATTAGTAGGAGAGCAGAACATGTTGTTAAATACTGAGAAAGCTGTACTCATATCTCTCATTGTATTCCCCTAGGGCGTCCCGTCAATCATCATCACAGAGCACGCCAACGGACACAAGTGGCTCAACAATATTCACCGATCCATCAAACCCTTCTAAAGCTCAGGTCTGTTCTCTCATAATTGTGGAACTTGTTTTTTATTTCGGCGCCGATGTTAACAGGTTAGAGCAGCCACACAGAACCACGTGGGCAGCGTGGCTCAGCTGCATCTCTTCTAGAGATTCGAAGTCTCGCCTATTTTTACCGCAAGCCGCGCGCAGTTCACGGCAAAAATAGACTGTGAAAGTGATCTTTCGACAGTATATCGACATCATATCATTAACATTACTACAGTTTCAATGTCTACATCTGCAGAATGTCACAGACTTAAAAAAGTTAAGATTTTTTTTAAATCAACACTTCCTGCTTCTATTTCAAAATAAAAGCCCTCAGGTGTTTTTTCTGCAGACAGAATTCCTTCATTTGTTAACACGAGGCTTTTATTCTGAAATATTTGCAGCTTTATAGCAATTAACCACTTTTTTGTGAATTGTAGATGCCTTTAAGGTCAACTGTAGCTGAAGAGGATGCACCAACCAGTTGGTCAACTTCACTGTAAGGCACTTATCTTATTAAGGTTATTATTATTGGAAACAATAAATCAGATTGTAGAGCTTAATGCTGAAAAGGCTGTACTCATGCATCTTATTGTATTCTCCTAGGGAGTCTCCTGCATCGTCACAAAGCATGTCAACGGGTACAAGTGGCTCAGGAATATTCACGGATTCATCGAACTCTTCCAAGGATCAGGTCTGCACTTTATATCACAATCTTACAAATGTTGAATCCACCCTCTTATATTCTGCTTACTCTGTATGTGGGGAGGGCAACATACTAATAGTAGTATTATAAGTCAAGGAAAATAGAGAGCTGCGAATTTAGAGGGAGTATTTTGTAGTTCTTCAAGAGTGTACAACTTAATAATCGGAGCAGGGTTCAAAATTTTGAATCTACTTTATTCTTTCATCCTCTAAGCATGATGCCAAAGACCAGAACATGGGAAACATTCAGAATGAGACATCCGTCCGGTCAAGGTTTGGAAAAAACAACATGAATTTGCATTGTAGCATTTGAGTTTTATACTGATGTGGTCTTAAATCTCTCTCCCAATAACTGATGTACAATCAAGAAGACATCTCTAAGTTTCTTTCTACCATTTTGCCTAAACAACATTGTTAATCTCAACAGGTTTACTTCAGAATTTGATTCCATGGAGTGTCTTGGCAGTGGAGGCTTTGGTTATGTTTACAAGGCAAGAGATAAACTGCTGAACAGGCATTTTGCTGTAAAGATTGTCTACAGTGAAGAGTAAGTATGCAGTAGTAAGGATCCAGTGTGCATTGTACAGTATTTATGCAAGTACTTTGTTTACTGATTCATTCTCTCGTTCTCCTTTGGCTCAGGAAAGCTCTTCGAGAGGTGAAGATATTATCAGACCTCAGCCACTGTAACATCGTCAGATACTACACATTCTGGATGGAAGATTCAGCATACAAAAGTAATGAATCAACTGACGGTTCAACTGGCAGTTACGGCTCTTCCCAGTAAGTCCCATGCACTTACCATAAGTCTTAACGTTTTAGGCATGATGTTTTTGGGTTGTCCGTACCGTACATACATACGTACCATTCTTGTGAATACGATAGACCTACGGTACCAATCAACATTTACTTCGTTAAAGCAAAACATTTGTCTATTACCACTTTAAAGGAGAGTAATTAAATCCTTTTTCTCTTCTCCCCTTTCTAGATCTAAAGATAATTCATCAGCAAAGTACCTCTATATTCAGATGGAGTTATGCGACACCAAAACACTGAAAGCGTGGATTGATGAGAAGAACGCTCAGACTCTGCAAGACTCTAAGAGAAGAGAAGAAAGTCTAAGCATTGCTCAACAAATTGTTAGTGGAGTCGAGTATATTCACTCCAAGAAGCACATCCACAGGGACCTTAAGGTGAGACGAGACTTTGCACTGTGTGGCTGATGTTAAGCTGATTTAGACACAACCATTAGCATTTAATACACCCTGAGCACCCTGAGACAGATCCTGGTGCAGACCAGTAGTGAAGTCCGTCACAGAGCGGAGTACTTAGAACCAGTATATTGTTCTGGTGTTCAGAGTAGCTGCACCACAGACTAGACCTTATTCGGCTAGATCCTGCCCTAACAAGCCCAAAGAGGTTGTGGAAATGTGCTGCTGTTAGGGTTCAGTACATCTTCTCTATTATGTAATCCTCCACTATTACAGCACAGTACAGATGTAGAGACAGCAGACAGGGTCAGGCAAGTGGCTTTCATTGACAAGGTCTTCCTCTCGGGCAGGAAGTGGAAGTTAAACCCAAACAAATTTGCTTAACAAATATGTTTCTGCCTTGTAAATGTTTATGCCATAAATGCATGGAGTATAATGTCTACTGATTATTTTCAGACTCATAATGTTAAAAGTCTGGTCATTTTTTATTAATTCTCCACCAGAATATTATTCCTGGTAGGATTGAAGAAGCTTTCAAGAGTATTTAGACCATCAGGTTTTGAAACCCTAGAACATACTGTGTTATTACCTGTAAATAGACGGCATTTACATTAGATTTAACCGAATAATAATAAAATTAACAAATGCCACACCAATAAGGAAGAGGGTCTACAGTGAAGAATCTCTATCAAACAGCAGAAAATGCAGCTAGAATTTTTTTTAAAAGTGTTGTCACATATGAATTTTTAATTTTTTTTGTACGTAGAAACAATCAACTAGATCACGAGTCAAACTCAACACCAGCACGCCAAATCCGGCTCCTCGCAAATTGTGATCCAGCCCCCATATCAATTTAGGTTCTCCATAAATTTTGGGCCGCCTAGTCGTGGTCTGCACAGCAAACACACAGGCCTGCCTCCACTGTCTGCAGGCTAGCTAACACAGATTGGCACAAAAAAGGAAAATCTATGCTGAAGGCTGAATATTTAGGGTTTTATGTGAAGCCAATTGCATGCCAGAAGATGATCAAAGATCTTTTACTCATATTCAGTTTACTTGTCATATTCAGGCTTGTGAAACAGGCTATATGAAAATTAAAGATTGATTATTTTTCTTTTACATCAGGACATCTTTTTGTTTTATTAAATACCCCACACAACCATTGAGTTGTCATATTCAGTCCTGTGAAACAGGTTGTTGTGAGCTGGCTGTATGGTAGCTTACATGTAAAAATGTATTAATAATGCATTATTTTTCATGACTAAATGCTAAGCAACTGTTTTTGTTAACATTTTTGGGGCTTTGTGTGGACTAAATTGTATGTGAGAAGGCCATATGGGACATGCAACAATATAATCAGACATTTTATTTTTATTTTTTCAATTAAATAGATGTGATTTTCATTTCCCAGTGTGGCCCGTATATTAGTGAAATTGAGTTAAAACACACCTGAACTGGATGAACATAAGCCTATTATTTGATCATTTATCTCATCAAATTGAACAAAACAGTCCTTCCCAATGAAAACCACACGCTGTTTAGATTTAATGCTGCTTTTTTAAAGTCCATTTCAAGCTCTAAGTTCATGAGTTACTGCCCATCGCGTGAGCAGATAGATGTTTATCTGTTTCAATTTCTGTTTTTGCTTTTCAATGGTAAGCCTGACAACATCCTGTTTGGACTGGATGGAGAAGTGAAGATTGGGGACTTTGGTCTGGTCACCAGAGATGATGATGACGATGCTTTGGTGGAGAGAACCGAGAACAGAGGAACCCGATCTTACATGGCTCCTGAACAAGTGAGCAATCAATAACTTTTGTGTGAAGAAATATGTTCTTCTAATCGGCTTGATTAGGCTTCCTGTATGCCTACCACACTTAACAATGCTCCCAGATTTCCTGAAGCTCAGCCTCACCTGTCTTTCCTGTTCATCAAACGTGTTACAACTTGTATACCAAATAGAACATTGTTTTAAAATCCAATAGCAAATTTAAGCAGTAAAAACTGAGCGAGAAGCTGAAGGTTCATTTACTACCTGAGCAGAACTAGTTCATCTTTCTTGATAATTAATGAAATGATAACATTAGGCTGCTGACGTGCCTTTTGTCAATACTGTGTTTTTATTCTACCACAAAAGAGGGAGAAGACCTATGACCGGAAAGTGGACATATTTGCTCTGGGGTTGATATACTTGGAACTCCTTTGGAAAGTCTCTAGTGGCCACGAGAGAGCAGAGGTGAGTCATTCATAAACAGAACATAACATTGTGTGTTACTATTAAAGTTGCCATAGTTACCATATTATGTAGGCCTATGTCTTATTATATACAATTATTATTATATACAAACCAGCTAATTATACACCAGTAGTTGATTTCTTGTCAGTATGGTATGTAGCAAAAGTAATGTACTGTATATAGCAGAAAAGATGGAACTTTATAGACCCTTTTACAGCCGACGTAATGATCACGTCATGGTGTTAGTTGGAGGCAAAACAAAGGAAAGACTGGAGGCAAACACGAAGCCTCAGAGTAGTGGGCTAAAGTCACACATCTAAAATGTCATCTTGGTGTGTTATTGGGTGCCAAAATCGATATCACATACATTTGAGATGACAAACTGTGATTCGAGGCTCTAGCGAGCTATAATATCGGCGAAGCATTTCAGAGATGGAAAGAAAATGTTGCTAATAGTTTAACAGTGAGCCGTCGGCTGTAGTTAGCAGAAGGCTAAACTATTAGCAACCGTTTCATGTCTATTTAGAGCGAGTACAAGCGCGAGCCCAATGCTGACTTTCGTTGACTTAACGGCCACAGGTGTCGCTGTTAACAAGCATTTGTGATTCTTACAAACAGTCCCTTTAACGCTCCGTCCACAATATACGTCAACATGTTTACTAACAGAAAAGGGCTCTATTGTTCATCTTTTAATCTGTCTTGTTTAGTTTTTCTTGTATTTATTTGTAACACTCAACAGAGCATAATTTGAAATATTAGTATATTTCAGGCTAACTAACATGTTTTTTCATCCTTTTATCACTTCATGAATACCAGATTTTGAAGAATGCCAGACGTCAGATGCTCCCCAAAGACTTTTTACAGACTTTTCCCCAAGAGGTGATTACAATATGCTTATTATCCTAACTGATTTACATGCAACATGAAGCAGTATTTCCAACAGGATGCCAGTTAGTCATGAAGGTCACCAGCAGAGTAGCAGGGAGGCTGACATACAGGGGTTTGTTACAACAGTTGTCCACCTCTAAAGCCTCAAACGTTGAGGAGTCAAAACAGGACTGCTGCTGTCATGAATAATGTCAAATATAAAGCAGAACAGATGACAGTTTTTTGAGAAGATATCAGTCTCAGATTCCCCTTTGCATGTGTGCAATATTGTAATATGGCATTTATTATTGTTGGTACAAAGATCTCAGTTGTTTTTGTTGTTTTTGCAGAACCAAATCATTAAGTTAATGCTGCGTGAGAAGTCAGAGGAGCGACCTGAAGCAAGTAAACTGAAGGTAGAGCTGGAGAAGTGGGCTCAGACATTCAACGCACAAAATGAGCATCACAGAAATGCAACTATCTGATTGTCACAATGAATTGTGATCATCAATTGTGATCAAGTCATGGGAGTATCTGTCTCTTCTGGTGTCTGTAATTTAATGAAATTATATGATATACTGTTATTAATATGGTGGTTTTAGGAAAATGGTTAACATGTTGCACTTACGTATATAGCGCTTTAAGCTGAGATCAGTACACAGCGCTTCACATTCACTTACACACCTACAGTATGTTCTGTGTTTTGCTCAAAGACACTTCAATATGCAGACATGAGGTCAAATCATTAACGATGCAATTAATGAACAACCTAAAAAGTGAACCTAATATTATGGGTATTTTTCTTATATCATAATAATCATGAAAAGGGCGCTATTATATCAGTTCACATCTGTCTAGTTTTTATTCCAAATAATCATGTGCCTGTAATTTCTATGTCCACAGTCGACATTTTATTCTTTGCTGGAAATGGTCAAATGTTCTGTTTTAAGGGGTGTCACAATACAGACTTTGCTCTGTACTGAATATGTTACGGTTGAAAATAAAATAATGGTTACCCACAGCAAAATGTATTAATTTATTTAGTTTTCACTCTCATTGTATTTGTATATTCTGTTAAAAGAGAAAGTTACATGAAGATGATTTTGTCGTTTATATATATTCCAGATAAGTCACATGGCTTTCTTTCTATATGTGGGTGTGACTGCTTTGTTTCTGTATGGGACACACACAACCAGACAGGTCAGGAATACTGTTAAGATCGGCAAAGCCCGCTCCAAACACTGCATGAAAGTTTCTTTCTGCTGTAGATTACCCAGAGTGCACCTGCATGTAATACAAAATAAAAGCCTTGGGTGTCCGTAATGCCAAATGCAGTGTTTATAAAATCAAAGCCCTACAGAAAGTAATGGTTGGTTGTCCCAAATTGAACATGAATATATTACAAAAACATTCTTATATATATATATATATATATATACATACATACATATATATATATATACACATACCTAAACACATATAAACTGGTCTCAAGAGAAAACACTGTTTACCATTGGCAGAGTATTTTGGCAAATTTTTCTTGGGCGCTACCCACATAATAAGCTGTGCTGCTCATCCCACAAATGCATGATCCTTACAAGTTGGACATCATTGTGAAGGTAAATAAACAGGCTTTCCAACCATGTAAAATATAATGCCAATTAGCATTGTAACAACAGAGAAAATATCCACCAAACACAAGTTTCCAAACTTTTTTTCCCCAGTTTATATATATACAGTATATACACTGATAAGCCATAACATTATAGCCCACTTGCCCATTGAGTAGGTCCCCCTTTTGCCGCCAAAACAGCCCTGACCCGTCGAGGCATGGACTCCACTAGACCTGAAGGTCTGCTGTGGTATCTGGCACCAAGCCATCAGTAGCAGATCCATTATAAGATCCTTTATAAGTTGCGAGGTGGGGCCGTCGTGGATCGGACTTGTTTGTCCAGCACATCCAACAGATGCTCGATTGGATTGAGATCTGGAGAATTTGGAGGCCGAGTCAACACCTCAAACTCGTTGCCATCCACATGATGTAAAAGAAAACGTGATTCATCAGACCAGGCCACCTTCTTCCATTGCTCTGTGATCCAGTTCTGATGCTCAGGTGCCCATTGTAGGCGCTTTTGGCGGTGGACACTGGTCAGCATGGGCACCCTGACCGGTCTGCGGCTACGCAGCCCCATACGCAACAAACTGCGACGCACTGTGTGTTCTGACACCTTTCTATCAGAACCAGCATTAACTTTTTCAGCAATCTGAGCTCCAGTAGCTCTTCTATTGGATCAGACAACACGGGCCAGCCTTCGCTCCCCAGAATAGGGAGATAGATCCGGATGATGACTGAATTGTACACTAATTTTTTGTAATTGATTATATGTATATGTGTTTTTGTATGTGTATATACTGCGTGTGCGTATATGTGTATGTATGTATATATGTATACAGTATATATATGTATATATAAATAGATTTTATTTTATTGTATTGTTTTAAATTTGATTTCTTTTACTTGTGTATATTCTTTTTACTTATATATCTATTTTTTTGTATACAATATGTTTTTCCTGTATCTACACTGGCTTATTTTATATTAATATTAGGTTTATTAAGTTTCTTTGTACCGAGCATGTTATGATTGGGGACGTTTGTGAATGTTTGTTCCTCTTGTTTCAAAATGAACAAAAAAACAATAAATATAATATTGTAAAAAAAGAAAGATAGTCAATGTTATTCACTTCACCTGTCAGTGGTCATGAATCAGGTTGTGTTGAGTCCAACAATAGTTATCCCAGAGGTTGCTCCATGATTGCATTTAACGCCACTGATGGATTTGATCTTATTGAGGAACTTGTGAGAACTTTCAGCAAGTAGTGTTGATTCCCAAACCAGTCCTCCAGACCAGCTGACGGCGGTAATGCACCACGAGGAAAACAAGAGGAGGAGGAAGAGGAAGAGGAGGAGGAACGTCGTCGACACGACTGAAAAAAGCCCGCTAAATTCAAACTGCGTAGTGCTGCAGTGCGAATCTCGTGCATGCCACGGTCTCTGGCTTGTGCGCTCACGCAGGGTTTAAAGCTTCAGGATGGCAAAGAAGAACAACTACACAGCTGAACTAAAGAAGTATGTACAGAGAGCAAAGTTGAAGTTGGAATATGAAGACATGGGACCTGAACACAATAAAATGTGAGTTAAAACCATATTACCAACTACTAAGTCAGTATAATTGAAGTCTTTATTTCTTGTAAAACAAAAATCACTTTCGATTAAACAGAAAATATCACCCTTGTGCGCAAATCCAAGTTTGTTTTGGGCGGGGATGGTCTGCTGAATTATTAATATCCTGGTGGACAAAGGGTACAGCTGGCCCAAGGCCAGGGGGGGCCCATGCAAAGGTCTATGGTTGACCCTTAAATGGGATCAAGAACAACACTTTACTTACTGACCTATATCACTGACAGTACAAGTTAAATATATTTACATGATAAATAAATATATTGGTATCATTAAAACACCTTTCACCTTTATCATCGAGAAAATGAAAGGATCAGAGAGGCAATGACCACATTTCTGGAGAAGCAGCAGGTATGACAGGTGAAGCTGAACGTACAAAGATGAGGAGCAATAGACAGACTAGAAAAATAAAACCCGCTAGCGGGCTCATTTTTAAAGTTGGAGTGAAGATAATGGTATCATATGAAACTGGGCGACCTGGATTCGAGGTGGATGAGGGGCCCAATTTGGAAAATCTGTCCCCCTGCCCATAATTCCTAATGGTTGGCCTGCTGGTGGGAACCAAATCTATCTCCACCCGTAGTGATTAATGCTCCTTCACCACACCAACAGACCTTATAAATACCTAGAATCAAAATATATTTTTTAAAGTAAAGTGCTGCAACGTGTATATAGTGTAAACAACAATAACATCAGAAATGGTCGTTATAGTCTGACATACAGTATATGTTAACGTTAGAATATGCTCGTTGCAAAAATACCAGAAATTGTTTTACACAAAAATAAATATTGAATAAATTGGCAAGTAGTAAGAAAGCCATAACTCGAAAGTGGTTACACACTGATCCTCCAACATTAGACCAATGGCGGGGTACTGTAAATTAAATGTTGTATGGAAAGACTCACATTTATATTAGGGCTTAAATTGGAAAAAGAGTATTGAGTACTGGGAAAAATGGATTGTGTATTCACACCGTTGTTATACTGTTGTGTTTTTCTAAGCATTCTTTACTGCTCCTGTTGGAATAAAATAATTGTTTATCATTTTAATAATGAATAACTATAATAATTATTTAACTGCAAAGTAGTAATGTGTTTTTGATACCTTCACCTTTTTGCATTAAATCATACCAGGATGTTTGCTGAAATTGATTGGATGTGGCACAGCCCCGCCAAGAAAAATTTCCACCAACCACCACTGGAATGTATTGTGGTCGGACATTGTAACACCCATGATGACGTTATGTTCATTGTTCTCAAATAATAAAAGAGTAAAAAAAAAAAGAAAACAATATGCTCTTTGCTGCTTCCTGTAGCAAATAGGGGAGAACATCCACTATGTTTGGAGGAGCTGCAGCATTTATTTCTGCACAAACGTCCCCTGTACATTCACTAGATATTCTCAGAGCTAAACTAACTCTTCTGCAGTGTGTAGTGAGCGCGCATTCACGTCTAGAGGTGGAGCGAGCTGAGCTGTCTGAGTGAAGGAGAGCAGGCAGAGGAGGAGGGTACAGCGGCTACACGCGAACGCGCATATGCGAGCGCGCATGTGTGACGACCCGCTACATTTATGCGCGTACAAAGTTACAAATAGTCCCTTTAATTTGTATATTGTGGAAAAGGAAAAGGAAAATAGACAGAGCCCATGAGGAAATCTGTGTCTGTCTCCTTCACAATGACTGACAGAAAGCCCCTAGCCACCTGATAGTTTTTAAAAAGCATTAAAGCTTGGCCCTTAGGCTAAATTTTGGAGAGGAAAAACAGTCATAGCCATTTTCAAAGGGTCCCTTGACCTCTGACCTCAAGATATGGGAATGAAAATGGGTTCTATGGGTACCCACGAGTCTCCCCTTTACAGACATGCCCACTTTATGATAATCAAATGCAGTTTGGGGCAAGTCATAGTCACGTCAGCACACTGACACACTGACAGCTGTTGTTGCCTGTTGAGCTGCAGTTTGCCATGTTATGATTTGAACATATTTTTTATGCTAAATGCAGTACCTGTGAGGATTTCTGGACAATATGTGTCATTGTTTTGTGTTTTTAATTGATTTCCAATAATAAATATATACATACATTTACATAAAAGAGCATATTTTCCCACTCCCATGTTGATAAGAGTATTAACTACTTGACAAATCTCCCTTTTAAGGTACATTTTGAACAGATAAAAAATGTGCGATTAATCGTGATTAGATATTTTAATTGATTGACAGCCCTAATATGAACATGAACATATAATGAACATATAATGAACATAACAACAAACATGGCTTCTGTTAGTACTCACAGCTGCCAAGCTTGCAGCTTGTGGACTACTCTGGTATATATACTATATATATATATATATATAGTATATATACACACTGATGTGATGCTCATAAATGAATTGTTAATGGCTATAACTATAGGTTTTTACCGTTCTTCATCAGATTCGTTATGAGGGCTGTGATCAGTGGTACATTTTGTCCCATCGGTGTGGGGAATACCAAAAAGCAAGCCAAGCAGAGCGCAGCTAAAAGTGCCCTGAGAAGTTTGAGCGAGAAGGAGAATCAGACACTAGCGGTAAGATTATTCTTTGTGAAATGGTGCATGTTGTATTATGTACTCCAATTTGAAAGACCATACATAGAGCATGTCTCGACGATTGGTTTGTTTATCCTGACAGATGGTAGTAGTTGCTAAAAACTGTATATTTGTTTTTTTCCTTTTTTCTTTTTCTCAGACATATGTCACTAAAGCCAACTATGTAAGCTTGCTCAATGAATATGGTCAGAAGAAAAGGGTCAATTTCAGGGCTGTGCAGTCACCCAGGCTGGCACCAAATAATGCTACTCAGTAAGTCTCCACACTGCATTCAAATTCATTCGTAGTTGTTAAGGCATCATTTAAAAATGCATTAAAAATAACGTTTTCATGATATTAGATGCTGTAGGTTCGTGGTTGGTGATAAGGAGTATCCAGCTGCCACTGGGAAAACATGGAGGGAAGCTAAGGAGGAAGCAGCCAAGCTTGCATATCAAGAGATATGTTGCAGTAAAAACACAGAGGTAAGTAGTAATAATACACACTAGTTTTTTTTTCCTAGATTAAAGCCCAATATATTAGAGGAAGGATAAATTCTCCCAGTGTATAGTCAAGACCTAAGTTGAGTCAAGGCTCCAAAAAGGGTTCATGTCGGTGTCCGAATGGGTTCAAATTTGAGACCAAGACTGATATCCTCCTAAAAATACTGTATTTTGAGCAAAACATGGAGATATTAGTAAACTGTCTGTCCCTGTCACCTGAGGCAATACTGGGAACCTGAGGGAAAGCCCTAAAAATTTGATGTTGATTTGATGATTTGAAGATTTGATGATTTGATGTTTCAGACAGTTCTCCTCTTTATAAGAACCATAGTTGGGTTTTTTAAAGGGACTGTTTGTAAGAATCAGAAATGCTTGTTAACAGCGAGCAGAGTACAGCAGAGACTCCGGCCCTGGAGACCAAAGCTACGGTCTCCCCCGCGTCTTCCGACTGCTGCCAACACTATTTTGCAAGACGGGCTTCACTAGATATAACTTTGGTGCTTCCGTGTAGTTTGTGTTGGAGTCTGAGTCTGAACAGCGTAGCCAAAGGCGAGCGCGCATGGGACACCGACCCGGATTGATTTATACGTGTAAGAAGTTACAAATAGTCCCTTTAATCAGTGGAGGGATTTTGCATTACCACTGATTGTTTCGAACATTTTTATTAATACACTTTTATTTACCTTCACAAATAATTTGATATGTCTCTGAAAATGTGACTGACATCATTTTATATATTTCTTCCAATTACGAAGGAACAAAAATCTGCAATGAAGCCCAGAAGACTGTAAGTCACCTTAAGACCCACTCTAAAGATACAGCACAAAATCTTTCACTAAATGACAGCATTTCTGCTGCTAATCAATTTTCATGTCTTGTTAGATTCGAAACAAATGTCCAGGATTCCCGGCAAAGCAGCAGTGAGGTTAGTGAGCCTGTTGGAGATCATTTTAATGATTAAGTATTTTTTTTCTACAATGTAAGCTCTATATCATGATTTCTTTTGTTCATTAAGGATGCAGTGATTCCTGAGAAAGTGACCACAGGAAACAGTCCCAGTGAGAAGACATCAACCCAATCAGAAATGTCGAGGTAATAATACGTTTATTTAGTATAGCACTTTTCATAGCACACAATTCACAAAGTGCTTTACAAGAATACAAATTAAACAGAAACGATAAAACCATAAAACAGCAAAAAAAAACAATCAATAAATCCGCCAGTAGAAACAAAATTACAAAACAAGACCAGTTTAAATTAGTGAGTCTAGCTGTTTTTAAAGGTGTCAACCGAGAAGTATGGAAAATTAAAACATTAAATTGCAATCTTGCAATCTTTCCATAATGTTTACTTCATTTGTTTGTCTGTTTGATGTACAATAAGAAAGACAATCATTTTGTTTCAACAGGTTTACATCAGGATTTGACTGCATCGAGCCCCTCGGCAGAGGAGCCTTTGGTCATGTTTTCAAGGCAAAAGAAGAACTGACGGGGAAGTTTTATGCTGTAAAGATTGTCCTCTGTAGAGAGTAAGTCAAATACTAAATTCTGTTTTTAATAGGCATTTCATAGTGTGATATATTAATTAGAGTTGTAGTGCAAAGCAAGATGAAAGTTTCAGCTGAGCTTTTCTTATACTTAGGATCAAAAAGGATCTACGAGAGGCGATTGCACTATCAGACCTCCATCCCCGTAACATTGTTCGATACTATACGTGTTGGTTGGAGAATTCAGGATACCATTGGGACAACGCAGACGACAGTGGCAGCTCTTCACAGTGAGTCCCATCCACTTACTAAAGTAAGTAAGGATACTTACTGGAGGTACGTAATTTCCTCATTTGTCTTTTCTTCCTTTTCTAGCTCTTCTATCGAGTCATCGATGAAGTACCTCTATATTCAGATGGAGTTGTGTGGCAAAACACTCAGAGTTTGGATAGACGAGAAGAATGCTCAGAACTTGATGAAATCTCTGCGAGACTCCAAGAGGAGAGATGAAAGTCTAACTATTGCTCAGCAAATTGTCAGCGCGGTGGAGTACATTCACTCCAAGAAGTTCATCCACAGAGACCTGAAGGTGAGTCGAAGTGAATAAAATCATTTATTACATCGCGTCAGTCATGAAGCTAGATGTTTTGTTTATTTCTTTCCCGCGGTTAGCCTGCCAACATCTTGTTTGGTCAAGATGGGGAATGGAAGATCGGAGACTTTGGTCTGGTCACTGAGGAGAACGATGATGATGATGACATGAACCTGATGGAGAGAACGGTGTACAAAGGAACCCCATCTTACATGGCTCCTGAACAAGTGAGATGGTCTATACTGACACAATGACAAAAACACATGTTGACATATCTAACACACATCGAAAGCCAAAGAAAATAAGTGGGTTTTTAGCCTGGATTTTGAAGCATTCAATTGTGGGGGCTTATCGAACATATAGAGGGAGGCAATTCCACAACTTGGGCCTGCCACGGAAATGATTATCAGGGATGGAGATAATCTTTAGAGCGATCAGAATATCGGGTATTCGCTGACAATCGTCGGGAAGGTGTCAACGTGTAGTGTGTGTGCCCTGTATTAACAACAGCATTTATTTGTTTATCAAATTTAAAATCTGGGTTAAATAAAATACCAAGATTCTTATTGTAGGGTTTGAATTAACCAGAGAGTGGTCCTAGGTCACCGGCTACATTTTTAACAATATATGGGGGTCCAAATATACAAATTTTAACCACTAGTGGGATTTAATTTGAAAAAACATTGAAAAATGTGACTCCGCAGATTGCGTTTTCGTGCTTCATGGCTACCTCACCAAAGAAAAAAAATTACATATTTTTTAAAGTTGGATTAAAATAAATTTTGCCCATTTTCAAGTGAAATTTAATAACTGGTTATGTTTAATGTATATTGTGACATCAAATAACCTTAATTGTGATTAGGAAAAGACAATAAGCTGCCTCGTGTCTTTTGTTAATATTGTGTTTTCTTGTTTTACACCAAAAGAGCAAGAGGAATTATGACCGAAAAATTTATATATTTCCTTTGGGGTTGATTTACTTCGAACTCCTTCATCCAATTTCCACTGGTCATGAAAGGGGAGCGGTGAGTTGTTCAGTCAAAATCCAAAATTATGCAAAACTATGTCCTTATGTGTAATAATTAACCTACTATGTTTCATTCTTTTTAAAGGTATTATTATTTAAGTTCAACAGAGCATAAGAGAGCATCAGGTGTGTCAAACCAGTTACATGTTCCCTCTATCACTGCATGACTTCCAGGTTTGGGGCGACGTGAGAGCACAGACATTTCCCGAGGGGTTTCAACGCAATCTTCCCCAAGAGGTACATCATTTTGTGGGTTAGACAGGTAGAACATTACCTGGTCACTGTAAATCTGCATATGCACACAGCACTTCAGGAAGCAGAAAGAGCGATGCTTTCCTTCCAAGAGCAAATGCGTCTCAATTCAAGAAATTTTCAATGACTAGTGCAGTGCCGAATTCAGAACAGGCCGATTGCTTGGCCCCCAGAAGTGCTGCTTGCAGCGTCGTTGAGAACCACAGTATGGCTGGTTATACCCGCAAAGTGTGAAGTTGATTGGATGAACAGTTCTCGAGATATGCGAAGAACACAATATATATATATATATATATACACATACAGACAGAGATTCCTTCCTTTTTAGTTAGATGGTGTTGTTTACTACTGCACCACCTATTGGCCAAATGGCACCATATTTGTCATGGTCACTCAACCATCACATCTACACTGTTCAACCAAATGTGGTCGCAATAGCACAAAGCGTTCAGGAGATATGACGTTTTTTTTAAATATAAGACCTGCTGAAAGCATTTGAGCTAACTTTGAGAACCAGCTATAGCAAAACTGTATAGAACATCAATAATCCAAAAAGGTAACTTTTTCCGGCTCGGTCCAGAGATGTTCTGTACCAAATTTGGTGACGATTGCTCAAAATGTGTAGATGGAGTAGCAAAAAAACAGATTTGGACACAATTCAAATCTAGATGCAAATGGGCGTGGCTTATATACTGTAGATAAATTCATCTGGACCATTTTGTTGTTTCTGAAAGTTATGGTTAATAAATTACAGACCAAAAAGTAAAGTTCATTGTTATAGTGCCACCATCTGGTGAAATTGCACCACATTCGACACTGCACTTCTTTGGGAGTTGTAGCAACTCATAACGTAATAACTGTGCATAATGTAATAATTTAAATGTAATAAAAGCTCATAATGTAATAATCAGCACATAATGTCATAAAACTTTGAGCGCATAAAGTATTAACGGTCAACAACTACTCCACTTGTATCATGTAAAACTAGAAGTGTTCCTGTGCTTTACGAAGACAAGGAGCGTACTCTTTTTTTAAATTATTACATTATGCGCTGAATTTATTATTTATTATTCAACTTTTTTTTTTGCTAAGTTTATTATGTAATAATGTTCATATAACGTAATAACTTATTACATTATGAACAAAACTGTTACTATATTAAGTGCTCAAGGTTTTATTACATTATGTGCTGATTATTACATTATGAGCTTTTATTACATTTAAATTCTTACATTATTCGCAGTTATTACGTTATGCGCAGTGAGCTGACTGTAAGCTGTTATGAGTGTTTCCTGCAGGGTGCTGGTTTACTTGCGATGTTCATCAACAGGGCAGGTCGGAGATTGACATACCGGTGTTTGAACTGCTATTATAGTTGTCTGTTGAGTACGAAAAAAAGTACCTTTGTTGGTTGCCCTTATGATGTCCACGTGTGGGAAATGTTGCTGAGTGCACCAATATTGCACTTTTAGTGCTGTTAATGCAACATAGATCTCAGAAGTTGTTCTTTTTTATGTTGCAGTACATCATAATAAGGTCAATGCTGTGTGAAAAGCCAGAAGAGCGACCCGAAGCAAGTAAGCTCAAGACGGACTTGGAAGAGTACCGACTCAACACTCAAGAGACCGCTGTGAATCTAAAAACTGAGACATATTTTGTCGATCTGAAGTAAATGGGGGCTGTGCTTAACAACAACAAAACTATATCAAGTTTTGATCTCAAGCATACGTTAAATATTCGCTCTCTCTCTGCACGCCATGAACGCATCATCAGTTGCACTGTGCATGTCTTAAAGCCTGTGGTGTTAAAGCTGAAGTAGGCGAGATTGGAGAAAATATGATTAAAAAAAGTTAATTTTATAAAACGGTCGCTATATCGTGACAGTAGTACATGAAAAAGGTAACCTGAAAAAAATCATGTGCCTCTGGTGTCCTCCGGTGCTCCTAACGGCATCTGCAATATTTCACTTACCGGAGGAAAACAAGCAGTAAGAGCTGATCTGAGGTCCGCTGTCCAGCTACCGTCTATGAGAGCCCGCTGTCAATCACTCGCGAACTACGACCAGATCAAATATGAATCAATATTATGTCACGTTAATGCCTATTTCTCTCTCTCTCTCTCTCTCTCTCTCTCTCTCTGAAATGACCTGTGATTGGTCAAAGTCTTCCGTCACGGGCTAGATTTTCTAAAGCCTGAAAACAGAGCCATGATGAGGTGCAGAAGTCTAGTTATCTCTCAGAACACTTGAATTACAATATGATGAAAGGTTATTAATCAAACATTTCATTACCCAAACGGACCTAGAAAAAGTCATCCATGCATTCGTCTCATCCCGATTAGACTACTGTAATTCCCTTTATTCGGGGCTCAGTCAAAAAGCCATATCCCATCTCCAACTTGTTCAAAATGCCCATATCACACCCATCCTTGCAACACTTCACTGCCTCCCATTCAGGTATATTATTGATTTTAAAATTTGACTAATTACTTTTAAAGCCCTTCACGGCCTTGCCCCTAACTACATTTTACAATTACTCGAGCCCTACGAACTGAGCCGCTGCCTGCGCTCCTCAGGTAGGACCCTCCTCACTGTCACCACAGCCCATCTTGTTACAAAGGGAGACCGGGCGTTCTCTGTTAGAGCCCCACAGCTGTGGAACTCCCTTTCGGAGGAACTCAGGCTAGAAAACTCTTTTTCTTCTTTTAAATCACACCTCAAAACCTACCTTTACAGGAAGGCCTTTTTATAGCAATCCCTTGTTTTAAATTTCATTACTGTTGACTTTTTGTACAAAAGTCTTATGTTCAACATTTTAAAAATTCCCGAAGCCAGAATTTAAATCCATCGCGGACTTTTAGAGTAATCCTCCAAACGGACAAACCAACGCCAGTGAAAACATAACCTCCTTCCTAGGCCTTTGGCCTTGGCGGAGGTAAAAATAAGCAAAAAATGCACAGCTCTGTTGTGGACTTTGTTTTTCCATTTGAAAAGTTTGTCATTTGTTATTTGATATTTGTTTTTGATATTATATACTGTGTTTAAATTTAAGCATTTTCAGAACATGTGTGAGTCTTCTTATTTTATAAATCTCTTCCCCGAGGTCCAGCCACTATTTTTGGTTTGGGGAGTCCATTTCATATTGCGTCTGATTTCTTGGTTACTGCTCTTTAAACTTAATCATGGTATCAATCCTTATGTTGTACAGCTTCCTGTGTCACGTTACTTATGTTACAGTGCAACACACATCTACACAATATCACTTCTAGCAGTCTGTACCAACCCCCCAAAAATCTGCCCTTTTTCTGACTATCCCAGCATACATGAGTGCTATCTGCTGACTTGGCTCCACACAGTCTCCAGAATCAATACAAAAGGAATAAAATACAAAAACCTGACTTGTTGGTGTAATGTAAGCCTAGAACAGAGATTATGTGTTACACCTTACAAAAATGATACAATCGTAAACTGTGTTAGCTCAGATTCAGGTTCAGGTGACTTTATTTGTACCCATAAGTAGATTTGTTTTGCAGCAAAAATAGAGGATGGCATCCGTATTGACAATAAAGTAGAGCCCAGACAAAAGACAGACACACCAAAAGCATGCCCAGCTTGTTGCTTAGATCTTATTTTAATCATGTTAGATTAACTTCAAGTCCAGTGTGTGTGATGGGAATTTTTTTTTTTTTTTAAAGATGACATTTTAACAACTTTGAAATATCACAAAGGACCCCAGCCAATATTTTTTATAGGAAAATAATAAATATAATTTGCATTTTCTAATACAATGAAACGTAAGATGAAAATATTACTTTCACAGTAAAGCTACAGCCGCGGATCAAAGTTTGTTTGCAAGCTTTATTTTAGAGTACAGTAAGTAGACTGAAGCAATACATAAAAAACAATATCAGTGCAATTTTAAGCCAATGACAAATTTTGACATTACTGCCATTTCCTAGATCTTTCCAAGATGTCCATTTACAGTTGAATACACCACATGAGGGAAGTCTTGCCTTCTTATTTTTCTCATCATTTATATCACACAATTCTCAATTTCTCAAGGTTTGACTTTTGTGATGAATGTCACATTATGAGAGAAACAAGAGAAATAGAGGCAACTTCAATAGAATAACTAGGACAAAACTTAAATGTGTTTCGGTACAAGTGAAACAACAATTCAATTACCATTGGCCAAACAAATGGTTAAATATCTTAAAGAAATTACGATCCAAAACTAATGTGTATGATGGCTCAGTTTGGGATGATGTAAAACAACAGCACACTGACCTGATTGTTGTTGTGTTTTGTAGTGTGACCAGTAGGGGGAGCTGTGGCTCTGTGTAGCTCAGACTCATGAGAGTGGCTGCAGACTCCAGGCTACCTCAGCCTGTGGGGGAGAAAGGTTTATTCACAGTGAGAGGGCCAAAACCAAGGGAGCTGTGTGACATTTAATCATGCCTCTGGCGCATGCTTGATGATTAGCATCTCTGTGGAAAACAACAGTAACAAGTGCCAAAAGCAGGATCCCACACAATCACCTGGCCGTGGCGCACACAGTCCCGTAGGCCCCGATAATCAGCTCAAATCAGCTCCTGCGGCTCAGTATGTTCACTCGCCACACTGCGAAGCTAAAATTTGCTTAGTGCCTGTGGATGGAGGCCATAATAGGCGGATCAACTGCCTTCATGTACACTGAATAACCTGGTTAATTTCCGTTTTTATCGGGCATGGCCCTACCTCAGAGACTCACTGTAACAATCTGGTGGTGAGGGCAGCTATAAGGAGGGAAAAAGCTGCGAAAATATGATGGATTTTGCAACTATAATTTTCAGATCCGGGGATTATTTTATCCTTCTTGTTAGAGGCACAGAATATTTTAACCTTGCTCACTAATATTCCCCTCAGAATCTTTGTAAGTTTTATTAGGATCTACAGAAGGTCCCTCTGAATTAAAGATTGAATTTTAAGCTTTCCTTGTTGATTCTCAAATTTCAATAACATTACAATACGACAAGGACACTCAGAGAGTGCAGAACTCCGCCAAGGCCAAACGCCCTATTTCACAATGTTAATGAAAGTAAAATATGATTTGTGTATCCGCACCGTGATTTCGATCCGCTCCAAAATGTAATGGGTTCTTACTTGGCCCATGCAAGTTTCATGAAAATCAGGCAAGTAGTTTTTCCATAATCCTGCTGACAAACAAACCAAACCGAAAACATAACCTCCTTGGTGGAGGTAATAATTTAAAACCTGCATTAATTGATTTTTTGGCCACTTGGGGGCAGCACAACTAACCGAAAAACACAACATTGACATATTATCACTGTAACCAGACGATATGGCGAACATGCTAGCTAACTGTCACTTATTTACCAGTGGGCAACTCTGGGTCTGAAAAGTGAAGCCGATGTGGAAGTGTCTTAAACTTGCATTCTTTCTAACAGCCAGCAGGGGGCGACTCCTTTGGTTGCAAAAAGAAGTCTGATTGTAAAGAAGTCTATGAGAAAATGACCCTACTTCTCACTTGATTTATTACCTCAGTAAACATTGTAAACATGAGTTTATGGTCTCAATCGCTAGTTTCAAGTCTTCTTCAATGCAGCATGATGTTCATTTAGTAAATTATGGTCCCATTTAGAGTCAAATAGACCATAAAGCAGGGCATGCTTTAGGGCGTGGCTACTTTGTGATTGACAGGCCGCTACCACGGCGTTGTCCGGTCTGGGAGTTGTCCTTGTTTTCGTCTTAGAACTTTAACCCTTTCACAGTGTGTTTTCAGTTCACCAAGATGGTGACGGCAGAAATGCCAATCTTGACACTTCATAACGGCAGTTCACAAACCAATGGTTGACGTCGTGGTGACTACGTCCACTTCTTTACATACAGTCTATGTTTACACATCAAGCAGCCATGGAGTAACATTAGAATTTATCTGGAAAAGCAAAACAATGAGTTAAAAACTGATAATACTCTAGTAGAGCTGAGGAAAACTGCACAATTACTACAAACAACACCTTTTGCATCATACATAGTAATATGATCCATTTTTAATAAAAGAATATTGAGTAATGGCGCTTTAAGATAGTGGGAAGAGAATGTAATAAAATCATATTATTTTGTTTTAGCAGCATGTAGAACCACAATACTGGGATTTCATTTTATGCCCAAGATAAAGTGTTCCCGGTTTTGTTGCTATATGTGATAGTCAAAATGTATTATGATTAAATGTTATTTCACTTCCTCAATAACTACCAGCGGTTGCCAGCTGAATTTTTATTTTTTATTTGAAGATGTCATTTAGATATCAACTGCATGAGAAAACTTTGAATCATTCCTCCATTGACATTTACACCACCAAAACAATGTACTCTCTCATTTTAGCTGTATCTAAGATAAGACCCCTTGTATGTGTTTCCAATCTTTCACAGCTGTCGCGCTTGTGCGAGCAGGGTTATTGGATGTATTGAGGTCACTTCCTCTGAGAGCAGTGTGGGCACTGAAGCAGTGCTCCAGTCAGTGGCCTGGACCGTGTAGCCCGGGGTAAAATGGACTCCCCAGTCAGGAGCACAGTAGCAGAGTGTCTCCCCAAAGTCCCAGGGGTCGGAGCAAACGATTACTGTGTCCAGCCTCACACTGCAGAAGCAGCAACCAGAGTTTGTTCTGCTCTGTGTGTTTTTAGGAATCAGCCTCGCTGCAAACCTGCAGCAGACATCAAAATCAAAATGACAGTTGAGGATACACGTGAGTTGTCAGATAGCGTTGTCATCTTCCCTGCCTGTACATATATTTCAGAAGTTTCTGTTGTTAAGTTATAGCCCACTTAACCTCTGGTGAACTCCAGTTAACTGAAGCGTGACTGCATGCTGCGCCTCGCCTGAGGTCCCACTTGGCTTTTACTCTGGACTTTCCACCTCTCCAGAACCACATCCTGCCACTGTCCACTCCATTTAAGGAACACTGCCAGTGTTGTTTAAAGGGCCATACCAGTGAGTTTCAGTATATTGTTTGCAGCTGAACTGTTTTGGTTCACACTAACCGCTAAGTTTTATACGCAGCAGGCAGCTGTACACTACGAGACACCCTCTATCCTTAGACTTTATAGTCCAGTGTGTAGGATTTAGGGGGATCTCTTGGCAGAAATGGAATATAATATTAATAAGTATGTTTTCTTTAGTGTATAATCACCTGAAACTAAGAATCTTTGTTTTTTCGGTTCCTTAGAATGAGTCGTTTATATCTACATACGGAGCGGACAAACCAAACACTGGCTCTAGAGAGAGATTCATGTTTTAGTGTCGGCCACTAATTCTCCAGTCCGTTCGCACAAAAAGGTGTATGAATGATATGATAATGCCTTTTTGGGTGTTTTTTAGTGACGTTTGTGACATGTTTTCCGTACTTATGTAACGTTGTTTCTGTACGTATTTTACTTAGTTTACATACTTATTTTATGCCCAGCCATGACATTTTTCCTAAACTTAACTAAGTGGTTTTGTTGCCTCAACCTAGGTATGGATGTTTTGATGTAGTTTTGTTGCGTGGCGTCCTCATGACACGCAGAATGTCCTTGTAATGTCATGCTACTTATACATCTTCCTGTAAGACCGGGTTGAGTTCTCCTACATGCTTGGCACACGGGAGAAGCTTCAGTTGATTGCAATCCGCAACCTCACCACTAGATGCCGCCAAATCCTACACACTGGACCTTTAAGGCCATTTTTGGGATTGGATGGATTCACAAGTTATAGTAGACTGGTTCAAAAATACGAAGTCTCTACTGTGGTCCTCTAAAGTTACAGTAGGCTACACTCCATTTAAATATGTTAAACTGGGACAAAGCTACCATTTGGGACACTGAAGTCATGTCCTCTCCAAGAATTTTGGCATTTCAGAGGGTTTGGGAATTTACATTCTACAATTAGATGAGACTAGATATCGTCTTAGATTTTGGATATCGTAATATTATAATATGGCATAAGTGTTGTCGTTTCCTGTTTTAAAAGACCATATTACAGTTAAGTGATGTAATGATCTGACTGTTGTAGCTGTTCTATTATTTGCCTTTTACACTTAATTATATCCACAGTACTAATAATTATCAAAAATCTCATTGTGTAAATATTTTGTGAAAGCACCAATGGTCAACTCTACAATGTCGATATCGAGGTATTTGGTCACAAGTATCATGATATTTTTATATTTTCTCCATATTGCCCAGCCCTACTTTATACAGACTTTGTATCTGGCGTCTCTTCTGAGGGGGGCGTGGTGTTGTGGGACTTGGACTCATGACCTTAGTATTTCTAAAATCCTGACCGATATGAAATTTATTTTCATTTACCCCATATTATTTTCATTGCAAAAAAATGTACATTAAAATTTACACTAAAATCTACATTATAATGACCATCTGCAGAAAATATTGTTTAATCTATTGCACATTGTGTTCTTCACAGACTACGCCAGGTTAAACTAAAGGAGAATGTTTCACCAGATATAGTTTGCAGTGTTTTTCTTCCCCCTAGAGATTATATTAAATATAGGACAAAAAGATCTGCTGTCACTTTTCCTTTCAAGCCTTTACAATCAAGTTGGAGCCGTGTATCTGAGCTCCCATTTTAAAAGAAAAACACCTTGTGTTCACACACATCCGCCTGATTCAGCTCCAGTCAGCAGAGGAGATCCGATCCTCTTCACACCTACAGTACATCCTCCCCCAAGCTCTTGTACTCGAGTTACATAAAAACTCATTTCATGTAAGAACTCCCAACTGGTCTACAATAGATGCACTGTAAATCAGAGACAACACACTTGGCAAACTTTGCTCCACATCAGCCAAATATTCCTTCATATATTACAATATTCATTCTCACTTCTTATATTTACTCCTCAAAAACACCCCCCTCCCACCGTCTCCTGAGAGCAGGCCTCGCAGATAGAAGAAATAATATTTTCACATCACACATTTCTTTGGTTATCTGTTGTTGTTTATCACTGCTGGATCGACTGTGGCAGCGGCTGCCTCTCTGCCTTTTCTTCTCACACTCCTGCACCGGTTTGTCTCATCGATCTAACTGATGTAAACAAATGTCTCTCTACTGTAAGGTATGTTTACTCTAATATATATTAAATTAATTTCTAATGTAATTTCATGAAGAAGCAGCAAATATCACTTGATAGATTCAAGATAGTATTACATGTCAGTGTATGCTAAAAGTTGATCAAATGTAGCACAGACATAATTAGTTTGAATTAAAAGTGCTGAATTTGATATCCAGAGCATTAATATAGAAGCAAACAACAATTTGCTATGTAAAGATATAGAGGAGTAATGTCTACCTGAGCAGAGAATGAAGTCACTCTCCCTCTGTGTGTGTTGTAATCAGAGCTTCTCTGTGCTTTGTTGACACATCCGGGCCGGCTGCGCAGGACTTTTAGTGCATGTTCGTGCATGTGAGCGTGCCCCACTGGCTAGCTGTCCTGACCGACAGCGCCGTCACAGAAGCGTAGCACCCACACTTCAGTTCCCCTTCAGGTAAACACTGTTATCTCTGGCCGCACTTTCGCCGTTTTCACTGTTTAGCGATGAGTCCCCAACCTTTATTCCATAAAGAAATAAACTGTTAGATTTCACCTGAAGTGTAAAGTTTATTGTCTTGTATCAAGATTTCTGTTGCTTATGTAAAATGGATCTTGCCGTGTTGGTGTGTGTGTTTTGTTTTGTTGGTACATGTGGGTAAAAGCGTGGTATGTGTCTGAGCGCGTGTGCAGTTTTCTTGGCAGATGTGTTCTCTGCGTGGCAGCTGAAGGAGCTGTCAGAACGACTTGACTTACGCTGCCTTGTGTCACTTTGTGTGGGCTGGTAATTTACTACAAATGATATTGCATTCTATCTGTTGACAGCCTGCCAACGCTGTCAACTGGCAAAGCCAGAAAAGTCGTTTGTCAACTTCCTGCCCCCTCCAATCCCCAAACTGCTCACCGTCTTTGTGCAGCCGCTGCTGCACCTCTGAGCCTTAAAAAGGTCAAGGGCACGACGGCAGACTCACCTAGTAAATCTTTAATAAGTCAAAGAGTCAGCCCCATCTGGAGTTCAGCAGTTCATAGCAGAGCAGCGGGGGAGGCGGCAGTGTGTCTGAAAGCCTCTGCAGCCAGTTATTCCCCTGTCTTCTTTTTGCAAAAATGACACCTTCTGACAGCCCAGCTGTTGTGCCGATTTCATGCCCACAGGAAAGACATGTGTGGGGTGATGCAATCGTGATGTTAGCGTGGATTTCTCGGGGGGGAAAGAAAGAAAAAATGTTGCACTTAAACGGGCACCACGGTGCTCTGTGAAGAAATATAAACTGCACATTTGGTGTCAGAGTTTGTCTATTATCTGTGACGGGTCTTAGAGCTGAAGGTTACAATATGAACCCACTGCAACCACCAACGCTAATGTTGTTTACTGCTAGACGGATCCGTCCAAATCAAGGACATCTGAACATCCTCCTCACTGCTGTCATAAATATATCATAACCGTGGTAAATAGGCAACAGGCAGTCCTCTAAAAGACTATGGAGTAACAATTTTATTTGCTTTTAAATGATCAAGAAGGAGGCGTTTACTCCTGCACCTGCAGACTGAAGCTACGAGATAGGATTCATGCTCCATGTGCTATTAAAGGCTTTATAGTGACGTGTTTATAGTCTAGAAATTAGAATATTCAGCACTGGCAGTATCAAGCAAGGTGACTTCATTGCATAGTTTAAATGCTAAGTGACAGTTTATTTGGGTAGTGTGATGGTAGTGGTGATTAAGTGAGCCCAGAGCACTCTTTTTTTTAACAAGGTTGCAGAGAAATAAGACAGAAAAAGGCAAGCTCATCAAACTGGCAGGTGAATTGAACAATGAAAGAGTGAATTGACAGGAATGAATTACTTTTGTAATGTTTGTGGAATCGCGTTTGCCTCTTCCTCTTTGTGTCAGTAGTAATTACGCAGGCACCTATGGGAGAGGCAGGGAGGGAGATGAAAGCGCTGTGAAACCAGGACATGAACAAAGCCAGCAACAGAAAGAGGGGGCCAACGCTTGAACACCACGCCATGACAGACAGCCTTTGGGGCTGTTTTATTCAGCTGCCAGGAGCTTTTTAGGATTCGTTTTATCTGCTCTGCCTTCCCACCCACCCACACGCCCACCCCTCTGGATGGTGCTCCAGATGATTTGTGTCCAGTTTGGCTTCACTCGAGCCAACACAGCCTCTAAAAGCAGACACACTCTGCCCCCTTCTCTGCAATCAGCCCGCCTGTCTTGTGTTGGAGAGCTGTTAAACCTCTTTTCTGCCCGAGTGGGTTTGTTTGCATCTAAGTGAATGGTCACTTCAGGTTGTACGTTTCAAAGAGGAATTCAAAAATATATTTTAATACTCTACGATTTGATCTTTTTATCTGGGTTCTCCTTTTCTTGGAGGGAGTCTCATATGAAAACATTCTGTGACTGGTGAGAGCAGCAAATCATGTCGTGCTTAAACATGTTCGGTATATCATAGCCCATGAATTAAAGAGCCCATCACAATAGGTGGGATTAGATGGAGGAGGCGAAACCACCAGCTATTTCCATTATTCTCAACCAGTCTATCCTCTTTTTGCTATGAAGATCTTGTACGAATTAAATTAATCCCTCTACCTTGTGGATCTTTCCCATTAATTCAAGCTAATTGTCTACTGCCATGCTAGTAGCTCTGCGTGGCTGTACTCACAGACTGTATATAAAGAAGTGGACGAAGTCACCGTGACGTCACCTATTGGTTTGTGGACTGCCGTTTTGAATCCTTGATTCGCTATCTTGTTTTTTGGCCAATGCAATCTTGGTTTTTGCAATCAGAAGTGACAGGAGAGGGTTGAGCAAAGTACAACAGAACTGTGGATAAGACATTTTTAGGCAACCAAAATGTTAATTCAACTCCCAGACTGGACAACGCCGTGGTAGCGACCTCTCAATCACAAGCCACGCCCTAAAGCATACCCTGCTTTATGGTCTATTTGACTCTAAATGGGACCATAATTTACTAAATGAACATCATGCTGTATTGAAAAAGACTTGAAACTAGCGATTGAGACCATAAACTCATGTTTACAATGTTTACTGAGGTAATGAATCAAGTGAGAAGTAGGCTCATTTTCTCATAGAATTCTTCTATACAATCAGACTTCTTTTTGCAACCAGAGGAGTCGCCCCCTGCTGGCTATTAGAAAGAATGCAAGTTTAAGGCACTTCTACATTGGCTTCACTTCTCAGACCCGGAGGTTGCTATGTGATATCATCACATATGAAACTAGAAAAGCAAAGGAATCCATTAGTAACACCCAATGTCATGTTAGCATGTCAGGAATTAGGCTAAATAACGCTTGAAACGTAAACTAAATTTTAGCGAGGAAAAACTGGCATGGCCATTTTCACAGGTGTCCCTTGACCTCTGAATAAAAATGGGTTCTATGGGTACCCATAAGTCTCCCCTTTACAGACATGCCCACTTTATGATAATCACATGCAGTTTGGGGTAAAAACATGCAGTTTTTTTGAATGCAGTATAAATTAGTTATTTTCACTATTCCAAAAATGGTGCATTTGAATATTTCTGCATACTGGGGTCCCTAAACAGTCTTGGAAATGCATGAATTTAGGTATGACTGGAAATCAGCCCAATTGTATTCAGCAGGTGAGTTTTAAGGGGTTAACTATGTAAAAGCTAAAAAATATTAAATTTGGGGAATTTGGGATCCTAATACCATTTTGCATCTTAACAGTACAATACAATAGGTGTTTACTTTTGGCCCATGGCCCACCATTGAGTTCCAGTTTTGGCCCTCCAAGGGAAAAAGTTTGGGCACCCCTTTAGCATGACTAAAAACACAATATAATGAATTCATTACAAGGGTTGGGAGTAGGGGTGGATCACAGCTCTATTCATACAAGATGCTGTCCTAGACACCCGTATTGATCCTTATTAGAAAGAAGCCTGTTCTGTCTGGTATCTCCAAAAATCAATACCAGTCAAAGTCAGTGGATCCTTTGTAAGGCAAAATTCAGCGTGTCAGCAGTTAAACGACAAAAGGTATGGCCTGGTTAGAAACTGGATGACACGTTTTCATTCTTAACCAATGGTGGAAGATATATCTTTTAGTAAAAGTAGTAATAACACAATGTAGAACTACTCTGTTACAAGTTAAAATCATTTATTTCGTCTTTTATTTAAGTATTAGCATCTACATATATTTAAAGGACCAAAAGTAAAAAACACTTGTTGTGCAAAATGGCCCATTTTAGAATAATATTAATCCATTATTGGATTATAATACTGATGCATTAATGTGTATATCACTTTAATGTTGCCGCTGGTAAAGGTGGAGTTAATTTAAATTATTTGACATACTGCCAAGTAGCTTGTGAAGTTCTGCCCATGCAGGGATCAATAAAGTCTTATCTTTAACTATGATAATATATTATATATTTTTGTTATTTTATATCAATAATCTGAATCTGCAAAGGAACTTCTGACTAAAGTTGTCAAATAAATGTGGAATAAAAAGTATAATATTTGCCTTGTAGTGGAGGATAAGTGTAAAAGAGCAGATAATGGAAATACTCAAGTAAAGTACAAGTACCTCAACATTGTATTAAGTACAGTACTTGTACACCCCTGTTGTTAATATATTTCAATTCGTGATTGAATATTTGGGTGTTTTCAAAGCTTGTATTCATGCTGCTGTTTCACTGACACAGTGCAATCACTGCAGACTTTTCTGTTGTATATAAAACTCTATAAACGGCATATAACCTGATAAAATGTCCTTTTAAAAGCCCCTGTAGGGATAAACACAGTTGAATCAAATTCAATGCACGGCACATCTGGGCTCTCCAAAATCCTTTTAGGGATGCTTGAAAGTCCCCATTGCTGGCACTCGTCTCCTGTGTTCCTCATCAGACCCAAATTAGTGGCATTACACTCAGAGAGCCATCTCATAAATGGATTTCTTGTTGTATGTGAAGCCTCATAGGGGACTCTGTGCACCGTGTGGCCATCTGTCTTCGTACTTCCAGCCTCCTGAGCCACTTTCCTAGAAATCAACACCCTGTGGTCTGAATCACCTTCGCCATCCTGTTGTCTGCATTTTTTTCCCCATCGAGGTCTGTTAGGACCATCAACTGTTTTTTCCCTATGAGAGCATGCTGTGCTCTGTCATTACAGGCATGTCATTCTGCAAAGAACGATACAGATAATGCAGTCCCTAAGAGCTTTCTCTGTGCTATTATCTCAAGTGAAGGACATACAGCAACATGAGTGGGAAAGGCATGCACCTTCTTTCATGGCTGGGACATGCTGCAATCAATGGTTGCCTATTGATTACTAACAATGCATCCATTTCTTTAGAATATCTTTCAAAGACCAGTTCATCTGTAGCTTCTTTTAGCGTGTTAGCTCAGCATCCTCTTTATGACAGCTCTGTGCATGATAACATCTCAAGGCTCTGGAGGTGTGGGTGGCAGATGTACAGTAGGTGGCTGAGGCTGTGGAAAGCTGATGCTTCTCTCCTTTAGAGAGTTGTGCACAGAGGCCTTTCACTTATTTGTATTGTTTTAACCATTTCATTTCATTTCAAACGTTGTAGGATCCAATGGAAACACCAATTCATAAGCCCAAATGAATACATCTTTTGTGCTGATGCAACAACAACATTATAGCTCAATTAATGAGTGATTTTTAAAGGAATAGATAGACATCTGAAAGAGGTAGATGAGAAGATACCACTAAATATGCATCCGATTCGACTGTTATCAGGGCATTAAATAGGTGTTATCGGTCACTATAAGAGCCATAGATCTGGGTCATTAGGGGCCTACTACGTTGTAAAAGTGAAAGCGAAATTTAAAGCAACACGTTCTAACATTTTGTAAAACTGAATGAAACGTCACGTTTTGAACACAAAGAAAAAGGCTTCTTTAGGTTTAGGCAACAAAACTACAACTGCTTTAGCTCTAGGAAACAAAACTACAACTACTTTAGGTTAGTTACTACTTAGTTAAGTTTAGAGAAAAACATAGAGTTTCAAAAATTAAAGTGAAACTTAACACTTGTGAACAAACTACACGTTGATGGTATCACACAGGATGCGAGCTCCAGTCTCCTGGGTGAAAACCGTGCTTTGTGTCCCATCCATCGTCCCCGACCTCCAGCCCATATGGAGTTTCACGCTGTCTATACTATGGCACCTGACTTCCACTTCTACTCCTGTCATTATTACTACGGTCGCTAGAGGTCGCTGTCATGTTCTTTTATACCTTCTTTCTGTGATCTACCATGTGAATAGATGATAAAACCTACTATTAAGTGTAGTAGACTCCTATTGACCCACATTTATGGTGCTTTAATAGCCAGTCTAATCGGCTGAAATATGTAGCCAGAGCCAGCAGCCAGTTAGCTTAGCTTGGCATAAAGACTGGAAACAGGCAAACAGCTGCCTTGGTTCTATCCAAAGGTAACAAAATCAACCTACCAGCACCTTTAAAGATCACTAATTAACATTTTATATCTCGTCTATACCTCTAAACTATTCCATACCCTTCATATTTATATATCTATATTCATTGTTCGAGTTGTCACTCTTTTCCCTATTTTTGGTAAGACAATTGGACCTACATACAAAAACCATAGTAAAATGTAAAAATAAAATGAAATGTGCCTTTACAAAGACAAAACACATTCTGTGACAAATTATGAGCAACTGCACAGCCCTAGTGATTATGCTGGATTTCATCAGATGTTTTAATTTCCAATCATGAATAAATATTACTACTGATATGATGATATTATCACTCCATCAGTGACTGCTCTTCTCAGCACCTGGGCACATTTCTCTCCCATCTCCCGGCTGCCTGGGAGGACAATGACTGGCCTCACGCGCCAGTGGATTAACCGGCCAAATTGGCCGACTCCATTTGGAGCCACACACCAAGTTGGCCTCCCTGTGGAGTGGCACTTGGATATTTGGTGTGCCCACTGTTCTGCTGCTAATTGTGTGGCAGCAAAGGCCGCTCTGGCAAATGAGTCTCTCCATCACTCCATTGTGTTTTCTGTTTTGCCAGTGACAGCGCCAGCCTGGTGGGACAAGGCCGGGGCACGCAAAAGCATATTTGGACTGCATGGCTTTTGCTACTCGTTTGGGCTTGGTTATATGTCACTTTGACACATGTACCATTCAGTGCAGCATCTGGTAACTAGACAAATGTTCAATCAAGTGCACCATGTCTGTACACCATGTATCCTGTGGTGTACAGACAGTCACCTCCTCTTCAACGTCACCAAGACGAAGGAGCTCATCTTTGACGAAAATACTCAACACACACCTCAATGCCCCATTTCCATCAACGGCCAACCAGCGGAGATGGTGGAGTGCTTTAAGTACCTCTCCATCATCATTCATGGTGCAATTCAAACAGGATAAAAAAAATATTTGTCTCTCGCCGTTGACTACCGTTCATATTCTTTCCAAAATAAGGTCCCATGGTGGTCCACTTTGCCTCTCTATAGACAACTACTCTGGAAAAAAATAGCTTTTGGAGGATTTTGTGCCCATAGCCATTACTGCCTATAACAACCTGGGCACACTGTAATAGATTTGTGTTGTGTTGTTGTGATGTTCGTTTGTTTATACCCTGTTTCTGCGTGTTTGATTGTGTACAGACTGTGAAAGCAAATGTCCTCTATAGAGGGCAATAAAGAATGAATCTGAACCATGGTAATCGCACTACATTAACATTATATTCTGAATAATTTTCAGTCTGTAAAAACACCTGGATTTGCCCCTGGTGGATCTAAATCCACAGACTAAGTAATGTGTGTCCTCTAGGGGGCACTGTTGTATCAGGCTACATCCCACTGTAAGAGCCGGAGGAGGAGGGAAGTGGCAGGGCTGTCTGCCACCCTATCTATGTTTGTGTTCTCACTTTGTAAGACAATGGCTCTATATTCTTATCCAATCTAACCTCAACCTGGAGAAAGAGACGGATTGCACGGCTCTTTCCCTCCTGCAGCAAATTAAAACTGAATCCCATTATAGAAAAACAGATAACACTCCCACAATTCAATACCACCATTATATGACCATAACAGGAAATATGGTACATGTTGACTGCAGGATATCATTTCAGAGTGGAATAATTGAACAGTTCACAATAAAGAGAGTCCATTAATCGATAGCATGCGTGATTCTGAATGATAGCCGCTCTGCTAATAGAGCTGACATGCTCATTTGAATTACGGCTGAATTACTGGAAGAATGTTGATCCCAGCGAGAACAATAGGGCTGATCCCGGTCCAGGGAACATAACAGTTTCATAAGCATGTGTAATTAGTTAGAGGTTACATGTGTTGACTATGTTTTAGAGACAGAGGATAGAAGCATTCAGATAATGCATGATGTGCTGCATAATTTCCTTGACCTTGCACTGACTATTTTATTGCATCGCTCTCCTCAAAATCTTTGATTGGCCTGCCCCTCACATCTCACCTCCACTCTCCTCACTACCAGTTAAACCCACTCGCTCCTCAGGTATTTCAATATGGATACCATCTTTCACTGCGTTATTGGCCTCCTTCTTCCCCTCCCGTCCTTCATTACAAATGATCTCTCAGCACTAATGAGCACATGTCTAAAAATACCCTCCTTGTCCAGAGAGCTGGATGTGTTGTGGTGCGTATATGGCTTTAACAGATGTTAATGGTTATGGAACATCAGAGTGGTGTAATGAATGGAGGCACGGCTACTCCGGCTCCATTTAGAGAGAGTATTTTAATATTCAACATGCATCCGCACCCACCCACTGAAATTCCGCAGCCATGGATTCAGTTTAGGCGCCCCCCTGCACCCCTCCTGGCTACCTTTTTAACATACCGGTGGTGTTCTCTGTTGCCATGGTAACACCGCATGACCTTTCCTGGGAGGTCGAGCTCATGTCGGTGTGTTGCTCGAAAGATTTCATTCCAGCTCCCCACCCATTGGTGGTCTTTGCGGTTGGAAATGTTCTCCGGTTTGACGGATGAGGGAAATGTTCCAACTGGACTTGTCTCAGAGTGAAAGAAAACGTAAGGTGATGGATGGAGCCGTCACCAACCTCGTCTAATTAACTGACAGGGTCCCCTCATTGCTCGCATGAAGTTCCAATGACTCAATTCATGGAGAAATGTGTGGGCATGGCCATATTTGCTTTTGCTGACCTTCTATACAGGGGGTAAAAGAAGCATGTACTTGAATAAAGTTCATCTTCACTTGAGATAGATTGTCAATATCGCAGAAGTGACAACCCGGACAATCCCAACAGCAAACCACTACTGTAGGCTGGTATTTATTCAGTAGCTACAGTATAGTTGTGGATGTTGCCTTAACTTGCATATAACAAATGATTGAAGCTTGACTTGTTGCTCAACTTCAAATGCTTATCAATTTAGTATGATGTAGTGACATCTAGTGGTGAGGTTGCAGATTGCAACCAATTTAAACCTCTCCCGTGTGCCAAGTGTGCTGGAGAACTACGGCAGCCGACACAAAAACGTGAATGGCCAGCTCTAGAGCCAGTTGTTGTAAGAATAGCATAGGTCATTTGGAGCCAGTGTATATGTGTGTGTACATAGGAAGTGAGTGGTGAAGCAAGAGAGAGAGAGCAGCGGTGAATGTGTGTGAGCCAACAACTGAGCTAGTGGAGCAGAAGACAGAGGTTGCGTCCGAGATTCAATACTAACATGCTATTTAGTACGCTAAAACAGTATGTGAGATATTTTAGTATGTCTGAAACGTCAGTATAAAATCAATAAAACATGATTTGCATACCAGTGAAATATTACAGTATGCAACGCTGGACACTACGACGGCATAAATATCCCACAATGCAATGCGATAGCGTCGACAGTGATCATAACGGACGTTGATGGACGGCTCTGTAACATCAATAACGCTTTAATTTAACTGTAAGTTTAAGATTTCACTTTGCTAGGCAAAATATATATTTTAAATTAATTCAGACTTTGACTCTCAGAACCCGTCGTTTTGGTCACATGAGGTTGGCACGGGTTACCATGGTTATCAGTGACAGCTCGGGAATTATACGAGAGAGGAGATGTAACTTTAACTTTCTATAACCGTCACAGGTCTGTGTAATAGAACATGTAGTTACAGAGATATTAGTTGTTGTGTCTTTCTAGCCGAACAGCTACCGTGTAGCTAACGTAGCAGCTAAGTGGCTCAGGCTAGCAAGCTGCAGCTGTGCTTGGCTCGCGACTGGATCGGGCAGGTGACATCGACTACCGCGGCTTCAGCGCCCCGATCACAACTGCGCAGACTCTGGCTCCAAATTACATCAAATCCCAAGATGGCAGTTCCCTTATCTGGGATATTTTGGCTTCACTTTTGTACAGTGAAGACGTGTCTTCCATCTTTATATACAGTCTATGGCTGGAACTGATTTATTTCACGACTACCAACAGCTGGGCACAGTGACTCTCCAGAGTCTTGTCACCTTGAGCTCTCTCTCAGAGCTTTGTAGGAGGGATTAACAGTGTTACTATCATCTTCCTGCATAGCTTGCAAGCTACCTAGCTACATCCATTAAAAATATTCACACAAAAATGGCTGCAAAACTTGTGACAGGCGTGGATGAGACATAGCTGTGTTGTACGCCGACTTACAGATGGATACTTCATTTGCTACTGAGGGGTTAGGGCAAAAAAAAAAGAAAGAAAATGGGCTAACATGAACGGGATGTCGGGCTGAGTGAGTGAAGTGAAACAAAATAGAAATTCAGACTGATTATGAGGCTATATAATTCCATACTTAACGCACAGATATGAGAGTGATCAAAGTGGTAAATGATTTTCAACCAGAGAGAGAGGGAAAATGAACAAGATTGGAACCATCAACAAAACATCTGCTGTGGACAAACTAGTCATGCCTTTGTCTGAATCAGGCTCAGTTGATGAGTCTCTCGACTTTCCACAAGCAGACAGCAATAATGTCACTTTGACAATTCTGGACATTACACAGTGATGCACGATGACTGTGTGACCACGTGGGGAGAGACTCTCTGGATGATTTCATCAGGCCCATGAGTTCATTGTGACCAGATCAGAAGTGCCAACCCAGCAAAATGTTTGCAGCATGAGAGTCAGCTGTGAGCGGGACCCCACACCCTCTCCTCCCTCCGTGAGAAACCGAGGGGAGACGTGGAGAGCAGACCTCCCCCTGTTCCTGCCCAAGGGTTCGAGTCTAATTCAGACAAGATGTTGGATGTTCAACAGCCCCCTTTTTCTCATTTGTGGTGCAGATCTAGATGAAAAGGTGGCGAGTGGCAGGAGCAGACCTCTCTGGAGGGGTTTCATTAGATATTACAATCTAAGCTTCCTCCAAGGCCAGGGTCAAAGATGGCTCCTATTTGCACCTTATTTCATGGCCAGGAAGATAATCGACCCACGCAGAGTCCATCTGGTTCACATGGAGGTCTTGTTTAGGAATGGCCTTTGTAGCACGCAATGCAGCACAAACGCTAAACGAGAGGCAAAGGAGGACTGTGAGGAAGGAAACAAAGGAAAGATTTGTTTTCGCTTATAGAGAGTAACTTCGACATTGTAACCAGATGAAGTCAGAACTTAATTTCTCTCAGCTTAGTGGGTTCAGGTTTGCAGACTGCAACATGTGACAATCTCATGAGTTTCCAGTTCCCGGCTATCAGTGAGTCTGTTGTCTTTGTACAGTCTTGCCGAGCGTGATAATGCCAGCGTAACCTCCCCGTCTGTCCTCATGGTCTGCTTTGTGTCCTTCACAGGCGGTAATCAGATACAGTGGACTGATTGTGGAACAAACGACCCGGGGCAATCCAGCTGCACAGGAGTACGGTTTCAACCCTTAAATGATGATGTCACCGCTCCCATGTGACAGGGCTCAGTTTCACTGTCGGATCAATTATTCACAGCGTTTAATTGGATCAGCTGAATCCAGATCGCTCCAGGGATCCATTTCCAGTAACGGCAGCTGCAAATATACCCTGAGCCAGCAGCACACAAGACATAAGGCTCCAGATCAATATTCGCAGACTACAGCACACCTCGCTGACTTTATAAAAAACTACCCAAATGACATGGAAGTTTGCAAGCAAATGATCCATACGTTAAAGTATACATTTCCTTTTTTTTTAGATTAATCTCGTCTGCTCCACACTGCAACATAAGAGCAGGAGTGGAGGTGATGCCCTCGGAGTGTTGGGCGAAGGCCAGTCTGTGATGATGCTGCATTCATTAATCACACAGTCGTGTACAGTGGCGTTCGCAGCCTCTTAGTCATCAGATATTCCCCTGGCCTCTGCTCAGCTCCCGCCTCCAACTCATTATAGGCCTCCCAGTCAACGGTGGCCTTTGTGCGTGGGGGTCAGAGTCGACCAAGACAGTCCTGCTCCCCCCCATTAGTACTGGGTTTCAGGATACAGAGTAGCCTTCCATTCACAAGGCGGGGATCAAAACACAAGGCCTATATCTCTGTGGAGAAGGAGAAAGAGCAGCCCATTCATCTTCGGTCTGAGGATGGTAGTCACACATGGGAAAGTGGCTTTTCCAATTAAATACAGTCATCTCTGTTTTCACACGAAACCCACAGTGTTTATCTTGTCCTTTCACCCACCTTACAAACTGTTTATTCAACATTCGTTCCATTTATTCTGCACCTGACTCTTATCAATAAGTATACTCTAATGGATGCAAATAATAATCTAATATAGCACTGAATGGTCATATTAGTCATTGAAAGCCTATAAATTGCTAATTGAAAAGATTTATAAGGCCCCAGGTACCCATAATCATGAAATTACCCTGAAGGCATGAATACGTCTCTTTCATTACGCCCATGTATGCAGTCGTATACCTCCTATAGAGGCAGAACTCACAAAGTCCTGAGTGTCTTTTGGCAGGTTTTCAGACATGTTCTTGGGTAAGAAGGTAACAAAAATGAGCCTAGCTGTGACTCCATTCATGTCATGTCCTCTGACTGGAGAACATTGCCTTCTTTGACTGTCATAGACTCGCCATCAGCTCGCACCTCACTGCTCAGCCCCAGGCGTCCACAGAAATAGCCTCACGAAGGCTTACTGCACTCGCTGACCTTTAAAACAGTAGCAGCAAATGTTTGAAGAAGCTTGTTGTAAACCTCTTTTAAAGGCCGGGTCCAGTATTTTTTTTTTGTTGAGGTTTTTATAACATTTGGTAGCGCCCCAGTAGTGTTCCTTTTGTATTCAAATCTGATCATTCAAATTTTGGTCAAAGTATGAATGTTTTAGCGTCAAAATGCTATTTTCCCAAGCCCTTATAAAACCTTTTTCCCACATGACCTTAGGTAGGTTTCTGCATGATGACGCTGCTACATGTACAGCATATATACATCCTTATAGTCAGTGTATTAGCGTTAGTTAAGTAACTTAGATCACAATCGGCACGCTCCCTGTTTGGAGAAGCAGGCAGGAGTACCGGCACGGAAGCTAAACAATGTACTACTATGTGGACACAATTTTAGTTCAGATCCGAAAGTCACACCATAACACAAACAAACTATGCAGCGGTAGACCAGCAACTGCCGTGTTCTGCGAGGTAAAATTACTGTTTTTGTGAATGGAGTCTGGTCTGATGGCTTTGAAGACAGCCATATACTGGCTTCAGTTCCCCATCTGTAAGGTCTGTCTGAAAAGTAAAGTGGTGAAAATATCCTAAATATAGCGTACACTTAAACTTAGGTGGCTAAAATACGTTTTCCTGCTGCTCCCGTCCACAGCTGCTTTACCTCGCCATCAGGCGGCCCTTTCTGACGGTAAACTGAAGCCGTTATATCGCTCTCTTCAAAGCCACCAGACTACATTCACAAAAGCAGTAATTTTACCTTGCAGAACATGGGAGTACACATACAACGCCTTTCAGTTATTTCCAAACTTAGCATAGCTAACTTTGAAACAGTTAGTGCTAGTGTTCACATTATTCATAACCTTATTGATGAACTTCATGATTAGTTTACCTTGGGCAATGCTTTTTGCAACGGCTCAGTGGGCATTTCCATTTGAAAAGAAAGAAACGTAACAGAACGCAGATGGACCCTCGCTTTAAGTATACATCTTTATAACTAAATGTAGGGGTTCGAGTGGTTACTTCAAACATTAGCATTGTTCCAAAAGGGCTAAACATGATTAAAAATCGATGTGATTTCTGCATGGATAAGAGCAAGCGTGGAGAGTGCTGATCAATGTTTCCCAGAGTCTAATTCTATTAATCATATGTGCTGAGAGGGAGAGGGCTGCCTCAGTATGTACGACCAGCAGCTCCACAAGGCGTAATGACCTTGTGACTGGTGACCTTTTCTGTGTTTCTCTTCAACCTGAGGGGACATGCTGTGGAGACTCAGCTAATCGGCTTTGTTCACCACTCAACTGCAGCTCTAATAAGCCTATTGATCTGGATACGCATTGATCCAGTGTTCAGGCTGGAGCCAGGCGCCGTTAGCAGGTTGTGTGAGTAAAATGGTGAGGGGAGACAGGTTTTGATTTGCTATTTAACAATCAGGCCTTTCCTTTCTCTTTGAGTTGGTATTAAGGTTATTTTTAGGGAACAAAGCACAGAGTCTGCTATGAGGATTAGCTCAGATTTAGTCTTAGCTAGCTTGGAACAAGAAAACATGGGCTCAATAGGCCGTTTAATGCTTAACATCACAGACTTTATATATTAGGCCTTGTATCCATGTCATTGTCTCTCTGTATGCAAGTGAGGACATCTCAGTGATAAACTGCGTATGGCTTTCACATTATGGAAGATGCTGAGGATGGTAGGCGTGGGACAGTTTACATATTCAATATGTGTATATGATGAAAGGGGCATTATGTTAGGTCAGCAGAGACACCCCTGTGGACTTGACTGGCTGCCTCTGCAATAATAAAGCGGCGCGTGAAATGCTGCGTTCGTCAGAAGCTGCTGTTCATTCATGTTATGAAATATGTGATTCAATTTTGCGCTTGACTTGCCACAGTACGCAGCATAATGTTAAGTAAGTCATATGGGACGCCATGTATGAAATGGTGGGCTTGTGCTGGTGTTGCAACATTGTAATTGCAACATAATTTGCAGTTGAAAAAAGGTAATAGTCGATAACGTTACTCGGTCCCGTCGCCGCCGCTCTCTCTCTCTCGCTTCACCACTCACTTCCAACGTACACACACACTCAACGCACTGGGTCTGCACCAAATGACCTACGCTACTCTTACAACAGCTGGCTCTAGAGAGGGCCATTCGCATTTTTGCGTCGGTCACCATAGCTCTCCAACACGCTTGGCACACGGGAGAGGCTTCAGTTGGTTGCGATCTCCTCACCTCACCGCTAGATCCTGCCAAATCCTACAAACTATTCCTTCAAGTATCATAATAATATCGTATCTCTGGTAATTCCCACCCTTAGTGAACAACGTGAACATTACACCTGCCAAACATCAGCATGTTATCATTATCATTATGAACATGTTAGTATGCTGACACGCATTGAATAACAGAAAATAGAGGCCACATAGTCCCTTGCTGCTGTGCTTAGAGAGTTGGTGAACTCATGACTCACGTTAAACATGACAAAATGTGCTGCCTATTTTTGGCCACTTACATAAACATTCTCTGCCCTGAGCCCCGACAAGTCAAAAAGCCTCCTGCCAGAAAAGGCTCTGGGACTGGGCTGCTGTCACACACACACACACACACATATTCAGGGAGAATACACAAAAACAGAATGACTCAGACTTGATTGGGCAGGGAAATGAATTTCCTCTGAAAATCATCTCGACGGAGCCACACCTTGTTTACTCATGGTTGTGCTTCCCTCTCCTTACCGGCATTCAGAGGGAAAATGATTGCTGCCTCACATACAGTAACTCCGTCATCATCACAGCTTTGATGTTAACAGCACTTCCCCAGACAAAAAAAAAAGCATTTCTTTCGTAACAAACATGACCTGACAGGAGTAAAGGCTGAGATAAGAGAGTGAGGGTAGTCGGAGCTGACATTGGGCTAAATACGTTCGAGTTGCAGAAGTGAATTAGGGCAAAACGGGAGCTCAAATGGAACAGACAAGCCTCGGTTCCTCCAGGGCCATTATGAAACTAGCCTTTACAGTGAAATGATTCTCCATTCTGATGTTTTCATGAAACATTTCTATTTCTGGACTATCCTCCCCTCACCCTCGCTAACCAAGCACACAAACATCAGAACATACTCAGCACATTGGACATCACTCCGAGGGTTATTGCGGATGGCAGATGTAGTCAGCCAAACATGAAAAAGAGTGCGCAAGAGTGTGTTCCTCTGAACATGCATGCATGCACAAAGTACAAAACGGTAGAGGCACTTTCTGAATCAGTGACAATGAGAGTTTTTGTTGCGCAAACGCAGATGTCCTTAATATTTTGTGTATGCCTTGTACACACCCTGGCACATAGTACTTCTCCCTGGTGTTCACATGAAAGACTGTAATCAGGGTTGAGTAATATTTGCATTGCGTAACTCTTCTTCGTTTTCTCTGGGACGGAAAGTGTACTGAACTAAAAGTCATACAACAGCTATGTCTAATTCCCACTCCCATCTCCCACAAAGCACAACAAATCCCACCCCCTCATGCTGATGCATACTCGCTCTCTCTCTTGGCCCTGTGGCAACAAATACTTCATGTTCGCCTTACAGAGTGAGCTCACCAGCCTGTGTGTTGCAAATATTCTCACTTCCCCCCCCCCCGCCCCCCCTCCCCGCAGCCAAGTCTGCCCTGCCCCCGTCAGACAGCAAAACGCTTGCATGTGTAATTTTTTGGCCCGGAGGGTTGATGAACGAAAAGTAACAGTTGGTGTGCATGTGTGCGTTGTCGACTTGTGCCAACATGTTTTCTGTTTCTCCTGTTTGTGGATGTGTGTGTGTGAGCCCGGAATGCTTTGTGTTTCTGGGTAGCGAATCTCCGAGTGCTCTCCAGCCGCCGCCTCTAAGCAGGGTCAGAGGTCACGGTGCATATTGTCCCAATATGGAAACCGCTCTTCCAGCTCTGCAGCACAAAGGCTGGCCACACTGAGCTCTTTGTCACGACTGCCAAGACCCAAGTCAGGTCAACAACACTGTCTCCGAACCAATTAACAAAGGATTTTTATTTTGTTTCTCAAATACGCACATATAAGCATTAAGATTGGGAAACGATTTTGAAATTGTTTTTTAACGCGGTACAGCCAGCCGTCACTCGCATCTCCGTGGTCAAATGGGCCGACGCTACAACTGTAGAGCACCCATATACTGACATATATGTTAAATGCATTTAAACGGCCCCGATGGAGCTGACCATGGATGTATAAAGAGAACGGAGCTGACGGGGGAGCTAGAGACGGACTTATATAGAAGTATACACATGTGGCTAAATCCGGTTTTCAAAATAAGGTGTAAACAAAGAGAACTATAGACAAAATACATATATGGAAATAAAATTGATTGGATTTTATTCACCAGAAGTATAAAACATTACATGTCCTTTATAAATTAAAAAGAAAATACCACTAATTTGTGAGGGAAATGTGTTTATTCTTTGATTTTTGGGTTGCTGGAAAAAATTTAATAAATAATGCCCAACAATGAGTGATATATTTGACTCCAGGACATCTCTGACTACATACATGCTGAAAATCAAACATTTTAATGTATTCATTTAGATATTTTTCCAATTAAAAGTCCCTAGAACTGTATGATTCAACTTTTTCCCATGGTCTAGTGTTAAAAAAGTTAACAAAAATTGCAATAAATCGTAATATCAAATCGCAATACTTAAAAATCTCAATACATATCGCATCGGCACCCAAGTATCGTGATAGTATCGAATCGGGAGATACTGTAGGTGTATTGCATGCATTTTATACACCAGTCGCAGTAAAAATACAGTCTTTTGTCTGTCTGTATTCTTTAAGGTAGCATCAGAAGCATCTGGCTCAGCTCCAGCTGTTATGGGTGGATGGAGAGGCAGAGATGGAGTTGTTAGGGAGAGGGTGGAGTGGGGGTGCATGAAAGGACGGAAATGGAGGGAGAGCCACAGGAGGAGGAGGAGGAGGGGGATCTGCTGTAAAATCCTGTTATGCAACCCCCTTTCTGTGGCTGGCGTATTGCATCTGTTAAAAATGGAGGAGGAAAAACAGCTTTGCAATTAGCGCTCAGTGTCCTGAGGGTCCTGGTCTCCCCCAATCACATCGCTCCGTCCCGCTCTCCCCGGCGTGCGTGTTGCTAAGCAGATGATGTGACTCGGGAACACACACTGCTATTCTTATAGCGTCAGCGTGGAGCAGACACACTGATAGCAATGCTCTGACTGCATGCGCGGTAATGTTTACTGGAACAGACCAGTCTTGCAAATTAAACCAAGCTGGGTTGTTGTTTTCTCTGCCTCGGCTGCTCCCATAGGGAGTCAGGGATTTGGACGAAACCCCTTTTTTCTTATATTTTGGGCACATTCAAGGTTTACAGCAACTTAGGGTGTGGTCTCCATACACGGATGCTTCCTTTGTGGTGAGTGGGGTGTTTATGGGTCTGGCCCTGTTTCCTGACTGTTTCAGATAAGGACCACCCACCAAGGCCTCATCACTCCAAATCCGTCAGCAGTTAATGATCCCTGGGGAGGCTCCTACATTCTTATAGTGGAGCGGTGATGTAATTACTCAGCATTTATCAAAGTCTCCAGTAACATGATCGCTGAGAGAATCATAAACAGTAATATATAATAGCGGAGAAGTGTTTCCTTTTGCTAGACGCCTTGTTAACATACCGTTTTATATACTGTGGTAACAGTTTTCATAAAAACAACATGGAAGTCCCCTCAGGGCACGCAGTTAAGAGGGGCAAAATATGTCAGGTTCAGACAACCTAGCTCAAGCAAGGCCTTTTATCTCCATTGTTCCACTAATTGTTATAGAGTTCTTTTCAGAGGTTAATCCAAGCTGAAACTAGGCGGGTGTGTAATCAGAGCCTGAAAAGATTGGATGTTGAGGTTGTTAAATTAGGTCAGGCAGCACTAAAATGATGCCTCGCAGAAGCACTCAAGAGAAGGAAAATGCTCTATCTGCTGCTTGTATAAAAAGAAAGAGGACGCAGAGGCTGTATTTCATTGTTCCACACGGCCACTGCTAATGGTCTCCATCCCTAGTGTGAATGGAAGGTATTTGTGCGAGAGTGTGATGCATTATTTAAGAGTAAACACGGTGGAGACAGAGAGGCCCAGCGGTGGTGGGGTAGTATTGATTGTGACAGGCCAGGGGAGACATGCACACCTCTCTTAAGTGTCTGGGGCTTCTCACAATGCCCCCACAAATCAACTTTTATTGCTCCGGCTTTGGAGTCTCCACAGTCAGCAGCCTATCAGGCAAAGCAGCTTAGCAGAGATAGCCCGCGGCAGTCCCACAGTGGGCCTTAACGCTATCAATCGATCATTCATCACTGGTCCCCAAGAAACAAAAACAAGCAGCCAAAAGACAACCAGGGGAGGGAGGAGGCTGAACTGGACTGTGTCACACAACTCTTGGCTGGGTGGAAAAACCCTGTCGGGTTTTATTTGGGAACAGTCCACGTCCTGTTCTGCGCAGCACAAATTGAAACATTTGAGGAGGAGAGGGAGAAGAAAAGTAATGAGAAAAACTTTCTGAAAGAGGTCGAATGAAATGTGGCCCCCCGGTGCCCCCCCGTCCCTCCCTCCTCCAGCCCTCCTGCACATTCCTCTCCCCTCAGCAGATCTGGCATGCCCCACAGGAGGCGGCGGCAGCAGCAGCACAGTAATCTTTTCAAAAGGGCGGATTTGAGCGGCCGCCAGGGCAGCCGGCCAACTATTTCTCATTTGGAGCTGGCCTGGAGATGACCCTCCTGTTGGAGCCCCACTCTCAGGAAAAACAAAAACGCCAGCACCGAGTAAGGGAGCGCCTTGGCAACGCTGGAGAGCCGGGAACAGACTAACGAAAGGAAAACAGGGAAACCGCAGGCCTGCTCTCAGGAACATCTGCACCGCCTTCCTGTGTAAAAAGAAAAAAATTAAACTTAATACTGTCTGCATGAGCCCAAGGGACTTAACAAAAACATGGGAGGGCTGTGTTTCATTCTTTTTTTTCTTGGAACTCTGTCTGCATGTCTTTTTTTTTCTTTGTCCATTTCCCTCTCTGTCTAACAATTTCCCAACAACCCCCCCATCCTCTCTTCCCTCTCCGCAGCCCTCCACTGAGCCCTGGCCTCTTGCACTTTGAGTGGAAGCCCACCCTTGGCTTGGGAGGAGCTGGTCTGGGGTCCCTGTTATGCTTGCTCAATGATGGATGGACAGGAAAACTAAGAATCCAAGTCCAGCATTCCTGCTTTTACAGTGGGGTGAGCGGGCGGAGGGAAAAGGGGGGGAATTCCTGAGCGTCTTTGTAATCACTATATGTTTGACAGCAACTGCAGTCCAAACTTGCGGTCAACCCCCAGACTAGAGTGCGCAGTAATTATCTGGGTGTCTTTGCAAAAGTAACAAAAAAAACGGCAGCTTCCAGAAAAAGTGAAACAGAGAAAACCAAGGACAGGACATGTGGAAATGTTTGGAGGCTTAAAGGCTTTGTGAGTCAGACCTAAGACATCAAATTCCACATGCTGGGTTCAGATATCGTGTCTGTATGCAATGTTTACTGCCACACTCAGCCCTGACTTGGCCACTGGGCCAATAAGACGCCCCTGTGGCCATCTTTAGGGAGGGTGAAGGGGACGACAACAAAGAAAGCCCTTATGTTTTCCCTCTAAAACCCGTCTCTCACCCCACCCCACGCACACATACACACCACTCCAAAAGAAAAAAAAAACAACGCTCCAGTAAAAACTCATCACACATCTGCCAGATCCGCTGAGGCCTGCCTCCAATTATCCGCCCACCACGCTGGAATCCCAGGAAGGCTCTGTCCGGCAGAGCGTTTGATGTTGCCACGCAACATTTGACAGAGAACAGGGCGGCTTTGAAAATCAGAGTGTAAACTTGCCTGCCAAGTTTGACGTGAAGAAAGAGGGGATGGTGGTGGTGGTGGAGGGGGAGGTGGCTAGGGGGGTAGACAAGGAAAATGCCACTTGATGGAAAGCAGCTGCTGACGGCTGGGAAACATTGCTTTAAATGGGCCCAAATGTGGCGGAGCTCTACCAAACCTCTGCCAAGTGGTCAGCATTTACCCTTCTGGGGCCTTTTGCTGATGTGTGCAGAGGAGAAGTTGCGAAAGCACTTGTGCATATTTGAATTTTGGGTTCAAGCTCCACACACAGGCTTCAGCTATTATGGTGCCTTCAAATGGGTTCCTGTTTACCGTGTTCACGAGAAGAGTCCATATGAACGCCCTCCTCTTGTGGTATTCACGACCTCGTAAGTAGAAAGTTTCTGAACGCTCCGAGTTCACCAGTTGTGAAGTGTTTGTTGATGTTGTCAGAAAAATGGCGGAGGCCATGGAAGTACATTTTTTGGTGTAGGTTAGGTTAATATATTATTTTCTTAATTTGATATGTCTGATAACAATAAACAAGTATTAATTACTATATCTGTCATTTAAAAAGCAACAATATACCTAATAATAGCCTAACCTTAAATCTTATTTATACAGCACTAAACTCAGAATTAATTAAGTAATCATTATTACTGCAGGGGAAATTCCTTCACTGCGACAGCCCTAGTTCGGTGTTCGGCATTTCAATCACAACCGCTGCAGCTTCCTCGCCCGCCATATTCACAAGTTTCAAATAGGTTGGTGGCCCCTCCCCTTCTGCTACGTAGCAAAGATGGCGACCATAGAGGGTGTGAAGTGCACTACATTTTGCCATACTTCTCAGTGTGAACGCACTTATGCACTCCAAATAGTACTGTAAGTGTAAGTAAGGAAGTACGCAAATGGAGACACAGCACGTGTCATGTTTATGAATGCATCAACTGAAATGCGGGAACTCAGTGTAAAAGTGCTTTTGACACTAGGGCTGTCAAGGTTAATGCCATATTAACGCGTTTAATGCAAATTCGTTTTGACGGCACAAATTTCTTTAATGCATTTACGCAACTTGCAATTTTTAAGTTGTAGCGGGCTCAGTTTTAAAGCTAGAGTGAAGATACTGGTATATGAAACTATAGAGCAATCCATTGGTACCAACTATGTTATACTAGTCTTGTTGGGAAGGTTGTTGGTATTGATATTTGTTTATGCTAAACGCAGTACCTGTGAGGGTTTCTGGACAATATTTGTCATTGATTTGTGTAAATATGTAGAAATTTGCATAAAGCAAACATATTTGCCCATGTTGATATGAATATTAAATACTTGACAAATCTCCCTTTAAGGTATATTAGTTAATTTGCATTTGAATCGATTGCCAGCCTTAGTTGACACACGTCCAAACAGGATCGATATCACCAACTTTATGCACTAAGTTTGATTGTCTCATGTTAGTTACAGTGCAATCTACATCAGTAAATAATGTCTTCTAATAAGGTTTCAGCAATAAGATCCTAATCATTCCTATTACCAAGAGGCGAGCTGGACCAGCTCCATCTGAATCATCTTTCACACTAATTATGGTTTCAGAGCACAATGATGAATGTAAAGTGAAACCACGGCTGTACGCTGTGAACCTCCCGAGGCAAATGAGGTCACTGCAGCTCCAGTTTGTTTGGAGTCTTTCCCCATTACACAGTATCAACACGATGATCTGGAAAGGTGACACCTGGGAGGCACGACTGTCATGAGAAGCGGCGGCAGCGAATCACGTTATGACCCGGTCACACCTCCCGACACAAAGGAAAACAAGTACAGTAGAGGAGCCGCATTCTTTCCCACGATTACTGGTAGAGCGAGGTAAGGCGAGCCGGATTAGTTGCAGTGTAAACAAGCGCCAGATCATGCGCACACAAACCCACACCCACCTCAACCTTTCACTGCAGGTTCAAATATCACACCTTTAAAATGTCACTTTCGGGTTGTGAAGTGATCACATGTTTTGTGGTGATTTTTGAATTTGTAGTTGTTAAACAATTTGTTAGAAATTTCTATTAAACTTATATGTATGACGTCATTTAAAACTATAATGACCCCAAACTTTAGTTCCACACAGACACACCTGTTCTTCATGCTGTTTGAGGAGTAAACAGTGATAATGGCAGGTACGTCTCGCCCTTACTCACCTGAGTAAGCAAATGAGCACCACCAGCTGTAAGCAAATGAGGATTACCAGAGTCAACTCCCCAACGTTCAAACAAGCTCAGCAAGATTTCACCACTTTGCTTAGTATAATCAGCTGACGTGGAACCAAGCTACAAGGCCGCACAACATCAGTCTTATGATATTCACTTATAATAAGGCAAGGTCCAATCACATGGTGCAACAATATCATTCATGACTTGCACAAAACAGCAACTGGAGACTGAGCGATGACACACACCCACTGTTGTCTCCTGCAGGACAGTGGCAGTGGTGATACACGACGATCCCCTGACTCTTTGTCTCGCTCCATTTAAGCCGCAGATAGTGTTACACACTCTCTTCCGGACCAGAAAAGATCCCATTGTCCTCTTTGACGTGCTGGGCTGCATTATCTGTTCAAACAGGTCCAATTCACCACCGCTCACACACACACACACACACACACACACACAGACATCGGCCTGTTCGACAAGAGACGACACATATAACACATGCAGCATGTGACACACACGGTGACATGCTGAATACATTAACATGGAGTGGGCTCTGAAAACAAAGGGCCTCTTATCTCCAGAAGCAATCAATTGATAATGAAAATAATCTGGGTCTAAAATTTGAGAAAATTGTGAAAATAGCACTTAAAATGTGTTGTTTTGGGTGACTAACAGATCAAAACCAGTGTACAACCTCCAGTTCTGAGAAGTGAAGCCAATGCAGAAGTGCCTTAAACTTGCATTCTTTCTAACAGCCAGCAGGGGGCGACTCCTCTGGTTGCATAAAGAAGTGTGATTGCAGAGAAGTCTATGAAAAAATGACCTTACTTCTCACTTGATTTATTACCTCTGTAAAAATTGTAAACATGAGTTTATGGTCTCAATCGCTAGTTTCAAGTTTTCTTCAAAACAGCATGATGTTCATTTAGTAAATTATGGTCCCATTTAGAGTAAAATAGACCATAAAGCAGGGTATGCTTTAGGGCTGGCTACTTTCTGATTGACAGGTCGCTACCACGGTGTTGCATCACGGTTACTACGTCCACTTCTTATATACCGTCTTTGTTCAAAACCCAAAGATATTCACTTTACATGGATATAATAACATATAGAACATACTCACATTTAAGAAGCTTGCTTGAAATTTCGTATCTAAATAGTGTCTGATTAACTTTCTTTTTAGTGAGTAATTGATTTATCAGATAATTGTAATGCATCTTTTTTTTGAGAGTCAGAATTTTACATTTTGATGCATGATTTTTTTTAGTTAAAATAGTATGTGTGATACAGACATGCCCACTTTGATGTAGGATGTGTGAGCTTTCCACCTACATCCTCTCACAGGACACAAAATGGCGGAGGCGATTTGTGCGTCGTGAGGGGGCTTTCTCTTGGCTGAAAGAGAAATAAATAAATAAAGAAGTAAGCAAATCATGTTTGAAAGGATTTACCCAAAGGGCATCAGCTGACTGTCTACAGCTGCTTTTGGCCCTTCGAGTGGTCTCCATGGCAACAGTCCTTCCAAATCTGGCCACTGCCAGCCTCGCTCCATCATAACAACAACCCCATTGATGCGTCGCTGGAATTCGTTGGCCTGCTTCTAGGGGGGAAACCTGAGGCCATTTGTGCAGCTGCTCGGCGCTGAGTGAATGTACAGTTTCAGTGTTGACTTCACCTCACTCTGCTGAAGGTAAACCACACAGAAAATACAAAAGGTGAGCCTCTGACAGCCTCACTGGCATATTTGAACAGCTCAGACAGAAACTGTCTCTTTAAAGATTTCACCCTGTCTGCTGCCCTTCAGTCTGCAGGTTTTAAATATTGCTCTTCAATCATTTATAAAACACATAACTCACCGAGCACTGAGACTTCAGTGCCCTCACATAAATCACGCCCTACAAGATAACGTTTGAAGATGAAAATGTGTATTTAAGCCAGCGCGTGTTGTCACTATTGGCTTTTCAAAGGGCTTAAAAGCTATTAAGCACCGATCCAGCTGCATCTCAATCATTTGACATTAAGCTTTTCACTCATTAAGATGTAATTGCTGTTGTCAAGCAACTGGCACATCGTTGGTCAAAAATTAATTACTTCTCTGTGTAAAGCAGCCGCTCAATAATAAGTCGGTGTGTAAATAAAGACTGAAGGAGGCCTTGAAGTCAGACTAGTCAGGGCGAGGTGCATACTACGGCTCCACAAAAAGATGAGTGACAAATTAGCGAGCCTAATGAGAGAAAACTTACGCCAAAGCAATTCAAAGATGGTTTGTTTGACGGCCGTGACACGTAGTAATTTCTGCGCGTGCAATTAATGAAACCTGCTTCAGATCTCAGGGGAGAGCACATTAAACTCTGCTGCTCCCTTTCCATGTAAGCTATGTGATTGCAGCATGAGGCTAAGGTAAATATGTGTCACTAGGATTCCCGTTGGGAGCGATGAAGTCAGTCCTATGTTTAGGAGGTTATTCATGGCGTGCGGAGCTTGGCAATGATTCGGTCTGCTCACATGAGGGACAGACAGAGACGACCTGCTCTAAAAGCATCTCTGGAAACTGAAGTCGTAATATTGAGTTACTCTAATCAACTACTTCATGCTATTGATCTTGTTTCCCTCACTGGCTGCTCAAGCAGTGAATGGACGTGCAGAGAACAGTGTGGTCTTTGTGTGAAGTCCCCCCTTCCCCCCACTCGACCTCCCTCCATCCGCCACGGCTAGTAACCCAAGCTTCGAAGTCACGAGCTCCCCTCCTTCCCCCTCTATGCAGGTAACACGACCATGCTGTCGCCATGGTTACAAGCCACAACCAGTCTCAAGACAGGGCGGGGAGGCGAGGAGAGAAGAGGGGGGGTTCCAATCACAAGGACGACTCAATCACATCCAGCATCAGCTCGGCTGCACACAGGCAATCTCTTTCTCTCTGTGCAACATTTCTGCAACACAAGATTTAATCATCTCGCTGCCATTCTGCTAAACGCCGTATATCAGGGGAAAGGGAGAGACGCCTGACCGCGGCTCAGAATAGCATGATTAACAGCCTGTAGTGAAGAGCAAAGCCTCCGCTACCAGTTACTGTGAGTCAGCTGTAGATGCACACAAGGCCATCTGGCTGCAAACACACTAGCAACGCTATCAGCCAAAAACAGAAAATATGAACAGGGCGTCATGACATCATGAGTGTGCAGCAGTTTCACAAGATATTGCTTCACCAATAATTAAGTTTGTTAAGTTTTCTGTTTAATCTTTTTGTGTTGATATATACACAAATCCGGGGGAAGTAAACAAGTCACCATTATTGCGGTGGCGTCTCAATACAATACATGTGCGTTTGAATGCAAGCTGCCCTAAGAAGTGTACAGTTTAGGGATGCTAAATTGATGCTATTAACTGATAACCGACCCTCGTTAACCGATTATTAACCGTTAACTGACAAGATTTGTGCCTTGCATGCAGCGGTGCGCCAGCTGCAGTGTATAAGCACAACAGACAATTGAGTCCCCAGTTCACTGTGAGGAGAGTTACTGTAGCAGCCATCGTGCTGCGTTCACTGTCTCCAGCTCACCGTCCGGGAGAGTTTGCAGCCACGCTGCTGCGTGTAGTGTCGCGGACATGCAGCCACTTTCCCAGCAAAAGTCTCCACCGTATATTTAGTTTAATTTAGCAGGTTGTTAGCTGTGTGTCTGCCCGGCGTAACAATAGCGAGTGTCCGACAAACAGTGTGTGTGTTTGTGCTACGTTAGCAGCTAGCAGCTCCAGTCACAGACATACGCTCTGTCAGCGCGACGTAACTTTAGCAAGTGTCCGACAGACCGTGCGTGTGTGGTGGCGGTGAGTGTGGGGTTGTTGGTGGCGTTATAGTTGTGAACGTAGGTGTAGCAGTGTGTGTACAGTTTGTTTGTCGTGAATAAATGCTACGAGGTTACAACTCCTCAGCTCCGCTCAGTTTTGTTCAGCTTTTTAATTAATTATTAATATTTCTTTAACCGTCTAACCGATGACGTTAATCGTTTTAATGCTTAATGTCAGTAAACGGTTAAACGGTTAATTATTAACAACCCTAGTACATCAGCAGCGCGTGGCGGCTACCTTGCTGACCTGCTGTGTCTCACGCTTGTGGTGTCCACACCAGCAGCGTCTCTGCTACAGCACTGCTGCTGTCAGCTCTTTCTTTCTACATAGAGTTTGCCTTTCATAATGGCCATTTAATTTCATTATAAATGTTATTTATATTTATTTTAGTCAGAAAAAGGTTATGAAGTGTGTCCTCATGTTTAAATAATAGTAATAATCCACAATTTCTGTATTCATTCATGGAGCCCTGCAAGTCACTGCATTTTCTATGACACTGTTCTGCAAATATTTCAGAATAAAAGTCCATTTCTAAGCAGCAGATAATCAATTCATAGATCTTTATGATGCAAATCCATAAAGATGTAAAATTCTAAGCTTAAAAATGTCCTTAAATTTGTTTACAACCTACATTATACTGTGTTATTAAGCATGTATTAAATGTTTACATACTGCTTATAAAAGTTAAATAATGGGGGTTAAAATAACATTTTATTTTAATAAGGGGGGATTAAATAACATCTGCAGTGTGGATCAATGTTCGCTGCATTAGTCCGCCCGTCCTCCCATCCATTCATCTAACCCCAACTCTGTTAGACTGTTGCCATAGCAACTGGGAGAGTGAGCGAGCTTTGAAATGTGATCCCCTCCATAAAATTACAATGAATCCTATTCATATGGATCCCTCATCGCCGCCACAGCGTGTGACGAGAATACACATCCGTCTGTATAGGTGATATATATTGAGGGTGTAATATAAGAGGTTGGCGCGTATGAATTCCTATCAGCTAATTATCCAGGTGTTTTTATTTTACTCAGTCATCGTTGGAGCAGCTTACATCCACCTGCAGTACTCCCGCAGATGTTATGATCTCCTTAACATTAAAAAAAACAAAAAACAATAATCATGGAAGAGAAATAAATGAGGCATTATGAAAAATTAATCAACTCTAAGAAGCCGCCCTCCTGATTAGAATTTATTAAACCACGCAATTAGCATCGGTTAATTAGCATTGGTAACATACCTCCATCAATCCTAATAACAACGATATCGCGGATTCTCTTTGAAATGCTAAACCACTGGAAATGCTTTGTCCTGAACATGAAAGACATTTAGACAGCAAAATAATAAATTCCCCACAATGCCTGTCTCATCAGTATTATCATTATTCTTGTGAATAAGGAACTCGAACAGTCTCTTGCCGACGTGGATGAGGGATGGATGACTTCCACTCCCAACCCACGCTTCCTCATGCATAAATTCTCATTTGTTCCTGCATTAGGGTCATTCTGCAGTAATTGTTTGTTTTACTTCTGATGATTGAATAACAACCTCGCGGCGGTGCCATGCTGTGTTTACCACATGTTGCTATGGTTCATGGGCTCCTTTAATTGGATTTTGTTGTTTCCTGGGAAACAAGGTAACCCACTGTATTGCTCAGCAACCTTACCAATTTACCCTGTGTGTGTTAAGATGCACGCTGATGGGTTTCAGATTCGTCTAGCTGATCCTAAATATAACTAAATGAGGCACTGGAGTGCAGAAAATCGAAATTCAGAAGGGAAATGGAGCCCAGTATTTGTGACACTGAGGCTGTGCATTTTAAACGTAGCTGTGTTGCAGCGGGTGAATTCGTGCAAAAGCACGGGGTGAGTGTTTGTGTGCAGGGAGACGGGAGAGTGCTGTGTCCATGTGAACTGATGGGTGAATCATTACTAAGATAACACACAAGCTGTTAGCTTTTTGCTGGCGATGGTCAGGGCAGAGAGAGGGAAAGCGCTGTGACGAGTGGCATGTAATTACCATGGCTCGCTGCCTCGACTCGGCCCCGAGGAGCTGGACACTCGCACGCAGCCCTCCACATAAACAACGGCAACAAACAGCAACAACAACACTAAAACGTCCTTGAGTTTGTCACTCGGGCTGCGAGCGGTCCTCTATCAGAAGCTTCCAGACTCTTGGTCCACTCGATGCCTGAGTGACTAATCGCTTTAGAGGAGCGGGGACCGGCAAAGCCCAGGGGCACGGGGTAAAACTACTGCTTCGATGCAATTCTCGAGTTTCAGGAGGGGGGGGACACAAGGATAGTGTGGAGCGTGAGTGACAGAGAGGCTCTGAGAAATGAAGGGTTGGCAGGGGGACGGGGGAGATGAGTGGGATATGAAAGGAGGGACTGTTGGGGCGCCAGCAGCATATCAACACCCACCTGACTGCAGGAGGTGATATCTGCACATGTACGCGCTCAGTTCCTCCTCACTTTTTCCTATATAGTGTGCAGGTGCCTCGATTTGAAATTCTTTTAAGGAAAGAACAAGAGTCTGTGCACGTCGTGAATCATGCAGGATGAACGCCATGCAAAATTGATGCCGCTGCCTGCAAACTCCTCAATTATATAAGTTTGCCTGCATGTATGAATGTATTAATGTGTCTGCAGTGCTCTGTTTACAGCTCTGTGTGCATGTCTCACGGCTCTGCACAGCTGGTGTTTTGAGAGATGAAGAGGAGTCTGTCTCTCTCTCTTTATCTGATATAGGAGATGATTGGAATATTAATGGACCACGCCGAGCAGAGCACAAGCAATGCCCAGGAAGATTTATCCAGCAATCAAGAGGATGTGATGAAGCAAAGAGTGAACGTGAATAAAGTCAAACAATGTTGTCAGTGATGTTCAAACTAGTAGAGCTGGGTTTTTATTTCAACATCTTCCCCAGAACTTTAAGTTTGGTAAAAAATGTTAGAGGTAAAGTACTATACTTATTCCTCAGAGCTCTATAGTATTTGAAGGTTGTTTTTGTCCTCAGTGGAAACACAAAAGCGAAAAAGTAAATAATGAACCCTTGAGGTGGGAACAGAAATAGTTTCCCTTCAAAGGCCTCATTTCATCACCTATTCGTTTATCATATGCCACCTCTATCATCTCACGGCGCCGCATTCTCACCGCTCCACGCTGCTACCAGAGCCGCCGGCCCGCCAGTATCAATCACCCACCCTCCCACACTCCTCGCTGTGAACCCGCCCCACATGGAAACACAGGGACAGGAGCGCTGCTGTCACGACAGGCGAGATTAAATGAAGGGGGATGAAAGAGTAAAACCTTCAAAAGAACAGACGGGGACAAGCAGGGCAAATGAAACTACTGACATGGATAGCAGGCTACAGTACGGCCGCGCTGACAGGATTTCATTTGTTACCTCAAAGTCAAACAACACGGTGTGACGTTGGTGACGATGGAACACACAACACATTGTTAAAATGTCATCTGTTTCTAATAGTTTTGTTTCATCTGCTGCCTCACAATCTAATCGACAAGCTATTCACACACAGATGGTGGATATATAGCCGACGGGCATGCAGTAAGTCAAAGTGATAGTGTTTAACGGTTGTGTCTAGAAGATAACCCACGAGTTGGAAAACTGGAGATAGTGAAGGTTTGGTATTGACCTTGAATAGTTAAAGCAGCAGTAGGCAGAATATTTTTGGCGATGTTTTCCTCCGGTCCGTGAAATCTTAAAGATGCCATTAGGAGCACCGGAGGACACAGAGGCACACGATTTTTTTCAGATTACCTGTCTCTTACACTACTGTCAGGATGTAGTGACCGTTTTATAAAAATAACTTATTTTTAAAAAAATCATATTTCATCCAATTCTACTGCTGCTTTAATGTTAGGCATTGATCTTGAATAGATAAGGTTAGGATAGGTTGTCGGGCAGGAAGTCTCATGAGAGTTTTTGCAGATTTCAGAACAGATTTCACAATTTGCAGGTTACCTTCTAGACACGACCATGTTTATCATGCTCACATACTTGCTTCTGCGATGCGTTCAAGAAATTATCCGTTTGTATATATTCGCACATCTTTTATTGTTCCTAACAAGAAAAATAATGAAGGCAATTATGTCACAAGTCCTGCACACAAAAGATTCCTACTCCTGTGAGTGTGTTCACCATGGCAACCGCCTCCTCATCCTGCTGCATCACTGCCGTCAAGTGACCACTAACAACAAGAGCTGAGAAAACAAACCAGAGAACATATTCAGGCAAATTCGACTGGGGATTTTCAGTAAAATGTTTGTCTCACAAGTGAGCCCAGCCTATTTTATATCCCAATGTAGACTTTATCAAGTTAACATTTGAAGTGCACTTGTCCAATTTCATAGCACCAATCTATGCAGCAATCAGCTCCTATTACTTGACAAGTTCAGCTTCACATTTGACATCAATTAGTGAGCTCTTGTCAGGGGGTATTTTTAGCAATGACAGACAGTGACCGCTTCGGAACATTAACAGCTGTGAAATGATACTGAATGGCGGCGTTTAACCATAACACAGTATTAAGCTGCAGACAGACAGCCGAGCGTCGCTGTGTGTGTGTGTGTGTGCGGTGCAGAGTGAGCCAGCTTCAGGGATGCTAGCCACTGCACTGGTCTTCGCTGGAGCCGGGCCAATGTCATTTCACAGCGCTAAGCCTTGTAAGATAAGATGGGGGACATCAGACCCTGACCAGCTCAAATGAATGGGATGTCAATTCTGCTTAGAACCACAAGCCTTGTCCTCTACACCGGCGAGCGTGTGTGTGTGTGTGCGTGTGTGTGTGTGTAGACTCTAAACAGAGAGGACATATCCAATCGTAAGGAAAGGGTTCCACTGTCCGTACCCCGCCTGGTGAGATGTAATAAGATCCCTCCCCTCCGTGCAGGGAAAAAGAGCCAGGACATCCGCTCAATGATAGTTGATTTTTAATCTAGCCTGGGTAATTGCCCTGAAACAATGGTGCTGCCTTGGTCCTGCAGGATTTCTGTGTTGCCTCGGGCAGGCGCAAGAACAGGTGGGTAACGCTCTTTTGCCTTCAGAAATTGAGCCCTTCTAATTCTCCACAAACAGATAAAGTAGGTACAATGTGAACCTGGCGAAGGAGTAATTAGTCACGTCGGTGGTGCCAGCGCAACCTCAGCCTGGCCACAGATCATCTAAAAGGTTACCCTCCTCAGATGAGGTTGAAAGGTTGTTTATTTCAGACTGCGGGCCTGGGGTGTTGCCATGGCAACCTTTCATAGGTCTGGCACTGGCGGGCACTAGGGCGGAGCTTGGCGTCGGCCTGGGAGGCAGCAGGCACACAGGTGCCCCGGCCCGAGCAGCTGCCTCCCCTGTCAGATAAAGAGCGGTTTGTTGTTTTCTCCCTTTTCCCCCCAACACGCACGTCAATCTCCCTCGCCCTTTTCACTTCTCTGTCTTCTCTTCCCCTTTTTTCTCCTTGGCCTTTGATCAGGGATTGGATTTGCTGGTAGAATGACAGAGGCAGGAAGTGCTCCGAGGCACAGGAGGGGCTGGGGGTGGGGGTGGAGGGTGGGAGGGCCCAGGGCCGGGGCCAGGGCTGTCCACAGTGCTCTCTGTTTCCCTGGGCCTGCGTCATCCCTGGCCTGGCCTGGCCTTGCAGTCACAGAGCCTGGCTTTCAGCCTTGACTCTCATCATGGTCTATCTGTCAGACTGGCCCAGTCACAACAGCCCAGGCCCTCTGATCACAGAGGGGGAGGGACGGCTGCAGATTGAAGTCCTGCCTGGATACAGCCCAAGGCACAATACCATCATGTATTTATCCACAAATCACAAAGGTGACCTTCTCTGTGTCCTCAGGCTGGATCGTGACCTCTGACCCCTTCTATTCTTTCCAGTAGGATCACAGGATTTTACTTCCAACTTCTAACCTTTTGTTCAATACTACCTACTAACTTAAAAATCAGCAGCTGGTACCTCGGACAACAATAAGGAGCTCTAAATTAGATACTAACAGGGACTCGACTGTAACAACCCGTGGTTGAATTCAAAACACTCACCAAGTGATCTTGACTCGAGCTCAGAGCAAAATAAACTGTAATTAGCTTAACTGGAGCTCACATCCTCCGTGATACTCCCTCTAAAAGATGTTTACTGGAGTAAACAGGAATCTGAAAATGAGCAACTAATCATCACATGATACTATTTTAAGCTAACTAAAGTGAGCCAGACTAAATTGCCTACAATTCTGGAGAAATACTACAGAATATAAATCCTATTTACAGTATACCTCACAACACGCTATAGGCCTATAATTCTGAAACAGTCTTCTTCTGTTCCATAATACCATACCACTCTCATGTCTGTGTGTTGAGTACCAACAGCTCTTAAAGCTGCAGTGGGAAGAAATGGAGCAAATATGATTTTAAAAAGTTATTTTCATATAACGGTCACTATATCCTGACATTAGTGCATGAGACAGGTAATCCTGATAGCATCTGCAAGATTTCACAGACCGCAGAAAACAAGCAATCAGAGCAGATCTGGAGCCTGCCGTCTCTGAGCAGCTCATTCTAAGCTAACGAAAACCCAACAATTCTTAGTTTCAGGTGATTATACACTAATGAAAACAATGTTATGAATATTATTTTCCATTTCTGCTAATAGATCCCCAAAATGTTACACACTGTTCCTTTATGTGTTAAGTGCTATTGCCACTTCTCAGAAATGTGCACGTGTGTGTATCATGAAAGTGTAACACCATGCTTCTTGTTCATCTTGTGTACATTACAGTACATGGGGGCCACTGACAGCAGGATGGCTGACCTCCACGAACCTCCTGCCTCATCGGTGTGGGTGGAGCAGCACCTGAGACGCCTGAGATCTCCTGCGACGCCCTGCCCTCCTTCCACTGTTTACTGGCCAGCTTATCCTGTTTATTTGATTCAATTACAAAACACACTCTCTGTGACCGATCTGTTTAAAGTGGCTCGCCGCCAGGGAAAATAGTGGTGTTCCCAGCGATTCCAAGAAACCTGGCATAGTGGTCGTGGAGGCCATGATGATGACATGTCAGCGCAAGGCTAACACAGCACGGCCCTTATAGTCACAACTCAGGAACAAGCTGTAACCTTGACAGTTTGCACAAGCTGTACTCACATGTGCTTTCATTGATTCAAGTCAATAAGAGATAATTGACAGAACATAACTTGTGGATTAGGATGAAACACGTGAAGAAATGATACGGTAATGTTTGACCATACACTTTGTCTAATACTAAATTAATTTGAGCCTTAGAGATTCTGGCAGCAACAACGTCTCCCGTTTCTCTTCCCTTCCTCTGAGAGAGGGTAGAGTTCACTTGATCTCCCCTAAAAATCGCTCCAAATATCTTTGGCGCCACTTCAAAATAAGCATGAAGAATTCCTGCCCCAACATTGTAAAAATCCAAGGCAGCTGTTTTGTGCTTCTAAGGCTTATCTTCCCCATGTAAAGACATAGCAAACACAACAGCCAGCTGTGGCCAAGCTGAGATATAAAAAAAACGACCATTTAAGCTCACGTAATTACTTTTTTGTCCCCTGCAAAACTCCAACAAAGTGAGGAGAGAACACTTTAGTTTATACGAACATAACACCATAACTGTGCAGTAATTTCTTTGGCAGCAGCCGGAGCTGGCATGTTTCTGAGAGCCATCTAGCTGCTGAGGGATTACAAGCTGTTCAAAGCCTCAGTAGGTATGTGGGTTTGGACGGCTGATGTTTTTCCACAGCAGTAAATGGTATTGCAGTTAATTCTGTATTTTGGCACCGATCTGCAGCTGGAAAACAACTTCTCAGTGCCAGAAGCTGTTTATTATTGCAGAGTGCTTTTACCCAAAATGGCCATTCAGCTACTGTGGTGTCCATGTTGTTCTGACCTGGTTGCATAGTAACCGAGCAAGAACGTGGCAGACTGGAGGAGCGTGAGCACAAGCTATGCACCCACGCACATACACACATTATTACAGTGTACAAACACAGCAGGTCTTATATGCATTTGAGAAAGTGTGAATCTTTACAAATAATAAGAGAGGGATTTATCTGACACAGCAGTTCTCCAGTGAAGTCATACATGCATAAATATCCCAAGCTGCACATTAAGTAGACCACGGTTATTATCTTCAACTGTGGTGCAGCTTTGTGACCGTATTGTATGTGGAGCAGCTGAGGTTTGCATGTATTTTTATAAGGGTACGGACGATTCACCTATCTCCCGATTTGATACTATCATGATACTTGGGTGCCGATTCAATATGTATTGCGATTTTTAAGTTTTGGGATTTTACATGTATTGCGATCCGATATTACAATTTATTGCATTTTTGAAACACCTTATTTTGAAAACCGGACGTAGTCATACGTGTATTCTTCCGCTAACTTCGCCAAGTCCGTCGCTAGCTCTGCCGTCAGCTCCGTTCTCTTTATACATCCATGGTCAGCTCCATCAGGGCCGTTTGAATCTATTTAACATAAATGTCAGTATATGGGTGCTCTACAGTTGTAGCGTCGGCCGTTTTGACCACGGAGATACAAGTGACAGCTTGCACGTTGCGATACGATAACGTTTCCTATCCATGACAGAGTTAGCAAGCAGCTTTAGCCATGATGTCTAGCTCTGCTTTTCCTGCCAATGTGTGAAACCCAAAGGGTTTCCATACTTGACTGTATGTGTAGTGTTTACTACTCTGGATTTAAAATAAAGAGGGCAGGTCGTATCCACGCCGACCCTCTGCCGTTTTTCTACTTTCTCATCCCGGCTTGCTGTGGCTGACAACGGTTTGTTTTGCTTTTGACATACAAAACGGATATGACTTCATGTTACTCAGACTACAACAATAAAAGTGGTAACTTCCTTCTACCTCTGCATAAACTCAAATGAAGCAAATAGATCAATTCTGGCATTAAAAAAATCTATTTCAAAATTGTAAAACCTATACATAGGTGAATCGATCTTTTTCACGGTTATTATCTTCAACTGTGGTGCGGCTTTGTCACCGTATCGTATTTGGAGCAGCTGAGATTTGCATGTATTTTTAGTGCTTTTCCTCTGTTATTTTTCCCCCCAAACATACCAGAAAATAACAAACATGGTTACTGCCTCTTGATATAGAAACAAATAATCGTCGTCGCATGGAAACAGCGAGTTGAAAAACAGCAGGAATGCACACAATAATGGAGCAAAGTCCCAGGAATGGGTTAACAGTGGACTCAGAGCTTTCATTTCCTCTTCTGTTCCATCTGAACAAACAAGGCGGGTGACCTGACAGAGCACAGAGGGGCGGGGCGGGTAGGGTGGAGGAAGAGAGGGGTGGTGGTGGTGGTGGTGGTGGGGTGGGGTGGGGGGGGTGCCGTGACTGGAATATAACCAAAGAAAGGGGGAGGAAGGGGTGGGAGAGGACAAGCAGACCACGTGATGGTGAAAAGCCTGCAGGCTGCTGTGCTGGGAAAGGCAGACAGAGACATCCCCCCATATTGACGCTGCCGTTTCACCACAACAACAGTTCTGGGAAATGGCCGCCTGTAGTCTGTACTGTAGTTGCTATTTACACGGGACTGATTCAGCCCGCTTATCGCTTTCATCATCAGCTACAGTGGCTGGTCTGACCCTCGTGCTTCACTCCTCCCATTGATTCCCTCCCTCTCTTTATCTTTTTTTTGTTTTTTCCTTTGCACGCTCTCTGTCGAGGTTTACAAGGCTTTATCTTGCATGAATGAAAGCAGAGAAATGCAGAGCAAATAATGAAAATAAGGATGGTGAGATAAAACACAAAGCCAGTTACGGGGTAGAAAAAGGCAGCGGTGCTAGGGGATGATGAAGGAGGGAGAGAGTGCAGTCTGGACCAGAAGCACTGGAGACATGAGTCATGGCGAGCAATCTCCCCGGGGGCTCGTTGGTGCAGTCTATAAATGGAAATAGCAGAAAAACAGCGGCTTCCCTCGCCCACCCAGGACTAGGTTATGCCTTATTAGAACTTGATGGCTTATGACAGCGGCTGCTTTGTTTAGCCCCAGCCTGAACTTCACTCTCTTCTGCTTTCTTGTCCTGGCAGGCGCAATGGAAAAGTGAATGTAAATGAATATATATATATATATATATATATATAAAGTAAGCTGCTTAGTGTCAGAAAAATCACTCTGGGATGTGAGGATGTGTTACTGAAAACAGGTCATGAAGTGTTTCCAACTAGAAACTCTTCATGGAAGTAGCTGCCTTATTTTGCCACATGTAAATGCAACCTATATCTGTTAAAATAAGTTGATGAGTGACATGAACCAGTTAACTTGGCTCCTTGGTTTCCCCTTGGCTACCCTGCTGTGGAGCTGGCCTAGATCAAACATTGCCGGATATCTGGGACAACCTTCGGAAAAAAATTAATGTCTCGTAAAGTGACCAGGAGGGAAGCGTTGCCTCGGAAAATATACAGTTTATGTTCTTAAATCTGTGACATGTCAGAGGGAAATATTTTGATTATCACTCCTCTACACCTATTAAACCCTTAGCTACGAGTTACTTTTAACATTATGATTTTACATATAAAACGTTGGATACGTTTATGAAATACAACACATTGTTAAAGACTTAAACCAATGATTCTCAACCCCTTTGGCTTCAGGTTCCTTTTAAATGTTTTTTTTTATTCATTCATTTCCCATGAATTTTTAGTAGTTCCATCATGGAGACATTTCTCCTCTAACCAAGTTGGAGTCCCACTAAAATGATCCACTATTTCCCAATAAAAGTGAAACCCCTGGTTTTTACAGTGTGTTATTGATACTTATGTAAAAGATCTGGATACTTCTTCCACCATAATGAATATTAAAGCTACACAAATATTGGTGTTTCTGAGAAAGACCCATAAGAAAAAGGCGCTCGTCTGTAACAGATGGTTATATTGAGAGGAGCTCTGAAAGGACGTATTTGAACCATGTCAACCCTCTACATTCACGCGGCATGCCTTTGTCTCTCCTGTTGAAAAGGTTACTGGCTGCACTAAGCTACGTGTCTGTGTGATTTCGTCAGTGGCGTTGTCACGTCAACCTGGCGCTGCGTGGCTGCTGAGGGCGAGCCAGGGGCACTACACCACCTGCTCTACCTCCCTCCCTCCACCTCTGAGTGCAATCTGCCCACCTGCTTCCATGGTGAGCAGACACACCCTGCCCTCCGTTCCTCCCTCCTAGCCTGTAGCTAAAGCAGAGCTAGTCTGCACAGGAGCAGAGACGCAGACAGAGCTCCAGCATGCATCGCCACCATACCAGAGGAGGGAGGGATCTACGTCGCTGTGGGCCTTTTGTTTAGCTGCCACCACTAAAAACTCCCTGCCAGGTCGTGTTTGCTCTTTTTTTCCTCCACCTGTCGTCACACTGCTCTCTTTCATCTGTAGGGTTCATCCTAGAGATCATCCCTCGAGGCAGTGAAGACATTATCTCAGTGGAGTAAAAGCAAGAGGTAAAGTGACAGAGGTAGTTGTAAGTGCCTTTGCTGAAAAACACCACCGACGCCCTTTGGCTGTGTTTTTGTGAGGCACATTAAAGTTCTCAGGTGGGCTTAATATGAACAGAAGGGGGGTGAAGGTGCAGAGGAGCCGTGGCTTCCCGCTGAAGGCTACCCCTGTGTTTGTTGTTGGGGTTGTTGTTTTAATCATAATACTGTGTGTTTATTTGGAGATGATGCTGATGTTCCCTTGGTGACTGATATTAGGCAGCTGTTGTAACGTTTTGGCCTGAAAAAGAATAAATGTCTGTGACAATCTGCCAATTCCTTCTCTGTGTGTATTTTTTTCATCCTGAATTTATTTCATAAAAGCCTTTAAAAAGGGAAACCATTTTTACTCATGTATATACACATTTCTCACGGCACTGATATTGGGACTTTAACCTTAAATATTAGTAGAACCTGGTAATTAAAAACTAGGGCTGTCAATTGATTAAAATAGTTATTCGCGATTAATCACAAATTAATCACACTTTTTTTATCTGTTCAAAATGTACCTTAAAGGGAGATTTCTCAAGTATTTAAAACTATTATCATCATGGGAGTGGGCCAATATGCTGCTTTATGCAAATGTATGTATACATTTATTATTTGAAATCAATTAACAACTCAAAACAATGACAAATATTGTCCAGAAACCCTCACAGGTACTGCATTTAGCATAAACAATATGCAAATCATAACATGCAATAACATAACAACAGCTGTCGGTGTGTCAGTGTGCTGACTTGACTATGAATTGCCCCAAACTGCATGTGATTATCACAAAGTGGGCATGTCTGTAAAGGGGAGACTCGTGGGTACCCATAGAACCCATTGTCATTCACATATCTGATGTTGAAAATGGCCATGCCAGTTTTTCCTCGCTAAAATTTACCATCCATTTGGAGCGTTATTTAACCTCCTTTGTGACAAGCTAGTATGACATGGTTGGTACCAGTGGATTCCTTTGGGGTTTCTAGTTTCATATGATGCCATATTCACTCTAGCTTTAAAACTGAGCTCGCTACAACTTCCGAAAGATTGATTGCGTTAATGCGCTAAAGAAATTAGTGGCATTAAAACAAATTTGCATTAACGTGTTATTATCACGTTAACTTTGACAGCCCTATTAAATAACATTGTAGAGGTCATTCAGCATCACTGCAAGAAATACTCCAAATATATTTCTTCCAGAAAAAGTCCAAATGAACTAGTTAAGTGCCAGCTCATTTCTGGAAAATTACTGAAGCAAACCGAACGGCAAACAAGTGAAATTATCTTACCAGAAAAATAGGTCTTCGAAGCTGATAAAAGTTTTTTCACTGGACTGTGATGAAATTGTGACCGAATGTTGCACTGAACACAAAAACAACAAACTCAGATATGAACAGCTCTTCAGCCAGACGCCAAAACATCTCCTATAATTTCAATAGAGGCTTTATAAACAAGGACTATAAAATGTGCATATTCAATAAAAATGCCTCCATCTTGCAGCATGTTTTCTTCTGTCAGATTGCAGACACACTCGATACAAAACGACATGCAGTTTGTTTAGTATATGATGCAACTGACAGCAACTAGTAACGATGTGTTTTTAGTTTCAGTTTATAAGCTTTATTTGTTTTTCCTCCAGCTAGATGAGAGTATTGCTGGTTCAGCATGGCGTAAACAGCCCACAGGGGCTCATTCTTAAACATAGTCCTCCTCCACGTACTGATCTCACCGCAGGGCTTTGGCTTTCCATCCCAGCAGCCCTCTGGCCCACATGACAACGGGAGGCCTGTTTTCCCCGGCAACATAGCAACACCGCCCTGAGCTAACTCTGACCATTGACAGTCAAAACATATTACTGGCCCAGGTGACAGGAGCTTTAACCTAAGCAGTACAAATACTAGACGCTATAAGTGTTCACACCGACTGTTGACTCTAACGCAATGCCATTGGGGGCAGATTTGAATATACAAGTTGAGTAGATACCGCATATTTGCTTTGTTAAATAATTTTCCAAAGAGGAATTGTAAACAAACGAGCTCAGGAGTGTGAGCTCAGAGCCATATAGCAGAACCAGACGTTTGAGTCTCATATTTCAAAGCCATGGAGACGGTTCAGGCCTCAGCTGGGCCACATCTACTGTAAGTCTGATTCATCTTGACATCTTTGCAAGGTTAAAGACTCAGGAAAACAAATCTACAGCCCCTTACACCCGGGCATTATCCAGCAAATCTATAGCCACAGGAAGACAGAGTTGTTCTTTTTCATTATCGCCGCGGGGGTTTGAGTCATCGTGGGAGACTTCAGGTCGGCTGTGGCGCCGCTGCACCAGCATAAGTCACACAGAGACAGAAGCAGGATCGGTAATTCACCACCATGTCCTTACACCTCCTTCCACAAAGTCTGTTGTTTGTCCTCAAAGACAATGTGCTTGTGTTTATATGCCCTCATACATATCAATTACTTTACGACTTGGGCAGTGTCATCCTCAAGGTGCTTGAAAATTAGGTTTCAATGTCAGCTGAGAGGCACATTCCAGACGAAAATAACGGCGCTTTCACCTCCAGGCGGTTCAGCCTCCCCGTCAGCACGCAGTGACTGAAACCGAAACCCTCCCATCTAAATAACAGTGAAATCCAGGCTTACACAAGCAGCGTGTTCCTCTTGCATCAGCAAATGAACTTCTTTCCACATAACAGTTCAGCTGTCAGCAACTATGTTGAGTGTTTATGAGGGAAAAAAAGAAGGAGGGGAAGTGAAACCTCGCTGTGCCTCTTTGTTGCTCGAGCACATGGAGGATTGGATTCCTGAAAACTCGGACAGCAAAAAATGGCGTCACCCTCGCTCTGAGTCAGAGACGCACGCATAGTGTGCCCTGAATGAACTTCCTGTTTCAGTCTGCCACAGATATAGGGTTTCTCCAGCCCGGCCACACACAGGAAGTGAGTCACACTTATTCACCAGTCGTCTGCAGGCTGCAGACTCGTCGAGCCCCAGAGTGACAGGCCGTGGAGGGGGCCAAATTAGCTTCTGAAACTTTAATCTCCTGCAACTCAATTATTTAATATCTGAGCCACCCACTTCAAAGGAATACCTCAGCTCCCTCCTCCCTGGCTGCCTTGATGGGAGGCTTTCATTCCCGTCTCCTAAAAGGACTCACCCATTTTATATCTCTACCCTGCGGTTTGAACGATGCTCTGCTGAAATCTTACAGTGCTCCCTGAAATCAGAGATATACTGCGCTAATAAACCGCAGTGTGGTAGCTGGAGGTGAAATTATAGTATGAAACTTCAATTTTGCCACCATGTATTCACACATCCTAATTTTGGATTCCCCGTCCAATTGTAAAACAATCATTTGCAGCTGCAGAGCGTAATCTCTTCAGACTCAAAGAGGCAAGAGGAGGAAGCAATTACTGTGATTTGGAACGGAGCGTGAATACAAAAACCTAATGGAAATATGCAAAACAAGCTTATGTAATAAATGGGAGATGCATTTTAATGCTAGCAACAGTGAGGAATATATTGGACAACTGTATTAGTGAGGCTAAGCCACGCTTTCTGTATAATAAATGTCCTCTGAATATAAATGATGTCCTTGTTTACAGCAGGATTCATAATGGAGATGAGGTCATCGAAATGAACAGGCAGCAAAGGTAAAGAGCAGAAATAACCTTGAGACGGGGGTCATAAATTATTTTGGAATTGGCCTTGATTTTTGTCTCACCCAGCCACATAACACATTTCCAGACCTGCATAGCTATTGGCTCTGTGGAAAAGTGGATCAGAGAAGTGGAAAGTTAATCCCCAAGACCTTCCCAGCCAGAGACGAGAGGAGGGGGGGGGGGGGCTGCTGGCAACCGCAAAGAGGCATGGGGGCTTTGTGTCTCTGCGGATTCACACACACACACACACACACACACATACATCCTGCTGCAGTGACACATACACACACACCGCCACGAAAATACAGACAGCCACACCGATGACACAGACTTACGAAACACCTCCTGATACGCCGACAAACTCAATTTGACATTTGAATCTCATTTAGTACTTTTGTGAAAATATAGAATATATCTTGGAAGCCACACACAGATGATGCCCTAAAATCAACTGTAGCATGCATAGCTAGATCTTTGTGCTTAAAAACATGCGACCTTTGTAATAATGGACTATAAATGTTACGTAAACAGTTAGCCAAATACACATAAACTTGATGATTTTTTGTAACGTTACAGTACCATTAGTGAATTGCGAGATAACCCACTTAGCATCCACGCAACAGGAAGTTTGACATTTCAGTTGACAGTTGGTTAGAGGGTTAAATATTTGGCAAGCTATCAGTTAGCATTAAGTTAAGGTCACATTATGCGACTTTCAAAGTCATCAGATCGCTGTATTGTTCACAATACACAACTTGCTGTCTTGTAATCAGAAGTCTTCAAGTCGTTGTGGTTTTCACACTAGATGGCTGACCGGCATGTAGTGTAGACAATACGTTTTGTCACTAAAACACACGAAAGAAGTGACACTGACGTTATTCGCGTAATGCAACACATACAGTAAGTTCGTATTGTTACAGGTTTCCCCTCAACCCGTGTCTCGCGCTCTCATTGGCTGTAGCTTCCTGACAGACTCCCCGGCAGGTTTAGATATTTAGCATGCTAGATATTTGGAATGCGTGGACCGGCAAACCTCTCGGCTCTCGTCTTTGATCAGTTCACACATAGCGCTCTAGCGCAAATGTGCAACAATGTGCAAGCACGGAGTCAAAGTGGATTTTGCCTCAGCCTCTTTTGTCCGGGAGCTCCAAAAAGTGTCGGCAAGCGGAAAATCAAGGCTATATCACGTAGTGTGAGGCATTAACTGACATTTAAACTGACAACTAACGGACACCTTCGACTCTAATGCTAATTTGAGGCACACACTGTATGTTCTTTTGCAATGTTCTTGTTAAAGATACAGAAACGGATAAAGTGCAAGGAATATGAAAAAATTAAAATAGTACTACCAACCTGGTTTAATCAAAATTAGGCTACCGCAGATTGCCAAGGCACTGCTCTGTAGCTCTCCTCTCTACTAACTAATAAGTCAAAGAACCTTTTAAAGAATAGTCTGAAACTTTGGAAAATATGACTATTTGCTATTTTCAGGTGAGAGTTGTGGGCCGATCTGCGTATCACTATAACCTGGCTATTTAGTTGCTAAGCAACAAACAAGATATAACGTCTTAACGAGTGAGCTGTAGAGGTGCTGGTAGGTGGGTTTTGTTACCTTTGGACAGAGCCAGACTAGCTGTTTTCCCATGTTTTCAGTCTTTGTGCTAAGCTAAGCTAACCGTCTCCAGCTACCATACAGACTTGGGAGTGGTATCGAGCTTCTCATCTAACTTTCCAATGGTTATTTTTCTGTATAAATCTAATATTAATCCTTTTTGTGGCAAAAAGTTCCTTGTTCTGGGCTGTAGAAACTTTGGGTTCCGTATTGAACTTTTTTATGAGAGGATATTTAAGAGTATAGTCTAGCCTTAACACATAACCATCTCTCAAAATGGTAAACAGGAACAAGCATGGCTGCCAGCATCACATCATATCTGGCACCATCCGCATGGAACAGATGGCTTACCAGGCAGACTATATTAAATGTACCTAATGAGCCAGAGCACGCATGATCTCATGCTAGCCTACTTCCATTCTTAATCTCCCCATATCATGCATGTGTGTAAGCGAGTGGTCTCGCCAGTGTGTGTGCACTAATTTCGCCGGCTGCATGCATACAAATGCAGATGTGTGCAGGCGCAGGATGCAGGATATTCTCTGCTCTCTTAAAAGCCTTTTTCTAAGTGGAATGACTCTATCAGGGGAACAATGGGTATTCTGAGCCCGGCAATGTGACAAAGGTTCACGCTGACACGCTTTCCTAAATTAGGCTGTTCATGCACAGGAGGGAAGTGAGCCCTGCTTCTATTCTTCTCCTCTACTCGAAGGTCATTGTGTAGACGGGAAAGGCTACACAGACATATGACTTGACATGCTCTCTAAAGTAGGTTAAGGGCGCTCTACTTGCAAATGTAAAAAATGCAGAGGAACTCTATTCAAACCCTGCATCAATGACTCTGTGGCATGTTTAAACTTATACAGGGTACAGACTACACCTGGGCCTGATTCCCCTCCTCCCGACAATCGTCAGAACTGATTTTTTTGATGTTTCTAAAGATTATCTTTCCAGATATCCCTGTGGTGTGAGGTCTGTTAAGAATGTTTTTACATCCCTCGGCTCGGAAGTCCATCCTGGCCGCACAGATTTAAAATCGTAAATATTAATCATGTTCATTATTTACTATCGGATCTCCTGTTGTGTGTGGGGAACCCCGAGGACAACCGATGACGCAGTCACGTGGGAAGGAACGATAGCCAATTGGGAACCAAGCTGACTGAAGAAGGAAGGACAACCACCGCTGTCATGGTGACCGCGGCTAATGCATGAACTAATGCAAAAGGCGAAGCATAAAGTAGTACTAAGATGGACCTCAGAAATGGAGAACCAACTTGTTGATTTGTGGCAACAGCGCAAGTGTTTATTTAACGTGTCTCCATGACTTCATCCATCCATCCTTTGTAAATTTTCAGAACAAAGTAGTTCAAAAACTCACATCGCTAATTCTGACTGTCCGTCATCAGCCACGTTTGTTTACACTAAAGTCACGTTCGATCGCGAGAGATTTTACGAAATTTCCGGGACTCTTGTTGTTCATGAATGGGATCTGTTAGTGTGTGGTGTGCTGTTTTGGCCAAATGGTTGCTCTCCACACACTATAGAAGCACAACGGTTAAATTGAACATAACATCTCAGTATGTGTGGGATCTCTCACATTTTCAAAATCTGTTCAGATTTGCCTTAACGGACTCCTTTTTGGTCATTACATCCATCCCTGGCGTTTGGATATATCGGGGTTCATTGTTACAGAGGGATATATTGTCACAGTCAGACGCTAACAATTACATTGACAGTTAAGACATTTAGTTGACAGTCTTATTCAGTGACAAGCTAATAATTCCCAGAACACCAACAATGCAAGGAACCTAAAGTGTGCAAGTCATCTGTCTCTGACAGCTTGAGAAAGCGCCCTCCCATCTCCACTTCACCTTTTCACCTCCAAACACACAGGGACCTTCAGCTAACTGATGTCATTATGAGATAACCTGCACTACGTCAAACCCTGTATTTTTTATTATTTTTTATAATGCATGTTTTCCCCTTCACGTAAACACATGTGGAAGTTGCAACATTGCGGCAGGGAGCTGCAGATGTGAACAGAGAGGCCTTTGAAGGAGCGAAGTCCAGGCCTCCTCGAGTCCACCGCCTTCCCTTCCCAGCCCGAACTCCCACCGCACAAGTCTGCTTCCAGGAAACCAGCTGTTGGACTGGGGAGAAGGGAGGAGGTGATATTCTATATCAGGGCTGTGAATCACAGTTCCATGCTCTGTATTTTTCCTATGGTGGTTTGGCTGCCCGGCTGGCTGGCTGGCTGGCTGAGCGGCTGGCAGGGTGCACGAGGAGGAATGTGTTGTGGAGCAGGCCCCAGCGCTGAGGGACTGACTAGGAGACTAGGACAGGGGGTTGCTGGGTTATTATGTGGCCCCGGGGGTGCTTATTTAAACCAAAGTCCTGTCTGGACTGTTGCACTCAAACACTGTTATTGTACTGCAGCTGCATGAGACATAAGGGCAGAGAGTTGGAAATAGGGAGGAGGAAGAAGAGAGGGAGTCAGAAAGGGAAAGAGAGAGTTATCATGGGAGGGGGAGAAGCGGGAAGAGAGGAGGTCTGGACAATGTCATCCCTCCTTCCCAGGAAACGGCACAAACAATAAATAAAAATGAAAGAGCCCAGTGGCGCAGAAGAGGGGACAGCACAGGGACGAGCCATAATTAGGCACTGCATGACGAAATACCTTGTATCATATAGAGTTAAAACTGGAACTAGGACACATTGTAAAAGTATCTGCAAACTGGTGCAGGAGATAAAAACAAACCCTGCAGAGTTGACTGAGTGTGCATATTTGGGTATGACACACATTTTGAATAGCATCCGGTTTGGAAAGATTCATCATCCAGACGCAGAACAAAGAGCAACAGCTAGGCAATCATTTTAATGGAAGGAGACGGATCTGTTTAGGGATGGAAAGTCGCACGTCATGCAAGACTGGGAGCTGCGAGCAACAGCGGGGATCTGAGCCTCGGGTTCGTGCAAAGTGAGAGGAAAACTCAGAGAGTCTGGCCCACGCGGTGGAATGGCGGAAATCCTGGTCTGATTGTGCTGCGGCGTTTGCTTGTGCTCAGACAGCTCCTAGGAAAGGAATGTGTGGCCTACATTCCCTCTCGAGCCCCCGCCTCTGCTTCACCAACACTCACTGTCAGCACGGCGAACTTTAAGAGGCTGCATACCAAAAACAACAAAGGACGGAAACATTCGAAGCACATGGTCCTGATTTACTGGCATTTTCCGGAGGGGTGACAGGGAAGCGGTTTATAAAAAAACATACGGGACAGTGTTTGCTCTGCAGGTTTGAAAGCACTGCTATGCAGTCATTTAAGTCTGACACAGGAGGCAGGAATGGGTTAAGTCTACTGCAGAGAGAGAAAGCGGAAAGGAGTGGTATGGTGAGACAGAAGGGGTAGCGGTGGGGGTGGGGAAGGAGTGTGTGTGTGTGTGTGTGGGGGGGGGGGTCAGCGCTGCATTCAGATGAAATTAAATGGAGGCTAAAGTGCTGACTCATTGCGTTCAGGCCCTTTATTACCTGCTCCGTCACCCAGGCTTTATGGGGTGGGCTGCCAGAAGAAGGCTGGGGGGATGCAGCGGCAGCCCTCATTTACAGGAACCCTTTTGGACGCAATAACACTGCAGTCAGCCAGCCAGCCCCGCGGCTCACCTGCACTCTGCGAAAGCACCCTCTAGGACAACACCCCCAAAAAACACACACACACACACATCCCCCACCTCTCTCATTTTTGGCTAAACAGGAGGAAGCCTGCTTTTGCTGCTAATGAGACATCAAGGGGAGCTGGGGAATCTGGGCTTGCTTTGTACAGGCTGGTCTGGTAGGCCGGTCTGTCATGCTGTCTGTGAGTAAAGAGCCTTTGTTTGCTTCTCTGTACTTCTTTGTGATGGAGTAGTGCTGTGGTTTACACCACAAGCAATGTGACAAATAACGTGCCGAAAGTGAATTAATGTTGTACATGAAGAAAAATGTTGTGTCTGAATAAAGAACACGAGTTCGGCTGCAGCGTCATCGCCCTGTCTGTTGTTAGATGTGTAAGCTATCACGGCGGCATCATTTGCATTGCAGCTAGCGCACACCTAGCAAGGTGGTAGAGTTGTTAGCAGTGTGAAAACAGAGGTGGGATGGTGACATGAGACACATTTTCGGAAAGAGAAAAAGGAACATTTTTCCTAGATAGATACAAGATTAAGGATACTGATTATGGGCAAAATTAATTTTTATTGCACTTTCACGTTTAAATAAACAGAGCACTGCTTTCACTTCCATGATGTGCTACACTCCTGCTAATGTACAAATCTTTGCATCAAAATAAGACTTGTCTGTATTCACAGTGCATCTACCAGAAGAAAATAAAATTGTATCAAAACTATTTTACCCAAAACTAAATCAACAGAGCACTACTTTCACTTTCACTTTGTGCTAAATTCCTGCTAATTAACAAATCTTTGCATCAAAATAGGACTTAAAATTAGGTTCTTCTTCACCTGAATTCAGTTTTATATTCAACATTACTCTTCTACTCTGCAGCCACAACATTCAGGAAGGTTTTTCACAGGCTAGCGCTATAGGGTGCACACACAGCGGCAGGACAGCTCCCCAAAACATCTGGATCGCCCCCTGGTGGCTAGCTGTTAGTTTAGGAAGCACTGTATTTGATATGCAGCGGCGTTTTCTATTAGCGGAGCACGCATTTTAAACATAAATGTCGCGGTCGATCATGTTCATTTCATTGTGGGAATAAATAATTCCTGACAATTACTGATATATTTGACTTCAGGACATCTCTGACTACATACATGCAGAAAATCAAACATTTTTACTTTATTAATTTTGATATTTTCCAAAAAAAAGTCCCTAGAAGTGTATGATTCAACTTTTTCCCATGGTCTAGTGTTAAAAAAGTTAACAAAAATTGCGTTAAATCGTAATATCGAATCACAATACTTCGAATCGCAATACATATCGAATCAGCACCCAAGTATCGTGATAGTATTGAATCGGGAGATAGGTGAATCGTCCCAGCTCTAATTGATGCTAGATAAACAGACATAAGGTTATACAATGTGCATGATACATGGCTGCGGCCAGCCTGGAGCACTCACTGGCTGTGGAAAGCGCTTATTGCTGCTGATCAGACGAAATGGACTCCAGCACTGTGTCAGGCTCCAGTTTGTCTCAAATGGTCTGGGCAATCAGAGCATACAGCCAATAAATGGATGCATTCTCTCTGTCCTGGCTCCGATTCTCCATCTCCCTCATTACTCTCATTACTCTGCAGCTTGTGGGTTATCTAATGCTCTCCCCATGGCTTACGGTTTGGCTGGGGATTAGACTCATTTTTCCAAGGGCATTTTATAAACAACCCTGTGTGCCTCCCGTTCCCGTGGGCTGAGCCGATGTAGCAGCAGAATTTACGACCTCAGAGGCCTTGTGGCCTCACTCCCATTGCAATACATTATTCAAATTCATTCTCTCTCTCACACAGAGCGGAGGGCAATTATTTGAATATCCGCAGGAGTGCAGCTGGAGTGCCGCGGCTCATCTTCAACAGCAAAGACGGCGAAATTGCCTCACTCCGGCGGATCAAGGTTGTAGAAAATGAAACACTATAATTTATGACACAGTTTGATATTTCAGTGAAGTCATTGATTCCCTCGTGTCAGACCTTGGCGAGGACGGCTCCAGAATTCACAGAATGTAATTCCAATTCTGCCTCGATGAGGAAATCTTTTCTTTTTTACAGCACTAATTGGACACTTGGCTGGCTGCACATGCTGTAAAATGGATTTTCCCCCTGAATCAACAGAAACAGCCCTCAGAAATTCAACATCATGCCCCTGCCCTGCAAATTATTTCCAAGGCTTCTGTACAGAGTGTAGCAAACGGAAAGTCTGTGCTCGAGACTAAATTTGTGTACCGCCTGAGGAAAAGAAACGGACCGATATCATGTATGCAGCAAGTTATTGAAGCTGTCCCACTTTCAGCAGCGAACAGATGCAGTGTCCTCGTTTCTTGTATAGCAAAGCTCTTCTCTGTCACACACCTACACCATGATGTAAGTGTTGTTCACACCACAACAACACATGCGTTTGTACCATTCACGGATCCCATTACAGCACCTCACAGAGACAGACTATATGTCACACTGGATTACACACCTCCTCATGCATGAAGACTTACTAATACTGTACACTCCGATTATGAACAAAGAGGAAGGAGATGCTTTTCTTTTTGAAATTTGGACTCACCCCCCCTAACCTCATTTCTATTTTCCTCTCATAGCTTCAGTCAGTTTGACGAATTCTTGCTCATTAATCATCAGCTGTTTCAGACTGTGTATATTCCTCTTTTTTACCGCTATGTTTTGCAATATTTTATGTAGAATATTGTTATTCTTTTTCCATATTCACAATCCTTTTCACTGTTCCTGAGTCACCTAGAGAAAAACTCTATAAGACAAAACTTAAAGCTGCATTAATTATATAATTGATAACACAGGGATGTCGCGAAAACTGATACTTTGGTATCAATTCAAAGCCAAAATTCTGAAAACGTGCAGGTACCCGTTTTTCTACAGTACCACAGGTACTGTCACAGACACCAGGCTCGAGATCAACAGCGTCCCGCCGTCACGGGCACTATATAAAATGTGTTTGGGACACAGTAAACTCACTATCGACACGTCAAGGGGACAACGTATTTTTTTCCATGATAATTCTACATTGCAAACAACAAATCTGAGTTGACATCAGCAGGACGAGAGCTAGTTAACGTTAGCTGTTAACTCTGTGCAGGACTGTGCTGAAAAAAGACCAGGAAACGCTGGATAAAACACATCATGTAAGATAATGTTTCATTTGTGCGTGGATCATAGCTAAGTTAGCTAGCTGGCTAGCGTTGGTGACGTATATTGTACAAGATGAGAAATGTAGCTCAATGAGCGGTTTCGCACAAAACGAAATCATACTTCGACAAACCTACGACAAACTGAGACTTTTTTGAGTCTGAGTGAAATATCTCAATGACAGCTTAATATTCCATTATGTTTACTAGCTAACCATGGTGAGAGTGAACCAAAACAGTAACGTTGCAGCCCATAAAACTAAAATAATGAGCTGAAAGATGCTAAAATGCAGTTAAATGAGTCAGGTGATAATTGCTCTGAGGGTTCGTCAAAGGGCTGGGCAATATGACAATACGTATGTATCGTCAAAACGATATAAAAATGTGTATTGTATATATTTTTATTTTATTTTTTCTTTCTAATTTCACTTAAAACTTGTGTTTATTTTGCACTCAAGTTCTTAAAATGAAAAGATACTCAGTACTATTCATCTGTATTTAATTCACACAGGAGTTTACAAAAATAGGCTTTACCATGTGGTTATTTCATACAGACTATTTATTTATTGAATTACCAGAAAACATGCTATATAGTGATATTTATCGTTATCGAGATATGAAATGACCGGTATCATGATAGAAGATTACTACACTACAAGCAACAGCATTCACATTACACACAGCCATTTGATCTGTTGTTTTTCTACAGATATTGATTAGTGTAGCTTTGAAAACAGTTATGTAGCTTGACGAAAAGTAGGTGACAAAGAGATTCTGCAATAGACCAAGACTTTGGTCTATACAAGCCTTTTATCTTGCTACTCGTGCATGAAAATGTGGTCATGTGTGAGAAATCTTATGGAAATGGATTTGTCACTGACACAGTGTCTAATTGCTTCTTTGTTCTGCCCTTTTCCTACCACACCTGTCAGACGTATCAGTACACCTTAGGTTCAAAGGTCAAGTTTAGCACAGGAAGTGATATACTGTCCCGCTGTTGAGCCTCTTTTCATTGAGCTCTGACATTCCTTTTGTGTGTGCATGTCTTTGTATGTGTTGGAGGCAGGGATAACGTTTCCAGTAGCACATCTGCCTCAGAAAATCTCTTGTGGTTGTATCCAGTTCCCGTCACTGATACCATGAAAGCAATCGCAGAGATAACAAAACCTCATTCAAACACTAAAAGCAGGACAAGGACAGGTAAGAGCCTGCTCGCCATCTTTCCCACAAGTGCTGTTTTTAAACCCCTTTGGGTGTGCCTTTGGTGTTAAACTGATGAAAACCACTGTGATGCAACTGCGTCTTTATTCATGACAGTACACGGTGGGAGGGTTTAGCTGCGAATGCCTGCGGCTTCGTAAATAAATCATCCAAACTCACTGAAGAGAAAAGCTCTAACAATAAAAGATTTTTCTTCTCCGACGGGTGAGTCACCATTCAAAAGGAAAAAGAGGCCCAGATTCTCTGCCGTCAAGCATTCAGGCATCAATTTCACTAGTGTGAAAAGCCAGCTGACAATAGAGCTAATTGATGAGGATTATCCAGCAGAAAAGGAGGAAGCCTCGTGACGTGACTCATCGCGGCCATCTGTGCGAGTGTACTGTATTTTCACAACCGTGCCTTCGAGAGCAGAATAACTTCCTCTTTGGCACAAAGCCCCAAACGAACATCAGCCTACCCCGACTGGCTCTGCCTCTGCCTGGAGAATATACTTTTACTTGCACCTGTGCTTTAAACCGCCTGCAATGTCTGACTAGTTGCTGCTGAGGGAAAGCGAATACACCCACTGAGTGCGATATAGAGGGAAATATGAGTCATACCGAACATCAAAACACTTCCATCAAAATGCTGAGACCTGAAGACACACATTCACACACACACACTCATACTCTGTGAAATTCCCAGTGAGTCGACCGCCTAATGGCATTTTTTCTCTGTTCCCAGCTAATCCAGACACAAAGGCACGACACAGGGCTCTCAGGAAGCTTTTCTTTTTTATTATTAGAAACATATGTTGCGTCTGAAATTTCATATTAACATGCTATTTAGTACGCTAAAACAGTATGTGAGATATTTTAATGTGTCCGAACCCTTAGTATGGAACAAAGAGTACGCAAATTGCATACTACTTCCGGTGACATATTACAGTATGCAACGCTGGACACTACGGCGGCATAAATATCCCACAATGCAATGTGGTTTAACGACAACGTTCAAAACAGACGTTGATGGACAGCTCTTTAACATGAATATCACTTAACTGTAAGTATAAGATTCCACTTTGTTGAGCGTAATATATATTTTAAATTAATTCAGACTTTGATACACACAAACGGTCGTTTTGGTCACATGAGGTTGGCACGGGTTACCATGGTTACACGTCTCCAACCGGCAAGGAGGCTCTCAGGAAGTGACGACATAAATTACTGCTCAGTGCGTCCGAAAAGATCCATACTGCTGTTTATTCACACAAAAGTATGTTGAACGATAGTACACCTATTGAGTATGTAGTGCATAATATGTGATTTCGGACGAAGCCATAGATATAGAACAGTAGATGTGACATGTACTCATGACTTGCTGTTTCAGGATGAAACCTTAAGGCTTATGTTGTCCTTATATTTTTCTACCAATATACCAATACTGATTTTTATTCAAAGTAATGAGTGTAAGAAAACCGTATCTGTCTAAAATTAACCAAAAAAACACAAAGATTTTGGTAGAATTTTGATTATTATAGCTCCAAGAGAGTAAATCACGCTTTCTATCTTAAGATAATCTCATAATTGTGTATTTATATTGCAGACGATTATATTCTTTCAATTTTGCCTAAACTTAATATGTAAGGACTGTCTTTGGTATTCTGAATGGCTAATATACTACATTAAGTAATGTCTTTTATGTAGAAATCCTAAATACATTCTGTATTATGGGTATTATAGTCAACAATTACAGTCACTTCCTGGTTTTACGTTACTGTTATGTTGATTTGCCTGGGCTTCACTTTTTGTGCAGACTGTAACGCAGCTGGCTTGCTGGATTTGACATGAAATATTATGAAGTGGGATTTAGCTCTTGGTAAAGCAATTAGGTGCTGAACAGCTGACCAGTTAGTGCCCATAGGTGGCAATTGTAAACAATACCCAGGTAAGACGGCGGACGCTTGTCCCATTAGCTTTGACGTAATGTTGCATCTACTGTTTTATATCTATGATTAGAAAGTGTCTGCCTCACCATTAAAACTTTACACGTTTACATCTCAGAGCGCCGACAAGCCAGACATCTTAAATATCAGTGACATATCAGTCAAGAGGGCTGCGTTCTACTAGACGATGTTAATGAAAGTCAGATTGAACACAGTGTGTGGTCAAGAAATGCAGCCGAGCTTAAAACTCACATCTTTGTCTCGGTGATTTAATGCTCTTGTTCTTACACGCTTTTGTTTTCATGCTTTATCTTTCCTTTTTTTCCTTTCATTCTCTCTCGGGGCTGTACATTCGATCTCAGTCATGACGCATTACCACAAACTGGCAGCGTCTCTGTCACTGCGGTTAGATCATTTGGCTTTGTGAGAGTGATGCGTCTCAGTTTCAGAAACATAAGATCATCAGACCATTAGATTTGTGTCTGAAACGAGCGCGGCAGCTGCTAAATATGCCCCGGCTCGGAGCGAGACGTGTAGTGACACAGCTGGCGCTCCTCACAAGGGGGAAAGTACAGTGATTTTCGGATTCAGTCAAAGCGAAAATGCCCTTTAACTTCAAAGTTACCTTACAGGAAGAGCAAAATGAAACACTGGAGGAGGACTGTCTGAACACTTATAAACAAAACTACTCACACTTGAATCTCATATGAATAAGTGAGAGTGATGAAATAAGACGCTGCTCTGGCCTTCCCCGCACACACACGCACGCCTACCCTCCCCCCAGCTGGTTCCCTTCTGACTCATGGGGGATTACTTGTCTGATCACTTTGATCTGCTTGCCGGTGCCAAAGCTATTTTCTCCACCCAGCGAGCAGTTTTAGGCTACAGGCAGGAGACACATATTCAGGTTAGAGTTTCATCTGCCCACTGACACCGAGACAGCACCTACTAAACCCACGCCGCTCACAGCTAACAGGAGGCGGAGTCGATTCAGAGCCAATTTCAGTTAGGACGGCTAAAAACGGTATCAGGTTATTCGAGGATGTTGCACAACGCTGATGAATAACAGTCACTTCTAACCACAAACAGTTTGCTCCTGATGCAACAGGATCTCCCACACATGATCTGAAAGTAAGGTCAGAAAGCTGACACAGAGAGCTGCAGTGGAAAATATGGGTTGTACTGCCACTGCCAAATGATTGTAGAGTAAGTGGCATGAATGCAATAGAGTGGAGGAAAGTATTCTGACACTTTGGCTGCAGTCGAAAAGTCAAAAAATGATGTCCTAATGTCTTTTCCTAACCACTTTTTCATGACCTTCATGGTAAGTGGTGTTAAGAGAATCCGATTGCAAAAAACACAAGGCTACGTAATTAAGACGCGTCAGCGGCGGATGTTATTGATGCAGGTCTACTGTGGTGAAACTACAATGCTCTGAAGATGGACAACAAAAGGCGCAAGTTCACTCCGTGCGCTATTGACTTGCAAAATTATGTTTTAAATTGACAAATATATGTGTGATTCATGGTGCAATTCAAACGATATAAAAAAAATACCGTACATATTTTTTTAGAAATAAGGTCCCATTGTAGTACTGTGTCCTCCGGTGTCCTCCGGTGCTCCTAACGGCATCTGCAAGATTTTACAGACCGGATGAAAACAAGCAGTCAGAGTTGAGCTGGAGCCTGACGTCTCTGAGCAGCTGTCAATCACTCGCAAACTCCAATCAAACGGTCAAACTAAGCAGCGCTGATCAAATGAGTCAATATTCTGTTACTGTAATGCCTATTTCTCGCCTCAAATGTTTTCAGAAACATCTTGTAGTGTAGTGTTTAGTTGTAAAATGAGAAAGTTTGTGACCCAGCAGCCATGTTGAGATCTGTTGAGGAAATACCAAGCACCGCCCACCAGCCGCAGCACAGCCAATAGGAACGTTCTCTCTCTGAAATGACCTGTGATTGGCCAAAGTCTCTAGATTTTTTAAAGCCTGAAAACAGAGCCATGAGGAATTGCAGAAGTCTAGTTTTCTCTCAGAACACTTTAATTACAATATGCTGAAAGGTTATTATGGAATTTCTGCCCATTGATGCCAAAAACGTTCTGCCTACTGCAGGTTTAAGCTCGTAACCAAGCGCCAAAATTTTACTTTTTTTTATGGCACATGAGGCAACATGAGGCAAGTGAATCATGCCGGCCCTGATGTGGCTGAAAGTCATCTCTGCTACACATTATCTGCTTCTCGGTGTTCCTGTCGCTGCATGCTTTGGTGCCAGGTAAACCGCTCCAGCTGGGAAAGCGAGGCGAGCTGTGCTGCGGTTACGTGACTCAGTTTCTGGGGAAAATAATGGTCTTTCGCTTTCTCTTTCTCCATAATTTCTCTCTCTGCAAAACCCACCACCGCCACCCACCCGCTTATCCATCCATCCTCCCTCTCGGAGACTCGGAGGAGCCAGCGTTATCAGCGGGTGTCATTTCATGAGAGCCATCATCAAAGGCAGCTGCCTGGTTTCCATGGAAACAGCCCACTTCAGGGGAGGTAGATCGGAGGAGGCATGTGTTAGAATGCTGCGGGTTACTATGGAGACTGGAGCGACAGCTTACATAAGTATTCACTGTGTGCGTCTGTTGCACCAAGGCACATTCCACCATATAATTAATGCTCAGAGTGTTTGCTCGCTGCTGTCGAAAATTACAACAATGTCATTTCAAGTGGCAGGCAGCGGCGCTCGTCGGGCCGCGCCGCCGCAGTCAAGGTCAGGCTAATTTCCCCGCCAATTAAGCCCAGCTTGTGCATGGAACAGCTGTCAACTGCCATATCCAAGGTGACACATCAAATCATTGTTTTTCTTACCATCCAAAAGCAACTCACAAAACACTTTAGTCCCAGATGTGTTTCATGCTTGCTTTAAAAACTCCACCCACCACCATGTATTCATGCTGAATGAAATAAGATGTGTTCCCTCTGAAATGTAATGTGAGAGCATGAACCATGAAAGGGCTCGGACGGGAAAGGAAATAGGATGTAAAGGTTGAAGTCAATGTGTTTTATTGGCCCCTAGCTATTCTGCCAATAACTAATGGATCCTCTCCGAAGAGAAACACTGCAGTCAAATTGCCTTGAGTGCCTGGACTCCAAATGGAAGTAGACAAATGATGTCCATCTTATCTGAACTGTGCATAATGCATTTTCTCTATCTCAGATTTATGCGCTCATCTGCAGCCTTTTAAGTCCTCATTGCAATTAGGTTCTGTATATATGCTTCACTTTCATCTCTGGTGTATACAGTTATAACCAATGTTATGCTGCAGCTGTCGTGACAGACCATGCCTTATTTGAACAGCGAGAGATAACAACATAAATAAAAATGGCTCCCTGTCTTCTTTCTGAAAAGTCTTCTCTCGAGTGAACTAATATTTATGCTGCATATTTGAAATGTTATGATGGATGTTTTCAGTGAGTTGCGTGGCGTTAAATTAAAGAGCAAACATTTAGATTAGTTTCAGTTTCAGTTGGCTGTTATCATCACTGTACTCGGAAAATAATGAATAGTGGTAATTGAAGCTCTTAGCACTGTATCTCACCTTTAACCCACTTCCTCTGACTCACATATGCGTGGTCACATGAGTAGACACGTCACCACACACAACCAAGCCTTTGCAAATATACAAAAAACAGCATCCATGTGACCGCATGCAAGATTGGTATAAAATCAGCAGGGTTTTAATACATTTCACCCTGCTTATGCTTATGATTTGGCCTCAAAGGAAGCCACGTGTTCTGCCTCTCCAAAAACTACAGCCTGGTTGTAACCGAAACCATGTGCTGTGCGCAGCGTACCATGTGGTGCCTTCTCGGCTGCTTCTGAGACTGTTGGAGGACGGGGGGAGGTTAGGAAACCGCAACATGACAAATGTTGTACTAATAACACTGTCGCACCAGGCAGTGCCAGGCGAGGAAGACTCGGTTAGTTGTTTGACACATGGACGACTATATAAGGACTTCCTCTTTTTGCTTTTGCTTTAACTGTAGACTATGATAAGCAGCCTGGGTTACTATTAGCTCAATGTTAATAACAAGACATATTAACCCTGTCTGTTCTCATGCAGATTGTTATGAGGTTGGTGGTTAGAGCTTGTTGGTGTATTTTATTATGACTTCCAGCTGGCATTTTTCATCATAACCATATTCAGGATGTTCAGTGGAATGAGTTAAAACCAAAGATATTTTGTACACATGTCCTCCGCCCTAACTAATAATCTGGTCATACACATTCAATATTAAAAAGAAGATGGTGGTTGTTTTTGTGGCATCAGCATAACAAAGTAAAGACGCCCACACATGATCAGCAGTAAAAATCGCTCTGTGCTGGATGTTCCATTGTTTTCTTGTGGGGAGAACGATGCAGCCCGAATAGAAACGCAATATTGATTCACTTGAGTATCACGATATTATGTTGTATGAAACTATATTGATTCTCAAAAAGACTATAGATTTTTAATTGATAGTTTACATGCCAAACATTTTGTGGTTTATTTTGTGTTGATAAACGTAAATGCAGATCCCACTGTTCTGATTGCATAAAAAACAGTTAGCTATTCTTTACTCAGATTTTATGCATATGGAGGTGTGTTTTTTATACTTTGAGTAAATTACATTTTTCTTTTTTAAATCCCAATTTATCATCTTGCTTACAGTATCGCAATATAGGGCTGCAATTAATGATTATTTTCATTGTCAATTAATCTGTAGATTATTTTCTTGAGTAATACATTTGTTGTTTAGGCTATGAAACGTCAGTGTGAAAAATATCAATCAGTATTTCCCAAAGCCCAAGATGACGTCCTCAAATGTCTTGTTTTGTCCACAACTCAAAGATATTCAGTTTACTGTCATAGAGGAGTAAAGAAACCAGAAAATATTCACATTTAAGAAGCTGGAATCAGAGGATTTTGACTTTTTTTCTTAAAATGACTCAAACCGATTAATTAATTATCAAAATGGTTGGCGAATAATTGATTAATCGTTGCAGCCCAATCGCAATATATCACAATATATTGAATCGTAATCCCTGTATCATGATACGTGTCGTATCGCCAGATTCTTGCCAATAATGCACAGCCCTAGTAGCCAGCTCAGAGTAAAGCTTGAACCTCTGTGACTTGAATAACTATCGCATGCGACTGTAATAGCAGGGACAGATGGCAGGAGGGGAATGCCGTCTGACTACAGCAACCCGGAGTGTGACAGGGACATGCTCTACTAGGTGAGAAGAATGCGTTGTGACACTCCTCCAGGGCACCTTGTGAACAGCGTGACAGTGGCATGAAAGCGTCAACATGCCAGTTTTCACAGCGCACCCCTCTCTGTGCAGGCCTGCCAAGACTACCGACACTGCAGTTCAACTTCCACACCACGGGAGAAAGTCGCACTGATGCTGCTGGAAGTGTTGCTGCGACATTTTACCATCAGGATCTGTTTTGCCCAGTCTTGAAAAAAATATGCTTCTGTGAGCAGTGGGATGGGAGATAAGCTCATTAGTTGCCTGAGGTTGTTATTGTCACTGAGGGCTGTAAATGGCTTTTATAATTCAATCAACTCCACCTTGGCTGCGCAGTGAGTCAACTCTCTGCCCTCCACAAACTGTGTCAGAGCAGCTGTTGCACCAGATCATATTGCGATGTTACGCAAAGACCGCAGCGATAATGTGACTAGCACACAATGGCATTTTTATGTTGTGCACCAACAAAACAAAGACAACTGTGTTGGGTTGGCCCAAAACCACCCCGCTAGCACAATTCCACGAAGTGTGCTCAGTCACTAGTAACTTTCCAAGCCCAGCCCTATGGAGTTTAATGTTGCTTGTTTTGGCAGAGAGACCGTATTTTGGCAGACACTGACAAACCTGCTCACCTGTAATCAAACCACAGGAGCCAACACCCTTCTTTCATGTTTCACAGTATCACTCCATCTCTCTATGTCTGTCTCTTAGTTACATAAGTGCACGATTAGCACAAACAATTTCCAGCTTCACCTAATAATCAGTCCTGCGATGCCTATTTTAAGTACGGAAACAAAATGACCATCAGTGTCATTCACAAAATAATGAGACTAGTAATTGCCTCGTCTTTTACTTCCAGGGGAGTGGCTCATAAAATAAGCTGCATTCTCTGCTGATGAATTATTACTATTCATTCTGATGCCCTGCAGGCGGCTTTCACATCACAGAGGCCCATATTTCTTGGCAGCAAACATATTAAGAGTTTGAACCTCTGTCATGCCTACTCTGCAACCTTCCTGATACCCTGTAACCACCTCCAGTCATAATCAGAATGGCAGACTGGTGCAGGGAGGGTGAATAATTAATGCTGTGTTTTTTGGGTTTGCTTATTTCACTAAGCAAAAAAGAAGTTTCTTGCCCTCATCGCCTGCGGCCGAATACTTAGCTTGCCTGGCACTGCGTTCAGCTTCTAAAGGGATGATGCCTTGCTCAGAGAGCCAAACCATAACATAAGATTCGACACAGGAAAAACAAACCTGTGCGGGAATAAAACTCTGGATGAACTCCTGTTGCGCTGCAAACGGGAGGGAGACATCAAAGCATTTTTTTACAACACGCGAAAACACTAATAACTGCGAGGCTAAATCATGTCATTAGCATGAGAGCTGACATTTTCTTGTCAGGGGGAACACACGGTTTAGTAGGTGGAGGTGGCTGTGGGGCTGATGGGTGTCGTTGGCAGAGTCCTCCATGCCGTGACACATGTTTATCCAGGCCACCAGACAGACAGACAGAGAGCAGATAGCGGCTCGCGGGCTGAGAAGAGCGGGGGTGCCCTGTTGTTTCCATGCTGCCAGGAAACTCTGGAGTGTCCTGTGCTCCGTCCCTGTCACAACGTGCTGCAGTCTATCTCCTTCCACTTTGGAAAAAAAACACTATTCACACACACCATCTTAGATAAGAAGGGATATTATCCATGATCTCAACCTCTACCGTGATGATGGAAATGTACCAACTGACTATTCACTAAGGCCTGTCGCCGTTAGTTACTGTTGCTATGTCAAGCTTTCTGTTTGCACACGGCACGACCGCCGTTAACAATGATAGCGTGGCAGAATTACCTCACGAAATTTGTAGTAATATTTAAAACAATGGGTCTCTGATTTCAGACAAAAGACAAAAGCAGGCTTCTCGTTGTCCAGCAACTCTCAATTTTGCCCTCCAATATAACAACTGCTGTTGTGCAAAACATGCCTGTTCAGAACGGGACGAATGCTCAGCCTGTGTCGTTGCTGCTTGTAGCTTTCTCAAGAACCGCTCATACAAACTTCACACTCAACACTTTATTTTTGTCATCAGAACCACTATAGCTAACCATGGCGTCACTTTAGGATTAGGCAACAAAACCACTATAGTTAGGTTTAGGAAAGAACTACATGGTTGGGCTTAAAACTACTACGTTTGTACAGTGAAAATGACACTGAACGTTGTGAACACGAGACACGAACGCATGGGACACAAACAGCGGTCTCCTGGATGAAAGCCTTGTGTTTTTTGGACCCATCCACCTCCCCTCCCGCACGGCCGGTGTCTCTTTTTGCTCTCTAAACTACGTCACCACACTCCTGGCGCCCTTTCTATGTGTGTTTACTGTTGCCGCGAATGGGTTTACATTACAGTCAATGGCGCTAAAAGACTGAGGTTAAGCTACATGCATCCAGGCAAAAAAAGTTAGCATCCTCACAAGCTGATAATTCATGATGTGGTTCTTCGCTTTCGAAGTAAGTAAGTAAGTAGTGGATATGCTAACAGTTGCAGCCTAGAGCAGATGGACACACTGCGTGATCAGTTCTTTACACTTTTGGTCTTCTGCTTTTGGTTTTGGAAAGGCACCAGCCTCTAAACTCTCAAAGAAAAGAGTCTCTCTCCTAACAGCACACCACATCAACATGTGGAGAAATCCAAAGCTCGACAGACCTGCTGTGACTAGTTGCTAAGCTACGATTGGACAATCACTGTTTGAGGGGGGACTTTAGCAAATGGTCAGATGTGTTCCCCAGACTTTTTGACCTCCTGTCTAAAGCTGACATTTATCCAGAGAGGATGTGTTTCTGAAATCACCTCCATCTCCGAAGCCAATGTTCCAGAGCAACAGCAATCACAGCTTTTCCTTTCTCCCATCAGATGTTAAAGTTAGCCTCTGTAGCCTTATCTACAAACAGCACCACACCTGACTGTCTTTAGCTGTCCCTATCTCCCTCTCTACATGATCTACAGCACCTGCTGCCTGTCACAGATAGACTTAGCCCGTACTAAATCCACATTAACGCAAACACACCACAAAGTTCAGCGGCGTTATATGCTGTGGCAGGCAAATCGATGATAAATCTCAGTTTTCATAATGAAAAATGTTCAGGGAAGTACTTACTGCGGAGCAATAATACTGAGGATGCGTTATTGTATTTTCTCTATTGATCCTGCAGATTTATGCAGCCACACTTGGATTTGTTGTCTGTTGCTGAAAACAAATAAAATGTGTCTGGCGTATAGTGAGTGAGATATTTACACAAAGCCTCTTTGGGTTTGATATTAGCTCTTAAAATGAAACATAAATTCATCATACTGTCGCTGTCCATCAGGGAGAGAGAGGTCCATGTGTTTATCTGCTTTACAGTTGCTAACATGAAAACACAGCCTCAGCATCAATTTGTCAGCTTGTCTGGATGGGTCTTAAAATGGTGTCATTATCACAGCAGGAGCAAATCCCCCTTTCCAGATTGCCTGAGGTTGCACTGCTTTTAGGCCACCCAGCGCCTTCCAAAGCCACGGAGTTATTACAAACATTCAACAGGTTCTTGTGCTGACCAGGAATCTGTAGCTGTTTGTGTGAAGGTCGACAACTTACTTCCCAATCGGTCACAGCCCGGTCACACAGAGCTTCTGTACAGCTGCAGTCATATGATCTGGAGTATAGTTGATGCTTTGAACCTAATTAGACATGCAGTGTTTTCTGTGAGAGAAGTCAACAAGTTACTGGAGGGAAGCTGGTTTGAAGCCAAATGAGATACGACTGTGACATGGTTAAGGATCTATGGGGGCAGATAATTAAGGGATAATGTTCAGCGAGCCGGTCATTGTTGTGAAATAAACCCAGACAGGGCGATATTTTACAACAATGACCCGCTAGCTGTACATTATCCCGCTTATTACAGAGCTACTTACTTAAGAAATCAATAATTTGACACAAAAATGGTCCTTCAGAGTCTGACATCAGAACTGCGTCCATAGCAACGGTCTGTTATACATAGCAACGGTCTGCTATAAAGAAATAACAGACTGTAGAACGCTGTGACCGAGTCGAGTATTCAACAAAGCCGTGTAATAATATCATTTATAAACTGTTCAATGTGTCTCTGACCAAGACCCCAACCCCTAAAAAACTGCAGATGATTATTATTATGAGACAATGGAAAACGGTTACACCCTTGTCATTTGAATGGATTGAACTAAAGTCCAACAAGATTGAACTAAAGTCCAACACAACAGTGTTAGAACGAGTCATATTCAGACTCTCAGGACGCTAAGACTTGTTCCTGAAAATATGGAGCCCATTCCTGGACCACATCAACAACAGAAAATATCAAAGAACTGATCCCACATCACACATAGCAAACGTCAACTGATAAAGCCCATTGTCTTTTCCCCTTTTTTTCTTCTTTCCTTCTTTTTTAAATTAAATTAAATGTATTTATTATTGTATCTTTATTTTATGTATCAATTATTTAGTCATGGAGATATAGGGTGGCTGGGGGAGTGTTTATAATATGAAAATGTCCTAAGAAATGTCTTGTAACCTTCATATTACAACAAAAAGTAAATTTTCAAAATGTCAAATATCAATAAAAACTTTTTTTTCTTTTTTTTTTAAAGCTGCTTAGCCCAGAAAGGAACAATATATAATAGTAAAATGTTTTATAGTCTCTCTGAGATAAAAAAAAAAAAAAAGACTCCACCGGCAACAGAAAATGAATGGCAGTCCCAGCTCTCAAGTACAACTAAGTGATTGCAAACTAAACAGACTAAAGTCTTCATTCTGTAATTTCTCCTATTACACAACCATCTATGGTGGAGTCAGCCTGGTGTCACATGACTGGTCATCTGTCGCAGATGACGCCTGCTGCCACTTCTTCAAAACAGAAATTGAGTCATCGGGCAACGCATTCACGCCTAAAACAAGAGCTTAGTTTCACATCCTGATGACTTGTGAACATGACAAATCTTTGTATAGAGTTTTCAGCAAAAAATAGAGAGTCTTGTGTTTATGCTGGATAACCTGGATGCTTTTCAGGTTAACCATACAGTGACATTATTTCAATAGAATACTTCACAATGAACTAGTGCTGCAACTAAGGATTATTTTCACTGTTGATTAATCTGTCGATTATTTTCTTGATTAACCGATTAGTTGTTTGGTCTATAAAATGTCAGAAAATTCCAAGATGACGTCATCAAATGTCTTGTTTTGTCCACAACTCAGAGATATTCAGTTTACTGTCATAGAGGAGTAAAGAAACCAGATAATGTTCACATTTAAGAAGCAGGAATCAGAGAATTTTTTTACTTTTTTTTCTTAAAAAATGACTCAAACCGATTAATCGATTATAAAAATAGTTGGCAATTAATTTAATAATTGACAAATAATCGATTCATCGTTGCAGCTCTACAATGAACCACATAAACCCACCTGATTTAATAAAGAATATGTTGAAATCGATCTGAATTAATGTGGCTGCAGCCGAGGTTTACTAAAAATATAACATGACTTTCAGTTGGGAAGTGATTCAAAATATTTATTTGCCAGTTGACAAAATATTATTTTATTGTGATTTTCAGAATAAAAGTTCTCTTTTCTGCCTTTTGAAAACATGATTTTGTAAAATTCCCCAGCACAGTACACCTCATTATGTGTTTCTTTTGAATCGTCTACACCAAAGCTTGCCTGCATTTCTGGAGGGCACTGTATGGTTCAAGGGTGGGTAGCTCCGGTATGTGTGTGTGTGTGTGTGTGTGTGTGTGTGTGTGTGTGTGTGTGTGTGTGTGGGTGGGTGGCTGGTTTTGTGTGTGAATGAAACAGCATGGGAGAAGAAGGGTGGGTGAGTGGGTGGGGGCGGGGGAGAATGAATAACGTGTCAGGCTTTTTAGTTGAGAGACTTCTTGTGTTGATGAATAATTGAGCTGTAGTCAGGCGGAGAGCTGTTTCACGAGCCTCTCTGTCTCCAAGTTAAAATTAGACCCTTCTCTCTATGCAGACAGTCTCTTTGAACTGCTACTGTCTCAGAGCATCACTCAGCTCTCTCTACAGCCCACTTGGGCCTTTCAGTAGATATGAGGAGAGACGTAAACATGCTTGGCGGACAAGGGGAAAATCTGCGTTGTACAAGCCGGGGAAAAGCACTACACTATCGATATTTTCATTAAAATGTATCAGAATAAAAATGTGAGAACATTTTCCTTGTGTTGATTGGTGACGCTAATTTGATATTCAAAGCTCCTCTCTGCGGCGGTTATAATGAAGTTCTGCTCTCCCCTCTGTCTACCTGTCATACCAAGATCCCCCAGGCTTTCCTGTCTTCGCCTGGCCTCTGAGCACCAGCAGCCCATCTCAATCTGTCACTCCTGTCAGGCCCACAACGCCACCAAAGAACCCAGAAAAAGTAGGACACCGGGAACTCGTCGCACACACACTGAGAGGCATGAAATGTAGTAAAGAAATACACATTTTGCGACAGAGGCCTCGGAGTCCGTCAGTGTAATATCTGCTGTTATCTATGGGCAGCCGGCTCTAAATGGGGCATTCAGTGACTCTTCAAAGCCCCCGTTTCTTCAGGGCGACTCGGGCTGCATTGTTACTGTTTTAATTAGAACTGCTTCTCGCCTGCTCTGTGAGATTCACCCAGCCTCAACATCAAAGCGCTGCTCTGAATAATGATGTACCCCTCCATGCCTCAGGTACAGCCTGAATCTCACAGCTCCCCCCTCCTCCTCTTCCTCACCTCCTTCCAACCCTCCCTCCACACCTCTTTGTACCTCTCTGCTTCCCAATTTACTGCTATTTTCTCTGCGCGCTGACATGACACTATTTTGTCGTGTTCGGGGCAGCAAGTTGATGCTATAAACTCTCTGTGTTTGTGCTGGATGTGGCTCCACCAGCCTGGTGGTTACAGCAGCCTCAAAGGACACGCTATTTCAACTTGTACATATGTCCTGTGCTCAATGATTACAAATCAGTTTAAACACCACAACACTGCTGCTGTCCAGGTAACATCTTTGAAAGACAAAAGTACCAGCTGATACAGACTGTTTTTATTTATCACTGTGCTTTTATTTATTCATTCAAATGTTTATTTTTCAGATACACAATTACAGACTCCCCATGTTATATAGTATAGAGCGCTGCAGGAATGAGTCCTAAAACCCGGAAATGAGTTAGCATTTTAGTTCTTTTGGTTCCCTCGTCTCAAACTCAATGTTTCTTGAATAGTTTTTGTTTAGATGCCTGAAATAAGGTCTGTGGTTAACAAAAGCGTAAGAGATTTTAACGTTTTGTTCTATGATATAAAATACGTCGATAAATATCCCACTTGTGACTTTTGAAGCTTTTGCATGTCTTCAAAAAGGCGGTTGCTAACATTTGGCTAAATGAGACTACTAAACGCCATCACGCCAAACACTATAGTCCACCTATAACTTAGTGGTGGTGGCGTGAAAAGTAAATTGTTCGTTCCATTGCAACATCAGCACCCAGCAGCAGAGCCACGCTTCCGCCATTTTGGGCTGAAAGCTTCGTGTGCAGCTCAGTAACAACAGAACTAAAGGTTTTATCCTCCGCCTGTTATACCCCTGCTGCTCTGTTATGTTCTCTGGTTTTGATTGAGTTTATTTTGTACACAATAAAGCAATCAGACTGCTTATGGGAATATTATCAGGCTCTCTTTGTGTGGAAGCTATTATTTCATACCTGTTTACACAGAGTACACAAATCAACTCAGCTACCTTCTTGACAGGAGATCAAAGCTACATAATAGGAGCCAACATGCCAACTGATGTGACTTAACCTAAAGGAATTCACCAGAACATACTGAACTGATGACGTTGACTCTTTCTTTCAAACATCACCTTGTATAATCCGACCATGGCCTCATGCTGACTTTCACTGCCGTTCCTCTGTGCTGACTCACAGCTGCATTCCTCCCTCTGTAAACACACACAAGAAGAATGAGGCAACACCAAAGAAGCATCATGAAATATTGAGGTTATGCAATCTCTTGACTCGTGGTGTGCTCAGCTGATTATGCACAAGACGTGACACCCATTACTGCAAATCTCATTTTAATGAGATCAAAACATAGTATGAATCTAGGGAACAATGCACAAATGATTTAATTCTTAACCTCCTTGAATTGCATTGTGTATTGTATTCAAAGCAGGTCGTGGACCGTCCTCTAGTCAGACGGCAGCGCGTTGTGGGAGCTGATTTAAAATTTAAATAAAAACTGGAAGAGTTACTTAATATTTCGCAACCTACTTCAATAAATGTGACTTTTCAAAGTCATGCAATCCTGCTCGGCTGACGTGGCTCGACTTCGACATGCTGAAGTAAATATTTTAGATTATTTTAGGACATGTCAGATAGGGCTGCAAATAATGATTGTTTTCACTGTTGATTAATCTGTTGATTATTTTCTCAAATCGATTAGTTGTTTGGTCTATAAAGTGTCAGAAAATGGTGAAAAAATGTCGATCATGTCGTGTGGTGAGTTTACAAAGTTGACCCAATCGCAGAGTAACAGGCAGGACAGGTATTTAGAAATAAAAGCGAGCTTTAATAGAGCTGAAAAATCCAAAACAACAAAAGGCAGGGAGGGGAACCAAGTACCAAAAGAACAAATAGAAACAAACAACAAAAACCAAACAGAGGACCAAAACCAAAAATCACAAACCAGGGAAACACGAGGAACACCAGGATCAGAGCAGGAGGAAACAAGGAACACGGAGGACAAGGTAGACGGGGCTGGAGAGACAAACGAACCGACAAGGGCAGAGGGGAACACACAGGCTTAAATACAAGACATGATTACACACAGGTGAAACAAATCAGGGCGGGGCAGACAATCAACAAAAGGCGGGAAAACAAACAAAGGAGGGAAGTAAAACCAGACAAGACACAGGAGGAGTGAATTACCAAAATAAAACAGGAAACACCGGAATAATATAGAAGACACCAAATCCAAAATCACAAAAGTAAATAACCAGAGGCTGACACAGAAAGAACATGACAGATCAGTGTTTCCCAAAGCCCAAGATGACGTCCTCAAATGTCTTGTTTTGTCCACAAGTCAAAGATACACAGTTTACTGTCATATATAATGTGTTAATTAATGAGCTTTAGGGTTGGTTAACTAGCTGGTAGGAAGATTTTCCATCTTTGGAAGGAGCCAGGCAAGGAAACAGTTTCCTTGTGCTAAGCTAAGCTAAACTAACGAACTTTTGGAAAGATGCAAATATGCAAATAAATGTTTCACAAAATGTTCAACTGATCCTTTAAGAAAATAAATGTCAGTTTCATGCTGTGAATGTTACATCGATCTTTCAGGTAGTTTTAACCTCGAGTGTGATGTCAATTAAAACTGACTAGCATGGTAATAAGGTCAACTAAAAACATATTTTCCAGTAAGTCACATTTACAAGCATTGCAGAAGGGGTTGGAAGTACATAATTTCCCCAACGTTCACGTTCTACTTCTTATTTTGTTAAGGCAGGTTTAGCAGTGTGATCCCACTTTGATCACATCGCGTTTTTAATCTGGCCCCTGCCATCGTCATTAGGCGGTAAAGTGTTTGTTGTTTGGATAAAGGCCCGTCAACTTGTTACAAGGCCAAGATTAATTGCACCAGTTGAGGTGATCCAGAGCGTTGCTTGGTGCTGTATTGATGGGGGCTGCTTTGGCCCGTTTAGCCTGCGAGGCCTTCAGGGAGTAGAGCGTTCAGAGCAGCCCAAGGCCGTAGCCTGACGCATCTATCACGAGGATTACATCATCAAAGGTCGGCTGCATTAGGAGTTCACAGCTTCCCGTGTGAGAGAGTATTCAGGCATGCTGCGATTTTACGATTTAACTGCGAAACGTCAAAGAGCTTTCTTGCAATATAATCAGATTTATGTCTCTCAGCCTCTCTTCTGGCTCAGATAATGACGGTACTCAGACAGTATAGCACACATCATAATGTTTTTTTTTTGCAGAGAGTCTATGTAGCACAGCTCCCCACTGGGATTTCAGACAACAGTGAACTCACAGATCTATTTTTGTGATATTAGATGAATGCATTGCATGTTTGCGTTTGTGCAAGGGGAGGGGGTTGTGTGTGTATGTGTGTGTGTGTGTGTGTGTGTGTGTGTGGGTGTGACAATGAAACAAAATCAACCACTGTAATTGGCGCTCACCTCCTGATGAAGCTATTTGAGAGTCACCGGCCCCAGAGGTCACGGAGAGGATGAACCATGACGATGACATCACAGCCCAGAGCGTAACAACAAACGCTGTCTTGTTTTTAGTGAAAACAAAGCGTGTTTGTTCACAGCCCCCTTTGTCTCTTTCAAGATCCTGTGAGTTGAAAATGTGGCGACACAGTTACACTGACCTTTGTTCCTCCGGTAACAGACTCTCTCTGTGTCGGGCTGCAGAGGATTGGAGGGCTGAGAGCGGCCCTTTGGAGTTGAGTGCTGATCACATGAGCGGCTAAAATAACAAAGCGGTCTGATTCGGGCCTTTGTCTGCTTACAATCACGTGATTCAGATCGCCAAAGAACTGAATGTCGACACATAATATAATTAGTAATATTGTAACCAGAGAACCGGCATTGAAAGCTTTGTCATCTGATAAAATCAGGCTGTATCTCCCCGTGAGGTCCGCTGAAATCACAATGCATAATGCGCTTAATGCACCAACACAGGACCTATTCTACTCAAACAGAATATCATTCATTAATGCATTTTGAAACTTAATTAGTACATCCTTTACCAGCTTGCTGTGGAAATAATGTCAAGTGACTCTTTGAGGTTTAGTCAACCCGACATAACCACCTCTTTAAAGGTACAGTGTGTAGGATTTAGCGGCATCTAGTGGTGTGGTTGCAGATTGCAACCAGCTGAATACCCTTCCGCTCACTCCTCCCTTTCCACAGCCCTGTCTCCTAAAATGGGTCCAACACACACTGGACTTTTCCCCAGGAGACCGCTGTTTGTGATCCATGTGAAACGTAGTCATTTCTTGTGTTTTCATTTTGTTTTCAAGTAACTTTATGCCAAACCATGATGTTATTTTTACTTAACCTAAGAAAGTAGTTTTGTTGCATTTCCGTTTCGTTAATCACGTGTTTAAAACCGCGACCGTAATCTGGTAGAAAATACGTTTCCCTCAAAACATATTTTGATTATGCAGTTTGGTTGTATTGGAACGAAATTTTGTGGGAGACAGAGTTGCTTTCCAAGACTGCTGTAACGTGAGCCGCCGAGTGCAAAATTGTGGTAACGTTGTTCGCCTCCCTTAGAGGCCATCCTCACCATAATAACACTACTTTAGGAGCAACGGAAGTTAAACGGCGGCTGGCGGTTTTGCACTCTCACAAGTGTGTCAGAGAACTATGGTGGCCTTCAGGTAACGTAAAAACAAGAAAGGCTCTCTATAGAGCCAGTGTTTGGTTTGTCCGTTCTGGGTTACTGTAGAAACACGGCGCAGCAACATGGCGAACTCTGTGAAGAGGATCCGCACCCTTGATATGAAGGGCTCATTCTAAGCTAACGAAAACACAGCGATTGTTAGTGTCAGGTGATTATACACTAATGAAAACATCGTTATGAATATTATACTCCATTTCTGCTAATAGATCCCCCGAAATGCTACACACTGTGCCTTGAATGTCCCAGATGTTGAGAATAACAACATCAGTGAGTCAGCACAGCTGTCTATCCTTCTAAGGATATTGTCAAACTCCTCTGAGGATAACACGACAATGACTCTGTTGTCTTCACAAGTCTTCACAGAGGTGTACTCTCTTATGAGGGGAACAAGATTGCAAATTGCAATGTTAGACCAAGCATAAAAATGTGATGAAAATGATTTATGGAGCAATCTGCGAGTATCCCTCCTAATTAATACAGTGTCATATTGTACACGGACGAGGCTTCTCTGATGAACTACAGGACAAGAAGACACTGGGAATCCTGGATGATTTTCAGTAAGCGGCAACCAAATAAATCAAGTAGTTTCGAGGTGGGAGCCGTGGGGGACATGCAATTAAGTAAATGACATGGCATCTTCCTCTCATGCGCCGAGCCAAACGGGCTGTAATATTACTACCACGTGTGAGTTGAATGGAAATGGGAGCATTATGTCTGTGCAAAGATCTATGATAACATTTACAGCCAGCAGAGAGAGTTGATGCTGGAGTATGATGTCTGACATTAACATTTCAGGCATGTAGCAGCTGCTGGTATGCAGCGGGGCTTCTAGCAGAGACGGAGTAAGTTAGATTAAGTAGAGTTAAAATTGAATGCATCACCAGGATTACAAGTCAATAATATAGACTGTAACAACAACACCACAGTAATAGTCTACTGCTCAAATATTTGAATATCATCATTAAATGAAAGGGGAGCACATTACAACATTTCTTAAATGTGCTGAACTTGATATTCAGAACATTAATATAGCAGCACACATCTATTTAATATGTAAAGACATAGAGGAGTAATGTCTACCTGAGCAGAAAATGAAGTCACTCTCCCTCCAACCCGGTCTCACGGCCATTCTGCGTGTCATGGGTACGCATTTTAGCCTAGTCATTTGTACGCCACGCAAACGTCTGCAGTTAGGTTCAGTCAACAAAATCACTTCGTGAAAAACATCATAGTTGGGCTTAAAATAAGTACGTAAACTAAGCAAAATATGTATGGAAACAACGTAACACAACAACTGAAAACACGTCACAAACACCATTAACGTAATTTACAAAACAAAACACTGGTCTCCTGGTTAAAGGCTGGTGTTTGTTGGATCCATCCACCTCCTGACCCACCCAAAATAAATGCTCTTTCTCGCTTTTTATACTACATCACTAACTCTTAACCCTTGCATTACATTGCAGCCAATACAGGATACATGGCGTACAAATGACAAGTGGAAATCAAGAAAGGCGTTCTTATTGTTCATATATCTTGAGGTCAGAGGTCAAGTGATCCCTTTAAAGATGGCCATGACAGTTTTTCCTCGCCAAAATTTAGTGTACGTTTGGAGCGTTATTTAGCCTCCTTTGCGACCAGCTAGTATGACATGGTTGGCACCAATGGATTCCTTAGGTTTTTCTAGTTTCAGATGATGCCAGTATCTTAACGCAAGTTACGTTACAGAAATTAGTGGTGTTAAAACAAATTAGCCCGTTATTAGCCCTAAAGTAAAATTGACATGACTTCTAAATGGTCTTTGAGGTGAGTTAGTTTTGTTTTCAATGTCAAGAAGGGCTTTGAAACTCAACATAAAGTGTAGTTTGGATCAAACAATGAGAGCATGACAGGCCATCAGCAGCCCCTCCCTTCAAGTACAAAAGACAGCCAGAAATACCGCCAATCATCAGAGACATCAATCTCTGTGCTCATGTCTGTGCCCATCGCTCAGCCTGGTACTGTCAGCAGTTCCACACCCCCTCAGGATTCCCACAGCGCCATGTGGCAATGAGGGTCACATTGCATTCTGGGAGAAACTCTCAGCTAAGATCCCCTCTAGGCACGGCCCCACCCCCCCACGCCACTCCACCCCCTCCAACAATCTTGCCCGGTCTCTTCCAAAAAATTCCTTGGCCTCCAGGGCACCACAGAACCCAAAATAACAGGACACATCAGCACTTTCATCTGCATCCCCGAGCAAGCTCAGACACTGCAGCAGCAGCTGTTAGACCACTCACAGGCACAGATAGAAAAGCACTAAGGCGCTATAGTTGGCACACCCCCTTTCCCCTCCAGTGATACGAGCACAGACGGAGCCAGGCTCGGATAAGGGTGCCAGGCTAGGTGTGGCTGACAGAGTTGTCCTTTAGCTGTCCTTCACAAATATTCACCCAAATGAAAAAGTAAACAATTTGCCTTCATCGTATTGTAATGAGACCATCATCTGGTTATTAGATTGTGAGCTAATCAGTGGCATATGTTCAAACATATTTACATTTTACAACATATGGCCACAAGATACATAGCTTAATACATTTTGTATTTGTTTATTTATTTGTAAATCATCGCCTATTCATGAAAAGCAATAATACTGACAAAGCTGAGAACAAGTAGACAGATAAAGGGGCAGCGATTTCTCACTGAGGTCACTTAAGACAGCTTGTTTTACAAAGTATATGCTTTAAACTGAGCACAATACAGCCTGTTCCAGAGTGACAGATTGTATCACAGTACAAAGGAAACACTGAGATATATATTTTTACTTCATCACTATTAAATGAAAAAAAAGCATTACAGTGTCACAAAGAGATAGAGAAGGTAGCTCTGATCAAGGTCGCAGCTCGAGACAGACTGATTAGGTTGCTGTGGCACTTTGTAGCTCAACAGACTAAAACGCATGACTTATGTTGCAAGTTGTGACTTTGCAACAGAGCCAGCGCTCTGCCTGATGTATCTGAGGTCATTCTTTCACAATGCCTGATGGAGGAGTGTACCCCTGCCAGTAATAACTCACCACCAAGCTGTTTGCTGCAGGGCACAATCACCGACCTGATAACGTGTGCAGCGAGGACACAGAAATTCACACCCTGCAGAGCCAATAAAAGACATGTTTTGATCATAAAAAGATAAAGAAAAATAACAAAGTTCCATACATTTATTCTCTTAAAGACATTGTTGAATTTTCTTTTTAAACAAAAGTATGTACAGTCAGTCTTCAATCACCAAGAATAACACTGTGTCAACTCTGGTTCTTGCATTTGCTCCTAGAAGCAAACTAGCTCCTCGGTGGCTGAAAACACGTGTGCTACAGTACCAGCCTGTTCTCAGTAGCAGGGCGTAAATTACAGACGCTTTGTCACGCCCATTGACGTGTGATACCGACGCACAAAGCACCCACTTTCAATTAACTACAAGGTAAAGCCATCCGCGGCAACAGTAAATGCTCAGAGAAGGTGATAAAGAAGGGAAGGCGTATAAATAGCACAACATTACACAGATATTCCGCATGTCATGAGTAAAATATTTTAGCCTTTTTGCATGTCATTTGTACGCCACGCAAACATCCGCAGTTAAGTTGAGGCAACAAAACCACTTAGGTTAAAGATAAACATCATGGTTGGGCTTAAAATAAGTACGTAAACTAAGTAAATACGTACGGAAACAACGTAACGTAAGTACGGAAAACACATTTTCACTACGATCGAAAAGTGACGCCGAGGGGTCTGACAAAGCGTGAGTATGTGACGAGTTGGGATGAGAACATGTTGACAGTACCTGTAAGTGTGGATTCATCCAAATTAGTAGCAGTACGTTGGGCTTGAGCACACGTTCAATTAGCACAAATGGCCATGTTCATGGGTGGGAAGCCAGTGAGGGATCATGTTGATGTTGTTGCACTGCTAGCGACTCCTACTGGTTGGCAGAGGCAACCGGTGTAGAGGGGAGGTTTAACGTGAACTATGCAGTACAATTTCATTGAGCATTTTAAATTCAAAATGTAACGATAAGGTTTTCTATGGACTCTGTTGCTGTGTGTGCTCTCCTTGTTTCCCTGGCAACGGACATATTGACATGCTGCAGTGCTGCTGCTGGAGGTTGGCGGGCAGCCAGGAAGCACCCCGCCTGCACACAATCTTACATTCTGTCTGTTGCCAGCACTATCACTCCAGCTTCACGCAATTCCCATCTCACTTTTTTGTTCCCCATCTTGGTGGGTTTCTGAGACCAGCTGAATGCCAATCTGAAGACTAATGACTTGGGTGGACTGGTGTAGTGTGCGTGTGAGGGAAAGAAAGATGGCACGGCGGGGAGGGAGAGCGAGCGAGAGCCGGAGAAAAACATGGAGGAGGGAGGGGCGAAAGGCTGTGCCATGCAGTGCTCGCATGTTAAGATGAATAGAGGGAAAGGCGAGCCTCGTGTTATGTTACGAGAACATAGTAGTGGCTGGGGGGTTGGGCTCTGCATCAACAGATGGATAAACCCGGGAGAGGAATGCGTGCCAAGCGCCAAATGTATCAGCGGCTTGCTGGGGCATGAAAATGTCAGGTGTCAGCGGCGAGCCATGCGGTCGCTGCTATTCATACAATCCACCATGTGCTGGATGTACACATAAGGCCTTGTGAACGGGGATGACGGGGGTTAAGGGTAATAGTACTGCCGGGGAGAGGAGGATAGATGAGTGGGTGACTCACCTCTTTATCAGCCGTGGATACAGACTCCCTGGCCTTATGTGTTCAGACAGGTTGGGCAGGGAAATGTCAACACCAGGGAGGGTTGTGCATGGCTAACAACCTCGTGGACGCATAAGGGCTAGTATTATCTCATCTGCATTATCCAACACTGCTGGAAAGACAAGTGTTGACTGCTCATGTTAGAAACATAGCAACGCACGCCAACTAGTATGTGCCTTTGTCTCGACACATGCAGTTTGGACACTTACCAAAATTAAGTTTATTCAAGTGTGCTATTAGTATACTTCTTTTAAACTTAAAATAAGAGAGTATACTTTCAGTTTACGTTTCATGTACTTATCAGAGATATACTTAACAAAAGTATACATAAGTATACTTTGCTCATACTGACAAGTATACAGAAGAGTCTAAGTATACTTGTCTTATACTGACAAGTATATAGAAAAGTCTAAGTATACTTGTCTCATACTGACAAGTATACAGAAAAGTCTAAGTATACTTGGCTTATAAGCCTACTTGTACTTAATCTTTTGATTGAGATATACTTAAGAAAAGTATAATTAAGTAGCCTTATAGCCTTATAGGCCTACAGAAAGGTATACTTGTTTGTAGTTGTGCTTACTGTTTGATAGAGTAGCCTATTAAAGTGTGTGAGCGTGTTGACTGATCATGTTAGAAACATAGCAACGCATGTGCCTTTGTCTTGACACATGCAGCTCAGAGAGGAAATTTGCAAATGCAATTTAGTAGCTTCTTCTTACCCTCCAGTTAGTGACTGGCTGGTGAACAAGTAACCCCATCAAAACACATCAGTTGGCATTTTGTTACACCGCCTTTTCCAAAGCCCTCAGGGTCTGTGTCAACTGCGTCCTTGTCCAGACAAAGCCCTCTAAACCCGGGATTTCATTTCCACATTGTGCCCCGGTGTCCCCCTCATTGTTGATTTTTCCACTATGTGCAAGGCCAGGGCATTTGTACCAGTCTGCTAGGCCCACGTCAAAAGAAAAAGTATCCGCTGTTGACGGCTAGGCCATTCTTGTTATTCATGTCATGCCTGGTGGTTTAGTAGGGCAGGGTGCAGAATTTTCCAGAAGCAGCTGTGTGCTAGTGGAGCTGACAGTGCGCCAGCCCAAAAGGGTTTCTATCTCTCTGCTTTCTCTCTCCCGCCCCTCCCTTCCCCCTCCATCGGCATGCTTGGCTCGCTGCCCGGACTTACTCAAACTCACACTCAACCAGAAATATCCGCTCTCCCCCCTCCCCCCGCCTCCCTCCCCTGAACATATCCCTCTGGCTCAACAGAGAAGCTTCCATCACTCCGGATGACATTGGATCATTTTTCTCCCCCTGCACATTCCAGCCAACGAGGAGGACAAGGGAGGGGAGCGGTTTGTGCTCTGTGATTATATCATTACAGAGCAGCAGACATGTATACAGTATATCCAGCACAACCTGTCATTAGCATACTTCATTTGATGATGGCTAAATACAAGTGTGCTTTTGTTGGATGCAACCAACTGGATCGCCTTTGAGCCAGAATTAAATTCGAGAATGCTTTCTCCAAATTTGAGCTCAACCTTGAGCTATAAAAACCCTTCTCTTATTTACTGTACCATTATCCCCCCCCACCACCCCACTCCCCCGACACCTGTTGTGACACGCTCTGCCCGAGTTATCAGATACTCCGAAGGCTCTTCTGGCGGTCTAAATAAACCAGTCCAAGCGACACAGTTGTGTAATACACTCGAAGTCACCGGCTCCAATAATAGCACACACCTGTCAAACACAGGCCCTGCTTGTTCTCTCGGCTGACCTGACCTCCTCTCGCTCCTTAACTCCAACTCAAATGTTCCACGGCTGGGAGACAGCGTAAACACTTCTCGAGAAAATTATTTTCGCAGACACAAAGAGAGAGGGAGGGAAAAAGAGGTGCAGGTAAAAGCAAGAGAATAGAACATTTTGACTGGCAAGGGAGGGCGAACAAAGGCGATAAAAGCTTTATTCTGCCTCTGCAGAGATTGTGCAGTGGCTGCCACTATAAAGCCCTGATTGACAACAACATTAGCACTCAGAGGAGAAATTGCTCCCACTCACTGTTATGTAACATACAAAGAAACTACAGCGAGGTTGCGGATGGGTATTAGTGTGCTCATATGTGTGTGTGTGTGTGTGTGGGCATGTGCACACGTCGTATTCCCAGATAAAAACACAAGTGACAGAATATCTCATCTTATCTTCTGACAACTGTATGCCTTCGAGGAGATGAAAGGAGATGTACAACACGCTGAGGATCTCTGAGGAATCCTGGTTTTACTGCAGCACATAAAAGTTGTCTCAGACAATTTTTGTGGCGCTTTGTTGTTAGGCGACACGATGGTGAAAGTTTAATTGTGTGGTTGTGGCGGAGGCAGTTGATTTTCGTTGCATGCAGACACTGAGTGTCCCAGCTTGAACTGGCGGTAATTGTCCGTGGCAGAGGCCCCTTCGGAGGAGCGAGCGAAGAACAACAGACAGGGACGCGAGGAAATGAGCATCCCATAATGCATCACTGCAGATCTGCCGACACACCCCGGAAACTGAGCCATTCATCAGCCCACCAGCCCGTCTCCTCATCAGGCCCTTCACAGACCAGCATTCAGCTGAAACATTTTACTACATCATATTACTGTAGCTGTTATGTTTCCCATATTGAAAATGTCTTTTTTATTACAAAGCAGGTTTAAGTGCTATATAAATACTGTCAAAGTATCGAAACGCTCAATCCAGAGATAAATACACACAGCTCATTTTCAGAATCTGTGCCTTTAAACGGCCTGTCTGTATTTCTGTAACTTTGTGATGTCACAACTGTACAACATTTCATAGTTTTAAACGTAAACAATCTAAATGTGTCCCATGTTGCGTCCGATATTCAATACTGCGGCATAAATATCCCACAATGCAATGCAGTTGTGACAACAACGTTCATAACAGACGTTGATGGACGGCTCTGTAACGTCAATAACGCTTCAACTTATATGAAAGTATAAGATTTCACTTTGCTAGCCATAATATATATTTTTAAATTAGTTCAGACTTTGATTCTCGCAAACTGTCATTTTCGTCACATGAGGATTGCACGGGTTACCATGGTTACGCGTCTCCAACTGTCAAGGAGGCTCTCAGGAAGTGACGAAGTAAATTACAGCTCAGTGTGTCCGAAAAGATACAGACTACTGTTTACTCACACAAAAGTATGTTGAACGATAGTACACATACTGAGTATGTAGTGCATAGCATGCAATTTCGGATGAGGCCTATGTGAATGACATCAGCTGACAGGAAGTAAACATGGACCTAAGCTGTTGCCTAGCAACGCAATTCCGTTGCAAAGTTGAAATGCACTAAAACGGAGCGTTTCAGACAGAGGACAAATACAGGCATATTGAGGCAGACAGTATGAGGAAAATAAAGTTGTTTTTTTTTAACATGACAGCATGTAAACATGTTCTAGTAGAAACATAAAATACAAGTATGAATATGAAAATGAGCACGATATGGGACCTTTAACGTGGATCTCTGTACCAGCCCGTTGTTTGAAATGATCTGCTCAACCTCCGTATCGTCACTTCAGGCACATTCTGCGTTACCCTACATGGGCTTTGTGTCGCTATTCAGCTTAAAAGGCTGCGCACAGATGGCCCTCACGAGCCATCACATCCATTTGAATCCAGGCTCTCAGCTGACTAAACAAGCACCTCGGGGGTGCAGAGGGACAGACAGTCACCTGCTACCCCCCAATGCCTTTACACACACACGACACAACCTCCACAAAGCTGACAGCTCAGCCAAAAGCCCATTCACCGACCATACAGACGCAACCAGCAGACAGTCAATCACTGTGATTGCATCAGTGTTTTTGAAAAGGTCTGGCTCACTGTCTTTCAGAATACACACTGCATGTTGACGAACCGTAGTTCATTTGCGATTTGCCAAAGTGCAGAGCAGCTGGCGTAGGATCCTTCTAGAGAAAAGCTGTGCTGCTAGCTGCTGTTTACTTTTAGCGCGGCTCAGATTGACGGCTAAATTTAACTTTAGCTCGACATGTTGGAGATGGCAACAAGCATCTTACTACTGTGACTGGCATGCCCCTCCCAGAGGCCCAAAATATATCTGTCTGGAAGGTAGAGTTCAGTCAGAGAGGAAGGGAAGTCACGACTTTTGTTTTACACAATTAGATCTCTATAGATGTTCAAATCTGCAGGAGGGTTTTTATAAATGGAGTAAATTTAGAGCCCCTCCTGGGCTGTATTATACAGCCACATTGTGATGTGCCGAATATTCTCGATCGCAAGAGATAGCACTCCCCTCTCTCGCCTCCTATTTTTCATTTGGCATAGTAGCAGCACGCCATCTTATCAGCTGATCCTGAGCCAGAAGCTTAGGAGCAGTTGCTCAGCAGAAAAAAGGAAGGATTGTGCTGGGCTCGGCTATAATATGAGAAAAAGCCCAAATGCTCTTGGATCAGTCCCGTGCTTTGTCCTCATCTCTCACGTTGCCTCTTTCCCTTGTTCATTTTTCATCCTCTCTGCTTTCATCTTTTTCGTCCTGCACCCCCCTCTCCTTCCTCGGCATTTGGCTCACTCTCTTCCTCCACCTCTCTCTCTCTCTCTCTGCTCCACTTATAAGATTTGGCAGCACTCCAAGATCTGAGAAAAACATTGGAGGCATAGCCTCGTTTTGATGTCTGGAAAGAGAGGGAGGCTGAGAGCGAGAGAGAGAGTCCTCATTTCCATTTCACAGCAACACCACAGCAGAGAGGAGGAATACAGGAATATTGAGAGTGTGAGCGTATAACCGCCAGTCAGAGAGAAAAGGAAGGATGGAGGACAAAAACAGGATCGCAAGAAAAAATGGAAAATTGGGTTCACAAAGCAAAGCAATGCAGAGGCAAACATGAATGTGAAGGGGGGGGAAGAAATACACCAAATATCTTAAAAGTACAGTGGAAACATGCATTTTGTTTGTGTGACCTCTTGATACTCAAGAAAATAGCTGCCATACAAAAAAGATTCAAGCTCCAGCACAGAGCGGTTCGTAGGCCTTTCTCAGTAATTGGGTCTGAGAGAAAACAAATTTGGCGCTCCGCATTGTAATCATCTTAACTTCGCAGGCCTTCATGGTAACCAGGCCAGACCAGTCAGATGTAAAAACCCCCTCGGTGTGGACCACGCCAAGAATCAGAAGGGAGATTTTACACATCCTGTGGATTCAACCGTGCTCCTCCTAATTGCCGGTTGGAGCTCCAGCTTCTCCCCCTTGGTGCTGAGAAGAGAAACCGTCATTACTAGTCTCGCAGGAGCACAAACTCCAAAGGGGAAACTTTGATTGATGAAAAGGAAAAAAAAAGAGGCAGATACGAGCGTCGCGTCCTCGATACAACATTTGCCGTGACCTTGTTTTCCCTGACAGGTCTAAAATTAACCAAGCGGATCAGTTATACTGGGATAGAGAGGGGGGGGAAATGTGGACCAGATTCTCCTTTTGGCGCGTCCCTGTCTCTCCGCTCGCTTTCAGGGGGATTACAGCAGCACGAGCGTGCCTCTTGATTTATTGTGCTAAACATAGATTCATTAGTGAAACAGCTGGCTACATGGAGAGCTTCACTGTCTCCCACACAGGCCTTCCCTCCCTCCACCCACCCACTGGACCACATTCAACGTTTTAATGTAAAATAAATGCCTAAGGATTAGAATTCATAATGCTCTACGATGTCGATGTTGTCAGCATTAGTGGTAGTCTTATGTTGTGTGTAATCTTTGAGTATTTCTTCAGCGTGTTTGAACCAGAAACATCAATGCTTATCTGGCTCCAAAGACAACAAATATGAACTCTGACCAACCCAGTTGTGGCTTCACTATCACGTCAACATCTTTGTGTAACACTGCATACCAAACTACAGCTTAGTTAACCATTAAGAGGAGAGGCAGGGTGGCAACAGACTCCCTGCGTCACATATCTGTTATTGCCTTTCACTTAGCTTGATTAACATAAGTGTGTCGAGTAAATCAATCAAACCGTCAACGAGGGATTTTCTGATTGTATGTGTTGATAAAGAACGTCTGGGTTTTAGGGATGTTTCTAATCCTGCAAACATGACTGTAAACCAGTGCAGCTTCAAACAAAAGCTACTACAATAAAGCAGCGGAAGGATCTAAATGAATCTTTGCCCGAGGTGATATCAGTTTCACCCGGGCTTCACCTGCTCAGACGTCTTAAAACGGTTCCCGGGTAAAAGCACATCAAAGTCAAACAATGTTTGTCTCATAAGCAGGAGCTTAAACATTTAAAAAATCCCTGAAGGTTCTTATAAGTAAACAAAACAAAAAGCCTGTGAGTCATTAACCACAAATGGCTCCTGCATGATTACACTGAAAACAGAGGTTTCATTCAGTATAAATATATATTCAAGCTGAACTTCACGCCATCAACTCTGCATGACCTTGTCTTCTGGTTGTTTACTGAAAACCGCTCCATAATGTTCCCTCCTGCATATAAATCGACAGGCTGCAGCGGAGCATCTGCTATGCACCGATGTCTTCTGGTAACTATGCAACACCGGAGCATTGTGTTATGACAGAGAGAGACACTTCCAGGGACACATTATCACTGTATTAGATACGGCACAGGGCTATTTCAGTCAGCACCGAACAATCAGGTATTGGCTGGAAGTCTTTACGGGAAAAGAGAGAAAATGTTCTCTTGTGCCTCGTTGCATCATGTTTCATGCCAGGTTACTAACACCTGGCATTCATGCAGAGGATGTGGCAATGAGGAACAAGTAGGTCAAAGACTAATAAAAAGAAATCACTGAGAACAGTATGTGAGATGGAATATGGAGTGGGTGTGTTGTTGTTATCAAACTGGGCTGCGTTTAAAGTCCATCTGATAAGATAACTCTCCGAAGAAGGGAAAGGGACTATAAACAACCAGCGGTCTTCAAAATGTTTCTGTCGGTCAAAAGCTGCTCTAAATGTTTGAGAATATGTGTCAATTAAGGAATGATCCTCCTTAGTTGGCTAAACAGTTGGGTTGCAAAAGCTGTGTTTTCATTCAACATTATGAATCAATCAGTTAATCAGGACACCATACAGCTTGTTACAGAGTCGGTAACCCGTGTTAGGACTATGTGGTGCGTACCAAAATACATTTTAAACAGTGGGGTCAATGATTCCTGATTCATGGGCACCAATTCAACTGAAGCAACAACGTGAGAGTCGTCTGCGGGCATTTAATTACCAAAAAACATGCTGAATTTTGAGGGCTTGGCGCTGACATCTCGATTAAAACACGAACAGGAAGCAGATTATGTCTCAAATAATTACGCAACCGCCTGCTACACCAAGTCCTCTCTGCTAGATATGAATCTCCATGTCAGAGTCCGCTTGCTGCAGTGTCAGCTATACATGGGAGTGAGATTTCTTTGTCTGAGGGAGAGCGAAAAACAGTCTTTTGCAGACAGTTTGTCACATAACGACCCCATAAGGCTTTGCAGAGAGGAGTCTGGCTGCCTACTTGCCATTACGGAGGCAGCATTGCTGGGTTTTTTTTATGGCTGTGCAACAATTAAATTTGCATCTGAAGAGATACAGACCGAGATTGGTATGTGAGGCAGCAGCAGCGGTATTGTTTACTCAGAGGGAGCACACGTTGCATACTGAGGCTGCTCTTAGCATGTTGCAGTTGTAGTAAAGGGGTGTTGCTGCAGTGCTAATGCACCCAATTCATGCTTGGAGATAGTTTGAAATGCTGACTTTATTCATAATTTATGGTTCGTCTGCTGCATGATGAATCAAAGGTATGATTATTGGATAATAATGTCTAAAATAAACACCTTCATAACGTCAAACACACAAAGCTAAGAATGTTATTCTTCCAATTTGTGGTTACACAACGTGGTTGCACTATGGTATCATGTTGACAATCATGCACTTTCTCACATTACTGACTCAACAGATTCCAGCTGACTGAACATGACTTGGCACCTATTTCTGTACGCCGCCATCCGTCACAGCGATGCACAAACTAGAGCAAATTTTGGACAATGTTTTTTTCTTTCCGCCCATGCTTTTCCATGAATCATGAAAAGGCATGTGTGCAGTAAAAAAGGCTGCCGTCCTGCAGCTTTGAAACAGTAGCCTACTTATGTTGTGCAGCGTAAATCAAGTCTCCTGAGCCGTCACAACAAGCCTGCGTATCAGAGCAAGAGAGTCCCTATCTCATCGTCTGTCCACAGGTAACTTAATCACTCAAAATGAAGCAAGCTCAGACAATAAAGTTCATACAAGATCAGAAATTGTATTTGGCAATTTTTAAACAAGTGCATACAAGTACAGCTAAAAGCATTTCAGTTTTGCCAAGTGCTCGTAGAGTAGCATTAGTCACATTCTACGTTAAACAGGAACTGCCACCAGACCTAGAAGTACATCAAGAATTTTGTTAAACATCAACAAAGAGGAACGTAGTCCATTATAATGAGTACATACCTTTATCTTCAAAAATATAGAAACACAATGTATTCAAAAATCAAAAATTATACAACCATGTTTACGAAGTATACTCTTCCCTTGGGTCCAATATGTACAAGTCCGTTAGTTTGTTTGAATGGTATGTATGTGATATTTATATATTTATACTCATATTTTTTGCTTCCCCTTCCCCAAAGAAGTGTTCAAACAAAATCAAGGGTCCCTCTCCTTTTTTACTTTGACGTCTCCTGCAAGGATGGTGGCGATTTCTCCTTGCATGAAAGCCCACGGTACGTTCGAGCCAACCAGGGGACATTTCTCTCCGCTCGGACAGTACACTTCACCCGTGGCACCTTGCTGCTTTATGCTTTCCCTCGAGCACGGGAAGCAGAACTTGTGAGAGGGCACAGACGGGCACTGAACAAAGTGTGTGTCCTCCAAACGCTCGTGGCACAGCGTGCAGCAAAGGGGTATGCTGCCGGGTACCGATGAGTCTGGAATGCTTTGGGGGTGCACTTGGTCCATGCCTGGCACGTGGGGTGTGCCTGCGCCAGACGCGTCTCTCTGCGCCAGCCTCCTCTGATTCATGGAGGACGGCGACAGGGGGCTGCTGCTGTTCCTCCGGGTGGTGGAGTGGACTTGGTTGGCGTCCTTGGGGGAGCTGTTCCCACCTGCATTGTCTGCCGCCATGATGAGAGCAGCCATGGGGGACTGGCCGTTCTGGGCCGCCTCAGGTGGCGTGGTGCGGGAGTGGGGGGATATTGTGGAGGGGGGAGAGGCGAAGCTTGGCGGGGGAACCGGAGGCATTTTCAGTCCGTCGGTAGGTTGCGGTAACCACTGCTGTCCTTCTCCGTTGAGCTTGGCAGCTGTCCCCTCTCCCTCCGGTTCTGGCGAGGCTTTTCTCTTCATGCTCCGGGGGTGTTTTCCTCTGTCTGGAGGTGGGGAAAGGGTTAAACAAAAAAACAGTTGAGTTGCACAGCTCAGACAAGGATCAACAATTACACTTGGAGGGGTAGACATGCATTTTTTTGTGCTGTTCCCTTTCTGCTGCACCACAGGGAACAAAAACAATAATAACAAACAATAAAAAAAAATGTATGCACCTTTAATTTTTGCAGACTATATTTTAACATGTGTACATTATTAACCCATTCATGTGCTCGAATGAGGTAATAAAGATAATATAATAAATTGCACAATTTGGATGCTTTGCAGACTGTATTTGTACATTATTAACCCATTCATGTGCTCGGATGAGGCAATAAATATAATAAATTGCACAATTTGGATGCTTTGCAGACTGTATTTGTACATTATTAACCCATTCATGGGCTCGGATGAAGCAATAAATATAATAAATTGCACAATTTGGATGCTTTGCAGACTAAATTTGTACATCATTAACCCATTCATGTGCTGGAATGAGGTTATAAAGATAATATAATAATGTATGCACCTTTAATTTTTGCAGACTATATTTTAACATTTGTACATTATTAACCCATTCATGTGCTCGAATGAGGCAATAATGATAATATAATAAATTGCACAATTTGGATGCTTTGCAGACTCTTTTTGTACATTATTAACCCATTCATGTGCTCGATATTAAAAGATAATATAATAATTTGCACAATTTTGGATGCTTACCTGACTTGGAAGCGGTGGCACTGGCCTCATAGCCCATCACCCTTTGTTGCATGGCCGCATGGTCTTTCTTGAACCTGTTGTCGAAGGTGTGCAGAGCCATCAGATCCCTCACCGTCTTCCCTTTCCCCATCCAGTCCGCGTCCGCCCTGTTTTTGTGGCTGTCGGAGAGCTCCGGCGTGAGGCTGTCCGGTCTGTGCTTCTCCTTGCCGTCTCTGTCGTGCTCCGTGCTGGACACCGAGGCGGGTCTCTTGCCAGCGCCCATGATGTCTGCGGGACTACCGGAGGAAAGCCCAATCTGGCCGGGTCTACCGTTCACCGCGTGCACCGGTGGCATGCTCCCGTTAACCAAAGGCACTAAGTTTGGGGGCACCGTGCTATTCCTGCGCGGGTTGGGGCTCTGGCGGTTCAGCTCCGGCGGCTCGTCGGGCTTAGGAAATCCATTCGGCACGGGGATGCCGTTCTGCTGTCTGCTGGACTGGTACTCTGGACCCAGCCTGGGCGGGCGGTCGGAGGAGAGCGGGTAGCGGTCCAGCGGCTGCGGCGGCCGGGAGCCTGGATCTCCTCCTCCGGCCGCAGCAGCAGCAGCAGCCGCAGCAGCAGCGTGGTTGATCGCCTGGATCTCCTTCCCAGAAAGCTGTTGTTGCTGCTGCTGCTGCTGCTGAGCTTTCCCCGGCCCGGGAGATCTGCCCTCCTGAAAGCCGTGAGCTCTCTTCAGCTGCCGGGCCGTCTCGATGACAAACTCAATGCGGTCTGCACCCTCGTAGTTGACACATCCCCTGCACACGGGCTCGGTAAAATCCCAAATCATGGCCCACGGCATGCGGGGCAAGTCGCATAAATAACACGACTGCCTCCTGGAAGAAGCAGCGACCGCCGCGGACGACATAGCAGCTGCAGCAGCTCGTCGTCGACCGCCTCCCAGAAGAAACAGAAAAGAGAGAAACCCCACAAAATGTGTCTTCTCCTCCCTGCTTTTCCAGCTTTTTCTCCCTGGGTTTTCCCCCTTTAAAAAAAGCCAACAAGTTCCTGGTTGTCGATGATATATATATAAAAAAAAAACACACAATCTTTCTCCCCTCGACTTGTTAGAGCAGAAGTTTAGAGAGGGAGAAGTTCATGTCGGTGTGTACTTTACTACAGCGCTCCTCTATCTACCTCCACTCACTCGCTCTACTACTGGCTTCAATGTGGAGCAGTGACGTCACCGCGGAGCTCTAAACGCCTGCTTCCACTTCAGTTTCTATTGACTTGATTTCTTCGACAGACCCCCCTCCACTCCTCCTCCTTCCTTCTTCTTCCTTCTTCCTCTGCAGCCTCTGTCACTCACTGCTTTTTTTTTTATTTTTAATTTAATCACTTGAACCTGTGCCAAAAACTGCACCCAGTTCAGCCTCACCACCACCTCCTCCACCTCCTATTACTGAAGGGAATAACCCACAGCTCGTTGTTATTATTGTCAAACCTGAAAAAAAAAAAATATGACTCCGTGTCCGAGCGTGCCTGCAGCAGATTTTTTTTTTTTTTATGAGAAAAAAACGTGGCTGTAGGTTAGCAGTAGACCGCCAGGGGATAAAAACAGAAAGAGAGAGAGCTCCTCCAGTTGACTGCTGCTTTGTCCTAAATTCAGAGCATTATCCGGTGCAGCTTGTTTTTCTCAATGCACAGCGCCTCGACGCCATGAGCTGCTACTACTACTGCTGCTGCTGCTGCTGCTGTGCAATGAATGAGGATGAGGTGGGTCCACCATTAGAAAAACAACTATAATTTATATAATTTATACAGTATGAGCCAAGTATACATCTCTGTAAACTTGACAGTATGAGCCAAGTATACTTACACTTTTCTGTATACTTGTCAATATGAACCAAGTATACTTAGACTTTTCTGTATACTTGTCAGTATAAGTCAAGTATACTTACACTTTTCTGTATACTTTGTTGTATACTTGTCAGTATAAGTCAAGTATACTTAGACTTCTCTGTATACTTGTCAATATGAGCCAAGTACACTTAGACTTTTCTGTATACTTGTCAGTATAAGTCAAGTATACTTAGACTTTTCTGTATACTTCTCTGTATACTTGTCAGTATAAGCCAAGTACACTTAGACTTTTCTGTATACTTGTCAGTATAAGCCTAGTGTACCTAGACTTCTCTGTATACTTGTCAGTATAAGCCAAGTATACTTAGACTTCTTTGTATACTTGTCAGTATAAGCCAAGTATACCTAGACTTCTTTGTATACTTGTCAGTATAAGTCAAGTATACTTAGACTTCTCTGTATACTTGTCAGTATAATCCAAGTATACTTAGACTTCTTTGTATACTTGTCAGTATAAGCCAAGTATACTTAGACTTCTTTGTATACTTGTCAGTATAAGCCAAGTATACCTAGACTTCTCTGTATACTTGTCAGTATAAGTCAAGTATACTTAGACTTTTCTGTACACTTTTTTGTATACTTGTCAGTATAAGCCAAGTATACTTAGACTTCTTTGTATATTTGTCAGTATAAACCAAATATTCTTAGACTTCTCTGTATACTTGTCAGTATAAGCCAAGTATTCTTAGACTTCTCTGTATACTTGTCAGTATAAGCCAAGTATACTTAGACTGCCGCCTCCGACTGAAAGGAATAACCCACAGCTCGTTGTTATTATTGTCAAACCTGCAAAAAATATGACTCCGTGTACGAGGGTGCCTGCAACGAGAAGGAGATTTTTTTTTTTTTTCAAGAAAAAAAAAGTGGCTGTAGGTTAGCAGTAGACCGCCAGGGGATAAAAAGAGAGAGAGAGAGAGAGAGCCTCCAGTTGACTGCTGCTTTGTCCTAAATTCAGAGCGTTATCCGGTGCAGCTTGTTTTTCTCAATGCACAGCACCTCAACGCCATGAGCTGCTACTACTACTGCTGCTGCTGCTGCTGCTGTGCAATGAATGAGGATGAGGTGGATCCACCATTAGAAAAACAACTATAATTTATAGAAATATACATAGAAGCTTAAAAAACGTGCAGCAACATATTTCTTTTAATAGCAGCAAATCATTTTTTTAATATTATATTATTATTATTTTCCTGCCCATGTTTTCAGCTTACCAGCATGAATTCAACACGTACCGAATTTTGTTAAATATTTTCCTGCCCTGTTAATAATAAAAAGGGCGCCTCCAGTTAGCCAGTAACCAGGAAGCTCTGTCATGAGGTGGGGATTTCCAGCCAGTGTGTGTGTTGTAAGCTTGAATGGATTGCGGGTTACAGCATGAATACAGCTCTGCCTACATTTTATTCAAGTGCACCGAGCAGTCACCGCTAAATGAAATTTCACTGCAGTGAATCAGCCATTCAGACTCCCTTTTTGTTTTTTAAAGTAAGTTAATAATCAAACAGCTCAAGATATAAAAAGAAGTCTGAGAGGTACAGCAAGATTAATGACACTTTAATAGGCTACTCTATCAAACAGTAAGCACGACTACAAGCCAAGTATACCTTTCTGTAGGCCTATAAGGCAAGAATACTTAATTATACTTTTCTTAAGTATATCTCGATCAAAAGATTAAGTACAAGTAGGCCTATAAGCCAAGTATACTTAGACTTTTCTGTATACTTGTCAGTATAAGTCAAGTATACTTAGACTTTTCTGTATACTTGTCAGTATAAGCCAAGTATACTTAGACTTTTCTGTATACTTGTCAGTATGAGCCAAGTATACTTATGTATACTTTTGTTAAGTATATCTCTGATAAGTACATAATAAGGAAAGTGAAAGTATACTCTCTTACTTTAAGTTTAAAAGAAGTATACTAATAGCACACTTGAATAAACGTATTTTTGGTAAGGCCATTATGTTTTACATGATGGAAAAAAAAAACGTTACTATAAACCGGTCATACGTCAAAAAAAGTCAGCCGAAAATCCCCTGAAGTAAAAGTGTAGGTTTGAAGTGGAGGAGTGTCCCAGTGGTTCAGATTCCTCCCTCTCATCTGGGCTCATTCCAGCTCATTGCAGCTTAGCTCCGGGGCTTTGGGTGAGGCAATGCGTCTGTAACCTGCAGACACAAAGCAGGATATGTTTGTGCAAGCCCATGTGACGTTGGAAAGAGGAAGCAAGCTGTTTAGTCACGTACCCTCATCTGCCTCACCCATCTATGGGACGTGAGGCCGTTTGGCTCACCGCCTTAGACGGCCATGATCACGCTACTGTGGCATGAGGCTTCTCTTCAAAGGGTTTCCATGAACAAAAATGAGGCGGCCATGTTGCTCGTCTGTTGCCACCAAGCACGTATAATTGTGGTGCAGTTGCCATATGATTGTTTCTGTAAAGCACACCTAACAATAGACGGGTTACTGTGCAACGCGCACAACTAGGGGGCAGAAAGCACGCTATGTCTCGCAGAGCCAAGCTCCAAAGCAGAAATGACGAGGAGTTGTTGTGCAGTAAACCGCACCATCCGCAGAAAAGATGGAACAAATGTGTAATATTCAGAGGGGGATCACGTGCTTTTGCTAAAAACAGAAGATTATGGATCCAGGCCTGATGGGCAAAAGCATTCTAGTCACACAGCGCTAGAAAAGCAGCAGGTGGTCATGTCCAGCTGTCATGCTCCACAGATCGATAAAATGAACAGATCAACAACGGGGTGATCGACCCACACTCTAAGGAAATATTTATATATATTTCGCGACTATGCTTTAAAACTTTAAAGTGATGCAAGACTTTGTTACGGGTCAAAAATTGCTGTAACGTTACGCAACTATGGTGGGGGAAAGCGCACTCTGGTATGCCGTAACGTTACATTTTGAAGGGAAAACATCTGGTAGTCTACCGGGGCAGCCAACACCAAGAGGCCGTGGAAGTTAACGTTCGCTAACGTTTGTTTAAATATGAATCGGACATGTCAGCAATACTGTATTGACTTTTGGCGTTATGTTTCCGACTGATGGCTAACGTTAGCTAGCGACCAGCAATACGTTATTTAATAGATAGCCGTGATCAGGGGTCTAATGTTAATGTTCACCTGCCCGACACACAAAAAGCTGCTGTGTGACTGGTTGTACAAATAACAAGACCAAATTCCAGTTTTATATCAACGTTGTACCTGTTGAGGAATTGCTAAGAAAAACGTGTCTGGCGGCGTCCATCAGGAGGGCTCACGTAACTTGAACTCCGACCCTTAAGTCAAATCACACTTATGTCTGATCTAACGTTACCCATTTCATAACAGGTGATAATAACAAACAGATCTCATACTAATACGTTTATGATAATGGTATCTAGTGGTCTAGTATAGTCAGCAAGAACGCACAAACAATGCGAAATCTACGTTGTTTACGGCTGCCAAAGTGCAACCCAGTAATGTTTGTATACAAGAAAAACCCGTCTATACAACAATATTCCCTTCAGAACATCACATGCTCTGACTGTAAACTACTGTATGAACACACCGTTTCCCCATCTCCGCTTTCTCCCAAAGCTCCACTCCTCATTGGAGTGAACAACACTAGGAAGTGTTTTATGACACAGTTAGGAAATGACTGTTGTGTTGGGGCCAAATAAACAAATTCTTTCCTTGAGGATCGGTGGGAAACAGTTGCCTAACGCTTTGATCCTTTTGGTTTCCACTCAGTCGTTGTTTGTGCGAGCAAATAGCTACACACTATTATGCAAGACGGAGGCATGCTGGGATTCAATTAAATCCTAAATGACCCCATTCTATAATAGGAAGATCCATTGATTTAAAGTAAAAGCTGCAGCAAAGCAAAGGCAGAGTTATAGCTACTGAACAGAGGCGACAAAGGTCTGAGAGGAAGCCAGACATGCACAGATGGCTCTGATTGGCAATATGAAGCATGTATACAGTAAAACCACCACAGTGTGACCCGGCGGACGGCCATCTCATTTGAGGCTAGCCACGAAGCCAGATGGAGTATAACGCTGTGTAGAACTTTTTTTTTTTTTATGTAAATTGAGACGTGAAGTAGCTAAATAAAGAGTGAGAGGTAGGTGACGGCCAGGGGAATACCCAGCATGTGACAGCGTCGCGGGCCTGATGAGATGATGACGTTATTTTTGGTACTTTCTGAGCCTGTTAAATTTTATATTGGCCATCTTTTATTCATGGCATCATTACAAATTCTCTCTGAAGTTTTCTGCCTAAGCCGAGCACAGCACAGGATGTCTTCTGAGTCTCCTGCATGAGAACAACATTCATGTTATATAACCTGTTTCAGCACAACTGCTGAGGTGAGCACCTAACTAAACTGTAACATGTTGCACAGACGCACTAAAGGGAGGTTATAACAGGACATACTGCCGTTGTAGTGACCTAACTTGCAGATTAATAGCTGCACAGACGAGGACGAATGTGCATGCTTTACAGAGCTCCTGTATATGTAACAGAGAGAGAGGTAACCATGGAGATTATCACGGTACCCCAACTACCATATATATCCTGTTTACGGTGCTATTTTTAGACGCAGATTTGCACAGCAAGGATTAGAGCGCAGATAAAAAAAAATTTGGCGAGCTCTGAAAGACAACGCCAAAGCATAACATCTGTCATATTAGCGGCTTCCTGTATTTTGATGTTCTATTGATTTTTTTTCCTGAATGGATTATATCCTGGTGATATCCTGGCATGATGCAGAGAAATGATGCACGGCGTATGCACAAAATTAGGCGTTTTAAAGAGCCGGCTTTGATTTGGGTATAAAATGGTGGAATTCAAATAAAATGGAGGGTCGACGGCGAAGGGGAAAAATGTGCTGGGCGGCTGGAATCTGGGGGCTGGAGGCTGCAGAGGTGATGTCATTGGGCCAGAGCAAGAGGCGAGTGAAAAACAAGTCTCTCTCTTTATTCTGATCCTCTTTGCAGTCCCAGTGGGGGTGGCGGGTGGGGAGAGGAGGGGGGGGGGGGGGGGGGGGGCCCTGGCAGTCGGCCAAGGCAAGGGCTGCTGGGAAATGGCAAAGGATGCCAAGCAGGCCCCACCGCCAACATTAGAAGCTCACATCTTTGTTCTCAGAAACCTGGTGTGCTGCCAAAGGCCTCATTTCGGCTCCATGGCATGATTACACTGGATGTAGGCCAACTACTGAGAGCTCGCTCTCCTTCCCTCCCTCCCTCCCTCGCTCTCCCTTTATGCTCCCTCCCTAGGCTCTCTCTCTCTCTCTTTTTCCACTGCCTTCAAAAGCTTTCTGCCAAACATGCAGCAGTTGCCATGGCTGCAGAGAATGGAACATAAAAAAGTGAGTAATGAGTCAGGCTTGGACCCAGATGTGCCACATGTGTATCCATTTAGAAAAAAAAACAAGATGGTAACATATCCCCTTAATCTGCCGGGCTCGTCTGGGGAGGGGGGGGGGGGGGGGGGGGGGGGGGAGGACACGACGACAGACAACTCGGTAAATAACAGAGGAAATATTCCCCGCAGAAAAATGCAAATGAACATTGTTTTCACATCCATTTTTTTAAACAGACGGTAGTTTCGGTTAGGTTGCCGTGCAGAGTCTATTTTTGCAACCAGGAACAGAAAGACATGAACTTTGCTTCTGTAATTCAGCTCGCATGCATCGTGAGCTGACGACATAATTTCCCGTCCAGTGGAAACCCCCAAACATATTTCAGTCAGACATTGATGTAAACAAACTTTCCCTGGCCTTTTGCAGCACAATCAGCACGTGGTTTGAACTCATTGAACTGGTATTTGAGGTTAGGTGGTCCGATTCATCAGCTACTATTAGAATGAGCAACATTAGCTGCACATATAAATGGCTTCTTTCTTATTGCCCTTAAAAGGCAGTTTCACCCCTGACTCATAGTTGTTATGTTTATCGTACTGAGCAGAGCTGTGCAGTCATTCCTGTTTTGTGAAAGACTCAGACAAAATGTTCAAAATGTCATTCTGCTGCACACAAACACACACATATTTATAAAAGGACAGTACAGTATAACTGCACTAGTTTCTGTATACATCAGACTGGCAATACCTCATCCAGAGTAGACTTGCATGGCCACGCCCCCTTTTGGGGATAAACACTCTTGTGTCGCTAATAGACAATAACAAACAGAAGAAGTTGAAACATGTCTCCAAACTATAAGCTATAGACCAGACCAGCATGGCGTCATCACCGACGCTGCGCTTCCTTTTGGGGGAAAGAAACTCGCTGTCACAGGAGAGTAAATGACGAAAAGCTGTTGTGTAGTGGGTTAACCGAGGTTTTCACACTTACACATACGATATATTCACTATCAGTGTGGAAAATCGCTAAATGATGCAGGTGACAGTGACACATCCAACTTCATTATAATCTTTATACAGCAGTATGAATATGTATGTACAGGAACGTTTATATTTGGACATTTTTTTCCTCCAGCATCTTATCTCGACAAAGGTTACATTTCTTTCTTTTTTTCTTGTTGAGCCAAAAAAGAAAAGAAGGAGTATTTCATGCGTTATGTAACCTCTTCCCTCTGAGCCAAAATAAAACTTTCCCAAAGTAGGCTTATTTATTACTGGAGCTCCTGTCTATTTTTGAGCTGCCTCGCTAGAAAATGGACTCTGACATCCCCGGCACAGCAGTTAACAACACAGCACTCGGATGTCGGGCATCATTTTCACATCGCTGCTGTCCTTTTCTGTATAACGCACAAAGTATTTACTCCTTTGCATGTATTAATTCAGCCAGAGTTGGATAAAACCCTGGTGAATAATACATAAAAAATATGTGTGCATAATTATGACTCCTTTATTTAGAAGATATTTCAGGCTTGCTATTGGAAGAAGATCAAAGCTTTTCTAGTAACATCTGCCTTGAAAGCAGAAGGGTATGCAAAGTAATTTATGTGATGTATAGAATACAAAATAACATGACTGTGAGAGGAGGGGAAACCAAGAATAGCAAATACTGACCTAATTGGAAAACTCTTCATTTTTGGGGGAAATTGTTTATGACTAGCATGTGGCTTATTCAGAGCTGGAAAAGTGGGGAAGATCATGGAGAAATGCAACCGTAATGCATCGTTTACATATGTTGTGGTTGCATTTGGAAAGCAATCTCTCTTCGGTTTTCCAGCAATTAAGCTCTAAACACGTTTACTTGGAAACAGACCTTTTTTGGTAGCGGTCATAAATCAGCCGAGGTTTCCCGTCTCGGATTCCACACATGCTTCCCTGCCCTCCCTGTGATTGTCTGGTGGTTTATGGGGGATGTTTCATCATATGCTGCGAGCGTCCGTGCCAGAGATGTCCTTCCTCCCCTTTCCATAAAAGTGCAAGTTGTCACGATGGTGCGGCATTCATTATCTGCTTGTGGTTTCGCGGGCCTGGCCCCCCCTAGCAGCTGGGGAGCATTGGTTGTCACATTCAGCCTCCCGCCGCGGTGAAAGATGGGCGGGCAGGAGATGAGCGCTGTCCTCCTGTCTGTGTGATAAAACCCCCTTAACCACAGTGTCTGGGCATCTGGGCACACGACGCCTCACCTCCCTCATCCACATCAAAGCCTCGTCTCAGAAAACAGCTCGCTGCGAGGAGCTGGAATAGAAAGTAGAGCTGGAATGACGAGTACAACCGTGTGTGTGTGAATTCACGGAGGATAATCACAGTTTATTACAACTCGGGTCTTATTTCTGTAGCTTTGGCCATTAATTACCTCAACCAAGGAGGTTATGTTTTCGGTTCGGTTTGTTTGTCTGTTTGTCAGCAGGATTACGGAAAAAACTACTGGCCCAATTTTCATGAAACTTGGCAGAAGGGTGCAGAAGAAGCTATTATGTTTTGGAGTGGATCTGAATCACGGGGCGGATACACAAATTATTTTTCCCTTTCGTTGACGTTGCGAGATGGGGCATTTGGCCTTGGGGAAGTCTGCACTCTCCAAGTGCCCTTCTGGCTCTATCTGTTGTGATAATATTGCAGCCTACATACAAAAGTAATCGCCAATATCTGGAACCTGACGTCGTGTGGCGCGGCAAGAACGTCAGAGTACCGGTAATGTCGGTAATGATCTCTTATAGCCATCACACAGGAACACTTCTATGCCAACCCGGTCTCACGGGAAGGCGTATGAATAGCACGACATTACAACGACATTACGCGTGTCATGAGGACACATTTTAGGCTTTTTGCGTGTCAATTGTAAGTCACGCTAAAAAAAATACCGCAACATCCGCTGTTAGGTTTAGGCAACAAAACCACATAATTAGGAAAAACATCATGGTTGTACGTAAACAAAATAAAATACGTACGGAAACACGCGAATAGGGCAAACAACGGACTTGAGAGGGACTTCATTTTCTGCTCAGGTAGACATTACTCCTCTATATCTTTACATAGCAAATATGTGTTTGCTGCAATATTAATGCTCTGAATATCACATTTAACACCATTAACTTTGTTTAAACTATATTATTTTGAAAAGATGAGAGCCCTTGTGGGTAAAATGTAATTATTACTGATAGGAATGTTGGCCAAAACTACAGAAATAAGACCCAAATTGATATAAACTGGAATTAACCTTCAAGACAAATTACATTTATTTTTATCCCATCTGCTACAGCCCTTATTTTTTATGGAAATGAAAGTGCTGACAGCCTGTATTTGGGAACTTGAGATCGCATGACCTCACACTGTAAACTTCATCTATGGCAAACTTGTTTTGCAACAAATATGAAAGATGTTGTCATGCATGCACGCAGTCATTATTCCTGACAGGCACATAGTGGAGTCTCACCACAACAAGCTCAGCCAAGGCGGTACAGTAATACTGTGGGAAGCACAAGGGATGAATAGCAGAGCCTTGACGCAACAGCAACGTCCCAAGGGGGAAACAAAAGGACGGAGCGAAGGGAGCGCTGTGGGAAAGTTCAGTGCCCTTGAAGGAGCCTGATAAGCCAGAGGTGATACGAACCCGCGAGTTTGTATTGTGCAAATTTGTAACGACTACGAGCTCGCTGCTGATAGGGAGCCGTCTTACACCATGTGTTTGCAGAAAACCTGCCTGTCCAAAGGTCACGTCGAGCTGGGTGTGGCGAACGTTATCTGTGTGATTTCAGTTTGTGATGGTCATGTAACACTGGGGCTGTATATTGGGGCTGTTTTACACAGTTGACATACAGGTTTGGACAGATTTTCAAACTAACATTTGAAAGGTTGTGATTACTTCTCCCCCTCCGTATGTTAAGTGATGGCCTCCACATTGTTCAGCCGGCTCACAGATGTGTAACTTGACCTTGCTCTATGCAAATCACATGAAAGCTCGCTCTCTCTCAACACAGAGGGATAAAGTTCACCTACAGCGCGTTGCCACACAATGGCAGGGAGGAGCCAGACGGCCTTGAAGCGGAAATGGTTTCACACTGACTGACAAGTCTGGCTACACCCAGGGTTGCCCTGAAGGACAAAAACACCCTCCTCATTTCTTTTATTTCCTACATGTACATATCTTTCATCGAGAAACATCTTTGCAGAGAGCTTTCCTTCCGGAGGCTGTGTGACGTGCACGTCTGTCTCCTCACATCAAAAACGCCGTTGCCTAACAACAAGACGAGCAAAGTTCACATGTAATTGCAGCTCTAGCTCACATGATCCCTGCCAAGTTAACCATTTACAGCGAGGAGGAAGAGGAGAAGCGTATTCTGGGTAAACAGGGTGCTGCGTTTGCTGTTTGAACTAGTTAACCCGGCTATTCACTCCCTCACCTCTCTGCTCATTAACACACAACATGCAGGGACATGAAACTTGTCGGGCTACACCGAGACAAAGCTCCTTCCTCCTGCCACACAACAATGCACACGGGGCAGTGCTCCCATTATGAAACCTCTCTGTCACAAGACAAGCGCCTCACAGGAATGCTGTTGTGACACATGCGCGCTGTTGACACAAGGGTTAAACATTGAACCGCTTACACACACTTTAGCTGCCAAAAGGGCGGGAGCTTCAACCGCTCCAGCACCGGTTGGTCGGCAGTTTAGTATTTATCTTTCCACTTTTGGCTGGCTGCGTCCTCCTCCGCCACCTCCCAACAGTCATCAGGTTTATCAAAGGAGAAGTCCTCTCTCTATATAACTGCAGCCAGGTGCAGCAGCACAGTGCAATACTCCACAGCAGATTGCCTCGTATTTTTGGAGCTTTTGCAGAGGTCGCTGAGTGCATGAGTGTGTTGAATGTCATGGGTTGATCTCTGGCTCGGCGCTGGTGCAGAGGGTTCAGCAGGAGTTCAGCACACATTCATTATTCATAGATTTTCTGTATACCAAATGATGGCACCCGGGGAGCCTCTTCTCTCTGAAAAGGTCCAAGTGCTTGAATGTTCTTCCACTATTTTTCTCTCTTTCAGATGTGGAGGAGCAGAATTTGAGAGGAGGTTTATGCATTTATGCGCTCTGGATTTTAAAAAGTGTTTTGTTTCTCGGATTTAGACGTTGCCACGCGCGATAAGCGCAGGAAACGTACCGGTGTAATTCTTTACAGAAGTTTAATGTGTGTTGTTGGCAACGCTTTGAAAAATCCCCGCTTAACAATTCTAGGAAAGCCGAGCCACCTGGAAATCTCATGACTTCCTGAATCTAATTCCAGGCCGAGCTATCAGACTGTCTGACTAGCAGCTTTCACCGAGGGGTGTAAACATTGAATGTCAGGCATGTTTGCCAGAGCCAGTGTTGAATCAGGCATTAGTACTCATGTAATGCCTGCAGTGAACTCAAATGCCCCGGCAAAGCCCTGATTATATTTTCTCCCTGTCTAACAGAGTTATAGCACACTGTGAACTCCAAGAGAAAGCTGGCACAGGCTGGACTCATGAACAGGCCTCTACGTAGTCTATTCTTGTTGTTTTCAAATGCAGCCTGCACTTTCCTCCGACCATATAATAACAGACGTTAGCTAAGGCTCGCCGTTTTGATAACCTGCAATTGTGAGCTGAAACGGCAACAGAAAAACAGAGTGAAGGTATGACACCGCTGAGGGAGAATCCAGAACAAAATCCCCTCTTGTGTCACTGCGCGCTGTGTTGGCGGACCGTGACCTCATCCAAAGTTTACACGCCTCACGCTGCTTTGTTATCTTTAAAAACTTGCAAAGCAGCACATTCCAGCCCTCAGCAGCGGCAACAAAAAAATGTCAGCGTGCAGATCCTGCTGCGCTTTGAGAAACGCGATAAGCAAATAAATGAATGCTACACCGAGTGAGCTGCAGCACATTTCAGAGAGTAAAAAAAAACACACACACATTCATAAGCAGAAGGGCACGAGATGTATGGTAGGTCAGTTGTGTGGACTCTGATTGGAGCTTTGCGTGTCTGCTTACTCAGCAGCATGCACCAAGCTTAGCTCGCTTTCAGTCTTTTTTTAAACAGACCACAGGGTAGTAAATAGCTACGAAGAGGATCACAGCCTTCACAGCTGATTGGCTTGATGCTCGCCTGACATAAACAGGAAGCCGGCCGTGCGAGTCAGAGAGGGGAGCGAACAAAGACGGAAGGACCAGCGACGAGCAGAATGTGGTGGCAAGACAAAGGAACGATGTGTAAAAGCCTGAGGGATTTAGAAGAAGAAAAAAAAAAACGGTCTTTCTGTTTGTGCCATGTGACTCACGGAGGAATTCAGCCTGTGATTCAGTCCTCTGCATCGTCAGCAGGCTGTGTGCAATGATAATGGTGATGAGGTGTATTGTTAACAGTAGGGCAGGAGACCACAAAATGATGCCATTCATAAACTGTAATCATATCATATTCCTTCTGTGGTTTCATATATTCACATGTTTACATATCATTTGGTAAACTATCTTAATCTTTGTATCCAGTTTGTTAAACTGTAAATAGTGTGAATGAGGTCATGGAGCAACTTCAAAATATCAGACCCGCTGCTGTGACTTTAGAAACAAAGCTCCTGCGTTTATTTACACCTTTTCAAAAAAGGACAACACCTCTAATTGTACACTTCTATTTCAGTCTCATGATGTGAGACTCAATTAATTCACATTTTTATTTTTTTATAAGGTTGCACAACTTTTGTAGCCGATTACGTAAGTGAAGCCAAAAGTGACTGAAATGATTCCACTTCTCTGTAATTCAGCCGTTTGGGTAAACACTACACAAGTTCCCTTTTTACATCTGCTTATATATTTGTGTATTTTCTGATAATGTCAATTCAGATATACAGTATATATATTTAAGGGGCGGTTTAAAAGCTGTTATCAAGTAGCCAAGAGTTAAAGGAGCTAAATACGGGATTGGGCGTCTTTCTATTGCCTCTTAGCGGCTCTTAACATGTCGACGACAAGCCAACGGCTCACAGCTCACGGTGCTAACAGTGAAACAACATGGCAAACAACAGTGAAAGTGCTGACAGATAACAATCTGTGTGTTCCAATAGCAGCCCGTTCTCATTCCCAGGACGTTAAATACCCAGGCTTTGTCACGGCCGCCGGTATGAAATGCACCGGGCGTTCCATAAACTATGATAAACCCAACCGCGGCATCAGTAAACGCTCTGAGAAAGTGCGCTGGGAGTGTGGTGACGTAGTTTAAAGAGCGAAAAAGACACGTTGGGCGAATGGGTCCAACAAACACAAGACTTTCATTCAGGATAATTGCAATTACAATCAGCTGTTCACTCTTGACCTGTGTTCACAACGTTCAGTGTGATTTTCACTGTACAAATGTAGTAGTTTAACTATAGTGGTTTTGATGCCGAAAATAATGTGACGCCAAGGGGCGTGACAAAGCGGTGGTGTTGCCAATACCCATACTACCATACTATTTAGTTTGCCAGAAAAAGATTTAGTATGTCCCCATACACAGTATGTCAAATGCAGTATGTCAAAAATACCAGGATGTCCTACTACACCCAGTCGCATTTTGCAGTATGCAAACCAGCATGCTTTTCTGGCTATTCTGACCCACAATCCTCTGCTCAGCAGATATATGAGCAAGAGGGTCAAAGTTCAAGGCGTGTTATGACAAAGTAGTATGTCCCAATTGTATGCATACTGCATGTAACAGTACGTTCTTTGTAATGGCAGCTGCAGTATGTACTAAAAGTAAAAACAAAAAGTATGTGATTTGGAACGTAGCCAATGTTTACCTGAGGGGGAATCAGAGGGTGGGTGCTACACTTCTGCAGCGACGCCGTCGGTCGGGACGACGCTATCAACTGTAACTGCCGTATGAGAGCAGTGCGACGCGCTCACATGCACTAAAAGCACGCCTGGCTGGCCCAGCGATGTCAACAAAGCAAGGCGAAGCTCAGATTACAACACATACAGAGGGAGAGTGACTTCATTCTCTGCTCAGGTAGACATTACTCTTCTATATCTTTACATAGCAAATAGTTGTTTGCTGATATATTAATGCTCTGAATATCGCACCTTTTAATAGTAAATCCGATGAAGCCTCTCTGCTACATTAGCTCTGCGTGCACGGCGCTGGGTTGTTGCATGCTTCTCAGCGGGCTGTGACAGGGCAAAGGCACAGAGTGGAAATAATGAGTGACATATCAGCACTGCTACCCAAAGAGCTTTTAGAAAAACACCCCCCCTCCCTTCCTCCCCTGTCAACCTACTGTCCCCACGCCTGGCTTTGAAGGTCAGATGAGAAACAAGAGAGAGCACTGCCGCCACCTTCGACTGACTGGTTCAAACAGGCCCTGGGAGGAAGGGGGTGGTGGTGGTGGTGGTGTGCGGGGCGTGGCGTGGCCCACTGAGCATGCCCAGTGAGGAGGAATGCCATGTGATGGCAACACAGTGGGCTCTCCCATCTGCTGATGCAGTGTGCACTTCTCGCCCGGGGCCCTTTTCCATCCAGTCTAGTGAGCAGCCAGATCAATTTACTGTGGAATGAACACAAAGTCAGCGGCCGACGCACGCACACGCATATCCACACATTCCTTATGTGGCGACGCAGAGCCCTGCACTGCAGCACAGACGAGCACGCAGAGGAATTTACTCATGCATGCAAAAAAATAGTGAGACAGAGGTTGAATCAAAGGGGCTGATATATTATTCAGGGAAATTCCCTCTCTGCCACAGCTGAAGCTTGCAATGTTTTAACCTCGCTGCACGCAACGCTCAAAAACAGGCGCGTCGATACTCTGGCTACTTTCCTCCATCCAAATTCCTGCAACACACTGCTGACTCATCTGATCCGCACAGGCAGAGGTGCCTTCATTTATCACCGGCGATGGCTGTCGATGGCGTTTGCAGGATGAATGGCGCTGACTGACATTTTCATTGTTGAGCCGCGTGCTATTTCATCACCCCTGTTTCGCTAAAACGCCAGAACAAGACGCATCATTTGTGGGGAATGCTATCATCTGTCTCCACAGACACACACACACACACACATGCAAAGTGAAACCACATGTGTGTGTGTTTTCTCCTCTTATGAATAATTGAAGAGCCTTGTGTAGTTGAGCAGGCGCTGACTAGGCACTCAGGGTGGCACCCTTAACTACTGTGACAAAATGGTGTAGCGTGAAAAGTGACATTTAAGACATATTGACGCTAAGGCGTATTGTCAGGCTACTTAAATCGCCTGTCTGCGACAAAGGAGGCGGACACACAGCTCGAGTAAAACTTGCAAGGTGTTCGAGCTCAAGAAATGTTAATTTCCTCTGCCGAATGCAAATCAAGGTGTGAGTCGCTTCTATCTGCTCGCTCTTACATTATATGAATAATTGAAACATATTGTGGAGGTCTAATGTGTTCTTTTATTTGCAGAGTCACGCCTGTGCTTTATGATATGCTAATGAGCCTCCCCTTGAGTAATTGAGCTGTGCTTTAGATCATCAGCCCGGGCCTAATGGCGCATTGTCTGGAGGATGATCAAAAAGCAGCCGAGACGAGGAGGAGATGTTCTCCGATGATCCACAGATGACACCCATAATGAGGCACTCGAAGGAGTTTTCAGGCGTGACGGACACTGCGGCCGTTTCAGTCACGATATCCCGCCCGGGGAAAGCAATCGAACTTCATCTCTAGATTCGTCTCTTGACCCTCGATCGGATGAGTGAAATGCCCTTCGCAAGCTACGTCCTTCATGTCCCTCCCCCTCTTTGACCCTCAACCCCAAACCATTACAGCCCACTCCAGACCGAGTGCTGCAGTCTCTTCGCCACCCCTTCCTCTCGCTCGAGGCTTTCTAAATCAGGAACATCTGACATGCTCGCCACCTACTCATGTGTCAACTCCCTGTGACCTCGAACCACCCTCCTTACAGTGAAATGCTGCACACACTAATCTTCCTATAATACTTTATAGCAGCCCCATGTTCAAACACAACCCGTGACCACATGTACACGCAAACAATGCCAACAAGAGACAGACAGCTGCAGTTCAAAGCTTAGCAACAGCTGTGCTCCATTGTCCGACCGGGAGCCGACTGACATTTGAAGCCGCCGATGGCCGCCTCTAAACGCTTCTATTCTTTCTCTCGCCTTCCCTCTTATTTGCTCCCTCCGTCCGCTCCTCTTTTGTCCTCCACCGCCAAACACTTCTCATTCCTGTGATGTTTTTGGTATCGCTGAGGTCTGCCTAGACACCGCAGTGTCTCGGATTCTCACACAGTAACCGGGGAAGCGCAGAATATGCTCCTTATTTGCCTCCCACAGGAGGCAGACACTCAATCCAACCTCTTCACTGTCAAAAAGGCGTTGGAGATATACTTGGCAAGCTGTGTTTTGTGTCGTCCCCCCCCCTCCCGTTGCCCCCCCTCTTTTTCCTCACTCTCAGTGTGTGTATGTATGTATCTTTCAAGCCCCTTCATTTCCCAGAAAGGAGCCCAGGATTTATGAGTGCATGAGCCGCCGCGAGCGACATCTCCAGAGAAGGATGAGTGTTTCCTGCAAACAGTCGGGGAGGGAGGCGCTGCTGTGTGTGTGGGGGTGGACAGCTCCCATAGAAACACTATCCAGTAACACTTGAAGAGCGTCATCAAGGGGAGGTGTGTGTGTGTGTGTGTGTGTGTGTGTGTGTGCATGGAGGGGGCGTCTTTCTGAGAAAAAGCCCATGAGGCCTGCAGACCTGTGATTGACAGTTACCTCTGCTGATTACTGCCTCTCAGGGACACACTCTCAACGGCAGCTGCTGTTTCAAACTCACCCTGAACTTGTTGCTAACTTCAGGTTCACTCAAATATGTCCAAAAGTAAGTTGACAGCTTAAGCATTTTATCCAAATCCTCCTCTCTGTCTTTGTTTTTAGAAACACTTTGCAGAAATCTGACCCAAAAGGACTGCACGTTGCCCAACAATCCTGCTGAACCGACATGTATTTGCAAAGTAACCGAGCCCTTCATCATCATCATCGCTCTCTCTTTATCCTCCGCCGTCGGGTGCGGACGTGAGGAGTAACAGTGACCTCATGGTGAGTTGTGTAAGAGCGTGGGGAGAGGCTTGAAAACCGAAGCCATGGGAGACAAATGAAAGTGCTGATGCGCCGAAAAGCGAGCCAGAGTTTCTGGAGGCATGCGGATACAAAAAAATAAAAACAGCAGAAGTCAGAGAGGACAGACTGGGTCCGGACTCATGGGGGCTGTGTGGACAGTGCGTGGTAAAGGGCCAGATATGGAGAGAGGGGGGTAAAGGGTTAGGTTTAGAGGGGGGGATCTATTCCAGTAGAGAGAGAAAGGTCACAGTGTAAGCTGATAAAGGCAGGAGGCAGAGCTTGGGGCTGCTTCCAGGCCAGCTAGTCAGCTGATGCCTGCAGCTGTGTTTGGAACATCAATATGAGCCTTGTTCAGCCCCCCCTCCTTCCTCCCTCCCTCTCCTGCTCACTCGGCATCCCCTCTCGCCGCTCTCCCCTCCTCCCTTCACGCTGTTTCCTTTTTTTTTCCAGCTCTGATTTATGAAAGTAGGGCATGTGCCCATAACTGCTGCATCAAGGCACATGGCTGAGCCTCCAGAGGCACTAAGGCTCTGTTTACATCAGCCCAGACAACTGCACCGCATTGCACAATCGCCACAGGCAAAGCTCTGTTATATAAAGACGAGGCCACGTTGGCACCGTTGTTTTTGTTTTTCTGGTTCGCCCTGTCTCCACCTGTAATTCCTGAACCGCACAAATCCGGGCGGACACGCTTGTCCTTTGATCTTTGATGTCACTTAACGCAACCTTTAGCCGAGGACTGAATGTGTCAGCCCGAGCGTCACATTTCACATTTCCCCGGCTGAAAATGCATCAAGCATATTTGGATCAAGCGGCTCGGGAACGGCTCCAGCAACTGTGGAGTTTGTTGTTCTCAGCTATTTCACTCGCTCCTGTGCAGGATTTCGGCAGGCTTTGTGTCGAAGCAGTGGAGCATGAGAATATTCTAACAAAGAGAGCGACGAATGCTGTGATTTCAGTCTGAGAGCATGCGTGTTTGTTTGGGGATGACAATTAGTCCCAAATGAAGCGCCGAGGCACTTCATGATCAGTTTCCATGGCAACAAATCAGACTGCTCAGCCGGGGGAAGACAGAAAAAATGTGTTCTTAATGACGAGCGGGAACAAAAGCATTTGAGCCAGAAGCCCGAGGCAACACTGATATGACAGTAAAAAACTGCATAATCATGTTGTTGTGAGTATGAAGGAAGGAGGCAGATTTAAGGTTGGGTCGGGATGATTCATGAGAGCATCTGTGTGAGTGAGCCGGTCAGAGGAGTAGGTGGATAGTAGGGAACATATCGTCCTCCTTTGTTTTTAATCATCTCACACACAGGTGGGGTTTCGTGGGTGTAACCTCACTTTGAAAGAATCTTAATGTCCAACTATTATAAACTAATACAGGCCACGTTACCACAGTGCAGCTCAGGAGTTCAGTGTAACCTTCCCCGTCCGTATGCTAAACCAGTGCTGACTCAACAGTGGGCCGTTCGCTGCAGCTTCATGCCTGCTGGCTGAACCACAAGGACACACGATCATTTACAGCTGAGGGCTTTGGAGCTGGACTGTTTCCGGTATTTCTGCCTGCTTGTGAGTCATTACATGCTGCATGCCCTCTGTGTAGTCATGTTATAGAGGCAGGGTCAGTGCAGCCACACACACACACTCATTACTCCAATTTTCTGTTCTTAAAAGGAATTATGCTGCTGTTTAGTATGGAGCACGTCGCTTATGTTATGGCTTATTTTGTTTGTGTCTTTTCCAGAGAGTAGAGCTGCTTTGTTATGCACCCAAGTATTAATATTCTCTGGCAGGAAGGTGCACACAGAGAGAGCGAGAGAGAGAGAGAGATGAAAAACATATTTTCACTAACCTAAATAAACGCTTTTTTTTTTACCCTCAGAGATATTTTCCCCCTCATGCTTCCAGTCTTTGTTGCTCGCCGTCTTTGTAGAAGTCCTCGTATCCTCGCCGCTCCCTCCCTCCCTCCTTCCTCCACCCACCCCCTCCTCCCGACGCCCACGCTCCTGTCCTCCACTCTCATAACTCAGCTGTTACTTGGCAACGTGGTCCCAGCTGGACCCAGCATCAGCCTCGGTTGCCACGGCGACGGAACGCACCACATGCAGACACGGTAAACATGTTGGTTTTTTTGGAAGCCAGCGCTCCTATATGCACAACAAAAACCCACATGTGTATTCGGCTCTGTCGGTGCTGTAGCATCCATCAAAGGGAGCAACGCCCAGATTAATCAACGTGGGAATGATTGCCAATATAATCTCATGCACCTGCAGCATCTTTGCACCTGCGTTCAGGGGTAATAAAAAAAATAGATTTGGATGTGATGGGATTGCTGATTCTGCATTGTGATTCCTCCATCCACCTCTTAATATTTTCACCTCACGTCTTGCGTCACCATAAATTTACAGCCGAGATCCACTCGCAGCCTCGAGCATATATGGATCGGGGAAAACAAACCTCTCTTCTCCACGCTCTGGGTAACACTGCATCTGTCGCCATAGCAACCGGATCCATCATCTGCGGGGGGATCAATTGATTCATTATTAAGTGAGGCGCAGCCCTCCTTCTCTGCTTCCCGTTCACGTCTACTTACTCTGCCTTCAAGCATCCATTATTGCCCACTCGCCGGGCTGAAGAATGGAGAGCTGTCGAGTCTCCCTAGCACAAATATAATTCTACAATTTATCTGAAAAACAGTGTGTTTGTTGACCAGCGTGAAAGGCACAGGGACGGTAGAAAATGCAATTTGTACAAGATGTTCTCTTCATTCTGTCACACATCTAAAACAAAAACAGATCGGATCCCACATGTTAAGGAGGATAAAGACAGATAGATAACCTTAAAATCATCCACACGTGGTAGGGAATGTAAAAGAGGTGGAGGAATGAGGGCGTGAGGGTCTTTGTTGCACAGACAACATGAATTAGCATCAGCTCAAGCTTAAAAAAAAGAAGGGAGGGATAAATGTAACGCGACACACATAGCCTGTTGAAAACACTGCTTTCTGGAGCAGAGCATTTGTAGCTGTGGGGGAAGACACGCTTTGATGATATCCCCCTCTTACTCCAGTCTGTCCTGCATCGTGTGGCTGCACACCTAGCCTGCAGGCACTGGGATGGGTGGGGAGGCTCCAGTTTCTAGGAAGGAAAGCCGAGGGAAGGGAAGACAAATGTATATTATTGGAAAATGTGCGCTAAATGGATGATGTCAGCTGCGGCACTTTGACATTTTAATGTCATCTCTGAGGGAATTACATCATTAGCCCTCTTTCCTGGCCTGGCTCAATGCTGGGAAACCTCCTAATGGATGTCAACAAGCTGTCCCTCTGGAAGAATGGAGCGGGGGGAGGGTTGGGAGGGAGGGTGCTTTCACTAAGCTATATGAGAGAGAGAGGCCTCACACTGAGCGTCATCTGGACTAAAAGCCTACAGTGCATTTCTCGCCACAAGATTAACTCAATCTGCGTTGCCGTGCTTATCAGACAAAGTGCAACTCATCAACGAGCTCCACCCTCCGCCAGCCCCCATGCCGCCGCTGACCCCAAATGACCCCGACGTGTAATAACTCCGCGGCGGAGTTGTTTGTTAATTATTTCATGCATTTATAATTACAGGAGCACATTGAGTTGGCAGCGTGCGAGTCTCCGCAACGATTGTGCTCCTTTCAATTTGAAAAGCTGTCAGCGGTCGCCGCTGCAGCCGCCCGGAGATCAGATGCTGTATCCAATAATTGATTCATTAATCATCTACGAGCCCATTAAATTCAAATCAAGTCCAGGAATGCGGGGCTTTCTGGGTGAAACTAAATGGTAAAGGACTTATCTGTCTGATTGACTCCCTCTACCCCGTGAAATAATTTATGGAGAGAAACACCTCAGACTAGATAAAAAAAAGCCTTTTATATGCTAATAAAAGTAGTGCTGTGGATTGAAAACAAACATAAGTCGCTCATATTTTAGGCAATAATATCAAATCATCACAGTAGCTGCAAATAGACTTGCAAACAAACACGGAGGGAGATCAAGGCTTTAGCGTAAAATAGGTCAGATGGGGGATATTGATGTAGCTCGGTTGCATCTCAAAGCAAACTGGGGATGTGTTACTGTGAGCTCACGTGGCGCTACGCTGACATAAATCAACAGTGTGTGTGTGTGAGAGCTGAAATATAAGAGCTGAAATGGGGAAGAAAACTGTGAGAACAGTCCAATCAATGCCATGTAAGGTGATCAGACGGAGAGAATAGAATAACGACTGCTGCTTATATCGATAGTGAATTCAGCTGCACGATGGATCATCTCAGCCTTGAGGAGGATTTGGCGGCGAGTGAAAAGCCGAAGGATAGGAAAGAGCAGCTTAGGTTCGCCGAACAATCGCAAGGCTGACCGCTATTTCAAATGGATTGGGGGCAGAGGAGAATCATATATCCAGAAGGATACAAAAAGAGCTAGCGTGAGAATCAGATGTTGCGTACGACGTGGATCTATTCTCCGCGTCACCCTCTTGAGGACGCTCAACTCGCCGCTATTATCACTGACTATATGAGCCTGTAATCTCCCTCCCCAGTTCATTGAGAAAAGCAGATTTTAAGTGACAAATCCAGGGTCCCAGATGACAAATAAGTCAGGAATTTGCTGTGATAAGTCACGTTATGGTGCGGCTCCTTATAGACTGGAAATGGGAGGATATCTGTTTCACTTTCTGCTCTCCCTCGTGATCAAAGCATGACCCAGAAAGACCCACGACTGGCCGGACTCATGATCAGATTGATTTTTTTTCTTCCTTCTCTATGACAGCGTTTAACTTCTCATGCATAACATTCCAAACTACGCCTTTAATGTATGAAGACGCCCGTCACTTTTCATGCATCCTACAAAAGCAACCAGTGCTTCCTGTCTCTCAAGTTAACAAGTTACTGTACTCTCATCTCTAAGCATGCAACATCCATATGCAGACTGAAGCTGGTTACATAAACAACGGAAAATGTAAAATAGTTCTGCATGCACACGCTGTCATAAAAATAGTGTGCATGAATGAATAACATTAAACGAGTGGGGCAGATAAGCTACCCCCTTATGTGCTCGCCTCAGATTCAAATTTAGCTTTGCGTAGGGAATTGATGAGACACAGAGCTCAAAGCCAAAGTCTTCAAAGACCGCGGTTACACAAGATGCAAGGCGTCAAACCCACTTTGTAGTTCTCGGGTGAACGAGTGGGTTGTAGCTGCCGAGCTGCACAGGGTGATACGGCAACAGAGTTTCTACGAGCCCAAGAAAAGATGATAAAATACAAAAGTTACACCAAGGTTACATCGCGTGTAAAGGAGAGCAGGAGCGACCTTTTGTTTTTCCTTTTTAGATGATTGTAGTTGTGGGAGTTGGGGTTGCTCTATCATGTTTCAAGGTTAAGCTTCCCCTTTATCGTTGCCATAAAACATAGCAGGTGTGGGAGAAAGAAGAGAGCGGGAGCGCCGAGGGAGAGGGAGAAGAGAACGACACGGAGAGATAAGGAGAGAAATAAAGAGCTGATGGTATAATAGTGCAAGCGAACGGTTTCATCACACTCAAATCGAGGCACGCTGAGGGAGGGGAGCCTTAAAGGAAAAGTTCGACATTTTGAAAATTATTCACTTTCTTGCTGAGAGTTAGAAGAGCTACCACTCTATATGTCGGTACACCACGTACTGTATGAAGCTACGGCCAGCAGCAGTTGGCTTAGCATAAAGACTGGAAACAGCTAGCTCTGTCCAAAGATAGCAACATCCGTCTATCAGCACCAGGGGGTTCGAGATTTGGGAACAGGAAACAGACTTCGACACAACACCAGTCAAGAAATAGCCCAGCACACAACCCCCCATAAAAAATGTTGAATTGGCATTTCAGCCCGGCATTTCTCGTGAAATGGCGTATTAATGACACGATGATGCGCAAGGCATTTAGCGCGCCTTTCCTGCTTTTCGTGTGTCAATCGTACGCCATGTAGTCTGTACTGACTGCAATGTAAACGCATCTGCGTAACAGTCAGAGCTAGTGACGTAGAATAGAAAGCGAGAAAGACTGCTTATTGCGGGCGTAGACCGGTGAGGTTAAATTAGTATTCACTATGTGGAAACTAGTTTGAGATGAATCCCGACTATTAGGGTTGAAGGAAAAAAATACAGCATAGTATGGCGATATTTTGCGTGGCAATATTATATCGATACACAGACATCAAGTATTGATCTTTTATTATTCTGTATAAACTATTAACCTCTTAACAATCCACTACTCTGTCTTTCAGAGGTTGTAGCTGAATATCACGATATTTTTGACCAAATACCTCGATATCGATATTGCAACAATATTGTAGGGTTGACTATTGGTGTGTTCACAAAATATTTAGACAATACGATTTTTGATAACTTATCAGTAATTTGGATATAATGTGGGTAAAGGAAAATAATAGAACAGCTAGAAGTGTATGTTCAGAAAATTACATCACTGTAACGCCGCCTTTAAAACCAGGAAAAGACAACACTTATGCCATATTACGATATCCAAAATCTAAGACGATATCTAGTCTCATATCACAATATCGATATGATATCGATATATTTCCCAGCCCTAGTTCCAACCATGTCATGTCAGCTTAACGCTAAATAACGCTCCAAAGTTACACAAAATTTTGGCGAGGAAAAACTGGCATGGACATTTTCAGAGAGGTCCCTGACCTCTGACCTCAAGATATGTGAAAGAAAAGTGATGAAGAGAGTGAAAACTGTATCTTATTGAATAAACAGATGTTGACAAACTGCAAAATTTGCAGTTGAAAAAAGGTAATAAATCACAATATTTAATACTCAGCATATCGCAAAACGTTTAAAATCGCAGTAAGATCGTATCGTGACTTAAGTATCGTGATAATATCGTATCACTGGGCCTCTCCACTCCTACTGACTATTGTTCTAGTCCTACAACTAAAGAACTGGTTTTTAGTTTCCAATCCTTCCTCCTGAGAAACCATTTGACTCCCTCCCAGCCCCAGGCCTGTTGTGAAATAGCATCTCACATTACCACATCATTATTAATATTGCATTCTTAATGGCAGTCTGCAGCAGCAAACTATTTGTCTTGGTAACGCTGAGAGCACTAAGCGGAAGTAGAGGATTGCTACATTCTTGCGGAGGCCCCACATTCCCCAGAGCACCACAGCGGGGTTGTTGTAGCTCGTACAGATCCTCCTCTGCTTCCCCCTCACCCCCGACCCTCCCCCTCCAGCATCCAGCTTCCTGTGCAGCAGCATGGCCGCTCAACCCTTCCCTTCCCTGCACCGAGCTCGGTCAAGCTCCAGCTCCCCGTACCCCGCAGCTCCAAATACATTATTTACACTCTCCTCCCCTCCCTTCAGCTCAGCTCAAAAGAATCAGGGCAGAGGGAAATAACACCACTGTATAACCCCCCCACACACACACACACGCACACACACAAGCTCAACCCTCCCTACACCAGCACCACCCCACCTGCTCGCTCTTTTCTCACTCTGCAGGATGAAAATACAGTGCAGGACTGGGCTGCGACAATGGGAAACTCTGTGAGGCCCCAGCCCTCCCATTAATCCCCTCTGACATGCCTCCCGAGGGCAGGGATTTGCTACAAGTCAATGCAGGAGACCTACAGTATGCAAAACAAGCCTGTCTGACTCTCATGATTTTCAAAGCCACTGCACTGCCTGTGAGACAGGAAGGCAGATCAGAGAGAAAGAGAGAGAGAGCAAGAGAGAGAGAGAGAGAGAGAGGGAGGGGGAAAAAAATAACTGTGCACACAGTCTGCTTGGTTAACCCTTTCCTCACCCGCCTGTTCAGTGTACGTGTCACTTCCCTCTTCTAGTTTCACTCCTAGCCTAGATTGCACAGATAATACTGATGACAGATGACAGGATGAAAAGCGAGATATTTTTTTTCTCCCGTTCAGCCTGGCTGCTGTTATCCTCTTTGTCTCCCTTTCATGACAAATTTAGCTCGGAGGCAGGCTTGTTACCATAGACTGTATGCAAGAAGTGGACGTAGTCACCGTGACGTCACACATTGGTTTGTGGACTGACGTTTTGAAGCCTCGAGTTCTGCATTTTTGGCCGTTGCCATCTTTTGCAACCAGAGGTGACATGAGAGGGTGGAACTAAATCCAACCGAACCACACCTCTTCCTAACTGGACGCGTTACGAACGAGCGAACATCTGGTTGTCTCAGTTTTAGTCGGTCTACGGTCTGTTATTTCCTTATAACAGATCGTTGCTATGGGTGCAGTTCTGCTGTCGAACTCGATCGTTTTTGTGTCAAATTATTGATTTCTTAAGTAAGAAGCTGTGTAATAAGCGGGACAGCTAGCGGGTCATTATTGACCACGTCGTGCATCACACTGTCTGGGTTTATTTCACAACAATGACCGGCCCGCTGCACATTATCATATTTATAGTGCTCCTTGTATTGTAATGTATTATATGTAATGTCTTGTTTTTTATCTGGACCTTGATTCTGCAATAAAGTTTGAATTGAATTGAATATCCTGAAAATTAACTGAAAGGGTTAAAACACCCAGACTGGACAACGCCGTGGTAGCGACCTGTCAATCACAAGGTAGCCACGCCCTAAAGCATACCGTGCTTTACGGTCTACTTGAGAAGTAGGGTCATTTTCTCAGACTTCCTTTTGCAACCAGAGGAGTCGCCCCCTGCTGGCTATTAGAGAGAATGACAGTTTAAGGCACTTCCTCGTAAGCTTCACTTTTCAGAGTTGCCCACTGTTTGTTACCAGACAAAAATATAAAAAAACACCCAAAGTAAACAGGAATTCACAGCTCACGTGACGCACTTACTTCTCTCTGGGCAGAGTGGTGCTATTGAATTTCCGCTTTATCAGGGATCTGGTGATGAGGAGATAGGTGGAGGCTGGAGGCAGGGTGGGGGGGCAGGATGACATTAGAGAGTGTTGGGGGGTCGTCTGTCCACACCCTGCAGCTCACTGGGAATGTAAACAACAGGCTGGCTGGGTTTACACATGGAGGAGGGATGAGACCTGCATGGAGGAAGGGCAGCAGTAAATTACGACGGGGGGGGAGTAGGAGAGAAATGGAAAACAGTTGACAGCAAGACATTGCCCCAAAGAGGAAGAGAAATCCGCCAGGATTTGTAGCCTGCTTTAGATTCACGTGATTGGCTCCACTGTTGCCTCCCCCCCCCACCAACCCACCACCACCACCACCACCACCACCACCACCCACCCCTCTCTCTTTTTTTCCACCCATCCTTTGAGATGGAAAAATGGGTCATCTGTGTGGAAGTTAATACTCTGAGCACGTACAGTGCTGCTTTATTTTAAGGACGTGCCTTGGAAATTTTTCTTCTTCATTCCCCTCACTGGTGAATGACACAGAGAAGGCGCTGGGTAATTAATATACCGTGTTGCTGCCGTGCACACAAGTGGCAGTGCAGAGGAGAGCAGTCTTTATTATAGCTGCTGCTGCTGGCACAGCCTGGACATGTCTCATATTTCTCCCCCCCCAGCCTGCCCTCGCCATGACAACGTACAGTAGGCTGCATGACATCAGCAACAGGGCACAGACAGTGCAACTCTGAGCATCATCAGGCTGGTGGGAAAACATGTTCCAAAACACAGGAGGACATCCATCCGTCCGTCCTCTGTGGACGCCTCCACCTAACAGTCAGTGGCTACGAACACCTCCCTGGGAGGTTACTGCTCAGAGGTAACGCTCTCCAGCGTCGACTGGTGCTGCATAGTGTGCTGCTTTGCAGAACTACGTGAAGCTGCCATAGCAACCGCATACAACAGAGTTATTTCTGGCTGCCTTAAACTCCCAAACACAGCTGCTCCTACATAACCAGACATCTCCACCGGCCAGATCTGTGTATGTATGGCACGCGGTAACACAGAGCAGTAATCAAGCCATGACATTCAAAGTGGAATAACACAGCAAAAGGTAATTACTGCTGTGGATAATTTGTTGACAGGATTTCCAGTAATGAGTTGTGGAGCTCAAGCGATTATAAAATTCCCAATACAACATTTGACATACGATCTGAATCCATGCAAACAAATTACAATGGCAGCTTTGGTCTGCTCCCTACGCCTTATCCCGGGATGTTAATGTTGCCTTCAATAACAGGTTATTTCCTGTAATGAAGGAACAGGCTGCATCTGTCATCGTGAGCACATTAGAAAAAAAAAAAGGATTACAAACTGTTAAAAATCACCCCTCCCTACTGAGCACATGGTCTCTGTGCTGCAGGCACAGCCATTGTTATTGCTGTCAACTGGAAACTGTTGTGCTCTCAGCTCCCTCCATTCAGTTGTCCTTCAGTACAACACCACAGACGTCTGCACACACACTGCCTGGAGCAACAGTTCCCCCTACTGCACAACAACAGGGAGTTTCTTTATTTCCCCTTTTCCTTTCACTGCCTGCTTCATCAGATATTAAGAGCTGACTCATAATCCATTCATACAAAGTCAAATAAAAGGATGACATTAAATTAAAAGAATGGCAACAAACGCCTCATTGAGTATATATTTATTTTTACTCAGAATTGAGGACACAGACTTTGTTTTAGATGAAAACAAAAGATTTGCTGTGTCATCCTGAAATCAAACAGAGTGTCCTGGCTTCATGTCAAGGCCCATTTCACCTGGTTTGGACTTTATGATGGCATGATGCTTTCAGAGCAGGCAGGAGGCTACAAGGGCCAGTTGCATAACCTCAGCATAAGACTAGTCTTGGCCTTGGACTGGTCTGAGATTGTCAGGTTAGACTAGTCCAAATAAACCTGTCTGTTGCATAAATATTAAAACTGACTTAGTTTGTGGTATAAAGTATAAAGCCACCTCTCCTCCTGGCTAACCCTGAGGCGTTGTTGCTATGGCAACAATTCTGTTAGAAGGTCAGTTCAACTATTTTAACTGTTTATTTATTACTTTGTTTGGATTCTTGTACCATATTCTTAAATGTTTCTGAACATCTTTAACGGTTCTAAAGACCATTGGATTTATGCTGTTAACCTTTTCTGTTATATTATCCCATGGGCTACTTGGTCTGGTGTCGCTGTTGCATCCACCATTTTTTCTCCTCTGAAGTGTCTTATTTCACCCACGATGCATTGTGCGCCAGGCTATCTTAATCATGATCTAAATCAGTCTTACATTAGTCACTCGTAGGGAAGCTTTATGCAACAGGTCAATTTAAGTGTCGATGGCAAGTCTGAGATCTATTTAAGATAAAGACTAGGTCTATTTTTATGCAGCTGAGCCATGGTCTGGTATCCTTCAGTGACCCCTCAGCTCTGTCCAGTCTGCAGGGGACGGAGTACGCGGCCAGTGGTCGAGTGTTTATTTGCAGGAGAAGCAGGCCGGGGGTGGATGTGTGGAGGAGTCTGAACCTGCTCCTACCCCCCAGCAGCAGACCACAGCTCCAGCTTGACCTCCAACACAGTCTTGTTATTTTTCTCCTCTGCCCCCCCAAAGGACAGATTAACAACGAGCCACTTCTTCTGCACACGCACTAAGTGCCAGACGGCCTCTTGACGGGCTTCTCCTTTTCCACCAAATGGCAAAATAGCAGGAGTGCTGAAGTAAAGACTGCAGAGTGAGCACATGAGTTCATGGAAAATGGAACACCGTCTACCATTTAGTCTTTCGCTCGACATTTCTGGGCTGCCGTTCAATTTTCATTTTTCATTCCTAATGTAGAAAAACTATTTTCCCCCCCTGCTCGTGTTTCCTGGCAACCTCCAGGCCTGGGCTGCTCTGGCCAGAGCCCTTAGAAAAACAGCTGCAGACGGGGATAAAAATAATTACAGCTCTACTTGTCTTCCAAGAGACACACTTTCAACCAGACCTACTCCCTTCCCCTACGAGCTGCTCCACTTTCGCTCTCCTGCACGCACAATAAAGCCATTCACAACAAAGACACGGTGGCTCAATGTGCTCACACAAGCTCATGTGTTTCACCATGCTGGCTGGAAACAGAAATACTGTACTATCAAGAATTCAACCTTGTTCTGGCTGTGTCTGTATTTTATTAACCAATGTAAAGAATTCATTAACACATTAGAGGTCATGGTTTTTGTGCACTTATATTTAACATACCTAGATGTTTGGAGATGAGATTGCATATTACCTTCCTCCGTGTTCTTTAACATCTTTTTGATAAATACCATAGAACAAAATATTGCATTTATTTAAATCCTGTCGAATATTTATCCTTGATTTCTGCACATACCACTTTCTATTGAGCTTAATGACCCTCCAGCTTTCCGCATAGATAAAAACTGCCCACACTCCACATCTCAAAACTGTAAATGCTTTAAATTTTCCTGTGCATTGCTACTGCCATCTACTGGTGAATGGAAACCCCAGAAACTAAAAGTGTGTTTCATGTTTTATTGTCGGATTTTTACAAACAAAAATGTCCAGATATGAATAACTGGAATATAAAATAACATTTAAACAGACATTGCAAAAACAATTTTGAAAACTGGTCAACAAACAAGTCTTCTGCTTAGTGTAGGCACTCTTCAACTGCGCGGCAATATGTAACAAATTATTTACATACCTTTGTTTTTTATTTAGTACATAACATACCAGCAAAGCCCCCAAACTTTAGCACAACTACGTTTGAGAGAAATTAATAGAATAAACAGATTGCTAGAAAACATGAGATTTGTTGGGAACAGGATTAGAAGATATGGAATGTGTTTATATGTGTTTAACATCTCCCAGAAACGTAACCGTGAGGAAGTTCTTTAACCCCAGAGAGCCGTGATAGAGGGGCATCATTGTCACCTGATGTCCAAAGGTTGAGCTCCGTCATAGTCAGGCTCACTACTGCAGTCACACGTACCAAACAAACAGTGCACAAATGTCAGTGTCTGAAATAGTCAGACAATCGTAGTAACAGCAGATTTCAATCTCACCTGCAATCACACACATTCACTCGACATCATCTTCTGTTAAAGGCGGATGATTCACTGGAAAACAGAAAATATGATCTTTCAGAGGTTATGCTGAGAAGTGTACAGCTCTAATGATAGAACAGCTAAACTTGTGTAAAACTTTCTTTCTCACATTACACAGAAAAGTTAACAACCAGTTATTTATGTTTCTGTCTTAGAGGTGAAATAACTGGGAGCTACTGACACACAGCTCCCAGCTTTGGATTCTAAGATTGATCTTGCACCCTTTCTTGTCCCAGAGACCACAAAATGCAACCGGGGGGTTTATTAAGGATGCTCTGCAAAACAAATCACATTGATTTATTTTTTCTGAACTTTATTTAACCAGGTAAGTCTCATTGAGACTAGAAAATGTCTTTTTCAAGAGAGCCTTGGTCGAGACAGCAGCAATGGGGTGTCTCAAACAAGATACACACAAACATTTAAAACACAAAACAAACATGCAGTATCAAGAATGCAGGAAATCCTCACCTTGCATATTTCGATCACACACATTCATTCGACGTCATCTTCTGTTAAATGCTGGGAGCTGAAGACTCGCTGAAAAACAGAAAATAACATCTTTCAGAGGTTATGCTAAAATGTGTATAGCCGCACCGATTATATAATAGCTAAACTTGTGTAATTCGTTCTCAAATCACGTAGGAAATTAGTTGTTTTAAATGTGTTTGTCTTAGAGGTGAAATAGCCGGGAGCTACTGACACACAGCTCTCAGCTTTGGATAATTCTAAATTGATCTTGCACCCTTTCTTGTCCCAGAAACCACAAAACGCAACTGGGGTTGTTTACTAAGGATGCTCTGTAAAACAAATCACAATCCTTTATTTAAACATTTTAATGGGGGGAAATCCTCACCGTGTTGGGCAGTTTGGCTTGCAGCATCTGGAAGACTGGAGGTGGCAGCGTCTGTTGGAGCACTTGAACCAGCTGATGAGGTTGACCGCATACTGCAATCGCATTGCTCAGGTGGTCCACACATCTCTCAAAGTCACCTGGGACAAGGGTTAGAAGAAGGTTAAAAAAGCTAATGAGAAAGGGGGTTAGGAATTTATGAAAAGAGCTGCAGGTTAGTTATAAATTGCTTAAGTGTTTGGACACAATTGACAACTTTGTACGAATAAGTGTTTTAGTAGAAGTGCTATAGTACACAGGTTGTGTCCCTGATTTATTTATCTTTAAGGCAGGGGTGTCACATATACGGCCCGAGGGCCAGAACCGGCCCAGTGAAGCGTCCAATCCAGCCCACTGGACGACTTTGCAAAGAAGTGGTTAATTCAAATTTTTCAATAAAATGCGCTGCTATTCCTATTTTCCACTGGGGGGTTGTGTTGTCCTAATAAGAGTAGCAGGCCCTGTGCTGGTTACACTATTATAGATACAACATACTGCTTACGTTCAGCCTAAGTGACACACTATCAAGCGTAGGCCACTGTTTATGTAGGAGACACCGGTGGAAAATGTCTTTGTCAGTGGAAACAGAGTGTTGTGTTTTCCAAGACAAATGGACCAGTTCCCATTTCTTCACAATGGGAAGCCAGTGTTCAGTGCTCAAGGAATATAATATTTGGCAGCACTATCAGACTCATCATGGCAAAAAGGCCTAATACAAGAACTTGCAAGGACAAATGAAAACAGAGAAGATGAATGAATTGTTGGCAGGTATGAGGAAACAGCAGTCTGTTTTTAGTTGCAGCCGAGAGATATCTCAGGCTGTTAATCGTCTGCTTTGTAAATGTTATTGTTCATTAATTTTGAACACTATCAGAATGTACTTTACACTAAAAGAGAGGGAAAACTTGGAGATGTTATTTATAGGTTATAAAGCAATGTTTTTACTGGTCTGGCCCACTTGAGATCAAATTGGGCTGTATGTGAACTAAACTGAGTTTCACACCAAAAATAATAACAGAAAATAACATCTTTCAGAGGTTAGGCTAAAATGTGTATAGCAGCACCGATTATAGAATAGCTAAACTTGTGTAATTCGTTCTCAAATCACGTAGGAAATTAGTTGTTTTAAATGTTTTTGTCTTAGAGGTGAAATAACTGGGAGCTACTGACACACAGCTCTCAGCTTTGGATTCTAAGATTGATCTTGCACCCTTTCTTGTCCCAGAGACCACAAAATGCAACCGGGGGGTTTACTAAGGATGCTCTTTAAAACACTCTTGGCCTATACAAGAACTTGAAAGGACGAATGAAAACAGAAGATGAATGAATTGTTGGCAGGTATGAGGAAACGGCTGTTTTTAGTCGCAGCCGAGAGATTAGCGAGACATCTCAGGCTGTTAATCGTCAGTTTTGTAAATGTGATTGTTTATTAATTGTGAACATTATCAGAATGTACTTCTTTACACTAAAAGAGAGGGAACATTTGGAGATGTTATTTATAGTTTATAATAAAGCAATGGTTTTACTGGTCTGGCCCATTTGAGATCAAATTGGGCTGTGCATGAACTAAAATGAGTTTCACATCACTGCTTTAGATAGATAGTAACTTTATTGATCTCGAGGGAAATTCAAGTTTCCAGCATCACAGTTCCATAGTGCAAAACATGTTAGTAAAAACGCAGAAAAAAAATTAGTGCAAAGTACAAAAAAATATACCAGATATAAAAATACAAGGATGAAGAAAACTGTTAAAACTGAATATAGTGCAGGGTAACAGCTGTGATACACGACTATTAAAAAAGTGAATACAGTGCAGAAGAGACTGTTAAAAATGAGTATAGTGCAGTAACTCCAGTAGCTTAGTCTATGAAAGTGCACTGTGCATTATTATTATCTGTCCTTTAAGGTGGCTTGTAGGTGTGTATCATGCACATAATCTTACATATTTCATGTATGAATAACCTGTGAACAGACACGTGGTTTACCTTGCAACAGGAGCTCCTCTCCCAGCTGGATTTCCTCCAGGAAGAATTTCTGAACAGCTTCAGCATCCCTCAAGTCAGGCAGCTACAAAGTCAGCAAATAAAAAAAGTGTCAGAAATGCACATTTTATTAAACCCCAGAAAAGACACATAAAATCAGAAATGAATGATTTCCCCATGTTGTCTTACCCTTGCTCCTCCAGACTTGTCACGAGAACCCCTTTGTTCTCTTCTACCTGAAAGACACCAGTAGCTTTAGTTAGACTTCAGACTGCTGGTGTGTTAAAGAGAGACACGTGGTCACAAGGTGAAGTGTTAGCTAGCACAGGTTTCTCTCATCAGTTTTATATCCTGAGACGTAGCCGAGGAAAATAAGAGTAAGTTATAATACTCTCTAGGCTGAGAGTAAATGGAAAAGACAACATGTAGCTCTACTTATTTGATAGAGTCCATAGCAGCCACATGGAAGTTCACATGCTAACTGTTGAGCTAGTTCACTTTGCTCTCTTCAGCTCAAACACTCACGTTCACGCAGCTTCTCCTTGAATTGAGGGTCACTCCGTCGCTTTCTGTCAAAATAAAAACAGTAGACAATGAACAGGGCTCCACACACCCCGGCGGCCACCGCACTGGACCGACCGCTCACCATGCCTTAAGCTCAGCATGGACACAGCACCATGCACAGGACACTACCAGCAGCTAACAGCTAGCACCGCTGTGCTAAGGAAGTGCGTACAGGAAGTACGTCATTCATGACGCAGTTCATTTTGAACATTTTTGGATTTATTAAGAATAAGAAGACAATTAAAACTAACTATGTGTTTGATATAATTCTTATGCACCGATGACAATTTATTCTGAATTAGTATTACTTTTTCTTTATATAGATACTTTTTTTTTATTGTTATTTATTCATTATATTCAGTTTTAACAGTTTTCTTCATCCTTGTATTTTTATATCTGGTATATTTTTTGTACTACTAACTTTTTTACTGCCTTTTTACTAACATGTTTTGCACTATGGAACTGTGATGCTGGAAACTTGAATTTCCCCCGGGATCAATAAAGTTAATATCTATCTATCTATTTATTTTTTGCTTTATAAATGTACCCCTCACATAAGCAATTAAAAAAAAAAATTAAATACAATTTAAAAGAATCATGATGCAGTTAAATTTTACTTCAGGGCCCCTAAGCAACAATCAGGCCATGTTTTACTTTAAAAAAAAAAATACCAAAGTGTAAGATGCTCTGTTACATGTTAAAATACGAAAAAAATAAATAAAACAAAAATATTACCAGCAAAATTAACTTTTAAGTATCTAACGCAAAATTGCTTATAATGCAGAACGCTTTAATGTGTAAGCAGTATTTGAATGTTCATTTCACTTACTTGGTTAAAAAGTTAATAAAGTTCACTTTGTAACATTGCTTCATATTCTATAAGCCTGTCATATGTTGAGGACTAAAATATAAATAACTACTTTATTTCACTTTACTTTAAGTACATTTGTTATATAAATGTAGTGCAGTAAAAAGTAAAAACAGTCCCGGAGTAAAAGGGGGTAAAAAGTAAAAATCTTCCTCTGGAATTGAGTAAAAATATAAAGTATAATAATAAGCCAGAAATGTTTAAGTAGAAATATCTCAAAATTGTACTTTACAAGTATGTTACCTTCCACCACAGCAGAGATATATCTTTAATTCCATTTATAGCAGATATATCTTTAATTCTATTTTATAGCAGAGATATATCTTTAATTCAATTTTATTGTATTTTTTTAATTTCTTTATCAAGTTTAAAGTAGTAGGTTGTATGTACATTTATATAGAGATTTGTAAATACAGTCTATCTATCTAGCACTGATGGCAAGAGACACACCGAATACTTCACAAACTATGGCATTTATTTCAAACAGAGGCTTCTGCTTTGCTTACATTTTTACAATAAATTACACAATGACCATCATCAGATGAGCCTAATAAATACTATTGAGCATTTTTCAATAAGCTCCATTACTTTCTCTTAATCTATGATCCAGACTATTTTTCCATATACAGGTTCATACAGCTGTAGCTTCAGGCCATGTACAGGTTGGAAAATAGTTCAGCCGCGTCCAAAAACCACCATCCTTCTCTTACAAGCACAAGCTATAGAAAAACAAAAACAATACAAACTAAGGCAAAACATGAAATTAAAAAAAAAGGAAGAAAGGAAAAAAAAAAAAAAGTATTGAAACTGATGAAAAGAGGCAGAACAACATAAATGAACTCAAAAAAATCTGTTCCAACAAGAGAACAAGAATGAGGACAGAAGGGAGAACAAACATGCTGTGACCCTCAGTATTTACACTCAAAACTGCAGTTAAAACCGTAAAACTGTCTGTACAGAAAGGTACATGTTATTAACAGTGCAAGATATTAAATAGCTTGACTCAAAACACTTCTCAATATACAAATGTATAACAAAAGCATACAATTACATACAGGTGCCAAACAAAATGTAACTTCAGGTTATCATACAGTAGGGGGTCTATACAAAGGAAACACTGGAGATGTCTTCAGAAATGTATACACATACGTCACTTTATGATATAAATGCACATTTACAATATCTTTACCTTTAATCTGGTCATAGTACAGGAAACAGAACCAAACAGTTTTTGGTTGGTAGGGATGAATATGAGAGGAAGCTGGCGTGTCATTTTTTGATCATGAGTGAAATTAGAAAGATGCGTTGCTTTATTTAACAAAGCAAAAACTTAATTAAATACCTTCATGTTTGTTTTGAAACGCTGCAAAAATGTGGGATTCAGCTTCACGAGTACATGCTGTAAATACCTCCTATGGCTGCTTTCACGTTAACTTGATCCAGTTGTAAATATTCAGTGAAGATGATGGGAGCGTGGGGGCGGAGGGGGGGGATTTAATGAGTTGATGAAAACATAATCAAATAAAGCAGATAGGCGTTTAAAAGGCTGATGAACTGGAGTAATGTGACCACCTCCATCATTGCACATTTTATACTGCCAAACTTAACAGTTGCACCCAAGCTGGATGAGTATTCAGTAGTAGATTATGATCCAGTAGGAGTTCTGCTTTGACAATTATACTTTTAAAATATTACCCTACGCTGATAAAAACCACCATTATGTGTCACTGCCTGCTCAAGCTACAGCGTTCTTCAGTCTTTTGTACGGGACACATTATTCCAGCTGATACTCTGATTTGAGAAGAAAGTGCCCCATGGAAAAGAACAAAAAGGCACTACAGTATCATTCCATATGCATCCACTGAGGCTGTCAGCGGACCTATGATGGTCTGAAACCCTATCTATGCAAACATGTACAGGGACCACACGCCTGTACGCCAGAAGAGCATCGTCAACCACTTGAGGTTTAACCACATGAAGGCCTTTTTAATGAGGGTGGACAGAGAAACGTGGCGAAGTTACATTTCGTTACGCTCTTTAATGCCAATGTGGCCTCTGAATTCCCCACGATAACACGGGCGAGCGGCAGGCTGCACCGTGTTGAGCTGTGAGGACAGAGCACAGAGGGGTCTTCGCTGGAAATCATCCCTTACCATTAAAACTTTATATCAAATGGAAAACAATTATTGCTTGCAAAAACAATTCTTATAAATGTTCAATTAAGGAGTAAAAGACAATTTTGTGTTGTTGTTGTTTTTTTGGACAATTTTGATCCCCCTACACAATCTTCATAAAAGTGCACTTGAGTGCCATTAGCTTGCCAAGGAAACAGTTGTCAATAGAAAATAGTGCTTGTTTCTTGTTTGTTTTTTGTTAGTCTCTGGTCTGGTTTTTGTGCCCCAGTAGTTACAGTATGTAGGTTGACTTGTCCGTCCGGTTGGAGGGGAATGGGGGCGATGACCCCGGGGTGCTGGTTAAGTGCTTAGTGCGGTGGCTCTTCGCTGGCTCGTCCTGTCACCTGCACTCCACTGATACCCCAGAGTTCTGCGAAGAGGAGGATGAGGATGACACCGGCGGGTCAGCCAGTGTCAGCATGACTGCTGCAGTCAGTGAGCTGGAGGACGGGGAGGAGGAGGAGGAGGATGAGGTGGAAGCAGCCACTGTGCCTGCAGAGCAGAAAGAGCATTTAGGTTATTGTCAGTTTAGAGGCATCAAACTGATCTTTACACACAAACTTAAAAGGCAGGTCCATTATGATTGTGTTTTTTTTTAGGTTTTTATATCATTCTGAAGCCTCCCAGTCGTGTTCATTCATTACAGTCTTTACTGCACGTTTTTTGTAATATGCACATATCACCTGTCACTTTATGTACATATTGTAATATGTACATACCTGTCACTGTATCACTGTATATATTTGGCAATGTAAACCCGATTCTGATTCTCAGCTAGTGCTATCGTTCACATTATTCATAACCTTATTGATTAGCTTTGATTAGCTCACTTTGGTAACCTGAGTGGACGTTTCCATTTGAAAAAAAACAAACAGAACGCAGATGGGCCCGCATTTTAAGAATGGATTTAGCTGGTGCAAACCAATCCTGGAAATCAGCGATGTTGAGATCACAAAGAGCTGACTCACTTTCCCGTTCCTTCTTCTTCATGCGTTTTCGTCGTCTGTCGATGGAGGCCACCTCAGACTTGAGGGAGAGGTAGTGGTTCCTGATGTCCTGCAGCTTCTCCTGAAGAAACGAAATCCTCTCCAGACTGCTCATCTTTTCCAGGTCAGCTAAGTGGAGCGTAAATAATGCATAAATAATAAATAATAAATAAATAATTTCAGGGTTAATAGGGCATAGACATAAACATATACAACTCAACTTTAATACATAGAATTAAAAAAATCTTTGCTAAATTAAAGAATCAGTTCACCCAAATCACAAAAAAATACTTTTAAAATAAACTAAAAATACATTGATGTTGACAACTTAAAGGATAACTTTGGTATTTTTCAACCTGGACCCTATTTTCAAATGTTTTTGTGTCTAAGTGACTAATGGGGACAACAATTTCTGAAATTGGTCCAGTATTGAGGGAGAACGATGCAGCCACTAGTCACTAAACAGGCTGTAATGTCATCGCTTGGGGCAACCTGGCACCATCCCCTTTACGTCCACTAAAAGTGCTTGTTTTTGCCACTGACAGGCTCAGATTGTTATTATAAGTGTCTGACAACATGGTTGAAAAATACCAAAGTTACCTTTTTATACCCTCAGGCATAACAAATTACTTTACACAAACAAATGAGTTCAATGTGTGACACTTACACATCTGGAAGCTCCACTTGTACACACGTGGCGATCTTCCATGGTTGTCTCGGTGCTGGGTGTGGTCGGCGTCACCCTGCTTGTGGTACTTATGGCTCGAGGGGGGAGAACGCCCGTGACACTTGGGTGAAGTGGCGGCCTTCACGTCTGGCGCGTTGTTCTTAGAGGCAGTTGGTTTGGCAGTGCCCTCAACAACAGACTGGTCTTCACTGTCGCTGCTGTTGGCTGGAGGAGAGAAGACGGCGTAGGTGAGAAAAATGGAAAATGACCGAGGAAAATCTCATTCTCTTTCGCACCTGAAATCTGTAATTTAACGATAGGAAATGAGTAAATTAGGGCTGTCAATCGATTAAAATAGTTAATCTCGATTAATCGCAAATTAATAGCACATTTTTTATGTGTTCAAAATGTACCTTTAAGTATTTAATACCCTTATCAACATGGGAGTGGACAAATATGCTTGCTTTATGCAAATATATGTATATAGTTATTATTGGAAATCAATAAAGAACACAAAACAATGACAAATATTGTCCAGAAACCCTCACAGGTACTGCATTTAGCGTAAAAAATATGCTCAAATCATAACATGGTAAACTGCAGCCCAATAGGCAACAACAGCTGTCAGAGTGTCAGTGTGCTGACTTGACTATGACTTGCCCCAAACTGCATGTGATTATCATAAAGTGGGCATGTCTGTAAAGGGGAGACTCGTGGGTACCCATAGAACCCTTTTTCATTCACATATCTTGAGGTCAGAGGTCAAGCGACCCCTTTGAAAATGGCCATGCCAGTTTTTCCTCGCCAAAATTTTGCACAAGTTTGGAGCGTTATCTAGCCTCCTTCTTGACAAGCTAGTATGACATGATGATGGTTGGACCAGTTTCATATGGTACCAGTATCTTCACTCGTTAACTTTGACATCCCTAGAGTAAATATGAAATATAAATTCTAGGGTTGATAAAATTAATGGATATGTGAAGGCTAGCAGGGCGTCAGCAACTCTCCTTACCTGTTTTCCTATTCTTTTTGGGAGGCACTTGGCTCTTGCGGTTTGGCTTGTGTTTCTTTGAGGCTCCGGCTGTCTGCGATTCTTTCTGCCGCTTCTGACTCACAGACGCTACAAAGAAAATGCAAGAAGGCAATGAGGGAACAGACTGTGAAATGAGTTGTCAGCGTGTATTTCTTTAGTATTCCATCTTAAAGAAAAATAATGAATTCTGTCAGTGTTTCATAAGACCTGAGTAGATTGGCTATTACTCGTACCTTTGGACTTCTGCTCATTCTCCTGCTGGCTGCTGCTGCTCAGCTCGAGGCTGCAGCTGCTGCTGCTGTTGCAGGAGAGGCTGACGTCAAACACCTTTGAGGGGGAAGCGGCCCCCTCGTCCTGAGGAAGGTCCTGCAGCTCTCCACCCAGACTCTCCACCTCCACCGTGCTGCTGTCTGTCTCGCTGCGCCCGCCTGCCACTTCCTCCTGTATGGGTCCCGGGGGAAGAGCGTCAGAAACCGTCTCTGAAGGCAAGGCTGGGGGTATGGACGGCGGCGGGGAGGAAGGCTGCGCCGGACCGGAGTCTTCCACAGCGCTGCCTCCTCCTGAGGGCGACTCAGGCGTTGTTGGCGGTGTGTTGAGTACAGAGTTGCTGCCGCTGCTGGGAAACTCCTGCAGTTTGTCGTTGTCCATCTGCTCCTCCGAGACTTCGTCGTCGGGTGCGGCGTCCTCTTCGACACTCGGCTCCTCCGGACATGGGGGCACAGGTGGAGGAGGGGAATTGGCGGCCTCTGTGTCCGAGTCGGAGAACAACTCTTTGAGAGTCTTCTTCGGCCACTGGGCCTGGATACTGGACCACACGTCCTTTTGACCTTTAGAACGGACAGCTGGCCTCTCCTCTGCGTTCCCAGACATCTTGGCCCTCTTTTCAGGAATCTCCCAGAACCCAGCTTGTCTGCCACCTTTGGTCTTCTCCTTCATCCCGTTGTACTTCTTGGAAGGGGAACCTTTGGTTTTTGGCCGGCTTCGCTCACTTTCCTCAGCCTGTGCCTTTGCCAGCGCTGCTCCCTCATCCTCTGAGCTGCTGCTGGACGACGCCCCCCTCTCCTCCACGGGACCAGCCGCCCTCTCCTCCAGCTTCCTGGGGGAGCCTCCAGGCAACCAGTCGGCACTCCTGGTGCTCCGGGTTTTAGCTTTGGATTGGCCTTTCGGGGTCCTCTCTGCTGCGCAGTCAAATTTTCTCTTCCTGTTGCTCGCCTCTCCCTCTGACTCCGGTTGGCTTCTGCGCTTCCCAACATCTGCGCTCTCTGCGCCGACTAAATCCTGGTTCTTTCCTGAGACTGAAGGAGGTTTGGATGCTTCAGGAGTGGCGCCGCTCTCCCAGGACTCTGACGCTTGTGGGGACTCCGGTGGGGCCTTTCTGGGGCTGCCTCTGCAACCTGGGTGATCCTCCTCATTATGCTCTCCCTCCTCATCTTCATGCTCACTCTCATCCGTGGACATCTCAGAGGCTGAGGCAAACGAGAGAGAACTTGTTAGTTTCAGTTTTTTATCAGCAGGCACAAATAAACCACTTCAGAGTTAAACAGTCCTAAGCTGCTAAGTGTACATGAGGACTACAGGCTAATGAGTGTTGCTACCTTGCAGGCCATTGAGGATAGAAGTAATTTCTATAGACTTGACTGGAGACTGCTGAGTCCCTTTGTCCTCACCCTCGTCCATCTTGGAAAAGACATCCTGACTCAGGCCACATTTGGAGCGCGGGAGGCGGTTAGCGTTGGGCGACGGGCCGAGGCCGTCCCGGTCATTGAGCCTCTCCAACCTGTCTCGCTCCCTCTCCGCTTTGTTCTGTCAGGATTCAACACAGTCAGTGATTCACGCCATGACACCGGACCAGCTTTAAAAGTTACCACTCTCCAGACTCGTACCTTTATCTTTTTGCGGTGCTTTATTTTTTGTACGTTCTTATTGGCAGGACGCACAATCTTGTCTGCTTTGATCCATTCATCATATCTAAAAAAAAAATCAAAAGTACAAAGACAAGAGACAGTTTCATCATTCGGCTCTTTGAGGGGAGCGAAGAAATATTCCTCTCACACCACCCACCACACGGACACCTCTACTGTCTGACCCCAACATGTTGCTGTGACACAATAAGCCTCAACAGCAAAAAAGGAAGAAATCCCATGGTGTTAATGTGGAAAAAGACAAACCTTTTACGATGAAGAAAGAAACAATATTAACACCGACCACCACACAAATCATATTCAACAGAGTTCCAACGGTACCAAGGGTGCTACTTGGGTCGTATGAGGAGAAATGAAAAGTTTCACGACATCGCACACGACAAACACAATGCAGAGATCATCCCACTGTCTTTATATAGAGTGCTAGAGGACCACACAACAACATTGAGACGATGAAATTGCACTAGTTAACCTCTGTGTCATGGTACCCTAACACTCTACTTAACACTGCGTTAACCCTGACCCACTGGGGAGGGGGGGAGAGGGTTGAGAGGTAGAGGTGAGTGTAGCAGCACTTTTTGGTTGGCCTTTCAGAGATCCAAAGGGTAGCTCATATTAAAAAATATCTAAAAATAGTTCAGCCAAAACCACTGGTTGGCTATTTCCAGAGTGAAATTGGTTCAAATTCAGCCTGTCTGCAGATTTATTTGAGAGACAGACAGCTGGGGGACAGACAGACAGACAGGGGATTCAGTCAAAACTGAGCGAGGGAAGCTGAGGAGTGACCCACAATCAACCCAGTACTCAGTTCTGTTTCTGCCACTAGATGGCCCAGTGTTCTCCATAGTCAGAGTACTGACCATGGGACTGGATCAGGTGAGTGAGGAAGGGATGTATCTGTTATTGCTGAGGGGACACCCATGTAGCGGTGATCCCCTGAAGGTTAAAAGATGTCTTTTTTTTTTTTTTTTTTTAGGGTGAATATAGACGTTAGGTGATTTCTCCCCAGGTCCTGTCTTACCTGACGTTCCAGCCACAGTAGTGCACCAGGTAGAGCACCTCTCCCCCCTCCACGTCTGCCTCTTTCACAGTGGCCTCGTACGTCTTCAGATTGCGGCCTCGCCCATACCTCACCTGCACCTTCATCCCCGGGGGGTAACACTCAAACTCCTCCCCTTCCTCCCCCTCCTGACTGCTGTCATCCCTGCAAGAAAAACAGTTCAGCACTTCCTGGCCCTAGGCTCCATTGAGCACCACAGAACCCCAACCACCCGACTCAACTACCTGCTGCTAGGAAGCCTGTTGTCTAATTACTGTTGCCTTCCCTGTCCCATTACAACACTACACCCTTTTCCTATAAAGAAACTTCCCATTTCTGTCCTGCCTTAACTCTAGTCCAGTGTAACCTACAGCAAACTGCAGTATAAACAACTTCATTTACAGTGAGCCAATCAGAGAACAGTACATGGGAGTGTACAGTAAATAAAAAACATTCTTTCATGGCAGAAATCATCTTGCATGGGAAATAACACTACTGTTAAAGGCTGTCTAACCCTATTATCCACACACAGCAACATACTTCTCACTCACTCTCACACACACACGCTTTAAGAAACAAAGCAGCCACAAGGAGGAGCTAGTGGGAAACACAGTCAGGAGATGTCGAAAAGCTGGAGGGGCGGTGCAGGAATGCCAGTAAGTGGTTTAGGCGCAGGAGCCACGGGGGCAGGTTAGCACGGCAAAGCACAACTTGGCAGGCGGCGCAGCAACTTAAAGCGAGACTACAGCGCTGAGAAGAAGCACGGCTACCAGATCCAATTTGGTCTGCTGCCACAAAGGACGGCTACAACATAGTGCTCCACACAATCCCTCTCGTACTGCTCAGAGCAGCAGGCGGCTAAGTTTCAACACAACACAGAGAAGAAGATCCACTTCTTAGTGCAGCGACTGAAGAAGCTGTTACCACCCTAACACTGGGGACACACTAGACTTCAAAATGACACAAAACACACTGCACATAATCAGCTCTGTAGACCTCTTCGGTAACACTTCATTTTACAGGTCCACTAATTTCATGGTAAGTAGGTGATAATTAGCAAGTAACCTATTTGAAATTTCCCCAATATTATTTAATAATTATATTCTGCTATTTCCCAAAGCAGGTAATAAATAGCTGGTAATTTCTTTAACACATTTCCAGGAAAGTAATACAAAGATAATCGATAGGCATGATACAAACACTTTATTCCCAGATCCACTGTTTAGTGGTAAGTAGATGACCTCATTTATATCTAATATAATTATTAAATAATGCTGTATGTAATGTGTTCAACAATTTCCCATTTGGGATCAATAAAGTACATTTATCTATCTATCTATCTATCTATCTATCTATATTGGGGTAATTTGGCAGTAATTTCAAATACGTTACTTGCGAATTATCGCCTACTTACCATGGAATTTGCGGCCCTGTAAAATGAAGTGTTACCACCTTTTCCTTCCCTCAGTGATAAATATGGTCACGGAACACAAACAAGCACAGATATCAGAGTATCAAACGCTGAGATATAACACATTTTAGAGCTGCAACAATTAGTCGAATAATCAGTTAGTCAAGCCACAGAAAATAATTAGCAAATATTTGAATAACTGATTTATCGTTTAAGTCGTTTTTCAAGGAAAAAATTCCAAACATTTGTTGGTTCCAGGTTTCTTGGCTTCTTGGTCTTACGTTATAGTAAATTGAATATTTTTAGGGATGCACGATATATATATATATATATATATATTTATCGCAGATAATGGGAAATTTTAATTATTACGTACTGTATGTATCCGATAATACTAGGGCTGTCCCGAATACCATATTTTGGGCTTCGAAGCTTCAGTGAGAAATATTCAAAGTTATTCAAAGCTTCGCGGCGTGGCATGGGGCTTGGCTTGGTTATGAACTTCTTTTTAAAATAAAAAAAAATTTGAAATTATTGGTTATCTTATCGTATCGGCCATGAGACGCAGGTAATTATCGGCATCGGCTAAAAAAAAAATCCATATCGTGCATCCCTAAATATTTTGGGGCTTTGGACTGTTGATTGGACAAAACAAGACATTTGATGACGTCACCTATGACTCTAGGAGCTTGTGATGGGCATTTTTCACTTTTCTGTTAATTTTATAGACCAAACGATTAATCAAAAAACTGCCAGCAGATTCATCAATAATGAAAATAATCACGAGTTGCAGCCCTAAACAAATTAACCGAAAGAATCACTTGCCATCACTAGCATCACGACTTGTAATTTCATCAAAACCTGCACAATTCAACTTCAGTCAATGTGCATTGATACGCACTGAAACATCCACAGAGAGAGGCTGGCGAGTCAGTCCAAGTGGGCAGTACACCGTACACACCAATCAAACAGTTGATTCGGCTTCATAAAATAAAAAATAAAAAAAGGTACCTAGGTAGTTACTTAACATCTCTGTCGAACAGGAGTTTCCTTCTATTTAATTAATTGCGCTCATTAATATAAATTAAAACACAATTTTCCCATTTAAGCTCATTGTAAACCAGCTCTCACTGGCTACACACAGTCTGCGCTGCTGGAATGAAAATGTGATCCACACACACACTGCAGGTCCAGATTACAGGCTGTAAACATTGAACGGGTCTGATATCATCAGCAAAGATCAGATCAGCCTGCAGCTGAATCTGTAAACCCTCACACTACCACATCATCCACAGGACCACTGATCCTGACAAAGCCAAAGGATCAGTCCACATGTGATGGTAATCAGCATGATTATACTGTCGCGAGCCCAAGGCCACTGATGATAAAAACTACAGAAAGGGGGATACTCGGAGCAACAGTGTGTGATAAGAACATCCTAAAGTTGGGGAATTGTGCAATCCCTTCAACCAGAGACATAAAAAAAAAACTGCTGTTGCAGTGTTTTCTAGCCTGTCCCCAGTAGCCCAAACAACCTTAACACACGTGTCAAGGATGGGTGGTGGAGGGTGAACAAACAGATCTAAAATAGGCACAGAGCACTGAACAAGGAAACAATAGCTAACTGAGACCAAACTATACATCTTCCCAGAACCATTTCTCATTTGTCAACACTGAAAGTCACTTTTTCCTCTGAAAGGTTTACGGCCTCTGAAGCACTATCTTGCGTCTAGTGTGCTAATGCATCAGTGATAACACTCACACACATGGAACATTTAATAAAGCTGAACATCGAAAAGCCAAAAAATGAGAGAAAGACACAAAGAGAGAGACAGAGAGAGAAGCTGTGTTTCCATTAGGGTTGTAACAGTATATCGGTATCAAGGTATACCGTGGTATGAAAGTTGACGGTTATCAAACATATTGAAAAAAGTGTGTGAGGTAAAGATACAGACAGGAGCAGTCTGGCTGCTCTGTCACTTACCTACATTATATGTTAGTTGTTAATAATAATAGGACATTATTTTAAAAACTCACAGCTGATGTTATTTTTTCATTTAGTAGTTAATTTAAAATGCTTTAGTGCTGCTAACATTAAAACGAACATGCTCAAGTCATATAACATAGTATAGTAGCAAAAATTTATTTTTTATTGTTTATAATTCAGATTTTTATTCCTTTAAGGGTCATTGTAACTGATAGTAATACTAATAATTATAATAATAATACAAATAATTATTTAATACCATGCGATGCCATGAGGGTTATCTCCCTAGTTTCCATTAAATTGTCAAGCGAACTTTTGAAATATCGCAAAAAAAAGAAATGCGAATTAGGCGCATTTCCATCGACTGGTTTGGAGTGAATAAACTCAGCTACAGCGTAGTTGGTCAGATCATCCAGTAATCCGCCAGTGATAGTGTTGTCATAATACTGGAATTTCTAACTTCGATACAATACCTAAAAAAATATTGATATTCGATACCACGGGAAAAGGCATCAAATTTTAGTTTTTTTATCAAAAGATAAATAACGGTGTGTGTGTGTGTGTGTGTGTGTGTGTGTGTGTGTGTGTGTGTTAACTCGCTGTCAGAGAGAAGAGAGAGCGGAAAGTGCAGCTGGTACCTGTATATCGATACTGTGCAAAATGAGAGTTGAAACCATTTCAAATATTCAGTATCGATATGTGTCAATACCTCGATATTTTGTGGCCAAACGGTGGTACTACAACTTCCGTGTCCGTCACCTGATGCCATTGGGCCCAAAAAGACTTTTTCCCATAGACTCACATTGGGAAAGAGACGTCTGTAACTCAGCGGATCATTTTTTTGAGGTAAATCAACTTCCCAGTATGAACACTTGAATAGTGCTTATTTAAATCATTAGGTCCTAAAAGTTGTAAAATGCACTGATAGCTGAATCATGTTCATGTGAATGAGACCCAGACCGATGCTGGAGCGAGGGTTGGGAGGCGGGGTTAAATGGGCCCAATGGATGCGGAACATCGCCGGATGATCCAGGTACTTTGTCACTCGGCAGTCGAGCCATTTTGGCTTCATGCAACACTGATTAGCTCTCATAGGAATGAACAGGAGCCCACCTACAACCAAGTGTCATTTATATATCCATGATTTAGCGCATCAGCTCTTTTTCGACAAAGGCAAAAAACACCTCAAGTGAGTGTAAAAACTTCTTTTTTTTTTTCGCAATTGAGGATGTTTTATAGAATTTTGAAGTTTCCATACAGCGTTTCTGATGCAATACTACAAAATGCAAATAAAAATATGTGAATGGAAACACGGCAAGAGAGAGAGAGAGAGAGATCAGGAGAGGGCAGAAATCAAGAAGCGCACAGCCATGTTGTGTGCACAGAGTGAGAGAGGCTGGCCACGGTCAGACAATCCCAGCCATAGAGAGAGAGAGAGAGAGAGAGAGAGAGAAAGAAACAGAGAGAGAGAGAGAGAGAGAGAGCACAGCATGACATGCCAGGTGAAAGGTAGCAGTCAGGCTTTGGTGCTCTAAAATGTCTCTGCCAGCTAATGCCGACTAAGCCACGAGAAATAATAATAGCACAGAGGACAGTGGGTAAGAGCTTAGTTAGAGAGAGAGAGAGGAGAGCGGTCCTCTCTCTGGTTAGCAGGTAGAGGTGGATTGTGGGTATACTGGGTATTAGTGTCATTAAAGGTCAGAAGGGTCGCTGCTCCTCATCTGCTAAAGGTCTTTTAGATTTCTACTGCCACCAAGGAAAGTGAATGCCTCAGGTCCTTTGGAAACTTTTAGCTCTTGGAGGTCAGATTGAATGTTAACACAGTGTCACCATGCAGGGGCGCTGCATGGAGCTCGTGTTTGTGCCATGAGGATATTTTTTTTACCACCCTGGTGGAGGGACCATCCTTTCAGACCACCTACCCAGAGTTGTCTTTGCTCTCCTGCTCCTCGTCGCGCTCCTCCTTTATGTTCTCCGCTCCGAGGCGAGCCGTCGACGAGCCCTCATCTGCGTCTCCCTTGAGGGGACCGCCTTCCTCTTCGTCGTCGTTGTCATCGTCGTCGTCGTCGTTTTCGCTGTCCTTTGCCTCCGTTTTTGATGGTTCAGGCTCCATTTTGTTTTGGGGCAACTCAGGCTTCTCGTCCTGTGAGAGAGGGATGATTTTATTATAATAACCCGTAAACCATATCAAACATAAGTTGAATCAAGTAGTATTAAGGAGAATGCACCTTGCAGACTATAGACTGCGTGCAACAAGGTTCCCCATCCACCGGGGCTTTCTGCTCTTCTGAGCTGGAGGAGGAGGTGGCAGGTGGTCCTCCTGCCTCCCCGACAGACTTCACCTCCGCCTTGGGGGCCTGTTTCAAAGGGAGGTCCATCCTGAAGGTGATGGCGGTGGAGGTGCAGTATTCCTCAAATCCATTCAAGTACCTGGGTGATAAAACACTCCTCGTCAACACATCCAGAAAAGTCTAATAATGTACATATTCCACCACTCATGGCACTGCTAATAGACAATCTTGCAAACATAAAAGCTTAATTTATTCTTGAGGAATTTGCTAAAAACAAAGAAGACTGTAAAAGTAGCACAAAGGGCATCCAGATGGACATTAAAAGAGTAAAACAGACTACCGACTGCATGTCAGTCTTGGTGAAAAACTACAGAAACAAAAGCTGCATCTGCCCAAAAGAGTTGAAAGCTTCGAGCAGCTGTGGAGGCAGCGGCTGTACGTACTTGCGGTAAGCACATTTGACATTGTAGCCGGCGGCCGAGTTGAGCACTGGGATTCCCAGATCCTGATAGACTTGCTTCCAAACGGAGCCGCTTTCAATCTGCTCAGACACGAGACAACATAAAGGGAAGACAGAGTCGGTCAACATCAAACGAGACAAGTGTGACCGCAGTCATGCTATGCTGCAAAGGAAGTAAGCGCTGTCAAAGTGGCACTCACCTTTTCAAAGCCTCCCAGTTTGTGCACCAGCCTGTAGAGCTTGAACAGGTTCAGGTTCCTGTAGCCCAGAACAGGCCGCTTGTTGATGGGAGTTCCTGTGGAGGAGAAACACATCACGGGTTGACATGGTACACACAAAGATACAATTAGAAATCTGCTGAAAATTGCTCATTAAACTGCCTGATGTTTATTCTCTAACTGTAAACCTTTTACAAACCCTTTTTAAAAGCTACCTGGAATTAGTTTTCAGCAGTATTGGAGGCAGTATTCAGATTTGCATTATTTTGTAACTCAACTCAACCTGAAGAATATGTCCCAACAGCTACTTGATTCTAAAGCTGCACATTGAACCTTCAAAATAAAATGTTTGTTTTGAAGAAACATCACTTGTATCTGCTCTCTGGGCTCACCTCTGTCTTCCATGAACTTGTAGAGCTGCTGCAGAAAGTTCTCCCGCTCCTCTGGGAACGGCTCCACCTCCTCCTGCAGACGGGAAACAAGACAGATTGAGGGTCGTTTTTTTCTACTTTGTGGAGGTTGTGGGGATAAAAGCATGTGCAGGGTTCTGCCTCTACCTCCTCGTCTTCGCCTTTGGCATCTTCTCCCTGCCCTTCCTCTTCCTCTTCATCCTCATCCTCGCTGCTGGAACTTTCTTCTTTCACTTCTGTCTTCCAGGTGCCGGGCACGACAAACTGCTGCAGGAACTCCAAGGCGGCGTCCAATGCTGTCAAACACACACACAGTAATAATATTACATACCAACCACACCCAATGAGCGCTGCCTGTCATTCCCTGATGGTGGCAACACTACAACTAAATCATTCTGCAGAGACAGACCTATTTTCATGCTAAATAAACAGAGCTCAGACATGAACAGATGTTTCAATTAGATTGCTCTTAACATCTTGTACATGAAATACAAACAACATGATGCTTCAAGTGAAAACACACCATGAATCAATAAAACACAAGGCCAATAATCTAAATTTAAGACGATCCTTTTTTGATTTAAACCTCATAACATCTGTCACTGAGTGTTTGGAGGGTAGGATGCTGGATGTGCATGTATATGCGTGTCTGCATATGTACAAACCCAGTATTGAACAGCGCTGTACTAATTGTCTTTTTTTCTACACTGGAAGCTTCTATTGAGGTTTTCGAATGAAGCTTTGAATGTCTGTCGTCGTATCTTATGATGTAATCACTGGGATTGGAAATTACATTTTTTGTCTACCTGCCACCGTGGCTGGTTGATTCCAAAATCCACTCACTAAATTACTATTGGTTTTTTTTGGCTGGTGAGTGAAGAAAATCTAGTAGCCATTTGCATATTTCACCAGCATTTGGCTGATGGCTGGTGCTAATTTCTAACCCTGATCACCCTAAAGAAAAATTCAAAATCCTCGAACAAAATCCTCAATTTGAAGTCTTTTTTAAAATTAAATCAAAGTTCTTTAATGAATATAACTTCTCATTGCATGCCTCCCTCTGTGTGCATCATTTTACCACTAATTTCTTTAACGCATTAATGCAATCGATCTTTCGGAGGTTGTAGCGGTCTCCAGTTTTAAGCTTAAGTAAAGATTCATCATATGAAACTAGAAAAACCTAAGGAATCCATTGGTACCAACCATGTCATACTAGCTTGTCGTCAAGGAGGTTAAATAAAGCTCAAAACGTACGCTACATTTTGGCGAGGAGAAAATGTCATGTGTTGTTAATTGATTTCCAATAATAAATATATACATACATTTACATAGAGCAAGCGTATTTGTTCACTCCCATGTTGATACGAGTATTAAATACCTGACAAATCTCCCTTTAAGGTACATTTTGAACACATAAAAAAATGTGTGATTAATTTGTGATTAATTGACTAACTATGGAGAATCATGGGATCAATTATTTCAATCGATTGACAGCTCTAGTTTAAACACAATGAATTTGAATGTCAACATAATGAACTATTCAGTACATCCCTAGTACTGAAGCAATCAAACAGTGAATTGTATTGAATAAAACCAGAGCATCTTCAGGCTAAATACTATTGGTTTACAAAAACTACTGCTTATACAATCGTTATTAACATCTAAAAATAAAAAATAAAAAATAGGACAGTGTAAAAAAACTACATTTTGACATAAACAGGAGAAGAAGCAGCCATGGAAGAAAGCAGCATGAAAATCTGTCAGGAGTGTATATGCAGTGACGCAGAGCAGCCGAGGCGTTCAGCCACAATGTCACAGGTGGGTTTAAGTAGCATCTAACCACCTTGGCAGATGCTTGTTTTACGGGTTTGTAATGCGGAAAATATCACAGTTGTGAGTCAACCACCTGTGAATACCAAGACTGGGATGATACAAAGCTGCTTCCTAACTGTAATTATGAACGAGTGAGAGCTCTGCAGCAGAAAAACAGGGGCACTATATAAAAAGCCTGGAGAGGACTTCAAATAAAAATAGACTCGACTGTGACAGGAGCTCTCAGCCGCTGCATTCCCCAGAACAAAAAACAAAACTTCTCTTTCCTCAGTCTGTCTTCGCTGCAGCTCAGTTTTCTGCCAAGTGTGTCAACACACGGACCAGCCCACAGATGTCGGGAACTAGGTACGAGCTAGTATGCACCAGTTCTGTGAGATTCACCTCTTAAAGCTTTAGTTTTAACTCACCTGGTTTGAGCCCTGCGTCGGCTTTTGGAGGACAATCGCTGTTCATCTCGCGGACGTCCTTCCGCAGCACAGTGTTACTGCAAAACAAAGCAACTCTGATTAATATGTGCACAGAAGTGACATACAGTACTGAGTGTTACTACATCAAGGTTCAGCTCTACGGTAAAGCCAAACAAGTAAGTAGTAAGCCAACCAAAATCTAAGCAAGATGTTTGTTTTCCCGAAACAAATGTGGGACTATAAACCCCCCCCTAAAGTCTGGTTAATTAAACCACTGGCAGGGGGAGGTTTTAATCTTACAGCAATTATAACAACCTCAAAACCTGAGCAGACATGACTGCATTCACAGCCTACTCTCCTCCAGCAGTTGGGCAAAGTGTTGATGATTTGGCGGATAGATGGATCAGTGGAGCTTGTAAGCTGAAAGCAGTCAGAGGCTTGGCGAGTGAGCCAGAGAGACGATTTGTTGTGTGGTATCTGTAGGCAGCTGAGCTGATCCAATGACCAGATTCATCATGAAGTGAAGAAAAAAAAACAAGTATATTGCAGCTAAAAGAGCTCTTAGAAAACAGACACCTTGATAAAATGACATTTTCTACAGAAAGAAATTGTATTGAGTATGTTATTAGAATGGCACTGGTTCACCCACAAAGACTTTTTCATTGAGATGAGCAAAAAGATAAACGACTAAGAGTCTACAGCCCCGCTAGCAGCTCTGTGAGGCTGTACTTACACACAGCGGTGCTTTGAGCTAAATGCTAACATCAGTACGCTAACATACTCACAATGACAACATGCTGATTTTTATCAGATATATGTTAACAATGTTCACCATCTTAGCAGAGACAGTTCAGAAAGGAGACGCCGCACTGAGAGTCAGTTTCTCGTATCTGTCACACGTGGGTTTCGCAACCGCCCTTTAGGAGACTTAGCTGTGTCAATATCAAATGTTAGCAAAAGAAAATATAAATACATTAAGCAAATATAACCCAATCTGCTTCCATCCATCCACACACCGTTCACAACACTTCCAAACGACCACGCCCATTTAGGGGACAGGAAGTGTATGCCATTTCAAACCATTGGCGGAGCTAATAATGCGTAGTCTTTGTTATAGAGTATCTTAGATCTTAGTTCTCATTATACTTTAAAATATAGTATATATTATAGTACATATCCCAGTTTTGTTTAACCGATAGTGAGAGTCTTAGTTAAAAACCTACTCAGTGATCAAACTGTCTTTTTCTGTGTACGGCAATCGCATAGGCTGGTTTAAAAGCTGGCCAAACGAGAAAAAAATAGAAACCGCTTGTTTCCATTGTTACTATGGTAACCAGATCTGACTAAATAAGAAGAACCCCTTCCTGAAAATTCCCCTCTCTTTGTGACCTTGCTTTCCCTAAAAAAATGTTTTTCCAGAGCCATTGTTTTCAAAGGCACGCTGAATGGTTATCACTAACAACAATACCAAAGTCTCCAGAGGAGAGCGAACACGCTGACCCCGGCACTGTGCGGGGAAGGTCACATGGCTCATGGATGTGACCCCCTTTTTTAAAAAAAAAACAAATCACATAGAGGACAGCAAGTTAGAATAACTAATAATAGCCGAAAAAGAGGCTGACATAAATGATAAAATGTAGAATAACAAACAATGACGAGCGGATTGTTTGTTGTAAAAGAATGGTGCAGCAGGGCCGGCTCTACCCCTTTTGGTGCCCTAGGCATATATATATATTTATATTTGTTCATTTGTAACCTCAATACAGAATGCTGGGCACCCACTAGCATTATTTGGGGGTTTTATTTAATGTTATTATTTTTTTTTTAGAGGAAGGAGGCTCCCTTGGCAACCATCTACTGTAAATGTCCCAAGGCTTAAGCCGGCCCTGTGGTGCAGCATCACAAAACCTGTGATGGATCAAACCGTAACATAACATCAGTAACAGTAATGATATGCACGTCTCATCTTTGCTATTCCATCCACATAAAAGTAATAAGGATCGGAGGGAAACTAACCAGAAAATCTCATTAACAATGATATAGATTTTCCGACTTCTTACATTATTATTTGTTGCGTCTACCCGTGGACACACTGTGCTGATTTCACTGAGTGAAATCAAATTGCTGCGGAAGAGAAAGGAAAACTGCTACAGCGCGCTGTAATTTGCAACAAAAGCCATCACGGGAAATACTTCACAAGTATATGACTTCCAGGTCTTCTCGGATTTATCATCTCTTATCTTATCTCTCTCATCAGCTCTACCCTTCACCTGACTATTAGCCAAAATACAAGCGATAAGAGCGACTTTTTCACACTTCGCTGCTGCGAATGTGTCTTCGGCTGCAGATTTTCATCGCCATGCTGATGAGTTACGCGAGGGTATCCGGTAAGGAATGCAGTCTCAAGGCTCATCGGTGGAATTCAAACAGACAGAAAAGTCGACAGTTTGGAAGAGCAAGCAAACACCAGATTAATGTCATGTCGAGTGTGGGCTGCTTTTCTACCCACACACAGAGAGAGACTGCAGTTACAAACCACCAGCTATGTGTAGACTCCTGACAGGACTTATTGCTCTCTTTGCCACAGACAAAACACTCTGGCTGTGTGTGTCCACGCCGAGGGAAGCTGCACTACCTTAGCTCACCAGTAACTTACAGCCTTAGGACAAATAAAATAACACGGCTCGCAGTATCTTAACTCTTGTTGCAAAATCTGAGGTTATATTCTTCTAAAGCTGCAAACAAATGTGTCATTTAAACTGGTCAAGAGGTGGAAATGTCGTCCGACAGAGCTCCCTCAAATAACGTAATAATAGAGATTTGAGAGCTGCAACGATTAATCGATTAGTTTTCATTAGTCGTTAATGAAGTTTACTAATGAGTAGTGGAATGAACAAACTCCCCAACAACTCAACATCACGCCAGCAACAAAAATTACTACCGAAAGATGGCTCTGTTCATTTCGTGCTCATTTCTTCAGAACATGTTATTAAATTTCATACGACAAGTTAGTTACATGTAAGACTCAGTAAGATATGTTTTCCTCTAACCACACTTTAAGAGATACATCTCAAATTAGGGCTGCGACTAGCGATTATTTTCATTCTCGATTAATCTGTCTAGAGTTGCAGCGATTAATCGGTTAGTTGTCAACAATTAAATTAATCACCAACTATTTTGATAATCGCTTTGAGTATTTATTTTAAGAAAAAAAAGTCCAAATTCTGATTCCAGCTTCTTAAATGTGAATATTTTCTGGTTTCTTTACTCCTCTATGACAGTAAACTGAACATCTTTGTGGAAAAAATGGACAATGAAAATAATCGTTAGTTGCAGCCCTAATTACAATAAATATATAAAAGGCATGAAATGAAAAAGAAGCAACAAAATCATCTGAAATATTTGCAAATACTATACTGATATTGTGCAGCCACATCTTACAACTGAGTGCACTCAAGCGTTTCCTTTGTCGATATACAACGCAGTGCATGTACTTCTTTTTGCAAAGGTTCACTGCATATATATTCAATTAAAACAATTACTCAGAGACTGCTGATGGGGATGTTTTACACTAGTACTAAATGATTAGTTGATTAATTGATTTACAGATTAATGAAAGAGCAATTTAGATAATTTGTCAAGTGAAAGTCATTTGCTTGTTTACTTCTCAAAGATTGTTTTAACATGAATTGAATACCCCTTAGTCCTTCACTAATCAGTAAGCAATACTAAGGCCTAACTTTGTTGATTACATAATTAGTTCAAAGCATAATTGATGTATTAATTGATAATGAAAATGTCAATCTACTGACAATCATTACTGCAGGTCTATTTCACACAAGGTGGGGCTTTCAGCACATTAGTGATGACTCACAATTTTCCATCCTTGAAGGAGCGGACGAAGATGTTGTCCTTCTTCACAGTCACGTCGTCGTGGCAGTCTGGGGAGATGACCTTGTTGCACAGAAACAAGAGACAGTCAAGAGGTCAGACGAGGTGGCACTGTGTGTGTGTGTGTGTGTGTGTGTGTGTGTGTGTGTGAGAGACAGTAGATTGGAGGCAGGAAGGGAGGGGGGGTGTCAGAGTATGAGTCAATGACTAAAGTAGTTTCAGGAAAAGGCCACGCTGATGGATTACAAAATACGCCATCTACGAAATGAAGACTAACAAGCGTGCGGGATGAAGAGCGATGTGTAAGGGGGGGGAACTGCGCGCCCACTCGCAGCATGTGCTGCTGCTGTTTACTGGAGTTGAGGAGCACAACAGTGGGAGCTGTTCCAGTGCCAGGGTCTAACCCACAGGAGGCAGCACTGCCGTTATGGAGATTTGATTTCCACCAAGACTCTGCCTGCTTGCTCTGGCTCTCTCTGTATGTACAGCACACGCACATACACACACATAAGCCTGCAGGGTGGATGCTTTTACATGAGCGCTATGACTCACGTTTGCTCTGTGATAGCGTTTCCCTCTGTGACACATATGCTGCGCTGCAAACGTGGAATAAAAGCAGCTCACACATGTTTCTTTTGACTTGTAATCTTAGGGAGAACACTGTTTTGTTACAACCATACAGTCCCAGTGTAAATAATGATAAGCTACTGTGTAATGTACTTCTCTGGGCTGTCACAGGGAGGCAGCACTGAGCTCAGTCAACAGCAAGCCAAGAACAACAAACCCTGGAGGCGGGGCGCTGCTGACTACACAGTTAAAGGGACAGCTTTCCCCACCCTCTCCCATTCTCCCAGTTCTACTTGTAGCACTTACAAAAACAAACAACCCCTGTCACACCATTTCATAGTGTGCTAACTGTGGCTGAGAGTTATGGGTGGGTGGAAACAAATGCATTGGAAAAGACTGAAAACATTGTGTTTGTGCTGCGTTGTTGCACAAGAGAACAAGTCATATCTTTTTCCTTCAAAATAAGAGCTTTTGCTTTCTGAAATTCTTCAAACTACAGAAGGCAGGCAGCTACTGCAAAGAATATTTATAGAAATCAGCTATTTAACTGCAACAACATACATATTTCCAACATTCGATGGTGGGTGTTACGCAATAAGATAATCCTGCTGAGGTTACATAAGCAGGCGTTTAGATGAAATGGCACAACGCTGTGAGCGTACTGGTGGACCAGCAGCGCTGCTTCTTCACAGTGATGGAGCAGAGAGCAGTGAAGGAAGGGAGACTATGAGCTCACCAGAGCAGGATACCACGTGGTCTTCTTTTTGTCCCCGGTGGTGACCCCCTCCACGCAGACCACTTTGCCGAACAGATCCTCATTCTGCCGCTGGTCGCTCTCCTCTTCTTCGCTGGAGGATGAAGACGCTTCTTCTTCTTGGCTGTGGGAGAAAAGGGCAGTTTACTCAAAACGGACTGCAATTTAGGGAAGGTACAGTCAGCATGCGGATGCTCATAAATACGTTCTTTTACATTCATCACATCGGGAAAAGTGGCGCCGTTAATTTATCTCCATTTTTACATACTAGTGTAGCACTGCTGTATAAAAATTGGGGCTGTCAGTCGATTAAAATATTTAATCATGATTAATCGCAAATTAATAGCACATTTTCTATCTGTTCAAAATGTACCATAAGGGGAGATTTGTCAAGTATTTACTACTTATGCTTATCATCATGGGAGTGGGCAAATATGCTTTCTTTATACAAATGTATGTATATATTAATTTTTGGAAATCAATTAACAACTCAAAACAATGACAAATATTGTCCAGAAATCCTCACAGGTACTGCATTTAGCATAAAAAATATGCTCAAATCATAACATGACAAACTGCAGCCCAACAGGCAACAACAGGTGTCAGTGTGTCAGTGTGCTGACTTGACTATGACTTGCCCCAAACTGAATGTGATTATCATAAAGTGGGCATGTCTGTAAAGGTGAGACTCGTGGGTACCCATAGAACCCATTTTCATTCACATATCTTGAGGTCAGAGGTCAAGGGACCCCTTGACCCCCCCTGAAAATGGCCATGCCAGTTTTTCCTCGCAAAACATTTAGCGCAAGTTTAGAGCGTTATTTAACCACCTTTCGTGACAAGCTAGTCTTACATGGTTGGTACCAATGGATTCCTTAAGTTTTCTATTTTAATATGATGCTGATGTTAACGCATTAAATTTGACAGCCATAATAAAAACAGAAAAATATTAACTCCGTGCTATATATAACAGGTTATGAAAATAACATTGCGTGCGCTGGTCTCTCAGGCAGAATATTTCTGCTAACCAATCATCTTTTCATTTAACATCAAAAGGTCTCCAACTAACAATCCACAGCACAACAAAACCTCTCTAGTCGTATCATTATGTAGCACAGCGACACATAAGGCCCGCTCTACTGATGAGCCCGCTCATTAGGATCAGTGTATTGACGAGCCGGCTCGTGCTCTGCTGTCTGACAGTCATCCTGGCGCTCCGACCGCGGGCAGCAGACGGGCAGCCGTGTCTCTGAGTGATCGGGCAAGCAGCAGCACCAGCAGGCAAACAGATCCTCCGTCCTCTTTTTATGCCTCACTAGGCCTGCTCTGAGCACAACTCTATGTACACACACCGCACACACACACACACACACTGTTTGGCACGACTCAAGAGCAGTAAATCAGCCAGTCTGCTACTACTACTACAACAACAACTAAGCTGTGAATCAAAGTCATAAACAAAGCACTCTAGCCACTCAACAAGGGAGATACGACAAGTCACGTAGGAAAGAGTTTCCTCCACATATAATGATTATTGTAGTGGGGATGCATGACAGGTACCCTTAGTTTTATGACAGTAATTTAAAGGAATAGTTCGACATTTTGGGAAATGTATTTATTCGCTTTCTTGTTGGAAGTTAGATGAGAAAATCGACACCACTCTCATGTCTGTACGCTAAATATGAAGCTAGAGGCAGGGCTATTATAGTAAACTAAAATTGGAAAGAAAATAAGCAGTGAACAATATTTTTAGTAAACTGAAACTAAATAAAAATGATATCCTTTACGAAAAAATAAAACTAAACTGAAACTATATTGCCTGCGTAAAAAAATAATAAAAATAAAATAAAAATGAACTTTAATTCTAGGGCTGTCGAAGTTAACATGATAAAATTGGCATGGCCATTTTCAAAAGGGGTCACTACAAAAACTGAGGTGTAAAAAAAAACGGCAGGTCGTGGTTTGTAATCCACCAGACTATTTCCTGGCGGAGAGCTGTAACTTCCTGTTGTAACTTTCTGCTGCTTCCCTTGGAAACCTCACAGTTAAACAAACAAGAGATAACGTGTTAATTGGTGAGATTCAGAGGTGCTAGTCAGTGGATCTTTGAACGAAGCCAGGCTGGCTGTTTTTCCTGTTTCCAACCGAGGAATTAATCACCTGCTGGCTGTAGCTGCATATTTAGCGTACAGGCATGAGAGAAGTATCTATCTTCTCATCTAACCCGTAGCAAGAAAGCAAATAAGCATTAAGTCTCAAAATGTTGACAGAAGAATACATTTTCTCATACAATGTCTTTTTCCAGTAATCTCCACTGCATTGTCAATCCTTGTAAATCCAAAATTAGGCCAGTATTAGTGCACAGGAAGACAACAGGTCCAAGGTGCTAATGTGCAGCTGGGAAAGACCCAAGTCAATATTGCATCAATGTTTAGAGTAATATTGACTTTTCTCTGAGAGCCATTAGCGAGGGGTGTTAGAGAACGAGATTATGTAGCAGAGTGTCCTCTTTTATAACAGAGAGGAGCCACAATTATATCCAGCGCCAGAAAGGCCTCAGCAGTTCCTATTCCCAGATGAAAACTCTGCAGCCTCCCAGGAGTCGGCACATCAGAGCATAAAACACCCACTGGAACATTTGAGTTAAATAGATGATATTCAGCAGGACCATGCCGTGCTAACGCTGCCTCTCCAGCATGCACGCACACACAAGAGCCCGGCGTGATTAAGGAGTCGGAGGAGGCGAGGAGGCGCTCTACTTCCAGGCCTCAGGCGTAGTTTATGAGGGGACGGAGATGGGAGTAAATCTTTCATTTCAACTGCTGTCAGCACACTTAGAATAGGGCAGCCGGTTACTGATGACAGTGGATTGGTACAGAAAATCCCTCCCCACCAGCATCACAGCCCTCTGATATATTAAGTTTGATATGAGCCCTGCAGGATGTACAGAGACGGAGGACGATACTCACACTGGGTTCGATCGTCTGCCGCGGTTGCCCTTCTTGCCGATGACAGGTGTGCCGAAGTGCTCGGGGTTGGTGAGCGGGAGTCTGTCGAGTGTCTGCAGGGGAGACAAACAACAACAAAGAGCTTCAGTGCCACCTTGTCAGACACTAAATTGGAAGACAAAGAGATTTATCTTGTATACCTGGAAGAAAATCTCTTTGTGGGATTTCATCAGTTACAAATGGAGGGATTTAAGCGGCGCTACATTTGGCAACTGTGCTGTGACATCAGTTTCCTGGAAATGTATCACAGCCGAACTTCTAAATGCCAGTTTGGGACCATTCATAAGCAGCGTTTTAAAGGGATAGTTGGGTGTTTTATCTTATCTTACTTATCCATAGTCAGTGTATTACCTACAGTTGATTACATTCAGTATGCCTCCAGTTTGGAAGCAAAGCAATGTACTGCTGTGGACGGGGCCGGCAGCAAAACGTATAAAAGACACCTAAAAGAAAGGCTCACCTAAAAAAATGTACCATCAGATGACAAAGTATAGATAAGTTTCGCTTTCAGTTCAGGTCCCCATCGGAAAGGGGTGTCTGACAGCAAGATAAAGTGGTGAAAATATTCTAAACATAGCGTTTTGCTGCCGGCCCCGTCCACAGCAGTACATTGCTTTGCTCCTGTTTGGTAACTCCTGTCTGCTTCTCCAAACTGGAGGCGTGCTGACTGTCATCTACTGTAGGTAATACACCGAGGTAATACACCGACAACCCCATACTCCCAACCTTTCCATAGAAAGCGGAGGGATCGAGGCTGGTGTAAAACTGCAGGACAGCACAATACTTGCCTCGCTCTCTGCGAAGTGACGCGCTCCTTTCAGGCAGAGAGAGGAACGCCTCAGGGTCTTCTCATCGCCATCGTCAAACACTGCAGAGATGAGGGACAAACTGTTAAGCTGCTGTATGTGCGACAACACACACAAACACACACTTACGCACAAATAAACTCCGGTCTCGGTTACAAAATGTCTGCTTGATTTATGAAATGTTAAAAACAAATGATGCTATAAGGCTTAGACAGATCCTCCAGCAGGCAGTGACGGAGTCGCTTTCAGCTTTATTACAGCTTCAAGGACCCTCAGCTAGACGCAGAGTAAATGGTAAAATAAAAGAGATGTGGTGAAGTGTCAGAGGATTTACTGATTTTATTTATTTATCAACGGATATTAAATCTCCACAGACTAACTTTTACAATAAGCATGAATAATATATATCATATTAAAGGACCTTCCTTTCACTTTCATCAGCCACATCGCTCCCAAAGACAGACCCAGATGTGTAAATCATTAAATCTCATTATTCACTGCTCGCTCATATGTACTTGGCGACAACAATGAGGGGAAAACTCTTGAGGTATCTTCAACAGTGACTCATGTTTTTGTTGATGAATGAAAAGAATGAAAATGTGCCGAGACGAGACAGGGGAAACCCCACGGGCACGCTCAAGTGACGAGCAGCTGCTGAGAGACTACAGATCTGAGCAGCAGTCTATACTCTGTATACTTTGGATTATCCAACACTGGAACTGTGTACTTTTCACAGATAAAAAAAAATCCAAAAGATTTGCTGGGTCCAGCTTCTCAAATATAAGAATTTGCTGCTTTTCCCTATTTGTGTGTATTTATAGATACAATACAATACGTTTGGGTTTTGGACTGTTGGTCAGTCTGGAAAATCGCGATCCAATTTTGTTTTCACACTTTTTTGACACATTACAGACTAAACAATCAATCCTTTATTTGAAAGAAAAAATATTGGATGATAAAGGTTATCTGAAGTTGGAGCATTTACCAGCACTGCTGGCTTGTTAAATTACTTATATGTATAATATAATATAATATTTATGTATAATATTTCAATGTTGACTGTGAAACGTTATTAAAGGACCAAAAATAAAGATAGGGATCATGTCTGTTATTGGCGATGTACAACTTGGTGCTATGAGTAGCTCTCGGACACTTGACACATGTTGTCAAATTAGCTCTCAGAGGAAAAAAGACTGGAGACCCTGGCTCTAAAATAAAATTCTTTAAAAAATATTTTTCCTCTTCATCATTTGTTCTTTTTATTTAAAGGTTTTATCTTGCCCATTATTTCCTTCCACCTTATTTGCTTCAGACTGAACAATATTTTGGAATATATTCACATAACAATATAATACAGTTTGGCCCCCAGTTTTACTGCACATTTTAATAATCACACAAATGGTAGTAATGGTTTGGATTGTAAATGGAGATTTGAATAATCTGAGCATGTTAAGGCATAGAAACTCCTACTACTTCCTGCTGCACTGTGAGAAATATCACTTCTTTACCTTTTCTTTGGAATCGATTGAAGATGGTTCAGTATAACGCTCAGGCAGAGGAAAATAGAAACCCTCGAAATTGAATTTCTATTGTACACAAACATGTTTTTGTAAGCTCGCTGTAGGGAAAGTACAAGCCTTTGTGAGAGAGGAGGAGGAGAAACAGCTTGTTATTGACTTACCAACAGTATATATACTAGCATCGGTCAGCTTATTGATTGTTGCTTCCTGGTAAACTCCATCCTGGTTCTTCACCTCTACAACACCACCCACCTGTGGGACGGACACACTGCTGTTATCTGGCATCCTAATGTGCTACAAATGATAAATCTAATGATGTCTTTTAGAGTAATGAGACAACCATTTTGCTGCTACAAGAATCACAAATCGACTGAAATTAAATTGCAAAGCGAAGTGCTTCAATTATCTCGTGCTTGTTTCTACATTCACTATGATCTTCTAATCAATGAATGGTAATTAACGGCAATATGTGTGTGTTATGTTCCAGCTGACTGTGAGACGACATCAGCCTCCTCCATCTTTCCTGCCTTACCTTTAGAGGTCCTTTGATGTTTTCATCATGAACCTCAGCTGTGGACAGATCTGGTTTAAAGGTCACCTGAAGAGGGAGGGAGAGGCAACAGGGGAGGAGAATCAGTAACGAGGATAAACAAACAATTCCCCCATGGCCTGCCCACCGGGCCACATCAATCCTCCACTTCACAGAGGCAGCAGGTCCCCGCTAACGCTGCTGGACTCTATAACTGTACACTCATTACAATGATGGACTCTTTCATGTAGGGCTCCACGATTATGGCCAAAATCATAATCCCTATTATTCATAGATTTTAGGGACAAAATATTTGTATATGATATATGTATTCCGTGTTGTGCGTAATTTCAACCGTCAAAAACTCCAAACGTCTCTTTTTACGTTGTTATTGTCATCTATAGCGGTTATTTGCATAAAAACACAAAATTAAAATGATTAGGAAATAAATGATTGTATGCTTATTTAAATATTTGCTTTGATAAAAAAAATCTTAAACAGGTCATATCTCTCTCTCTATTATCAATTTTAATATTGCTGTGAAAATTTCTCCTTCAAACAACTTGATTTATTCAAGTTTCTCGCAACAAAAATACATTTTACAAGATTACATTTGAACGCATCATGATAGTATTATAATTTACCATCGCTCAATACTCATTTTTACGGATTAGAGCCTGAAGGCATCATAATGTAACTCAATGGAACTTCCGTTAACGTTAGCTCTTCAGCTCTGTGCTGTCGGCAGACGAGCCGGTCTCTGTGATCCCTCTCAGCAGCATCATGGGAATGAATTACAATATAAGAAGTGTCTGATAAGTTAGTTGTTCCAAATGTTTTTAAGGTTGTTCCTCCGCGGCTTATTTTGGACAAATTGCGTGGCGGCTGCACATGTGTGTGTTTATATATGCGGATATATGAGACTGCTGAAAACCAGCCAGCTTTAATCGGCTGCTGATTGACAATGCATCTCTAGCTGTTAGTTTTGGAATCACTTGCTTTTTTGTATGAGCAGAGCACGCATTTTAAAAAGGTCAGTATCGCAGTGGATCATGTTCATTTAATTGTGGGAAGGCAAAAATCATGATCGCCATTAATATTCGATTAATTTGTGCTGCTCTACTTTCACGCAATACTTGGCAGCGAGGCAGGATTGTCGCTTTTAAATCAGTGAGAACATACTAGTAAAGACTTCCTGGTGTCATTAGGCAAGCAGCATGTGTGTGAATATTTAATACTATGGCTCATTTCTGGCATCGTTGAGCGACCGACCCCCCCACTTGGCAAATGCGCCGCATCTGTTGGAGCCAACTGTGGTGGATTTCTGTTGCCATTGTTTGGGCTACACTAACCAACCCCCCCACCCCCTCTCTCTCTCTGCAACTGCAGCCTCCCCTAAGTGAGCCACAGTAGATCATAATCTGATCATGCTCTGGTAATCTTGCATCTGCATGGTGACCTGGCAACGCTGAGTGACAGAAAAGACCACAAGGCAGCACACACACTTACGCAGCCATTTACTGTCACATATTTTCAAAGGAGCATGTGCGAAAAGTGCCGAAGCAGCCAGAAGCACCAAATCTGTTTAGTATTACAAATGCCCCTCCCTGCTTGATATATCAATATGCTCATGTGCTTCCTTCTCTGTTTCCTCGGGGAAATTAAAGTCATTTTTGAGAGCATGTGCTAGTAAAATAGTAACATAATTATAATGGAAAACCGGCTTCACTTTTATTGACTGCGATTTAGTTTAGAATCAGCCGCCATACGAGGGCAGAAAAAGAATGTTAAGCATCCCCGTCTCAGAAAACAAGCCTGCAGGTAACACATTCAGACAACGCTCTCTGGAGTCGGTTTCAAACATAACAGCAGCAGAAACGGCAATCTAAGTCTCGCTGTGAAGGCGGCATCAAGACAATGAATGAAAGAAATACATACTGTAAGATGCGGTTAAATTGTCGTGTCATAAAATAGGATGGAAGAGGAAGGAATAAAGAGCTTTTTGAGGCTGCATTTCATCAGTTATGGAGATAATAACATTCCTGCCCGGTGGAGCAGGAGGCTCCGCTCTCCACAGACAGAGGGAGGGTGACTCTCGCTGTCCAAAACCTCAGCTAGTAAGCGTCAATAACACTTGCCCCATCCTGACAACCTCCTAACTGTGCTCGGTTGCTGCACGGTTCAACAGTGGCCTGTAACTGTACAACCACTTAGACTCAAATATTGGAATAAGATATGAAACCATATATCTAATAAAAAAAGAGCCTCCAGCAAATTTATGTGATGTGAATAGGTTTGTCGGGAGCTCACAGTCCATTATTTTACAAGATCCTTTCTTCCAATAAGCCTTAAATGTTACGGAGCTGCAGGACGTTTCACTGCACTAAATTCAAAGTGGTTAGTGAGCATTTTTCCTATTTGAAAATGCAAGACTTTTATGCTTCTGTTTATTTGATACAGCAGTATGAAGTGAACTTTGATCTTGATTTATTCAAGCCAACTTGACTGCGGAGGTGGATTCTTTTGGTCATACACAGCCAAAGGAAATGATCCCCAGCTAATAACAAACAGTAGTATAAAACCTGACTGATCTGCAAATGCTTTGAGAGGGAATTGATGCTGCTCTGCAAAAAAAGTGGATGTATTTTCTCATTTAAGAGATTCTTTTATTTGCACTCTGCAGTGAAATCTATAAGGAAAACTAGGGCAGCACAATTTATTGAAATTGAATTGAAAACGCAATATGGCCAATTTTCAAATCACATGAGGCGCAATATTTGTTAAAGGTGAAATGTGTCGAATTTTAAATTAAATATTGTGGTGCTGCAGAGATGTCCTGGCCTACACATCATATTATACAGACTTAATAAAATGTCTTTGTTTGGTACAGATCCCCGCAAAAAATCACACCATAATCATTTTAATAGGTTTTTCAATGAAAATGAGAATAATGAAAAAATTCCCTCTAATATCACAAACATATTGCAGTTGCAATATCAGCCAAAATGCACTATGAATCTATCATGCAGCACTCAATGTTTTACACAGTGTTTGTTACAGTGTCACAGGGTTTGGCCTGCCTGATTAAATGTGTGCTATACATGTCACAGTGAGCGATACTGACATGGTGCTAATTCTAGAGCGGATCATCATCATAAATAAGGATGTCAGACAAATCTTTTACTGGGTTTTAAAATCACTGAAAAGACACCAACGCCATATGCTGCCACCATCGACTTTGTTAAACAAGCCGACAGAGATTAATGAACCAAAGAACTAAAGAGGGATTCATTACAGTCGGTGGAATATCCAGATTCACAACAACCACTGAATAATTGCCATGTTCTCCGTTTGAGTAACAGAGCTCACATTCACATTACAGCAACCCAAAAAACAAACCCCACATTCTGCCAATTAGTATGGTAATTCATTTATGAGCTGAGACCGCCCTATTAGCTTCATTTTAGTCCACGATATTTAAACTAAGAAAGTCACGTGGTCTATTTGTCATGTTGTTCATCTCTGTCCGTGAGACAAAAAGGCAGAGTGGCAGAACATCGCTGCTCTTTTGTCTCTAAGGGGGGAACTACAGTGCATTGACACAGTGTAAAAAGCCAGCATCCAATCTTTGTTCCTCCCACACACTCTAAGAGAAAGAGAGACAAGCGATCTGTCTCTATTGTATTATCCAGATGCTTCAGCCCCACTGGGAAATGAGATACTGTACTACGTGCATCATGCCTTCATCAGCAAGGCGTAAAACCAATGGGGGAACAGCAGTCACACCGTCACCGGGACAAAATGTGGAAGCAGTGGGCGAGAGGGACGCCTGAGGATGTGATGGGTACCTGGTGGGCGAGGCCAGACCCTGCATCTGTCACAGCTGGGGCTCTGATCAGTGTTTCAGCTGCATGAGCAGTACTAACAACCTGAACCAGGTGGTAGAACTCCAGCATGTAAGCAACACAGCTGGACTTTTGGCAACATCAGAGACAAGAAAATCATTTAAATGCACCATCTAAAGGTCTTTGCAAATCAAGTAGGGATGCACTGGCTGCAAAATTTGGCTGATAGCTGATACTGATACCAATGTTTTGTTTATTTTTTTTCGATTCTATTTATTCCCCTTTTGTGCAACAAACCTCTTCATTATAACAAAAATAACTGTTTTAAAGTCATTCAGTATTTAATTGCGCTGTCTTTCAATGAGCACAAATTCAATCATACAAATTTATGAAACTTTTATTATAATCTTCTTTCACATGAAAAATATTCTCTTTAAAAAATGAGGGACGGACAGCTGCATGGGCTGCACGCCATGAAGGATGTTCCCACTGTAAAATACTGGGCACTGCATCATCCCTCGTTGGACTGACAGGCTTATAGTGACACATTACGCACACGCAAGGTTCGTTCCCATTCAGACCGCAGTGATTGTTTTTAATAAATCTTGTAAGCCATTGTTTTACTGCCTGATTTGTCATTGAGCATAACAGCGTTCTTGTCGCTGATCTTTCTCCGAGACAGTATAACACTACCACGCAGACGACTTTTTCTTTCACATTTATTTGTAAACAAACACACAATGCGCACGGCGCCCACCGTCATGCCAGAGACGTGTCCAGCCAGTGGCTTCTTCTCTGAATATATACTATATATATATGAAATACTGTTGTCAGAGACCGACCGCAAATAACCAACACAACATTTAACTGCAAAATTGATAGACAGATAAACATCGGCCACTGCCATCAGCGAATGTCATCTTATTTGCCAATAGCCCGATGGCAGTCAACAACGCAAATATCGGCCGTTACCGATGTTTGGCCGATGAATCGGTGCATCCCTAACACCAAGTTCATTGTTTTTCGTCTGAAATTGTCGCACCTTTAAAAATAAATACCACCTCACATTGTGTCAATCACGTTTACAAACGGACTCCGAAACTTTCTTTCATCATTAAAGTTTTTGTACCAGGTTCGATTTCCTGCGTTTTTTGCATCCGTTAAAAGGCAAAAGAGGGTTGTTTGACCACTCAGAGCCACCGTCTGTGCAAACGTTATCATCGTCAAAAACATCATCAAAAAAATTCACTTCGTCTCCCAGCACAAATCACTTTAAGATAAAGAAATAAAAGAATACAGAGATGCCCCGTTTTGGATTTGCGCTATCCATTGCACCCACATAAATAATTCAGTTTTGTCTAGTATTGTGAATTTTTGCAACAAATAGCATAATAAAACGCATCAGACTCTGTGCGTAATGTTTATCAGATGACGGATTAACAGAAATTCATATGAAAATAATGGAGTTGGTGTGCAAAGACCTTAAGAATCTGTCTAATATGAGGAACTTGAAATCATCCCAGCAACCTGGTCTCTGAAGGAATATTTTCAGCATCTTTTATATGTGGCCATCTCCAATCCAACCGCTCTGGATGTACATTAAAGCTGAGCTGTGTGATCTTGATTGTTGCCCCTTCGCACAAAGACAATAGCCCCTCGCCCTGCTGCCTTCCACTTCACACACAACACAGCCAGACAATAAATTTTTCATTGTGGATCATGAGCACTTTGAAATGTGACTTACCTTGGCCTTGACTAGCCTCTTGGCAGTCTTAATCTTGGCCTCACAGAAAGCCCCTCGATACTTGGCGCTCACATCCGTCCCTACTGTCAAGTAGGGGGGCTCCTCCAGAGTCTGAGGAAATAAAAATAACAAAACAGTGAATTCAAAGGCTTTTTTAAAATATATATATAGCTTACTGACACAGGTGTATTCACACAGCTAAGGCAGGAAGACACACATACAAGCTTCACATAGTGTAGGCCAGCTACGCAAAGCCCACCCGACTCAGTGATTCACCGATGGAAAACACATACCATCTGCTCTGGGTATTGGAAAACAAGCCTCTGAGGGAGCAAACAAAAAGGCCACTTCACTACTGCTTTGATGACTACAAAGAAGAAGCTATCCGGAACACATAGCACCATCTTGTGTCATCATTGGATGTTTATCCAACCTTTTTTTTCCCCTCAAGAACAGATTTGCGGAGGGTCGGGTACACAGAGAAAACAGACTTCCTGTGTGTGGATGAGGGCAGGAGATGTTTATGGTTCGTGTAGTGTAGAGATGTGGGTGTTTTACTAAGGCTCCAGAAAATGGTTAACCTAACAGAGGTATGTATTTAGACATCTTTCTAGAATAAGACCCACAGTGGAGCTCACTTCCTGCCCACAGGACACATCAAGAACAACTGCAACTTGTCATATACTGTATATAAAGTTATTATATCAGCTCCTACTCTAATGTGAAAAACTACAAATGTACCTTTTTTATTTTAGCAGCACTGAACACGAAAACACATCTTATTTTCTGAATGGATGAATGAAGTTTACTAATCACGCTGGCTACAAAACTCACTACTGAAAGCTGGCTCTGTTCATTTATGTAGGAACATATAAATATTCAATCAGGATTTGAACTTATATTCAATATCAAATGAATATATGAGTAAAATTCACTGCATATGCATGAGCAACATGTTGCCCTCCTAATAAAAGAGTAACAGGTGAAACCGAAATATGGTTAAAAATATCCATCGTCCAATTATCCAAATGAACATAAGGGCTTCATATCCCTCTTTAATTTATTTGTTACCTGAGGCTAAATCTCACAGACAACTAAAATATGTAGTAATTTTGGGCCATACACTCAAACCACAAGACTAAAAAAAGAATCAGATTTATGAGACATTAACAGGAGGTGAAGATTATCTGGACAGGCACACTAGAAGACACTTTCTATTAATCAAACCTCAGCCAAGTTATCAGAACAACCAGAGGTTGGCTGTCGTGCAAATAGGATGCTCTGATTGATATCAAAGGGTAGAAGTATATACAGGACTGAATACTAAAAATAAGCACGGTGGCTTGCCAACTTTAACAATCCAGTCCAGCTTTGTGAAAAAAAACAGTCAGGATGCTCTGCAGACTTAAAAGTAGTGTTTCACTTATTTTTATTTATCTTGTACTGTGAGGAGACAACTCAAGAAACTCTAACTGATGACGGGGTTCTCTGTGCACTGTGGTTAAAAATAGTCAATATGAACATCTGCTAGAGCTGCATATTGGCAAGAATCTGGCAATATGTATCTTGATACAGGCGTAACGATTCAATATATTGCATTTTTTTTTTTTAAATCTAATTTTAGGAAAACTGTCATAGTATAAAGAACACACCTGGAATACACCAATTTAGAATTGGCAAAAATAACACATTTATAATGCATGCAAAGACTGTATCGGTTTTGCCCCAAACTGTATGTGATTATCATAAAGTGGGCATGTCTGTAAAGGGGAGACTCGTGGGTACCCATAGAAGCCATTTTCATTCACATATCTTGAGGTCAGAGGTCAAGGGACCCCTTTGAATATGGCCATGCCAGTTTTTCCTCGCCAAAATTTTGTGCAACTTTGGAGTGTTATTTAGCCTCCTTTGTGACAAGCATGTTTGACATGGTTGGTATCACTAGATTCCTTAGGTTTTGTAGTTTCATATGATGCCAGTATCTTACAAGATGTTCACTCCAGCTTTAAAACCGAGCCCGCTACAACCTCCGAAAGATCGAACAGCGGCCGGGCCCGGCGGTGGGCTGTTGGATTTTTAAGAGGTTAATTAAAAATCGATACAGTATCGCACAACATAATATCGTGATATTTATGTGTATCAATATTTTCTTACACCTCTAACATCATCTACGACATAAAAGTGCAATAAAAAGACATATTTGAGATGTTACACTGCCAATAAAAATTATAATAAATCAAATACACATCCGTTAAAAATCTCAACTCAAACTGGCTGCAAATACAAAAAAAAGACAAGAAACATCCTTGTTAACAGCTGGACTTCCTGCATTGAACCAGGACAGGTTGCCTCTTAGATTTTGACAGATGGGATTCAGGGGCAGAGTCCAGTGCACTTCAGCCTCCCCACCTCTCAGATAAACACCTCATTAGTCCTTAGTGCAGTCTGGCCTCAGCACCAGCTGCCAGGCTAGCTAACAACGCCCGGTTTACATGACGCAGAAGCCATTTCCACCAGCTAACTAACTCTCATGTCAGTCATGGCTGCAACACCAAGCTGGACTACTGTGGACACCACTGGTCCTTCTCTTTCATACTAATACTGTCTTTTGCTTCCCGGCTCTATCCTGTTCCTTAGAGGAAGAGTCACACTACTGACTCAGAGAGGGCAGCTTAGGTTATCTTGACAGCTGTGGCTGCCTCCCGCATCTAACAAGACAGGGGTGATAACACACTACCGAAGCCAGATTTACATTTCTCATGCCCACATGCCAACACAAATAGAGAACGGTTTGTTGTTTCCACCTCCCCGCATTAAACTAAAACTATCCTTGGATTAGTTGCCATCTAGCCTACAGCTGTCTGCAGAAAAACACTGACTCCTTTCTCATCACTCCTGCCAGTACTGAGCGACAGACGATGTTTCCCCCGCTCAGAAGATCAACCAATCAAGATGACTAAGCTCAGAGAGGCAGAATTCCTGAGCCTTTGTGAGGTGCAACATCCTCTCACCAACTTAAAATAAGCTAAACACCACACAAGAGCTGCTCTCATCTACGATTCTGTCATAAAAACAGCAGAGCAGTATTTATCATAAGCCTCCGGCGCTGCTGCTTCAGCTTCTGTATGCAAAAGTCAACGTAATGGTAATAACAGTGGTGCAATCAAAACCAGCTCTCTGGCTATTCACCTAGTGCTACTGATGTGGAAAACACTCTCCAGGCACACGTGCTTGATTAAACACATACAAATGTGACTTGGCATGGGGTGACAAAAACGCACCTGCGGCTGGCGTGGAAAGAAACAAACCTAAATTGTGCAAAAAGCTGCAGCTTGACTGAAGAATGATCTACTTGGATCTGATCAGTCAGACGTGCACAGATACCACATTAGATAACTTAAATGTATTCACGCCATAAAAGCTTTTTTCCATGCTTGTTCTCTTCCTCTCTGCAGCTCTAGTAGACTTGTTTTTATTAAGAATAGCCGCTAACAAATCTCCGCCAATTCGGAGATAAACATTTCATTTCCTATAACGTCTTCACAATAAAACTCCCCCGTTATTTTGTTATTTAACCGCTTTTATTATGAAGCAGCAAAATCAGGAAATATTGAGTTTTCCTCAGCAGCAACTTTTTCTGGTCTCCTGCTCCTAACACACTAGGGGTGAGGGGAAAAGAAACGATAGAGCAAAGTATTGTGATATTTTGCGTGGATATATCTGATCGATACACGGCCATCAAGTATTGATCTTTTATTATATAAACTATTAACCTCTTAACGATCCGACGGCCACTATTAAGTCTTTCAGAGGTTGTATCGGGCTCAGTCTTAAAGCTAGAGTGAAGAAATATGCATCATATGAAACTTAAGAAAAATTATGAACACCTAAGTAATCGATTGGTACCAACCATGTCATGTTAGCTTGTCGGGAAGAACGGCAAATGACGCTGTAAAGTTGCACTAAATTTTGTTGAGGAAAACTGGCATGGCGGTCAAAAGTGCCAATGGAAAAGTCCCATCAGTATTTAAAGAAACTCTGGCGGTATCTAACGGTGAGATTGCAGATTACAACTTCTCCCGTGTGCCAAGCGTGGAGGATTGCTACGGTAACCGAAGCAAAAACGTGAATGGCCCTATCTAGAGCCAGTTGTTGTAAGAGTAGAGTGCTTAGAGTGTGTGTATACGTGGGAAGTGAGTGGTGAAGCGAGAGAGAGAGAGAGAGAGAGAGAGAGAGAGAGAGAGAGAGGGCAGCGGGAGCGAGTAACGTTATCGACTCCGGCCCAAGTAGCAGAAGTTAACAGAGTTTGGTTTGTCCATTCTGGGCTACTGTATAAACATGGCGGTGCAACATGGCGGACTCTGTGGAGAATACCCGCTCCTTATGTAGATATAAACAGCTCATTCTAAGGTAACAAAAACATAACGATTATTCTTAGTTTCACTAAGGAAAACTTACTTATCACACCGGTCCTTTAAGTCTTGTTAGTCAGGGAATAAAACAGGCATCTTTGAAATCATTCAAGACAAAATATACTGAGGTGACACTGGCAACAGCAGAATGAGATCAGTTTCTGCTCAATAAAGACTCTCAGGTCATGAAAAATTTAACAGCCAACTCCACAGAGCGCTAGTTGAAAATAAGCTGCTGCTGCTGCTGCTTATAGTGCATTTCTTGGACAGCCTGAGGGACTACAGCATTTTCATTCTACAACTCAGTAAAAAGATGCTCTCAGAAGGTAAAAGCTGCACAAAGAAATAAAAAAAATACTGATGGCACTGTTGTGGGGTGATACGTGTAAACTGTGGACTGTAATTCACTATGGTGTTTATATCAGACATCAGGGAGGGGCTCGAGGAATCCCCGGTCATTTGCTCAATAGACCACAGGCTATTTCTGGGAGGCTGTCCCATGGCAGCATGCAGATACCCATTGCTAAGGTATTAAGACACAGTTGCACCAGTCTCTGCAAATATTCCTCCAGACACTCATTCACTACAATTAAAGCCAATGTGACTGTCATATTCAAGAATATGTTTCAGGTTCAGATATTCTGCAGATTCACAAGTCAAAGTTCATATTTGCTGATCTTTTACCTTTCGAATTTGCATGGGCATCCAATATGTTTTAATGAGTCTTGTGTTTTGGTGGGTGTGTTAGTGGAGGAGTCAATGACTACGTTCACATGCACATTAATATTCCACTATTAGTCTGAATTTCATAGGGGTCGTGTAAACAGCATATTCCATTTGGATATTCTGAATTAGACCTTATTCCGAATGGAGCATTTTCCAATTAAGACATGTGGAATATGCCGGTAATATTCTGGTTTTAGGAGCATTTTCTGAATTGTTTTTTTTTTTTACAGCAGTTTGTGACACACGGTCTCTTGCCTGTTTACGGCCAGATCTGTGCGTTGAACACAAACCAACTAGACGACAGTTTACTGAGATGCATGCCCAAAAGAAAAGCCCACATTTGTGGTCCGAAGGAGAAACACACCTACTTCTAAACATTATTAGAGACTTGGATATCAACAGGTTTTTTAGATATGCTCAGATATCACAACGCTGACCTTTTCAAGAAGGTGGTTGAAGGAATGAAAGAGGGAGAGGTCCACCACTGGTTGCGTTAATCAGACTATGCATGGCTGCATGTTAACGGAAATATTAGTGGAATATTCATTTTCATCAGCCATGTAAACTCAGTGGGAATATTGTCTTTTTCAGAATAAGGGCAAAAATCCAAATATTTCGTGCATGTAAACATAGTAGCTCCTTTTTGTCCACTATCATATTCTGTTATCGTAGACTATTTACAGCCAGTGATTGCTCAGATTATTATTTCCAGAAAATCTACATCAGACCTGTTAAATCTCTCTTTTGGTGTTAAGTGCAGGACATTTCACTGAATCCAAGTCTAGCGGGTACATGTTTTTGATACAAGCCTTTTGGAAATGTTGTGATGAAGAGTTACTCCGCTCACATTATTAAAGACAGATAACCAGTGGTGGAACGTAACTATATTTACTAAAGCAGTAGTTTCCAAACTTGTACACATTAAGGACTCTTAAACTGACACGAATTAAACCACAGACCCCCATTTGATGAGATTTTTGCTGTTTGCTGTTTTATTACAGAAAGTGTATGAAACCCATGACCAAAATAGTAATACATTATTCACTGTGTTACTTATGGATTTAATTATAATTAAGGTAAATGATTCCCCTTTTAGCTGAGGACTACCTGGAACCCCACTGTACTAAGGCACCGTACTTCAGTACAATTTACTAAAGTATTTCCATTTTATGCAACTTTCTACAACTGTTGAAATTAAATGCAAACCTTTCTACTATCTATACCTTGCTGTTCACTTTTTTTCTCACTATTTCCCTTCATCACTCACACACCAAAACAGTAACCGTGTGTATGAGTGAATCTCCTGTTAAGGCACTGGAGTCACCTCACTCTCACTGTATTATCAATTTGAAGAGTTTTTAGGTCACTACTGCCCGGGATTAAATCAGATTGTGCGCCTCTTAAAGCTAAAATGACACGCGTTGTTGTTAGGATGGATGTGTGTCACTACTGTATGTTAGTATGTTTCAAGTTACACAACAGCACAAGATGATGTAAGGAACATAAGCTGGTTTATTCCGCTCAGGTGATGTCGGTGTAAACAGGATGACATAACAGTTAAACGTTGTGTACTATCTTTCTCCTCTCTTTTCATTGTGAGAATTACTATGTATTGATGTCTGCTTAAGCATAAACTACCGCACCTTTTTAAACATACAACTCAGGCACTAATCGGCATTACTTAAATATTAGAAACAATAGTTTCTGATCCATTATATTGTGCTGTCATGAATAGGCTTGTAGGCCGAACAAAGGAACATGCAAGAGGCATGCAGGAAAGAATTAAGCTCCCTCCCGGCCTAGCTCACACGTACAATAATCCTGCTGTGAATCACCTCTTTGTCCAAACCAAAGTCACCACAATTCCAGTGACTGGTGCTTCAGCAGGAGTTGCCTTGGCAATGCTATGGCAGCTTTAAACCAGAACAAAAAAAATAACAATCTTAATACCGTTTGTTTACGTTGTTATTCCCCAAATTGTAGGGCTGTCTAGCAAATTCACTCCTGCTGCAGTATCACAACAATACGAACCAAGTACAGAACTCCAAACATATTAATAAAACTCTGCTATTAGATCACTGATGCGTATAATCTCAAAGCAACCAATTTCCCCCGACCACTTACCAAACTTGTGGACTTTATAGTGTGGACAACTGCAAAATGCAAATGCATTTTTTTTGCATATGCCTTCTGAATGATTTGTAGCAGCCCTCGTAAGCCTTACAATGTGGCCTCAGAGGGGGTTTTAGTCGAACATGCTGCTGATGTTATCTTACACATACAATTCAGACCGTAAAAATTCCCTCGCTTAACAACAAATCATTTTACCGCTCTACAAATTATCATGCTTACATACTCATAAATCTGACCATATTTACACTGTACTCATCTGAATTATTTATTTTAACAAAGTACTTGGTTCCCAGCCGGCATGGACACGACCAACTACAGCAGCATACTGCACCTGACCTGCTGAGGGTCTCTTCCAAAATGCTTAAGTATGCACCGCATCACCACAGCACCACATGCTGTTAACTCGTCTAAATGCAGGAATAACTAAACACATTTCACTCCCACAGCACAGCAATTTTCTTACAAACAGCTTTGATCAAAAGCTGTCTGAATGGTTACGATTTTGACACAATAGAGAAAGTGTGGACTGCAGTTAAAGGAGCACTTCAGCAATTTAGTTGCTTAGTAATTGCACTTCCATAAAGTTGGGGCTCTTACAAGAGACAGATTTCAAACAGAATGGTCTAAACTGAAGTTGCAGAGGCAGACATATGACATTTAGTCTCAATAGCATCTTTCACTAAGGCCCTGTCTACATGTATACAGATATTTTTAAAAACGGATATTTTCCTCTACGTTTCGACCTCTTGTCCACACGCAAACTGAGTTTTGGGTCACAAAAATGGATATTTTTTCTAAGGTGCACATTTTTAAAAACTCTGGTTACTTTGCATCTGTGTTGACGTGTAAAACAGAGCGTTTGGGAAACGATGACATCCTCTCATTTGGCAATACTTTATTTAATTTGCAAAGAGATGCACCCTCTCAGTGTATGCGCCCTCTCAGAGTGGTGCTATGATGTTGGATGTTACAGGGACTGAGATAAATGCAGATGCAGGTACTACTGTTCTGATTGCATTAAAAACAAGTAACTTTTTTAACTCAGATTTTATGCATATGGTGGTGTGTTCTTTATACTGACAGTGTTCCTAATATTTGATTTAAAAAAAACACAATACATCGTCTTGCGTACAGTATCGCAATATGTTGCAATATATTGCAATATATTGAATCATCACCCCTGTGTCATAATACGTATCGTATCGCCAGATTCATGCCAATACACAGCCCTAATATAGACTATTAATGAATGATTGATGGAGTGGATATCAGACAGTGCTTAAATCTGCCATGGTAAAATATGACTGCTGGTAATGATGCTTCAGATATAGGGCTGTCCTCTACCAAAGAAATTCTTAGTCGACTAACACTCATATCATTTTGTCGACTAATCGATTAGTTGATTTAATCGACAGATCTGTGAAACTGAGTTTCTCCACAAAGAATCACACAAAAGCACCTCTTTAAATTTGGTGTTTACCAGAGATGTGCTCAGAAGTTTCTTATAAAAATAAGTCATTCCGCATGAAAAAAGGCACTGAAAATGTCTAATCGACTTTAAAATCTTAGTCGACTAAGAGAGACCAAAACAACCGATTAGTCGACTAATCAACTAAAGGGGGCAGCCCTAGCTTGAGACGTCTTTATTAAATCTTGTCTAGGTTACCAAGGTCATGGACGAAGTGCAATAGCTGAGTACATCTACCATATTACTTGTGCTCGAGCAAGAACTCTCTTTATTCCCATTTAAGCAAAGGTAGTTACATGATATTTGCAGATTGAGTTAATTAAGAATTCAAACAATTATTTTAAGCTAATAATAAGATGATAATCAAGATTTCAAAAAATTATTCTACACATTAGTTCACTTTTAGGATATCTAATGTTAATCCAAGTGTTTTATCCAGCACACAGTGTTAAAGCGGTGTTTGCAGTTGATGGAGTAAGTCTGTGGACCATAAGTCAGAGTGACAGGAAATGCTAAGCGAACATAATGAAAAGTTGTCCTCGTTACAGAGCAATTTACAGTTTAGGCAATGAGCAGATGCTCCTAATATACAGAGGAGTAAAATAAGTGAGCACTCCTGAAGCATCAATGAATCAAGATGACTGAGCACTATGAAAACAACAAAGGTTACAACATTTAACCAGAAATGTCAATGTGAAGACATCGCTGCTGTCAACAGTTATGAAAATAAGCAAGTGTAAGCATAATAATCATCTAATATCAGGCTACTGCTACCCAACGGGAGAGAATAACAACTGCAATATAGCCATGGGCACTAATGGCAACAGTTTAATGAATTTTCAGTTTCACACATTTAGCTTTATTCAAGTTGACACTTGTATGAAGTGAAGCAGCGGAGACTATAAGGTTGTAACTGCTAACCCCATTGGTTTCTACATAATCTGTGGCTCTGTTGACTGGAATGCATTTCTCGTCATGACAATCTGAACTCCATTGTCTTCCTGTGGCACAAACAATTTATTACACAACCACAAATCACCATGCAGTTCAAGTCAACACTACTAATAGAACAAGTATACCAATGCAAGCAACAGAAATGGTTCCAAGGCAGAGAAAAAGTAAAGCTTTGCACCAGATCAAAAATTGTTTCCTCATCTCTCATATACGATAGAGCTGCAACATTTAATCGATTAGTTGTCAACTAATAAATTAATCGCTGACTATTTTGGTAATCGAATTTTGTCCACAACTCAAAGATATTCAGTTTACTGTCATAGAGGAGTAAAGAAACCAGAAAATATTCAGATTTAAGAAGCTGGAATCAGAGAATCTTTACTGTATTTTTCTAAAAAACGATTGACTATCAAAATAGTTGATGATTAATTCAATAGTTGACAACTAATTGATTAATCGTTGCAGCTCTATTTTACACTATATGTGTGCCAAATTAACATTTAACTAAAAATACAGACTCCACAGGCTCACATGGCAACAAATGACAAGTTAAGACACAACAGCCTGCAGGCATAACAACCGCCACAACTATGATCCATTGAAACTATGAGAAAAGATAAACAGCCTATTTCCCAAACAATGACAGCTGTGACTTTTTTCCAAATTGAATAGGGCTGGAGAAAACAATGCCAGAGCGTTTGAATATTTCGGCAATTTCACAGCTCATTTATTCATCCATTCATTCACAATCATTCATATATTATTATGCACCATACCTTTAGCTTGAATTTTGATTATGATTGATCTCTATGAATGCAGTCTTTAAAATGAAATTCACATATATCACTACACCACCAGGCCCTATCTCAGCATGTCATTCAATAAGATTGCATAACAAAGCATAACGTCAAAATTACAATTCCCAATTTGTGTTTGCAAATACAGCTGGAGCCACTGGAAACTCAATATCACGCTTATCAAATAAATGTATTACTTTGGCCAACGTCCAAGACACTTGCCTCGCAGTGTTTGAACAAGAGCAAAAATTGACATTTAGTAAAAGTTCACACTATTCATGAGAATAAAAAGATGAAGCCATGCATATAAAATATTGATATTACATTTAGCATTTCATGTTTGATTTGCCTGCTTAAGGCATGTTTATACAGGAGTTAAATGGAACTAGGCTAAGACTGGAAATGCAGATGCTCTATTTGAGTTCCCAGTAGGGCTGGGACGATTCACCTATCTCCTGATTCGATACTATCACGATACTTGGGTGCCGATTCGATATGTATTGTGATTTTTAAGTATTGCGATTCTACAAGTATTGTGATTCAATATTACGATTTATTGCGATTTTTGTTAACTTTTTTAACACTAGATCATGGGGAAAAGTTGAATCATACACTTCTAGGGACTTTTACATTGGAAAATATCTAAATAAATACAGTAAAAATGTTTGATTTTCAGCATGTATGTAGTATGCAGTATGTAGAGATGTCCTGGAGTCAAATATGTCAGTTATTGTCAGGAATTATTTATTACATTTTTTCCAGCAACCCAAAAATCAAAGAATAAAGACATTTTCCTCACAAATTAGTAGTATTTTCTATTCAATTTACAAGGGACATGTAGTTTTTTATACTTCTGGTAAAAAATAAGTCAATCAATTTTATTTCCACATATGTATTTTATATATAGTTCCCTTTGTTAACACCTTATTTTGAAAACCAGACGTAGTTACGCGTGTATTACTTCCGCTAACTTTGCCATGTCCGTCGCTAGCTCTCCTGTCAGCTCCGTTCTCTTTATCCATCCATGGTCAGCTCCATCGGTGCCGTTTGGATACATTTAACATAAATGTCAGTATATGGATGTTCTACAGTTGTAGCTTCGGCCGATTTAACCACGGAGGTGAGAGTGGCGGCTGGTGTGACCGCACGTTGCTATAACGTTTCCTGTCCATGACAGCGTTAGCATGCAGCTTTTCTACTTTTTTGGGGATATGACGTTACGTTACTAAGACTACAACAATAAAAGCGGTAACTTCATTTTACCTCTGCATAGACTCAAATGAAGAAAACATATCGATTATGGCATAAAAAAAAAATCGATTTCAAAATCGTGAAAAAATAAATAAATCGCAATACATAAGTGAATCGATTTTTTTCCCAACCCCTTGTTTCCAGTGGCATGAATAAACACATGCAAGAAAATAAATGAGCATACCTTCATCTCTCTATGAGTCCTCTAGGTGACCAGTGTGACGAATCGGAGGCTGAAAACAAAACAGAGGTTGAAGAAGCTGTTAGACATCACAGACAGTACCAACTTCAGTCTGCCACAACAAGACATGGCTATGTTATGATGACATCACTTCTTCTTCTGCTGCTACATTTGCTGGATGCCATGAAAAAAAAAGCTGGGGCGGTAGACTCACACTTTACTTATAATAAAAAAACACACACATGAAATCTCAATTTTATTCTGATAATTGATTTTAAGAAAAGTTTCAATATAATTTGCATTAAATAATCCTGACTAATGTTGATGGTATGTGTGTGACGAGCCACATTCTTTGAAATTATTTATTACATTTTTTCCAGCAACCCAAAAAAAATCGTTGCAATCCGTTCTGCACATGCAATCTGAATTTATTCTGATAAATGAGAAAAGTTTAAATATAATCTGTTTAAATAATCCTGAGTAATGTTGAGTGTGATGAGCCACATTCCCCCAAAAAAAGATCTGTGTTGCAAAGTAAACCGTGGCAGGCTCTGATGATCTGATGATCTCTCTCATTCGCCCTTAAAGCCCTTTATGTAATGCATATTGTACTGTATGGAGTCAGCAGCCAGCTTGTTGGCAACGAAGGGCGAGCAAACACACAACTAGTCGCCTCTGTCTTTGCACAAATGCACGGATATGGAAGTAGTTTGAGGATAGAGAGACAGTAAAACGCTGCACGGTGCTCCTCGGTTTCTTTGGCAGCGTGGTGTCTGCACCGCACTGACACTACAGCAGAGGATGACGCCATTTCTGGAGCTGACAGTCGGGCTAAAAAAAGGAGAACACTTCAGCCGCACAAACACTGGAAATTGCGGGAACAAGTCGAGTGGTCGCCATTCAACCTGCCCCCCCTCTTGTGTCGGAGCCATTTCTCTTTCTGGGGTTTTTTTTTTTTACAGAAAAAACTGGTTCATTTTCGTTTTCGCTTCTCGTCTCGCTGCTTCTCTCTCTCTCTCTCTCTCTCTGCAGCTCGACGGCAGAAATATAGTCCGATAATAAACACTGGCAACACAGCCAGCCTCGTTATATAAAAACACATTGAAGCTGCGTGGTAATAACAGCGTTAAGTTGAAGAAAAGTGCAGCATTAAAAGTCACTTTCTTTCTTCACACAAAAAAACCCTTCTCTTGTATATCGACTGGGTCTGGTGGTTTTAGCTCACGTTGCTTTTTCCTGACAAAGAAACAAATCGGTTCTGCAACAAGGTCAAAGCCCAGAGGAAGACTTGTAACGCAGTAACATGGCGTTATAATACCTTACAACATGTTTTATTGTTATAATAATAACCCAACAAGCCAAGGTCGCAGCCCCTCATTCGTGGCTCTTGGAGGATACAATGTCATCCGCCCCAAGTGAGTGATTGACCACCACCACAGAAAATAATGCACATACTCGACTGTCTTTCTGTCCTAACCCGGGTTAACTAAAAGCGTCGAGTCCATTTAAACCTCCTCAGACCAGCCCAGACAGTTTGTCAGCGATGCCAGCTACGGAAATGTGCACTAAGTCCCATCCAGCAGAGGGAAAAAATAGTCCACATTGCAAATAAACTGATCTAAAGGCTGAGTTGTGTCCACTGCTGGACATCGAGAGGAGGATATACTAGTGGTGGTTTGCACAAAAGAAAAGCCTGACAGTGCAATTTACCTGTTATAAACTACATCGTTTACTCGTTGCTCGACAAATCATACCCTGCAGCGATGTCAAGCTTATGCAGGTTTCGTTGTAAATATCACTTTTGACTTGCTATTATTGTAGGAGAACAAACACAACCATGACAGACGTTGCTCGACTCGACGACAGACAATCTCTCTCTCTTCCGAGGATTCCTCCGCTCAGCAACACCAACACAACAACTATTCAACCTCAAGGAGTAAGCATAAACCCGTTCACCGTGTGTTCATCAGCTTCATTTAACTTTACTTATCCAGCTGACCAAGTTCTTCCTCATTCATTCACCTAGAAATCCCCCATAAACACACATTAGTTAACAAGTTATCTTAACGTCAAGGTTGGCTTGGTAACAGCAGCAGAAGAAGAAGCAAGCTAGTGCAAAATGTTCACAAAATAGCGCTGGCTTTGCCGAACAAAAGCAGGCTTACCTATGCCGTCAAGTTGAGAAACACCTCGACGAAAGTGTACTAGTAATCCATAGGAACATTTGTGTGAGAAATCAGGTGTTTTTAACGTCGTATGTTGGGTCGATGTTGGATGGGTAAAAAGTGGTTTTCGCAGAGCGCTGCTGTTTGTTGAGTAGCTCCTCTCTATAGCCTTAGCTCTCTTTCTGTGGATCCTTCCGCCACGCCTCCTGAGAATGATTGACACGCGTTTAAGCCCCGCCTCTATCTAGATATACGCTCGCTCATTGGTTGACACGGTGACGGGGAAACGCCTTACTAGCACCTGATTGGCTGATCCGAGGAGAAAAATATCCGTGGTAAGGTGTACCCGGTAATCCTACTGGGTTGTTCTCACTAGTGATGGGAATTTAGGCTCTTTTTAGTGAGTCAGATCATTTGGCTCAGCTCACCAAAGAAAAGTCGGCTCTTTCGGCTCCCCAAACGGCTCTTCGTTTTTACCACTTCTGCCTTTTTATAATTCAGCCAAATTTAGCGCTGTTTTGACCTATGATTAGTACGTGTGCACATATATCACTTAAATTATTCAATATAATTATACTAAACCTTATAATTTCCAGAATACCATAATTTTACATGCTGCTTTGTTTCCAAATGTCACAAGTTTGGACTCGATATAGATGAACTTGTTCTGTTTTAAAGTGATATAAATGGGAAATGGCATAGATTATGATAATTCTAGATGAGGATTAAAAGTGTGAACAGGAAGGCAATCCAGGCACTCCAAAATATCAAAAAAGTAGCAACGAGGAAGAGAGTATATTAAAAAGCCTTTATTGTAGTGGCTAAATCATTTAAAAAGCCAACATGTTTCGACCACTGTAGGTCTTCGTCAGGGCTTACAAACAAACAGACAAGGCGGATGTGGCCTCTCCTGTATGGTATCAACAACTAATGAGAGGCAATCACATGATCATCACTTAAATTATTCAATATAATTATACTAATACCATAATTTTACATGCTGCTTCGTTTCCGACTGTCACTCATCTTTTCTGCTATTCGGGCACCGCACTCCTCTCTCTCCCTCCTGCTCTGTACCTGTAGACCGTCAGCGCGACGCGTATACCCGCCCCTCCCTGCTTGATGGTATGAGCCTTGTCTGTCATCACCTGATTGGTCGCACGGACGTCATTAACACAACATTCAGTCACAGTCAGTGCATGGAGAAACCTGCTTCTCCCAGCTTTCAAACCGGAAACAGTATGGAGGCTCGTTTGGAAACTTTCTTCTCATTATTTCACGAAAATAGTTCACTGAAATGTGTTTCTGAAAACATTTGAGGCGAGAAATAAGCCATGCAGGTGATGAATCTGTCTTTATTTTGGATCGACAACATTTATTTTAAAAGATTCTCGAGAGTTTCGAGAGGCGGCGAGTCGCGTCGGACGCCCCGTGATTTGCATAAAGTAGACTAGCCCTCAACTTTATGCAAATAAGAAGCGGGCGTCGTGACGCTCCGTTTCTCGAATTGCGCCGCCACGCTACCAGAATGCATTGCGCGGCTGCTTACATAGATAATGAATGGGGAGCGTGGAAAGCACGGAGCCTGTGGACACATACCATTATCGTTCACTTAAAAGAACCGGCTCTTTGAACCTGCTCGTTCGCGACCAACACATCACTAGTTCTCACAATACAGAGAGGAAAAAAAAAGAAAAAAAACTACAACTCCCAGTATTTGGACTACATGTGTGTGTTTGATATGTGTCACAGAGTGTCCCGGTGTGTGTGTTTTTTGCGATTTCCTGACAAGTTAGAAGCTTTTACCAGGCAATGTAGAAATGCAACATACAATATATTTGAAGGCACCCATGTTACAATCCCCACCTCTTCCTCCGCGCCTGCTCTGTAACGACGAAGAAGCAATATATAGGTAGCTCCTCTGAAACTAGCTTCTCTCGAGTAGTCTGTAACAGTGCTTAGTAGTAATAAGGGTTATTAGCTTAGCATAGCATCCTGGTGAATTAGCAAGGTAACCTTTAAAGACCTTAAACATATGAAAGTGTGGATGTGAGACAGTCATCTCGTGTGTGCCTTTTAGTCGACTTAGTGTTGATGTGGATGTTTTTATTTTTAGTGTAGTTTGGCTAACAAGGACTACAGGAACCAGCAAGTCAGTGTTAGCATGCTAATGCTAAGCTAACTAGCATTGTGGCTAACAGGAACCAGCAAGTCAGCAGACTGACAGGGAGCAGCAAAGGTGGGTGGAGTTTATAACACTGTTGGCTAAATGTACTCAGCATTTTAGTTTTCTTAACTCCTCTGTTGTTGTGTGTTATTTTGGGTCACTATGTAATATACAATTCATTTATTTAAGTTCCCACTTAAAGGGATGCACATGGTCAACATGATGGGAAAACTTATTGCTTATACTCTACATTGGCTTTTCTGTTGAATCTCAATATCATAACATTTCAAAGTGAAAGTATGGACTAGATATAATTGAACTGGTTCTGTTGTAAAGTGAAATTGACATATATATTGGCATAGATTATGATAATTCTACTCAGGCAAGATGAGGATATCAATTCAAACTTTATTGCAGACTCAAAGTCCAGATAAGAAAAAAACAACAACAATATATTACGTATAATACATTACAATACAGGAAGCACTATAAAAAGTCATGATTAAAATATATTAAAAATATTAATATTAATATATACATACATCAATGCCTTACATATAAAGAACTATACCAGGGCCTCCACAGCTGTGATTGGTACCCTATAGTGCTAAATCTGTTGTTAGACAACCGCAAGATGAGAAGATCATTCTCAGAGTGATTAAGCCGGCATATAAATTTGTACATGAGATTTCTTAATACAGTTTGAAAAGTATTTATGCCTGCAGACACAAACATTTCACTTGCACTGGAACATCTTGGTCTTTTTAATAATATTCCTTTGCATCATTATATGTGACCTGAAGTCTCTGTAAGCTCGCTTTTTTATAGTTTGACCACAAATGGGCTGTATACAGTGGTGTACAATATGCTCTGAACAGAGACATCTTCACTCTATCTAAACACATACTAAACATCCATAAGAGAATGTTTGCTTGTGCGAACAACTTGTGGCATTGCCTATAAATATCATCATCTGCCATGTCTTCAGTAATGAAATGTCCAAGATATTTTACCTTAATACAGACACAAAGATTGTTATCAAAGATAAAAGTGTATTTATCATATATAGCTGTTTTCCACTTTACTCTAATAATGTTTAGTGTGGACTTATACTGTACACTCAATTACCAGTTGCAGGGCTGGGTTGGATAGAAGAGTATCTATTAAACTAGTAACTATCTACAACATGCTAGGGTGTCATTCTTTCAAAAGTAATGATGACTCAGTAAATAATAATATTATATGACAAGAGGTCCTCTTAATATAATATTAGACCATCTCTTGGTGGAAATGGAATGCAGCATTGTGTTATTTGATAGAAAATGTATTTGGCAGTCTGATAAATTGATTATAATGTGAGGCTTTGCATCAACATTTGATCACAAGTGGAGCTGCAGTGAATTAACTTTTTGAACTGAAATAAGTTCCCTAATACGAATTTTTTCAAGATGTTTCACACTTTTCTTTTTAGGTTGATAGTAATAAAAACCCTTTTGTTTTAATATGGAGATCGCGATTATTCATTTATTTTAGCGACAACACATTTTTATTGCACTTTCACAGTAAAATAGACAGAGCACAGCTCTCACTTCCATGTTGTGCTACATTTCTGCTAATGTACATATTAAGGCTGCACAATATTGGAAAAAAATGACTTTACAATATTTTGTTTCTGGGATATATAAGTTAAATGCATCAATCTGGTAAACTTTGAGAGCAAAATGAAGAGGCTAGATCTATGGAGAACTTTGTGCTCTAGTAAACAATTTAATAAACACATTGTTTGTATGGGGAACACAGCAAAAAAGTCACACCCACAAAACATGGGCTCTGTGTTGACAGTCGGGCCGGGAGCCCCGTCCATCCCCACAGGCATTTTAAACACCAATATCGCAGTCGATCATGTTCATTTAATTGTGGGAAGCTAAAATTGTGATCGCGATTAATATTCGATTAATTGTGCACCCCCAGTTGATAGGTTTATAGATGTTTATGATGTGACTGGATGTAAATTATCTAGTCTGGGCCTTTACATGAAATTAAACCTCACTGCCTGTCTTGTGTTTTTTTGAGTGATTTTTCTTATGATCATCACCAGCTGTCACAGACAACCCAATTTCTCTATCTTTATTGCTACATCACTTGTCACCAGTTTCTGTGGCTCACCGGTAATGTGATTGTTTTAACTTATCCAATCATGTGATCATCATGTGATCATCATGTCACCATGTACAAGGGGATTTCATGGCTCTGCACATGCGTCTGCATTACATCATGAAAATAGATTGTTTTAGATTTGTCAGAACCTTTAATCTGCTTGTTTGGGTTAGTAGAGTTAGAGCATTTATAAAGTAAAGATTTACAAACAACATATTAGTTTTGTATTTCTCATTGCATTTCTTGTGTCTCAATTATGTAAAGGAGAAATATATAATAAAGGGGTAAAAGTATCACTCACAAATTAATACCCTCTCAGTGTATTATGCTGCTTAGTGTGTAGCAGCATTTTGCAGTTATGTCTCTGATGTCAGTTACACCAAGATGGCCTTTGAGTCAGACATTGTTCCTGTCATGTCAACACAATCCTTTCTGCTATTTCTTCTACTACAGTTAATTCTGTCTACTCAACACTTCCCCAATCTGTCAGTTAAGAGCCAGCTTTAAGTTTGGTGCTGAAAAATAGCAGAAACAAGTCACCATACATGAATACCACAGGCATCTCTATTAGAAACAATCATCTTCACTACTTCTGTTTACCACAGTGAGATTGTGGACTTGCACCAAGCTGTTTAACTTTAAGAGCTCAATAATGTCACCATTATTATCTTACTTTTTTATGTTCTTTGTCCTCCAATATAGATTTGTGTAAACTTGAAGCAATGGATGGCGACGCGGCATCCGCCTCTGAGCGAATTCTGCTGGAACCATACAAGTACTTGTTGCAACTACCAGGTGAGTCTTTCTCCATGTCAGTGACTGCAGAGTGGTGGAAGAGACGTGTATGGAGGCAGGCAGACATGCGGCTAAAAGGTCATCAATAGCCACACTGATTTGTCCTATAGCCACACTGAACCCTGACCTGCTCACTTCCTGTTAGTCGCATCAGCAAAATGCCTAAAGTGATGAATGTGATAAAAGGCTCTAGTGTACACACAGCAGACATAAACTGCATGCGTCATAAGATGAGTTATTCTTCTTGTTGATCAATACTAACACCTAGATTTGTGTTATTAGGAGATGCTGCTTAATTTCATATAAGTGTGTTTATGTATGTTACTGCAGTGGCAAAGTAGGCTTGAACTTCAAGGGCATTAAATTCATCCATTGTGACAAGGGTTGTCACGATGAAGAAACTTAGTAGTCGATACCAATACCAGTAAAATTCCACGATTCTTGATACCAATTTGATAAAACTATAACTATAAATCCCATGTACTTCAACATACACTCCTTTACTACAGTTTGCATATCAGTTTTTGTTAGGAAGTTAAACAGGTCATAATTCTCACTATTATCTATTTTATATTGTGTAAAAACATCTCCTTCAAACAACTGTATTAATTCAAGTTTCTTGCCAAAAACTACATTTTACAAGATTACATTTGAACACATCATGATAAAGTTATAATTTACCTTTGCCCAATACTCATTTTTACTGAAAAAAAGCCTGCAATCAATGGCACCTTCCGTTAACGTTAGCTCCGTGCAGGACTTTGCTGCTTACCGGCTGCTAACAGCTAACGTTAAATAGCTCTCGTCCTGCCAATTTCAACACAGATTCGTTCTTCGCAAAGTAGCATTATCAGGTGAAAAATAGAGTGCGTCCACTTGACGCGTCGATAGTGAGTTTACTGCGTCCCAAACACATTTTCTATGTGCATGATGTAATTGTCTAATTTCTCTTCACCGAGTGTACACTTATTTCTTTATTTGTTTCTTCAGTTTTGATTGGTCACTTTTTTGTCAGTGGAGAAGTGACTGACCTAACACCAGAATTTCATTTTGGGTAAATAGGACAAGTCCTAAGGGTCTATGTTAGTTGGGATGTTTCCTCTTTTGCAGTGTCACTGTGTCATTCAGGCTCATAAGATAAGATTATTAAAGTCTTGCAGCAGACATTGTCATTAAAGGAAAATTCCAGTGTTTTAAAACTGGGTCTTTTTGTCATAGCTTTGGCAAACATATCTATAGGTTTGCATAAAATTGTACTCATCCCTGTTACTGTTTAGATTGTGGATGTGAGCACTCAGCTGGAAACAGTTTTACAACCGAGTCCATGGGGTCAAAGAAAAACAAGCCTCAAACCTGGTCTTTGAACAACATCAAACAGAAAACTTCCTGTGCTTCATTTAGACCAGCTCTTCTTCTTTTTGACTTCTCAGTTTCTCTAGTCAGGTCACATCTCACATCCACTGTTGCCTAAATAGAGTTGTGTGCCCAGACTGACCTGCAAGTTTAACTCAGAATTAGCTCTGTAAGTATATTAGATGGAGACTTCATCTTTATTTAGACCTTAAGATAAGTGCTGGCAATAGGTGGCATTGAAATATTTAAAAATCTCCGTGAGAGGCTGTTTTAGTCTTATTGCTTCTTCATAGCGCTGTCTCCAACAGTGAGGGTGAGATCAGTGTCAGGTCTTACCTGTAGTTATAACGGCTGAAATTATGACAATGAAACACAGTTTTCCTTAAAAGTTTGGTTTCTCTGTGAATATGTGGCTACCACTCACCAGGTATTAGAGCTGCAACGATTAGTCGACTAATCGATGAAATCGATTGACCGACCGAAAAAAAATTGCCAACTATTTTGGTAATCGATTCATCTTTAAAGTAATTTTTCATGCAAAAATTTCAGAAAATGCTGTTTTCAGCCTTTCAAATATGGAGATTTCCTGCTTTTTATCTGCTTAATATCATATTAAACTGACAAAACAAGACATTCAAAGACATCACCTTGGACTTTTGGAAACCGGGACGTACATTTTCACTATTTTCTGACATTTTATAGACCAAACAATTAATCAAGAAAATAATCAGCAGATTAATCGATAATGAAAATAATTGATAGTTGCAGCTCTAGTTAATATAGACGTCAACAAAGTGTGCATTCTCAAATATCAGCGACATAAGGGCTCAAAGAAAAAAAAAATAATGTAAGTAAGTAGAACAAGTTGATGATTTGCAACAGTAGTCATTGTATAGGATGCACGTAAATCTTTTTCCTTTTCCTTTGTACACTACACTGTCTTTGTCTATTAAAACTTAAACTTTTTTTCTGCACTCTCCTCAGGAAAGCAAGTGAGGACAAAACTATCCCAAGCATTTAACCACTGGCTCAATGTTCCAGAGGACAAACTACAGGTGAGAAATCGGCCATTTCAAGCCTCTTAACATCCAGTGTCGTCTGATGTTTATTGTTGTAGACAGGGAAGGTGAAATGATGCTGTGCTCCCTCTGAATAAGCAATTTATTTTGTAATGCGACCAGAGTGTTCTATCAGCTGAGTTGTTCCTAACTGAATGTAAATGTAAAGCGTGGATGTAGAGCCGAGAGCATCCATGATTTATTACAGGAGGTTGTTAATGTAGCTGAGGATCAAGTGGAATGAAATGAAAAAGGACAATGCTTTCAAAAACCGAACAGTTACCCTTTTCTATATTTGTTTGATCTGTAGCTTTTTTTCCCTTATTGCTGATTTCATGAATTATTGAAGTTGGATGCATTTTGTTTGCCCTTATAGTTCACTTTTAAAGAGTTTGTCTTGAGTAAGAAAAGAATAGCCTAAATGCTAAAGCTGCATTAAACCCAGGGGGGAGAATAAAACAAGTTGATTGGCTAACATGTTAAAAAACAGTTGTTTACTTAAACCTCCAGCAGACATGGACCAACATTATCATTAGGACCGGCCAACAGCTCTGCTACCGGTCCCTGTTAATGATATATTTTTGATAATGAACCTAATATCGCGTATCAAATATACTTTACAGAATAATAATAATAATGAGTAAATGAAAATATAAAAATATAAGATACATACAGAGTAATGATTGAAATAATAAAGACAAATGAATAGAAAAAAACATGGAAAAAATAAAATAAATACATATTGAATAAAATTATAAATAAGAAATATGAATTAAAAAAATAATAATAAACACATATCTAGTGCACATACATGTTTATAAATCAGAATGCATCAGTATTAATCATGGTTTGAAGAAATAATAATAGTAGGAAACAAAACTGCATTAAATTGCAGACAATGGTTTTTGCCTAGATTGTGGTTTTGACTGTTTATGATATAAGTATGTTTTGCCGGCTTATAGTGTCCATACCTAGAAGAATGACTTGTTTTGGGTTAGGAACTTGCCTGGCGACAGGTGCAAAAAATTTGCAAAGTGATTTTAAAAATCAATTTGTGTAGATAAAAGCTTTACTGCCATTATGTGTATGGCCTAATTTACTCACTTCACTTCACTTCATATGAGCTTTTAATCGCTGTTTGAGTGCTCCCGCTCAGTTTCCCAGAGTCACATTAGATTTGCAGGGAAAATTGATGGCAATCACTGCATATGAAATTCTATCAGTTGCAATAGCTGTTGTTTCTAATCCGGGAGTATGACAGGGCTTGTTACCAGAATAATTAGTTTATTGTATGCTAATATTATTACATGATGAAATGCATTTAACACTTTGTTTGGGAGGTGGGATGATGGTGCTACAGTGGAGTGTGATGGCAGACAGCCCTGTGTAGCTTTAAAGAAAGCATTAAAATCAGTATTCATTTTCATCTTTTTGAATGAAAATGTGTAGATCATGGTAGCTAAGTGTTTTACTGTGCAGTATATTCCAGATGGTGCAGTAAATGGTAGTGAGAAGGAAAATATTTGGCAGCATTTAGGGATTGTTTGTTTGTGTATTTTAAGACATAATGTGCCATACCCGCTGGGACTACAGCTTTTTCAGCTTCATGTGCTCCTGATCACCTCTGTGAGCGAAGGATTAGCATGATTCAAGTCACAGACAGCTTCCCAGGCGAACCTACGCCTCCACTCATCCGTTACAGCGTTGTTGTAACACATTCTTGGATGCTGCCTGATTAGATTGCAACAGACATATTGAAGTGCGTGTACAGATAGCAGGCTGATTGGCATTTCTGCTTTTCCCTCAATCAGATTAATTTCAAATTAGCTGTTTAGGATTTATTGGTTTCATTGAGCAGGACCCTCGCCGCTGTCTACTTAGGGAGATCAGGGCATGGACCTTATTATACTGATAGCATTAAAATTGCACTGGCTGAATACTAGTCCTGTGTCCAGTAATGGAAATATGGAGACTGTTTTTTCTGAATCTACATGCCTTTCGCAGTGCAGAATGCTAAGTGCTGAGCCTGTCAGGTCTCATTAGGTTTGCTGTTCAACAGGTCTCCCTTTGTCCTGAATGTTTTATAAACCCTCCCCAAGCAGAGGAGTCGTAGTTCTGCAGCAGAGCTCAGAGGTCGTACTGTTGTCTCCTGTGGTCATTTCACCTCCCAGTGCACAATAAAAGTCCTCCCCAGTGATGACTGGTTAAATCTTGGTGCATGGATGCGTGTGAGTAATAAAGTTGTCAGTCTCTTCATTGAATAGGGCTGCAACTAACGATTATTTTCATAGTTGATTAATGTCGATTATTTTCTTGATTATCAAAATAGTTGGCGATTAATTAAATAGTTGATAACTAGGTTGTCAAAGTTAACGCGATAATAACACGTTAACGCAAGTTTGTTTCAATGCCACTAATTTCTTTAACGCATTAATGCAACTTGCAATTTTCAGTTTTAAAGTTAGAGTGAAGATACTGGCATCATATAACACTAGAAAACCTAAAGAATCCATTGGTACCAACCATGTCATACTAGCTTGTCATGAAGGAGGTTAAATAACGTTCCAAACTTGCGCTCAATCTTTGTGAGAAAAAAGTGGTATGGCCATTTTCAAAGGGGTCCCTTGACCTCTGACCCCAAGATATGTGAATGAAAATGGGTTCTATGGGTACCCACGGGTCTCCCCTTTACAGACATGCCCACTTAATGATAATCACATGCAGTTTGGGGCAAGTCATAGTCAAGTCAGCACACTGACACACTGACAGCTGTTGTTGCCTGTTGAGCTGCAGTTTGCCATGTTGTGATTTGAGCATATTTTTTATGCTAAATGCAGTACCTGTGAGGGTTTCTGGACAATATGTGTCATTGTTTTGTGTTGTTAGTTGATTTCCAGTAATACGTATGTACTGTACATACATTTGCATAAAGCAAGCATATTTGCCCACTCCCATGTTGATAAGAGTATCAAATACTTGACAAATCTCCCTTTAGGGTACATTTTGAACAGATAAAAAATGTGTGATTAATTTGTGATTAAAATAATGAAATATATTAATCGATTGACAGCCCTATTGACAACTAATCGATTAATCATTGCAGCTCTATTATTGAATATTGAATCAACATGGTAATGTCAGCCCTCCTCCTGCTACAGCATCCATTTCACACTTTGCATCAGTCGAGACATATTTAATCACAGCTTTCACACTGCTACTATTACAGTGGGCTGTATGTCTTTTAAATGAATTAATTCAGTTTGCAAAATTAATAAAAGGAGAAACTCAACATTCATTTTTGATTATTTTCACATTTTGCTTCGTTTCTTGACTGTAAAGTGCTGACATTTTCAATTAAGGAGCACATATGCTGCTTGAGGCTACAATGAGACGTTACCTTTAGATTTTTGAGTTTGACTGATCAGTTCTTGTTTTGTTGAGTTGTAGATTTGTTGGCAGTTCATATGGCCTACATTCATATGCAGATTGTAACCAAATCTACTTTTGTTCTCCTGCTGATTCCGCTTTAGACAGAATTTCCTTGTTTGACATATCAAAGAACTATCTCCCCTCTGACTTCCCCCTCTATGTAGCAGCATGTAAACTCCTGCTGAACCCATCATGCAGACTCAGAGCACTCCTCTCGTCATCATTAGCACACTGCTGCCAAGAAGTCGCCGCCATGGAAACAACTGTGCCTTCAGATAGATGGAGGCAGTGACAGTGGCACACTGTCTCATTCATTTGGCAATGAATTTTTCATCAAACCCCCATATGTGCTTCACCACAGTGCAGTACAGAACAGGTTGTGGAGGTTTGGGAAAATCCGCTGCCTTGTGACCTTTAGCTGACTGGCTTCCCCCTGTTCTCTGTGACAATGTAGAAAGGTTAGCTTTATACTGTCGTCTGTCTTTTGGAAACACGTGTCATTCACGAGCATGTCTGCTGCCTCGGGCTTAAGAGCTTCATGTAGGTTTACTTTGTTTTTATTCTCAGTGAAAAAATATTATCCATTACAGTTCTGCACAATTACATAATAACATAGGAATGAAACATAAATAGATAATTGGATTCATAGCAAATCAAATAACTGTACATCCATCTATGTACTAGGGGTTAGAGGGAGGGGTAAGTTAGAGGCTGAGGCAGGAAAAGCCAACACTGGTATCAGCATTGATTCATGGAGAGACCTTCGTCTGGTCAGCTAACATTACTGCCAAGCAGGTGAAATATAGAGTGATATTGTGGTTTTAGCTGACGTGTGTCGCCTCACTGTTTTGAGCGATGCTCGTTCATGTCTATTTAGAGCGAGCAAGCGCGAGCCCGACGCTGACTTTCGTTGACTTAACGGCCACAGGTGTCGCTGTTAACAAGCATTTCTGAAAGTTACAAACAGTCCCTTTAAAAAAAAGATTCACATTTAAATTCCTAGCTTTGCAGAGCCCTTTGCACTAAACAATAGCCACATTAAATATATGACCTTGCTGAAATGGCTCCACTGCTCTTTTACCTAAATGTTAATGTTTTATCTCATAAAAGTGTATATTCTTTCATGATGACTGTGAAGGTGGTGTTTGTTTCAGGTGAGGTGACCCACCACGTCTATGAAACACTGCAGGAAAACTCTATATTGTAAATTAGTTAATTAGTAACATGCTCCATTATCTACATTGTGTAAACCGTCTTCGGCTTCACCACACAGCATCAAAAACAATACAAGACAAACAGCAGGGACACAGCATCAACAAACGAGATTATAAAAAAACACAAAACATAAATCCCAGATTAAGATTGTTGTGTCTTTTTGAGCGTTATACAAAAATGTATAGGACGTCTGCCATATTTAGTTATATTTGCACGCTAAGACTGGTGTTCTAGATGAATGAGAAAGCATTTTTGAATGACACAATCCAGTAGGCGTGGTGTGTGTGTGTGATCATGTGGGATGACCATGTTAAAACCTTGGCCAGACTTCACCAGTCCTGCAGTGTGATGACTCAGAGGGATTACTGTAGGAGCCAACCACCACAAGTGTTTACCTGAGTGAGACAGGTTTATGCGTGCACATAACTGACTTGTCTGTTTCAGAGTTATTTCCCCTCGATAGATTGGTGCACTTGTTTGTTGTGAAGGAGTCTCTGCATTCTTAATGGATCACTGATTGTAGCTTTGGCAAACAGAGTGAGTCTCTGCGTCAGTAACCTCTGGGTGATAATCAATGAAGTCTTGCGGAGCAGTGAAGGCACTCGGCACTTAAATGGTGGCATTACACAGCGACAGTCTGACTAATTTGTTTCCTTGGAGACACTCAAAGTCCAATTGACGGTGCTCGTGTATAAGTTTGATAACTGCTGGTGTTATCTGAGGCTTCAAATCTTGTCTTGATTGTGCCCTTATTGTAATTCATAGAGGCCACTGTTTGCAATTTGAATCTCTGAGTATGTTTTTGGCAATATTCCCATTTTGTCCTTCATGTGTGCATTCATTGTAGCCTTACCCACAACCCCCCTCTCTTGTAAGTGGCTCAGGGTGAGCAAGTGTCGGGACCCTGCCGAAGGAAAGGTTGTGTTTGGCGGATAAACTGCTCAACTGGCCCAGCCTTGGCCATCTGCCTGACCCACTGAGCCTCTCTTTGTGCTCCCCAGCCCCATACAAACAGCTTTCATTACCAGGCCACACCACTTGTCTTTTAAATCAGCAGAGCACTCCAGCAGGCTGCACGGCCAACTAGAGACAGCAGACACCTGATGGCAACCGTGGCTGTTTTGTGTCAAATATGAACCTGAAACAAAGCCAGTTTTGGTTATTAAAAATGTCATCGTCCTGGTCACAGGTCATTTCAGAGAGAGCGTTCCTATTGGCTGGTCATTCAACGGAGGCAGCTGTCAATCACTCGCAAACTCTGATGAAACGGTCAAACTAGGCAGCGCTGAAATCAGTATTCTGTTAACTGTAATGCCTATTTCTCACCTCAATTGTTTCCAGAAACATCTTGTAGTGAACTGTTTAGCTGTAAAATGAGAAAGTTTGCTCTGGCTGGTGGGCGGTGCTTGGTATTTACTCAACTGATCTCTACATGGCTGCCGGGTCATAAACCTTCTCATTTTACAGCTAAACAGCACACTACAAGATCAGAGTTTGCGAGTGATTGACAGCTGCTCTGAGACGGCAGGCTCCAGCTCAGCTCTGATTGGTTGTTTTTCTCCAGTCTGTGAAATCTTGCAGAGGCCATTGGGAGCACCGGAGGACACAGAGTCACAAGATTTTTTTCCGATTGCCTGTCTCATGCACTACTGTCAGGATATAGTGACCGTTTTAGAAAAATAACTTTTTTTAATCATATTTGCTCCAATTCTACCCACTGCAGCTTTAACGATGACTGATTACTAATTTGTCTATTGTCCACATAGCTCTTGAGGTGCATACTGTATTAAAGCTATTGGAGCTTGTCACTACACTTGTCATTTATGGCTTTATGTCTTTCTCTCTTTAGAGGAGAAAGTGCACTAAATCCTGTAGTGTCACCTGTAATTTCTTAACTATGTTAATAGATCCTCTAGGGCTGACCCGAATGCTTCGAAGCTTCAGTATACAGAGTATGTAATAATAAAGTATAAATCCCCAAATAGCCCGCTGAATAAGGAATAATCCCACAACTTTATTCATATTCAGCATTATTTATTATTAGTCATTCTCAGATGGATATCGCTGTTTGTTGTGTGTTGAGGTGCGTGTGTGTACAGTAGTGCGGCAGCAGCACTGTCCTGGGAACTGAAATGGGGGAGATGGAGACAGAAGAACATGTCAGCCTGCTGCACCACAAAGATATGAATACCGTCAAATATCTCTCATAGAAGCTTCGAAGCCCAAATCATGGTATTCGGGACAGCCCTAATGTGAATACATTTCCTCTAAACTCATCAAGCCACTGTTGCTCTCTCTGGGGCACGACATCTGTGTTTTACAGCAGATCAGATAAAAAGTGACATTCCTCTTGTCAATCTCCGAATCTGTAACAGCTCCAGTCTGGAGAGTATCTTTGCTGAACTCTTCATTCTCTCTGACTGACTGCCTGGTTTGTTCGAGCAACAATTTTGTCTGCTGACGAAGACTAGTGCAGGCAAAAGTGTAGACATGGCACCCTCTGCTGTATACAGGTTGTAATGCATAATTTACACAAAGGAAGTCTTCTCAGCATAAGCATCATTGTAATAGTTCCTGAAAGTTGGTAGCGCAAAACATTAAAACATGAATTTACTATGAAATGGAAAAGCTGATGTGATTGCACAATAATTCTCAAACTGTGAATTTTTATCCGTGTAGTTAATGATCAGATTTGTTTGCGTCATGTTCAGGTGGTTATCGAAGTGACTGAGATGCTCCACAACGCCAGCTTGCTCATAGACGACATCGAGGACAGCTCCAAGCTGCGGCGAGGCTTCCCCGTGGCCCACAGCATCTATGGCATTCCCTCCGTTATCAACTCGGCCAACTACGTCTACTTCTTGGGGCTGGAGAAGGTGCTGACCCTGGAGCACCCTGAAGCTGTCCGAGTGTTTACCCGGCAGCTGCTGGAGCTGCACCGTGGTCAGGGCCTGGACATCCACTGGAGGGACACCTACACCTGTCCCACTGAGCAGGAGTACCGCAACATGGTGCTGCAGAAAACTGGAGGGCTCTTTGGTCTGGCTGTGGGCCTGATGCAGCTTTTCTCAGATTGGAAACAGGACCTAAAACCCCTCCTGGACACACTGGGCCTCTTTTTCCAGATCCGCGACGACTACGCCAACCTGAGCTCTGCCGAGTACAGCGAGAACAAGAGCTTCTGCGAGGACCTGACGGAGGGCAAGTTCTCTTTCCCCACCATTCATGCTATATGGTCGCGTCCGGAGAGCACCCAGGTGCAGAACATCCTGAGGAAACGCACAGAGAACATGGACATCAAACGGTACTGTGTGGACTACCTGGAGAAGGTAGGCTCGTTTGCCTACACCCGTCAGACTCTGCGGGACCTGGAGGTGGAGGTCTACCGCCTCATCGGGGAGTTTGGGGGAAACCCTCAACTAGAGAGCCTTGTTAAACACCTCAGCAAAATGCATCGTGAGGCTGAAGCCACAGCAGAGTCCAGTACTGAGCCACAGTCCAGGCAAAACCACTGACCTCAACCACCTTTCACTGCTACATGACTCACATACTAGCCCTGCACACTCCACTCACACAGACGCTTTGCTAATACACTGATGCAGCTCAACAAACATACCGGTATGCTCACAAACTATTTAATGAGTCACAATCAATCATTAAACTTGTGCTCTTGAATTCTGTTAGACAGCTTTGACTGCATTCAGCAGCTACGAGACCGCGAAGCAGTCCCAATGTTGCCTTTCTCTTTAGTGTGCTAGATGGCATCCTCCAAGTGTTGCTTAACATATTACACATCACCAATTGTCAAGGAATACATTAAAAAAGAGACGAACTTCTTATGTTGGTTTTATGTTTGCTTTTCTAAAAATGAAAAATAACAAGATGGCAACAACGCTTAAAAGCCTTCCGTTTGATGTGCACTACAGTGCATGTAAATGTATTTTTTTATGTCTTGCCATCAAATGAAAACTGTTTATCTAGAGCTGAGTGAATGCTGGGTGTTTTTTCCTGAAGCCCCTGTTTAGAATAAGATGTCTGAGTGTATGATGTGTGATTTGGGGATCCATAATCATTAAGCCGCCAGAGTGCCAATCCTGTAGAAAAGACCTCTGCAACTCAATTGTCTACTTGTTATGTAACATGCTGGCATTATATGCAAAGTAGTGCTCAAGCTGTTTATGCTCAGCTCTATATGAATACGCTGTTGATGTTTTGGTTTATTATTATTGCGGACCGCATTTCCATCTGGTTCAGATTCAACACAGCTCTTCACATCTCTGATATTTTATTAGGGTGACTCAGTTATGTTTGTAAGTGGACGCTGTGCTGCAGTTAAAACCTTTTTTCAACTATTGAATAAAAAAAAACTTTAAAAAGGTAACCTGTGGGCTCGTCTAACTTCTAAGACAAAATGGCACATCTCCCTGTGGCATCAAGGGTTAGTTTGGTTTTCATTGTTTTGAACTGAACTTGTTTGATGTGATGAGGCTCATCTCCGTAGAGGGACCTTCTCCAGAGATGAGCAGCACCATCTACTGAGCACATGGGCGTAACTGAAAATCAAGATGTGACTAACAAAAGGTTGTTTGTATGTTACAGTAGTTCTAGGCTTCTTCCTACACTGGACCTGATGTCTTATTTCAACCCTGTCACAAAGTTATATTCCCATTAGGGCTGTCAAAGTTAACGCGATAATAATGCGTTAACGCAAATTCGTTTAAACGCCACTAATTTCTTTAATGCATTAACGCAATTGATATTTCGGAGGTCATAGCGATAATTTTAAAGCTAGAGTGAAGAAACTGTTATCATATGAAACTAGAAAACCTAAGGAATCCACTGGTACCAACGGCGAGGAAAAACTGGCATGGCCATTTTCAAAGAGGTCCCTTGACCTCTGATCTCGAGATATGTGAATGAAAATGGGTTCTACAGGTACCCACGAGTCTCCCCTTTACAGACATGCCCACTTTATGATAATCACATGCAGTTTGGGGCAAGTCATAGTCAAGTCAGCACACTGACACACTGACAGCTGTTGTTGCCTGTTGGGCTGCAGTTTGCCATGTTGTGATTTGAGCATATTTTTGATGCTAAATGCAGTACCTGTGAGGGTTTCTGGACAATATGTGTCATTGTTTTGTGTTAGTTGATTTCCAGTAATACGTATGTACTGTACATACATTTGCATAAAGCAAGCATATTTGCCCACTCACATGTTGATAAGAGTATTATTTAGTGTTTGTTGAGAATGCAATTTAGTTGTATGTATGGGAATGTAATATGTAGGAGACAGGGCTGCTCATTTAAGATCATGTTCCCAAACATTTACCCTACATACACACACTAAATACATGAAAACATTGAGCCATCATTATCCGCAGTATATGTAATCATAAGTCTTCTCCTGTTGCACCAGATACACGTGTTTATTTTTCAAGGCAACCGATACTTTTGCAACTCTGTGCTGAATAGTTCAGGCTGCAGCAGCTGATGCAAGTTATTACACAATTGCCTACCACGTGTTTTCTTCTGAGGAACCTTGACTGAGCACTCACACAGGCTGGTTGCTATGGACGTGGTCGGTGTTTTACTGCGAGTTTGGTCTGAAATACATGGCACCAGTTATCTAAATCCTGTATTATTTGCTGCTTCTGTTAATAATGTTGAGTTTTTCCTCAGCTGGTGAAAAGAAGCGCAGCCCGGTGGACAGAGGCTATCTGTCCCAGACAGCTTTGTTGACTCTCTGAAGCTCTTGATTATTATGTGTCTTTCAGATTGAATCGGGCTTCTATGAAAATACATCTACTCGTCAAAATGTCAAATTCTTGATAATCTGGGGGACCGGTGCCTCCACTAATTTTGCTTCCAAGCAGCCACAAGTGCAGGAAAATGTGATGCAAATGCATTTCTGATTTGATAAACAGCAGAGACGTATGAAGTGGCTTTGGCAGAGCTGACTTAAGTCCATCACAATAATCAAAGCCTCTCACAGTTCTCATTTCTTCTCTCTCTAGGTCGACTAGATTGATTTTCTCCACCCACAGTGTCTGAGTTCTGTTTGAGAGCAAAACGGAATAGCTTTTGTGTGAAGAGCGACATGGCTCACTCACTGTCTCCCTCATCCTCGGCAAGCTTTGGATTATTTATCACTGGGCTGCGCTTTACGCATTTGTGTTGCTTTGGGAGCACTCCAATAGATATTTCATAAGTATTCTTGTGGCAACAACAACATTTTGAAAACCTCATCGCTGAGAATTGAAATAGATGCTGCTGTGTTTGTGTGCTTGTTTTTTTTTGTGATTCTGCTGAATTGAAATCTTACTTTCTTGAGTAAATTCTAATTTTTTAAATATTTTCTTGAGTGGAGTTTTGCACCCGATTCAACTGTTATCAGGCCATTAAATAGGTGTTATCAGTTGCTATAAGCACCATAGATGTGGGTCATTAGGGGCATACTGCACCTACTACATTGTAAAAGTGAAACTTAAAAGCAACACGTTCTAACATGCTGTAAAACTGAATGAAATGTCACATTTTGAAAAAACCCAAAAATGCTTCTTTAGGTTTAGGCAACAATACTACAACTTCTTTAGGTTTAGGCAACAGTACTACAACTTCTTTAGTAGGGGCGTAACGATTCATCTTCTACATCGATGTATATTCCTACTATCTTACTACATCCAGAGGTACTCGGGAAGTTGTCCTTCACGGGAGACGTACAGTATATCGATATAAAATCGATTGTATCGTTACTAAGGATTTGCACCTTGTATTTAAGGACGACAAATGTTATATGAAAGTGTTTTTTAGCGGCAGCTTCCAGCTCTGCAGCGCGAGCACGCATACATGGCGTGGATGCAGACGAACGGTGCACTGGACTCCTTGCTTTCGCCTCCGGTAGAGGCGTGGAGGGAGACGGGCTGTATGAGCTGCCGGCGCTGCGGGTGCCGAGGAGCCGGTCGGCAGAGTCGGGCGGTTTCACCCACAGGCGCTTTCCCCGTGCTCTGTCGTTTTTTCATTCAGAGAAAATTACTTTCCTTTCCCCGTCATGATATCTATGTGCATGCAGCATCAGCCTCACGTTTCAAATTGGAGAGTAGATGGTCCGCGAGGCAAATTATCACGGGAGTAAAGTCAACTAACGTTAGTCTAACATAGTTTTAAAGTGTATGTTGTAGTCCTCTAAATAGCCTCTAAAGAAAACCACGAACACGACTGCTGAATGCTTTCAAAGCGCCTTAAACTGGTCTACGTATTGATACCTATGACAGATGTTTTAAAGGACTGAATCATTCATTTGATCCGTAGCTACATTTAAGGATAAGGCCGGATATATTCTACTGTATGCTTTTCTCATGAAAAGACCAAAAACAACCTCTCAACACTTGACAACTTCCTCAGCTTGACTTTAAAAAAAAAAAAAAAAAAAAAAGGTCATAAATTTACACTTTAGTTCTTAGAAAAGTCTGAGTAAACAACTGGACACTTGTTGGGGAATATTTTCAGCCACGGATTCACACCAGTATCAATGACAGCAAAACGTAAGAAGGATTGATATGGAATAAAACAATGCCCATGCAGGGCCAGCTCAAGCCCTTTTGGTGCCCTAGGCGAAATTCGGATTTGGAGCTCTCCCCCCCCACAGTGCAACAGTGTGGCACAGTGATGTTTTTTCAATACTTTTTGGACAACAATGGAGCTCTATGGTACAGAAAAAATAAGATAAATCAGGCTTCAATTCATTATTGGTTTAGTCTTTTCATGGCATTCGTTGACAATAAGGAAAATATAGACAGATCAACATACTTATCCTTTAATGTCATTTGATCCACGGGCTTGATAACAAGTTTCCTTCAGTTAACAATATTCATGCCAGTGTGGTTATCATATTCATGTCAGTTACTGTTCCCAGAACAACACATGTTCTCATGCATAATTCTGCCATCTCTCACTTGTTTGTAAAAACCTCAGCGCGCCCTCATGTCCCATTGGGGATAAAGAGGAATAACAAAGTACTCACTTGTTTCCACCTGCAGTCACTGTAGCCTGCATCAAACTGTCTACTTTAAGTTTATCATGACTGATTAAAGGGGAACACTAGCGGTTTTACCCATTTAAGTGGCAGTAGGCAGTATATATTTTGGCATCATTGGGCAAAAATTCCATAATAACCTTTCAGCATATTGTAATTCAAGTGTTCTGAGAGATAACTAGACTTCTGCACCTCATCATGGCTCTGTTTTCAGACTTTAAAAAAATCTAGCCCGTGACGGGAGACTTTGACCAATCACAGGTCATTTCATTGAGAGAGCGTTCCTATTGGCTGTGCCCCGGTCATGTGACCGGAACTTGGCGTTCCTTCAACAGATTTTACAATGGCAGCCGCGTCACAAACTTTCAAATTTTACAGCTAAACCGTGCACTACAAGATGATTCTGAAAACATTTGAGGAGAGAAATAGGCATTACAGTAACATAATATTGATTCATATTTGATCAGCGCTGCCTAGTGTGACCGTTTGGTCGGAGTTAGTATGTTGTATGATATCGTCTGTGGCTCTGAAGGGAGCTTTCTAAAGTCTAAGTATAAGTATATAGCTCACATTTCTAATAGTAATGACCTACAGCCGACAATGCAGGCGACTCTCACAACTCATGACAATAACATCTTACATATAACGTTATCAGCCTCACCTTAGTCATTCAATACTGTATTGTAATATCTTGTCCTTAAGTTTGTTATTGATACAGTATTTATCACAAAATTTCCAAACTTTCTCCCACTGTATATCATCAAATAAGGAAGACCAAAAACATCTAGACGAAGGGACAGACAACATAACTGAGAGAGTTCCTAATATTTTTGTAAGAGCACTTCTCTTTCAGTATATTAGTACCTCCAATATAAATATTTTCCACACAGTCTTCTGAATTAAAAGGTTGATCAACAGTACCAGGGTTTCGTAGAAGTATAAGGACACTTTCTGGTATAGCATCGAAAATAATAGCCTTTGGTTTTACAGGCATTTTGAATTTATCAAGAAATTCTTTATGAGATAATAAATAACCATTTTTATTAAGTAATTGGCCAACTGTCAGTATTCCATTATTAAACCATGCGTGATAGAAGATAGTCCTATTTTTATATCAAATGTCTTTATTGTAGTAAAATGCTGAACTGAGGGATTCACTTAGCTGACATCATGACATTTCTTCCATATGCTGCGTTGCATCAGGTTACATCAAATGACTGAGTGGTTTCCAAGAATCTCATCATCAAACCAATGAGCTAATTCATGATCCTCTTAAGACAGAATGACCGTCGGTAATGGTTCAGTAATAACTGAATGACTAATTATCTCTCACAAACACCATCATAGTAAATCTGCCATGTTAACTGCAGCAGGGCTCATGAGGGCTTATGAAACGCCACCATTCACTCAGTATTTCCATCATTTTGTCAAAGACGTGTGTAATTATTGTGTACTTTGTATAATAGCCAACCTTCTACCAAATGTATCATCTACTCGATCCACAATGTCACACAGCTGTGTTCTGCAAATGTTTGTAGAAAAAAGTGTCAGCCATAACCTTACCAGACTGAGATATAGTGTAGCTGCTATATGGAAATGAGAGAGAGAGCTGTGGGTGCAATCTCAAATAGGGAATGAAAATGTTGCCCCATTAGGGCATAGTTGTGTGTCTAATAATATCGACTCATTCCTCTGAATCAGAATCAGTCAGAAATACTGGTTTTAGATGCCGGGTGTCATGAATAAATGATTTCCTCCTCGTTTTAGAGCACACAGAGGAGGAGGAGGAGGAGGAAGAGGAGGAGGGGGTGTTGCAGAAGAGGAGGCTGATTGACAGCAATGTGTAATGCTCTGCGAGGAGAGTCTAAGAATCTGGAGTTGTTTGAATGAGTATGCAGATGCACACCACTCAGCACGGCAGACTGTAAGCTCCTCTTTCAAAGATCTGGGACAGCTGTGCCTGATCTCAAAACAGGGTGTCTTCACTTCTGACACCACAGGTAATTTTTAATTTAATCCATAATCTACTGTATATTTCCACAGGGCTGTAAAATAAGACACATAGGTGCCACGCACACCCTCACTGGCAGCATATAATCTATAAAGTGGGCTTTTGCTTTTGCTCGGGATGTGCTATAATCTGTCAAATATAACCCTTGTGAGTGACATAAATAACCTTTCACTGACACTCTAGGAGCTATAATAACTTTGGGCAAGTGGAAAACTGCATTTATGGGTTGTAGGCCTATTACCACTTATATTTAAACTGGTAAAAAGTAGTGGGTTGGTTATAATAATATAATAATGATTAAAGAAATTATTTTTGCAACTGATAGTTTATCAAAACATTAAATTGATAAATTTTAAAATATTTTTTGTTTTTGCTAATGATAGTTTATCACAACATTAAATTGATACATTTTCTAATATCTTTCACTCTATTAATGTATAGTGCTGGTGACAGTAGTGCTTTATATATTATTTTACTCTATGTGAAGTGGTGGTAATTATTCATCAAATCATAACTTGTATAATAATGTTTTACTCTATTTCTTTGAAGTGGTGGTAATTATTCATCAAATCCTTATTTTTCTAATGTTTTTTACTCTACGTGCAATCATTATTTTTATAATATATTTTTTACTCTATGTGCAGTGGTGGTAATTATTAATCAAATCATTATTGTTATCATATTTTTTTACTCTACGTGCAATCATTATTTTTTTATTAATATTTTTTACTCATATGTGCAGTGGTGGTATTTATTAATCAAAAATGATGTTACTCTGTGTGCAGTGGTGGTAATTATTCATCAAATCATTATTTTTATAATATTTTTTTATTCTATGTGCAATCATAATTTTTCAAATATTCTTTTACTGTTATCGCTTGGGGTAATTATTCATCAAATCATTATTCTCTCTCTCTCTCATTATTTTTATAATAATGTTTTACTCCATTTATGTGCAATTGGCAAGCACCCTGCTGGACTATGCACCCACTGTAATGAACCAGAAACTGTCAAACATATACTGATAGAATGCAACAGGTATGATGAAGAAAGAAGGGAATTAATATCAGGACTGTTTGATGGAAAACACAATATTACAGATTATTGGGTAATTTGCTCGGAAAGACATTATGGAAAGTATGAAATCTTCTAATTAATTACTCAAAGCTGAAGTAGGCGAGATTGGAGCAAATATGATTAAAAAAGTTATTTCTATAAAATGGTCACTATATCGTGACAGTAGCACATGAAACAGGTAACATGAAAAAAATCATGTGCCTCTGTGTCCTCCGGTGCTCCTAACGGCATCTGCAAGATTTCACAGACTGGAGGAAAACAAGCAGTACGAGCTGATCTGAGGTCTGCTGTCCAGCTGCTGTCTATGAGAGCCGGCTGTCAATCACTCGCAAACTCCGACCAAAAGGTCAAACTAGGCAGCGCTGATCAAATATGAATCAACGTTATGTTACATTAATGCCTATTTCTCGCCTCAGATGTTTTCAGAATCATCTTGTAGTGTACTTTTAAGCTGTAAAATTAGATAGTTTGTGACGCCGCTGCCATTGTGAAATCTGGTGAAGGAACGCCAAGGTCTGGTCACATGACCGGAGCACAGCCAATAGGAAAGCTCTCAATGAAATGACCTGTGATTGGTCAAAGTCTCCCGTCACAGGCTAGATTTTCTAAGAGGTGCAGAAGTCTAGTTTTCTCTCAGAACACTTGAATTACAATATGCTGAAAGGTTATTATGGATTTTTTGCCCAACGATGCCAAAATTATACTGCCTACTGCCACTTTAAGAGTAAGAAGAACAATATACAAAATTTAGTTTTTTTCCCTGACAGTCAACTGCTCTGTACTCCAGTCCAGTAGGTGGCGGTAACGGTTTGCCGTTAAAACTCAAAGGAGAAGAAGCAACTAACTAACTAACTGACTGATTAACTAAGTTAACTAGCCAGCCAGCCAGCCGCTCAGTTTCTTTATACATGCATGCAGCCGCTAAAAGAGTAGGAATTTAACAACTTAAAGGTCCCATATTGTAAAAAGTGAGATTTTCAGGTCTTTTACATTATAAAGCAGGTTTAAGTGCTTTATAAATACTGTTAAACTATCAAAACACTCAATATACGGAGAAATACACACAGCCCGTATTCAGAAATTGTGCATTTGAAAATAAGTCGTTAGGATTTCTGTCCATTTGTGATGTCACAAATATACAATATTTAAACCATTACACGGTTTTAAACAAACATTCTAAATGTGTCCCAGTTTATTTCCTGTTGCAGTGTATATAAATAACATCAGCTGACAAGAAGTAAACATGGACCCAGACTGTTGCCTAGCAATGCAATTCCATTGCAATTCCGTTGAAATACACTAAAACGGAGCGTTTCAGACCGAGGGTAAATACAGGTATATTCAGGCAGACAGTATGAGGAAAATAAAGTTTTTTTTGTATATTGCAGCATGTAAACATGTTCTAGTAGAAACAAAAAATACAAGTATGAGCCGGAAAATGAGCATGATATGGGACCTTTAATGTTTCATCCACACACTTGTTTTTATTTATATTTTCCTTTCCTTACATTTTATTTGTTGTATAATTTATATTTATATATAAAATATGTCTGCAGAATTGTAATGAAAAATTCGAAAATGTGAATATGTTGTATTGAACTTTTGAAATAAAGTATTAAAAAAAAAAAAAAGGTCCAAAACATAAAATGGCGTTTATTTACCAATCATGTCCAACAAGTGTCTGTCCCTTGTGTTTAGTTTAAATCTCTAATTTGAGACATAAACAACCCACAATATGCTTAAATACACACAAAATAGACTTGGAAACCTCTTCTAAACCATATTGAATCTCTGACCTCCTTGCCTGGCTGTTACTACTGAGCCTCCTTATTTGTTTTGTTGGATTGGTGTTGTTATTTTTTTTTTTTCAATCTCTATTATCTTTTATTATTATTATTATTATTTTTATTTTTGTGTATATGTAAATATTATATGTGTTTTATTATTTCATGTGTCTAGTGTGTTTCTAATTTTGGTGTCATTACTGCCTTAAGTCTTATCACAATTACTGTTGTATTGGTTATTTCCTTTATTGTCAGGGGTCGGAGGAAAAAATGGATGAAAAATAGAAGACCACTTATTTGCTCTGTAATCTATATGCCTTGCAATGTTCTTCCAATTAAAAAAAAAAAATACACACAAAATATAGCCCACAAAACACAATAGAGCTTCTAATCAGCATCACCTGTGGTAACAGGTAACAGAGCTACCTGAAGCCAGCCTCTACCTACACCTAGTGCTTGTTGGAGGCACATTATTAACACAAATACCTCTAATAAAATACATAACTCCTACAATAACAATGGCCATTCACATTAGTGTCAGTGATGAACATACCGGCATCATAGATGGTCTGACGTCCCGATGTCACATGCTTGATGTCCCGGTAAAACACCAGTAGCTGCGGCTGAAGCAGCACGGCGTGTCCCGGTGATCCACAATGAAGCAGTCTGAACTGTAGGGACTTTTAGCCGCTACTGGCTGCTAATTGGTCGAGATGTGCTCCGAACAAACGATATACAAAGTTCCAATACTTTATAACATGTATTTACCAATCATGTCCATCCGTGTCACGTCTAATATATATTTTAATCTCTATGTTAAAACATAAACACGACCCACGGTGTCCTCGGTTCGCTCATCCTCAATCAGCAGCACCTGTGGTAGCAATGGTAACTGTGGTAACAATGGTAACTGTGGTAACTGGCCTATTCACTTAATCCCCATGGCAACGTGGGAGGGGCCTTTGTGTTGGGACTTCCGGTTTGGACCGGAAGTTCTCCGTACAGCGTACTATTTACCTATCGCCATGGATACTGCAATTACGAAGAATGACTTTAGTTTGATATGTTCAGCCCGCACAATACACCAATATGGAATAATAGATATGTTGTGGTTAAAAACAAATCTTTGTTTAACAAGGACTGGATGGATAAAGGAATTTGGTAGGTAACTCACTCAGTTGATAGTAGTGGCTATATCATGTCATATGAGAATTTCTGTCTTAGATATCATTTAATTGGCAATCGTGACATATTTAAATCCATAACTAAAGCCTTCCCCAACTCTATTATATGCTTGATTAGAGGAATTTTAACAAATCCTACTCCTATCACACCTCGTCTCCCACAACTTATAGTTGGTGGCTGTGACTTTAGTGAAATCAAAATCCCAAACAAAACAATTAGAAATATGTTTAATCACATCTCTCAAAATATGAGGAAGTAATTAATTGGGGCAGGAATGATCCTTAATTAAAAGTAATGGATAAACAGTTAATAGTCAGCTAAAGGTAATGGATGAAAAGTTGAAAGATAACAAAGTAGGCCTCGTGGATAAGAAGTCGAAATAGTCCCAGTTAGCTGAAGGTGATGAATTAACAACTGGAATATAACATTGACCATCAAATTGCATGAACAAATATTGTAACAATATACACTTTTATAGGCTTGTGTTAAATGACACCCAGATTATAATCCATTAATAAGAACATATTGGGAACATGGTGAGTGCCGTCGATGAAGCGGTACTTAAACTCATCTGATGAGCTGCGGGAGACCGGCACTCTAAAACACTCAAGTAAAATTACGTGTCTGCCAAAGCCAGACATGAAGAAAATAAGACTAAATTTGTAATGTCAACATATTCTTCTATTCAATCTGCAGCGCAAGAAGATTGAGTTTTGAGAAGAGGTGAGACTCCAGATGAAAAGGATTTTATAAATACAATTAACTCGAGCGCCCGAGTTCCCTCTGTTTTCTCCGAGCAGTGCTTGTCACAGGCTAAACGGATGATTGCACTTTCATGGCAAAATATTAATAGAGTGAAAATAAGTCAGTGGTTCAGGGAATTGTACTCTCGTCGTCGCTTAGAAAAGATTACATACTCGCTTAGGGGCAGAGACGATTCAAGACGTGTGGGGTTTATTTATATCAAACATAAGGATGAATCAGATATTCTGGCTCAATAAGATGAGCCGAGATCTTTTCATTGCGCCCTGTTTTGTTGTCATAATACTTTTTTCTAGTTCTGCTTCACATCCAGCTTTGGGAGCAACTTCATGTTCACAAATATTGATCTCTCAGAGAACAAAGGAATTCTTGAGTAGTGTTCCCCTTTGACACAACATTATTTCACACCATCTAACTCTTGCCAATACAGGAACTAGGGCTGTCAAAGTTAATGTTATAACGTTTTAACGGCACTCAATTTTTTAGGTTGTAGCGGGCTCAGTTTTAAAGCTAGAGTGAAGATACTGATATCATATGAAACTAGTCAAAACCATGTCATACTAGCTTGTCGGGAAGGAGACTAAATAACGCTTCAAATTTATGCTCAATTGTGGCGAGGAAAAACATTTCAACATTTTCAAAGGGGTCCCTTGACCTCTGACCTCAAGATATGTGAATGAAAATGAGTTCTATGGGTACCCACAAGTCTCCCCTTTACAGACATGCCCACTTTATGATAATCACATGCAGTTTTGGGGCAATTCATAGTCAAGTCAGCACACTGACACACTGTGTTATGTTATGTTATGATTTGAGCATATTTTTTTTATGCTAAATGCAGTACCTGTGAGGGTTTCTGGAAAATATTTGTCATTGTTTTGTGTTGTTAATTGATTTCAATAATAAATATTTACATACATTTGCATAAACAAGCAAATTTGCCCACTCCCATGTTGATTAGACTATTAAATACTTGACAAATCTCCCTTTAAGGTACATTTTGAACAGATAAAAAAAAACTTGATTAATTTGATTGAGATTAACAATAGACAATCGTACGTTTAATCGCGATTCAATATTTTAATCGATTGACAGCCATAACAGGACAATTTTTATTCCTCAACATATGAGGCACTTATCAGCAGAATAGTACTCTCCACATTATGTAAATACCCCACATAATGTATATTGGCAGGAAATAAGGTGAGATAAAATATAAAAAATGGCCAACTGCTAAATTACAAGCCTAGGAAGACTCATGATAGAATACATGACTGCACTTTTTAGGCAAACATTGTAGTTTGTCTCAAGTCATTATGATGTGGTTGATTTGATAGCCTGGTTGGATGGGTATGAATGCGAGAACAGGGCTCACACACACACCCAGAGAACAAAGGAGGCAGAAGATTCAGAGCATATCTGTGAAAATAAAAAAATGCTAATAATTTAAACATTTTACATCGGTGAGTGACAATATCCCCACAGCGCTCATCAAAGTTCAGACAAATTCAATAACTTCATCTTCTACAGAAGCGCTAGAGCAGAGATGAGATGGAGCTTTCCTTTTTTTTTTTTTCATCTGCGTGTTATTTCCACACTTCTCTCTCACTTCACAATGAAGGGCTTCGAGCCAAATCAGCGAGAGAGAGGCTGATGGGGTGAAAACTGCCGTCCTTATCTACGTAGGAGAGTGGAACAGATGCGGATATGACTTTGTTATCATGCAGCTCACTGAAAGAGAGGAGGCGAAAGGCTGAGACGGGGAGGGAGAGGAGGAGCAGGAAAAGGAATGTGTGCTCCAATGTCAGGTTAATTGCAGGAATAGATTTCTTGGCAGGTGGGAGAGGCCTAAATAAAACAAACGACTTGTATTATCCCCCATTAGTAAAATATCCAGCATCATCTTTCATTATTTACAAAAATATACAGCGAGGCAATCTAATTTTTAGTGACTCAGCATCAATCATGTGGCTATACTTCAACAAACAAACAAATCCCTGCAGCAACTAAAAGCATGTACTCAGCGAAGGCTCATCAAAAATAACACATTTACTTCATGTCAACAATTTAAAAGGTTCAGTGTGTACGAGCTGATGGCTGGATGTGTTCAGTTCTATTGATTTAACATGAAACAGCGGATCAATTTGGGGCCAAAACACTCCACAGGTTTCCCTGCTCATCATTCCAGCGGCGTCCAGCTCAGGAAAACAATCACCAATAGAGATCAAAGTGATTTTATATTCCTTTAAAGCTGAGGAAACGGACTTCTGTAACAGCACGGGCAAAGTCTGTTTGCTGGATGTGTGCGTCTGTGGTGCTGACTGAGCAGCACTAACGGCTAACACAACGCCTCGGGCTCAACACGGATCCAACACAGAATCAGTGAGTTTACTACCGTGTGCATCATCCCCGAAACAAACAACAAGGAAGTCATTCATCTCTCTTAAGTGTTCTTTATTACCTGTGAGGAGGGTTTCATAAAACCAGTGTTAAACTAGTGAGTCTATTTCACAGTCAATCTGACTGCTTGTTCAAGTTCCAAAAAATCTGTGTTGCAAACACACTAAATCTGTGTTGATATCACAAGTGTTAACATACATACGGTGCAGTATAGAGTGCTGCAGGGATGATGTATTTTTGGCCAACCTGGAAGTTAGCATCGCCCTGTTTCCCTTGACAAAAAGCCAATGGAATTTTCCATTGGGTTTCGGATTATTGCAGAAAATAAGCTCTGTGGCAAACAAACGTATATGATACTTACACGTTGTGTTCAGCAAGATAATCTCAACAAATAAACACCACTTTTATGATTTTTGAAGCGTAAATGCAATCGCCAGAAGTGAAAAGCTAATGTTAGGCAATAAACTTCACCACGGTCGCATGAGTGTTGAGTGTACACAACAAGAATGTAAAGTCGGATTACTCAGCGTGATGATGTTTAGTAGTCTCATTTAGCCACTTGTTAGCAACCACTTTTTTTAAGACACATAAAGGCTTAAAAATCCACGAGTGGGATATTTACTGACGTGTTTTGTATTATAGGAAAAAACGTAAAAATATCTTAAACTTGTGTTAACCACAGACCTTATTTCAGGCATCTAAATATAAACGCATTCAAAAAACCTATTGACTTTGAGACGAGGGAACCTGAAGTGCTAAAATGCTCACTTCCGGGTTTTAGGACTCATTCCTGCAGCACTCTATGATGCCTAACAAATACAGTAAGGCCACATCACTATTTGCACAATGACAGTTACAGTACAAACTGTGTGTTTTTGTGAGAAAGCTCGTCGTGAATCTACAAATAGCAAAGAGGATGAAAAGCTTTAGACAATAATTTACAAAATATAGCAATGTAAAGCAATCATCTTTCTCTTCCATCAAATATCCCTTTTAAACCAAAAGGTTTAAGTTTGAGTACCAATAATTATAATATTACAGAGTACTCAAGTCATACAGCAGTGATTCTGTACATGATGACCATCACATGCTGATATCGCACATGATTTTTGTCCTCATCACATTACTAAAGCATCTTTTAATCCAGTCTTTTGTCTGTTCCACTGAAGACATTTTCAATTTAATAACTGAGTTCATGATACAAATGCTGACAGTATGCTACAGCTACATGAGTTTTTAACGTATTCTGAAGCTGCATTTTGTTAATAACCTGCAATGAAATCTCAACGTTTTTAAGATTATTTTCCAACGGGATGTCGCCACATTTCAAACGTGTTTTCATCATAAAATAACAACTGATAAAACTCTTAAACGACTCAGTTTGGGGTTTTAAGGAAACCACAGTAACTGAACTAATGCCGAGTGTATTTTACCCACAGTGCCGCGTGGCGAGAGCCAGATTTAGTGGCCCCAGGGACACCCACAGGGGTCTCCACAGGCCCTCTTCCTGTCCCAGAGGATGTGCAGCTCCTCGGCGGTGTGTTGGGGAGACGACAGCATGTCCAGGTAGCACTCTTTCTCACACAGCCAGCCGGGGTCCTGGCAATAGCAGAGGAGCAGGACAGTGGCTGTGTTAACATGCAAAGGCTGATTTGGTTATTAGCCATACATTGGTCAAGGTCTTACTCAGGTTCAAGTGTTAATGTGCACCTTTCACAAACTGTAACTGCACTCCATGTTGCCAAGATTAAACCAGTTAACTTAAAGATCGTGTTGAGTGTTTCCACAGACTCCGCCAGCTCCACTCATACACCATTCTATAGTCGGGTTTCCACCCAAAGTTACAAAAATACCTAAATAACTGGTTTGTGGCTGCAGATCTTTATAGTGTGTAGAATATGGCAGCATCTAGTGGTGTGGTTGCAGATTGCAGCCAACTGAGTACCCCACCGCTCACTCCTCCCTTTCCAAGACTGCGTTAACGTGAGCCGCTGAGTATAAAATCGTGGTAACGCCGTTCACCTTGCTCAGAAGCCATCCATACCATAATAACTCTACTTTAGGAGCAACGGAAGCCAAACGGCGGCTGGCGGTACCACAGTTTTGCAGTCTGCGGCTCACGTTACCGCAGTTTCACAAGCGTGTTGGAGAACTACGGTGGCCTTCAGGTAACGTCAAAACACGAAAGGCTCTCTCTAGAGCCAGTGTTTGGTTTGTCCGTTCTGGGCTACTGTAGAAACTTGGCGGACTCCGTGGAGACGACCCGCTCCCTATGTAGATATGAAGGGTCATTCTAAGCTAACGAAAACACAACAATTCTTAGTTTTCTTCATCGTTCTATCCCTGACAAAGTCGGATAAATTGTATTTCATAAATACATATAAAAATGTACCCAACCAAATCATTTGTGATCATGGTGCTTCATTGGAGTTGGAAGATCTGGATGACGTCATTACATTATTTACCTGATATTTTTGTGGTCCAACAGCTGCCATCCATATCCCCATGCTCACATCTTCTCCCTGTAACAAGTCAAGTCACGTCAAACTTTTTTGTATAGCTCATTTAAAAACAACCACAATTGGCCAAAGTGCTGAACAGGCACAAAATACAAATGAATACGAGGCAAACAATAATAAGAACAAAGGAAAACAATAAACATAAAGTGCACATAATAGTATTAAAAGAAGTGCAGCACAAAATAAGATAAAGTCAAAGAGTCAAGCTCAACTTAATCAAACGCCAACCAGCGACTTAAATGACAAAGACATCCAGGACCGAGTCCTCACATTGTATTCAGGACTATCTGGCACCAGACCCTCACAGTCACTTGCTCTTGGGTACTCTACCTGGTAGGCCTTCAGTTTATCTGCATTACTGGCGAGCCACTGGACCAAGTCACGGGAGACCACATAGCCTGAGCCGCAGGCAAACGCCGGGTAGGCTGGACTGGCGTACTCCAGCTCCTGCCACTTCCCAATGCGGTCCACTGCCCAGCTCTGCCTGAAACTGGGTCAGGACGGTAGATACGTTATCATCGCATCCTGTCTTCCTTTCACCCGACCCATCATCATTTTGACAGAGCATTCCTGTTTCTTTCATCTAAAGTTCAGCTGACACTGAAGATAAGGTGCAAACACAAGTGGACTAAAATCACCAGCAAGATATACATCGTCAACAGGATCACATTGTACTTACTTCCCCCACCAGAAATTGCTGCGCTTGAGACCCTTATGGTCAATCTTCATTAATACCGAGTCCACGTCGATGTAACAATCATCATCCGTCTTCAGCAGCAGATTAAAGTCAGCGTTTCCCACAGACCTGCCAGAGAGGGAATTTGCAACCTTAATTAAAGCCCACCTTCTGATTTTTGGCAATATCCCAGAGAGGATTTACTTTCAAATGCCACCGAGACTGAAGGGCAGCAGGTCCTGCAAATAAATGATATACCTGCCAAAGATTAAGACCACTCTGTATATTTTGCTACCTGATGACTCACAACTGTACATTTTCCCTGACTGAGTGATTGCAATTGTGATTCTAACAGCGAGACACTTTGAGGCGACGACACACTTTCATTTCAGGTTGCTGATTTCCTCAGAGGACCCAGGCAATTTGGAGACAGAGAATCGAGTCATTAGCACTTGCCATACCATTTATAGAACTGAAGCAGTTTGGAAGGCACGTTCCTGTAGGTGTCGACCACGTCTACAAACACCATGTCGCCGTGCCTGAGGCTCTCCTGCTGCAAGGCGGCATCCTCCCGCCTCAGCCTGGAGGCATGGTGCTCCATCCTGGCTGGGCGGCCCCGCAGGAGCCCCGACAGACCGTCTTCATCTGACACAGGTGGTGGGGTTGGGCATAGTTAGGCGAAACAGGTGAAATTAGGCAAAATTAGAATTTAAAAAGTCACATTGTTTGAACACATTAAGGCACTTTTGAGGGATAATAACTTAAATCACTGTAATTAAATAAAATTACAACATTTGACAGCTGGATCATTATTTGTGTTTTCAGAGAATCGATGGTGAATTTAATTTTGTTTTCCCCAAAATGGCTACAAATCTATTCCCAGATAAACTCAAATGCAAAAACACATGCAGGTATAATCAATAATGCAACACAACAGGGTAGAGAGGCGGCAAAGAAATGTTATTTCCATTTGGCACGTATTTAAGAGCCCTGAGGCGAAAAAGGAGCTGATCTCATAACCTGCCAGAGTGAACAATGTTTTTTAGAATTTTTACATAGGGACTCCTTTTACAACAGTTGGCTCATTTGATTTTGATCAAACTGTTTTCATAAAAAAGCTCAGAATTAATTCTGCTGCTTGACCAACCATAGATAGTAAATGTGAACCCTCCAGCCAAACCGGGAAATCCAAGCGCACTTCTATGAGGCAATACGCCCTCTGCGATCTGCAATTCAAGAAAACAGTAAAAATAATTTCTTTCCTTCACATTAAAACTTGAGAGAGAATATTCTTAATACACTTATTTTTGATGCCCCGTCGGTACGTACAGAGGAGATCTTGAGGACGCCGCCTCCATCATTTAGCTGCACAGAGGAGGAGTTGACTGTGGTCAGTCCAGCAGAGTCCATATTCTCCCAGACCAGTGTCCCCTCAAAACCCTGGATAAAAAACAGACATTTCATTACCTGCACATGTAGCGTGGTGTCGTTGTGTCCAACACTATTTAAACTGAGCAACATTATACTGTGTGCAGGGCCGTATAGCTACCATTGAGGACACTGACATCATGTCCTCTGTATTGTTTCTCAGCATTTATTGGTTTAAGCAACCTCGGGGTAGTTTACATTCTACAGTTAAAGTCCAGGTAAAGCAAAAATAAATGAGTTTTTCACACCACAAAAAAATGTGTTATTAACCACCCAGCCAAATTTGAAGGATTAAAAAAAAAAAAGTATATAAAATTAGGTTTCAAAATCAAGAAAAAATAAGCAGTATTCTCTGAAACACTGGGGGCGTGTCCATCAAAGGTGTTGAAACCACGTACATTCGCGGGTGAGGCTTAACTACATGTGTACAGTTACAATATATATGACATGTTGGCCATCTCGCTGTTGCACGCTACTGATGCAGAACGTTCAGAGACTGCTAAGCCGGCTACCTTCCGGTTTAGCCCTATACTAACTTGAATTGGGAAAAAATAATTAAATTATGCGGCTCTTCTAGACTTTCCAAATGTTATTGGACCGAATCGATCAAATTCTGATAGTTAAATGTGTCATTTCATGGGGCGTTGTGATGCTCAAAACAATTTATCCACTGTTTTACAGCCGCAACAGTAGCGACTAAGTAGGCTACAGCGAAGTCTGTGACCTAAGCACAAGTTTAACTAACTTGGTTGTGATTGGCCAGTGAGCCCAACCCCGGAACAGGCATGCAGGACGCAGCACGCTCTCGTGCACAGGCACACAGAGAGGGCCGGTGGTGAGAGACAGACGAGGCTGGACGGCTGGTAAAAACTTTTTTGACAGCCCACTGGAATTTGTCCTGGTGTGCCAGATGGCCAGCACACCACTGGCTGTGGTAAGTAAACGTTGTAACTTAAGACTGAGTGGGAGAACCACTGATGCGATGTGCTTATTTAGTGTTAGGGGAAGGGTTATGCTAAGGATAGCTCCAGGGCGTCATCGAGCCACGATTTCAGGTCATGTCAGGCCACCCGAAAAATACAGAACACGAAAATGGAGAAAAAAAAGTTTAACTCTACTATTCAATACTACATAGTTCACAGTTTTTTTAACATGTTTTCAGCACCTTTAACTGTATAATGCATTTAGAAACAAATCTCTGATTTTACTTTAAAAACTTAAATTTTATTGAAGCTGATTCTAGTATTTCTTCAACACAATTCTACTTATTTTCTGTAATCAGTGTAGCAAGCTAGCTAACTACCTTGCTAATTCCAGCATGCTTTAATGCTACACCAGTTACAGAAAATTAGCCGACAAAGTTGTCACGCATCTGGCGATAGCAGTGTGCTTTCCTAAGCTGTGACAAGAGTGTGTGGATGACACATTCATATGTAAACTTTTCTAATTTACTCTGGCTTTCTATGCTTAGCCGTTACTGCAACACCTTGCCGTAAGTGGGTTTAGTTTATACAGAAGTCAGCTCACTACAACGGTCTCAATGGTAAATGGTACACATAAAAATGACCACCGCTCTGACCATCCTGCTACGTAGATTTTAATGGGACTGTCCGTTCTACTCGTACTCGAATTTTCTTTGAAAGAACTGCTCTAATTAAATAGAACTTGTAGAAAATATAACTCAACAGCTTACTATGAAAAATCCAAAGAGACTTTTCTTCTGAGAGGTGGGTGTCGGTTGGTGGACTTCGACTCATGACCTCAGGGTCGTAGCCAAGATATTAGAAATACTGAGTATGTGTGGAAAACTGACCTTAGGCAAGATGAACTGCTCCACTGGTTTGTACCAGACCCCGCTCACCTCGGTCCCTGTGCTGATGGCACTGAAGCGAGCAGTGACCACAGCCTCCTGCAGAAATAGCAAGTTTTTATCCAGCAAGTATTCATGAAGAATAGTTATTTTTTGGGGCAAATTTACATTAATCTACAGTGAATACTACTGAAAGACAGAAACCCAAAAGAAGAATCAGTCTGTGTCTTTGAGTGAGGCGGTAAACAGTACCAGCACCGAGTCCTCCAGCTTCCCCCAGGCTGTGTATATCTATCAGCCTCAACAGAAACGCAGCATACGGGATACATTATGCTCAGAGGTCGAGGTTCTGTTACCTCCTGGTCCAGCTGGAGAAGCTTCACCGTCACATTGCTCTGAAGCTCGGGCCGGGTCCCGCTGGGAAACACCCCCAGCCTAGTGATGACCACGGGGTGGAGGACCTTGAAATCCAAGGCAATGGCCGACACGTCGGAGGGGGCGAGCACCGAGGGATCAGACACCGTCACGATCTCTATCTCCGCATCCTGGCCTGCCACTGGCACAGAGGGATGGCAGAGATTACTGAACAAGCACACGTGAAATTTATTACAATCCCAACATGCTGACCGTCTCTTTTCAGTGATGAAGACCAAGTGATGCGGGGAGAGGGCGAGCGTTCAGAGAAGAAGGCAGACTCTGGTAAAGCTACAACATCAGCATTTTGAGGAGCTGGTTCTTGGGACTGCTGTCTTCAAAGCGAGCTTCTGCTCGTGAGTGTGGTTTCTTAATTACAAAAGAGCAGTTTATTACCCAGGAGATCAATGAAAAGATCAAGGCTGTTAAAAGGGAAGCAGGCTTTTTACTTTATATGCATTCAACACAAGTTCTGCTGCTCACTCCAAAATAAAGTCAATAAGAGGTGAAGAATCACAGACAAAGAGCAAGCAGCACTTTATCAGACCAAATGTTTCTCACATCGAACGAGTGGAATTGAGCTGCATGAGTGTGTGAGGACATATTAAATATTCCTACGCTCACTAAATGATTAGTTTGTGCTCAATGATCAAAACAAGGCAAAGCAGTGCTTCTCTTGGCATTGGCCAGCATCAGATTGCCAGTTTATTCTGGAGGGAAATTAATAAAACTTGGCATAAATCATAAATAATAAACAGAAAATTTACAGTTATTTACTATTTTTTGGGGATTTTTTTCAATGCCTAGGGGTGTATAATATTCTACATAGTTTACAGTTCAACAATAGTAACTTACGTAATGTAAAACTTAGGGCTGCACAATTTATCAAAATCGCAATATGTCCTTCGACAATTTTCAAATCGCAGGAGGCACAATATTTGTTAAAGGCAAAATGTGTGTCAAAATACCATTTTAATTTAAATATTGTGGTGCTGCAGAGATGTCCTGGCCTACACATCATATTCTACAGAATTAAGAAAACATCTTTGTTTGGTGCAGATCCCTGCAACAATCCCACCATAATCATTTTAATATGTTTTTCAAAGAAAATGAGAATAATGATGTATAAATTATCATTCCCTCTAATATTGCAAATCATATCGTAATTGCAATATCAGTCAAAATAATCGCAATAAGATATTTTTTCAAAATCGTTCAGTCCTATTGAAAATCAAGTCACAACAAGGGCTGCATCTGACAATTAGTTGCATTATTGGTTAAAGTGCAACTATTTTCTTATCTATAAAATGTCAGGAAATACAAAAAAAAAAAATGTCCATCATATTTTCCCAGAGCTCAAAATAACTTCTTCAAATTGCTTGTGATTGACTGATTTTTTCATTGATGGATTTTTTCTTTATTTTTGTGTCATGCACACTATATGCCCATACCACATGGGTTTACAAGACACCAGATGTACAGTTGCAGTGGTCAAACTTGTCATTCCATTATAAAATTACAGGTTATTTTACCGCTCGGTCTTTAACACTAATCCCTCCCAAGAGAAGCAAATACTCAACTCAAGTTTGTCATTAACTTCCAGCCAAAAGAAATCAACATAAATGGAGGTCATTTTACTCAAAAGTACGTCCCTTATGTCCTCGTAGACAAGACAATAAAACAAAAAATGAACCTCATTCTCAGTTTCACCTTCATTCTTCACAAAACAATGTCTGTCCTCCTCTGGACCTTGTTTTGTCCGACTAACAGCCCAAAACCCAGATGTCAATTGCTAAATGAGTCGGCAACTATTTTGATAATCGATTAATTGTTTGAATAATTTCTTAAGAAAAAAAAAAGTCAAATTCTCTGATTCCAGCTTCTTAAATGTGAATATTTTCTGGTTTCTTTACTCCTCTATGACAGTAAACTGAATATCTTTGAGTTGTGAACAAAACAAGACATTTAGGACGTCATCTTGGGCTTTGGGAAACACTGATCGACATTTTTCACCATTTTCTGACATTTTATCGATCAAACAACTAATCGATTAATCAAGAAAATAATCGATAGATTAATCAACAATGAAAATATTCATTAGTTGCAGCCCTAGATCTGCTACAAAAAAGGTTCCCTTCCTGAAGCACAACTCAAGATTTTCATAGTCATCCAGCCAAAAGAAATCAACATAAATGGAGGTCATTTTACTAAAAAGTACATCCCTTGTGTCCACGTAGACGAGACAATAAAACAAAAAGTGAACCTCATTCTCAATTTCACCTTCACACAACAAACAAAGTCTGTCCTCCTCTGGAGATGGTTTTGTCCAACTAACAGCCCAAAACCCAAATATATTCAATTTAGTAAGACTAAGAAAACCAGCTAATATCCACATTTTAGAAGCTGGAACCAGTGATTTTTTTGGGGCATTTTTGTTTATCAAAATTCAATCAAAACGATCGACTAATCAATTTGTTGAAATGTTTTGACTCGAGTAGAGCTGCAATGATTAATTGATTGATTAATCAGCAACTATTTTGATAATCAATTAATCGCTTTGAGTCATTTCTTAAGAAAAAAAGTCAAAATTCTCTGATTCCAGCTTCTTAAATGTGAATATTTTCTGGTTTCTTTACTCCTCTATGACAGAAAACTGAATATATTTGAGTTGTGGACAAAACCAGATATTTGAGGACGTCATTTTGGGCTTTGGGAAACACTTTGGGCTTTTTTTTTTTACATTTTATAGACCAAACAACTAATCAATAAATCGAGAAAATAATCAACAGATTAATCGACAATGAAAATAATGGTTAGTTGCAGCCCTAACTCAATTTAGTGAGACTAAGAAAACCAGCTAATATTCACATTTTAGATGTTGGAACCTGTGATTTTTTTGGGCATTTTTGCTAAAAGAAATGACTTAAATGACTAATTGATTTGTTGAAATATTTTGATTAGAGCTGAAATGATTAACACTGTAAAAAAGTCTTTATATCAACCTTTAAGTCTCAAAATCCTTCAAGATCATTAAGATTTTTACTTCTTCTCTCCAATACGAAGCACAAACACCTTGTGCTGGTAACAGAATTATTCAAACAGCGTCTGAGAAGCTAATTAGCATTCACCTTATTGTAGTCCCAAAGTAAAATCCCAGTGATGAATGTGGCACAAACATATTTCAACAACAATTAATTGTCCGCTTAACGTGTGCTTTGACCTGAATCCCAAGTCAGGTACCCAACTGTGTTTAAAAGCAGCCGTTGTCTCTTTCTCTTCCATTTACAACGAGCATCTCGCCGCCTGCCTCCGATTCTGAACCAAATCACGTCAACACTTACAACCATTAACACAGTGGAGAGCAGAGAATGGGCTGGAAAAATAGAACGTCACCGTGACCCTAAAGGCCGCCGTCTGAAAAAGCCTATTCTGATGAGCAGTAATTATGTTTTCAGGAAGGCAGCAAACACTGAACCGACTGGGAAAAAGTAGTGAAACGGCTGAATTGGACCGGCTCTGTGAAGGTGAGAGACATAATAATTACTGTGGATGTTCCATCTGACAGTGAGCCTGTTCAATTATTTCCTATGGCGTGTCAGTGCTTCGTATAGCTTTACTTTTCAAGTGTTAGTAGTTCTAGTTACGGCTGCAGCAGCTGGGAGACATTTCTGCTGTGGCCTTGGGTATGGAAAAGGAAAAGAATGGTGTCCTTGAGCTGTGGGAGAACATGAATAAAGGTGTTTCACTTTTTTTCTGAACATGCATTCTTTTCAGCTCATCTCCTGTTATTCTGCCTCCGCTCCACTATTGACGACGACTAGGTACACACCGATACCGGATCAGATATTGGGCCGATGCTGACTTAAATAGCTGGACTGGGTATCGGTGACAATGGGTCCGATCTATTCTATTCAATATTCATTCAATATAGTATTTAATGTAAATAATTAATCTCTAGCTGTTAGTTTAGGAAGCGCTTGATTTAGGCAACAGAGTTTTCTACGAGTCGATCATGTTCATGTAATTGTTGGAAGCCAAAATCGGTGCATCCCTAGCCTGATGTTGCCTTACACATAACAGAATGATCCTAGTCACTTCCACACAGTGAGGCACACAGCTTTCTAATTAAACCCTGGTATCGGATCGGTACTCTGCCGATACCCAAAGCCCAGGTATCGCTATCTGTATCGGGACTGAAAAAGGTGGATCGGTGCATCCCTTATTGATGACATGCAAGCAACAGATTGCACACAGAGTTAGTGGTTGAGGCTGATTATTATTGATTTTTACCTGGCTGTGTGAAGTTCAGGAGGGAGCAGGAGTACGGATCCTCCCTGTCCTCCTCTGGAATGGGACACCCATGTTCGCCCACGATGAACTTCACCCCGACTCTAAAAAACAAACCACAAAACACTATTTCATTCTCTTCTGTCTTTTTTTTTGTGTGTGCGCGCAATATTCGTCTGTAAGATTTCTAAAGCTTGTCCATCTATCCACCCTCCGTTGCCATGGTTACTGAGGGTTGCTTAAAGGCCATCACACCTTATCCGCGCTCAGATCGCTGAATGAGGAGGAAATGGGACAAGAAAGGAAGGAAGAATGAAAGAGAGAACAATATTGGCCGCTGGTCAGGTGGAGATAAAAAGGGTTTGGTGGGGGGCCTGTCAGTTGTATTTGTTGACAGCTGCAGGCTTTATTTCCACTGTATGAATCTGAAGTTGGAGCTCCACCCTACACACACACACACACACACACACACACAGACAGACAGACAGACCTGTGCTGGAAGTGAGGGTGCTCTCGGAGGTAGCCCAGCCAGGTTTTTCTTATCGCTTGTCGCAGTTCATGATGGTGTCTCGCTGACAGCACTCCCACCAAAACTTCATAGAAAGGTAGTGATTCATCTGTATAGGAAAACAGAAAAGCCATGTTAAATATTTACAACAGGATGTCATTTCTTATTCAGTGATGACGATAGGGATAAAATATGACCTGACAATGTTAAGAGATAAAAAAAAGTAAATATCACACTTTAAGGCTTGATTTATGCTTCCCATCCTGACTCCTTTCATATTTAGTTTGAGTCATCCTATAATTTACACCATAAAGATTGTCTTTAAAAGGTGATTAAACTCTCTGATTTAAAAAAAAGAAGTAAATATCACACTTTAAGGCTTGATTTAATGCTTCCCCATTCTTGATCCTGACTCCTTTCATATTTAATATTAAATATATTTAATATTTGACTCATCCTATAATTTACTCCATCTTTAAAATGTGATTAAACACTCTGATTTAAAAAAAAAAAAGCAGGTCCACCCTCTAGTGTAGATCATATAAGTGATAGTCCTCTTTGAAAGCAGCTCTGAGATCAGTATAACAAGACAGAGGTGCTCAGCTCCTTTCAGTCTGTTTCACCAGCAACGCCCAACCCTACTGTTACAATCACATTAATATTATCCACTAAAACATATCAACACATACTTTAACTACCTGTTCCAACACAAACTAACAACAAAAAGCAAAGCAAAGTTATCCAGCCAGCAGCTCGGATGTGTTAAAAGTTATGTTAAATATTTAAAAAGACAACAGGATGTCCATTTCTTATTCAGTGATGACGATATAGGGATAAAATATGACCTGACAATGAAAAGAGATTACAAAAAAAAGTAAAATAACACTTTAAGGCTTGATTTAATGCTTCCTATTCCTGATCCTGACTATAATAATAATAATAATAATAATAATAATAATAATAAACTTATATTTTGTTTGACTCATCCTATAATTTGCACCATGAAGATTGTCTTTAAAAAGGTGATTAAACTCTCTAATTAAAAAAAAAAAAAAAAAAGCAGGTTCACCCTTTAGTGTAGATCATATAAGTGAAAGCAGCTCTGAGATCAGTATAGTTGTAACAAGACACAGAGATGCTCAGCTCGCTTCAGTCTGTTTCACCAGCAACGCCCAACACTACTGTTACAGTCACATTATTATTATCCACTAAAACACACACTTTAACTAGATAAAAAGAGAGAAAAAAAGAGAGAAAAAAAGTAAATATCACACTTTAAGGCTTGATTTAATGCTTCCCCATTCCTGATCCTGACTCCTTTAATATTTAATATTAAATATATTTAATATTTGACTCATCCTATAATTTACACCATCTTTAAAAGGTTATTAAACACTCTGATTTAAAAAAAAAAAAGAAGAAAAAAAATCAGGTCTCTAGTGTAGCCCTGATCATATATAATAAGTAATAAATGATAGTCCCTTTTAAAGCATCTCTGAGATCAGTATAGTTGTAAGAAGACAAGAGATGCTCAGCTCAGTCTGTTTCACCAGCAACGCCCAACACTACTGTTACAATCATAATTATTATTATCCACTAAAACATATCAACACACACTTTAACTACCTGTTCCCAACACAAACTAACAATAAAAAGCAAAGCAAAGTTATCCAGCCTGCAGCTCGGATGTGTTAAAAGTTGCAGTGCTTCCAGGAGGTGAAGCTCCAGGAGGGGGGTCGTGGTTAAAGAAAAGTACCCGAGTTGGTGTTGTTGTCCAGCGGGTTGGAGGAGGAGGAGGATCGTTGTGCCAACCACAAGTGCACCAGGACGGCGACAGCACAGGGCAGCAGAATGAGCGCTATCCTCCGCATTGGACGGAGCCCTTCATTCAAGCCTGGAGCAGTAGTCTTCCTTCAGAGCCTCTCTTCTTCCTGCTGCTGTGAGTCGCTCCTCCGTGTGTGTGTGCGCTTCATTTCAGCTCCGCAGCTCTCCGCCGGGGCTCTAACTCACAGAGCACTGCCTCATGTCTGCCTCCGCCGGAGGAGAGACGGACCAATGAGAGGACGAGGAGCTGCCTGCCGCGGTGCACTCTGGGAGATGGAGTTCCACGCTCTTCTAAGCCAATCAGAACAGGATAATAACAATAGAAGGTACAATAATGTATGAATATGAAAAAAAGGTAAAATATGACTCAACTTAATTAATTATTATTATCATTATTTTATGCCCTTATCCCCCAAAGAGTTGCATCCCAGCTGTAATTTTATGGTTAAAATGGCAATAAAATTAAACTTCAACAAAACACTATTACTACTGCTGCTGCTGCTGCTGTTGCTAATAATAATAATAATAATAATAATAATAATAATAATAACTATTATTATTATTATAATAATAATAATAACTATTATTATTATTATTATTATTATTTGTATTATTATTAATTATTATTGTATGCCCTTATCCCCCAAAGAGTTGCATTACAGCTGTAATTTTATGGTTAAAATGGCAATAAAATTAAACTTCGACAAAACACTACTACTACTGCTGCTAATAATAATAACAATAATAATAATAATAATAATAATAAAAACAATAACAGCAATAATAAAATAATAATATTGTTATTATAAATATAACAATTATTTTTATTATAAATATAATAATAAATATGATAATAATACCAATACTAATACTATTAATAATTACTATTATTATTATTATTATTATTATTAGCAGCAGCAGTAGTAGTAGTAGTAGTAGTAGTAGTAGTAGTAGTAGTAGTAGTATTGTATTATTGTTTTGTTGAAGTTTAATTTAATTGCCAGCTGTGATGTAACTTTTTGGGGTATCAGGGCATAAAGAAAATGTATACAAATAATAATAATAATAAGATAACAAAAACATTAAAACATCTAAAGTTCAATCTGATCTTGAATAATTGAAATAAGTACATATGGCAGATTAAAAAAAAGAAAAGATTAATCACCTAATTGTTATACAATATATCATGACACGGTAGCAATACAAATTATAAAAGAAGAGCTGTTATGAATAATAATAATAATATTGGGGTTACATAGGATTATGATCAGCAGTAGTATCTATCTCTTCGTACTATAATTTTGTATAATCTATCACAAGATAAATGTTTGGGTTCAGCCAATACATTTTAGAATTTTACACATCCCCATATAAAATAGAGGCTCCATGCAGTTTCAATTTCCACTCAAATCGTATAGTAAGCACGATAAATAGTTTATCACATCTCCTTAGAAGTAAAGTGAAACATTAAAACAGATTGATTAGAGCTACAAACAGTATCTCTGAGGCAAACCTCCCCATGTTTATCACATAAAGAAGTGTAATTTTTTTGTTTGTTCTGCTTCAGATCACATTGTGAATTTCTAATGAAGTGAGAAAAACCTTCTAAGCAGAGTAGAACATAAACATATGAATCATTTTATCCCCCTAAAACCATAGGTGACACGTTGTAGCTTCAAAATTAGAACATAACTTTATTAAACCCGTTACTCTGTGCTGCACATGAATCATTTAAGTGGAATCTATTGTGCATGGAGAGGGGTATTTGAGGAGGATTTCTTCTGACTCTGAGAGCACCCGGGTTTCTCCTGGAGAGGAAGAGAGGGCCACGCCACCCAGAGCGTCTGCTGCCATGCTTGTAAACATTTCATTTGTAATGATTTTAGATTTCCAGTGTTGCATAAATGCTATTTTAGTAAGACTTTACCAACCCCTTCTAGAGGAAAATAATAATTTAATGGGAAACACTGGCATGCAACATACTGTATGCCAGAAATGAAAGCGCTCCAAAACAGCATGCTGTGAGTGTAGATAAATAATCTTATCGGAAATTATTACTATTCTCATGTATTTTGCGTACTCTTTGGGGGCTCACTGCTCAATTTGGAAAATTGCTCCTGCACAGATTCTCGGTATGAGATAACCTACTGCCCTAGGGATAATTACTTTCCTGTGCATTATATAATTCTTTTTCGAGTCATATTCATACTCATTACAATGATTCAGTTCTCTCTCTGCAACACATTATTCATTTGAAAGGAAAAGGCTATTCATAGCATGTTCAGGGTTTCTTGAAACACAACCTAACATCCTAGCTCTGCTGCGGATATCTCCTCTATCCTAGTGTTGTTGTTTATGTTCTCAACGCTGATTTAACTTTTTATTTATTTGTTGAAACCTATTTATGCTCTGGTTATATTATTCAAATCCAGGTGTATACATTTGTTTTTCTCTTTTATTTTTCAGCACTCAGCACTCTGCACTTTTCTCTGGATTTATATAGATTTCTCTTGGTCCCATCTGATGAGCATACCACATCATATTGAGACCTACTTATTGAATTTCTAATTTTAGTTTTTGGTACATAAAACTTTTATTTTTCACTACAGTGACTAAAGTTTTCTCATATAAAAGTTTTCTTTCTTATCCGAACTGACGGTCTAAGGAGGAAAGAGGAGACTGCAAAGCCCTCTGGGAAATGATTTTGGCTGTAGACCTTTTCAAACTTGACAACATAAACACTCTAAATGTTAATGCAGTAGCTGACAGGAAGTAAACTTGGACCAAAGCTGTTGCCATAGCAACACAATGGCAATGAAGAGTTCTATAGGCTGTTTCAACGGAATTGCGTTGCTAGGCAACAGTTTGGGTCCATGTTTACTTCCTGACAGTTGTTGTCATTAACTTACACTGCAACAGGAAATAAAATGGGACACATTTGCATTGTTTATGTTTACAACTGTGAAATGGTATAAAGTATGGATATATTTATTATCGACTACTAACAACACTAAACAATGACAAATATTGTCCAGAAACCCTCACAGGTACTGCATTTAACATAAAAAATATGCTCAAATCATAACATGACAAACTGCAGCCCAACGGGCAACAACAGCTGTCAGTGTGTCAGTGTGCTGACTTGACTATGACTTGCCCCAAACTGCATGTGATTATCATAAAGTGGGCATGTCTGTAAAGGGGAGACTCGTGGGTACCCATAGAACCCATTTCCATTCACATTTCTTGAGGTCAGAGGTCAAGGGACCCCTTTGAAAATGGCCATGACAGTTTTTCCTCGCCAAAATTTAGCGTAAGTTTGGATCGTTATTTAGCCTCCTTCACGACAAGCTAGTATGACATGGTTGGTACCAATGGATTCCTTAGATTTTGTAATTTCATATGATACCAGTATCTTCACTCTAGCTTCAAAGTCTAGATTTAGGTATTTATAAAACCCTAAAGAATTCAGCTAAGATGCTTCATCAGGACTGTGTGGGTGTTGGTTTAGATTTTATTGAAACTGACCAAACCACCACAAGCATTGATCATATTCTGATTCAGACGTTGCTTAAAGAAAATGTTGCACTGAAGTTTGTGACTTCTCGTTTTTCCAACTAAGCCTTTCTCACCTCAAATCCATGAAAACAGCTCAGAAAAAAAATAAATCTGAAAAAAACTGTCCTAACTTTGGAGACAACGCTGTGTTCATGTAGGAACCCATCAATCACAACGAGAAGCTGATTGAGAAAATAGATTTTCAGGTGTCTTTAACTTGAAATAAAGGTAGATAATAATCCACACCACAGCTGTGCCAAGGTTTTAAAAAAAAAAAAAACACCCCTCTATCTCTGCTTCTCTTTAATTACATCCTGGTCTTTTGGGATTGGGTCAGAAAAAAAAAATCAATAAAGGATACCTGACTTGCCTTATCAGTGTCATTCATCAAAAGTGTCCATATTGTTTTTGTACAATCTGTTCAGTTATTGCCAGTTTTTATAACTTGACCTATGATTAGGCCAAACCAAGCAATTCTGACTCTGATATGGTCACCAAACCTTCAAGCTCAGTGAAATAGTGTCTGAAAAGTGCTTAAAATTAATAACAAATATCAACCAAACTTGGTAGAAAGTGATAATTTCAGTCTATTCCCAGGTGAGGCTGCAATGCATGCATGGATGGACACATGAAATAGCTACAACAGAAAATGTGAATCATTATAAGGGACATTATTCATGTGACCTGCGGTGTTAGAAGATCTGCAGAGTAAAAGGCGAACTGGCTGAGGCTGAATTGAATCACAATCCTTTAAAAAAAAAAAAAAAATGCCATGGCGCATGAACACAGTGCATCCAGATGGCCTATGGTTCAGCTCAGCCACAGGAGGTCTCCACTACACACCAGAATATCATGTTCATCTGTGAGACCCTGAACGGTTTGCAGTGGCCTTTTATGTCATCAGTGTGATCAGACTGTAGCTCAGTGAGAGACACGAGGCAGAGATATTGAAGACACGGCACATTGGGGTTGTCGTTTTCCTTTAATTCATTTGATCCATCAAAGGATTTACAAAGCCTGCTATTTAAATGCTATTTTTTTTTTTTACCAAAACGATAATACCATTCATGAATACAGCTGCACATTGTCGACATATCCGGACTCCAATGAGATTATTATGTGCAGGGTAGCACCCAGAAAGTCAACGAAGAGGCAATATTTCATATCATAATAGTTCTCTCTGTTATAGATAGAAATAAATCCATGCAATATTCATCTCTAGCCGTTATATTTCTTGTTTCATATTTGGCACCATCCTTGAGATGAGGTCAGTGGGAGCGCCAGGAGGTCAGTCTCAGCTTTTTTTATTTAGGAAATAAAAAGAATAATTATCCTGAAAACAATTTGAGTCCAATAGTTTGTGACAGTTTGATTCCTAATGCGATGGCTGTTCAAGTACCAAGAGGAAATTTCTTTTTAATTTTACAGAAACGATGATGCAAAAAGCCTGAACCACCGAAGGGATCATATTATGTAAACCGACCCTTACCATTATTTTTAAAAAATACTCAGATAGTATCAATAATTGCATGATTTATAAATGTTTTTTTTCCCTAAGTATCATACAAGCTTAGTAGCACTACACGTCATGTAGCTGTCAGTGCTGTGCAACAAATATTCAATAATACTACTGATAATAACAATATTAATAACGATCATAACAATTCATCGTAAAAATTAGCAAATGCTATTCAACTACCATGTAAAGGAAATGTTTCGACAGTGTGCTTTTTCTTCCCAAAAACAAACAAAACGGAAAAAAGGCTGTGGGAGCACAGTGTGAAGATCACACTGCTCTCACAGAAATTGGCACTGTAACATACTGTACACTCTAAAAGACTGACGGTCCCTCGGAAACAGAGGGGGTAGTCAAAAAGGAGCGGAGGAACATGCAGGCCTCTGGTTTGGCATTAATGTCAAAGGCCTTGCCATTCACTCTAGGACAGGCAAAAAGAATCAGGCTCAGGAAACATGCCCAGAAAACAAATGAGACCGTTAAGGAAATAAAAAGAAAAGACGTCCTGCGACTCGTAAGAATATTCCAGTCAGGGGCTGCAGGATTAACCGATAGTGTCTCTGATTTGAAGTGGACGAAGTATATAAATCAAACAGAGCAGCAAAGGTAGAATGCATTAGAGAGCGGGCCTGGGAAGGAGGTGGCAGATTCATAAATAATTTTTGACCTAAGGGTTGTTTGCACAGTGATAACCCCGAAGAACTCATCTCGCTGTTGAAACATTAGCTCTGCACCTTTCGATAAATAGAGAGTCTATTTATTTATTTGCAGCAGAACTGATGTGCAGCCACCTCCTTCTTATTACCACGGTAGTTGGCACAAACAAACAATTTACTATGTGAGATAAGGTTTCTGTTTCTGGGCCCTAATCTGAATCTGACTGTATACTGCAGCACTAAAAACGAGCGGGTTAATTGTTTGTGACTCTGGAGGCAAATTGAAAGAAAAACCACTAGTGAGGGAAGTGTCAAATTGAAAGCAATAAAAAACTAACTGTTCAAGATAATACAAAGATTAATGCTTTTTTATTCAGATAAAGGGAAATAAATGTTTAAAAAAGTCGTAGACACTGGGCAAATTTCTGTTTCCTGAGGCATGTTAAGATCTAGCACAATAAAAGAAAAGAAACATCTCTCATCTCATTAAGCACTGAGCAAGGCTGTTCTCTAATAACAAAGCAATAACAAACCTATTTAACAAGACATGGTACGCTCACTGGGTTGCCAGTTTGGTAGCTGACTCCCCCAAAACCTTCAGCCACCAGGACAGAGCTGACCAACAACAGAGTGTCCACCTGGCAAAACTCAACTCAACGCCTATGGCCAGTAGCTTCAGGTGTGGTGAAGACAGAGAAGACAGGCAACGTCGTGCCTGCACCCATACAGCTCTACTGGCAGCTCATCAGAGGATGGTGCAGAAGAACTTCTTCTCCCGGAATGGGTTCTCGGAGGCGGGGACGGGCATGATGAGGGGGTCCTCACGTATGTGGGCGTCGCAGTACGCCATCAGGTCCGCAGCCGCTTTGGAGACCTGAAATGTTGAGACGAAGGAAAAGGACAGGCATAAGTGATCAGTTTAAATCTGACTATTATATAATAACTATTAAGATGTATGTCTACTAAAGGATCACAGTAGGGCTGTCACAAGATCAGATTTCAATTAAAATATTTAATCGTGATTAATCGCATGATTGTCCATGGTTAATCGGGATTAATTGCATATTTTATCCGTTCAAGATGTATCTTAAATGCAGATTTATCAAGTATTTAATGCTCTTATCAAATATACTTGCTTTATGCAAATGTATGTATATATGTATTATTGGAAATCAATTAACAACACAAAACAATGACAAATATTGTCCAGAAACCCTCACAGGTTCTGCATTTAGCATAAAAAATATGCTCAAATCATAACATGGTAAACTGCAGCCCAACAGGCAACAACAGCTGTCAGTGTGTCAGTGTGCTGTCTTGACTATGACTTGCCCCAAACTGCATGTGATTATCATAAAGTGGGCATGTCTGTAAAGGTGAGACTCGTGGGTACCCATAGAACCCATTTTCATTCACATATCTTGAGGTCAGAGGTCAAGGGACCCCTTTGAAAATGGCCATGCCAGTTTTTCCTCGCCAAAATTTAGTGTACGTTTGGAGTGTTGTTTAACTTCCTTCATGACAAGCTAGTATGACATGGTTGGTACCAATGGATTCCTTAGATTTTCTAGTTTTATATGATGCCAGTATTTTCACTCTAAACTGAGCCCACTACAAGGTAAAAATCGCAAGTTGCATTAATGCGTTAAAGAAATTAGTGTCCTTTGAAAGTAGTATTGTATAGGTGAATATTGTGAGGTGAGTAAAGCATGAAGGACCAGAGAACTCTTCTTGTGTTTTGTGGTTTAATTTTGGTAGCCTTGTACTGAAGCTCACACTGGTCTGCAACTCAATGTGTGTTCATTCTTTAGGAAAATGTTTTTGAAACTAAACTTGCACCAGATGAGACAAGTCCACAATCTGGATGAATGTTGCATGGCTCTTTTTTCTTTGACATTGCATGTAGTTCATGATTCGTCAGCGTCTGTGGCGACTGCACGGATGCCGGTTACCTCAGCCTCAGGCAATAAAAGGCAGCAGCTCATCGAGATGACTGACAGGTGTTAAGGCGGGACCATGACCAAAGAGGGAAAAGGAGGGTGGGACTATCAACACACTTTCTGCCTCAAGGCGAAAAGTTGTGCAGTGTATTTCTCAAAGTCAAACAGTGACTATACATTTTACAGTACGGCCAGACTGCATGTGAATGTAGGTTTCTACTCGGGAGCCGAGTGGGAGGTTACGGGAGGGGGAGGCCAAATGGAGAGCAGAGGAGCAGCTGCATCAGAGGGACGGCGAGGGCTCAGGGATCTACGTGGAGGACAGAGCCATCTGATCTCCTGTCTGCCATTTCACCTCACCCACTGCTGCTCTCACAAGAGAATACAATGCACAAAATCCATCATGCCTATCAGCCTTCAACATGATTATTACAGTATTATTTTTACAGTCTCAACCAGTCTAAAGGGGTTGTTCAGTCGAGATTTCAGTAGTTTAAAAAGGAACAAGAAGGCTGGTGTTATTCTAAATGTATTCTTATTGTGAATAAATCCCATGAAAAGACCATAACCAACAATGTGTTAGTCTCTCAATTCTTTCTGACTTCCCTATGCTGTGGCACGCAGCTGCAAGCCCATTTGTTATTACTGTAGACATAATCGGCTCTAAAATATATATAATTCCACTTTTTAAAAGGGACAGTGTGTAGGATTTGGCAGCATCTAGTTGTGTGGTCGCAGATTGCAACCAACTTAGTACCCCTCCGCTCACTCCTCCCTTTCCAAGCCTTTGGTAATATGAGACACAGAGTGCAAAACTGTGTTAATGCACCACCTCGCTCAGAGACAATCCTTACCGTAATAACACTACTATAGGAGAAGTCAGACGGCGGCTGGCGGTACAACGGTTTTGCACTCTGCGGCTCACGTTACCGCAGTTTCACAAGCGTGTCGGAGAACTATGGTGACCTTCAGGTAACGTAAAAACGTGAAAGGCTCTCTCTAGAGCCAGTGTTTGGTTTGTTCGTTCTGGGCTACTGTAGAAACATGGTGGACTCCATGAAGAGGACCCACTCCTTATGTAGATATGAAGGGCTCATTCCAAGCTAATAAAAACACAATGATTCTTAGTTTCAGGTGATTAGACATTAATGAAAACATTGTTATGAATATTATATTCCTTTTCTGCTAATAGATCCCCAGAAATGTTTCACACAAAAGGCTCCGAAATTTCCTAAAACAGCTGGGCACTGTAGTTTATAACAAATGTTACTCAAACAGGGGTAAACAGTGCATTTGTCGGGGACTATTTTCAGCCGTGGATTAATACACATTTGGTCTGGTGCAACAACTTGGCCCATTGATGTGTTTTTAATAGTGTTTTTACAACAATGGAGGGAGAAAAGGTTGAGGTACACATGAAATACTTGGTTTTGGTTTTGGTCTTTTTATGGAATTTGATGATAAGAAAAATATAGAAAATATAGACTATCACATGCGGCCTCATCCTGTCAACTTGTTCGATACCTTCCCATGTCAAAATAGACAGCTATTTAAAAACAAACAACCAGAAATTAAATGTATTTTTTCTTATATCTTAGAAGCAAAATCCCTTCAGGTTTACTTGCTGTATCTTTACCTCAGTGGTTCTCTACCTATAGGATTCGGGACACGGGATACTTTCAGCTCTACAGGGCATCTAGAAATCCTTCAAATGAATCATTCTGAGAAGGCCATTGCTTCATTTTAAGGGGTCACATAAAGCAAAAACTTTGAGAACCACTGAGGTACCTCATGCTGTACCAGTAAGTCAGAAACAAGATTAAGAGTCCACATTGGCAAGCAGCTCGGAGATACACAACAGTGCATCAACGCGTTCTCATCCCAACTCCTCATATACTGACTACTGTCTACTTTGTCAGATCCCTCGGCGTCACTCTTTTCGGTCGCAGTGAATGTGTGTAATGTTGTGAAGTAAACAAAAACATATGCTTAGGTTCAGGTTATAAAACCACTGGGTTAGGTTTAAGGAAAAACAACATGGTTGGGCTTAAAATGACTACGTTTGTACAGGGAGAACGACACTGAACGTTGTGAACACGGGACACAAAGAAACAGCTGATTGTAATGTGACGCACGGGACACAAACAGCGGTGTGGACACAATATATATTAAACGGTAAATTATATTAGCTGCGTATTTATTTTAAATGTCTGTCTCTATTTGACCTAATTCAGGCACTAATCGGAGGGTCTGCACAAAGTGGGAACATTAACAAAGCCGTCCCTTGCAATGCAACTAAACAGCTTAATTATTCTCATAATCAAAGTAAATGCAATAATTATAGTATCATGAAACTGCAGCCAGGCTTTCTGCAGAGAACGGGAGCCCCACAGGACAAGAAGTGGTATTGCACGGCGTGTGTCATTAGGCCCAGACTGACTGTAATTACACTGCAGCCCCATGATGGAAGGAGAGTCCTTCTAATTAGCACAGATCACATTCCTTTGGCTGATTGAGCAATTAATGAGGATGTGGTGATCCCTCAATCAGCAGCACGGAGACTCCTCTAGTTGTCACTGATACACACTCAGTATCCCTTAAGATCAGATCCCTTAATTAAATTTAAGGGATCGCCAAACGTGGCCAACTGTCTGTTTCCTCCTCTTTCTTTGTACTTTTCTCTGCTTTCATTTAGCGCCACCTTCAACTTCAGTGGCTCTTTTATTTTGAGGCCGTTAATAAAGAGTGATTTGGATCTCCACATCTGATGTGCCAAGTGGTTATTAAAGCACAAACAGCTGCCTACTTTTCAATCATCCAACTGCTGCTGCTCAGAAAATAATACAGATGTGAAATCATGCTGATCAAAAGTTATTCCTTAGAGGGACACACCAACTCTCATCTGAGGACATAAGTTATTTTTTCACTTTTGAATTAGCAAAAATGTTATATAAATAACTTAATATAATATTTATAATCGCCTATGGCCTAATGTGGCCTGCTGTCTTAATCAGTGGAAACGTTTTTCCTCCTTAATGCATTCATTAAGTTTTTCTTGGAACATTATTATAGCTGATAATTTGTTGAGAAATGCAAGCACTGATACAAAGAGTAAAACTGTATGTGAACCCAAATATTGGCAGTTATTTCATATAAATGTCCTCATAGTTGGCTGAAAAGCAAACTTTACTAATGTCACACATGTTTTTTTCTATAGAGATGAGAAGTTACGGCCTGATTAAACACAAATGTGCCTGTGTGTCAAGCAAAGAAACGAGGCTGTATGTCTTCTTGTAAAAACTAACACAGCTTTGTTTTGGTTGCTAAAAGGTTTTCACATAATAAAGATGCAGCAAATGAGACTGCAGAACTCAATTATTCAGAAAGCTTAAATATTTGTTAGATCCACTATGGAGCCGAGCAATCAGATGTGACATTTAAGATTCATTTACATTCAAGTCTGACGTGTCTTTTTCCATAAAATGCGAAGGTGACAATAAAACTGACGAGTCAAATCTATTCAGACACTAAGTGACTCATTTAACAGAACATCATTTTACACGTTTTACCATTTACCCTTCAGCAGCACTTTAAATGACTTAGTTTACCTTGCACACTATTTTAGACATGACAGCAAGTTATTATGCACGCTAATAAACGGTTTACAACTTAAAGAACGATTCAACCACCACTTTGTTACGGTGGATGCTGGTGCCATTTTTCTTGCTGTGACATAAGTTAATATTCTGTTCTTTCTTTTATAAATCATGATGGCAACACCACTAATTGTTACGCTACGTTTATTCTTCTTACTCCAAACTAAGTGGAAATGGAAAGCACATATTTCTGGTCCTTTTGGTATGATGATGGAGGCCTGAACATAATGTGTAAATGTAATAACAACTGACAACAAAATCCAGTATTAAAGCTGGTCAGTCTGATAAAATTGGTGTAAAAAATTTCCAAATTCCTTAATATTCTTATGCATTCATGCATGACAGTTACGTCAAATTCACACCAGAGCAGCAGCACTGTACTGTGTTTCAGTGTCTAAAGTCTGCCCGAGAAGAATCACAAGCAGCACAAAAATCAACCTCATTATTACAGCCCGTTCTCATTCCCAGGGCGTCAAACACTGACGCTTTGTCACGGCCGTCGCCGTGTGATACCGCCCCAGGACGCACCTTTAGTGCCGGTATGAGATACAACAGGCTTTCCATTAACTACAATGTAAACCCATCCATATCAATATTAAACGCTCAGGGAAAGTGCTGTGGTGACGTAGTTTAAACAGCCAGAGAGACACACCGGGCAGGCGGGAGGGGAGGAGACCGCTGTTCATGTTCACTTTACAATCAGCTGTTCATTTGTGTCCCGTGTTCACAACGTCAAGTCACATTTTCACTCTACAAACGTAGTAGTTTTAAGCCCAGCCTAAGCAAGTGTTTTGTTTAATTTGCAGCAATAAGCACGTGTTTACTGCGACTGAAAAGTGATGCCGACGGGTCTGACAAAGCGCCAGTATGTGATGAGTTGGGATAAGAACATGTGGATTATTTCCATTCTGTTGAAACTGAAAGAAAATAGTACTAATATAATAATGTCACGGATTGTTGCTATAACATTACCATTAAATCATAAAAAAATACAACTGAACACATTGAGGCTTCAAGATTCATATCTTGATTAACAATTTAATGGCAATATTAATGTGGTTTACACTCGATTTACTGCTTTGGGCTGAAAAAAAGGGGATTTTACCCTTCTACCCCCTTGCATGTTTAATGTTTACGATAATTTATATTTCTCTTGCAAATTTCCGTATCCACAAAAAATATATATTCTATTTTATAAAAAAAATATTAAAAAAAAGAATGAAAATCAATGAAAACATGACTTCTTGACTGACACTTATATTTGATTGACAGTATATTAAAGGACCAGTGTGTAGGATTTTATGGCATCTGGCGGTGATGTCATCCTCACCCCTCCCACCTAACCTGACCCTGTCAGATGGTTTGTTACACAGAACCGTCTGAGAAGCCGTCATTGGAAACTGTTTGGAAAAGGCACTTTAAAAAAAAATACTGGGTAGGTGATTGGATGAACAATCAAACTCTTGCCGAAGCCAGTCGGGAGAAGAGCGAAAACATCTTTTCCATCCAGAAAAGCCTTCAGTGCCGTTCCTTGCTCTTCTTTCAATGAAGAAATACTCTCCAGTTCTGATGTAACTGATGCTATTGCAGCATCTACGAGCATTGTTATTTAGAACAACACAGTCGCCTCTACACGCCTAAACCACGCTCGTAGCTCCTCACAGGATGCTGATTGTGTCCGGCAAGCCAGCTCACGGACCAAACGCATTACTTTTCATGTGATCATGTGATGCTCGCGTGATCACATCATGACATTGCGAGAATCCAGCTGCCGTGCAAGGTAACCTCCCACCACCAAATTCAAGCTGTCACTTCAAACGTAAAAATGTGAAAGGCTCTCTCTAAAGCCAGTGTTTGATTTGTTCTGTGCTGTAGAAACATGGCGGTACAACATGGCGTACTAAATTCCCGCTCCCTACGTAGATATGAAGGGCTCATTCTAACGAAAATACAACAATTCTTAGTTTCAGGTGATTATAGACCAATGAAAACATAATAATGGATATCATATTCCTTTCTAACAATAGATCACACTGGCCCTTTAAATCCAGCTCTTCTCATTCAAAAAAATATGTAAATATCTGAAAACAGACTAAAAGTCAACTTGTAGGTTAAATTAGAGGTCTTCCTGATAACATCTTCCAAACCCTGATTACACGTTGGGGATAATCACTTTGTTTGAGGAGGTTTTCTTGTAAGCAGCCTTTGTTGTGCTGAGTAGGGATGATGGTGTATGGCAGGTTTCCAGGCCCCGGCTATAATGCTGAGCGAACAGCCTCGGGGCTGTGGGGCAATCATTCCCTGAGCACATGAGTAGCATACCGAATGAGATGATGACACGGCCTTTTAGGTTGCACAAGAAGACGTTCATGAACAGCGTTGCGAATCCCCTTCACACGTCAGACACATAGCCATGTAAAATAGCCATTTAGTGGGGTGAAAACATCGTGCAGTAAAAACAAAGACTTCTAGGACTTGTTCAATCTAATGAATGGGAGATAGAAATCTCTATTTACAGTGAAAATAAAATTACATTTTAAAGCATGGTGACTGACCTCAACCATAAGGAGTATAAACGGCTGAAAAGTGGTCAATATTTAACCATGTGTTGTTTGATAAGGACTCTTTATGAGGCCTGAACTGCTTCACAATAAAAGTCTGGTGGGGCTGCAGGAGGTTATCAGGAATATGATTATTATATAGAACCAGTGGGCAACCGCGGGGTCTGAAAAGTGAAGCCAATGAGGTGTGTCTTAAACTTGCATTCTTTCTAATAGCCAGCAGGGGGTGACTCCTCTGGTTGCATAAAGAAGTGTGATTGTATAGAAGTCTATGAGAAAATGAGCCTACTTCTCACTTGATTTATTACCTCAGTAAACATTGTAAACATGAGTTTATGGTCTCAATCACTAGTTTAAGTCCTCTTCAATACAGCATGATGTTCATTTAGTAAATTATGGTCCCATTTAGAGTCAAGTAGACCATAATGCAGTGGATGATTTAGGGCGTGGCTACTTTGTGATTGACAGGTCGCCACCACGGCGTTGTCTGGTCTGGGTGTTGTCCGTGTTTTCGTCTTACAACCTTAACCCTTTCACAGTGTGTTTTCAGTTCATAAAAAGTTAACATTTTGGTCGCCTAAAAATTCAGCTTATTCAGTGTTCGATTGTACTTAGCTCCATCCTCTCACTTCTGGTAGCAAGAAACCAAGATGGCGACGGACAAAATGCCGAATTGAGGCTTCAAAACGTCAGTCCACAAACCAATGGGTGACGTCACGGTGACTACATCTACTTCTTAGTCTATGTATAGAACAAGCGAATAAATTTAAAAGTGCACATTTTCTTTGTTGCGACTGGGAATTTGAACTTCCTTATGCTCACAAGCCTGCAGCACACCTCCCGAAATCAAACACAGGCAATGTAAGATGAGAAGAAGCCTGCATGAGAAAGCGCTAACCAAAGACAATCTCAATGATCACACTCAGAGAAGTTGACCCACATTGGTAGAAAACTAATGTCAGATGTGGTCAACAATCACCGAAGCCCAGCATGCCTCTGGGCTCATCCCTCACAGTTACCACGTTGGTGCTACTCGGGTCTCCCAGCTGTGCACAGTGGATTCACTCTGACAGAGAGGTGGTGATGCTGGTGCTTTCTAGGTGAACTGAAGCTTCATGTGACGTCTGTCAGAAGAAGTTGCACTAAACTAAGCTGAAAAACATTAATTTTGTTGTCATCTCGCAGTCGGCTGTTGGAATAAATTACGGGAACAACTAATTATGGTCAATTATGAATGTTTATATATGTTTAAAAATTGTAAAAAAGACTTTTGGGGCTCCAGCTGCATAAAGTCTGATAAATGGCTTCAAGGGATGTCACTTGAGTCAGCGTCACTTGAGGCGCTCCTCCACTCAACCGACCGTTCAAGCGGTGACGTACACTATTGTGGAATGCACCTGATTGGCCCCTGGTTTTCTGCTTGTCGTTTCAAAACAGGAAACAACTTTCTGTTATTTCCATCTTAACAATCCACCAAAATCTACTTCTAAAAACAGTTTAAGTGAGAAATAGGCTGTGCCACTGCTGAATCTCGTTACATGTTAGAACAAGATCGCCTAGTTTGACAGCTTGGTCCAAGTTTCGTGAGCCGGACGCGTCGCGCTAGACGGGCTCATTTGCATAAAGGATTGTTTTCCGCCTTCTCATTTTGAAAGAGCAACAGCCAATGAGGAAACTCCAACACTAGGCCGACCAATAGTGTAACTTCATCACTCAGTCAATCTGTGGTCCAGCCAAAAAATCTGGGGTTGTGGAGTTTGAAAAAAAGGGAGCTGATCAGACTTCTGTAGCCCGCTTCTCAATTCTGCTCGAGGCTCAAGGCTACATTAGTTGCTACCAAAGACTGTAGTGGACGCAGTCGGCGTGACGCCACCCATTGGTTTGTGGACTGCCGTTTTGAAGCCTTGTGTTCGGCATTTTGACCATTGCCATCTTGGTTTTTGCAACCAGAATTGGCATAAGAGGGTGGAGCTAAGTACAAACAAATGCTGAATCAGACATTTTTAGGCGACCAAAAATGTGAATATCAACTTTCATGAACTGAAAACACACTGTGAAAGGGTTAAAGCTGTAAGACAAGAACAAGGACAACTCCCAGACCAGACAACACCGTGGTAGTGACCTGTCAATCACAAGGTAGCCACGCCCTAAAGCATACTCTGCTTTATGGTTTATTTGACTCTAAATGGGACCATGATTTACTAAATGAACATCATGCTGTATTGAAGAAGACTTGAAACTAGCGATTGAGACCAACACAACACACCTGAATCTCTGTCTGAACTGTCGGCAACCAAGTTGCATTGTGGGTAATGTAGGCTCAAGGTTTTGACAAGGAAGACAAATGTGTGAATTATGAAAGATTATATCTCTGATTATGCTGCATCGATTTTGATCCTTTTTTAGAAAAACTGTCCGACATTGTTATCTTAGTGCAGGGCTAAATCGGTGGAGCACGCCTTTAAGAAACAGAGACTCAATGGACAGATACACGATGATGATGATGGTTTACTGCTACTATATCAGCTCATCTAAAATATGGGTTAATGCATTCATAATGCACTGAGATGGCAACTAGTGCACAATAGTGTCTCACGTTTCAGTGAATATGTCACTGGAGAGAGCAGCCGGTTAGATTAGCTTAGCATAAAGACTGTAAACAAGGGGAAACAGCTAGCCTGACGGAGTCTGAAGGCGATTCACCTTCCAACACCTCTAAAGCCCACTAATGCATAGTGTGATATCCTCTTTGTTTAGTTTGTACAAAAACTGAAGTTTAGAAATAATCCGGTTTTTTTCAGGGGTTTGTTTGCAGGATTATTTCTTGGCCAGAAGCTGACATTCCAGCCAAATCAGATATAATGATATATTACGTGAGCTTAAAGGCAGATTTTGTTACCCTTGGACAGAGCAAGGCTAGTTGTTGTGTTTGGATGGTTTAAATGTCAAGATGGCAGCATGTGTAGGCTGGTTTGTCACAGAGGAGGGGATGGCTAAGACATGGCAAAAAACCTGACTTGGTCCTTTCGACATTTTCCCTGATAAAGGTCCAGTGTGTAGGATCTGGTAGTATCCAGCTTGGAGGTGGGGATATTGCAACCAACTGAAGCCTCTCCCGTGTGCCAAGTGTGCTGGAGAGCTACGGTGGCCGACGCCAAACCGTGAATGACCCTCTCTAGAGTCAATTGTTGTAAGAGTAGCGTAGGTCATTTGGAGCAGAACCAGTGCTTAATGAGCCTACTTCTCACTTGATTTATTACCTCAGTAAACATTTTAAACATGACTTTATGGTCTCAATCGGTAGTTTCAAGTCTTCTTCAATACAGCATGATGTTCATTTAGTAAATTCTGGTCCCATTTAGAGTCAGATAGCTCATAAAGCAGGGGATGCTTTAGGGCGTGGCTACCTTGTGATTGACAGGTCTCTACCACGGCGTTGTCTGGTCTGGGTGTTGTCCGTGTTTTCGTCTTACAACTTTAACCCTTTAACAATGTGTTTTCAGTTCATGAAAGTTAATATTAACATTTTGGTCACCTAAAAATTCTGCTTATTCAGCGTTCGATTGTACTTAGCTCCACCCTCTCACGTCTGGTAGCAAAAAGACCAGATGGCGACAGCTAAAATGCCGAACTTGAGGCTTCAAAATGGCAGTCCACAAACCAACGGGTGATGTCACGGTGACTACGTACACTTCTTATGTACAGTATATGTATAGAGCATGGTGGCCGACGCAAAAACGTGAATGGTCCTCGCTAGAGTCAGTTGTAAGTGTGGGTAGGTCATTTGGAGCAGAGCCAGTGCTTAGAGTGTGTGTGTATGTTGGAAGTGAGGGGTAAAGCAAGAGAGAGAGAGAGAGAGAGCGGCGGCGGCGGGAGCGAGTAATGTTATCGACTCCAGTCCAAGCAGGAAAAGTTAACAGTGTTTGGTTTGTCTGTTCTGAGCTACTGTAGAAACATGGCGGTGCAACAACGCGGACTCTGTGATGAGGACCCGCTCCCTATGTAGATATAAACGGCTCATTGTAAAGTAACAAAAACACAACTCTATTTTTTATCAGGTGATTAGACACTAATGAAAAACATAGGTATGAAATTTATATATTCTATTTCTGCTAATAGATTATTATTGTCAACAAATCCCATTAAAATGACCAAAACCGAAAACGTATCGGCCCGACCAGCCTCTCTGTGACTCTGAGCCCCTGAGCCCATTTGTTCCAACAAAAAAGCCACACATATATGCTTTCATTTTTGCAAAATACAGAAGTCGTAGTAGCTCAGTAATTTCCCAAAACAGCCGGGCACTATAGTTTTGATCAAATGTTACTGAAACAGGACTGAACGGTGCATTAATAGGGGACTAATTTGAGCCGCGGATGAACACACATTTGGTGCACTAGTAAGTAGATATGGCAGCAGGTCACTGAGTCAAAATAAACTACAGGGTTCATCGTGATGAAGGAACCTGTCAGCAACAGTGAGGCTCACTGATGTGTGCTTTGGACAACAATAGCTTCAGTGTTTCAGCCAAATAAATGATTACTTTCATTCAATTGTGTGCAAATATTAAGGCGTGAGTAGCAAGTATAACGTTGTAATTCTAAGCATTTATTTTTGGTGTTTTGTTCAGACTTTACATCAATAAAAATGAAAATGTTTGCTGGGAGCTGAAGACTGTCACTCATATTGTACCCCTCTAAACACTCAAGGTGTCTAAATCAGTGTAAGTTTTCACATTAATCATATTAATATATAGACCTTGTAGCTGCATAAAATGGCAAAACACAAAGCTTCCAACAATTACAATAGCTGATACAGTATTTTAGAATAATGTACACTTCAGATAGCCCATTTACAAATCCACACATTGCATATTTGGTAAAGAAGAAAGGTAAAAATAAGAAAGAGCTGTACCTTTATCCTATCCATGCAGGCCTCCATCTTCAGCTGCTCTACAGCTTTCCTGGCTTGGGAGATGCTGGCCGTGCTGTTGTTGGCGATACCGTCCTTCATGGTGCTCCTGTGACGCCAAACACAGACACAAAAGGGGGACACATGGAGTCAATGAACATCACATTAAATCCACAAAGCAGCATCCCCCCCCGGCCATGTCTCTACCCCCCTTTGGAGCAGCCATTCTCTGCCACAACCTTTTTATTTAAAGGACCCATTTTGTCTGGAGGGACTCTGTTTTACAGCAGCCAAGCTCCATTTTATCTGAAGAAAAGAGCTTAAAGGGCAGCAGCTGGACAGCAGTTTGTCATTTTACAGTCAGTGCTCATGCATGATTATTTTTGCCTTTTTTGTGGTCAAGTTGTTCTTATTTGTTGAAGGGCACTTCAGGACACATTTTGATGGTCTATGTTGCATCATTTTCTTTGAATTATCAGCTCTTGGACCTGAATCTAACCTGCAACTTTCCTTCCTCTTACTGTCCACCTTCATCCTCTCAACTTTCTCCACAATGTGCATCAATGCAAGTGCAGTGTATTTAATATGCTCCATTGCAATCAGCCCTTTCTGTGCATCTATCAATGTACTAAATCTTGCTCTCATTTTTAGGCCCCTTCTTGACCCCCTCACTCACTGAAATGTCCCAGTTTGGCAGCCACAGCACAGAGACACACCTGACCACAGCTGTGTTTTATATTAATGTGCATGCAAATATGAAGCATTTCACTATAAGGTGGGGTTGCTGTTGAATCAACGTTTTTTTTTTTTTTGCATCATGCTCATTTATTTCATTTCATCGCATCAATGTATTTAAACAGATGTGAAGCTGATGTTTTTGTAAAAAAAAGGGGGGATGCATGCAGACGGTGAATTCATTTTCCAATCCCACCCTTCATGGCTTCTAAAGCCAATTTATAGCTTTTAATCATCACAGCCTCGTAGGGAAGCTATCAGGCCTTTTATCCATGTATAGGTTTCCCTTCTTGATGAAGCTCACACGGCTGCATCATTTTAGGTCTTTGACTTTAAGGTCTGCATTGTTTTATCCGCCTGTAACGAGGCTAATTGTTGATGCAGATCTGTCAAACATGAGCGACTCTTATTTCTAAAGGGAATTAAAATTGTGGACACACGCCGTGCGCGCTGCGGCCCTGCTTATAAAGAGCAGCAAAACCACACACACATACATCATGAGAAAAACAAAATGCATGAAAGAAATGACATGAAATGATGCCTCGCTGCATTGCTCGACTATGGAGCAGATTAATGTAGGGCTATACCAGCCGACAACCTACCTGAAATGTGCCAATGGTTTTCCAATTTGGAGAATTCCGGGTTGACTCCACCCAACACACACAAAAAAAAAAAGAGGATCGGTCAAATATCAAATGATAAGAGGAAATCCCAGCCTCGTTTCGGTTGTGGACTGAACCCGAGGAGGTAAAATCCTGGCGTTTTTAATTTCGCCTCAGCGGTTTTCGCTCAGTGTGAGTGAGTCGTGCGTATTCCGTGTAGGAAGATGAGATCCAGGCGGTGAGGTCTTGGTGAGCAACCACACGGCTGGACTTGGAGAGATGTTACGCATGCAGCAGGGGGGGAAACCTCTGTATGACGATCAGATACAGGCTGTGGAGCTGGGAGCACTCGATCAGAGGACCAGGAGCTGCAGGAGGACCAGGAGCTGCAGCAGCAACAAGACAAGATGCGTTTCTGCTCTTCCAACTGGCCCTAAACGCACCGAGGCAGCCTATTAGTCCAATTAGGATCTGCTGCTTTTCTAATTTGCTTTATTGCTGCAGAAGACACCTGAGATCTGCAGGCTTCCCTATTTCATTTTTGCATCATTTTGACATCACTGGGTCCCCCCCTCTTATTATAACTGCTGGGCCTCATCCACAACAACACAACTCTTTGCATCCAGATTAAAAATCCATCTATTTGAATCATAATCAAATATTTTTTGCTTAAAGGTCCCATATCCTGCTCATTTTCAGGTTCATACTTGTATTTTATGTTTCTACTAGAACATGTTTACATGCTGTAATGTTCACAAAACACATTATTTTCCTCATACTGTCTGCCTGAATATAGCTGTATTTACCCTCTGTCTAAAACGCTCCGTTTTTAGAGCATTTCAATGGAATTGCAATGGAATTGCGTTCCTAGGCAACAGTTTGGGTCCATGTTAACTTCCTGTCAGCTGATGTTATTTACTTACACTGCAACAGGAAATAAACTGGGACACATTTAGAATGTTTACGTTTAAAACCGTGTAATGGTCTAAATATTGTATATTCATGACATCACAAATAGACAGAAATCCTAACGGCTTGTTTCAAACGCACAATTTCTGAATACGGGCTGTGCGTATTTCTCCGTATATTGAGCGCTTTGATAGTTTAACAATATTTATAAAGCACTTAACCCTGCTTTATAATATAAAAGACATGAAAATGTCACTTTTTACAATATGGGACCTTTAAGTTGTATACAATTACTGTGAAAGTAATGAAAAACTTAGTCCAAAGAGAAACATACACGGCCCATATTCAGAAACTGAGCTTTTGAAACAAGCTGTCAGGATTTCTGTCCATATGTGATGTCACAAATCTACAATATTTAGACCATTTCAAGATTTTAAACATAAATATTCTAAATGTGTCCTAGTCTGTTGCAGTGTATGCGAATGAAGCTGTTGCCTAGCAACGCAATTCTGTTGCCATTCCTTTGCAATTCCATTGAGATGTACTAAAACGGAGCGTTTCAGACGGAGGGTAAATACAGGTGTATTCAAGCAGACAGTATGAGGAAAATAAAGTTTTTTTTAAAACATTAAAGTATGTAAACATGTTCTAGTAGAAACCCAAAGTACAAGTATGAACCTGAAAATGAACATAATATGTCCCCTTTAATCTAATTTGTGCTTCTCGCTTTAGATGCCCCCTGAACGCACCACACAAATGGACACAAGATGTAATCATATTTCTTCAAATATTTATATATATTTATATATTTATAATATACTCATCACTTGGTTTGTCCATACATACATACATACATACATACACACATATATACAAACAAAAAAGAAACATGTCCTTTGAGAATCAGTCCATGATGCCAAACCAGCCCAGAGAGGTCAATTAAATGACAATGATCTTAAATTATGCATAGCTTAAGTTATCAACAGAAAAAATATATTTCCTTCTGTGTCAGAAAGCACAAAAAAAACACCCATTATCACGATTTCTTCTTCTCGTCTTTCTGCCACTTTCTCAAAAAAGGAGGGAAAAACATTCGTACAATCTCAAATGTGGATGTTCGAGAGAAAAGAAAAACTTGTGGTTCTCATGCACTTTTAGAAATTTCAAGGAGGAAATGTATGTACACATGCAAGCATGAAACACAGTAAACAAACACAGTAACATCATGTCTTGTGCAGGCCTGATGCTGCACACAACGAAGGTCCAGAGGGGCTGAGAAGAAAGAAAAAAAACAAATAACACCAATAAAGGAATGACGTCATGATATAAGAAGAAATATTCCCTTTCTTGTAAACAAGTCAAACACCCAAGTGTGAATTTTAAGACATCAGTTTTCATCACAGAGGGCTCGCTGCAGTCGACACAAAGGCAAAAACAACTTTTCTTTCACATCTGAGTTAAACAAAAATGATCTATTGCGTGTCTGATATTGCTTTCTTGATTAGATTTATTAGTGGAGTTAAATCAAAGCTCATTTCATGTTAAGACCACGGTTCTTGAATCAAATGGTAGCTGATAAAAAAAGTGCTTTCACTACCATTTCACACATACTAACAGACAACTGAAAGTGCTGTAGGTTAAGTGGGAATGTAAAAAATAGCTGCATGGACCCATGGGTGGGTAAAGGAAAGAAATGTTTGGTCGGTGGTTTGCTGAACTGATTAGTGTAGTGTTTAAGATTCTGAAATAAGCTGTAAACCTCATCAGTGCAGGAGACGCTAACTGCTTTAACCTCAGTCTGCTGGACATGATGCTCTTCACCATGCCCTCCCTCCTACTACACCCTTCTTGTAATGCTGCGCAGGTACTAAAGCACGCCTTGTAGATCAGCGAGGTGGCATTCAGGAGATTCCTCCTTCAGCTTCAGGCTGTTTTGTTAATTGCTTTCTCAGAATTTCAGCAAATTATGTTAAGTAGTGAAAAGGTTTTTAGTGCATTTGAGAAGCAAGTCTGTAAAAAACAAGAGAAGGAAAGATGAGCCTCCGTGGCGCTTCTAATAAATAAACAAACATTTCTCATTGCAAAAAGACAGGTTCAACTGAGGCAGGCCTTCACAAAGGAGTATCATGACAGCAAATGTCTCATCCACATACATACAGTCAGCATCATTCTAGCATGCAAAAGTAGGACAGAAAAACAGGCAACACAAGGAACGACTCATTCCGACGTCGCCCCCGTCCCTCCACTGAGCGCAGATACAAAGTGATGCAGGGCCGTGACTCTAGTGTTCAGACTTGAGTGGAGCAGACAGCCCAGCAGAGCGGCGTCTCACTCCCACAGAGCGGGACGTCTCCCGGTGACAGACGCAAGGAGGGGCTCCCCTCCCTCCTAGCTGCTGCAGCGTCAGCAGGAGACGCTGGCCGAGCTCCGGCAGCAATCTATCAGACGACGCGCTGCGGGAGATCCGCCGACGTGAGAGACGGGGTTCTTCACACTTTGGGTCCGGCTTCGGCCAGACGATAGCAGCTTACCAGGAAACAGCAAAAAAATCAACATCAGGCAAAGATCTCTGCACAACAAAACCTCGACAGCAAGAAACAAAAATGACAAAAAGACTCAACAAACCAAACACACTCTCAGAAATGCATTTTGTATATAAAGTGTCTGTTGCAGCCGCGGCCATATCTTCATCCATTACCCCCCAACATTCCACTTCAGTATGTTTATAAATATATATTTATATTCATATAATGCTATTTTCATGATCATTTCTTGATGCTGGGTAGAGTTTGCTCAGCTGGGGATGGCTTTAGTTTAAAGTTATGGAGGGTTCAGGGAGGTTGAGGCCATGCTGATGCGTCCTCCTCCCTGTCAGTGCAGAGAGGAGGAGGAGGAAGAGGAGGAGGAGGAAGAGGGGGGGGGCTCCTCTTGCTGAGAACAGGACAGTAGTAAACATCAGACACACAGTCAGCCTGCGGCGTAGCTGCTCAGGAAGGAGTAGAACATGGGCAGCTTCATGCGCTGCTGGTCCCGCCGACACCACGCCATCACCGTGCCCTCGCTGTTGGCGGTGTAGAGGTGGTGGCCGTCACACGAGTACGTCAGGCTGAAGCACGCAGGAGAGGACATTATCATCAGTATTCACCTCAGAATTACACCAGATTAATCGACAATGATAATAATAAAGTTAGCTGCAGCCCTAGTTGAAGCGCTGATAAGATACCTGATGATGGGTTTGCTCGACTTGGAAAAGGTGATCTCTCTCACTGGTTTTAAATCCCAGGTGCTCCACAACCTGAACATATTTCAGACATAAAAAAGTGTTACTAATACAGAGTCCTGAGAAGAAAAGAAGCACATGAACGTGAAAAAAAAAATAGTTCCTGCTCACCTGACGACGCCGTTCTCCAGCCCCCCGGCGATGACATTAACAGACACGCCCTCCGGCTGGTTGGAGAACGCCACGGAGCAGATGATCTCTCTGCAGTGGACGTGACCGATCAGGTCACCGTTCACCGTCCACAGACGCAGGTCGCTTCCTCCGCCCACTGGATACACAGAAATCATGTGTCATAACTCAACATTGTGTCAGTCTGGATAAGTGATGTGATAAAGTCTGAGAGGACGCAGAGCAGAGTTGAGCGGAGTGGAGCGGAGCGGTCTTCACCTGAGTCACAAACTGTTGCGATGTCCCCCGTGGTCTCGCTGGCGGACACTGCAGTCACTGGGCTTTTGTGGCCTGTCAGGCTTTGTACATAACAGAGTCTGAAGAAACACAGAGCAGCACTTTACTTTAGATTTGTCATCACGCATAAAAAGACATGGAAAAGAAATTATTAAAGATTTTTCTTCTTAGCTTCTTATTATTCGACTATTAGGTTATTCGTTCATTGGGTAGGTATTCGGTTTTCAATTTTTGGATTCGGATATTCGTATTTATTTTGCAAATTTTTACGAAATTTGATCAAAATTGCGATATGGCCTACTGCATTTTTCAAATCACAAGATGAGGAGGAAATTGCAATATTTGTTAAATGTGAAATGTGTGTCAAAATACCATCTTAAATTAAATATTGTGGTGCTGCAGAGATGTCCTGGCCTACACATCATATTTCTACAGACTTAACAAAACATCTTTGTTTGGTAAATATCCCAACAAAAATCACACCATAATCATTTCGATATGATTTTCAATGAAAATGAGAATAATGATGTAAGAATTATCATTCCTTATAATATCACAAATCATAAAAATAATTACAATTTGATATTTTTTCAAAATCATGCAACCCTAGATTGAAGCACTCCTCCGGTCACGCCGGTCCTGCGTGTGCACGACAGTCCGCCGACCGAAGCTTTTGAAAATTCACTGTTTATTGCTATTGAAGAAATGGTATTGGGGACAGCCCTGTCTCACAAACACACTGACCTGTTGAGGTCCCAGAGGATGCAGGTGCCATCTGTGCTGACACTGATGAGGATGCTGTACGGTTTGCAGACAAACAGGCTGGTGACTTCACCGGTGTGTCCGTACAGGTGAACCTGAGATTCCACCTCCATCTCTGACGGCTGTGGAAAGACACATGTTAGAGAACAGAGGACATACAGATCTGAATAGTTGTATGTGACTCAATGACTACGTTTACATACACAAAATATTAGTAATAGTTTTTGTCCTTATACTGAAAAAGACCGGCGCGGAGGTATAATAACGAATATTCCACTAATATTTCCGTTTACATGTAGTCGTGCATACTCCGTTTAACATTACTGGTGGCAGACTTCTTCCTCTTTCATTCCTTCAGCCACCTCCTTTTGCACATATCCAGAAACCTACGAAGCAACATTTCTTAGTGGCCAAACGTTGGTACTACAACTTCCAAGTCCGTCAAGTGATGCCATTGGGCCCAAAAATACTTTTTCCCATAGACTCACGTTGGGAAAGAAACGTCTGTAACTAGGCAGATAATTTTTTTTTAGGTAAATCAACTTCCCAGTATGAACACTTGAATAGCCCTTTTTTAAATCATTAGGTCCTTAAAGTTGTAAAATGCACTAATAGCCGAATCCAGAGTTATTTCCCTTCTTCTGTTCATGTGAATGATCCCCAGACCGAGGCTGGACCGTGGGCTGGGAGGCGGAGTTAAAGAAAACGCTACTGCACCTGCACTATGAGCCAAATGGATGTGGAAGATCGCCGGATGATCCGGGTACTTTATCACTCCATAGTCGAGCCATTTTGGCTTCATGCACCACTGAGCAACTCTCATAGGAATGAACGGGTGCCCACCTACAATGCTGTATCCAGTTCTCTTTATACATCCATGTGTGCAATGCACAGAACTGGCTGTAAACAGGCAAGAAGCCGTGTGTCGCAAACTGCCGTAAAAAACATGATCGAGACGCAAAGAATGATCCTAAAACCTGAATAATATCGGCATATCCCACAAGTCTTAATTGGAAAATATCCAAACAGGATATGCTTTTTACATGACCCATCAGAATAACAGTGGACTATTAGTGTACATGTAAATGTACAGTAGTCAAGGTAAGCAAAGATGAGGTATCTCGGTTTTTACCGTTTCCTAAAAAACTCCATTAATGAATCTCCAACAGGATTTTCTGAACAGCACAAATCAATTGCTACTGAAACACCCCTTCAGAGGCAGAGAAAAGAGGAAATGTAGATGCCTATTGGTGGGGACCGATGAAAGTCTGAAAGCCTCTCTGATGACTGAACTCCCGGACCTCTAATCCCACTTGTAGGCTCGCTGGAAATGTGTTTCAAGGGTAACTGTGATGTGACTAATGAAGCTGAGCGTTTAGAGCACGGTGAAAGAGGGGTAGGGTGGGGAGGGGTAATGGGAGGTGGGTGGGTGGATTGGGTGTTGATGTGGAGGCGGAAGGTTAGAGGGGGACGTCGCCATGGAAACCCACCGTGGTGCTGGTGAAGCGGTTGCTGTAGGCGGTGATGACTCCACACTTGCTGCCTGTAAATAGCTGGCAGCCATCGGGCACCCAGGCGCAGCTGGTCACCTGGAGGAGAGCGAGAGACGGAGGAAACGACAGCTTATTGGTCGATCCGAGGGTAGAGTTGCGTAACACTGACGGGAGACCAGTAATTCCTTTCACTAACAGGTGCTCTGTTATTTTTTTGAGCTTGAGAGTTTAACTGGTGTTTACCTGGTGAAGTTGCGAACACTGAATGAAGTTGATAGGTGGTTCGCTCTGCTTGCTCTTCAGCCTCAATATGTTGTCTGCGTAACCCCAGCTCAAGATGGCCGACCACTGGATGTCCGTGCTGTGCATGCTCCGGACACCTGCAGAGCAGAGAACATAAAGTTAATGGAGTCAGCAGGACATTGTGCACACCATCCAGGCTGACTTGTGAGTGACTTCCTACCCTGCTCTTTGCTGTAAATCATCATGAGGCAGAACTTGCGGGACAGACCGCAGATGGCTCGCGTTGGCAGAGCCAGCAGGGATCCGAACCGCTCCCCGTGCGGCTGGCTGAAACACACCACTGGGTCTGGAGCAGAGGGCGAGCCCACGTACTCGCCCCATTTCAGACCTTTGATCCATGGCAGTGGGCTCTGTGGGGGACGAAGAAGAAATTTCCAGGTTGAGCAGCAGATCATTTCATGGACAATCTATATTAAGTCATTCCTGTCAGAGTCACTACCACCACCACAGAGAGCAGATTACCGGGCAAACTATTTCTTTGGCCTGTTCTCGGGTTTCTCTGAAGGCCAGCTGAACCAGGAGGCCCATAGCTGCCGGCAGCTCCCCCTCCATCATGAGTTTGGGGCCGGCCCTGCTGACATGAGAGGCGTTGAAGAGCTGCCTGGGCGTCTGTCCGTATGTCTTGATCATCGTCTCCAGGGCTCGTCGCTGCACCGGGTCTTCTACAGCCGAAACGTCCATGCCAAAGTAGGTCTGTGAAAAATGATATGAAAGCTTATGTAAGCAATAGGGCTGTCAAAGTTAATGCGATAATAACACGTTAATGCAAATTCGTTTTAACACCACTAATTTATTTAATGCATTAACACAATCGATCTTTTGGTGGTTGTCACGGGCTCGGTTTTAAAGCCAGAGTGAAGATACTGGTATCATATGGAAATAGAAAACCTAAAGAATCCATTGGTACCAACCATGTCATACTAGCTTGTCGCAAAGGAGGATAAATAACGCTCCAAACTTGCGCTAAATTTTGGCGAGGAAAAACTGTTATGGCCATTTTCAAAGTGATCCTTTGACCTCTGACCTCAAGATATGTGAATGAAAATGGGTTCTATGGGTACCCACGAGTCTCCCCTTTACAGACATGCCCACTTTATGATAATCACATGCAGCTTTGGGCAAGTCATAGTCAAGTCAGCACACTGACACACTGACAGCTGTTGTTGCCTGTTGGGCTGCAGTTTTCCATGTTATGATTTGAGCATATTGTTTATGTTAAATGCAGAACCTGTGAGGGTTTCTGGACAATATTTGTCATTGTTTGTGTTGTTAATTGGATTACAACAATAAATATATACATTTATTTGCATAAGGCACATTTGTCCACTCACATGTTGATAAGGGTATTAAATACTTGACAAATTTAAATATAATTTAATTTAAATATATTTTGAACAGATAAAAAATGTGCAATTAATTTGCAATTAATTGCGATTAAATATTTGAATTGATTGACAGCCCTAGTAAGCTACAACAACTTTCCCAATAATTTCTATCACATGTAAAACAGGCAGCTACTTACAGCTGGGTGGAAGACGTTGATGGCGTGGACAGCTGCTTTGCCTTTCTGCTTGAGCCCAAACACCAGGTCGATCCACTGGCACAGTGTCTGGGAGACCTGGTCCGACTCCAGCGCTTGCCGGTGGATCAGGATGAACAGACGCGGGTCGTTGCGGGCCCACGGCGGCAAATTCACATGATTCACCCTCTCGCCATTTTGACGAACACCAAAATCGAAACCTGTGAAAGCAAAAAAAAAAAATCCTTTTTTAATACATAAGATGTGGAAAAATCCATAAAGGTATAAAATGGTGTGTCAAATAATTACCCTCTCTGTTGACTAGGAATTCTGGGAGGTAGAAAAACTCTGGGATGAGCTCTTTCACGTCAGTCATGGACTCGAAGGAAGAGAGGCGCCACGTGGTGTTCATGGAGTGAAACGTCCGGTCGGGGATATCAAAGCTCTGGTCTGATTGAGGCCAAAGACAATCTAATTACAGATTCAACTCACTGATTGAAAAGATCCCCTTTCATGACCTTAGACACCACGCTGGCTGAATACATTTAGGATCACATAAAAAGATGCCTCGCAGGATCAGAGGAGAGAGACGGATGAATGAAAAAATAATTAACAAGAAAGGAAGAAATAGAAAAAGGAAGGGGAAGGGAAGGGCGAGGAGTTGATCAGAGAGAAGTATAAAGATGAAGTAACCTTTCATTGCTAATGCAAGTGATGCAGCTCAGTCTGATCTGAGATCAGGACTTTCCAACATTTCAGTACTTAAAGCCTCGGCATCAACCAAGATGGAGGTGTCAATGTAATGCAGACAGGTGCTGCTAAAAGCTTTTTGGAGATGTATGAAAATGATCTGCTCTTAAAGAGCACTGACCTGTCAGTCAGTTAACATTTACAGTGCTTAGAAACTAAAGATACTGTAAAAGACAATGCAGCTGCGGTTTTCGACTGCATTCGAAACCGCACTTAAAGCACTGGACATAAAACCTCGAGCCACTATTGCAATATCATCGGAAAAAAACAACTTATTGAGCTTTTTTGTTTGTTTGTTTATGACCAATGTCTGTTTAGATTTGTTTAAGATATTGCAGGTTGAGCTCCACCACCCCTCAAACAATTTATTCTAACAGCTCATGGTGAAGAAAGACAAACAGGGATCAGGGAGACGGTAAATATAAAACATTACTCGACAACATTTACTCAAACTGCTTTTTCAGTTACAGCAACAAAACAGTAGAATGATCTCCCTACAAATATTATAGTAATGTTAAAAAGGGTCATGTTGTCTCATCAGGTATCGCTCTTTCTCTCGCCACTCTGTAGCCGGTCTGTGAGAGTCACTGGCGAGACCGGTCTCTTAAGAGAGCTCCAGCCAGCTCATAGCGGGGTCTGTGAGTGTGACTGCCCGGCTGGCGAGGTAGAAAACCCGGTAGGCGCTAGCTCACTGTCACAACGCTTTGTGGAGCATCTAAACTCTAAAAACGCTGGAGCAAATGCTCTTTTCGCCATCTAATATCGTCAAAACTGCCAATTTTCAAAATCTACACAGTTGATTTCTCCCCTCAAAAATTTTCAGAAGTGAATTTAGTGATGAAATAGCTACGAAAAATGTAAAAAACTCGCCCTTTTTGGCTGCTGTAGTTGTGACCATAGACTGTACCGTTCCAGCGTTTTGCATTGTGGGATACAGTAGGCGAGGTACACTAGTCCGTACTAGAGATTTTTTTCCAAATCAGTACGACATCCAGGTATTTTTTGGCATACTGTAGATTTTGCTTTTGTTTGCATACTGCATGCTACATGCTGGCCAAATCAGCACGTACTACACTGTTATAGTACTATACTACTAGTAGTATACGGTTACGAATACAGCCAAACTTAATGTGTGACTCACCCTGATATGCAAGGAACATCTTGGTGAAAGGAGGCATTCGAACCAGGAAGTGCAGCACGGTGCCGCTGTTGGAGTAGTGTGAGCCGTAGTGGTAAGGCTGGACGGGAGGCATGGGGTCGTCCTCACGGATGCCCTTCTTGTACTCCTCCTCAAGGTACTGCACAACAAACACACACATGTTTTCTTACCGTAACATCCAATACACTCAGGAAACGCACGCTAAAATGTACAACAAGCCTTACCCTGTAATTATCCACGTAGCGGTCTTCTTTCTCTTTTGACTGGACTGCGATGGGTTTGATTAAATTCCTGCGTGATATAAGCAAAGCACAAATGAACCATGATGTTCAACTGTGATAAATGAAAATTGTCTCATTATAAATTGCTCCCGTGTCATGAGTCTTGACTTCAGAGAGACCTTATTTGTCATCCAGCTCAATGACAGAGGAGGTACATGTACAAACAGTGCCTAAGACTAATCTTCATAACATTATATAATCAAATGTTCTTATTAAATACCTCAAAGGACTTTCATATTAGAGGAGCTTCCGACCAGCACTGACCTGTAGATGGTTGGGTCCTGCAGGTCGATGGTCTCACTGGTGTAATCTCGCAGGATAAAGGGGAACACCGGGTACTGCATGAGGTCGTTGAAGGAGCGGCCCGCGTGCTTGTTGAGGTGTGTGAGGTACTCGAAGTTAGAGATCTGCCCCGAGCCCCACAGCTGAGTGAGCGCCGTGATGTTTCCGTGCTCCAGCAGGTTGGGCAGGTCAGAGGTCAGGATGTTGTGATAGACGTCGTCACGGAACTACGGCGGGAACACGGAGAACCATGAGATGTTTCACTTCTCTAGTGTCAGGATGTCTATGTAATGTAATGTAAAGTGACACCTTTGTTTCCTGTCATGTCTTAACTGTCGACTGTCAATAAAAGCATATAATGCATTACAACAAACTTTAACAGAGTCTATAGCCATGCTAGTGGCTAAGTGAAGTTGTACTTAGGAGGAACAGGAACATGCTGATGTTAAGAAAGTATAACATTTACCATGTAGATCATCTTAGCCTGCTATCATTTTCTCCTAATCTAATTCGGATTCACCAAAGTCACACATTAACACACACAAACTAATCGAGGCAGTGGTCTCCCATGCTCTGCAAGGTAAAATTACTGTTTTTGTCAATAGAGTCTGGTGGCTTTGAAGAGAGCACAGATAACAGCTTCAGTTCCCCGTCAGAAAGCAGTCTCACGGCAAGGTAAAGCAGTAAAATATTCAAAATATAGCGTACACTTAAACTGACATTGATTTTTTTAGGTGAGCCTTTCTTTTAGGTGGCTAAAATATGTTTTGCTGCCGACCCCCTCCACAGCAGTACATTACTTTGGTTCTGTGTGGTACGGTAACTGCCTGCTTCTCCAAACATCATAGAACCCAACTTTAAAAGAAATCAGAACTATCCCTTTAATAAAAAAATACATATCAGTCTAATGCAAAGGGAATTTTTTTGCCTGTTCTCTAGGAAAGGTTTCTGTGAGTCAACAGACAATCGAAGGACAACAGATTATCTGTTTGGCCTCTATGTGCTGAGCAGTTCTGTACTTGCTTTGATTCCTCTGCATTGGAAATACCTGCAGTAAAAAGTGTGAAATAATAGCAGTGTTTTTCCTGTAGAGAATGAGAGTACTGTATCTTATCATCATGATTGATTCCTGGCAGAGGCAGAATAACAAAAAGGTAATTCAATAATTAACTCAAATATTTTCCAGCTGCATGATTTTGTCTATTCACACATCTTTTAGCTCTTTCATCTTGTCATTTCCATCACAGTCCATTATGTGTAGCTACATTTTTATATTGAAATGAAACATGGACTGATTTTTTTTCTCTTGTGATCTGCTGGGTAGTCTTGTTATGGATGATAGCCAAAATCTGTTCTTTGCAATAATGAAATGAAACAGCTGAAGTAAACACACTATACTGCAAAAACGCAAAATCTTACCAAGTAAATGTGTCTAATTACTAGTCAAAATATCTCATAACACTTAATATAAGATGCAATCACCTAACAAGTAACATTTCAGTGAGATATAGGGACTTGTTTTTAGACCATACATCTTGAATATCTTGTTAAATTAACTAAATTTGAGCATTACAGGTTTATTATGACACACAACACTTGCTAATACTAGTGAAATATAGCTCAAAATTAGTTTTCTCAGCTAATTTCAAGATCTAATTTTTCTCTTGAAAGGTCTAAATATTACATTGTATTTCAAGAAATCTTACCAAGCAACGTTTCACTTGTTCCATTGGCAGATTTTGTTTTAACTTATTACAATCAAAAACACCTTGTATTCATTGTTTCTTTTTAACTTATTTTTGAAGTGGCCTTTTTCCCAGTCGAGAGCAATGTCAACATTCATTTCAGCATCTGTTTCCTGAACTTCCCAGTCACAACATGGCGTCTTCCATTTTTATTCCAAGTGACTTGTGTTTTTGCCTCACCTTGGTGTTGTCAAAGGCTAACAGCAGGGTCCTGCCGTTGGTGAGGAATATCTCAACGGCGTTGTCTCTCAGCTGCCACCAGCGCTTGTGCACCTCCTTGATCTCCTCGTACGTCCAGGAGAAAGAGGGTGCCTCGGTCTCCCCATGAAGACTCTGTCCAAACACATAAACACATCCGGTGTTGAGTCGCCAGGCGGACTCACATAACCCTCTGAAAGAGAATAATCGTGAACAGCCTTCTCTGGTTTTACCTGGTTGTCATGAGCATCAGCAGCGTTGTCCTCCACAAAGTACATCCCAGACTTCCCTGTGAGACAATACAGGGTGAGTGAGATTTGGTGTACTAAGAACAAGACAAACAAAAGCTTCCCCCGCTGAATAACTAACACTTGTGTGTGAAGGGAGAGAAATATTCTCTAGTGCCTCAGAGAGAGCACATTACTCTTTGTGCCGTGTGACCGGCGGACTATATTATGCATGGAGCAGCTGTGAGAGATGGTCAGTGTCTTACCCAAAAGTAGCTCCCCTGCTGTTTCTCTGTTGGGGGCGACGCTGATGCACCGTCTGGTGAACCTGAGGACAAAGAGACATTTCTCATACAAGAAATACGCCGTCTGAATAAAGCATAGACACTTCTCAATGTAGCACAAGCTGATGAGACATTTATGTCAGACCACCCTGTCTTCCTAAGAGGGATATGATGTTTACTAAAGGTTTGCAGAGTGACAGAGGAGTAGAAATTATACCTGATGGGCTCGCTGGTGGCTTTGTCTTTGACCGTGGATGAGAAGGAGAAGTGGGTCTTATCCTCAAACAGGAAGGACAACGGTGGCTTCACTGTGTCTAAATAAGACATGGAGGTCAGAATAAGAATGCTAAAGGAGACAAAACACACTAGTACTAGACTTGCTATAATACTGCTATAAATAAAAGAGTGTCTTCTTTACCTTCAGACTTGCGTCTGTCTTTGAGCAGGTATTTGTTAGGAATGGTGAGGTAGCATCTCTGTAACCGCCGTCGCTCCCGGTTGGGCCCTTCGGTGGGGTCCAGCTGCCAGGACGTTGGGTAGGATGTCTGGTCGTACCAAACCGCACTGAAACAGACCATTAAAGCCCTCTCAAACACTTTGTCTACTCATAACAATATAGTATCAGGTAATTGGGGGGTTTAACATCCTAAGAAGGAGTATAAATTCACATGAGTTACATTACGCCATTGGCTGCCATTAGTACAGCTTGACAGAGCTGCTATAATGACTCTAGACTCTCAGCCTTGACTTAAGTCCCGGCTACGGCCCTGCCTCCCCAGATATGGATGCACAACTGCATAGATCATAAAGTTTGCTTGATTTAATTGTTTTACAACTGTTTCTTTAAAGGTATTCTTGTGCTCTGTATGTTGGAGATAATTTATCTTATTCAAATGTATTTATTCAAACATAAACTGTAACCTAATTGTTTCACATTAGAATATAATTTCTCTACAGTCAAGAAAATGACCAGAAAAATAATCACCATTAGAATAACAATCAGCATTACAGTAACGATTTTATTATTGTACTTTGTTCCAATATTGTGTGAGCCCCTGTGAGAGATAAAAGTCGATGCCTACCGGTCATGCGTGAGTTGTTGCACCAGCTCCTGCCAGTGTCGGCTGGCGCTGAGGTCAGTCTTATAGAGTCCCCTGATGTGCTGGATGACTTTCTTTCTCTCCATGCCTTGTCGCAGAGACACATTCTGAGTGATGTCAGCTGCAATCTTTGAAATGTCCTTGGACTTTCCATCCAGCCTCTGGATAAGACTGCAGAGGAATAAGAGAGAATGGGAGTGAATAGAAGGGTTGAACAAAGACACGATTCTTACCAATATTTTCTTGTACAGAACATCAATCTCACATCAGGGGAAAAAAAAAGACCCTACTCACTTCCTCTGAGTGTTGGCCATTTTCTTTTCCCACGCCGCTTTGCTTGATTTCTCTTCTGATTCATATTTGAAATTTTCCTGTGTGAATAAAAATACAAGTAAACAAGACACATTAGCTTTCTGGCTAAAAAGGAACCTGACAGGCTGCACTTTATGGACAAAAGTTGATATTTCATACTGCTCAACTGCCAAATAGGCAAACTGAGTTTGACTAAAATGCTTAAAAACTGCTCCTTCCTTTTAACAATGACTGATTGTCTTTGTAGGACTTACCTCTTTTATGGCTTTGAGCAAGTCTTGTTTGTGTGGAACGTTGGGTGGGATGCAGCGATGGCCACAAAGCTTCAGCGAGGTCATGAATACACCCACTGCGTTCTGCTCGTCTTTGGTGAGGTTGTCCTTGTGATCGTGCAGCATCTCATACAGGTACAGTGACAACTTCGGTCCATGCTGAGTGAAAGAGAGAGAAAGAGAGAGTGAAACAAAGCACAGATTAAATTTCTGTTTGTGTCTGGAGCAAGTCACATTCAATGATGAACAGGAGACAAGCATTATCCGGCTAGTTGACCCTCAGTAAAGCCTGAGAGAAAGAGTGAAAGACTCCCGTGGCGATGCAAGCAGCATGAAAACATCTATCAGTTATTTTAAAGCCAATGCCTGACACCTCCTGGAAAACTTGTCTGTAGGAGTGAAAATGACAAGCAAAGCTAATATACTGAACGCTCACTCACACTTTCCCCTGAAATCAACACAATTTCTGCACCGGGAAGGTAAAAATGACCAGAAATATATCATTTTGGGCAGTGAGCAAAAGCCAAGTTGACATGCATGGTGACAAATAGACTTCATATCCTTCACACTCACCTCTAGACCCGGGCTGAGGCTCTCCTTCAGGATATCCAAGTGTCTGGGATCGAACACAAACTCCAGCGACTCCTTCCTGTCAGACAGGGGATGCGCAGGGCTGAGTGTGTGCACAAGAAGGCGGCCGATTTGGACCCGAAAAGTGTCCCGACACGACCATAGGATCCGTCGCCACTGCTGAGGTGGGGCTCCTCCTCGACCCGTGCTGCCCTGTGAGATCACAACCGTCAACACAAGGTCTCACAATACAGCAATTACTTCTTCTTCTCAGTGTCGTCATACCAGGCTGATTTTGATCCCGTCCATCATGAGTTTGAGGATGTCTTTCTGGAAGCTCTTCTTGCTGGCAGGCGGCAGGGTGAAGGGAGTGGGAGAGTGTGGGACAGAGGCGGAGCCGCCCTCGTCCTGTGGTTGATCACCTGGATCTGGTGTTAAAAACGGTTGGTCTGGAGAGTCGGGAATGTTCAGCAGGTCAAATAAGTCCTGACTCACATCTGAAATAAAAGACACATTCAAACAGAACCAGGATTAGACACCAAGTTCGGTTTAAGATAGGGATGCACAATCCAACTTTTTTAAGTCCCGATATCAATACCTGGACTTTGGGTATCGGTCGATACCGAGTACCAATCTGATACCAGTGTTTAATTAATAATCTGTATGCCTCACTGTGTGGAAGTAAACATTGATTTCCTAAATTGTAAAACAAAATGTAACAAATGATTACATAGATATACATTTACTGAAGTGTTATTTATTATCAAAATAATAAATCTTACACCAACAACTTGGTAAAAATCTTCAAAATTAACAGTAATTACAATTTAAGTATAACCGTTTAATGCATTGAAAGAGGCTGGGACATGTTTTGAGTTCTGGGGTATGACACATGCGCAGTGTAACTGGAGCTGCGGTCATGCGTTGCTATTGGCTGAATTTCAGCGAGTGCAGATCAGTTTTTACTGAGCATGTGTTGTACCCCAAAGATATGACACGTTGAAGATGCGTGGCATCTCCTCTTTTCACCCTCCTTGTTAAAATTCCAGTATATAATGTATATAGTATACAAACATAGAATTGAATTGAATAGATCGGCTCCATTGTCACCCATACCCGATCCAATTTGAGTCAGTATCGGCCCGATATCAGTATCGGTGTATCCTTACTTAACGCTCATGCAAGGTGAAGGAGAAAATAGAGAATAATAGAATAGATAAGTGGGAGAAGTTTTTTTTTACCATGGTAAATGAGTCTGTTGACAGCAAGAACCACAAGCCTCTGCAGCCGTTGGACGAACTCAGTCTCACTGGCACGAATGGGGTTTTCCTGGCTCATCCTCCTCTGCATCATCTGGTTGAGCTCATCGCTGGCTACGGAGCGCATCCGCATCAACAGAGAGTCGGTCTGGGCCAGAGAGAACCGGCGCGGGCCTACAAGCATAACATAGGAACATGCACAGTTGTGAGAACACAAAATGGGTGCATGTGACGGTACACTAAAGTAAGCACACATTCTTTTTTCCTTTCAGAGTAAGGTTATGCAAATATCTCATAAATCATTGAACACAGAGAAGTTCATAATGATTCACTAATCAAAGTGCCATCTGTGCTAAAAAAATGCTTAACACCGATTTAGTTAAGCATTCAAACATGCACACACAAAAGGCACCAGTAGCGCACGGTGGTACTGGGCAAATTAACACCCGAGGTGAGTGTGGGAGAGAGGGTGAGTTCACAGCAAACACGGGAGACATGCTCCATGACGGGGAGGATGTTCTCCGCTGTGGACCGCAGTCCGAGCTACCTGCGTCACAGTGGAGCATGTAGGATGGAGCTCCAGAGGGGGAGGGGAGGGGGGAGTCCTGGGACAGGAAGCTGAAGGGAGGGGAGAGGGGTATCTGGCCATAGGAGCAGTAGTGCTGTCTGGGGATGCGGGGAATAATGGAGTCTTTCATGGCAATGGAACCTTCAGATCGGGACGAGGAGAGGATCAATAAACAGACAGGTGAGGGTGGAGAAGAAGTGAAATGCCTGAAAACACATGGTGGTCAATTCTACCTCGACACTAACACAAAAACTGCACACCAGATTTCCACTGTTGCATCAGTTTGAAATACTCACCCGCGATGCTCTTGCGCTTCTGCTGGATGGCGTGATGCGGAGAGCTTGTTGCGTTAACAGAGCTGCTCAGCTTCTGAGGCTCCTGATTGGCTGTCGTCTTTATGAACTCAATCGCTGACTGAAGGACGCGGAACTGCAAAGCCACGGCCATCTCTGGGGAAAAACAATAAGAGGCAATGTACTTTGTCATGTTAGAAGTTGCCCTGACGCGCCTCATTAGCGAGTGCCGATGAGCTTCATACAAGGGATTTAAGAGAACTTGTGACATTCATCAATTTTATTCTACTTTTCATCCATGAATTTTCTCTTATGTACAAACGTGATTCACAAGTGGTCCAGGCCTCTCGTACTAGTCATGTACAGAAAGTCTGCCTATCTCCACCTACTTGTTTGACTAAATAATCCTGCTTTAATCTGAATTCATTTTGAATTTAAACATGTGACTATAATCCACAATGGTCCACTATTGGTCCATGGTAAAGTTAATATTCTGTTCACCGTATCAGTGTGATGTGCATCATCGATCGGCAATTAAATGAGAGGTTCAACAGTTGTTGTTTTAGATTTTATTGGCATTTTTTTGGCTTCTAACTTCAAATCAGACCATTCTTCTTTATTTATGTCTCTGTACGGCTTTGCGATGACACAGGGTTGACAGCTGTGGGAATATTTTCTCATTTTTCAGGTCCCATGCTGTGACTACAGACACTGCAGCTGTGTTAGGATTTAATCTGCTGATTTATATTATTTTTTACTGTAGTTACTGTAGTACTCTAGTTTTGGGCAACTCGGGAAGTGTAATAAGTCATTTGTTACTTCTTACTCCTTTAAAAAGTAATAATATTACTTCACTTTTTACTTGGTATCAAAAGTAATTAATTACGTTACTCTATATATTACTTTCTTTTGCACCCTCATAGAACCGGGCCTGTCTCTTCCTCTCCCTCAGAGCACGGTCACACATGCATCTTCATCCCTTCACCAAAGTTCAACTCAACGCGATTCGAAGATGCATACTGACCTGCCAAACGTTCACATCAACACCTGGCACAAAAAAACAAATCACGTTCTAGTAACACAGCGTTACTTGAATAATATAATATAACTACTGTTTAGGAAATTGTAATTCCTTACACTACTTGTTACTGTGGAAAGTAATAATATTACAGTAATGCATAACTGTCCAACACGGCTCTTGGGTAACATTTTTATCAATGAAACTTGCCCACAAACAGAGCAGAAAAGGTAGCCTTACATAGCAGTTTGGGGTAGTTGACTATGCTGATGATCAAATCTCACAAACACGCACTTCTTCACAAACTAGTGGCGTTCATCAAGGCGGCCCAATGAGGGCAATAATACAGTCGAGTATAATTACTAAAATGACGAACAACCAAAAATGAAGAGTGCCTCGTACAGAGCCATAATGCCTTTGTAATGTTTCTGTGATCACAGAATGATTATATCACATAAAAATAGCAGAGAAATAAGCGCTAATGGGGAAGAGATGGGAGAGATACTTGTCAGAGAGCAAATTTAAGGAAAAATGAGAGAAAACTATTCAGTGGGAAGATGGAGATGTGAGATATTTCTCAAATTATGTTTTTGCTCAAATGAGTTTCCGCTCTGCATTTGTAGATAATGAAAGTGACAGCCCAGTTTCTTTTTCTGCAGCAGAGCTTGATATCATCCAGAACTGCAGAGCACAGTCGATGACAACACTGATGTATTTTGCATGCGTATTGAATTTTAGAAATCCAGCTCTCACCCTGTGTGCGACGCATCTTGCTGGTCTGCATGAAACCCAGCAAGGTAATGAGGTCTTCAATGATGCGGAAGTACTGGGACCCTGAAGAGCTGCAGGAGTGGATCGTCACCGCTACTAACAGCTGCTGGATGTCACACACCAGGAGCTTGTAGTCATTCAGGGGAATACTGCAGAGGGAGGACACGAAAAGAAAGAAAATATGAAGCACAGGAAGTGAGACTACCACTCGTATAAACCAGTTCAATGAACAGTGAGAGGATTAATGACTCAATTCACGGCTCAAAGGTTCAAGACAAAACCCATGAACCCATGGAGGTGTTTAAATGAATCGCCCTCTGTTCTGGCAGCCGTACCCGTTCTCCATGCCATTGAGGGTTGAGAGAGTGTTAAAGAGCACGTAGAGCAGCCCGTGGTCTAGCAGGATGTCTGCCAGCTTCGGGCAGGCGTTGAGGAGCTGCAGCAGCATACAGAGGATGTTGTGCACCAAGGAGTTCTCATACAGGGAGTTCTCAATAAGACCCAACACTGGGATGATACAGCGCTTTCTGAAGGGTGAGATATTTTCCATTTCCTCCAGGTCCAGACTGGAAAGAAATACAGACAAGAGAAAAAATAGTGTCAAAGACATCTATTCATTCAGTAGAAAGTCCTATGCATAATATTCTGCTGTCTCTGGACTCACTCTTCCTCCAGGCCCACCGGCCGTCCAAACAGCATCTCCAGGAAGCATTCGAGGAGCCCCTGGCTGCCCTGGTGGATGTACAGCTGGTTGGCCAGCAGCGAGAAGCCGTGGTTCTTTAGAAATTTCTCCTTCTGCTCCTTGAGGGCTCTGCTGAAATATGCATCCAGCAGCTAGGAGAGATAACAGATAACAGAAGGTAACAGAAAGGTTCAGTACAGTCTTAACACTGGCAATATATTGTGAAAGTTTGCCAACAAGCTGGCACCGATTTCAGAGTATAATATTTTTTCTCTTCTCTTTTTTTATCTTGAGGCACAGGGGATAAAATGTTTAAAACAGAAAATTAAAAGGGATAGTTGAAGTGTTTTGAAGTGGAAATATTCTAAATATAGCGTACAATTAAACTGATTTTGATTGATTTAGGTGGACCTTTCTTTTAGGTGTCTAAATCCATCCACAGCAGTACATTGCTTTGGTTCCGTGGAGTAACTCCTGTCTGCTTCTCCAAACGTGGGGCACGCTGATCGTCCTCTACTGTAGATAATACACCAACTATGGATAAGTACTTCATACAACCTCACTTCAAAACACCCAAACTATCCCTTTAACAGAATAGTTTGACGTTTTGGGGCAGTTATTTGCTGTCATGCTGAGAGTTATATGATAAGATTGATACATGCCTTTATGATAAATATGAAACTACTGCCAGTAGCCTGTTAGCTTAGCATAAAGACTGAAAACAGTAGGAAACAGTTAGCCTGGCTCTGTCCAAAGGTAACAAAATCTTCCAACCAGCACCTTTACAACTCCTCTGAGATGTAAAACAAACGTGTAAATGTGACTTTTGGGAATTGTATTGAGCACAAACATTTGTCATTGTGAGATACTATGTAATCTACCGGCATCATAAGAGCAGTAAAATTTGACTCCTGACGCTACCTTCACAGGATTTAAGACTCATCAAAGAGGATATTGAACCAACCTTCATGACGCCTTGCTGGATGAGAGGTGACGAGTGGTTGACCAGGACAATGAGCGCTTCTGGCTGGATGAGCTTGTCCATCACCTCCTCAAGCATGAGGTCAGGCAGCAGCAGCAAGATGCCCCTCAGGAGATCATAGAGTCCACAGCAGATCAGCACCAGACAATCCTCAGTGCTGGACCTGAGAAACACAGCTTAGACTTTAATACCATGAACAGCTAGCAGAATGTCCTCTATCAGTGCTCAAAATGACATATTAAGAAAATATATACAGTATATTCTAATATAAATTTAAGTTATACAGGATGTGAAATAATTTAATGGGGTTAGTGTCAGTTGTCTGACTGTTCAGTGAGCTATGTTCATAATCAGCACCGCTAGAATTGACAAAGCTATTAGGTCGTCAATGTTTTGGCACCAGGCAAATTTCTGTTATTTTGCTTGAAGCCCGCCCTACTTGTATCTGACGTCATCACCCAGCATCAACAAAATCTTTCAATTTGAATGAGGTGATTCAGTGTATTAAACGAGTTAGTCTTTTTTATTAAATCAACTTTCTTTAATGAAATAATAAAGTGATGACGTCTTCACGGATTCGCCAATTGAATGCAGATACATAATATGATCATTTTTTTGGTAACGACTTAATTAATTTACTATAATAGTGTTAGAGCCGAAATAGACTTTTTGTTATTATGATTAAATAAGTGTAATTTATGGTGTTGTTAGATTTGTGTACGGAAAGCGGGAGAGCAAATAATTTTTTTATCTCAGTGAAAATGTTGTTTTTTGAAACGCCAACAAATATGGATTACAGCAGAATATGTAAAATATGTGAATTTTCTTTTTTTAATATATTTTGACTTTTGGACTTTTCTTGAAATGTTTGAATCACACGAGTTGGAAACAATCCTACGCAGCCACCACTGAATCTAATTCTACAAATAGTATAATACTACTAATATTAGTGTAGCCTGATCTTTATCTGCAGCTGTGCATAAATATCGGGCTTAAGCAGAATGTGGCATATTAAGTAGCAAAAAATATATATTTTTAAATAGTTTTATACACAGACTTTAGTATGCATTATCCAGTAAGTGTGTTATTATGATTTTAGTTATACAGTTCATGTGCAAATCTAATTTTGACAACCTCAGAGCAGACACATCCTGTGATCTTTGGTGCCCCCCTATGGGGGGGAACCAGACCCAAGGTTGGGAACCACTGCTAGAGAAAATTGGTTTGATAACTGGGAGTGAATATTTTGCGTTTCCTGTTATGAAACTTACATCAGTCAGAAAAGAAGCTTTTTGTCAATGAACACACAACACCTGCCATGAATTTGGATTTAAGTCATTTTGTTTTAAATGTTTTCTGCAGAGCTTAGAATTCCTCAACAAATCCAATCAGATGACTTAGAGTCAGACAGCCCACACTGTGTCTAATAAAAAAACAAAGGTGACTTTGGTGAGAAAACAGAATTACAAAGAATAAATCTTTTTTTAATTTCCTATCAGTTTAAGTCGGCAGCTGGCTGGCAGGTAGAAATAAAGTGAAACTGTCACTGCAGTACAAATCATTTTCAAAGTTGGCTAAGGATTATTACCATACCAGAATGCTGTATTTAGATTATGCAAATCCCTACACAGCTTCTCTTTATCTTTTTTGGACTCATCTACCAGAACAAAACCCACATTGACATGCAATTAGATCAAATGTTGAAAGAGACTGTCAGTGCTCACTGTAAGTTATTTATAGATTGGCCAAGGTTTGGTATGGGCTGACTTAATATTATAATTTATTGGTGAGTATTTTCTTGAGATACTGTAATATTGTATGTGAAAAAAGCATGCCTTGTTAAAGGGTACTATGGCAGCATACCTGTCATTGGACTCAGTCTTGCTGTGCGCCCTCTCGTAGCCAGGAGAGTAGGTGTAGCTCTCCCAGTCTTCAGGCATGGAACCCCGGTCAGCTGAATTGGGCCAGCGGCCGATTGCCAGCGAGCCGTTTGGAGCCGGGAAGGCCAGGCCCAGACTGGCCAGATTGCTGTGGCTCCTCTGGAAGGACTGGATGCCTTTCAGGCTGTCAGGGCGGCGCGGCGCCTCGTCACTGGCCCAGTCAAACCTGTCGTCGGACTCTGTCACCCCAACGCTGCCCTCTGCCAGGCTGTCCACCTCTGCCGCCTCGTCCCGCTCCTCCTCCACGCTGATGGAAGGAGTGCGCAGGGCCCCTCCCTCACCGATGTCCTTAGACTCACAGATCGTCTTGGCCGATTCACAGCTGCTCAGGAGCTGCTCGTCCCCTCCGCCCTTCTTTAGCGTCTCTGTGCTGCCAAGAGCCTGCTGAGAGGCGAGGGAGACGCCGTCACCTTCACCTGCCTCATTTGAGCCACCGTGTCCGAGTCGAGGTGTCAGTAGAGGGGAGGAGTACGGAGACGGTGCCAGACTAGGTGGGCGTAATGACTGATCGTCACCTCCATGTTCAGGGGAAGGAGCGTGGAGATGGCCTGGAAAACAGAACAAAATGATTCAGCACTTAAATATTATTAGATTTATAACTGAAGGCTGCAAAGGGCTGTATTTGTATTGTTGCAAGTAGGGCTGCTCAATTATGGCAAAAATCATAATCACAATTATTTTGGTCAATATTGAGATCACGATTACTTAACATGATTAGTCATTGACTTTGGAAACATCATGTATTTAGGGAGAAAAGTTTGTAGCTACATTTTAGAATGATATGCATCAATCTGGTGAACTTTGAGAGCAAACTTAAGAGGCTAAATGTATGAAGAACTTTGTGCTCTTGTAAAGAATTTAGTCATAAACACATTGGTTGTATAGATATGAATGGTGATGACACAACAAAAAAGTCACACCCACAAAGCATGGTAAACGAAAGCGCAGCTACTGTAAAGGAAAGGGGTGTGCTGGATTTATAACACAAGACAAAACGAGAGCTTCATGCGGCACAAGAATCATTTTATGTTGATTATCTTGTTTTCATAATCGTTGGAAGCCAAAATCGTAATTGAAATTAGATTAAATTGCACAGCCCTAGTTGCAAGTATCACTGCCAAGCATATTTCATTTATAAAACCTTTCCTAAAGTCATCATGAAGTGCTTTACAAGATATTATGATGACAAAAGAGGCTCATAATTATAAAACTGAGTAGAACAATAAAAAAAGCTCAGGTGAAATAGGTAAAATGAGTCTTAGGAAGATATATAAGATGTACAGTATAATAAAGAAGGGCTCTGTAAGAACTATTGTCAAGGCCAGTAGTTAGATTAAATCTGTTTTAAAGCAAAAGACAGGAAGATTATGAGTTTCACAAACACATACTGACCTAATGCTCATGCATCAGCTTCTTTTCTAGAAGTAATGGTGTTTGAAACTAGAAAAACCTTAGGAGTCCCATGTTACCAACCACGTCATGCTAGCATGTCGGGAAGATAACTAAATAACGCTACGAAGATACACTACATTTTGGCGACGAAAAACTGGTGATTTTCATAGGGGTCTCTTGACCTCTGACCATTTCCTTTTTTTAATTTTTACATCACTGTATAAAATGACCTGTGGTGACCTCTAAGATAATCACAGCCTCATGAAACTTTACAATCACAAACTACAGATCTAGAGCATTCAGAGGATGGATGGCTTTCCTAGATAGATTGACAGTAAGGGGGTTTGTGAGCAGTTTACACAACAGAAGTGCGAGGCCTTCTAATCGCCAAAAAATGCAATTCTTGCAGAAATCTCCAAATGTCAAACGTTTTTGATACCAAATCCCAGCATGGCTTTTTCTATGGTGTTCCTCAAAGTCTTTGTGTCTTAATGTGGTATTTTGGAGGGATTTGTTTTTTTTATCATTTTGATCAATTCTCGAATGATAAAAAAATGGTTAAATTCAGCACCAAATCTATGTAACAAATGGTATCAACCAAAAAATTGCTGCAACAACTTATGAGACATAATAGAGTATGGGGATGACCATCATATACTTCCACCATCATGTTCTTATAAACTTTTACAATTAATTTTTAATTAATTCATATTTTTTTAATTTATGATTTATGACTAGAACAACTTGACACACAGTGCTTTTTAATTTGAGCAGCATATCAAACTAATCTTCAGGTTCCCAGCTTTCAGATGATGTACACCACTTGATGTACACCACCTACTGTTGACCTGCTATCTCCCCCTAAAGACCCCCTGTACCCCCCTAAAAAAAAGACAAAAATGTGTCTATGGTAAAGAGGGAGTTTCACAAACACATACTGACCTAATGCTCATGCATCAGCTTTTCCTAGAAGTAATGGTGTTTACATTATGTACTTAAAATAATTGGTGACTGTAGTTAATCGCAGAGAGAAAACAGGGCTGATACAGCTCTAAACATTAAAAACATTTTTTAGAGGCACATACACTCACAAAAGCACTGCTGATCTTCCTATTTATAATTTCATTCCAAAGCAACAAACTGAAGGCTTGTATTTAATCATCTTCACTGTGCTGGATGCCTCTGAGAGCTTTAAGTTCAGTGTAATATAGTTGAAACAGCTGTACCTTCATGGGGAGCATCAGCGAAGACAGTCGGGGAGAGTGAAACCACAGAGCTGCTGGCAGACTTCCCTCCACTGTTGGAGTGTCTCAGATACATAATGGACTGCACCTTCTCCTGGTACAGCTTCCCATCTGACAAATGACAAAGAGACATCAAAAGAACTCAGTGTGTTAAATTAATGCTACTTTGATACAGAGGTGCTGCTTTCACTGCTTCCTCACCTATGTGCAGTGAGAAGTAGAAGCTGGATGGAGTGTGGCAGACGTAGGTGTTGGTAGGTGGGTGAACAGCCAGCAGGAAGTTGTAGATCAGTTTTAGCAGGTCCATGTCCGGGGGAGACCCGAGCACCTCCTGGATGATTTTGACGAATGACAGACAGACTTCCTGGGGGATGGCGGTCAGATGCTCGTCCCGATGCTCCTTAAGACAAACATAATGCGGTCAGTAACAGTCTCTGCAGAGATAACGGGTGTTGTTACAGCAGCTTTGTGACTGCGACCTACCTGTAACACCTGGCAGGTGAGCAGGAAGCGGTGCACCACCTCAGCCTTGAGGAACTGACGGATGTTGAAGACCTGATGAGGGTGGTGCACCCTGATGAGGATCTCTAAGGCAGCGAGCAGCGTTTCCCACACTCCACACTGACAGAAAACAACACAAACAGGGAATGACATATTGACTGGTTCTTCATCATCTAATGATGGCGTTGAGAGCACCATTATTCCTCAGCAGAGTAAAACAGAGCTACAGAGAATGCAAAACAAATAGCACTTTGATTTTATCCGTGTTTATTTTACTGCATGATTGATTAGCAGTCCATTAGTGTTTCCTCCATAGAGGTTTGTCGGAACATAACATCTAGGTGCAAAATTGTTGAAACCAATTTATTCCTTTTTAAATTCTGGGTATATTTGGGAGGAACGTGGTGAAAACCAAAATCGTGACTGTTGAGAGTTGCTCCTGAGGTGTATGAATTTATTAGCAGCTCATCATTAGATGATGCTTTCAGCGTTCTTTCCCTCATCAGGAATGGATGTTAATAAATTAAAAGACATTGGCAAACTAGAAAGATTCAGTAAAGCCATTCAGCATTAACGATATTCTCTCTTCTTACTTTTCTGTACTGCTGAACCTTCAAGTCTAATGTGAAAACAACAAAATATCACGTCTCGAACAAAAAATGAGGAGAATTTTTTTAAGAAAAGTAGTAAAAATCATCTGATTCCAGGTCCTTAAATGTGAATATTTTCTGGTTTCTTTACTCCTCTATGACAGTAAACTGAATATCTTTGAGTTGTGGATAAAACAAGACATTTGAGGACGTCATCTTTGGCTTTGGGAAACACTGGTCGACATTTTTCACCATTTTCTGACATTTTATAGACCAAACAACTAAACGATTAATCGAGAAAATATTCGGCAGATTAATCGAAAATGAAAATAATCGTTAGTCGCAGCCTTATGAACAATATTTGAAAGTTTAGCTCATCTAAAGCTTAATTTCTACTCTTCTTATTGTAGTTTTACTTCATATTTGACTAAAAGAACAACTTATTTGTTGTCTTAATTTGAATTTATGATAATCACCTAGTTGGAAATATGATTGCTCGTCTTTGTGCGTGTTTAATGTATGTATATTCTGTCATTTTTCACACAGGAAGTGATATAAGAACTAATTTCCTCATATTTTTGTTCATATCCTCAATTTGTTCTTATAGTGATCTAGTGACCGAGATAAGAAAAAACATCTTTTCACAGTCCACAAATAGTTTTTTCCAACGCAAGGAAACACAAGTTTTAAATTTGAGGAACATAAAAAAATGCATGAATATCATTTATTAGATTAGATAGATTATTATATGTTTTTAAAGTAATTATAATGATTGGATTATTAAAGAAAATACCATCGGTCCATTGATCCCATTCAAGACTATAAAACCCCTTGGAAGATATTGCGTGCGTTCCGCTTCGATGCTTTTTGATTTTCCTGTAAAACCAGTACAAACGCTGTGGAAAATAACACGTTTACTTAAATGAACTGTTTAAGTTTATTTACCAGTACATCAGTTTCACTACTACTGATGTTCTTCTTCTTCTTACACCTTTTTTTTGGTGGCATCTTTCCAATTCTTGGGCATATGTCAGAGTACTTGCACACGGCACAACACCTTCCCTTATATAGTGTTTAAGGGGTGTTTCCTATGCTAATACCTGCCCTTATAGTGTTTAGGAGCGTTATCTATGCTAATACCTGCCCTTATATACAGTAGTGTAGGGGGCATTACCTAAGCTAATAATAAATAATCAGCCACAGGCCTCAAATTTATGATCAAGTGGTATTCATCATTCACCTGGGTACGAGCAGATTTGGATGTTAAGAATGTTTGGTGCATCTGAAGTTGACTTCAGAAAATTAAGAGAAAATATAAGAGAAATTTAAGAGAATGTTGCTGCCTGAGGCCCATTATGTTATGTCTCCTGTCACTAATGAAATATGATTGATCCTGTGATGTTTGTGTTTACCTCAGCCTTGGCCCAGATCTTCCAGTCCAACAGGACGTCTGAGAGAAGCATGATATCCTGCACTACGGCGATGGACTCGGTGTCCAAACGGAACTGCCCATCGTCCCCCAGGATGAGGATGGGTGCACTGACACATCCATCCAGTAAAGTCTAGGAGAGTAGGACAGAATATGGCCACCACATCAGAAATAGATTGCTGGTCACTTTCATCAGACACACACACCTCAACATATTGATAATCATTCTCTCTCTCCAGAAACAAGCTTACAGTGCAGAATCCCAGAGTCAATAAATTCTCCATGAAATATTTTGTAGTGCTTATCGCTCCGTCAAAACCGCTGCCATTTACTCCCTGAGCTGTATCGATCATTTGTGACCAGCTTCACTGCAGTGGTTATAAATCTAAAAGTACTTTGGGTCTCTGGTAGACCGGGGTAAAATAAAAAAAACCCAACAACTGTAACACAGCATGTTCCTTTTGATACAGAAATGATGATGAGTGTTTAAGATCACTCATCAGAGCAGCTCTGTGCTACACAGTACATACAGTATCTGGAAGCCTAAAGTGACAAAGGCAATCAGAGGTGCTGTGTGACTCTGCAGGAGCTCAGTGTTTCATCAAGTCAGACAGAATCCATTTCAGCACACAGCCATCACACAGCTCAATTACAGACACAGCCAGAGGGTCAAGTAACAGCGGGGTCACCGACACCGGCTCAGAGAGGCACCGGTGTGTCGGACTGGATCAGATTCATGCCGGTGAATATGTTTTACTGCACAGATCAGCAGAGGTTGTGGGTACTGAAAACGGAAAAAGAGTTCACGGTGTGACTCACTTTCAGCATGTGATATCCCACGATGCATTTGGACTTGATGAGGACCTGGTGGATCATAGAGTAACCATGGTAACAGTCCATTTCATGGATGCGGTGCTGGTTGAACTTGGACAAAGACAGCAGCACCTGTAGGGCCAGAGCCTGGGTCTTCTCACAGTCACTCAGCTCCACCGTCTGGACACCGTGGACCCAGAGACGAGGGACAGAAGAAAACAGAACAAAAACAAAATGTATGAAAGTGAACAATGGAGGCCTGAAGATGGAGTTCTAAAACATTATTTCACACTGTTCCTGCTACAATTATTGTGTTCTCAACAAAAGCACACACAAGCCTTACATCAAACTTTGTCTGTAAAAGAGACTTTAAACTACGATCCATATTGGCAACAAGTGCAACAAAACTAATATGACTTTCCTCATCATACACAGGTTGGTGGCCTGAAACTGACATAACTAATTAGGTTAGATTGTCAGATTCAGATGAGTGACCTAGCAAACGTGAATTAATTCATTACCTACAAAAAGTAACAAAGTTTTAGCACTTATCTTTTGGGCTCAGAAATAGATTTCCTTGCGGTGCTGGTTATACGGAGCTCCTTCATGAATGTTATTATGAAGTACCATACAGACTTCAAATAAAATGGGTTTCTAAACTGTAGGGCTGCAACTAATGATTATATTTCATAATTAATCAATCTGCCAATTATTATCCTGATTAACTGTTTGCTCTGTAAAACATCAGAAATCAGTGAGAAATGGCAACCAGAATTTCCAAGAGCCCAAGGTGACGTCGTCAAATGTCAATGCAAATGCCAAAAACAAAGATATTAAATTTACTATAATGTTAAGAAATGAAAAAAAACAGCAAATCCTCAGATTTGAGAAGCTGGAATCATTAATGTTTGGCATTTTTGTTTGAAAAATTACGTCAATTATTATTCGATAATCAAAATAGTTGGCTATAAATTTTATATCGATCGACTAATCTAGCTCTACTAAACTAGCCCTGGTGTAAAATGTCCTTTTCTATGACATCCAATCAGTGTGTTTATGACTTGAATATAATCTCTTTGTTCTTTGTGTTGTTTTTTCATCTAAAAAAAGGCTGCGGCAGTGGCCAATCACGTAACCGGCGATCCAGAGCTGTACAACCCAGCTATGATGGAACAAAAGAAGTTAATCGTCAATTGGCCATTAAAGTGACTCTCCCACACCGCCTCACAACTCTGTGGCGAATCGCTGCAACAGCTGATCTGGTGTGAATGCAGCCTTATAGAGGAACAGCTGACAAGCATGTTAATGCAATCAATATGTGACGTTACGATCCACATTATTCTACATTGTTGAGGTGACTCATTTGTAAAATTCACAGAATTTCTCTGGTTTATAAATCAAACCGACACTTTTCCCTCTCTGGAATACATCCATCTAAACTAGCGTTTGTTAACGGGGGCGGTACTGTCCCCCAGGGGGCATTCAGAGAAGGTCAGGAGGCGCTGGAAGCAATATTTTTGAAAGGGGGCGTTGAGTGGTTCTTGGGGGCATTTGTTTGTGGTCTGTTTTTCAGTGCCATTTAAGTCCTACATTCGATGCATACTTTCACAATTTTATTATTAGACTTTAGACTTTTACCAGAATCAGGTTTTCCCTGCTAAAGACCAGGCTTTTTTTATGAATCGCTTGCGAGCAGAAGGGACCCACTATAAAGAGCAACCGACCAACCGGTAACTGTTGTTGCCATGACAGACATCTATTTCAGCATTCAGCATGTGATTGAGGGGCCCGGCTCCATTGTTTGGACCGACTTACTCGATCGAGCAACAAATAATGGTCTAAGTCCATCACATGTTGGTTCAAAGCCTAAATGCCAATGTTTTACATTTTTTAACTGTAATCAGGAAGTGCCTGATGTACATAAATAACAAAATGGTTTATTCATTATTAAAATGATATTTGATTTATTTGTCAATCTGTTAATTGTTCTGACTGTAGTTGTGCTGTTTTGGGGTTATGGCAGGCCGTGCAAAATAACAATAGTCATAGGATGAAGGTATACTGCATATTTGTATTAAGAATACTCCTGCAATATTTATTGAGTCTTCTCTGAGTATCTTCTTCACATGGATCCTCAACTCAGCCAAGCAATCCATTGAGTCTTGTTCTTTTTAGATTTTGCTTTATTGAACTGCCTTACCAGCCAAAGAACACTGTGGGACTAATTTAACATTGTGCGGCATTCACTTCAGCATCTGGACTAGTTTCCAAAACTATCGCTACTCAAAACTTGTGGAATATTTTTTGTTATTTGGCATTCAGTGAGATGCTTTTTCAATGACATAACACAAAATAATAATCAACATTGATATTCAGGGGAGACATTTAGCCTACACTTTAATTGATGGGGGCTGTAAGAGTCCTGAATAATAGATAATATCACAACAACTGGGAATCCTGACCTCTGACTCAGCTAGAGCTCCATTAAAAAATAAGGACCATCCTACCTGTGCGAAGAGGAAAACAAAATTTCCGGTTCCTCCGATCTTGTGCAAGACGCTCTGCAGGCCGTGGGTTTCCGTGGGGAGCAGAGCTCTGAGAGAGTTCGGCTCCAGGGAAACACTCTGCACTTCCTTGGAGCTGAACGGCCGCTGGGTGACCACCGTCTTGGCCTGACCCTTCAGTCTGATCACAGGCTCGTAGATAGTGTAGACTCTAGGACTGCTGGGAGCATACACTACTGCCAAGCTCTCCTATACAGAAACACAATTATAATTTCAGACAAAATTTTCATGCTGTAACTTTTAATTATTTACAGTTTTAGGTATTTATGGTACTAAATCTGGTTGAAATTCAATTAGACCCCACCAAGGAGGCCAGCTTGCTTGGGGCTACAATTTCTAGCATGGATTTAGACCTTGGTTAGACTTGGTTAGAGCATAATAGAAATTATAAAGATGTGGAGGGGAACTCATTCATTCTTCTTGTCTTACTCCCCTCTTTACTTTTTTTTATAATCAGCAGAGTTATTATCAACAAAAGCCATTAGCTTTAATGGGAGAAAAACTATTTTCAGTCTCACTGAAAAAGCTGCAGCTTAACTGTAATAGCTTTTTCCATTGGGGGAAAAATTACTTCCTACCGTGCAGTATCATTAATGACAGCTAATTGGAACAGCACATTACTCATACACCGTGAAATGAAACAATAAATGAGACATAGGAGGGATTAGCTATGCTTACAGAGCACTTGAATCATAAAGTACAAGTACAGGGTTTAACAGCAGTGTCAATCTGCATTTTAACATGCAAAAAATGGGTGAAACAACAGTGACAATACAAGACTTATTTGTCTATTTCTTGTTTTATAAGTGCATGTTTTTGTGTTGTGATTTAGATGTTGAGTTAATGCTTCACATAAAGAAAGACTTACAACCAAAGCTGTTGTGTCCACGTCCTTATTCTTCATCAGAAGCTCTCGTAAATGCTCACACTTCAGGCCTTCAAGAGTGACAAACTTGGAGACCGTCCCACTGGGCTTGCCATATTTGCAGGGCATGATCGAGGTGAGGTCAGGCCCGCTGGTGTACAGGTACAGGGCCTCCTCCGATGCTATTCTAGATCCTGAAATATGGAGGCAAACACAGTTACAATTGACCCTTCCTAAGTCCCTTTTCACTCTGTGCTCCAATAACAGTTGAGCAAGCATGGAACCCGGCAGAACCTCGGTCAACTTTCCTCTCTCCTGTTGGGTCATACTTAGATATGCTACGTTGGTTCACAGGTAACATTATTATGTAAGTCACATTACATTGGTGTCACAATCTTCTCAGTGTTTCTGAGCACCAGAGTCCCTTTAGAAAACCTCTAATTTTACTGCAGCAGCAGGGTCTGAAAGTCTGCCTCACGTCGTCCTGGTTCTGGTTTTCCAGTGCCTCCCTCCCCTCCAGCGGGCCCAGCAATACGGCCTGGGACTCCAGCAGCGGTGAAGCAGCGAGACGAAGCTCTGCTCCTGAACGGAGGAGGAGCCGCTACAGTCGGCTGCTGAACTCTCCACCTCCAGGTCCCGCTGGAGTTTTGAGTTTCTGGTGAACCTGCATGATTTCGTCTGATTTCTTTCCTTTGTTTATATCATCTCTGCTTTCTGCCAACCCGAAGTATGTTGAAGTATCTTTCTTTTTGTCAAGCTTATCCGACCAAGCAACAGTAACTAAGGGGGGGAGGGACTTAGGACCAGTCAATTAGAGGTACTCTCCTAATGAGACAAATACTGCAAATTTTATTACAGAAGCTGGAAAACAGAATTGTGTGAAATCCAAGATGGGAAATCAACCCCATGAGTAAATGATTAATATTACTCAATCAATAACCCATACAGGAATAACATATGATGCGACGTATAGTGAGACCCTAGAGGAGCCATGTTGCACCTTGATGTTTTATTTCTTGTTTTCATGAAATTGTTGATGAATCTCGCAGTCCTTCTTTTCCAAGAAGAAACCTACGACGGCGGAAACTGACAGGCTAAGCTTTTCTAAAGAAAGACATCAGTTGGGTTTACAGGTTGAGATTGCCGAGAGGCGACCATTCACAGCCAATTAGAGGCAACAAGAGAAGTATTCAGTGAGCCTCCCGCGAGAATGCTGAGAATCTACAGCATGCGACACATCACACCAGCAACAGCCTTTTACAGCCACTAGACTGGTTACGCTTTTAAAATACACAAACCACCAACTACATACTGCTTATAAGAGAGAAGTTGGTAATCTTTGTAATGTACCACCAGAGAGCAGCACTGAGGTGGAACAGATAAAATTGTAAAAAGGATTATAACAGATTGCACGTATGCATTTAGTAAAATGATGAGTGACTGACTGGGATTAAGAGCTTATAGACACATGATTCCACTTAGATGAAGATGACAGGAGGTCCTACCATTGAAAAGAAGTACGGTGCCCATGCTCCAGCGTCCACCCGGTTTCAACAGCTCCTCAGAGGATGGCGTACAGTGGCCCAGCATGCAGAAGGTTTTGTTGCTGTCGGATGATAAACTGGACTTTCTTGGTAGGGTGTAGTCCAAAGACACCTCACATTTCCTGAAACAGAGAGCAGGTTAAGTGAAGGTTATTATTTACCAGATTTAAAACTAAACTGCCAGAGTCTTACTCTTACTTTTGCACGTAAGGCTGCAAAATGAATAAATTTTAATCGATATCGCAATATGGCCTACTGTAATTTTCAAATCACAGGAGGTACAATATTTGTTAAAGGTGAAATGTTGTCAAAATACCATTTAAACTTAAATATTGTCGTGCTGCCGTGATGTCCTGGCCTTTGTTTGATACAGATCCCCGCAAAAATCACACCATAATCATTTTAATATGTTTTTCAATGAAAATGAAAATAATCATTCCCTCTAATATCGCAAATCATATCTCAATTGAAATATCAGTCAAAATAATTGCAATTAGATATATTTTTTAAATCGTGCAGCCCTAATTGTAAATTCCTCACCTGATGCCACACACCCAGACGACCACACGGCCATGGATGTTCTTCTTGCCCTCTGGCTGCTGGGTGTAAGTGAGGCCGAGGTGCTGCCATTGGCCCGCTCTGAGCAGTTCCTCACCAGAGTCTGCCTGCGCCAGCAGCCCTGCTTTTATCTCATCATTTGGGTCTATACAAATCCTGAGGGGAACAGCACATTACAGTACTTCAAGGTCCATCAGCTACAAATACTTAAGAAATAGTAACCCATTCTCCCCACACATCTTTGAGACTGTAGTCTACGCTGGAGCTCACCTGAATGTGAGAGAGCCTGTAGAGAAGTCTGCCCACACTTGAAGCATCAGTGCCTTGGAGCCCATGGACAGAATATGAATGAGGCCTTCCTCTCCTGATCTCGTCCCAGCCTGAGAGGAGCCGTGGTCGGACTCAGCTGCAGGAGGGTTACTCTCCTCTGAAAAACAATGACGAAAGAATTTCAAAACCAGTTCATTTATTTATGGACTTCAGGCATTGGTGAAGGATCCGTTTCTCACCCTTGTCTTTGTCCCCATCCTTCTCCTCCTGCTCTGTCACCCTCAGCCACATAGAGGCACTGAAGCCGCTAGCCATGTGGGGCCAGCAGTTCTGCCCTACCAGGGGCAAGTGGAGAGGAGAAATGTGCCAGGGAGAGGAGCGGAGATGGCTTGGTCGGTACTCGGCATCCCCCTCCCTGCGCCCAGGAGACAATTTGCCCTTCCAGAGCAAACTGACGCTTTTCCCTCCGGCAGCACCGTTCTGTCTGGAGCCGGTGGACACGCCTCCTGGGGTCGAAGCCCCGAGGATGATTGGAAAGGTCAGGAAGTGGAGAGGTTCTATATTCACGTTGGCTTCAACGATTTGTAGGATGCCTTTTAGTAAAATTTCCTGAAGGTAACAAAGTAAACGGGGAGTGAGAAGGACATTTTAGAGTATCATTTTAGATTTGATAGAGAAAACACTTGATAGATTTGTGCTAACTCTGCATGTTTACATAACAAAAAAATTAAATTAAACAAATGAAGACAAAAAAATCACATACGCACATAACTGAGCCGTTTAATTGCTTTAAGTGTGTGATCCATTTAAAACAGCTCGGCATTAAACCTGTGATAACCCTGAGAGAATGCAGCAAAACTCTAAAATAGAAAAACCTGGGCAGCAGTACAAACAAGAGCCATACAGTATGTGGCCACTGTAGTCACTCATGTGTATGTCTCATTTTCATAGACGGAGAACACAGGTCACATGTCATTATATTCACATGGTTAAAAATAAACCCCTCTCTTCCCTTTTGGGAACCTGTTTCTTGAAGACGGGTTATTAATGACGTCTGCTGCTGGATTCCAATTAAACACAGACCGCTGTGTGGTAACAAGTTGTAGCATCACATCTGTTCAGCACACACTGGTGTTAATTGTATATAGAATGAAGTGGGCCCAAGAGAGCGTTGCGTGTTGATGAGTTTTAAAGAACCGAGAAGTGAGAAGAGAGTGTGAGAGGAAGGGTGTCGTACAAATGCATTCTTGTTCCTGCTGAAAAATTGAATGTGCAGACAGTGTGTTCATAAGCTATCAGTGTCAACACCCTGAACGCAAGCTAACAGTGCATCGCTGAGTGACTGATAGAGTTTGATATTTACTGTAGGTGGGGTCTTCTCCAGGAAGAGGCGAATCAATAGAGCCAGTTCCTCCGCTGTGATTCGCTGGCTCACCATGGCAACCAGCAGCTCCACTAGCACAGTCTGGCAATCTGAATGTAGACCAATGAAGAGCAGATTACGTAAACGGTTTTCACTCACTTGGGCATGCACCACAGGCAAAAACTCAAAACAGCATCACTGCCTGCTTTGCTCTCAGCAAAAAAGGCCACAGATACATGACAATATCTTACAATGCCATATAAGATAAACTTAAATTCTATATAATGTATAACATCAATCCATTGGGTACAGATTTTCCCTAAAATGACTCAGACTGAGTATGACGTTTAAACCCTGAGGACCCAGTCGAAATGTCAGCAGCAGGAAACTGCAGCAAACTGAGTGTACCCAATTTTTTCCCCGTAGATGTCACACATGAATAATATCCTACAGTGTCAGATGAGACAAAAATAAGCCAGAAGAAATAACAAACCTGTAAAGGAGGGGTCTGTTTGGCTGAGGATGTTGTGAAAGCCAGACAGGATGGTTTTGACTCCTCCCTATGAGGACCAGAACAAGGAGTAAGAGCAAAGTTGAGGAGAAAAGTAAGACAACTGAGGCGGTTAAGAGTAGTACAAAGAAAAAGAAGTGGTCAGTCTGACCTGGTCGTAGAGCAGGGCAGCATTGCGGTGGTTGGCGTGTACCGCACCCAGCAGACTGTGAAACACATGGCTCAGAACCTCCAGGTCTGGGGAGCCGGTGGCGAGTAGCTTCAGCTCCATTATGCAGATCTCCGGGAACAGCAGCACGCCACGCCCAGGCCCGTCCGCCACCACCGCAAAGTCACATACCGCAGCAGACTCCACCTTCACTCCTAAGAAAACCACCACAAACACACCAGGGCCAGATCAGAGACACAACAAGAGACTCTCACATGGAGAAATGATAAACGTCACGCTGACTGGCAAGCCACATGTGCTAACACAGAAACGCACAGTGGCCGGCCGTGTTGCTTTAACATCTTCACAATCCACAGGCATTCCCTGCTTCAGCTCCGTCCTCCTGTCTTGGAGGCAGCTCATAAAAATGAGTTAGCATCAGTCCTGTGCTCAGCAGCCTCAGAGCAGCATGGGAGTCCCCTCATGATTTACAGGAGAGCAGCACAGCAGGCTCTCACGCAGCTTCTGGGACCTCCTTTTATTAATGAAGCTTGCTCTCTCTCCCAATGCACAGCTACACAGTGTGCCTCCATATAACACTCTCATAACCACATATACAGTATACTGCTGGCAGTAAATATAAACTAAAAGGCGTATACCGACTGCCATCCTGGTATCCCTTAATATAATTTTGTGAAAAATTTAGATGCTTGTGTCAAGGTTGAATTTATTTGCAACAAACCACTAGTTTGCATTTCACCTCATTTTACGTTGTGATTTTGGAAAAGAAATGTTCTTTTAGTCCACAAATCATTTAAAATAACCTCTTCTCATAGGATGTATAATGAGAGTTACGGATGTAACTACGGTTCTATGAATTCTGGATGACCGCCAGAGGACGGTGCTTTAGCACTGGATGGAGATATCCAGTGCTAAAGCACCGTCCTCTGGCGGTCCGGAAGAATGAAATAGAACCTATGTTTTTGAAAAAAAAACAAAAAAAATTCCTTAACTTGATGTATTTCCATGGGCGTCGCAGCTCTTATACAGGGGTGGGACACCTCCCACTTTTTTAAATGATTAGTTTAGATGAAAATCAGTGTATCGTGTATCCACTCTGCGCTCTCTTCAGAGTGCCGTGTCAGTGCTTCATTATCAAATCTATTCCGCTTGCTTATTGAGAGAATACCCAAATCAATGAAATACCATACCATGTTTTCACTGCTCATTGGCGCACATCATTATAAAAACAAGACACTGATTATGATGTAGTTTCTCAGTCAAGGTTTAGTTACAAATCTGGACTAATGCAACATGGAAAACAATGGATTGACAATGACTATTGATTACAACAGTCATACTGGGCAATATGGATGCACATCTCCCAGTAAATAATTACCATCAAGTATTCAGCCAAGCCATAGCCTAGAATAAATATTATTTTATATTTTAAAATGAGTCACACAGCTGTAGACCTCTAGGTTTTATTTTATTATTTGAGACATAAAGCTGCAGCCATAGCCTACAGGCTTATGGTTTCATTGTATAGCCAAAGCTAATTGTATAATATTGTGAGGAGCCAAAGTTCAGGGTTATATTTCATTATTTTCATTATTTTCTATAATTTTCTATTTATGTTATTGTTAATATTCACTTATCTTAAGAATCTATAGAAAATATTCTATTCAATAAATATTGTTTGTTTGTACCTCATTCTGCTCTGTATAGTGTTACATAGGGGCACTTTGACTGAAGTTGTCCTCTCCACTTTACTTTATTAACAGAAATTGCAATTACATGCAAGCATAAAGAGATCCTCAAGTTTAAATAAACAATGAGTGGTTATTATCAATGATGGCTCTGAATTAGTCATCAAATCAATTTCTGTACTTTAAGCTTTTTAATATCTTCAGATATATGATCTGGGGCCAACCACTTCCTCTGGACGAAATTACAAAATGTATCAAACCTCCTGTTAAAAGGCACCAGAATACAGGAAAGGACATCTATTCTGTTAAAAAAAGTTTGGCAGGAGGACCCCCAGACACCTACACCCATGTGTATTTCAAATTGAATCAGGATGTTCAATGTTAAGGAGAAATGGTCGTTTGATATGAGAGGAAGGACGGACTATTACCGCCTATTATTTGTCTCGCGTGAGGTCAGTGTTTCAGATTCACTGTTTTCCAGGACGAAAAAGTTTTCCAGGAAGCTAAAGTCTCGGACTTTGAGTCACAAGATCCAGCTTGTGAGGCCGCGGAGTGTGGTTGCCTGCAGTTGTAAAACAATGATTGTATTCTGAGGGGATGAAAAAGTAAAAAGGGTGTAATCAGGCCACGTTCTTAACCGGTGAGACCAGAGTGGAGACGCAGAGCGAACACAAGAGGCTGTTGTGAGAAGAAAGAAAGCTCTCAGGCCCGTTTCTGCCATGTCATATGTGCGCAATAAAAACTAACCACTTGTTATTGCCAAATATCCTCCACAGCAAACGAAATGAGGATGTGTTTTTTTTACACTGCAAATTGCTTAAAAACCATGATTCTGGTCAACATGAATGCAAGGAAATGCAATAATGCATAATAATTCAACAAATGTGTTGAGCGATCAATTCAATAGCGGGAGAAGCAAGATTTCCCAAGGCTAAAAATCAGCAGGTTTAGAGGTTGAGACCAATACATGACCTCTTAATCCATCAAGATTAGTGTGTTGACATTTATCACCAACATAAACAAATGTGACAGAAGACGGAGTACATTACGTAAAAGTGATTTACAGCGTTCTTAAAATAACCCCAGGGAAGACAAAAGGCGTGAAAAATCTGCAGTGGAAGACTTAAAAGTAAAGCAAACAGTACAAGTAGCATTAAACAAGCCTAATCATTAGGAGCAGTCAGGTGTGTGCAGTAGCTGTGGATTCTTGAGGAGGGTGGTAAGGTAAGAGTGAGGTGTGTGTGTGTGTGTGTGTGTGTGTGTGTGTGTGTGTGTCAGCCAGTGTGGACCTACCCTCTTCCTGCTTGGCCATGTCTTCAGGGTTGCTTTCGCTGTCAGCGTCGTAGCCCTCCTCCTCCCCCGGGGGCTTGACGCCACAGCTCTGCACCTCGTCCACCTCCTCAGACAGATCGCCTGCCGGAGCCACCCCCTCCGCCAACACCTGGAGCTTCTGACAGAAAGAGAAAGAGCGAGAGAGGAAGAGTGAGACAGCAAGAAAAAAAAGTTGTGAATTTCAAGTTTATCGCCTGGTCAAGCTGTTGGTAAGATAAAATGTATTTCGCAATAGCTTACCCAAAGTTGTTTTTAAAAAAAATGTCCAGGGACTAAGAATGTTATGCTAAAATATACTAAGCATGACGAGCAGCGGTCCTATCACTAATACGGCGAATGAATTACCAACAAAATGTTTTCAAGTGAGGGGGGAAAAAAAAGTACACGATTTTGGTCATAAGACAAATATCAGCTGACTCGTAGGGCGCTCACACAGCCCAGTTCCTTGATGTGAACAGTCAGTCATCATACATGCACGTAGGCAAACACGCGCGCACACACACACACACACACACACACACACACACACACACACACACACACACACACACACACACACACACACACACACACACACACACACACACACACACACACACACACACACACACACACACACACACACACACACACACACACACACACACACACACACACACACACACACACACACACACACTCAAGTAAACAGTTGAACTCTAAACTGTTTACTAGTTCAAAGAAGAGGCTTACTGTAATGAATACCTCTATTCTTTTCAGCATAATACCAGGCAGCTTTGATATTCAATTGTGGGTGAAGTGAACATTTTAAAGTGGACAAACTTTGTGGTGGAAGACTAATCTTGGAGCTTCATAGCACATACTTGTAATGGTTAAGTGAACATCACACTCGGCTGGGCTCACTGAGAAAGAGCTAAGCTCTTAGGAAATAGGTAAATCTATTATATAAAAAGCTAAATCCTCCTGTGTTGGAACAGGCTTAGTCAGACAGGCATTTTAAGACTTGTGAAAAACACATCTGAGGCGGTGAGAGAGGAGGCACCCACTACCAGGCCGGTAGTCGTTTTAGTGAGAACAGACAGAAGGAAAAGTATTATCTTTTTACAATATCTTTTCGGTATTCGTCTCACTTCCTGAAGCAAATAAAAGCAGCTACATAACCATAACCATATATGGTCTTGAAAAGTGTTCATTAATGTAGCCTACATCAATAGTGACGCTCTTGAGAAGGCGGAAGTTGTTGTGACTAAGGACATGTGTGAATATTTTAACTGCTATATTCTTTATATTCTTATGAAGACTATGTTGAAATAACTTACATTAAAGTGAGAGTAGGCAGAATGTTTTTAGCATCATTGGTAAAAAATTCCATAATAACCTTTCAGCATATTGTAATTCAAGTGTTCTGAGAGAAAACTAGACTTCTACACCTCCTCATGGCTCTGCTTTCAGGCTTTAGAAAATCTAGCCCCGTGACAGGAGACTTTGGCCAATCACAGGTCATTTCAGAGAGAGAGCGTTCCTATTGGCTGTTCATTCAACTAAGGCAGTTTTCAATCACTCTCGAACTCTGATCGGATCAAACTCCGTTTGGAGTTTGCGAGTGATTGACAGCTGCTCAGAGACGGCAGGTTCCAGCTCGGCTCTGATTGGTTGTTTTCCTCCGGTCTCTGAAATCTTGCAGATGCCATTAGGAGCAACGGCGGACACTGGAGGACACCGGAGGACACAGAGGCCTGTCTCATGCACTACTGTCAGGATATAGTGACTGTTTTATAAAAATAACTTTTTTTAAAATCATATTTGCTCCAATCTTGCCTACTGCTGCTTGAATATGTAAAAATCTTTTAAACAAAGTACCATCAGTGACCTGTTTGGGTTTCAAAATGAGACCATGCTCGCTCATGTTTGCATCCACTGCTTGGTCTAAACAAGGGCCATAATTATGTACGTCTGTTGTTTTGTTGCACATCGGGCAGATAACGGCTGCTTAGCAACATAGTGCGAGTGGCCATACACAGCCGCCCTGATGCTTGACGACACTCGGCCGGAAAATGATTTTCCTCTCATTGTACGGTTCGCTCCTAAATAAACACCACTGCTCTTTATATTTTGCCGTGGCGTTCAGCCAAAGAAGCTGTGCGTGGTGACTGAACACAATCTGCTTCATTCTACTGGGGAAAAAAGCAATTTAAAAAAATCAACCGGATATGAAATATCCTTTTTATCAATCTGTTGTGTTTGAATGAACTTTATCAAGCAAAGAGTCATTGTCCCCTTCACAGCGGCTCATTGGGCACACTGGAAGATAAGTTCATATTATTGGGTTACACACAACAAGATGCAGTTTGTTTGTGGTCACACTCATAGATATGAAACTGCTTTAAAGCTATGGTCGCTCACACATGCTTATTTAAAATTGTATAATCTCTTTTGACTCTCCAGTTCTCACCCCTGTCTGACACCTTCAGAAACATTTGCCACTATGTTGAAACTAGTGATGAGAATTTGTTTAATGAAGAGTAAGACAAGTACTTTACCTCCACTGACAGTAGAGAGACAACAGGAAATTAGAGGAGAGAGATGGGACATGCAACAAAGGTTTATGGTCAGCACCTTGAACCCAGAGGCCACTGACTTACTAATTTTATAGCAGCAAATTAAATCGTAGCAACATTCACCAAGTGGATAACTATAGTGTACACTGGCACTTTGCGTCATGGGTAGCAGGCTGCAAAGGATTTTGAAAAAATATCTATTTGCGATTATTTTGACTGATATTGCTATAGCGATATGATTTGCAATTTGGGCGGGAATGTTGATTTTTACATCATTATTCTCATTTTCATTGTAAAACTTATTAAAATGATAATGGTGTGATTTTTGCGGGGATCTGTACCAAACAAAGACGATTTCTTAAGTCTGTAGAATATGATGTTTAGGTGAGGATTTCTCTGCAGCACCACAATATTTCATTTAAAATGGTATTTTGACAACATTTCACCTTTAACAAAATTCGCCTGCTGCAGTTTGAAAATTGCAGAAGGACATATTGCGATTTCGATAAAATTTCGATAAATTGTGCAGCCCTAGCAAAGATGAAGTAGTAGTTTTGCAGAAAATGTGCACATAAGGTGCAACAAAAGCATTTATAGTTTGAATTATACCTTGAAAAAAAGCTTGATTCTACTGAGTAGAGGCTGTCCAGCAGAAAAGATAAGTAGAGTAACATTTTGCCAAGAGCTTTATACTGATGAATATGGATAGCACCTCCTGTAGCAGCAGAGGAGTCAAGTGTCTGACTGGCTATAACCTGAACTTTCCTCTTGATACACAAGTAGCTCAAAAATCTTGAGAATATAAAAAGGTGCATTAACTTCACTCACAGGTTCTCCCAAGGCAGGACTCACCCTGTCTGGCTTCTCCTCAGGGGGATCAGGACAGGATGACACCTCTGCCATGGCCACTCTCAGGAGTGAGTCGAACAGAGGAATAGCGAGGTCCGAGTTTACCACCCCGGAGCGAGAGAGCTGGTCTCTCACCTCAAACAGGGTCTCTTCCACTGATTGGAGCTACAGACGAGAGGAGACATAACAGTTTAATTGTTTTTTTTGTGGTTGATGTGGTTAGGGATTGGCTGATTGATTAGTATGATATTAAACTACATACCTGATAAGAAAGCTCAGGCTCTATCCTCTGCAGGGCCGAGTTAGCACTGTGCAGACAAATAGCCAGCAAGGCCTCAAGGAGACGAATACTTTGTAGTTGCCACTCTTCCTCCAGCTTCTTTGCAGGATCTTTGGTTTTCCCCTCAGCTGGACCAGTGCCGAGGGCGTCGGCTGAATCATGAGATGTCTCCTCCAGTCCCAGTGAGGCCGCCAGGGCCGTGGACTCAGGGCTGCCTTTGCCCTTACCATCCCTCTTTTTCTTTGCCTTCCCGTCCTTGGTTTTACAGGAAAGTTTCTGAATAACCATGGCCATGAGGCGCAAACAGACATCCAGTCCTCCGAGCCTGAAGAACTGCCTCTGAAACAAGGGGCTGGCCAGGTAGATCCACCGACACACTGACCAGACATCTGCAGCGCATCGTACCTGCTCTTTGGAGGGCAGAGCCACGCTATCTGGGGAGAGGTAAGGCAGTCGCCCGCCAAGAGGTTCACTGGCTGTACTGTCGTAACCCGAAGTGTCCTCAGAGTCATTGGCTGAGTCCCGGTCAGAATCGGCCTCTTTGCTAACACAGAGGAAGGCCACGCACAAGAAGAGGTTGATAACGTGAAGGTGGGTCTCTGCTCGGCTCCGCCCTGGTCCACGACCCTGCCCGCTCCGGCTCTTATGGCGTGGATATGCCTCCTTTAGGCCTTCGTAGAACTTGCTGAGGCTCTGCGGGCCCTCTCCAGCCCCTCGGGACCCCAGTTCTTCAGCCAGGCCCAAGACGGCCTCCCTTTCTTCAGCATCGGCGCTCTCCAGCTCCTGAAGCACCCCGTCAGCCTGCTGGTGTCCAATGCCTATTATCAGAGTCTCAAACACCTTCAACGCCAAAGGGCGTGTCTGGTCTAAGTAGACGAGCTCCGTCACCTGATTGAGCCCGTTACAACTGATGAAAAGGTCTCTGATCACCCTGTAACAGAAAATATTGGAAACTAAGCAAACAGAAAATGGACATAAACATTACACACACTAAATATAAAAACAGGCAAATAGCAAGACTCACAATTGAACACTTTAATACACTATGCTATTCATTTACTTAAAGGTACAGTGTGTAGAAGAGACCTGCTCCGTATGTAGATATAAACGGCTCATTCTAAGGTAACGAAAACACAACAATCCTTATTTTCAGGTGATTATACACTAAAGAAAACATACTTATTAATATTATATTCCATTTCTGCCAATAGATCCCCCTAATTGTTACACACTGGTCTTTTAAGTATTACCCTTGGAAGAATATAGCCATGAATGTGCTTCTCACTGGCTGAGGAAAGGATTCAAATGGTGACCGAAAGGGTAGATGTGAACTGCACACATTTAAACTCTCCCAGCAATTAAAATAATTGGCACCACTCACTCTAATCTAACGAACTCTGCAACTAGTCAATCAGAGGCAAAGCCGCTGCCACCACACACATACACACACACCACCGTCACACTCCTTCCTCCACTGATTTCATTTCCTCCCGTCGGGTTGCAGATATAATTTCCCCCAGGGCACAACAACTCCTTTAAGTATATTAGTCAACTTCTATTAACATGATAAATGAACTGTGAAGGACACCACACGCTAACTCCTGAACACACCTGCTATATTTGTACGTTTCCAAATTTATATACTGCATTTGCTTTGTTACCTAATGTCTTTTTTGTGTTTATTTTGCTGAACCACAAAGACAAATTTATCTGAATGTGAATCATACGTTTAGTTAGCAAAACAATGTTGACATTTTACCCTTTTAAATTTGTTTACTACTGGTATACACACGCTATTTAGGCAGTGATAAATAATAAATTACGCTATTACAACGCAGGGTAAATTACCTTAAAAGAATAATGTGTCACCTGAGTGAAGGTTAAATCAACATTTGGTAAGAGAGAACAACGCTCTCAAGAGATGTGCCGACATTATACACTGACACACTGAAAATAAAATCACTTTAATCTCAGCATGGGATTGTTTACCCAGTATGTTAAGGAGCTGAAACAGATGTTCACTTGAAGCTCTGAGCCCAGAGCATGAAATGGGTATATTTAATAAATAATAAACTTGCAGATTTTTTTCCCTCCAATTCAAACCCGTTCTCCATCTCGTCCTCTAAATTATTGTAGAGTTGATTAATTCTGCTTTTTCAGAACATTTCCTCTTTTCATTAGTGGTGTGCAAGACCATCAGGGTGACTATCCATTAGCCTGAATATTTAATGCTCTCATCTGAAAAATACGGTGCTCTGTTGTGCAGAAAAGCTACAGGAGCGGTGCAAGACGTCAGAGGATGTGCAGCTTTGTGAAGTTTACTTGTCTTTTAGTTTATCTTGCGACAGCATGCTTTTAACTGTAGCTTCTGTGGCATTATTTAAGCCATTTAGGTGAAGGATAAGATCACCCAAACAAAAAACATCTGTCATATAATCATCTTAACCTTTGTCATTCAATACACTACTGAAGTGTGTGAGACTGAGCCTTTTTCCCAAACTATCAACATTCACATGGCGTCCTCAGAAGGCAAACAAATATAAATGTCCAGCTTGTGTAAATGTTTGAATACACTGAGGGTGCAAATCAATATTTACCTCATTATATCCTATCCTTGTCCTCGCTGACAATAATTTGATCTACAACACTGCAAGAAGATATTCCTCAGACCAGTGTGGAGATTGTCCATAGGGACAGGATAAACATCACATATAAAGTATACTACTGGGCCCTGCTGATTATGCTGAATGTGATGTTTGGAGACATTTTAACCAGCTGACATTTATTTAACAGTTTGGGAAAAGGATGAGTTAAAAGTTATAAAATATATAATTGGTCCACCAGATGGAGCCGTATAGTTTAACCGAGTGAGATTCACCATATAGAAGGAAGGATGGGTGGTTTGTACAGAAGCAGCATCCTTCTACATATCATTTTCTTGTTCTTGCTGTGCGGTAAATGTTGCAATTTGGTTGCCAATGTTTTAGGACATACTGAAAACATTTTTTTTAAATTCATAAGACCAGTTGTACGTTACATTTTAGCAACCACTGTTGTATTTACCTGCGACCTGAAGATTCAATAAAGTTGTACAACAGTGATAAAGCAGACTAGAAGAACTGCCGTGAAGAACTACGGTGGCCAACGCGAAAACGCAAATGTCCCTCTCTAGAGCCAGTTGTTGTAAGAGTACTGTAGGTCATTTGGAGCAGAGCCAGTGCTTAGAGTGTGTGTACGTGGGAAGTGAGTCGTGAAGCAGGAGAGAGAGGGCGCCGGCCCCGAGAGCGAGTAACATTATCGACTCTGGCCTAAGCAGGAAACGTTAACGGAGTTTGGTTTGCCCGTTCTGGGCTACTGTATGAAGATAGCGGTGCGACATGGTGGACTCCGAGGAGAAGACCCGCTCCCTGTAGATATAAACGGTTCATTCTAAGGTAACGAAAACACAGTTGATTATACTCTAAAGAAAACATACTTATAAATATTATATTTCATTTCTGCCAATAGATCCCCCTAATTGTTACACATTGGCTTTGTCCGCTTGATGTTTCACTTTGCTATATTTGCGTTTTTTCGGCGCTGTGTTCGCCATTTTCGTAGCTTCCTCTTGGATGTGTGCTTACGATCTGGCACCTGGTCGCTACGTTTTTATAGAGGTTGACACTCAGAAACATTCCGAACACACAGCAAAATAAGAATATACAGGCAGATGTGTCTCTGCAGATACAGACACCACCACACACTTCTGGTGGGTCAAGTGATGATTGAAAGTGATTATTTTTGTATGAGTCCATATATTGCTTTTAGGAGAATCCTACTCATTGTGTTTAAGTAGAACACCACTCATGCTCTCTGAAAGTGAGATTTATCTGAACATAAGACTTGATGCCTTTTATATAAGCACAAGGACATGAAATTGTCTCTAAAGTGTCTTTTGAAAAGGCTCAGATGACAGAACCACAGCTGTAAAGACTTTGAATGCCAGTCAAACCTGCAGAGAGCAGAACTCCATACTGAATTTTAATAAGGAAACCTATCCGCCCACCGCTGACAGACTGCCTCAAAGCATCCATCCATCCATTTTCTATTCACACTGATCCTGTTTAGGGTCGCATGGGGATTCATCGTATCCCAGCATGCATCGGGAAGGATCCAGCACCAGCCTAGACAGGTCACCATGATTCACACGCAGACAGACACATTCACACATATGGGCAATTCAGTGTTCCCTTAACGGATTGCTTCAAAGCGGAGAACTCAATATATAACTAATAATATCCAAACCAAAAGTAAAAACTAATTAATACATTATTATACCAAATTTGGCAGCATTTTGTTAAATGTGTCTGGACAAATACCACAAGCACCTGCTTTAGTCAGACTACTGTACTCATAACAGTGTTACATAAACAGTCACTAATCTGCCATCTGTCACTCAGTCCACACAGCTGTAATAAATTATTGATTAGCATCAATTAGCAATGACCTGGTGAGACAGATCTAATGACAAACAATGTCCAAGTGGATTAGGTGTCTATTTTGAGCTGGCTGATTATATTTGCTTTATGTGATAGTATAAAAGGATCAGGATCCAAAACGTTTTTCAAAACAACCACCTGCATCACTTTAATGTAATGACTAGGGCTGTCAATCGATTAAAACATTAAATCGTGATTAATCGCACATTTTTTATCTGTTCAAAATGTACCTTAAAAGGGAGATTTGTCAAGTATTTAATACTCTTATCAACATGGGAGTGGGCCAATATGCTGCTTTATGCAAATGTATGTATATATTACTATTGGAAATCAATTAACAAAACAAGAAAATGACAAATATTGTCCAGAAACCCTCACAGGTACTGCATTTAGCATGAAGAAATATGCTCAAATCATAACATGGCAAACTCAAGCCCAACAGGCAACAACAGCTGTCAGTGTATCAGTGTGCTGACTTGACTATGACTTGACCAAAACTGCATGTGATTATCATAAAGTGGGCATGTCTGTAAAGGGGAGACTCGTGGGTACCCATAGAACCCATTTTCATTCACATATTTTGAGGTCAGAGGTCAAGGAACCCCTTTGAAAATGGCCATGATAGTTTTTCCTCGCCAAACTTTAGTGTAAATTTGGAGCATTATTTAGCCTCCTTCCCGACAAGCTACTATGACATGGTTGGTACCAATGGATTCCTTCGATTTTTTTAGTTTCATATGCTGTATCTTCACTCTAGCTTTAAAACTGAGCCCGCTACAACCTAAAAAACGCAAGTTGTATTAATGCGTTTAAATAAATTAGTGGCGTTAAAAAGATTTTGTGTTAACACGTTATTATTGCATTAACTTTGACAGCCCTAGTAATGACAAATAAGTCTAAACGCATTTACAAGCACATTTACTTAATCCAAGAACAGCTTGCAGCTACACATCTTTCTACCTAAAAACAAAATTAATTTAAAACCTCTTTGGCAGAATCCTGAAATGCTGTCCAATACTACAGGGAAAACTCAGAGAGAGTGACAAAAACAACCACTGAAAAAAAGACAGATGACCAAGGAAAAGTAGGTGTTCAAGAAACAAACATCCGATGTAAAATCGCTTACCTTGATTTGAGAAGGGCGGGTAACGTCTGCAGGTAAATGAGTAGTACCTCCACGGGCAGGCACTGTGTGTGATAGCTGCAGACTTGACTACAGACAGTGGAAACGCCCAGCTGTTGGGCATGGTGGGCCAGCTCTACCCCTCTCTGCAGCACAGGGTTGAAGATGTGTGTGTAGAGCTGCCACTGCACTATAGCATTGCCCCGCAGGGTCAGGTGGCACACATGGCCGGCTATCTGCTGGCTCAGCTGCCAGTCCTCACCAAACACTAGCTCTTGATAGGCCTCCAGAGCGTCCCACTTCCACAGCATGTCCTCTGCCCCCCCTCCACTCGGCAGAATACCCTGGGAGCGGTAGCACAGACTGGTAGAAATGGCTGAAGGCTCCCCGTGCTGCAGTGTCTCCTCCAGGCCTGGCAGCTGGCTGCTGTCCAGAGTGCAGATGTTACAGGAAGCCAGCTTGGCTTTCTCTGAGGGTTGTCCCCCACCAAGCTGGTCTAGGATCAGTCGGCCCAAGACGCTGAGAACATGAGACTGGTAACTACGGAGACCTGGAGCTTGGAAGGCATGCAGCAGGGGTCCTACGACTGAGCAAGGGTCCATACAACAGCATATTCCAACAGCCTGCACCCCAGCCAGCACCTGCAACACAGCTGGCCCGCTGGGGGACAGTCGCTGCAGGAGCCGCAGACATTGGTGAGCACAGGCAGCCAGGCAGCAGCAGCGCTCGGGGTAACGCACCGCATCACCATCCATCCCTTCCTTGCCTTCTCCATCCTCTTCAAAGGGGTTGCGTCTAGCAGCCTGCTTGAAAGCCGAGACGGGCAAACCTGACAGGTCTCTGTGGTGATGCAGGAAGTGGGAATATTCACAGCGACGGTGGCGGCGTCTGGCGCACACGGACTGATGCAGCTGTTCCGACTTTGCCTTCTTGACAGCACTGATGATCTTAAAGACCCCTGCGATGAGACCTCGTAGCCTCTCTGAAACCTCGCCTCCTACTTCAGAGTCCCTTGCCCTGCCAAGTCCCTCCAGCCGCAGCACCGTGGCCTCGAACAGCTCCAGGCCGCGGTGCTGGACAAACTCGTGGATGAGCTCCAGCGCCTGGCTAAAGAAAAAAGGGTTGGGTGTGGAAGCCTGCAAGCAACCTAGCAGCACTTGTAGTACTCCCTCTAGTAGCTCTGGCAGCAGTAGCGCTCTGTGGCGATAGCGGGAGAATGAAAAGTCATCCTGGACCTCCTGCAGGGTCTTCTTTTGCCGAGGAGCGAAAGGGTCATTCTGTCTGTCCAAGCAGCTCTGGATTTTGAGGGTGGCTCTTAGCAGGTCTGTCAGACTGCGTCTCAGGCTATCTGGGAGGGTTTCACTCTGACTCACATCCACTGACATCAGGTGCAGGATGGTGCGTAGAAGCATCCTCTGGACTAGTGCGATTGGTTCTTCCGTCCAGCCTCCAGCAAGCTCCTCTGCCCCCGCTCCTCCTCCACCTCCACCCCCTGGACCGCAGCAATCTCCAAACTCAGTCAGGATCTCAGTGAGAGTGGGTACGACACTGACCGCCAGGCCTGGGTTGTGGTTGATGCTCATGTCAAACTTACAAACCTTCTCCAGCAGGGAAAGCAACACATGGCAGAGATCAAAGGGCGAGTTTTCCATGCGGTTGAAAATGGATATTGCAGCTGGGTCTGTCAGGGTTTCAGTGTCCGCCATCTGGGAGCCAGGGGCCCGGGGGTGTGGGTACGGTGCACTCATGGTTTCTGTGTTGGGGTTGGCGGCGGTGGATGTTAACTGGGAGGCCTCTGAACGATGATGCTGACAGCTTACACGGATGGTGGAGCCATGTGACCTTCGGCTCCTCGCACCACCGGGGCCCGGGACAGCTTTGTCTTCAGGGTTGGCTTCCGAATCTGAGGTAGAAACCTGAGACTTCCGAGCATCCTTTACAGAGTATTTCTGCGCCGTCCTGCGTGACCTCCGTGACTTCCAGGTGCCACTGCCGACACGGGACCTCTTTCCAGAGCTCTGTTCATCTGTCGCAGCCTTCTGTCCTGCTCTGAGAGGGGCGGCCTTCACCTCCCGGCTGAGGAACACCTCCAGTAGGGACGGCAGGGTGAAATCTGTCAACATAAAGAAATCTGTCAGTTTTATTCTGGACATACTGTACATGAAGACCTACATACCAAATGTACTTCTAGACCAGTTGTTCTCCAAGCACTGTGGATTTTTAATGCGTTCTGTGACTTTTTCTCTCACCCTGACCCGCCGGAAATCCCCCATCAGAAACTCATGTGCACTCGCACTTTGACTCTCACAGACTCACTCAATAAAATCTATTCTGAGGCAAATTACATCACTGGTACAGGGGCAAGGTAATGTAAAAAACATTCCAGTCTAAAATATGTTATTTTATTTTTTTTCTCTGCAACCATCTTGCGTCCCCATTGGGGGTCCCGACCCCCAGGATGAGAACCACTGTTCTAGACATACATACTGTTATTTTTGCGTCACACCAAACTTAAATTGTATACTGAAGTCATATTGCATTTATGTCTGTGTATGTCACATTTTAGGAATTGTTTTCTTTTTTCAAACATAAGCCATTTTAAATTTCCAATTTCCCAAAAAAACATTTTTTTTTATGTAAGATGAGTAACATAAAGCTTAGCTGCAGCCATTCTGTTTGTTAAAACACACTGAGTGAGTAAGAATTAATTAGAGTAGAAATGTCTAGGGTCCATGTTAGATTGGATCAGCAGTCCTGTACTAAATACCGGTGTCATCCTGAGGTCACAGGCCTCTGCAGCCACTACTCTTCTCCTGTTGTGTGACTGGCTGCTTATGTTTGTAACACTAAGATTCAACATAATGGACACATTGACTGCAACGATTAACAACAAGTCATCCATTTGCACTGTTAAGCAAGTCAAATACATTAAACATAAAAATGAGTCATTCGACATCACAGACGCTATTTACAGTCAAAAGCAATGTGCACACATTCCACTTCCTTCACATAAACCCTCCAAAGCGAATGCTGAAACATGCTTAACCTTAATAATTACGTAAAAGATGAAGCATATATATAAATAAACAAAGTTAGAGAACATTTCTGGCCCATGAAATGCTGTCTGCATTTCAGCTCGTCTGTACAAACGATAAGAATGTACAGTTTGCAAATCACAGAGAACTGTAACGCACAGCACATTTTACACTCATAAAATAAAGTATGTAAATTGAAATCATTAGTTACAAACCAGGAATAAGAGGCAGTCACATGCCATTACAGCTGCGCAGTGTGACGTATGTGCTGTTAACATCAACATTAACATGAACAAGTAATAGAGTAAGTCTTTGTGGGTACTGACCTGGGGCTTTTTCCTCCTGCACAGGGATCTTCCAGACCAGCGGTAGTAGAGACAGCAGCAAAGTGAGCAGCTCCTCCCGGCAGGTCAATTCCTAAGAGTGCAACAAAACACACTGAGGTTACCAAGAAAGTTTCCCTGCCCCTCTGGTCACACTCTGAAGTCACACCCAGACACTCCCATCAAGATAAACTCTCCATATTCAGGACAAATGTCCCTTTGTGTTTCGCTACTTTCAACATAGAGAATTTAGCTATTTTAAGATTAGCTTTGTATCTGAATTCAACTGTTTTACAGAAATATTTTCATTCCACGAGATATTTTTTTGTTTATTCGTGTGCATTTAGTTAGCTAGTTATTAGTTAGTTAGTCTTCAGTGAAATGTGTCAGAGAGCAATGTAGCATCTACATGACGGCCTTAATTCCAAGACCCTGGGGATCTCATGTCTAACCAGGGCATACCTCACAGCAGAGAGAGAACCAACTCCTTCATGTGTTAATTAAAAACAATCAACCTACACAATTGGCAATTTTCTTTTCATTGTATAATGCATTGTGCAATCATTACATGTTGTGCAGTTTCTATAAAGTAATGGGTCTGTCACCGTTGTGCTGTTTATGCAAAGGCTGCCAGAAATGACTGATTGATGAGTAACTCACTAATCAAGTAGGCTTTTCGTTAGATACTCTCTTACTCTAACTCTGGTTATTTACATTAATACTTTTACTTCTATTTAATTATAGTTTTTGGATACTTCAACTATAGCCTGACCAATATTGGATTTGAGAAGTTGATACTTTACTGATATCGGTATCTGATAGCAATATATCTATTGACTTTATTTTTTCTAAAAAGGCAACAAAGAACACCAGCTGGGATCGAACCGGGGATGTGGCGTTACATAAAAACACAAAACCGACCAAACTTGTTTTTTCTACATACTGAGCAGGACATTTTATAGTGTAAAAATTAACTTGTCAGGGCTCACTGGTGGACACACTGTGCGATGGTAACACAAATTACCTCAAACCTATTTTGGCATTTCTGTACTGACATTTCTTGGCCAACATGTACACTGATACAATATATCTTCAAAAAGTTAATATCGGCAGATATATGAGCCTGGCAAATTGATTGGTGTAGCTCCAACTCTAACCACCTCTCACTGTAATTATACAGCTTTTTATCTGGTTGTAGCCAAGCATTTGCAATTTGAATTATTCAGTTGATGATTTACCCAGAGATGACAGTTGCCTGTCATTTAACACTCAGTCAGTTGGAAAAAAATATACAAATATATAAAATATATTAAATATCCCTGACATTTACCCCCCAAAATTTGACCATTATATTTTATGTTTCTTTTACATAACTATAGGAATACTGGTTATGTGTGGACATTTTTACGAATGCAATGAATAAGAGTCTTATGTAAGGAAAATCTTACTGAGATGGACCTGAGTCATCTAAACAGAGTCAGAACTAAACAGACAGAGACCAGGTGGCACAGAGTGGGAGTATTTAACAGCACAGTGGAAAAAATCCAACTCAAAATACATTTTCTACTTAAATCAAACAGAACATTTATGATTTGAAACCATGTTTTGCAAACCACAAGTTCATACATACCACAAATAAATAAATGTTTACAAAGAGTCTGGTTTATAAAGCATCTCTGCCTGATTGTTACTAAAGGCTTGACTCCATTCAGGCCACAGCTGACGCACACAGCTGGAGCTTGTGATAACACACTAACTCATGAATGCATTACATTTCTGTACTGAAGGCTCCCATTAAAAAGAGAAAATATAATGAATGTGTGTGAAATTAGCTGTGAACAATACGAGGCCACAAGGATGCTGACGCACAGGGTCACATTCATCACATTACAATATTTCATTCAATAATGCATTTGTTACTTCAAGTCAGAAGATTATAAAGTTTAGAAACCTTCTTCTTTAAGAGACTGTTGGCATGAAAATAACTGAACTTGGTGGTGATCCCATCTTTCACTCTGGAGCCTAGAGACCGTTTCAGAATAGATCATTATTTACATTATGTCAAAAGCCTGTTTATTCACTGAATTTCACATGATCGGCATCAAAGCACTTAGGAGTCATTATGTTTTATGTAGGTTGACATCCGACTCTGCAGCGGCACCATGTCTGACAGAGGGAACCATTGAAGACAAATGCCAAACCCCAATGCTCAAGGTCATATTGTTTTCAACTTTATCCTGATTTCTGACCATTTATGTGCAGCGCTGAAATTGTCATGTAAAAGCCCCATAATTCACTCTGGATAGGAGCATCTCCTAAATTGTTACTTGACCCAAAAAACACTCACAGATCAGATCAATATATAGAAACACAGAGTTCAGTGTAGCCAGGGCTCTGCTGGACCAGTACTAGGCAGAGGAAACACTGGGCTCTGTCAGAGCTTGGTGTTAGTTAACAGAGCAAACAATACCTGCTTCTGTGAGGCCATTCCTATCATTTAACATGAGCACCTAAATAGAGTGCTCACAACTCAGTGTCGTAGATAGGTGTTAACAAACAGAGTGGCTACCTTTGACCTTCATGGTACAGTATATTTCCACCAATATTGTGCCAAACCAAGTCCAAACGATATCTGTAAAAGACATTTTAAACGAAGAGTAATACTGATATATTTTGTGTATTGTATGATTAAAATATCCTTAGTGCTGTTCTAAATGGATTTGCATATCAGCATCAACATCCTGCGTACAACAAAAGCAGAACGAAGAGACCAACTTGGGCAACGCGTAGGCAACGCACAGCTCATTTCCTCTTGAGATATGACCACCATGCAAGCTGTAGTAAAACCAGCCACAGATTTAGAGAGGTAGCCTAATCGGCCACTACACAAATACAGAGACAAGATTGTCCATGTGATGGTTTAATAATTGGGTAAAGTGTCTGAAAATCAAAACAGGCAATAGGTCTGTACCAAATGTCTTCTCGGCATAACCCTTACAAAATCCTCAATTTGAATAAAGTGATTCATCGGATAAAATTAGTTAGTCTTTTATTTATTTTAAGTCAACTTTCTTTAATGAATATAACAAAAGTGCCTTCCTTTGTGTGCAACAAGCAGCAGAGCAAACAGTTTTATGACTACAGTGAAAATGTTGTTTTTGAAAGGCTAAATGCAAACAAATACGGATTAAAGCAGAATATTTTGTTAGATAAAAACATGTTGTGAATTTTGGACTTTACAACGCTCTGGAGTTATTGGAAATGTCTGGATCACACAAATCGGAAACAATCCTACGCAGCCGCCACTGGAGTCTAATTCTAAAAATAGTATAATACTAATAATATCAGTTTAGCCTGATCTTTATCAGCAATTATTCAGTACAGCCCTAGGGTTTTGTCTGATCAAAATATCATCAACTATTCTGAAAGTTATATGATAGTGCTGTCAACTGTTCTAAATGGATTTGCATATCAGCATCAACATCCTGCATTCAACAGCAGCAGAACGAAGAGAAAAACGTTCTGCCATCAATCAGATAATCAAACAACGTGTGGGCTCTGCAGAGCTCATTTCCTCTTTAGATATGACCACCCTGCAAGCTGCAGTGACACCAGCCACAGATGTAGAGAGGCAGCCTAATTGGCTACTAAACAAATATAGAATTGGGTAAAGTGTTTAGAAATCAAAACAGGCATTCAGTTTCTCATGTCTGAGGTCAGGTACAGTCATGAAAATATAAGCATCTACTAATGTGGAAAAAAAAACTGACGACTTTTCACTGGTTTTATTGCGCTGTGGTCATCAAATACCGCTTTAATCTTACCATATGATGTCTGTCTGATGTTATGTTTGCATAATCTTTGTTTCTTTTATCACGTGTTTGCATTACACTGTATATCTCTATCGCAAACTCTGTCTGCAATTTCCTTTCGAGGAAAAGAGATTAGTCGCAGCAGAGGTTATGTAGGCTTATGTGCAAAAATTTAAATTTGCCATGCTGATATTAAACAGCTGCATGAAAAAAAGGTTTAATAGATTCATTAAAACATGAGTCAGATTTAAAAACTAAAAGCAGTGGCCTAAAGTGTAGTGTGAATATTACTGAATTGAACTACAGTAGTAGCATTTACATAATTTTATGACAATAGCTGCAACCCCCATGGCTGAAACTACAGTTTAAATGCACATATGACTGTATGATGCGGCCTCAAGGAGAAGAATGCTCATCTTGATGGACGTTTTTCATGAAGATTAATTTGTGGCCTTGAGCATCCTCACCTGGTCAATGATGGCGTCCAGGGTGCTGAGCAACAGGAAGCCCCGTCCCCTGACCAGGTACTCTCCCAGTGCCACCATGTGACTCTCCTCCTCGTCTTCCTCCCGTGCCTCTGCTCTCTGGGCCACCGCACTGCATAGTTGATGCACATCAGTCAGGAACTCTCTCGCCAGTGTGTTACTGGCTCCACTCATGTCTGAGCTGCAACAGAGGAGTTAAAACATCATAAGACGGTGGCACAATCAAATCTATATACAAGCACTCAAAACTACTATGTGGGATTATGAGGTCGTCCTTCATTAAGAGAAACCAATAGGTTGTCATTTCCGGGTAGCTGCATGATTTTTCATTTAATACTGTAAATATAAATGAAAAGTTGTGAAATCATCTTTACAGACTTTAAAATTCCATAATAACCTTTCAGCATATTGTAATTCAAGTGTTCTGAGAGAAAACTAGACTTCTGCTCCTCCTCATGGCTCTGTTTTCAGGCTTTAAAAAATCTAGCCCGTGACGGGAGACTTTGACCAATCACAGGTCATTTTATTGAGAGAGCGTTCCCATTAGATGTGCTCCGGTCATGTGACAGGAACTTGGCGTTCCTTCACCAGATTTCACAATGGCGGCGGCATCAAAAACTCATTTTACAGCTAAAGTTCGCGAGTAATTGACAGCCGGCTCTCATAGACGGCAGCTGGAAAGCGGACCTCAGATCAGCTCTGACTGCTTGTTTTCCTCCGGTATGTGAAATCTTGCAGATGCCATTAGGAGCACCGGAGGACACAGAGGAACATGATTTTTTTCAGGTTACCTGTTTCATGTACTCATGTACACTTAAACGGATGTTGATTTTTTAGGTGAGCCTTTCTTATAGGTGGTTAAAATGTGTTTCTCTGCCGTCCCCATCCACAGCAGTACATTGCTTTGCTCCAGTGCTCCTGTCTGTTTCTCCAAGCTTGGGGCACGCCGACCGTCCTCTACTGTAGGTAATACACCTACTATGGATAAGTACCTCATACAACCCCACTTCAAAACACCCAAACTATCCCTTTAATAGAGCCATTCTTTGGCAATGAAAGTAAAGTAGAAAGCTGAAGTTATGGAAGTAATTTTAAGGAAAAACAGTAAGTTTAGAGTTCACCTCACATTCTAAATAAAACATAATAATCACACTACTGCTGTGATACTTGAATGCATATTAAGAATTTGGAAGTAGCAGCCTTTTGTCTATTCAGTTTTAATGCACACTTTATGGAGATGGATTGCTAAATGTGAAAAAAATAGTTTACAAAAATAACAGTTTAGTGATTTTATCTGTAATTGTACTAATGTGACAAAGCTGCAGTTTAATCACATCAGTCATTCTGTTGGGGTCAATAATCTAATGGAAATGCCTGGATACCAACTAAGACACAAGTAAAGTGAGATAAAAGAAAAGAAGCCAACTCCTTCAAAAAGCCAAAGCATGGCGACATCTAGATAATCGTGTTGTTCCAGTTCTAGACCATAATCTGGAGGACTCAACACCACACACACCTCACATCTGTCTCCATTCACTGTTGAAGATACACACACCCTTTACAGGAAGGCCCCAATTACACAGCTCAACAATGAATTTACCAACATGAATTTAAGACATCAGGACTGAGCCATAAATAATTCCATCAGACAGTAACCAAATAACTTAGTGCTACATTACCAAACCTACTTACAACATAATAATATAATACGTAGAGAAGTGCTAGGTTAATACAAACTACAAGTATTTAATTTAAAAACCAACAAAGACTAATTCCTGACTCTAGCCTCTGTAATATACACGTATAGTCGTTCTCATCTCACCAAATGTTACTGGTTTCCTCCCAGTCATCTTGTGTTTGCTCCAAGCATGACTGTAGCTCTGCTGGCTGTATCTGCATACCTCCTCACACGACTGCTGACTGAATTTTCTGTTCTGCAGCACAAATTCCATTAAATTGGAATTTCAAATGGAAGCTTTCCAGATTCGCAGCAGATCAGCGTATCACATGAAAGCATGTGATGTCACATGGCGAGGGGACTGGCCTTGGGAATACTGACGAGCCCCCAATGCCCTGTGTAAGACCTCCGTAATCAACCATCATTCACAGTGACGCCCTTTGTATTCTCCACTACAACAACCGTTAAGGGATTTTTTTTTTATGAACAAACAGGTCTACTAAGAACAACTAGAAAAAGCGCCAAAAAGAGACAAGTTAGGTTTGATAAAGCATAGAGTACTCTATCTATTTACAAGATGAAACCCATATTATATTATTTTATTATTTATTTTTTATGACTTTAAGTTTATTGATTTCAAATTTTTAACAACACAAAACCACATCATAGAAAAAACACCTGAACAGAATCCCTAAACAACACTAGACTGAAGAAAGAAAAATAATAATAAAATAAAATAGGTGAGGATTGACTAATACTAAAAGATAAATAAAAGCAAACAGACAACAGCAAAATATTCATAAAACTAAGGCAAATCAAAATAACAGTATTAACATGGCATGTTGTTAAGTAAGTTATAATCTTCTACTAATTTTTATTCTATTCGTCTCTTATCAAGATTGCAAGTTTCTAAAAAACACGCTAAATCTGTCAACACGTACAAAATTATGTACAAAACATGTTTTTATTAGATTTGATGTTAACTCTATTATTTGATTATTGCAGCAGCTGTATTCATAGTTCTTGAGACCACGAGGTTTTCCAAAAAATTATTTGCTAAACACGTTATGTAATGTTTCCACTCTGAAGAGATCATTTTCAGGACATTTGCACCACTGAGGCCTGAATTCTACCTCTGTTAAGGAGTCACTGAACAATATCTACGCCATAGATACATAGGACATGATTTTTAGTCCTACAGAACCACATAAGGAGCTAATTTTCTCAAGCATAACTTGAGAGTTTACATGAGAATTTGGTCAGAAGAGATTATGGACGAAGAAGCTGGTCTGAAGTTGCTAGAGGAAGGAAAAGGATGCAGCCTATACATGCATTTATTTGCTACTTTATGTGGTGACATTGCAAACATAGTCTTATCAATATCTGGATATTATAAAAGAAAAGTTGAACCCTACTGACCTGCTCTTTCTTATACTGAATTGTCCTCTGAAAGAACAATGCTATTACAGTGTGTCACTGAAGAGTATTTAGTGACACAGTGTAACCTCAGTTAAAATTCAACCTCACCATGATAATTCATCTTTAGTCTGAGTGAAACATGTCTCTCCACTGAATGGAGCTTATTTAGGTCACAGGTCACTCTCACACAGGCTAGACGCACATCCAAGAGGCTTTGACATGCTATGCTAGGTTTGACTTCTTAATATGTAAATGCTACTGTTATTTCTAATAAAGCTAGTGTTTGTATTGCATTATCTATTTATTATTTCGGACACTATAACTCTTGTTTTGTTTGTTATTATTTTGTATCTGTTTTTATTTATTATATGTTCGAAATAAAGTCTTTCATTCATTCATTCATTCATTCATTATCCAACACACACATACAGTATAAGCCTCAATAAAAAAAGCTAGCTACGAGAAATGTGTTATGTATTATGTGTTTTTATGTAAATATTATATTATATTTCTGAAGTATTTCACACTTTTATCAACATGGGAGTGGGCAAATATGCTGCTTTATGCAAATGTACGTATATATTTACACAAATCTATGACTAATATCGTCCAGAAACCCTCACAGGTACTGCATTTAGCATAAAAAAATATGCTGACATCATAACATGGCAAACTGCAGCCCAACAGGCAACAACAGCTGTCAGTGTGTCAGTGTGCTGACTTGACTATGACTTGACCAAAACTGCATGTGATTATCATAAAGTGGGCATGTCTGTAAAGGGAGACTCGTGGGTACCCATAGAACCCATTGAAAATGGCCATGCAAGTTTTTCCTGCTAGTATAACATGGTACCAATGGATTCCTGAGGTTTTCTAGTTTCATATGATGCCAGTATCTTCACTGTTGCTTTAAAACTGAGCCCACTACAACCTAAAAATCGAAAGTTGCGTTATTATCGCATTAACTTTGACAGCCTTAGTAAATATGTTATTAAATTAGATACAATGCCTTCGAAAAAAAATGACAGCCGACATATTGACAGTCCAGGCTGCATCGCCAAGAAAGTTCAGGAGAGGATAGTTTTGTCAAAAATATTGAAGTATCGATACTGAATATTTGAAATATTCAGCAGTATCGATACACAGCTACCAGCTGCGCTTTCTGCTCTCTCTTTTCTCCAATAGCAAGTTGACACACACACACCGCTGTTTATCTTTAAATAGAAAACTAAAATTTGATGCCCTCAATGTGTCAATTTTTCCCTGTGGTATCAAAAATGGTATTGAATATCAATATTTTTCAAGGTATTGTATTGAAGTTAAAAATTCCAGTATCGTGACAACACCAATAGAGGATAAAACAATTAAATAGTTAAATAGTCACTCTCCCTTTGTGTATGCTCTGAATTTCGTATTGAGCACCTTTAAAACAATGGATAATATTCAAATATTGTCTGGGTTAGCATGGCTCCGGTTCATATAAGAGTACATCATACGGTGTCTTGAACCAGGATTCCTGTGTGTATAGTGCACTGTTAATAGAGTGTCAAGAGCTATAATGATTTCATGAAGGCAAACATGGTTTATCCGAATGACTAACTGCATCAATATATCTAGTTCTACTGCAAACAATGAGAAATTAAGTGTGAGCACGCACAAGATATTCATCTTGTGCGTTTTTTTTTTGTTCTATCAATTTAAATCTGTCACTAAGGACTGTGATGAGTTGTGATGCACATTTGTAAATGACAATAGAACACATCATGATAATGGATGATTTAAACTGTTTTGTTTTTATTGCGGGCTCTGATTGATGCCAGAAGCAAAGATGAACACCTGTTCAGATGAGCTCCACAAATCAACACTGCTTTTAAAGTTTCAACACAACAATGTAATTAATATCAATAAAAAGCCTCCAACATTACCGATGCTGAAAGCCTTCTCATTTTCAGTGTAGCAACACTTTAACTAACTTACAAACTGATAATTTAAAAAAAAAAAAATACAATTCTAACATCATAAATTTGCAAATCTACAATAAAAGAAAAAAAAAGTGTGGATATCAAACTTAAAGAGAGTTTACGGCAGTGTAATGACTTGCGGATTTTGTGTTTCATTTCTACAACATCTGTTAGCTAAGTGCTCAATTATCGCAGATAAAAGCTCCAAAAATGTAAAAATATGAAACCCTCACAGAGCGAAACATTAAACTGCCTTAAGGTTGTCTTTAAACAAGGACATTAAATCAGGCATTTTAACCGAAGCCCCATTCTAACTAATCACTTTTCAGCTGAGGGAACATATGGCTCACGAATGCTAATGCACTCACTTAATTCTAGGTAGTGTGTGTGTGTCACTTATTTACAATGAACTGAATACAAACAAGAGGCACTTGAGGTGCTTAATGTCTACAATTTTCCTCATCAATATGGAAATCTATGCAGCAAGGTACTCCGAAAGGCTAATGCACCATGATTACATAATGTCTGCAACCTCTACTATAGTGGTGGGACATAAAAATGCTGAAAATAAATCACTTCTGCAGTTACTTTCTTTGTTAAAGAGCAAAGTTAACTGTTTGCAGTCACTGTTTGCCCACTATACCACTGAGGAAGTCATTGTCATTGAGGTGTTGATTTAAAACCATGAAATCTTTGAGGCTGCTGTTTGTGATTCCATTATAAAGCATGGTGTTACCCACCCTTAGTGAGACAAAAACCTCCATCACGGTACAGTTAAAGATGTTAAAATAAAAATGAGACCTACCAGAATTTCAGTGCATCTCTGCTGTTGTTGGGGTGGTGCTGCACATAGTGGAAGAGACAGAGGAAATTCTCCAGACCCTGAAGGCTGACCTGATAAGAAACAGATAAGAAAAAAGAGTAGGAAGATGATTACTCACATGAAGAAGAATTGAAATGAAAAATGCACTACACAAAAGCAATAACCTTTCACTTGATAACCCATTATGACATTACTCTCAGTGATGTTATGTTTTGAAATCAATGGTACAGTCAATTAGATTGTGATGTAACAGCGAGTAATTTCATTATGTGGAACTCTTGCTCTAATATTGATCAGGTCAAATACAGTGCTAAAAGTCAGTATATTTTATTTCTCCTCTCCAACATCCCAATACAAAAGTACTGGAACCAAAACCATTTGTTCTTACACTCACTTTTTCATTAAAATGACAAAAATAATTCAGTTGCCAGAAGCATAAGTCATGTTTAAGATATTGCATTTATCTCTGAACAAACTCACCCAGTCATGTTCAAAGTAAAGGCTCATTGCTTTGAACAAGAGTCCGGTGGACAACACGACGATATTTAAAAATTTCTAATCACAATCTGCAATAAAAAGAACAGCACTGGAGAATGCCTGAATCTGGGGAAACAAAGACCATATAAAGATTAGATCAGCCTCGCCACAGTGCTTAGGTCTGAGCCACACTATAACGCAATCAAAGAATCTCTCACCACCAGAGCTGGCGAGGCAATCGGGACATTCTTAAAAGTGAGACAAGCCAGATGACCGCTTTTAACTGCATTACCGGTTCCAGGATAGTGTGTTAAAATCTTCCCGCCCAGCAGACATGCGATTCTCTAAGCCAGCATCCTGCCTTCCCTTACACCAGCCAGGAGCTTGCTTTACTCCTCTGCTAATCTGACACCACTGACTGGAGTCATTCAGGCAACGCTGATCCTTGACTGATGTGGCTGCGCTGAGTGTCTGGGTCACAAAGCCAAAAGAATAGATACCACATTACCAGTCACATTACACTCAGTCTGACCTACGATGGCACTGACAGGATGGAAAAAACAACTTGTTAACCAAAGTTAAAGGGCTATACCGTTTTATCAATAGCATTATTATTACTATAAAGGGATGCATACAGAAGTGAAGTCTGTGGGTTCACTACAAATCTGTTAAGCTGGTGAGCTTAGTACGCACATTCAATGCAAGCTCTTTTCAAATTCAGATTGAGTCAGGTACCAATACCTAATCTTTTGACCACTAGTAGTTCAATGTGTTTATGATTAAATTAAGAGCATACAATTGTTTATCTAGCCCTTATCGTTGCTAATTTTGCACTTGAAGTGCGCTAGATCGAAGCATTTCACTCTAAAATGTAGCTAACAAAAGGGTAAAGTGCATTTTCTCATATTGCAATATATATAGCAGAAACAAATGTCAGTTTTTTTCCAACATCGTGCAGCCCTAATTTGTACATTAACAGGGATAGCACAGCATGGAAGTGAAAACAGTGCTCTGTTTATTTTAATGAGAAAGTGCAGTGATAAAAATATGTTGTTACTAAAATCAATGAATAATCGTGATAAATATTCGTGATATCAATATGGATCAAAATAATCATGATCATCATTTTGGCCATAATCGTGCAGCCCTACTAGTAGTGCTATGGAGCAATGTTTGTACAAGTGGGTCCCCATTTTGTTTGTATCATGTCTGCACAGAAGAACACACGAGCATGAGGGCAACGTGGTACACACTCTTGGCAATCATTAGTAACGTTAGTCTACTGATTGACAATTGGTGGCGATAGCGCCGAAAGAAGGATTGCACCGACTGGGAAGAAGAAGACCTGCTAGCAAGCAAACCAAGGAGAGTTAAAAAGAGGAGATGTCACAGCTTTATATAGTGTCATATCATTATACAACACATGCGCAGTAAAATCTGGTCTGCACTAGCCGAACGGCTCACTAGCTGGTGCACGATCATAGAACATGAGGATGATGGATTCGTTTCACTGAGGCATCTGCAGGGAGGGTGTCAAAAGTAGCCTATTTTATGGGTGAGAATGACAATTCTGCAATTATTAAAAAGATCTTTAATAAAAACCATAAACAAATGCTTTCTATTTGAAAACGTTCTATTGTATATCAGCCACCATCCATTCGAGTGTACCCAAAAAGTTCTGTCATGCCGAACGCACCCAAGTGGACACTATCCCTTTATTTCTAGCGCCGTCTGCTGTATCCCCCCCAACATCGCAGTTCCAGTTACCCTGCGAGTGTGTCATACCCCATAGCTCAAGACCGTGTCCTAGCCTCCATTCAATAGCTTTGAAGCAAACAAGAATATAATCAATGTAGGGTTTAAAGTATTCAAAACATTGGCTTTACAAATGTTTTACGAGGAGAGGAACACATTCAATATAGACCTAAAGAATACACACAATGCGTTATGGTGAGAAACACTGAATGTAAACATAACTTTTGTTTGCTAGAAAACTCCATAGAGCACCTTTAATTCCTCTTATTTTGGAGAAAATATGCATCAACTAAACACTGGCACTCAACAGCACCACCACTTTCACCAGCATTAGTTTGCACCCTTGGATTCCCTACAAAATAATAAAGCTTTAGTATAACTCCATACATTCACAGTGATATGTCACATTGACACCACGGCAAATCATTTAGCTGCATGGACGCTGATTTCGACATAGACTCTAATCCTGGAATCTAAAGCAGAAAGTGACAAATACAGAAAGCACGTGACATAAAACAGCCCTTTAAAGAGTAAATGTGGCTTCATGTACAATTATAGTGCGTTTACTATTTTCTGTGTCTTCTTTACATGCTGTGTCTTCTTTACATGCCCTAAAAGACATATCCATAGCTAACTATGCATTGTATCTGTGAAACTGATGTGCCTACTCTCCATGACTAACAACACAAGAGGGAACCTTTCAAATCGGTTATTCAGGTGTCTGCAGTTTCGTCACGACTCTGCTTTTGCTGCTAACCGTCGCGGCGAGGACGGGGACCGAGGCTACTCTTCTGGCAAAACCCAGCTCTGTTGTATAGATACATGGTGAGTCAGCTTCCTTCCTGTGTCACAACTGTCAAAGCAAGTTTTGTGTTGCTTGTTACCACTATGAATCACATTAAAAGAGCTAGCAAATATGCAATATAACATGGGCTAAAAGATGAACACATTAATGTCCTAAAATTTGAAGTTGCAGCAGGTGATGATGATGGTGCAGATTTGACCACACTCACCAGGGTCAAGGAAGGGCAGAGAGGGTGACACTTCAACAGCTGAGGCAACAACCCACCCAAGCAGTGAGGGGATGGGTGGGGAGGTAGGTGGATGGGGGTCACTGCACACCAGGGGTCTGGACAACATCACACGGGGGAGACGGGAAGAGAAAGAAATGCATAGGAGAGACAGGAGAGGACAGGGGTAAAACAGAGCTGACAAGAACATAAAGGTGAAAGAAATAACTGCAGCAACAGATGAGAGCAGAGATAAACAGAGGGAGGAACCGGCAGGAAATCAAAGCTTCAAGGTTGCCAAAACTGTTATTAGTTTAATAAATAAGCCCTGGAGTTACGCTGGGGCTGTGCACTCAGTCTATTAAAGTTAAATCTCCCAAAATGAGCATCTAAAATGACTTGATTTGTCCTTGTGTTATCAGTGTATCTGTTGTGGCCGCATTCCTCATATTGGAAAGGGAGACTACGTGGTTCTTGATGACACTAATTTCCCAGCAACAGGGTTGTTTTTTCCCTCTGAGGCTCTAATCCAATATTACAATGCACTCGGCACAAACCAGCCAGGGTGATTTGATAATGGAGAGACTGCCAATACTGATTAATACAGCTTGGAGGGGAAATCAACAGCTCACAAAGCCCCGAGAACACATTTCTGTAAGCAAAAAAGAAAGCGTTGACCTTTCCTCTGCAGTGATGAACTTCTTTATTAGCTCATTTGTCATGTAGACATACACAGGCTATCTGGGTAGTTGAGACAAACGGCTACCGATTTCACTTATTGACACTTGTATGTTAAGCTGTTTAGCTTTTATGCTATGTTAGCTATTATATGATTTGTTCTATATCATATTAGTGATGCAGACCTGCAGGCTGCCTGGCCAAAGAGAAATTATCTCATGATAAGAATACACATTTAAGTTGGATAATAAGGGAGACACACACAGCATAGATTCATCAGAATTGAGGAAAAAAACAACACTCTTTTAATAATATTTAACTAATACTTTATGCTCTTTTTCTTGCCTGGTCCAGGAAGGTTAGAGGTCAGATTCAGCTACATAACAGCATGCCTGATGCGGACACTTGCTTAAGGAAACCTCAGAAGGAAACACATTTGCTCACACTTGCTTCGTTTGTATACACCAGACTGACAATACATCATCCGGAGTAGGCTCGCATGACCACGCCCCCATTTGGGGGAAAACAATCCAACGTTCCTCATAGACGGTAACAGCGTAAAGAGAAGAAGTTGAAACATGTATCTTAACTTCTACTCTAAACAAACCGGTAATACTATTAACGCTATGCCGAAGAATTGCTATGTAGTTGGTTAGCTAACGTTAGCTTGAGGCTGCTGCAGTAATACAGTCATACATTAACGTTATAGCAGCATCAGACTGTCGTCTCCAACTAAATCTCAGCCTGTAGATCAAACAGTTGGCTATTAACAGGTTGGTTATTTAAAGACACTTAGCCTAATGTGATTCAATCAAATATGTATAGAAGTCTGGATAAGCAATATCTGGCCACTGTGTTAGACGGGGGAAGACTGAAGGGACATGGCGGCAATCAACCATCATTTATTAATGTATCGTGAACGCTCAGGTTCAGGCAAGGTAGCAAAATAGTTATTAGACATGTGTATAAAACAAACACTTGTTTAACAAGAGATGAATGCATACAAATTTGTCAAAATTACAATCCAAACATACATCAAATTGCATTGAAGTCTATGAGATCTTTGGTTTTCTTTCCCCCAAAAGGGGGCGCGGCCTTTTTGCGAAGTATCTGTATAAGCCAGTCTGATGTATACTTAAGTCTCTATGTTTTAGCTTTTTTTTTTGTCAGAGGGTGGCTTTATATGAGAGGAATACAGGTTTGAACACTGAAAGCCCAAGCAAAGTTTCCATAATGGCTCGGACATGGTGGCCGTGACCTGTTTCTTTTATCCAACATAGCAATCATGGGAGGCCTAGTCATGGGAGTCTGATGGCTGAGTCACCCACACTGGTACAGACTTTCCTCTCAAGCTCTCTTTGGATAATTGGGTAGACTACAACTTGGCAGAGGCAGTGAAAGCGATGTGATCCTGTCCTCGTGAGAGAGAAGACGTGGGGCGTTGGTTATGCAATGTTTTTTTTCCGGTTTGAGATCCCTACTGATCTAATTTGACATTTGGGTGATGAGCATCATGAGGAGCCCCTAACGTTCCGCATTTCCTCACAAACTACTACAGCGAGAGAGCAGAGGCGCTTCGCTTTTTCCACCCATTAAGACACACAACAAAATGTCAAGAGGCTACCATCAAAAAGCATGTTTGTGTTTCTGTCAGTGTCAGATCCACACTGTCACAAACCGTGACCTTTATTCGAGCATAGCCACTGTGCAGGAAATGAAAATATGTCCCTTTCTGTTTCTTTGTTTTCATTACAGGGAGATTGAAAGTGCAAGCTTGGTCAAAATTATAATCCAAACAGCCTGCTCTGGCCTCTCTCTTCCCTGGTGGACTGAGAGACTCTGTTTTTGAGGAAGAGTCCGGACTTAATAAGATGCCACTGAGTGGAAAAAGCTGGGACAGAGCAATGGTTGGACTCTGACTCACCCCAGAGCTACAGACATGAATTATTCATCCATTCAGCCAATCGGTTGGAACAGCCCTGGAGACCAGAGCGAGTAGGAGTTTGGTTGAAACTTAAGAACGGAACAATAAATGCAGATGTGAAACAAGTCCTGTGGTCAACCAGCAAACCTGAGAATGCAACTTCACTTGAGACAACATACTAGAAATCACACCGAATAAGATGATCAACAATCTTTGGCGAAAGTAGTATGATTATCACAAGACATCATGATCAGAGCATGACTGCATGCTTTTTATGGTTGGACCTTAGCACTTTCAATTTCACTCTAAGAGCAATGTCATGGTGAATTCACGAAAAAAAGTCAGAGTATTAATGGCAAATTACTGTGCAATAGTTGAAACGGCTTCATCACACGAATATGTTGCCAGATATGTTTAAAATTAGTAGGCCTATAATTTCTAGTGTATGTATTTCAGGACTGGAACTTATATTGTGGTACATGTGATTTTGACACAGTAGGAGGAAGACTATCTGTGCGTTCCAATACCCATACTACCATACTATTTAGTATGAAAGAAAAAGATTTAGTATGTCCCAATACGTAGTATGTCAAATGCAGTATGCCAAAAATGCCAGGATGTCCAACTGCATCTTGCAGTATGCAAGCCAGCATGCTTTTCTGGCTATTCTGACCCACAATCCTCTGCACAGCGGAAGATACGTCAATACGGCTCAGTCTAGTTAATATAGGCTTCATTCCAAATCGCATACTTTTTCTTTTTACTTCAAATTTCGTGCTACAGAGTGCGACGCATATGAGCAAGAGGTTCAAAGTTCAATGTTATGACAAAGTAGTATGTCCCAATTGTATGCATACTGCATGTAACAGTATGTACTTTGTGAGGCCAGCTGCAGTATGTACTAAAAGTAAAAAGTATGTGATTTGGAACGTAGCCTATGACTGGTTAGAGGTAACAAGTTATGAGGGAAGACCTTTTGGTGTGAAACTCCCCCATCACTTGAGGTTAGGCAATACTAACCCTGAAAACATGTGGGCTGAGACAGCTCCAGTCTGATTGGTTGGTTTTTCCATTTTAGGTTACAGTGCTTTAGAAATTACTTATCTGAAAAAGTCCCATAATTCTCCAAAAATGCAGTAAAGTAGTGATTCTCAACTGCTAAGACTTTACTACTGTATGTCCATTGTTGTTTTGCTGAGAAACAATACTGCCTTTAGGCTATACATAATAACACAACTCACATATTAGAATAATCATGCAAAAAAAAATGTGCTAAACTGACATACTTTATGCAGATATAAGGTAGGCCGTTTAATAAATGTTGGATATATGCTAGTCAACATCATCCAGTTTTATTTTACCAGACTGCTGTATGAAAATGACTAGAGAGACCCATTAATGCAGCAATTATGCTATTTTTCCCCACTTAACTGTGCTCTTAGTTACTCAGATGTGGAATATGATCCATACACATTATCATTAATTGCTTAGATAGCTAGAGCAGAGCATATCACAGCTGACCTTAAAGCCACACAAACTACACAACATAATGTCTCTGATAATACAATCATGGAAATAATGTACACAGCTTTTACCAAAATAACCGATATAAGGAATGGTGCATTTCATATTGTTCAGTTCTGACAAGCCAAATAATGAACTTTGGGGATGCAAAGCGCTGCCATCTTTACTCCCTCTTTAGTATTCACTACATTTCGCCTATGCTTTGCTCGACAAGTTTAATCTTCTTTAGACAAGGATTCAGGGATTTACCACAGAAGGAATGTAAAGCACAGAACTGAGCTTAGAAAGCTAATGGCAAGAAATGTGGGTGGAATATGTGACCAGGGCTGTCCTAATTCAGAAAATCACAATCGGCTTTACACAAAAGTATCTGTTGTTACAGATTAAGTGACAATGAATGTACAGACAATGGACATATGGCTTATAAACATGACGTCAGAGTAGCTACAGAACGATACTTACATAGATGGGTCCATCACCCTGTAGAAAAATGTCTTTTCAAATGCAGGGCAGGTCATCCATTTTTATGCAAAAGCTAAATTCAATGAGAGTTAGCATTAGCCTGCAACTGACTGAATTTAATATAAGAGTGAAGCAGAGCCAGCAGAGATTAGTTAGCTGGTGGAGCCCCTTGATACCAGCAGACCAGAAAAGTGAAGTGTTCCAAACACCACGCTTTGGTGTTTGGAAACATCCTGTTAGCTCATAATGAAACTGAACAACACACAGCAACAAAACCTGGGCTCTTGCTTGGCTCCTGGCCGGGTAACCATTCTACTAAATTGACTCTGCTCATCAAGATTCAGAGAGATTGGGCAGAATGGAAAGTGTCCCCACTGATACTTTTATGCAAGTGTGCCTAAGGTAGATTTCCCTCATAGTTGAACCCACTAATACGGTAGTTTGGCTCCATGAAAGGAAGAAATTCTAAAGAATGGAAAGAAAAGGCTTAATGCCTCAAATCCTATTATACTGAAGCTATAATGCAAATACGCTTAGTCGCTTACCTAAAGTAAATGCTACAGTTGATAATAGTGGATTTCGTATAATGGTGTATCTAATGTGCAGTAAATATATAGCAAGTAGGAGGATGCCACCAATGCTCTGCTTTATAACCAGAGCTAGGCAGATCCACCACAACAGTTTGCTCCGTCCCTAGATTTAGATTTACATTTTTTTATAGATTTTATTTAGGAATGCACCGATACTGGATCGGATATCGGGGCAATACAAACTCAAATAGCTGGATCGGATATCGGTGACAATGTGGCCAATCTATTCAGTTCAATTCTATGTTTATATACTATATACTGGTATTTTAATTCCTGTTTAAGTTTTGACAAATCTGTTGCTGCATTAAAAAGTTTTACACTTGAATTGTAATTACTGTTAATTTTGATGGTAAAAATGGATGGTGTACGACTTATTATCTTAAAAATAAAGAACAATTAAATGTATTTATTGGTCACATTTTGTTTTACAAAGTTAGGAAAGCAATGTTTAAGTCAAGCCTGATACCCAAAGCCCAGGTTTCGCTATCGGGACTAAAAAAGTCGGATCGCTGCATCCCTAATTTTATTTATTTACACATACAAAACAGGTACAAGTTCATATTACAAAAACAAAAGTGATGGAGAGGTGCAAAAAACCCAATTGTAAAAAGAGAATAAAATATTAAAAAGGATGGTAAAGAGAGAGAGAAGAAGAAAATTGAGACTATGGTTCACTTTGACCTAAAAAATAGAGGCCGTATAAAAAATGTAATCTTTTTATGGCATTTCTGCTTTTTCAAAAAACTATTAACTGCGAATGATTGTCAAAACAGGAAACAAAAAGAGGAAAGTATGGTCAAACATCAGGTCAAAGTCAGACCCAACCCAATGAGCCATCAAGGCATCCCAGTTCTATTACTGTCCTTGGTCATTGTGCATGTGAAAAACTAGCAAGAGATTAATCCTGATAGAAATGCAGATGAAAAGCAGAGAGATGAGAGACAAGAACGCAAAGAATAAAAGATGAGGAGGGAGAGGAGAAAAAGAGCAAAGCTGCTGTCACACTTTTTTGTGGTATCTTATTGATTACTGCAGGAGAAGGCGTCTTTTTGCCCTCCACATTTCACTGTAAAGTGTGACCACAGAATTGGATACAGAGCAGCAGGGCCGAGTCTTGCCGTCTGGTGGGCGTTAAGACAAGGGCCTTTCAGTCGTTGGACCGTTTCCATGATCACTTAATCATGTTTACCTGCAATGACTAGCAGACGCCACAGATGGTAGGAATGTACAGTATAAACTTGTGCACTGATGGGATTTCCAGAAAGAGCTGGAGAAAAATATAATTTGCAAGCAGTGCAACAGCATCCATGTGAGTGCTGCAGCCTGCCACTGTTTGTTCCCATCAGATTCAATCAGGAGGGAAAGCTACATTATCAGCAAACCGGAGAGTACAGCTGTGCTCACTAACCATCTTTCTCTGCATCTCTCACACACAGACACACACACACCCACGCACACGACGCTTTGATCACTGCAAGGGTGACAAGTGGAGGAGCAAACACAGTCGTCCCAAGGGAGCTGTCACAACATAAAGTGACATAAAAAGTTACCATTAATAGAAATGCAGAGCCTGCTTGGTGCAGTCCAAGCGTTAGTATTACTATGACAACTGGGAACAAGCCAGCACCATTTCTACAGCTGATATCCTAATGCACATGATTAACAAAAGAAACGAAGCATATACACACCATTTCCAAGAATGTAAAAACCCTACAGGGTTTCTCAGCACTCGTTAGCTTTAAAAATGATAGCAGGTCTGTCTTTTAAAGACGACTCACACGTGATAAATCAAAAATAATCGACTAATATAATGGCTAAATCACCCCATCTGTGTGTGTGTGTGTGTGTGTGTGTGTGTGTGTGCAGGGCAGATCACTCAGCCTGCAGTCCGATCCTAATCCAAGTCTCGTGATCTGGCTGCTGTTAGTTCTCTGACAGCAGGAGGGGGGTGAAAAGAGCTGCAGTGGCCTGACAGAAATTTAAGAACCAACGCCACTCACTCCTAAATCACTGACACGGAAACAAAAGTGTACTTGCACAACACTCATAATGAGCAATCTGTGGTTTACACCTGCCTCCACCTCTGTGAAGTGACTCACTGATAGTCCTGCTTGCGCTTGTGCTGTGTACAAGTTACAGCTTTGGCTCTAAAAGTGGCACCTAGGGACCGCCAGGAGGATTCAAGGCATCCCATCCCGAAGCAACGAGGGGAATCATGTTCTACCACAATGGCAGAATGACACGTACTCAACGACTCTCAATCCTGCAGTTACAAAATATGTCATATCTGAAGACAAACAATCTTCCCCGATTCTCAGGAGGAAATCTTATAAAAACAGGCATCTGTAGTGTCCTGAATGTCTCTATACAGATGTTTCATTTGAAGTTTTTTGGGGTGTTTGAATTAGTTAAACAAGTACAAACACTTATATACACTTGCTACTTTATCTAAACTTCACATACTGTTTTTCTGTTAAAGAATGTACTGTATATAGAACAGAATTAACATGTGTGTCTTTTTTTACTGTCATTTTCTACAGTCGTGCAATAGCCTCTTCTAGTTTCATAATCACTCACTGTGGAACAGCTGACGCACAAAACAGAAAGTAATTTAGGAAGCTTGAATACAAGGAGCTGACTAAAAAGAAGGTCTCTTGACAATGTTTGAAATAGTTGGATATTACTTAAAGTGATCATTTGGAATCAAACTAATATCCAGCACTGTTTAGACGCAGTAATATTTGGATTATGGTGTGTCAAATTAAAATTGTAAACAAACAAGAAACCCTCATGGAGAAAGGAGGAATGAGGGTATGTTTGTTCACATACTTAAGAAAACTACCATGAGTGAGCAATAATAAATGGACTTATGCTGTATTTGAAGGTATAATCTCCTATTTTCTAATTCAAATTAAATACAGTATGTGGCAAGTTCAAATTTGACCCGTTTTCAAACTTCATTATATCATAAATATTGGGTTTCGTTCATCTAATTGTCCCAAAATAACATGGATGAAAGTAATTCATAATTTCTGGGGTGTTTTCTTACTCAAACATGAGGTATAATTTCATGTAAATGAGGTATATTGACCATAAATTACAAAGTGTAAAAAACTTGTGGTAATGAGTTGGAATGAAGTTAGCTAAAAAGGTGTCATTATGTGCTGCCATTGGAATTTTTTTTTATATTATAATATTCATAATATTCTGACTAAACTTTGACATATATCCATCTGTGATAATCCATCAACATTATGTTTCTCTGATACTAACTATAGTCAAAATTATTAATAATTTCTGCCTTTTTTTTTTTACTCAAAAAATGAGGTTTCATTTCATGTAAATGAGGTGACCATAAATGACCATACCATAACCATGACCATAAATTACAAGAACAAGTGTAAAAACGGAACGAGGTTGGCTAGAAAGGTGTAACACAGAATTTGGTGATAATTTATAGTTTATGCTTCATAAACCGTCAAACCAGACCAAAACGTGCAAGGTCGACGGGAAGACAATAGGAGGGTTTAACAATGATGCAAACAAATACTGTTTATCCATCAAAATAAACACGATATACCTGACTGTATCTTCTAGGAGGCTTTTTCCAGGACTACAAGGCAGTGGTCCAAACTAAAAGTAAGCATCACCTCCATCCTACAGTAAGTGTAGTGTCCGCCAGCAGTGCCTACCTGCAGATCCACTCCTTGCAGTCTACAATCCATGTACTTTTCCCACGCATATGACAGATCCGTCTGCTGTGGACTGGCCATGTCGTCCACAACTCCCAGGTACAACACCAATCAGGGCGTTGAGGAAGTCAGGAATGACAAAAAATCTCTTTCTGGTGTCCTCCCAAATCCTCCAGGTGGCTGAAAGTGCCCCGGACGAAGCCCCAAATGTTCTCCTGAGTCATTCATAGCAGCTTCATGATTCACTGCGCTGCTTTGCCACTTTTTAAATTGAGCTCCTGCAGAAACAGATACACAAAGTGTGAAGGGTTAGCAAAACACACAATCAGCAGTAGCAAAGCCTGTTTCGCTTTTGTTTTTACCCAAGCACTCTGCAGTTGATTATGACGCACTTTAACCTGACTTGAACTCCAAACTTCACGACGAGCTCCACACACACTGTAGCATAACCAAAACAAACCGGAGTGTAGCAGTGCACTGAGCTAGCTAGCTAGGTATCTGACAGAAACAACCTGCGTCAAATCCTCAAGCAGGTTCAAGCAACCCATTTCCGGTAGGGGATTTTGTTTCCAGAATAAAAGCATCTAACAGTGTTAAGATTCAAGATTCAAGCCCTTTATTGTCATTGTGTAGTACAACGAAATTAGATTGTGACAATCCCATAGGTGCTAATGAAAAGATAATACACTAATACAAAAAAGAGATGGTGCAATATAAATATAAAAAATATAAGAGATAATGCAATATAAAATATAAAAATACAATATGTATATACATATGTAAATACATGATCATGTGGAAAACTGATATATAATATAATGGAGGTGAGAAATATGATCATTTTAAAAGTAAATCATTATAAATCTAAGGGCCACAAACATAACTCCTATAGGAATATATTTTGAGAATAAATGTGACCATACAAACATTTAGATATTTTACATTTTTACAGATAAATCCGCCTTAGACTAGTAATTTGTTCAACATGACAAACTAATCCTTGCAAGGTTAACTTTGGCGCCACCTGCCTACATCATATATGTATTTGTAATTAATAGCAGAATCTAATTATTAAATAATGTTTATAATAAAGTCATTTTCAATAATTCTTTAGGTAAATATTGGGGTAATTTGGCAGTAATTCCAAAGAAATTTCAAATAGGTTACTTTACTAATTATCACCTAATTACCATGAAATTTGCAGACCTGTAAAATGAAGTGTCACCATATATTTAATTTAGGCTTTAGAATTGCTTTTTAAAAATAATATTTCTTAATAAAGGAAAACCTGTCTGCCATGGTGGCAGGTGAACTGTAATTTCCACCTGCTACAGACAACATTTACCCTGTTATTTAACAGGTGGCAGGTGCTAATTTGATTCCCTGCCTCCAGGACGACTTATAGATTTTAAAGGTCCATTCAGTCAAAATGCTATTTCTGTCCAAGCACTTTTAAAGGTTTATTTCACCCAAATACTTTTTTTTTTTTTTTTTTCTCTCTCTCTCTCTCTCTCTCTCTCTCTCTCTGTCTCTCTGTGTGTGTGTGTGTGTGTGTGTGTGTGTGTGTGTGTCTCTGTGTCTCTCTCTCTCTGTCTCTCTCTCTCTCTGTGTGTGTTGGTAATGTAAGGTAAGGTAATGCAGTTCAGCTTTCAACTCTGCCAGCTGTACATTTCATCTTCTAGGGTTTTCAGCAGTGCAGTGCATTTGAGCTTCAACATTTTTAGGCAAGTCATTTCACATTTCTGCATTTCCAGCAATGCTTTGCAATAAATTTCAGCTGTCAGTATTCCCACGCATTTTCAGCAGGAAATGCATTTTCTAGTTGTTGTTGATTTACACTTTTAATTGAATGTCTACACCTCCAGTTGAGGACTGAACTGATTCTCAGAAAAGTTGCAGTTAGTCTTTTATTTTGAAAGTCCTGCTCGTTAGCTGTGTAGCTAATGTTCTAGCTAGCTTGACAACAAGAAACAGCAGGACAGCTCGATAATTACAACCATAATATAATGTTTAATACTCTACTAGCCTTAGAGCCGATAAACCTAATCTTTTCAACAACCTATCTCAATGAACAACATATATTTCCCTGTATTTTAGCCGCGTTGCTAACAGTAATAAACGTTAGCTGTTGTTGCTCCGCAACCGCTGCAGCTGTCAGATACTGTGTTAGCAGAGAGGAGCGAACATTAACGACATTTACCACAATAAGCAGACTATTAAAGGCATTAGCGACATCTTAATACACAGTTTAAAGTGGGATTAATTCATTTTCATACATACCTTTCGTTTCCCATCAATTAAAGCCAGATAATGCTGCTAGCCGTCCAGCAGACACTGACTTATACTGTGTGTGATTCTGCCCTCAGCGATGACTACTAGGCTTTGCCTTACAATAACGCGTCTCTGCTTTAAAGTGACCACTTTGCATATATTGAGGATGCATGGGCAAACCATCAAATGTTCAAGGTTTCCAATTAATGTGATTCAAAAATAGTTTCCACATTTATATATATCACAGACTATGAATAAAAATATATATATATTATATAATATTCAACACTTTGTTTATTTCTTATGTAGAATGAACTTCATCAAAGCAACACTTTTGAGAAGGAAAATAATAATTTATTAAAATCCTAAATACACCCTAAAGCCATTATTTTGGAAATAATTGCATACTATTATTTTACAATATAGTTCATTTTATATATTTAGTGTGACGTGTTTATACAATTAATATTAACTACCATAAACTACGTAATTGTTGTTAATTTACACTTTTCATTGAAGTCAGGGTCTGAAATTAACCTTTTTCCTCACCTGCCACTGTGGCAGGTCACTGAATATTTCTACCGGACACTCATTTTTTTTTGTCTGCCACTTCTAAAATCTAGGTTTTAAAACTGTAAACACTGACTCAGTGATACCAGGCTGTAGAATTATGGAATATATCATGTAACCTTAATCCATGACTATATTTGGCAACACTTCATTTTACAGGTCTGCAAATTTCATGGTAATTAGGTGATAAATAGCAAGTAACCTATTTTAAATTTCTTTGACAATCAGCGATGACTACTAGACAGTCCCATACAATAACCGCCCCTTTGCTGTCAACGGAGACATATTTTCATTTGTAGGTGCTTCAACGTCTACATTTACCTACTATCAGTAAGTAGTAAATCAGTCTTTTGGATGAATTCTTATACAAAAGACTGATTTATCCTTTTTTTATCTGTGTTAAAACAGGGTACAAATAATCCTCGCAGACTCGTCTGAGGGTCAGGATGGCACATATGTGTTAATAAGCGCTCACAGCCGGTGACCCGCCCACTGACTTCTGTTCTGCTTCTGATTGGATGACTCACAATTAAATCCCCATCAATCAAAGCGTTGCGTTCAGGAACGGTGGTGCGTTTGATAACTCTCTGTAAATCAGCAAATGGGTACCTTAAATGTCCCATATTATAAAAAAGGTGAGATTTTCATGTTTTTTTATTATAAAGCAGGTTTAAGTTCTATATAAATACTGTGAACTTGTCGAAACACTCAATCCACAGAGAAATACACACAACCCGTATTCAGAAACTCTGCATTTGAAACAAGCTGTCAGGATTTCTGCCCATTCGTGATGTCACGAATTTACAATATTTAGACCCTTGACATAATTTTAAACATAAACATGTGTCCTAGTTTATTCCTGTTTGCAGTGTATGTGAATGTCATCAGCTGACAGGAAGTACACATGGACCCAAGCTGTTGCCTAGCAACGCAATTCTGTTGCAATTCCGTCAAAATGCGCTAAAACGGAGCATTTCAGACAGAGGGTAAATACAGGCATATTCAGGCAGACAGTATGAGGAAAATAAAAATGTTTTGAACATAACAGCATGTAAACATGGTCTAGTAGAAACACAAAATACAGGTATGAACCTGAAAATGAGTACGGTATGGGACCTTTAAATACTGGTAAAAAAATAAAACTGGTAACCCAGTTTAACTGTGCCCATGCAGTCATTGCTTGTTTAGTGTGGATACAGTTCTGATCTGAATTAGCAAATTATATAATATGATAAACATAATATATATATGCATGCAAAAAAACTACATAGATGTGATTATCATAAAGGGCATGTCTGTAAAGGGGAGACTCGTGGGTACCCATAGAACCCATTTTCATTCACATATCTTGAGGTCAGAGGTCAAGGGACCCCTTTGAAAATGGCCATTCCAGTTCTCCCTCGCCAAAATGTAAGCCTCCTTCCAGACAAACTAGTATAACATGGTACCAATGGATTCCTTAGGTTATCTAATTTCATATGATACCAATATATTCACTCTAGCCTTAAGAAGGAGTCTGCTACATCCTCTTAAAGACAGTAATGTCGGTGGGTTTGATTATAATTTTTTTAGGGGTCCTGAGATGAAATTTAGGTGTGCTTGAGCACCCCTAAAAAGAGTCTTAAATCGCCCCTGAGATGTTTTAATATTACATATATAAACCACCACACACAATATTATTGTGTATATATATTATTATCATTTGTCTTATAATAAACTGGGTGTAAGTCAGACAAAACAAACAATTTGATGACATCAGTTTGGGGATTTAGAACATCAATAAACTTTTTTTTCTGACATTTTATAGGCGACAATATTTTTTAATCAATTAATTAACTAATAATGAAAATTTTGTTGCAACCCTAACATGAATGTTGTGGTTTCAATAAGGTTGCAGCTCATGTAAGTAAATTAGACCATATTCCGAGTTTATCTAGAGCCTGTTAATGCACCACTGACGTAGGCACGTGTCTCCCTTTTTGCAGCAGCATACAGACTGTGGGGGTGGCAGCAGCATTTTGTTTTCCTTTATATCATCAGAGCAGAAGCGTCATACCACTGCCACTTTGCATTTTGGAAATAGCCCATGATGTGAGCACAACAATCCAAATGTTTCTTGAGGTTACTTGTGAAGGAACATGATATCATCATTAGTTCAAGAATCAGTCAAGTAAACTTCTATTTAATGAATTAGAAATACATGATCATGTGGAAAATTGATATATAATATATAAAAAGGAGCTGAAAAATATGATAATTTTAAAAGTAAATCATTATAAATCTAAGGGTCACAAACATAACTCCTATAGGAATATTTTGAGAATAAATGTGACCATACAAACATTTAGATATTCTACATTTTTACAGATAAATCAGCCTTAGACTAGTAATTTGTTCAATATGACAAACTATTCCTTGCAAGGTTTACTTTGGCGCCACCTGCCTACATCATATATGTATTTGTAATAAACACTACCTACCACACAGTGTCGCTATTATTACACTAGAGCCACAGACACAGCAGACCAACATGTTAGAAAAAAATGTTTATTCTTTTGCTGCCCAGCATGTAAACTCATCCCACCAGCTTGTACAGACACTAGTCCTACTCCACAATAATACTTCCATGAGATAAGCTAATCCAAACATGCCACAGTGTAACACAACCGACATGAGATGACGTCATGCATCGCTGTGATGAATTTCACATTAAATTATGTATCCCTTGAGTTTTATTCTCAGTTTATGTGCACTCAGGAAAATAATAGTGTTTATATTTACAATTCTCAATGGTCGACAGTTGTGATTTTATAAAGGGAAATTTAAAAAATGTAGATAAGCATAACACTGAGCAATAAAAGGCACAGTAAGTTCACCTCTGGTTTTCAGTGGCATTTTCAGCAGCTATAGTTTAGTAATGCTGAGTGGCTCCTAATTTGCGGTCAAACAGTGTCAACTCAGAGCACAGCCGCCTCCTCTCAGTACCCGCTGTCTCTCTCCACACAGCCCACACCCACGGCGTTGCTGGGACATTTGCAGGAGCGGCCGGTAGGGGTTGCTAAACAGAGGTGAGTGCAGCCCCCGTTGTTCACAGCACAGTAGTTTTGCCCTGGAAGAAAGAAATATATACAAACTCTTATTAATGCAGGACATCCCGGGGCGTTTCTGTAAATCATAAGCCACCGTAGCAGGGGACGGCAGGAAACAGTCTCTTCACTGTTTGCTCAACAGATATATACACACTTAAATGAAACATGTAGCAAACTCCAGATGTCGGAGGCCCCTCTCCCTTGACTCCACATTCCCTGGCTTTATGCGTGCAGCCTTATCTAGCGGAGACGACGAAGCCTGGTGCTGCACTGTAACATCAATCATTCCTTCACTTAATGATGAATACTAGCTGCAGAATCCCTCCTGTTGCTTTCACAATTCTTCACAGAGGTCACACAACTGGGTTGCTAGGTCCTGAAGAGTAAAGGGAACGGATAATAAGGCTGACTCAAAGGTAACCCCCAAATGTACAAGGGTCAAGCTATTTCTAGGAATGGCTTTAAGAATTTTTTTTAAGAATTCATGAGCAAACATTTTAAGGGGAATTCATGAAGACCAAATGGCCCCTTATGTTTACCTGATGGACACTGGGCATAGGCTGTGGTGATCCCATATATCTTGGTCCGTTTCTGAGGCTGGAACTCGTCTGACTCCTTGCCAGAGCGGAGGTCCACGGCAACCACGGCATCCCTGTTGTAAACACAAGAGTTTAGCAATCTGGGACCGTCCCATCTTGAGAAATGTTAGAATGCCTGCCTCCCCTGTGTTTTGTATAAAGTCTGTCAAGAATGAGTAAGGGTTAGGTTAGCTTTCTTAGCCATAACTGACATAGTTTTGTGTACCACCCCCACCACCACCTCTCAACCTTCTCTAGCGAGGCTACACACAGCCCTGGCGAGATCAGAGGGAGGCCCTGGGCAGGTCACTCACAGACACTGAGGCTGAGAAATTGCAAGCAGCTGCCACTTTTTAAGATGCTTCGTCACCCCACACACACACACACGCACACACACACACACACACACACACACACACACACGCACAAATAGACACCCCAACCCCCGCATTTTTTCAGCGGCTAACATACAGGATCAGCCGCATGGAAAGAAGGCTCCACAGTGTTCAAAGTGGTCTGCAAGAACATCAAGGGCCCATGCTTGAAGTGTGGGGAGCTTTTTGACCTCTGACCTAACCTCTCCTTCCTCTACTTTGACAGATTCTTACATTGCACAGTGGACCATGGATAAAGGCTGCATTATATCCTTGATGCTATAAAGTCCAGTGTGTACTAATTTAAAACTATCCAAATTACATTAAGGGACACAAGAACTGGCTAAACTGCTACCACTAAATTTATGTGTAATAATGTTTAAAGGGGACCTTTTATGCTTTTGTGCTTTTTCCCTTTTCTTAGTGCGTTAAAATCATTTTTTGTGCATGTAAAAGGTCTGCAAAGTTACAAAGCCTAAAGGCCCTGACACACCAAACCGACGGTCGGCCGTCGGACAGTTTGGGACTGTCGGTGAGCGTCCATCGGCCTAGTTTTTGCTGTGTGTCCCGCACCGTCAGCTCTAGCCTGATTCAGCATGTTGAATCAGTGGCAGAGCACGTCGGTGAGAAATATCACTCCGATTGGCTTTTCAGCTTAAACGAATCAGTGCATGAGAAGAGAAACGGACATGAGGAAAGCGAGCAAATGAGTAAAATCAAGAGGAAAAACACAGAAGGCTCTTCTCATTTTTCATCTTCATCTCATCTGATCGTTCCAATACACGGATATTTTCACAACGACATGGCCATCTGGAATGAAGCTAAGTGGTTACTGAGAGTAGTGTGAAAATGGTCGGCAGACGCCGCTTTATTTTATGTACGTATCATAACAACGGCTTGTATATTCGCCATCCTCTGTCTTCAGGTTTCCCTTTTTGAATGACAAATGCGGACTACCACGACCTACTGGTGTGGAGAGTTATTTCATCTCACGTTGGCGCAGAACGTAAGTGGTAGTTGGCCGTCGGCTGTAGTCTTTGCGGTGTGTTCAAGTGCAACTTTTTGGCCAAGACAAAGGCGACATAAGACGACACAACAGGCGGCCTTTGTCGCCACTAGTTCCTTGATGTCGGGTTGGCGTGTCCCCAGCTTAAAGTCCAGGCCAAAGGGAGTTACTCTCCCCTACAGAAACACTGCTCCAGAGCTGCCTGAAACGCCTTACTTGAAATCCTGCGTTTCCTTCTGTAACATGGTGATGTCACCAAGTAACACATTTGCATAACAGCTAGTTTGGCACGCTCTCAAACAAAGCTAGTTAGAGCGAAGCTGGAGTGGAGTCTAAGGAGTTTGGTTCTGTTGGTTCGGGGTGGGGGCAGGAGCTCAAACAGAGCGTTTCAGACAGAGGGTGAAAAGAGGTGCTGCAGCACAGCCGGTATGAGAAAAGTAAAGCATGTCTTGAACATTAAAGCATGTAAACATGTTCTAGTAGAAACCCAAAATACAAGTATGTACCTGAAAAAAAGTATAATATGTCCTCTTTAATAATTGTGTAGACATTACAGATACAAACATAAAGTATTCTAGGATTTCATTCATTGGAATACTAAAGGTGGTTTCTTTTACTTACATCCCATATGTTGTCATTGGATAAAATTGTTAATGGTAATATAAAAAGTCAAACCTCCGCCAGTCAGTGTAGTAGATGTTCTTCCCAAAAGACGTGATTCCAAACGGGTACTGAAGCCCCTCCATAACCTTCATGCGGTCACCGTGGCCAGGATGTGTGCACTCCATTTTATGTGTGCCTATAGGCGAGAGATTATTGCTGATGACAAGGCAGACATAATTTCATAGATGAGTCATCTGTCTGAAATCCACAGTACCTGCATCTGCCCAACAAAGCAGAGAGCTCTGGGAGTCGTAAGTCAAGCCGTTAGGCAGGCCGAGATCGTCTTTCACCAGCACCCTTCTGTTGGATCCATCCATGTAAGAGGTCTCGATCTTGGGGGCATCGCGGTTCCAGTCGGTCCAGTACAGATTGCTGTTGTAAAGATAGGTGTGGAGTCAGTTCACTATCAAACTCAACCGATTTTTAGATCAGATCTTTTAAATAACTGGTTATTCTCCTGCCAATATATTTGATTCTTTAACAGTAATCGAAGTTGTTGCGACGCTTCTTGTGAGTACCGAGGACTGACAAGGTTTGATTAATGTAATAATATTCACACAAACTACAATGAGATGTATATTTACAAAGATTTAATGGAATAGTTTAACTTTTTGGGCTTATTCCACTGGGCAACCTCCGGGTCTGAGAAGTGAAGCCAATGCTGAAGTTCCTTAAACTTGCATTCTTTCTAATAACCAGCAGGGGGCGACTCCTCTGGTTGCAAAAAGAAGTCTGATTGTATAGAAGTCTATGAGAAAATGACCCTACTTCTCACTTGATTTATTACCTCAGTAAACATTGTAAACATGAGTTTATGGTCTCAATCGCTAGTTTGAAGTCTTCTTCAATACAGCATGATGTTCATTTAGTAAATTATGGTCCCATTTAGAGTCAAATAGACCATAAAGCAGGGGATGCTTTAGGGCGTGGCTACCTGTCTTGTTTGTTTAATACATGGTGTAAAAATGTGTAGTTTTATGTGGTTTAGATATGAGAGTGTTATTCATCTTCTCATATAACTCGTTGCAAGAAAAAAAATAATTGTAATTCCCAAAATTTTGAACTATTCCTTTAGATGTGTACTGCCTAATGAGAACAGAGAAATTAGTTCCTCAGTGATTGGTAGTCGGTTAAAGTAACAAGCTAGTAAAGTGTAAAAGTTTTATGTAAAATGATACACACCCATTGGGAGGGTCGGTGATAATAGCACGTGGGTTGACGAGATCAGTGTCTATGATGACCCGACGCTGAGACCCGTCCAAAGAGGCCACCTCGATGCGATCCTTCACAGAGTCCGTCCAGAACAGAGTTCGTCCCAAGTGGTCGATGGCGATACCCTCTGGGCTGTCCAGATCTGTTGAGAGGATACATTTTGAGTCTCATGATTCTGACAATGAAAGAATAACGGATAAAAGTGAACACTTACCTGATCTAATGATTGCGGTGGGCTCTCCCCCCTCGATGCTGGCCTTGCTGATCGAGGGCGACGTGATTTCAGTCCAGTAGACCATTTTGTCCACACAGTCATAGGCCACTCCGATGATTACCTTCTCCTGCGGATGGGTCAGCAACCAACAATCTTTGAAGTGCACTTTATTCAAACAAGACTGGTCAGAGATAAAAACACTAAGCAGATGTGTGGGGTTTTTTCATACATTAACGTCTAGACATGAATCCAAACAAACAGAGCCACACACTGAGCAGCTCGGCCAGGCTTTAGACCAGCTGCTCTGGGAAACCAGCGTAACAAGAAATGCAGATTGCAATTCCAAAGGAGTCAGACTGATGTTAGTAATTAGCGTGAATGTCACCATGTGCCTCCCATAAAGTGCAAGCACTGGATGCGTGAAGCAGATGGGGAAACGGCAGAGCTAGAATGTAAATCTTATTAGCAGCAAGGCAGCAGCTTGTGTGAGAGGCTGAGCTGATGTTGTATACATGAATGAGAAATCCAAACATACTGTGGCTTTTTTTTATAATGGATTTCTCTCGTATAATCTGAATGATCAAACATACCAAAAAATCCTGACTTCTGCCTGAGAACAGTTGCTATCCTCTTAAACTCACATCTTCATTGTGAAAGATTTATTTACTCAGAAGTGCTTTTTGTACAGCTGTGATCTTCTAAGATCGTATCAGCATTTGTCATAAAGCCAATAAAATATTCCCTTTTATGATGTGTCATTACACATAAAAGAAAAGCCTATTAAAATGTCTCAGAATAATGTTGGTAATAAGAGAAATTAATTGTAGGCATGTTCACAATATCCCTTTAAAAAGAGAAAAATTAAAAGGACTGTGTACGTACGTTTTTACACACATAAACTTTTTTTATTGCCAATATGTGAACAGGTTGTAACCTAACCTAAAAAATTAGACCTTCCGCGACTTTCTGGGTTTCCTCTATCAGCCTGTAGACTGCTTTTAATGTGAAGAATACTCAACTTTCTTTATGGGGAAATCCAACGGATGTGACATCATGCACGCTCGTGAGTGCCCTTATTTTCAGCTCCGCTACAGGGCTAAATGTGCAACGATAGCTAACATTCGGTTCGAAATGGAGTCCACTAACGCCAACGCCAACGACCAGCCCCCACCACAACTCAGACTCCAACACAAACTCCACGGAAGAAAAAACAAAGTTCTATCTAGTGAAGCCCGTCTTGCAAAACAGGAATGTGATCGACGTCGGGGGGAAAACTAGGATCAGCATCGGCCGGGCCTTTGATTCATGAAGGGACCTTCGTTTGGTAAGCTATATCACCATATAGTGATATTGTCCTTTTAGCTAGTTAATGTTGCTCACGTTAGTCAAAATGATGCCTGTCAATCACGTTCAGTCTCTTGTGTGTCGCCTCACTGTTTTGACTGATGCTCGCTCGTGTCTATGTCTACGTAAGCGCGAGCAACAGGACGCTGACTCTCGTTGACTTAACGGCCACATGTGTCACTGTTAACAAACAATTTCTGATTCTTACATCTAGCCCCTTTAACATTTCCTTTCTACAAGATATTTAGAGAAACTTACAGGGAGATGGAGGATGACCTTGGCATCGTTCTTTTTCATATTATAACCTTCCAGCGGGACGTGCTCTATCCTGCCGCTCTGGGCAAACAGCAGGTGTGTTCCTGGAGGCAGTGGGTGGACATCAGGTCGAGGGGTGGGTCCAACAGGTGGTGGCACACCACCATGGTCGATACCTGCCAGAGACAGACACAGTTAAACAACGGAAATGTTTTCTTGTCAACAAAAACCCTCTTCAAAATGTAGCTGTAGATGTTTGGTGCTGCTCATTGGTCATGCATATTTGGTCCTTTCAAAACACAGTGTGTGACACTGTGGTCCCTTGTTGTCAAGCATATGAGATCTACTCACACATCGGTCTGCTGCCAGGCCCAGAGCGAGTCCCAGGGATCTCCTGCCCGTTTCGGTCCACGCACCAGCAGTGTCCCATGCTGCCGTGGCACTGCATGGACTCATAGGCGCCGTTCTCGTCACACGTAGGGATGTACTGTCCGACGGGAGGTCGAGGGCCCCGCGGACCAGCCTCCGTCACACCCTGGAGACTGTCTCTATGGGTCTCACATTGTGTTTTTGTCCTCTCTGAAGAGTAAAATAAGAAAATATAAGACACCCTGCAACAATACCACAAACGTATTCATGAACTCATTTATATCTCCTGCTTTAAATTCAGCTACACAAATCCCTTGTAACGCGTGACAAATTCCTTCTGCTATCCAAAAGAAAATGAAAAACAGGTTCCAGCTGGCACCAATATACTCTGGCGAGGAACTCATTTCCAAATACTCCTCTTGCCCAAATGGGAGGAATAAACAATGCTGACAATGAAAATGATCCTTTTTTTCTATTATAGAGTCTGCAACTGAATCAAAGCTATTACCACAACTGTCTGGACTTCCATGACAGATTCCCAAAATAAACTTGCAGCAGCATAGGCTGAATGTAGTCGACTGTCAGACAATGATGCACTGTTTTAGTGAGATGTCAGGTTTGCTTGTCAAAAAGTGACAGCATACCAAAAGGCTCACCTGGAGAGCAGTAGAAGCCGTCGCCATAGTAACCCGGCCTGCACTGGCAGGTAAATGATCCCTGGTTGTTATAACACACAGCGTCCTGATGGCACCTGCCTGGCTGGCACTCATCTATGTCTTCAGGGAGAAGAGAAGAGAGAGAGAAGAAGCTGAAATATTTTCCGCATGTCCAATTTGTCGTGTCCTTTTACGGTCCACAGTATGATCTGGGTCAGACTGTGCCCTAACAACATCAAGCAGAGGCATGGAAAGAATGGAAACTATGAATGAGCGCTACTGAGGACCAGCCAAAAAAACTACACAGGACCTCCGTCTGCTTTTCATGTTTCACTGCTCGATCGCTGCAGATGTATTTTGTAAGCAGTCTCACCTCCCCCGGTCCTGAGCAGCAGATGGTTTAACAATTACAGCCGTAAAGTCCATGTAATTGATCTGAAATCTGGACTACTTGTGTTAAAGGACTTGATTTTCCATTTAGTCTGTTGACTAGAAACACTTCACATTACTGCAAACCGGTTTCACAACATGTCACATGATTTAGGATTGAACTATAACATGCAGATTCTTGTTGATCATCATCACGCGATTGCAAGGAGGGAGAGTTTTGAAAACTCTCCTTGTAAGCGTAACAAAAGATGCTCTGAGGCTCGACATTTATGGATGAATTTCCAACAACATTTTCGTTGCCAGAAGAAGCTGCTATAATCACAATGTCCTCGACAGCTTATGTTTTTCCTACCTCTACGATGATTCTCTGACAACATCGCTCATGAATGCATTTTGGCAGCAAACTGTCAAATCTCAGATTTCACATTCTCCTTGCAGACACCAACAAGTACAAAGCCTGGAGTGTGCCACATTGTATAATTATACACTTTTACAGTTTCATTATAATCAATTAATAATTCAATTATTAAATTAGCATTCAAATTATTCATTACTAAACTCAAAGATCATTACATCAACCAAAGATTTTATTATTCTGTGTTTAACTGATAAATTATTCATTTATCAAATGAAATGAATAATTTGATTTTAAAATGTAATTGCTAATTTAATTTTAAAATGTCTACTTCATTCCATCTCCTTCTTAATCTAAAGATTGCATCTATTAATTTAAAGATGGATTTGCAGTGTGCCACCTGAAAATGAAATTACCTTCAACTAGGGCTGACCCGAATGCTTCAAAGCTTCGACCGTTGCCATGGTAATCGACCTCCAAATCAGTATTTGAATGCTTTGTTTTTTTCTTTTTTTCTTCATATATAAGTATGTAATAATAACGTATAAATCCCAAAATAGCCCATGAAATAAGAGATAATCATTATTCATTATTCATGCTCAACATTAATTATTTTTAGTTTTTAGGCACACTGCTTACATGTCTGTGTAAGGTAGTAGATCAATTTTAAAACTGACGTAGCTTAACTGGCTACAACCATCAGTAATTGATTAATACTAAATTAAATTAATATGCAAATACTGATACAGTCCTGTAAGTGTAATGTTATGATAATAAAGCTACTTATTAAAATGAATTAGTTCTAATATACTATGAACACTGTATTTCAGCTGCAATAACGACTCATTCATGTTGTATACAGTGTATTATAAAGGCAGTTTCTTCCTGTGATCATATATTCAGTGTCTCTGTGCAGTACCTTGGCAGACTCTGCCGTCTCCTATGAACCCTTGCAGGCAGGTGCAAATGTAGGACGAGCCTCCGGCGTAGCTGCACTGAGCGCGCTCAGGAATGTCACAGTTATGGGTGCCGTCTTCACAGGCGTCCGTAGGTTGATAAACCTCTGAGGAGAAGAAGAAATGCTGTTAATATATTTTGACTGTATAACATTTGTTAAATTATGTCACAACGCTTTTTATAATTTTTAAGTTAATAAATGTATCTTAGAAATATAATATATCTTATCTTAGAAATATGTTTTTTGTTTACTGAGCTTTAGAGGTGCTGGTAGGGACACTTCTATAGTCTTAGTCTTAGAAAGAACATCACATAAGACATGTATCAGAAAGATATTAGACATGTGTAAAACATATTTACAGATTCTAAGAGATATACTGTAGATTATAACGTATTCTAGGAACTATTTTACCAACCCAGTTGTCAGATGTCAAATGTTGGTATTGACAGTTTCTGCAAACCACTGGATACGTTGAATGTCAACGTTTCTGAACCCCAAAAAACAACTTAATAAGTTAACAAGGTAACGTAACAAGGTAACGTAACAAGGTAACGTAACAACGTAACGTAACAACGTAACGTAACAACGTAACGTAACAACACAACGTAGCAATGTAACGTTGCAACGTAACGTAACAACTTAATGTAACAATATAACCATGTAAATAAATTATACAAAGATTTTCTTATGTAACGTCACGTAACAAGCGTAACAACGTTACATAAAACAATGTTACGTAAAACATTTGCGTAACACGATGTTACGTAAAACAGCGTTATGTAAAACAGCGTTACGTAAAACAGCGTTACGTAAAACAGCGTTACGTAAAACAGCGTTACGTAAAACAGCGTTACGTAACAAGTATAAGTCAATGTTTACTTTAGGTTTCATATGAACAGCTGTCTCCTGGGTGAAAGTGTAGATTTAACAATTGAAATATTATTCGTTGAACTATGAAGTCTTTTGTAAAAAATAAATAAATAAGAGATAAAATAATTTAAATGAATGAATCTGGAAACTTTTCATGGACCTCTGGCAGAGTGCAACGGACCCCTGGGGGTCCCCGGACCCCACTTTGAGAATCACTGCGTCACTGCTCACCAAACCAAGTCTTCTTAAAATGTAATGATTTACATTATGGGGACTTGTATTTAATCCCCAAAAGGCAGGCGTGTCCACACAATATGACAGTGTAAAAAGATTTATTTTCCCACAGTATGAGTAATACAAACACACCCACACACAGATTTACACAGAGACAGTCACACACGCAATGTGGACCTCAAAGCTAATCACACTTTCTGCTAGATAATCTCTGAAATTATAATGCCATGGCACCAGTCAGTTCAAAGTTGTATGTGTGTACTTATATGTTTAGTAGTTATACATGTGTTTTATCTTGCTCACTCTGGTCTACTTAATATCTTAACGCATTTTATTACAGTTTATGTCTGAACCTGAACGTCCCAACTATCAGGTGAGATTTCTGAAATATGTAATTGTACCCGGCAGCAGCACACAAACACCACTTACCAACGCAGGTCTGGCCATCATTGCCGAACTGATAACCGTCTTCACATTCGCAGCGGAAGGTCCCGGGCTGGTTGTTGCAGATAGCGTGGGAGAGACAGATCTGAGGATTCTCTCTGCACTCATCAATGTCTGATAAAGAGAAGAGCCAATTATCACATGCTAATAACCCCCACCATGTTTGAGGCTCTGAAGTCTGCATCTGTCAAATCAGTGTCCTTCATTATCAGATGGAGATCAGAGGAGAGGGCTTGATTAGGTTTCTTAATTACAAATGTTTCAAGATAGCATCTGTCTCAGATGCTTCCTTCCTCTTTCTAATGTATGTGCCTCAGAGCTCTTCCTGTCTGGTCTTGAATACAAAAGACTCATGGTTGTATATAGAGCATGGACCACAGTATATATGTTAACCTGGTCTGGGAGTATGGGACTCCCTCTGCTAATTGGTAAGATTGCCCAGTTCCCCAGGAAGGAAGGCTTTAGAAAGTCTGGGTTGATTAAAGGATGGCTCTAAACAGATCTGGAAACTGTTTACTTGAAAGCAGAAAATACATTAATGGTGAGAAACTTTATTGCCACAAACAATGGAAACAAAGGTCCTTTTTTTATATTGCAGTGCCCGTTTGGAGAGTGTGCCCGTCCAGAACGGGCCGATTGCTTGGCCCACAGAAGTTCTACTTGCAGCGTCGTCGAGAAACGCGGTATGGCTGCTTGTCCCCGTCAAATGTGAAGTTGATTGGATGAACGGTTCTCAAGATATGCGAAGGACAGTCATACATATACAGACGGACAAAGAATTCTTCCTTTATAGTTAGATGATGCTGCTACAGCCACCGATTGGCCAAATGGCACCAAATTTGCCATGGTTACTCAGACATTATATCTACACATGTCCACCAAATGTGGTCCCAATACAACATTTGTGTATTGGGGGGGCGCGGTCTGAAAATATTTCTTCCTCCAAAGGAAGGAATGCAAAATGATGGCATAACATATGGCATACAATATGATAATTAGGACTGTCCTCGACAAAAGAAATTCTTATTCGACTAACACTCAAATGATTTTCGATTAGTTGATTTAATCGACAGATCTGTAAAACTGAGTTTCTCCACAAAGAATCACACAAAAGCACCACTTTAAATCTTGTGTTTACCAGAGATGTGCTCATAAGTTTCTCAGAATTAAGTCAATCAGCACGAAAAAAGAATAAAAATGACTAATCGACTAAAGAAATCTTAGTCGACTAAGACCAAAATGACCAGCGTTCAGGTGATACGACATTGTTTGTAATATAAGCCCTGCCCACAGCATTTGAGCCAGCAATAGCAAAACTGTATGAAACATCAAAAATCCAAAATAGTAACTTTTTCCAGGTTGGTCCAGAGATGTTCGGTACCAAATTTGGTGACGGTTTCTCAAAGTTTGTAGGAGGAGTTGCAAAAAATCAGATTTGGACAAAATTCCAAATGGCGGAAAATCAGTCTAGAAGCAAACGGGCGTGGCTTATATAGATAGATTTGTCTGGACCTAAAAAATCTCAGTTTTTGTGTCTGAGATTTACGGTACAAATGTCCCAGGCCAAGACTTAAAGTTCATTGTTATAGCACCATCATCTTGCCAAATTACATCACATTCAACTTTGCACTCCCTTGGGTCCTGAGCAATACACCCGCCAAGTGTTAAGTAGATCAGATTTGTGGTTCTAGAGATATGCAAATAACACACAGATGTACAGATAAAGATTCCTTGCTTTATAGTTAGATATCATGTCTATCTTACCATAACATGTGCGTCCATCTCCGTTGAAGCCATTAGCACACTGGCAGGTGAACTGAGTTCCCTCTCCAGGTCGACACACAGCGTTGGTGTCACAGCCGTGTCTTCCAGTGAAACACGGGTTCTCTTCTGGCTGTCCGCCTGAGAATAACAGTGTATTTTAGGACAATGTATTAATCATTCAACAATAGACATAACTTTTAGTAAAACTGTCCTTGGTCAGGATGTTATATGTTGTCCTTCAGGAAGGAAGTGTGCGCAAACCAAAACAGGAAGACACAAAATAATCCCCCATGACCTCACCGTTGATATCCCCGATCTTGTTGCTCATGGCGAACCGGATGAGCTCATTATTGGCGTCGTACATGACAAAGACCTGGTCCACGCTGAGCATCTGGGTCGGTTTCATGTCTCTCAAAGACTCGCCATGCTGGCAGCTTTGGAAGCTGATGGTCTGACGCCACTGGTACGTCCTGGTTTCAGTGGAGCCGTCGGGCAAGCTCACTACGTAGTCACGAGTGGAGGATGAAGTGATCACTGGAAGGTGTGAAACAAGCAAATGGTTTATTAGACTTCTCAATGGTTTAGTTATGATTACAAAAGCAGAAAAATATTTGAATAAAACAAGTACTGGGACATCAAGACAAAAACATTGTTTTTCATGCACTGGTCAATTTTGAGATTTTGGGCTATTTTGCTTCCATAACATGTCACCTTTCAGACTAGTGGAAAGAAAACTACACATTTAGGTGTTTATTTTACTACTTTCTTCTCCCAGATTCACCTTAAGTTAGCATTAGATAATGCCTAATTTGCATATTTAAACATAAAATTTCAGAAAACTTGTAATACAAAAAATAATTGTCTTAATGTAAGTAATCAACTGGGGAAGTTTCATGATGATATCTATTCATTAAAAACTTTTTACCCTATTCACCTGTAGTGTCTTGCAAAATGTGGAATTTCACAATACACATCTTTAAAGGCCGTTTTCTCAAAATGAGTTTTCCCCCATAATCTGAGCCAGAAATCTCCACTTCAGTAGCACTTACATACACCACACTTCCCAGTTTCATTCCTATCTATATTCTGAAGGTTTTAACAGAGGGGTTTGTTCATATATCATTCATAGCCTGATTTATAGAACATTTTATTCCTAAAAACATGGCGAAAATTGTTTTTTTTATGGCTGTTGACAGTATTTTCTGATTTATGGAGTGATATAAAGATATATCCATAATCCCCTGTATAAAAATCAAAAGAAAAAAACAAGAATTTTGAACCTGGCTTTATCCAATGTTCAGATTTATGTTCTGGAAATGTATGCAAATTAGCACATATTTGTAAGATAATGCCTCATTTGCATATTTAAACATATATTTTCAGAAAACTTGTAATACAAAAAAAAATTACCTTAATATAAATAATCAACTGGGGAAGTTTCATGGTGATATCTAATAGTAAAAAAGTTTACACTATTCACTGGGGTGTCTCCATAAAAAATTGGGATAAAGAGATTTGGCCAAGCGCAAAAAAAAAAAACAGGAGAAAGAAGCTAGTGACATCTCCATTAAAAACAAAGTGAGTCTCTTCAAGCTGTATCTTACAGTTGTTGCTGTACTGATAGATCTCAGAGTAAGGGTCGATCTGCACGGTGGAGCCACGAGGCACCTCAGGGACCCGGCCCTCCAGGGTGGTGCTCACCGCCAGGTGGTCGTGCTCGTCGATGCCTTTGAACTCCTGCCTGATGGTCAGCTTCTCATTCCCTGGCAGAAAGGTCACCTCAGCCTGCCGTGTGAACTCCCCTCCTACAGAGGACAGAGGAGAGGAGGTTAACTTTAAGACCCTGGCCCGGAATGAACTTTGGCTCACCGCCGTCTGTCGTAATGTGAGGGGAATTCAGCTGGACAGAGTGAGTAAAACTGCAGCTGTATGGCGAACAACTTGGAGCAGCATTTGTTTACAGAGATTTAGACTTCCTGAATGCTCACTTTTGTCATTTTCTATCCAAGTGAATCATGAGCAAATCACATGAAAAGCCTCAAGGTGTCACATTGTCAGATATTGTTAGTAAAAAAATATTCCCCTCACCAATAATACTGAAGCCATTCTTGAAGCCAGGCTGCTCCAGAGCAAACGCCCACCCAATCACGCCACCGAGGGCCGACAGGGGCTGCAGCGAGGGTCCAAGGGTGTAAGGGATGTCACTGATGGCCACATAGGAACGGCCATCATTCACCACAACGTATGAGTGGAGGTCGTTGCTGGTGAACTCCACCGGAGAAGGAGAGTTGCCAACAGACACTTTTCCATACACTTTACCGTTCATCCTCTGTGGTTTTCCTGCAAAAACAAACCGAAACCATCAGGAAAGCAACCAAACACTAGAGCTGAAACCATATTTTTCCCCAATTTGCTCAAATACTTTTCAGGCGTAGTGTACTGGACAATTATGGAACATTTCTGAACACAAGAAGTGAAATTGCTAAACTGCATAAAGACTTTCTCAAACACCTCCACATCTGCTAAGAAGAACAATGAACACATTAAATGCTTTTTGGATAAGGAATACATGAATACAAATTTCAACAGTTCACAGAGTTAGTTTTTGAAAGCCAACTTGGATGTTAGCATGTTTTCAGACTGATGCTGTGAGTATCTTGTGTGGTACATCGGCTAGTTAATGTGAGGACGTCCCTACTGTATTTTCCTAGGGTCCTCACTGAAAGAGATTGGTAAGGGCTATCTTCACAGTTCAAATTGCAAAAAAATTAAGGAAGATGGACGTTTCAAACACAGTTTAAATGGTAAAAATCCCTTCAGAATTTATTTTATTAATTAATTTATTTTTAATTTATTTATATTTATATTTTTAATTTATTTTATTATCTTTATTATTTTGTTTTATTTTTTATGTATAATTCTTATTTATTTTCATTTTTAAAGTCATTATTAATATAAACATTTCTTCTATTTCTTTAATTTGAATGCTTTGTTTTTACAGTTACTATTTACTATTATATGTAAAAAATATTTTTTATGGTTTGGGTTGCTGTAGTCATTTTAAGGAAACAATAAAAAGTAAAAAATAAAAATAAACAATAAAAAGCATGATTTTTAAAAAATAAAAATCCATTCAGCCACTGGAGATATCAGTGTCTAAAGTAAAAAAAACTGTCTTGCCGGCAAATTTGAGGGCGTAGGTGTCAAGGAGTATAACATCAGAAGAATATAAGCTACAGGTGGGTGATTTCAACATATTGACCCCCAGGGAAACATATATTGAACATTTGACCTAGAGAAAAATCATTGCTGAGAACATAAAACCATTTGAAAGGTCTCCTTAATTTGTCATATTAACAGGATATTGAGTTGGGGAACACAGGACTCTGGGGGACATAGATACGCTCAAAATTCCTAACATTAGCTCTGATCTCATAGAATGTGACAAGAAACTGTCTAAAGTTTGCCATCAACACATATTTTATGCATTTTAACCAAACCTATTCCTCTCCGTTTCCCTGAAGCAGTAAAGAAAAATGAAAACACTACAGTTTCAATCTTGTTTCAAAAATGAAAAGTAACCGTAGCATTACCCTCTGCCACACACTGTATCCCATTGCCGTAGAAGCCAGGTCTGCAGTTGCAGCAGTATCCGCTGGAGTAGTCCTTGCAGTCGCCAAACTGGGAGCACTTATTCCTATTGTTGGCACACGTCCCCAAGTTGTATGAGAACACTGAAAACATGGGAGAGCATGGTGAGAATATGGCAGGAACGGCTAAATCGCCCAACAACAATAAGAAAAGAGTCTTTGCATCTCACCATCTACATTTATATCCGTGTCATCCACCACCAGGACTTCTGGGTTGTCAGGCTGATGTGGCTGGTACTGAACTGGGTGGACTTCAATCTGCGCCCCCTCTGGCTCATAAGGAATGTCCAGCTCTTGTTGTCCATTATGATACACAGTCCTTCTTGCATCAGTGGCCTCCTCAGGGGGCCCCTGTGACCTGGGGTCCCTGGTGGGCAGCTCAGTGACCTCACCTGGAGCCACGTTGGAAAAAAAGGGGGAAGTTCCAATCTCGTACACCCAAACACCCCGCACGCCAGAGTTGGTCTCTCTAGAAGGAGAAAACTTTTACAGTCACTGTTCTTGAAACTTTATCCAAACAGTGGTCAGGAAATGGTTATTTCTGTGTTTGACTTACTCTGCTAAAGCCCTGACGGATGCCTCGTCATCAGTGGTGGTGCGGTAGTACGGCCCCTGACTGTTGTACAGGAAACCCTGGACCAAACCCTTACTGAAGCCAGCATGCATGACCACACTGCTGCCTTGTACAGGCGTGGAGGAGAACTGCACCCCGTCCCTTGCATACAAGACAATAGCGTACGATGCCTTCTCCAGATTTGCAATAACCAGCTGGAAGGTGTTTCTCTGTATAATAAAACATTAGAAAGGATGTAAATGACACCACGGATCACTTGAATAACCATGTGATGCTGCTCACCTTCTTTACAATGCCATCTCCTCTGCTTTGTGGTGGTGCATGGGTGTTTACATCAGCCCAGGTGATCACCACTGCGTGGGTGGGATTGACTTCGTCGTCCAAGGGGAAGGCCCTGTTGATGTACTGGGCCGCCAGGGTCAGAACAGCAGGACTTGAGTCTTGACGGAAGAAAACCTTCCCCACACCATCACTGGTGTCCAGGTCTCCTTGCTGAACTGCAATCATGCCGAATTTTGCGGGCATACTGCCAAGATATGTCGACTCGCTGGTTGGCTCTGCTGTGGCAACAAAACCATTGGTGTTGATCTGAAATTAAAAGTTGGTTAACTGTAACACTGTCTGACCAGCCGATTAGACTGCTGTCAAGCTATTAAATAGGTGTTATCAGTCGCTATAAGCACCGTAGATGTGGGTCAATATGGGCCTACTACACCCACTATTAGGTTTTATCATCTATTCACATGGTAGATCACCAAAAGAAGTGTGGCGGTACTGAGTTCCCCAGACTTTAGTTGTTCAGTCAGAAGACTGAAAAACAGTTCACAACAGCTCTCTGAAATTCCTCCCATGAATGGATTTTCTCCCTAACAGTCTCCCACCAATCACGTGCAGAACCATGCAATACACTTCTCATGGTCGCTAGGATCTCACCATGGGTAAGTGGTTTCAGAGACAGGAAGTCACTGCATCTTTGCAAATACACCAAAGGATCTTTCTCATCCTGAGGCCCGCCATAGCAAGGGAAAAACATCTTAATTGGAAGTTTGCCATCAGTCACTCTACAACCATCATCCTGGAAAATTTCACCCTTAGGAGCAGCAGCTCCTGAGCAATCTGAAGGAACTCCCACAGGTGCGGAGGTAGGCAACAAAACCACATTTTTAACAACTGGAGAAACAGGATATGTGTGTGCTTGAGACGAAACTGCAACAGGTGTGACTGCTTCTTTAAGGACCCATTCCTCTCGCTTATGTATTGAATTGACCTGAGAATTGAGTGCACACTGTTGACGCACAAGAGACTCAAGGGTAGCCTGCACTGAACCCATCTGCTGTTGCAATGTACGCACCTCGGTCACCAGAAGTTGTACATCCTTGTTTTCAGTGACCGCGGATGTAATGGAGGTCATCAAGTTTTGACGGTCAGTAATCAGGGACTCTTGGAACTCAGACTGTGTTTGTTGTGCATTCCACTGAATGGCATTTATGTACTTTGAACCAAAATCCCTTACTTCTGCGAGCAAATGGTTACTTGCTTTTTCCACCACATTTGTTATGAGAGTAGTACACATTTTTAGAGCTTTATCGATGGGTATGCCCTTTGAAATGTTTGACAGCCACTCACGCTGCCAATCCACTGTATTTTTAAACACAAGTTTCATCGACTCTACAGCATTAGCAAAAATGACTAAATCCGAATCTGAGTGTTCCTGGGTGGGAGGAGCTACAGGAATTGGGGATGAAGGCGGAAGTAATAAGCCCTCTAAAGCCAAAAGAGGATGAGTGTCCACAGACAATTGTGGTTCTACTGGAGCATCTACCCATCCCTCTTCATCATCATCATCATCATCATCCCGTAAGTGCACCTCCTGCCCAACTACAGGCATATCCAAGCTAACATTTAGAGAAAGCTCGGATTCCAATTCCGCAAGCGACGGTTCAAATGCGGTCATTGTAATGTCTGGATCTTCCCAAGACATGATGGATAGTCACTAGTAATTATTTGGACTAATAGTCAAGCCACACTCCAAATACACATTTCAGAAATATACACTCAAATACTCTTGCTAAATAGATATCAGAAGATGGGACACAAAACTAAATCTCTTTATTGAAAGATTATGCTTTGTGTTACGTTTCCCTTCGTGGTTGCCAATTATGTGGCGGTACTGAGTTCCCCAGACTTTAGTTGTCAGTCAGAAGACTGAAAAACAGTTCCCATCCACATAATAATATAAAATAAAATGCCTTCTTAATAATAATAATGAACAAATGCCTCTTCAATAATGAACAAATGCCTCTATATTAACAAACAATTAAGGAAACTGAAATATTGGTTTGTGTTTTTCCTTTTACCCTCCTTTAAAGTTTTCCCAAATAAAATACACTAAAAGAAATGGGTATAAAGGGTTTCATTGAAAATCAACAAATGAATAGAATACAAAAATACAGCCTGCAGGCATTAGGCTATTGTAAGGCAAGCCAGATCGTTGCACAAATAGTACCTAAACGTCCCAGTGCAGGTAACCCAATTGGTTGGCACTTAACTTGTTTCCCCAACTAGGAGAGTCAACACTCTCAACAAACAAAACACAAAGATCACAGAATCCCAAAAGGGCCCAAAACAGACCAGAGTTTCTGGTAAAGCTGATAACACATGTTGCATTGAGTGAAGGAGAGATCAGAATGACCCTGGGTGTGCAGTTTCCCTCCTCTTTTAAGCCCTACAGAAAGGGCGTCGTTACACCCTGATTGGCCAAGAGGGGAATGCACCAAGCTGCTCTCAACTATCATTTAAGAGCCAGTCCCCACACCCTGCGCAACAGGTGAACTGAATAACCCTCTAATCACTCAGCAACTCAACCAAAAAAACACCAGGGAAAAGGGAAACAACAGCAAGCACCAGAGAATTGGCAGCTGCCACAACACTGTCTGACCAGCCGATTAGACTGCTGTCAAGCTATTAAATAGGTGTTATCAGTCACTATAAGCACCATAGATGTGGGTCAATATGGGCCTACTACACCCACTATTAGGTTTTATCATCTATTCACATGGTAGATCACCAAAAGAAGGTATAAAATACCACGACAGCGACCTCTAGCGACTGTAGTAATTAAGACAGGAGCAGAAGCGGACATCAGGCGCTGTAGTATAGACAGTGTGAAACTCCAAAAGGGGTGGCAGTTGGGGACGATGGATGGGACAGAAGTTGTAGTTTTGTTGCCTAAACCTACAGAAGTTGTAGTTTTGCTGCCTAAACCTGAAGAAGTTGTAATTTTGTTACCTAAACCTGAAGAAGTTGTAGTTTTGTTGCCTGAACTTAAAGAAGTTGTAGTTTCGTTGCCGAAACCTAAAGAAGTTGTAGTTTTATTGCCGAAAACGTGACGTTTCATTCAGTTTTATGTGTTAGAACGTGTTGCTTTTAAGTTTCACTTTTACAACGTAGTAGTTGTAGTAGGCCCCTAATGACCCATATCTATGGTGCTTATAGCAACTGATAACGCCTAGTTAATGTCCTGATAACAGTCGAGTCGGGTGCAGTGACTGTCTTTATAGTAACTGGGATAACAACACATGAAGAACTGTTTGACAGCAGAGGCAAACCCAGTCCAGTCTGACCCAGTTTGATCTTAATTCCACACTCATTAGACTAATGATCCGAGTCAGCTGCCTTGTCCTACAAAAGCGCCCTAATGAACAAACAAGATGCCATTTAACACAGATTTCACACACTTAACGTTTAACACATGCAGGCAGGGCTTGTGGAAAAGAAAAGCTGGGTTCATGTCAAAAACACGCGCAAACACACACACACACACACACACTCTGCACATGGGGCTCCTTCACTTCCTGACCAAGGGGAAAACAAGCACTATTCCTGGCCGGGCCACACGGTTTCCTGTCCTTGCCCCTGACGAGCAGCCCCAGAAGATTGCTGCACACTAATCTTCACTACAGAAAACTTCCTGCCAAAATGTGAGATAGAGCTGGGAAACTGATCAGTGAGTCTGATCTTGCAGACAGAGAGAGATCTTTAAGCAGTGATGGAAAGTAACTAAGTACATTTACTCAAGTACTGTACCTAAGTACAATTTTGGGGTACTTGTACTTTACTTGAGTATTTCCATTTTCTGCTACTTCATACTTTTACTCCACTACAGTTCAGAGGGAAATATTGGAATTTTACTCCACTAAATTTATTTGATACCTTTAGTTACTAGTCAACGAATCAACAAATTAATGATGATATATTATTATGGATAAATATCTTTTTTATTTATTGATCCCTTGGTGAAATTCACAAGCTACCCAGCAGTATATAGATTAATATATATATTATTATATATTATTATTCTGAAATGGGCCATTCTGCTTAATGAGTACTTTACTTTTTGAACTTTAAGTATATTTTGATGCCAATACTTTTATACCTTCACTTACGTACAATTTTGAATGAAGTCTTTTACTTAAGTAAAATATCCGAGTACTTCATCCACCACTGTCTTTAAGGTTAGCACCAGGCCTTTGTGGGGTATGAATCACACTCAGGAGGAGACGATAAAACCTCCTAATGATTAGAGAAAATCTTTTTTTCTGTAACTATGTCTGGTGTGAAAGGCATTACTGTTCCCCTGCAGGGCATAGACAGTTCACAATAGACGGTCTAATATATGAAAAAGATAGGCCATCCTGACTACAGTAGAGAAATATGTCTGTGGTGAGTGATTTACAGATAACGTGTAGTCAGCAGAGGGGAAACCACACCAGACTCATTGCTATTATAAGGAATTCAATAATTATTCTCAGCCTCAGACTCAGGTGTTAACAACACAACTTCTTGCCTCTGCACATCTCCTCTAATAGACCTGCTCATTGGGTGAGATCGTGTATGTAACGGTTCCATAAATTTGTTATCAAAACAGTAACCGCCTCATAAAGTATACACTACTGACTTCATCAAAAAATAAAACAGGGTCAAAGCTTAGGCAAATGTTGAGTTCCTGCCTTTCAAAGGAAATACCTTTTGTATATAATTACTCTCATATTATCCACATGCAGCACAATTAAAACAAAGATGCAGCACTTTTCTTTGAATCACTGGGAATAAAGGGCTGTTTGTCTGTCCAATACAATGCTGCAGCTTTCAGCTAAATGTGGCATTTAGAAGCTCCACATGGTTACTGCAAAACAGCAAATAATAAACACATTAAGTGTTTAAGAAAAAAAAATACAGACTAACCTCCAAAGTCACTATTTTTGCACAGCTTATCTTATTTATTTACTCCTTTCTTTTCCATTATGGACCTTTGGGGGGAATTGATGGCTGAAGCTGTTTGTATTGCATGGAAACTTCAATAAAAATATTGTTTAAAAAAACTATTTTCCACTGTTTACATACTGTATGTTAGGGTAAGAACATTTTAGACGTTCATCAGCAGTTATGTGACACATAGACTCATCAGTAGATGTTTGGGTCGGATTGCAAAATAAGCACTGTGGTCTTTGTGTCAACAGTAAAATGATAACCTCAGGGGAAGCTGCAAGAATGAGTGCCTGTGTGATAAGTAAATCAATATTTATCAAATACTCCAGAGCATACCCTGCCCCACATATATATTTTGCAACTTCCAGGTATTGTTTAAGGTTGTAAGTACTGACCCCTTTTTCACTATAACTGCTGCTAGTTTACAAAGCACTAAAGGGTTTAGGGCCAAAATACATTTCTGATCTTCTGCTATGAACCATCCAGACCTCTCAGGTCATCTGGATCAGGTCTGCTTAGTGTCCCCAGAGTCAGAACTAAACATGCAGAAGCAGCGTTCAGTTTTTATGCACCAAGTATTTGGAACAAGCTCCCAGAAACCTGCAGGACCAACTCCAACTCTGAGTTCTTTTAAATCAAAGCTTAAAACTTTCCTGTTTGCTGCTGCCTTTTATTAAACCAGATAATGATCTCATACTGCACTATAACTTTTACTCTTGTGTGTTATATTCTATTTTAGTTTCTATACTAGCTTTTATTTTTAGCTTGTTTTTATTTTCTAATCTTTAATGTTTTTATAACTGTTTTAATTATGTCTTAATGTTCTTTTGCACTTTGTCGCAATGTTCTTGAATATTTATGTAAAGCACTTTGAATTGCCCTGTTGCTGAAATTTGCTCTATAAAGCTGCCTTGTTTTGAATCTTGAATCTTGAAAGTCTGTAGACAGAGTATTCATCCAAACAGTTATTCCTAGAAGGTGGGCAGAAACACCCTCATTTACTTCATCTCTCTTAATATAAGAGATATATGAGACACCACAGGTGAATATGGTAAAACATTTAATAGATATCGCCATGAAACTTCCCCTGTTGATTACTTACATTACCACAATTATTTGTTATATTACTAGTGTTGTGAAAATGTATTTTTAAATATGCAAATTATGTATAATCTTATCAAATATGTGCAAATTTGCATACATTTACAGAACTGAAATCAGAACATATGTTTACTTTTCTTGACATATCCGTGTCAAAGGTTTGGATATCTCTTTTTAATCACTCCATAAATCTGAAAATACTGTCAACAGCCATAAAAAAAACAACAACTCTATTTTGTCGACTTTTATTTTGACTTTTATTTTGACTTTTACTTTCAGCTTTAATGTTTTTATAACTGTTTTAATTATGTCTTAATGTTCTTTTTGCACTTTGTGGCAATGTTTTTGAATGTTTATGTAAAGCCCTTTGAATTGCCCTGTTGCTGAAATGTGCTCTACAAATAAAGCTGCCTTGCCTTGACTATAACGGCGCGCAATTGCGCAAGATCAATGGACCAGTCCACCCTGACCAACACATCCCACAGGTTTGTATTAAAAACGACAACGAGAGTGTTACAAAGTTGCGTTCCAACTTACAAAGATGCTGTCGAACGTTCCATCGTAGAACAGAACTGGCTGGTCCAGTTCCATTCGTTGCGTCTGGTCATTCCCTGCTTCCAGTAACTGATCACTGGCACTTGGACCGAACTGGAAAAGCTCTCCTCTCGTTATGCTCTGCACCGACAACACAAACCCGAGAAAACTCGCACAGAAGAGCCATCCTTGCTCCTGCCAACCCATTGTTCTTGTGTTTCAGGAGGAGATAGTCCTGTGGTTTTGTCCAAGCCAGGAGTGTGTGGAGTGACGCACAGAACAAGACTCCACTAAGGAAAGTTCAGTCAGAGTTTGGGGGAAACGTGGGGCGGAGTTGAGAGAGCTGCTGCTGCTGCTTTCATAAAAAACACCAACACTGGAGGGAGAAATGAGAGGTAGCTTGTACTTTTCTTTTTAATGCTGTTACCTAAACAAATTCCTGAAGTGATGTGGTAATGACTGCATGCTGGGGTCAGTTTATTGGACATCTGCAGTGATTTGAAAACACAAACCAGCACAGTTATAAGGGTTAGTTGAGGACATTTTCACATCACATCCCTTTGATTTAAAGGGAATATTTGTAACTTTCAAATGCTTGTTAACAGCGACACCCGTGGCCGTTAAGTCAATGAAAGTCGGTGTCAGGCTCGCGCTTGTGCTCGCTCTACATAGACATGAACGAGCATCACTCAAAATAGTGAGGCGACACACGTCAGCTAAAACCACAATATCACTCTATATTTCACCTGCTTGGCAGTAATGTTAGCTGACCAGACGAAGGTCTCTCCAGTGTTGGCTTCACTAGGATCAGGTCTGATCCTAGTGTTGGCTTTTCCTGCTTCAGCCCCGCTGCTTCAGCCTCCGGGGCTGAAGCAGCGGGGCTGAAGCAGGAAGAGAAACGTTATCGCCTCCTGACCGCAGCCGCAGGGAGACACCGGCACCCGGTCGGAGACGATAACGTTACTCTCTGCGAAGCTCCGTCACTTCACAAGACACTGAAAACCTCTGTTGGTCTGGAGGAGCTGCAGCATTTATTTCTGCACAAACGTCCACTGTACATTCACTAGATATTTTCAGAGCTAAACTAACTCTTCTGCAGTGTGTAGTGAGCGCGCATGAACGTGAGGTAGAGCAAGAACGCGCGCTTTGTGTGAGTGAAGACAAGCAGGCAGAGGAGCGGTCTGAACGGCGTAGCCACTCGCGAGCGCACATGGGATCCCGACACGGTAGATTTATATGTGTAAAAAGTTACAAAGAGTCCCTTTAACTTTGCAACTCATTGCTCCAGTATTGCCAATACAGTAGAAAGCATCCATCACTGTTTAGATGATAAGGTGCTATAACACAGGGGGCCACTGTGTGGGAGGTCCAAGTGTCTCCAGAGGGACAACACTGGACTGTATTAGCAGATCTGGATACAGGCCAAGGGGCCATCTGAGCACAGACATCAGAGCATGGACCAGTTACCAGCAACAGAGCGCCACGGCCGCTTTGATTGAAACATTATGTAAAGGACAGTATCACAGAGCACTGTACCATACACTAATCATCTGAGGCATCCCGCTGTGGCTATGAGACTCGTCTCCAGCTGGGATAATGAGGGGCATGCTGGTAATACGGAGCTGTTCCTGCTAACGGATGGTCAGTCATCCATCCAACACTTTGGTCCACTTATCTGAGCAACTGTTGGCCACATTGCCATGACGTTTTAATATGGGTATTCATGGTCCCCTTCTGATTTTTTGTGACCTCTGACCTTTTTGTTTGGTGCTTACATCAGTGGAAAAATGTCTTTTGCCAACATTTTGTACTTTGAAAATGAAAATAAGATGACAAATGACTTCTAAATGAATGATAATATTAACACTAGATTTGGTATTGACAAATCATGATGATTGATAATGTTTTTGGTGACCCCCTGACCTTTTCCCATGTCCACCACCAAGCCAAGATTTTTAATTGCACATATCAAAACTGAAAGTACAGATTCTGTTTCATGGATCCTTCGCTGCCTGGGAAACACCCACATAACAGTAGGCGACTCCTCAGGAAGAGTAATCTGATCTACATGTGTGAAATTGGCGGAGTGCCCCTATAAAGGTGTGAGAGTGAAAAATACATCTATTTTGTTGCAAATTTATTTTTTATTTTTTCAGATTTTTCTCTTATTGTTGTTTTTGTAGTACAGGATATTTTCGCCTTCTCAAGGGAAATATTCCAAGATATAGTCTAAATGAATTTGGTCAAACTGCTCACATTTTGCATCCAAACTGAGGCAATAACTTGTGATGAAGGGTCCCAAGTAGACAAACAGATTTGTTTTAAGGGGTCACAAGGCAAATAGGTTAGAGGATGAGCCTTTTGTGGACACTTTTGTGGAGCTACCCTCTTGCACCACCCTCAGGCCTGGAGATGGATTTTAAATATTTAGCTGAATACCATAGTATTTTTGGAAAGAGACCATTCACAAGTGAATCTAACATTGCTTATTAATTTCCTTTGTATTTCTTACTTTTCACCTGTCTCATTTAATTCTAGTACTCTATGTTACATTAATAACTACTCTCCCACTTTGGATCCCTCCCAGCCTTTCCATCTTTATACAGTTGAAAGGCGCCACCTTCTGGTCATTTGCATAAAGTTTACATTTGTGGTTCCTGAATATATTCTCCTTAGAATTAAAAGGTTTTCAGAAATTAATATAAATTGATATTATGTACAGTAGGTACATCAACACCACAGATGTATGCCATCATGATTTGTTCATCATGACTGCATGACTTCTTATATATCTATTTTATACCGCTGTCGATATTCACTGCTCTTAAATGGTGATACACATTGGGTCCTTGTTGGACTCCTAGTGGCTAATGGGATATTTGAGTACATCTGTTACCTCTGAGCGTGTTGCCATGGGAACCAGCAGTGGACTGAGCTCTGATGTGTCTGTGAGCCTGATAATCAAACTCAAGTGCCATTTTGTCACCACTCTGTTATTTTTCTTTTTATACTCACAGACAAAACGGTTGATGTGGACGATTTAAAGGGCCGCAGCCTGGCTGAGGGAGCTCTGGGAACAAATAAGGCATTCGATATTTTCATATTTTTTGCATTTTTTTGACTAAATCTTTTGCTTTCATATCTAAAAGGCTTTGAGTTAGTTCTCTGCCATTGTTAAATACACAATTACAGTGTGTCTTTACTGAAAACAAATGTGAAAGACTCTCTCTAGAGCCAGTGTTTGGTTTGTCCGTTCTGGGCATGGATGTATAAAGAGAACTGGATACAGCGTTGGAGGCTGGGCCCCGTTCATTCCTATGAAAGTTGCTCAGTGGCGCATGGCGACATAATGGCTTGACTTCCGCCTGGAAAAGTACCTGGATCTTGGGGCACAGGGAACATGCGCAGTAGCGTCCGCTCGGTCACATGACTCGGTCACAGGGTCCCAACATCACGCTGTCGTCACGGCTTGCGCTGCAGCCTCGGTCTGGGTCTCAGTCACATGAACGGAGGAAAGGAAATAACTCTGGATTCGGCTATTAGTGCATTTTACAACTTTAAAACCTAATAATTTAAATAAAGGCTATTAGAGTGTTCGTACTGGGGAGTTGATTTACCTAAAAAAAAATTATCCGCTGAGTTACAGACGTCTCTTTCCCAATGTAAGTCTATGGGAAAAAGTCTTTAAGGGCCCAATTGCATCACATGACGGACACAGAAGTTGCTGTACCGCCATTTGGCCACTACGAAAGTTGGGATCAACGACCGGCGCTCTTCCTGGGGGCTTGGTTCTGAGCTGCTGTAGAAACATGGCGGACTCTGAAGAGGACCCACTCCCTATGTAGATATAAAGGGCTCATTTTAAGTTAACAAAAACACAATAATTCTTAGTTTCAGGTTAGTTTCAGGTGATTACACACTAATGAAAACATAGTTATGAATATTATATTTTATTTCTGATAATAGATCCCCCGAAATTTTACACACTGTTCCTTTAAAAATGTGGCTTTTTAAAGAGGGAAGTGCTGTAGCTGACAGCTTCCTGTCTGGTTTGGTGCCTGGCTGGTGGTGTGTGTGAAAAGATTAATGTACCACTGCAGTCAAAGGTTTGCTAGAGTGACCTCTATCCGTGGCCTTCCTCATATTCACATGCCCCAGTCCTGTGAAACAAAACCCCCAGCTACTACTAACCATAACAAACTTCACTGAGATTTGTGTGCAGATTAGATACGTTTCTTTTTGGATCATAAACCAAATTCTGTTTTTCTGATCAGACCTGAAGTACTCTGGGGATTTTACACATAAAGATCAGTTTATTGGTTATGAGGAGAACTACTCACTACTACTGGAGGAGCTTTCTTAAGTCCAAGAACACACACCTGGTGTTTCCCAGACAGAGAGGGTTGATTTAAAATGCTACTGATTTTAATTTGTAGGATCCAGTACTCTTGAAGCTTGACTCCTATTTGGGACAAAAAGGTCAGAATATGTTGACCTCTGCTGCATTAATTTGACCATTTAACATTAAGTCAAGACTGGATTACCAACTGGACAAAGCGGGCCAATGCCCCGGTGTCCCAGACTGCATCTTGTTCTGGTTGCAGACTACGTTCGCTCCTTCTCACCACACTGAACCTTTGAACCTTTAACCCTCAGAGGCCCCAAAGACTCCAGGTTCATTTTGTGGCAATTACATTGCAGTTATTAGATTAATGGATCAATAAATGTAAAAAAAAAGAGCTAGTTAATACAGTTTTATTGTATAAAATTCAATGATTAAGGACGTTTTATTCATTAATAAATGTGAAGGTACTACTACAAACACTTCTGGTTTATTCTGCCTACTTTTTAAAGATGTTTTTTTGTCTTTTTAATTTGAAAGTTTACAGTGAAGCGAGACAGTGAGAACCAGGGACACTGCGATCACACACAACTCCAACTATACCTTCATTTAGCAGCACTTTTTGTTCTGTAGTAAAAACTCTGAAAAAAAGCTCTATTTATCTCCAGTTCTAATATAGTATTTCAGTCTTTAATGCACTTTTTGTATGATTTACATATCATCTTTCACTGGCAATATAAATGTATATAGACATGTAGACATGCACATACTGTACATAATCATCCAGTCCATGCATATCCATTCAGTATTTATTTCTTTGCACTATTTGTATTGTCTACATTAAAGAACACTTGACTTGTATATAGACGTTTTATTTTATTTTTTATTTTATTGTTGGTCATTGGTGATTTATATATATATTTATATAATACTTATATACAGGAATGCACATATTTTTTCCATACTTATGTACATAATTATTTGTCCAGCTTTGTTGTCCTTGTCCCTGGCTGTTATTTATATTAATGTGTAAGTACATCGAGAGAGTTGCATTAAACCAGAGTCAAATTTCTTGTATGTATGTACTTGGCAAATATATCTGATTCTGATATAATATAATATTATTAGTACACATTTTAGGCTGTAACATGTAATGTTTGAATGTAATGTACACACATGTTCACAGCAATTTCTGCTACAGTGCATGATATCTTCTGAAGTGATTTTACTGTGATATTTTTGCTTGTGCCCCTTTTCGTGTAAAAAAAAAAAGAACCAATTAAATTCATCAACTGTATTTACTGTAGGCCTGTATACACTGTAATTTATTAAATTAGTTAATTACTGGCTACTAGTTTATTAATTAATAATTTACATGTATTTAGCATGTAGAGACAGCTCTATTACACTGTGCAATATCATTTTCCACTTGTGCAATTTTGTTAATAGTCTGTTTATTGTCAATACTGTATATACTGCTCCTATTTTTATACTTCCTTCTATTTAAATGGTTCATATTTTGTTACACTTTGTTTAGCTCTTTTTTTTAGTGTGTTAGCTGATGCTTCTTGTTTTTTGCACTTTGCTGCTGTACACTGCAAATTTCCCCACTAATAAAGGAATATCTTATCTTATCCTAGCTTATCTTATCTTATTGCCTTGCATTCATTTCACAATAAAATTCTGAATACTGTATTATATTGTGAATATAATTATACTGTAATTTATTGTGAATTATTACAGTTGCATCTTGTGAAATCCTGCAGTAGGTGAATATATGTTGTATAGATTGTTTATGAACTGTTGGATGATGATGATGAAGATGATGATGATGGATCAGTGCAGAGGGTGGGAAGCCCCCATCCTCCCAGAAGGGTTAAAGGTACAGTACTGTGCGTCAGCTGCTGCGTAAAGCGTCACGTAATGATGCGGATGGGCTGGAGGTCTGGAGGTCTGGAGGGGGCGGAGGCTGGTCCTCCTCCTCCCCGGTCTCTGAGCTCCGAGCTGCGGCTCTCTGCAGCTTCCTGCTCCGCTGCTGCTGCTGCTGCTCCCGACAAACAGCCTCCTTCTCATTATCATCACTGATCATGTGCCTCTCTCTCGGGCTGCTGTCTCTGGCTCCGCAGCAGGAAGTTAGCCTTGTTTTCTTCCTCTTTCTGCATCTTTTCGTTTCTCCCTCCACTTGACGACATTATTTATTCTCTCTGCGGCTCTGCAGCTTCTCCTCTGCGGGGACAAGAGAGCCGAGCACCGGGCAGCAGCAGAGGCCGCTCCGGTCCACTCCCTCCTCCTCCGGTCCGGTCCAGGCCACAGCAGGTTCATGGAGGCCCCGGTGGAGGTGGAGGTGGAGGAGGATAAGCCCATGCCTCTGCCAACCCTGAGTCCGGCCGTGCCCCCCTACGTCACCCTGGGCCTAACCGTGGTCTACACCGTCTTCTACTCCCTCCTCTTCATCTTCATCTACGTGCAGCTGTGGCTGGTGCTGCGCTACCGACACAAGCGCTTCAGCTACCAGACGGTGTTCCTGTCGCTGTGCCTGCTGTGGTCGGCGCTGCGCACCGTGCTCTTCTCCTTCTACTTCAACAACTTCATCACGGCCAACAACCTGGGCCCGTTTCCCTTCTGGCTGCTCTACTGCTTCCCTGTCTGCCTGCAGTTCTTCACTCTCAGCCTCATGAACCTCTACTTTGCACAGGTGAGTTAACAACAAGGGGTTTTATTATGTCACTTATCTGCACCTGTTTTGATTTTGATTTTTTTTTATACTATCCCTTTTTTCAAGGCTGTTTTCATATATGCAATCCACTGTTTGTAATTACAACAGTCTATAAACCAACTTTTAAGTAGATAATAATAATAATAATAATAATAATAATGCACTTCTCAAAACAGATGTTACAAAGTGCTTCACAAGACAATAAAAGCAGATAAATAAAATAAAAGATATAGTAACTGTTAAAACAGAACATCAGACAATAAAAGCAGATAAATAAAGTAAAAGATATGGTATAACTGTTAAAACAGAACATCAGACAATAAAAGCAGATAGAGTAAAACAAATATGGTAACTGCTAAAACAGAACATATCACTAATAATACAAGTGGTAAAATGGTAGGATAAGTTCATAAAACAAGTATACAGTATATATGCATAAATGTGTACAAATGTACACATGCGTCCAGAAACAGATGTATACATACATATATTTATACCCTTCGACTTAAAAGAATGCTATCCTAAAAAAATGTGTTTCCAAAAGTTAGATGAGCTTACAGACAAACCCATCAAGTACACTAGAGAAAACAACCTCAACATTCAAAACCAAAACACATAAAAAAAAACACCTGCACCTGTTTTGAGTGTAAAAAGATCTGATTTAAAGTCTTCCTCCACTCAAATATGTGTGTTTGCTTTTTGCTGCTTCATCTGGATGTTTGACCTTCACTGTGCACAATGATGGATGTGCAGAGTTTGACACTAGAAGAGGGAAAGTTTCTGTTGTGCTCACCTTAAATAAGAGTTTAATAGCAGGATTATGTGACATTAGAACCAGTTTGGAAGTCAATATGAAACTTACACATCTATGTGCAAACTTGAAACCTCCATAAGACTCACGTAATTTTTAATTCTTCTTTTTATTTCCCATTAAAATGTAAAATAATTAATTACTTTGTAATTTAGTCCATTTATTCATAGATTTATTATTATTATTATTATTTTTTTTTTTTTATTAATTATTAGATAAATCAATTTGTAAACAAATGTATTAATAGCTATTTTAATTGTACAATTAGTTATTAATCAATTAAATGCGTTATTACTATTTACATGACTCTTGTGGTCCTCCATAACAGATAAAATAATAATAAACAAAACAGGAGAAACTAATAATAATAATAATAATAAAAGTCAGAAAAAAATAATAAAATAACTGAATACATTATTATCAATTCATAGAATGTAGTAGACAGATAGCTGATAAATTCATGTCAGAGGATACATTATACAAACACCAGGCAACAGCCAAGTGGCATACTGTAGGTACACACATGCAAGACTTTAGACTTTACAATGAGGTCTCCTACATCTTGCATCCAGATATTAAACTTTTGAAATAATAAATATTTGCATATTCATGGGTTCTGTATTTTTCGACAAGCCTGAAAAAGTAGATGTAATGTTTTAACAAGGTAATTGAATTTTTATTAGACATAAATTATTATTCCAGAGTATTTTTTATAGATCATAAAACATGCACACACTGCCTTCATGTGACCTGTAGTCCCTGAAACCAAAATAACAGTAATAACATGAAATCAAACAGTAGCATATATGATCATTTAGAGATAGAGAAATTAAAAACATTCAACTAGGACTGGGCATTTGGTTGAAATTAGTATCACAACAATATGAAGAATAGTTTATAACTAATAATTATTTCCCACTATTGATTAATGTGTCAATGACTTATCGTTATATTAATCACAAGCTCCCTGATTTCAATGTGGTGTTATTAAATGATTGATTTTGTCCCATCAACGAACCAGCGACCGTTTGATATTTTTGCTTGAGAAAGGATTACTTGATTATCAGAATTAATTTTCTGTTAATCAACTAATCATTTCAGCTCTAAATGTGAATATTTTTTCCAATACCAATACATATCTAGGTATGTATTGAATTATATAATCATCAAATTGATATTCAGAGCAATTAACTGTATTTCCATTCCTTTGTTTTACATCAAAACAGGGTTAAAACAAAAACATTTAACGACTAATTTAGTGACATTTTAATTACAATGTTTTATTAATATTATACAATATTTAGAATTTGAAGAATTCATCAAATCAATAATATGATATGATAACATAGATATCAACAATAAATTATTGCCCTGCTGCTGCAGTGAATACATGTGATATGAAGCTCCAATAGATACTTATATTAACAGTACTGGATAACAAGGACCCAAAGGTTTCAACTAATGATTATTTTCATTGACGATTAATCTGTCGATTATTTTCTCGATCAAATGATTAGTTGTTTGGTCTATAAAATGTCAGAAAATGGTGAGAAATGACGATCAGTGTTTCCCAAAGCCCAAGATGACATCCTCAAATGTCTTGTTTTGTCCACAACTCAAAGATATTCAGTTTACTGTCATAGAGGAGTAAAGAAACCAGAAAATATTCACATTTAAGAAGCTGGAATCAGAGAATTTTGACTTTTTAAAAACAAATTCTCATAGTGATTATCAAAATAGTTGGCGATTAATTTAATAGTTGACAACTAATCGATTAATCGCTGCAGCTCTAAAGGACCCTTTTATATATTACCCTTTGCTACACTCTCATTCAGATCAGCTAGACAGTGAATCATTCCTTCATCTGCTTACTTAATCCAAATATGAAATAACAGCTTCCCTGGCTTCTCCGTCAAGCTTATTTTTAGCATAATCCTCTTGTTCTGATTTGAGTCACAGTTTCGAGTTTAGAGCGAGGTGGCATAAAGCATTACAGTACATGATGCGGCCCGGTGTTGCTGTGTGACTACTGTGTATGCAAAGTTCAAAACTCTGCTGTGAGGTTCCTGTTTCAGAAGAAGGTTTCTGTTTTTTGAAGAGTGAGAATAGAGAAGTGAAAGTGGGCTGCCCACACAGCAAGACGCAGTAACTGATGATTTCTTTTCACAGGTTGTGTTCAAGGCAAAGTCTAAATATGCACCAGAGCTTTTGAGATACAGGTGCGTGCATTTCATTTGCCATTAAATTATATTTTTCTAAAGAACTAAAAAAAGTATTTTTTGGGCTGAAAATACTATTTTCCCCCGACCCACAGGCTGCCACTGTACCTGCTCTTCCTGTTCATCAGCCTGGTGTTTTTAGTAGTGAATTTAGTGTGTGCCCTGCTGGTGAGGATGACCTCTGCAGAAGCCCACACCATCGTGCTCGTGAGGGTTGCCATCAACGACTCACTCTTTGTCCTGTGTGCCATCTCGCTCTCCTTGTGTCTCTACAAGGTCGCTAAGATGTCACTGGCCAACATTTACCTGGAGTCCAAAGTAAGAAATACTTCCCCGTCCTGTCCTGTGTGGCAACGAGAGGGAGGAAACAGTAGAAATGAAATCTGAGTATAGTTGTAGTTTCACCCTCTGGGATCAACACAATAAAAGTGCTTTGTTTCATAGTTATTTGTGTAACTGACATTAAAATGTGCTGCTAATAGCACCCTTGTGTGAAGATGCACCTCTCCACGTAATTTATGCTTTGAACATGGTGATGGTTTCCTAGCAACTCAGTGTCGTTCTTGTGCATGACTGGTTGTGCACCCAATTCAACTGTTATTAGGCCATTAAATAGGCGTTATCAGTCGCTATGAGCACCATAGACGCCTACTGCGTTGTGAAACTCAAAAGCATCACATTCTAACATGTAAAACTGAACAAAACGTCACATTTTGAACAAGCAAAAAGGCTTCTGCTACAACTTCTTTAGCTTTAGGCAACAAAACTACAACTTCTTTAGGTTTAGGCAAAAAAAAAAACAGTTAGGTTTAGGGGAAAACATTGTGTTTTGGGTTAAAATAACTAGGAACACAAAGAGAACTACACATTGTTGGTTTCACACAGGATGCAAACTCTGGTCTCCTAGGTGACAACCCTGTGTTTTGTATCCCATCCATAGCCCCAACCTACATCGGAAGGTCATCAGTGATCTACCATGTGACTAGATGATAAAACCTACTAGTGGGTGTAGTAGGCCCCTATTGACCCACACAATGGGGCTCATAGCAACTGATAACGCCTATTTAATAGCCTGACAGCTGTCTAATCGGCTGGTTGCCAACGAAATGATAGGTCACACCTGACACCTGAAATTCAAAATGTATTACAGCTATTCTTAGCTTCAGTTTCTATCTACTTTCTATATGAGTTCACAAAATGTTTGAAGTCATTTGTTCCCCGAAACTGAATTTTTGTATTTCCTTTGGTGGAAGTATTCGCTGGGCTCGTCTAAGCATAAATGTGAAGTCAAACCGTTTGGCTGAAAAGGGACTTTTTCTTATCATAATATATCTAGTATTTGGGCACATGTAACTACTGTTTTTGCAATATACTCCATAATATTTTAGGAATAAACAGTAGTCCCATGTGCCCAAATACTAGATATATTGTATGATAAGAAAATGTCTGTATCTCAGAAACTACAAGGAGCACAATCAAGTATTTGGTATCTATGAACTCATAAGTTGAATATCAAGGATATGCACACATATACAGTGTAAAAAAATATTTCATATGGAAAACATTTAACAAACCCAATGTTAGCGTTTTTGCTCTTTTTTCTCAAAAATCCTGACTTAGATTATGTTTAATTTCCCCCTAAAGATAGATAATATGTAATTTCTTAATGCAACTCTTCAACCTGTGCAGGGGACGTCAGTGTGCCAGGTGACGGTTATAGGAGCCATCGTCATCCTCCTGTACTCCTCCAGGGCCTGCTATAATCTGGTCGTCCTGGGACTCTCTAACAAGAGCATCAACTCCTTTGACTACGACTGGTACAACGTTTCAGACCAGGTGAACCACCGGAGCTCATAATGACTTCATGTTAAAGAACGTGCTTTTTTTCTTACAGCATCTGTTGACTGTTCAGACCAATTTATGGGAGTTATGGCTGTTATGGGAGAAAACTGAAAGACTTTTTTGTTGCCTTAATGGTGGTTGTTTCCCTTGTGATGATTGCGATTAGGAAATACAGTTCCCTCCATCTCTGGGTAATAAAGTTGGCTGTTTCAATAGTGAATGTGTTGTGTTTTGTTTTTCAGGCAGACTTACAGTCGACTCTGGGCGATGCTGGCTACATCGTCTTCGGAGTGATCTTGTTTGTATGGGAGCTGCTCCCCACGTCTCTCGTAGTTTTCTTCTTCAGAGTTCGGCAGCCCGACCTAGACAGGGTGAGTCAGGAATCCTCCCAGGGGTCACAAGACGAATCAGAGGGGTCACAAGATGATTAATAGGAAAGCAGATAAATCCTACTGTAGTTCAGCTACACAAAATGCCTGTTTCTGTCTTATATAATAATAATATTACAGTTTTGTCGGTTCAAGTTAAAACGGAAAAATCACTTAAACTCAAAAGCAAATAATGTGAAGTACAGTCTAAAGGTTTTATAATGTAAGACATAAGATAATACTTTATGCTTGTCCTGCAGAGTGGCTCTGTGCTTCCCGGTCACGTCTTCTCCTCAAGGGCTTATTTCTTCGACAACCCGCGGCGTTATGACAGTGACGACGATCTGGCGTGGAGCGTCATGCCTCAGAACATCCAAGCCAGGTAAAAAAAAAACAAGATCTAAATCACCAAAATACTGTTCATGAAGTAGCAATGTGGCAAAAGATTCAGAGAGGTTTAATTTAGGATGTTTGATTCTCCAGTCTGGCTGCTGACAATTACGAGTGGGGGAGCCAGAGCAGCAGCAGCGGCATCGGCGCCTACATCGGAGGAGACGACAATTACCACCTGCCACTTCCTCCAGAGGAGCTCAGCCATTACTGACCCGTGGATTTGTTTTTATATTTGTATATTTTTGCACATGATGGGGCTGAAATTCGCCCTCTACTCGATACATTCATTCTTCTATTTTGTCTACGGAAGAACTAACTGACTTTTCTGACAGTATGTGAAGGTCCACTGAATTTTGCACACTCCTTGTACAAAGTGATCTAATTGACTGCTTTTAAACATTTTCACTGTATAGTTTATATTGAATACTGCTTAATATATTTCCTGACTTTTGTAATATGTACTCTGTAATCACTATTTTATGTACCGTGTTCTTTTTCATACAGATGTGTTTATATAGAGATATCCATTTAATTCATATTAAAACAGTTTAAATGATGTGAAAGATGCAGTTCATTTTTAAAAATGCACCAATACTATATTTATAAACTGAAAGTAGGTTGCTCATGTTTTCTTTTGTATATATTTTTTCTAATGCCTCATTTTTAATCTTTTAGGAGCACTATACATCTAAATCAAATATCAAATATTTGAATCCTGAATCACACTCAAATAGGTTTCCATAACACTATTTTATATAACATAATTACTCTATAATTAAGTGCTAACTTAAAGAGGACATATCATGCTTATTTTCAGGTGCATACTTGTATTTTAAGTTTCTACTGGAACCTGTTTACATGCTTTACTGTTAAAAAAAAAGCTAAACAAAAGCCCAGTCTGCTCTGATTGGTCAGCTGGCCCACTCTGTTGTGATTGGTCAACAGAACCAAACTCTTCAGACTCCACTCTAACTAGCTTTGTTTGAGGGCGTGCCAAACTAGCCGCCAAGCAGGTATTATGCAAATGTGTTACTTGTTGACATCACCACGTTACGGACGAAAAGGTGGGACTTCAAGCAAGGCATTTCAGGCAGTTCAGAAGCAGTGTTTCTGTTTCCGTGTTTCCCTTTAGCGTGGACTTTGGATTTTGTAACTTTACAGACCTTTTACATGCACAAACAACTATATAACACACTAAAAGAAAGGGAAAAGGCACTAAAGCATAATAGGTCCTCTTTAAACCACGGGTTATGTAATTGAGGACAGCTGAAACTGTGACTCAGAGTTGGACATTAAAAGCTCAAACATCCGTCTGATTAAAGGAACATTTATTAGATTTTGTGACAGAACAAAAAGAACAGAAGGCCGGACATGTTTCTCACTTCTCCCCATTTTTTATTGATGAGCTGTTTTCAAAGATGGTTGCATTTTAAAAGAACTAAATACATCATGTACCCAGGAACTTAACAGAAGACAATACTTTTAAAAATGTAGAAAGCGATTTATTGTTAATTTACAACATGGGAACATTCTCGCTGTGTACTTGTGAGGTTTAGAGATTATCTCGGGGGGAAAAAAGGTCTGTATTGGTTTTAAAATGTTACTAATTAGATTAGTGACTCAATTCATCAGAGCACTGATTTGTTTGACATCTAATGCAGAAAATCAAAATATAAAAAGCCAATTAAATCAATGGCTGAAACAAATAGGCAACTCTGGTACATAGTGCATGACATTAGATACCCTTAATAATCAATTTGCAAAGTCATTTATACAATAATTTACTGGCTGATAGTGTCACTTACCACTTGATCAATTTACTAAAATCTTTAATCACATTATCTTATTTTCAGTTTTAGTGACATGCTGTAGTTTTCAGAGCAGTAAAGACAACTCTGCAGACAGTATTGACTGGGGGAAAAAAAGTTGTATTTGGTGATGGTTGTCCGAAAAGTTAAGTATGTTTTTCCTCTCACTTTTCAGTGTGAAGAATTTTATTTCCATCATAGGGAATCGTATTTATGCTCAGGTCCAGAAAAATCAGACAAAATAATAGGTGCAATACACTGTAGGCCTGCAGAGGGCAGCATGAAACTGCATATAGTGCAAATAGAACAGCTTGAGAGGCAGGTATACAGTCAGATGTATGTTTCTCCATAAATCTGTGCTAATTCAAAAGAGCAGCGAGAGCAGGAGGACACAGTTAGCATTTATTATGCTGCAAATGATTGAATTCAAACTAAGACCAAACTTCTGTCAGAAAAAGGGTGTTTTTAATTCAGATCATTCCTCATATTATTGCAACCTCAAGTACATTTTGCAATACAGTAGCTTAAAACAGCTGATTCCATGTGAAAAGCATAACACATTAAGCATATGCACAACACTGTACCTTTAAGGAATTAACTGCAAAAGCCAATATGCAAAAGATGTAGATCTCTGGGAGCTTAATTCCTGTCGATTTTCGGAAAATGTCTCTCCACCGAAGAGGTGAAAGGGAAAAAAAACAAAACACACAATCCCTTTCAGTACAATGTCATGACATTCAAGGTCCTCTGGGTTGCCCCGGTTTGCTGAAAACGAACAGAAATCTCTGTTTTTGTTTGTTTTGTCTCCATGAGAATGGATCTTCTACTCACTCACGCAAAAAGTCTGCTGTTTTTTTGCCATGTAAAACACACACACATGCTCTCTGTAGGCCACTTTCTTAGGACAGAGCACTTAATGGCTGTTTGCAGGAGACGCAGGCCTCCCACTAGCTGGGATCTGAAGGTTTGCCAAGTTCAACCTTTACTCCCTTTTCTCCTGCACACAAAGAAAACACAAGAAATGATGCAAAAGAGCACAAAAAAAACACTGAAACAACAGTTTTGTGTAGTTTGTACATCAAAACCTACCCGTTAAGTATTTTTCTTTAGCTCTGGCTCGCTCATCTGCGTCAAAATACCACACCGTGATGGCATACCTGCGGAGACAATCAGAGCAATGAGTCACTGCTCAACAGACCGGATGATCTGAGCATGTGCAGTGGTGCTGACCTGGTGGTGAAGGCGGGCTGAACCTCGTGAGGGTTCCGTCTGTCGGACCAGAACAGCAGCAGACGGTCAAATTTGGGCTCTATGTCGGCAAACTGGGCCTTTCCTTCGGGGAAGATCCGAAGAAGCCCACCGTGTTCCTGGAAGAGCAGAACAAGAAGAAACATCCCCGTTATGTATACAAATCAAGACAAAGCAACAGCAGGAAGTTAAGGAGAGACTAAGTGAAGCCTCTGCAGTGGTCACGTTTTGTGTTTGATTCATGTCGTGTTCATCTGTATTAAAACATTCAAGGAAAGAAGATGAAGTCATTTATTACAAATATAAAAGATCCACTTAAATATATCTCACATGTCAGGCTTTTTAAATTATGAACACGGGACGACAATGTTAAGGAAAAGGGTTGTCTAACTCCGAGGGCTAGGAGGAAAGCTCAGGATCGGAAGCAGCAGCGGGGGGAACGGCTTTCCTGTGGAGGGATAGGAAGAATAACCCACAGGAAAACTGCTCTAGCTGGATAAAGGACCTGGAGAGTGAAAAAGCAGATTGCTGCAAGCGTGCCGCTTAAACTCTCACACAGCTGATATGATAGGCGGCTCTCTTCACACGCAAACTAGCCGAGCAAAAAGGTTCACACCCTTTGTCAGAGTACTAATGCTATTCCCATTTATACTACTTTGAATGGGGGGGAATGCCGGTGGTGTGACTAAACTCAATAAAGCACAATAGGGTCAAAGAAGACAGGAGGAATGTTTTTTTTCTCTCTGCAACATGTAAGCAGCTCAAGCACCACTGATTTTTATCAATTGTTGGACTGCTCGTAAATCCAAAGTAGTGGCTGCCTTTAAATGATAGAGTGACCACAGGATGACCTTCGCAGGACGTGACCTTCTGACCTACATCAAGCTGAACTGGACTGATGTCAAATGACAACACGTTACAACCCAAAGATGTGATGTACTTTAAAACTCTGGATGGGTACAAGCAGTCAAACTATGGACACTGACTGACCTTTGAAATGATTTTTTTTTAATCTCTGAAAGAAAAATGCACATGGTTATGAAATCCAATGAAGTCAAAATGAGAATAAATAACTATTTTGACCTTTAGTGCAGTCTTTTAGGTAGGAACTGTGTGGACGTCACAGCAGGTTTTATTTTAGGAAAATACTGCTGGATGCAGGGCATATTATTATAAAGTTCTACAATTTACAATACAGTACATCCCATTTAACTTAAAGTTATAACCCTTAAGATTTGTATCTATTTTTATTATTTATGGTTATTTTTCTGCAATGTATTAACATCAGTTAATTATTTCTCTATGTCGTAGCTTTTATTGTTAATGTAGTCCACCATTCCTGCGCTGGATTCAAATGACCTACACAAGGTATGCCTGCCATCCACAGTCACTTTTATATCTTAGTTCTATCTTATTGACATCAGCCTCGCTGTTTAGTGTTCTCTGTCCTACAGCCGTATCAGAGCTGGATTAAGTTATTGCTCATGCAAACACAACTTTTCCTACCGCAGCTAGTAAAAAGCATTCAACTGGCAAAACACAGGGCAGCTTTTGTTGTGACGAGGCCACAGGAAACACATTGATAGAAAAAGCAATGATACAAGAAGGAGCAGCCACAGCTGATAGAGGAAGAGCTGCAGGTGATAGGCTGCAGCTCCAACTCAACAAGGAAACCAGCTCCTTTCAGGCCCTGATCACACAGATGGTAAAAGGTTATGAAAAGACCAATATTGCAATCATTTACTTTATTCCCTGCTAATGGGTGGTGGAAACAGTGGATGGAACTAGGGCTGAACAATTCGACATTTTAGCAAAATCACAATATGGCCTGCTGCAAATTTCATATCGCAGGAGGGGCAATGTTTTTAAAGGCAAAATGTGGGTCAAAATACCATTAAAACTAGAAAATCTTAAACTAGATATCATCTTGTGATGGGATAACACCAGCCGCAACGCTAAATCAGGCCAGTGGCGTAAAGTAGGGGGGCAATGGCCCCTTCCCCACTTCCTACACCCCTACTTCCGGCACCTTTGCTCGGACCATGGTCGTCTTCGAACTCAACCTTCATTTTGATCTGCACACCTGTAAAGTTTCGGGATTGCATGTTACACGGTTGCGTTGCTATCGCAGTGACGAAATCAGTCCCCAGACAGACAGAAATATAAACACCTGGCAACTCACACACAGACTCACAAGGTAAAAACAACACCAGCCTCGCTATCGCAGCTGGTAAACACGTGGCAAAGTACTCAAAACCACCTCTGTGGTAGTTCCTGCTACAGTAGGTGTCTCCAGGACATTTTGCCATGATGACTCACACAGACTCGCATTGTGAAAACAATGCCAGCACTATTGTCGCGGCTGGTAATTAAATATTGTGGTGCTGCAGAGATGTCCCGACCTACACATCATACTAAACATCTTTGTTTGGTACAGATCCCTGCAAAAAAAAAATAAAATCTCACCGTAATCATTTAATGTGTTTTTCAATGAAAATTAGATTAATGATGTCAAAATTATCATTCTCTCTAATATCGCAAATCATCGCAATTGCAATATCAGTCACAATAATCACAATTAGATATTTCTTTTCCAAAATAGTTCAGCCCTAGATGTCTGACACCCTGTCCAAGTTAAATGAATAAAATCCAGCCAAACCTGACACCCTCATGCCCGCTGAGAGCACAAAAGGAAGTCACATGGTGTGCCCACAGATACCAGTATGAATGAGTTGGAGTCAACCACTGCTACTTGCTCTCATTGCAAGATGTTGGTTTAACTATGTAAAAAATGTTACTTTCAACCCTGTGATTCATATCATGTGTTGGTGTGAAGGCTGGGTGGTTCTGGAAGAAATGACAGGGCTGATGACTGATTGCTGAATAATGTAACCATGACTGTTTATGCATGATAAAGGTGGTGTGAATGTGTCTGCTTGTCTCTACAGTATGTGTCAGAGCTGTGATACACCGGTGACCTATCCTTGCCTCTCACCAAATGCATGCTGGGAAACACTCCCACCCCCCTGCAACCCTGAGTAAGATAGGCACTTTAGGAAAATAAATTAGTGGCGTTAAAACAAATTTGCATTAACGCGTTATTATTTCGTTAACTTTGACAGCCCTAATTTACACATTTAAATACTGAATAGCATTTTGTACTGAACAACGAATACTGAATCTGTACTTGTAACAGAAAGCTAAGTATTTCCAGTGGCTGATTCATTTCCTTTTACTTTGACTTTTGCTTGCCTGTATCTTTTTCCTCCCACCAGAGCAGCTTGTTTCCTTTATTTTTGTCACATGGCTGCACAGGGAACATTGAAAAGTAGTGACTGGTCATGCATAACCACACACTGGTGATGATTAACAAGCGTTGATACTTTATACAATTATATACAATGAACTGTAGGGACGTACTCTGTAATCTGAGCTGAAATAATAACTTTTGATTTGCAGTATACATACAGCTAACTTGACGTAATGATGATTTTGTATAGACGTGACGCAGTTGAAAAGATGATGTTGTAAATTGGGGGTAAATAACTGGAACAACTGAACCTGAACATTCCAACGCCATGTCATTCCCTCATGGAGCCCCGGTATCCAGGCAACCACATTCTATAAAACACAGCTCATCACACGCCCAATAAACAGCCAATCAGAGGCCAGATTGGAATCATTCACATGTCCAATGGGGTCCCTGAATATGTCTCGTTTGAATAATTGAAGCCTGTGCATGACAATAGAAACCCTGCAATAGCTTAGTGATTAACATAAAGGCAATCTGATGCATATTGCATCAACAGGAAAATATTTAGTAGTATACACTAGGGATGCTCATTTTGAAAAAATTTCTTAACCGATAACCGACCCTCGTTAACCGATTATTAACCGTTAACCGACAAGATTTGTACCTCGCGCCAGCTGCAGTGTATGAGCTCAACAGACAACTGAGAACCCAGTTCACCCGTCTGGGAGCGTTAACTTAGCAGCCACGCTGCTGCGTGTAATGTCGTGGACATGCAGCCACTTTCCCATTAAAAGTCTCCACCGTACATTTAGTTTAGTTTAGCAGGTTGTCAACTGTGTGTCTGCCCAGCGTAACGATACTCTGTCTGCCCGGATTAACGATAGCGATTGTCCGACAAACAGTGTGTGTATTTGTGATACGTTAGCAGCTCTAGCATTGCCGGAGGCTTCATGCTCGCCGCCGCTGCAACACACATACAGTCTATCAGCGCGATGTAACTTTAACGAGTGTCCGTGTGTGTGTTGGCGGTGAGTGTGGGGTTGTTGGTGGCGTTATAGCTGTGAACGTAAGCGTAGCATTGTGTATACAGTTTATTTTTCGCTGAATTAATGTCTCCACCTATAGTCCTGGGTCAATGCAATACCGCCCCTGCTGCTCCGATTCTCTGGCCAATCTCACGTTCCATTGTCCCCTCACTCGCGAACAAGACCCCGAGGTACTTGGACTCCTTCACTTGGGGTAAGGAGAAAGCGAGAGGTGTGTTCAGGGTTCTCGGCAGTAAGTCGGACTCGTTTGTGGTGGGGGTTGGCCTCCTTCAGGGCTGCGCTTTGTCACCAATCCTGTTCGTGATATTCATGGACAGGATATTGTGGCGTAGTCGGGGGAGGAGGGTTTGCAGTTCGGTGTGCTGAGGATCTCATCACTGCTTTTCGCAGATGATGTGGTCCTGTTGGCATCATCGGTCTGTGACCTCCAGCACTCACTGGATCAGTTCGCAGCCGAGCGTGAAGCGGCTGGGATGAATATCAGCACCTCTAAATCTGAGGCCATAGTTCTCAGCAGGAAAACCGATGGATTGCTTACTCCGGGTAGGGAATGAGTCCTCACCCCAAGTCAACGAGTTAAAAAAAAAAAATTAATCAAACCGTATTTAATTTAACTCAATAGTTGACAACTAATCGTTGCAGCTCAACAAAATATACTCCGATACTGACGTGTCTAAATTGACCGATAGATAAATTAGTCGGGCTCTACTTTTGTTGCAACATGAGACACCTAATATATTCCAAACAGGCAAAGTCTTTTGCACCCAATTTGTAGGTACAATGGTCAAAAAAGAAACCTACTGTGCCTACTTGTTATGTATATGTCAAGAAAATCACAATTAATAAATGTAATAAAATCACAAACTGCATCAACAAAGAGGAACAGCAGTCACAGGTTGAAACTAATGAACTGCATTCTACCACAAACTAGCATCCCGAGGCAAAACAGAGTTTCCTGTAATTACATCATTTTCATATGCAGGTCTGGAGGTCAAGTATGTGAGGAAGTCTGGAAGACAATCTCTCGTTTACTTATGTGTCTTGTCATGTCAGCGGCTCCTCAGAGAACCATCCTCCCATCTAACAATTGCTGCTTTCTGTTATAAAGAGTATCGTTCCTTCCTGGTGTGCAGCATCCTGTTTATCCGTCTCATATTCAAGAGGTGAGTTCCTTAACTACTCATCCAATAACATTTACCGCTAAACGCTTTAACAGTTAAACATTATCTTCCATCAGTGCATGTTGTGACAAAAATGTGGAACCTGGCAGGCGTCATGGGCAAAAACAAATTAGTGGAAACATTTTTAGTTAGCCTGTGCTCTCAAGTCTATATCAGTCAGGGGGGAGCACCCAGATTGTTAGCAGCAGGCTAGCAGCTGCGTTTTGGCATTGAGGTGCCTTCAAATACTGAATCACTGCTTCATATTAACAGCGAGGCAGTAGGTTAGGTTATTGCATCCATTATCACACTCCCCTAGACACCCTTTCTTATACAGTTGTGATGCTACAACAACAGTTGTTTCAATACTTGCCAGCTTTGACTGCTCTCAGTTAAAATAAACAGTGAAAGTGAGAGTTGTCCAGCCATAGATAATCTTATTTAATGGGGTGCAATCATTTTATTGCAGTTTTGTTTTTTACTTTGAATGGAGATACATTGATATACTTTAACTAATATTTTACTGGTTAAAAATTATATCTTTGACATCCATTAAAGATACACTATATTTTTACTACTATATATTTATATATTCAATATTTTATTTTTTACAGTTTACTTATTTATTATATCTTTATTGTTTACTTATTTATTATATCTTGTTTGTTTTTTTACTGATGCCTATTATGATAATATTGTATAATGTTATATTTTATTCATTTATATGCATGAACGGGTAATCTGCACAGTTTTTAAGTAGAAATTGAATGACTTTTAAGACCATTTTAGTACCTCTAAAAGGAAAAAAATAATACCATTACCGTGGGCTTGTGGCAAAAGAAAATCGACAAATTAGACTACAGTATACACCGTTATTGAGTTTTACTGAATTTAAATAACTGCAATATTCAGTGCACAAATATTCAGCTAAAATAACCGTCTTATCATTAACGAAACTATAACTGTATGGCGGTAGACCCAGTCAAATGGAAATCAATGCCCCTCCCCCTGCATTTACCATTACATAAACAAGAGTGCAATGTAAAGACAACATGGGTGCAAAAATGGGTGAAAAAGGTGACAAAGATGCGAACCCCCAAGGGGGCTGGTTGAAACGCGGCACATGCAGCACAGCAGCAGCTGCCAACCCGACCAGACAGAAGACAAGAGACCCAAGAGACAACGGCCATAAGTGCACCTTGGGGAATCCCTGCCCAGAAGCACCAGGGACTGTCACAGAGCGACGGGGGGGAGCAAGGCCCGAGCGGCCGAGGCCGACGGGGGCACCGAACAATACAGACCTTGCAGACACAGATTTAATGTCTCCCCTCCTACAATTCCAGACATTTTAAGTCCTTGAATATCAAAAACTAGATTTAAGACGTTTGTACCCTGATGAATTGTTAATTCAAGAGCATGAATTAGGTAATTTGAGAGCAAAAATTTGTTTTTTTCCTGCCCATGACACCTGGTGAGCTCATTGAATATACACTGTGACTTAAATTTTTTCCAAGTCAGACCTGGGGCAGGTGGTTGTTTTGAGCATCAGGTGAGTAGACTCTGTCACACAGAACAATACCGCCAGTGAAAGAAAGGCTCCTAGGCTTTTTCAAAGTTAATATATTTGACAATTATATTAATATTACCTCACCAAAACACCAGAATTGTTTGAAATACTTATTAGATCCATATGCTGTGAGTAATAAACTACCACAGTAACACCTCAATCTCTTTGTTCCCTCAGCCTGTGTATCCACTTTCCTGCAGAAAGAACAGTGGCTGTGTGGAAGGTAGCATGGGGGCGCTCTTCTCCCTGATTGGGTGTGCCTGGATCAGCAGGATCTCTGCATTTTAATGAGATTATAAACAGGGAGAGTGGCCGGACAGCACGTACTTGACACGTAACCTCTACCGCTGACTTTGCTCGGGTGTTGGGTGTGGATAAAAGCAGGATGGAAGGTGATGACCCTGCCACGGGGACAAGAACTACGCTGACTGGTCATATGCTTGTGACAGGAAGTCCAACTGGAACATGAACACCAGACACATGGCCTTTTTCTAATCATTTTGTTTTGATGGTTATTTCAGTGATCATTTCAAATCATAATTGAATCAATGTTTATAACAAAAAAGCAAATTAGAAACAAGAGAATCTAATAAAATTGGAATAATCATCATCTTGTAATAATGAACATTATTTCCTCCACACATCACTCACATACCTTGGCAGACCAATCTTTATTAAGGTAATATATGCATGTGACACACCGTCCATCGCCGTTAGGGTTATCCACGTGGCGCACATATCCTGTCCCGTTTCCAGGGTAACACGCCACCATTGCCTGAAGACAGGAAGATGAAAAAGCATGATTAGTAAAAACAGATACAGAGAAAGCACAAACGAAAATACAAAATACAAAATACAATAAATCCCATGGACTTCAACATACACTGCTTTATCACCGCTTGCATAATGGTTTTTGTTAGGAGGTTAAAAAGGTCATAATTCTCTCTCTATTATCTATTTCATACTGCTGGGAAAACATCTGTAATCAAACAACTGTATTTACAAGTTTCTCACCAAAAACTACATTTTAAGAGATTACATTTGAACACATCATGATAGCGTTATAATTTACCTTCGCCTAAAACTCATTTTTACTGAATAGAGCTTGCATCAAATGCAACGCAATGCATCATAATGTAAATGAATGGCACCTCCCGTGGAGCTCTCGTCTTGCCGATTTCCACACAGATTTGTTGTTCACAATGTAGCATGATCAGGGAAAAAATTGGTTGGGTCCCCTGGACGTGTCAGTAGTGAGTTTAACAGTCTGCCTACAGTACCTTCAGTTATCCACATGTTTACATATAACGTTGGTATAAGAGCAGCGTAATGTAATGTGTGCATTGCGAGTGTGTGGTCAAGCGACAGAGGGAGAGATGCGCTAAGAGCAGATTAGCTGTTTGGCGATCATCAAGTGTGTCACACACACTTTTTGCTCTCCCCACTTGTGAAATAAATCTGGCGCATCTGATCAGGATCAGGCATCGTACCGGGGAGTGGGGAGACAGGTGGGAGACAATGATGTCTGGTCTGGGCTGGGCCGTTCAGGGCTGAGGACAGGTGTAACGGGCACCACAGCATTTGTCTTGACAAAAAAGAACAATCGATAGTTCTCTTCATTTTGAATTACCAGTATGTATTATGGTTGTGAAGTCGCTCCAGGAGGAGTACACAGGGTTTGTCGCATTCTGGAGCCCCATGCAGTAATATAAAGTAGGAGTTAAGAGTTTGTGTGACGGTGCAAATGCAGCTGCAAGTGTGCATCCAGTAAGTCAGAACCGGGACTGTGGAAGCAGCTCAGCTTGCCTTTGTTGGCCCGTGATGTGGATGCAGCAGACGGCCTTGGCACAGTCAGATGGCATTGTCCTCGCCTCACCTGCACTGACTCAAGCAGCGGCCGCTCACAACACAGCTGGCTCATTATAAACTTTAAACTAGCGAGAAAATAAACCGGAGATATCAAGCAGCGCGTCAACTTCCCCTTGCCTTTTCCTGCTCTATTAAGACTTGCATGATCTGCTTGGGTGTTGGCAGTGAACCCCTATGAGCTCTTGTAAACTTCTTGGTGTAAACAGCGTACAAAGTCCCTCGGAAATAAGACACACACATACACACAAGTAGTGACTCGCGCACTGCCGGGAGGGACTGTGACAGCGACACTTGACTTCTCTTCAGAAATAAGACTTCCATGGAAGACTTGATGTAAATTTTGAAGAGTAAACAATCAATTTGATTCATCATGTAATTCACTCAGTTACACTGCCTGCAATATCAGACTGCATATAGTGCATCAGATATCAGAGCATAAACATTGGAAATTACAACCAACACTTGTGGGACACCATGCAACTGTTTTCAGACTTGAAAGGGGAGCTGAGAGGTGAACGTGCACAAACACAGAGGGCAGATTCAGCCCTCATGCACCGTGTCTGTCTAAGCAGTGATATGACAAACAAAAGGCAAGTTCCTCCACATTCTTCCTTGCACTTGGATCAACATAAACCATAGCAACATTATTACAAACGCTCACAGCAGACTAAACTCCTACTTTCAAAATGTGTACGTGCAAATTCAGTGAGTGAAAACAAAACCATCCACGTCACACATCTGTGTATCCTATTTTCACACCTCCCATTGTCGTCACATCTTTTCAATGATGCAGGTTACCACTGCAGTGCACGATATCAGGGCCTTCAAAGCCAAAAAGCAACAAAACTCCAACATAAAGATGAGGGGGTGGGGGAGTCAAACTGACAAAGGGCTTCCTGTCGGTAAGAGACGCAATACAGTAAGCTTTTCTGTGAGTGAGTGTGTAAAAGAGAGGAAGAGAGGTACAGACAGAGCGAGCAGAGGGGTGGGGCTGGAGCAGAAGAGAGGAGTGAACTGCTGTAAACTTTGACTGCTGGCCTCCCTCCAGAGGGAGCAGTATTTTAATGGTTGTGCTACGTGCAGGACGTGGGGAAGGTTGGCTGATCCTCTGCTATGTCGCCCCTCCCACCCTTAACTGTGCGGCTCACGCTGCAAGGCTGGAGATGGGTAAACAGCCTCTGCTCGGAAAAGTGAGTGGATTCAGATGTGTGAGGGCGGTGTGTGTATGTGTTTGTGTGTGTGTGTGGGCTGACTGAAGGTGTGAGAGCCTTGGCACGCTACAAAAACCCAGACTCAGCAGTTTCGCCTTTCATTTCCTCAGAATGGACAGCTGTAGGAACTCTTTAAAAGGTTCATCTACTGCAGGAAAGCTCATCTCCAGCACAAGCTCAATGATGCACCTGTGAATTTGTAATTCTACCAAAATCACATCACAGTGACAGCATACACAAAAGTCTGCACAAATTATCCACAGAAAACACATGAGACTGGAATGCAGATCAGCCAGTATCTGCAAATGCCAACCTTGTATGAAGTGCTATTTAACTCTCGTTTGACTTTCATGTGATCTAGTCATGAGGACCCAGCAATCTGAGATACAGTAAAAGTAGAAACACCACTTTTGATCAAATCTTCAGTCAGAGAACCACAAATGACTCGGCACTAAGGTCTTGATGAAAAATGCAACAGGCAGCAGCAATACAGACAGAATCAGAGTGCAACAATCGCTGATTCTCCACAATAAAAAACATGCATTACTAATGTATATGTTCAAGCATGTTATGACTCGCACTGCACCATTACAAACTCTAACCGTGATATTGAGATAAAGTCCTGAGAGAACTAAATATTGTATTATAACCTGGTCTAAATGAACTACCAGTATCAAATATTCTGATGATTTCTCCATCCCAACACGGAAACTTCTACACTGCAGAATGGATATCTTCTTCACCATCTTCAGCTCTGACCTTTATTCATTATAGAATATAATTTTAGTTTTTAATGCACATTAGGGCTGCAACTAACATCTCAATCAATCTGATTATTTTCTCGATTAATTAATTAGTTGTTTGGTCTATAAGATTTCAGAAAATGGTGAAAAATGTCAATCAGGGTTTTCCAAAGCCCAAGATGACGTCCTCAAATGTCTTTTGTCCACAACTCAAAGATATTCAGTTTACTGTCATAGAGGAGTAAAGAAACCAGAAAATAATCACATTTAAGAAGCTGAAATCTGAAAATGAATCGATCATCAAATTAGTTAGCGATTAATTTAATACTTACTTTCGTTTATTTTTCTTCCTCATTCTCAATTTGTCTGCAACTCAAACCTCAAATAAATCAAGCATAAACTGGATGGCAGATGACAAGCAAAAGCAAGACTAAAATTATGTATGCAAGGTTAGACACACAGATTTAACTACTTTGTAAGTGCAAACAGGGGACTAAAGCCCCTTTCACACATACCCTGCATCACTGAACTTATCTAGATAATACCCGAAGGAGCTGTATGTGAGAACGCGAATGTCTGAATCATTCGGACATTAAACAGACTTTACCCTGCCAGTTACCTAGTACAAAGTCTGTGTAATGTCCGATTGAGCCCATGTGTGAATAGAGCAGGTCATTGTCTGGAGAATTCACAGTGAGCGAGTGGGCGTGTTGATGACGTTTCTATTATGCTGCTGGTGCGAAACCGGAAGAAAACAAACATCCGAGGGTGAAGAAGAAGGGTCATTTACACAAAGAGGCCAAGGAAATGTCTAACTGGAGAGACGACAAGATTTGTAGACCGCCACAGAATCATAAATAATGAAAATCCCATTATGAAATCAAATGCATTTATAAAGCTGTGCCAAGTGGTGTACAAGCGAAGAAACAGCCCTGTTGTCGGAATTTAATCAGAGAGAAAAGACAAGCTTCAAACCTGTTTTTAGCTGCCTGTTTATGGCCCATTTCCAGAGGAAAAGAAGGGATCAAAGGTATAAATAATGTTCAGTACCTAACTTATAAAATGTGCCTGAAACAGCCATAATAATATTATAATCATTTTCATTTATTTATTTAAATTTTATTATTTGTTAGTTTGCATGCACTTTCATTAATCATCATCTTGTAGAGAATGTTTTTGCTAAAACTATAACAGCATGTTATTATTATTAGTATCTGAATTTTACAGCTAACTATCAACAATCCACCGGCTACAAGCCTGCTGTTCCCATACACAAATGCTACCAAAATTTCAGTTTCAGCTGCCTGCAACAAATAAATGCAACCAAAAACTCAACGTACAATATAAAAACACAGTTGCTCATTATCAAACACAACACTGGGGGGAGGAGGGGGTGGATTGTATCCAGATTTATCATGTTAAGGTGGAACTGCTTCTTAGCATCTGTCAGCAGTTTTCCCTGAAAATGAGAGGCTAGGCTAGCTGTAGAGCTGAATGACATGACAACAATGTACTTGTATACCGTTTGGTCTGTCTCTCATAGAGCTGCAACGATTTATCGATTAGTTGTCAACTATTAATCGGCAACTATTTTGATAATCGATTAATTAGTTTCAGTCAATTTTTAAGAGAGAAAAAAAATCAATTCTCTGATTTCAGCTTCTTAAATGTGAATATTTTCTGGTTTCTTTACTCCCCTATGACAGAAAACTGAATATCTTTGAGTTGTGGACAAAACAAGACATCTGAGGACGTCATCTTGGGCTTTGGGAAACACTGATCAACATTTTTCACCATTTTCTGACATTTTATAGACCAAACAACTAATCTATTAATCGAGAAAATAATAGTTTTATCGACAATGAAAAAAATTGTTAGTTGCAGCCGTGCTATAAAAAGATATTTCTCTGTCAATCCACTACAGGAATTTGCGACCTTTGTTGAAACAGCCTGGTAACTGAAATACTTATGTATACATATTTAAGTTTAATCATTGATTTGTCTGTGAATAAAGGTTAATTGCTTAGTCTATAAATTGTAATAAAGTAGTCAAATGCCAATCATTAGACCACTAGGTACCACCTTCAAACTGCTTGGATTGTTTGACCACCAGTCCAAAACTCAAGCAACTCAGTTTACAATATGATGAAAGAAAAGCTGGAATCAGAGAATGTTTATCGACTAATTGATTAAAGTAACTGAACAATCATTTCAGCAGCACTCCTTATCTGACCAGGTATTTCCCTCAAATGTCTCATCACTGCTGGTTTATGGGTTTGAAAGAGAGGAGCTGCTCAAAACAGACAAATAAAACAGAACTTGAGATAATTCCCACCTCGTGTTGACCTGATCACTTGGAGGAATACACTGATCACTGTGATGCTATCAGCGCATCCCCCGGTTCGCGAACTGATGTGAGCCATGAACTGGGGGTGGAGCGTAAAGGAAAAGCTGCGAGGGGTCTGCTCACTTCACAGAAGAGATGCTTATCCAAACAGGAGTACAAACAGTTGGGATGGAGACCTTGTAGTGCAGGGGAGTGTGGGAACTGAGGCGGTTTGGGCCCTGGCCCGGGATCGCTCACTGTTTTATCTGTCAGACAGTGGTGCTGCCTCTAGAGGAAATCCCTGTTTAAAGTAATGACCTACTTTATTCTTTTCTTCTTTACTGTAGGCTGTGAACAATAGAGGGACGTATACAGCAGCGCCGCTACCCTTCACCCTCAACACGTTGCAGCGGAAAACACAAGCACAGTTTCTGGTATCATTACGCAAATACTCTGAAGGGGGATTGTGTAAAGTCGTCGACCTTGTACATTTCAGCACACTCTGCTGGTGTCTCTCATTGACAAATAAAAGATAAAGATACAGGCTGAACTCTGAGCTGCTTAAAGCTCCATACTGGTGATTCACTCACATGAACAGCCTGCTGTTTCTACTCTCACACTCTGATAAGTCAGAAAATCACATAGGATAAGTCGGCACATTTGGCAGAATCAGAGAACATCAGCTCATCATCAATCAGTCAGGTAGTTTTATATTCATGTACAACAAGAGCTAAGAGAGCGGGTATCTACATTACTGGGTCTGTTTTGTGCAATAACTTCTCAGCCTGACTGAATGGCTCCATCGTGCCTATGTGTGAGCCAAGCGAGCTCACTCTGTAATTGGATCAGTCACTGATACTTTCTCGTTGCCAGTGGTAGAAGACTGAGCACAGCAAGAAATATCTCTTGGTAATAAAAGAAAAAAGGTGTCGCATAGAAGAGACAAGTGACAAAAGCTCGATATCAACCATCAGCTTATAGTTCCCTCTCATTCTTGGAGTGGGACAGGAACAATTGTTATTAAAGTGACTAATTATTAGGGCTGTCAATCGATCAAAATCTAATCGTGATTAATCGCATGATTGTCCATAGTTAATTGTGATTATTCACAAATTAATTGCACATTTTTTATCAGTTTACACAAAATGTACCTTAAAGGGAGATTTGTCAAGTATTTAATACTCTTATCAACATGGGAGTGGGCAAATATGCTTGCTTTATGCAAATGTATGTATATATTTATTGGGAATCAACTAACACAAAACAATGACAAATATTGTCCAGAAACCCTCACAGGTACTGCATTTAGCATAAAAAATATGCTCAAATCATAAAATGACTAACTCAAGCCCAACAGGCAACAACAGCTGTCAGTGTGTCAGTGTGCTGACTTGACTATGACTTGCTCCAGACTGCATGTGATTATTATAAAGTGGGCATGTCTGTAAAGGGGAGACTCGTGGGTACTCATAGAACCTATGTTCATTCACATATCTTGAGGTCAGAGGTCAAGGGACCCCTTTGAAAATGGCTGTGCCAGTTTTGGTTCGTTATTTAGCCTCCTTCACGACAAGCTAGTATGACATGTTTTGGATTCCTTAGGTTTCCTAGTTTCATATGATACCAGTATCTTCACTCTAGCTTTAAAACTGAGCCTGCTACAACCTTAAAAATCGCGAGTTGCGTTAATGCGTTAAAGAAATTACGATTTTGCGATACAGCGTTAACTTTGACAGCCCTCCTAATTGTGATAAATTACTTCAAAAACATTTGTATTGACTCGATGCAATAAACACTATCCTAATCACTCTATAAATATTTTTTTAGCTGCACAATTATTTCAATGTCATGCTCCATCCACCATAAATCCTCCCTGTCGTCACCTCTACAGCTGCGAACAGTCAAAAACAGAAGACCTCTCTCTTAAAGTCCCACTTGGATCACCGCCAGGCGCTCCTTAGACAGTCACGGCATAGTAAACGGAGAGATAAACATGTGCTCAAAGTTAGAATTAGATGTATCTGCTTCACTGCATGCCACATCCAACTACCGGCCTTCATTTACCTCTATGGTATCATGTCACACATATAACATAATATTATAATAATAAAAGTATTATGAGCATCATTAGAAACACAGATGAATTACACAGGAGCTTTAAGACTGGTTGCAGGTCGGCTCATACTCGACCGTGGATGATGGGTGAGCCTCTGCTCTAACGATTACATTTATTGTTTACAGTGTGACGGTTAAACAATAAGCAGGAAAAAGGTGGCATGCAGGTACTGTAGACGGAAGGAATGAGGGGCTCGCACAGCCTATAGCATAATGTACAGCTGGCTCCAAAACTCAGAGGACCACCACCACATGACTTCCTGCAGCCTGCTTACTCTATAGAGCTTTAAGATTTAGGTCAACGGTCAACTTCCTTATGAAAGCACACATGTCCACATTTGCTCCGTGACATTACAAATGACGCAACAAATAACTCAACATGCAACAATATAGAAATACAGTTGCTCATTATCAAACACAACACTGGGGGGAGGAGGGGGTGGAGTATGTCGAGATTCATCCTGTTAAGGTGGAACTGCTTCTTAGCATCTGTCAGCAGTTTTCCCTGAAAATGAGAGGCTAGGCTAGCTCTAGAGCTGAATGACATGACAACAATGTACTCCAATGTACTCCAACAATGTATCTCTCTCTCATAGAGCTGCAATGATTAATCGATTAGCTGTCAATTATTATTCGCCAACTATTTTGATAATTGATTTATTGGTTTGAGTCCATTTTTAAGAAAATATAGTCAAAATGTTCTAATTCCAGCTTCTTAAATGTGAATATTTTCTGGTTTCTTTACTCCTCTATGACTGTAAACTGAATATCTTTGAGTTGTGAGGGCTCTTGGGCTTTGGGAAACACTGATCAACATTTTCTGATATTTTATAGACCAAACAACTAATTGATTATTGAAAAAATAATCAACAGATTAATCGACAATGAAAATAATCGTTAGTTGCAGCCCTAGTCTCTCATTGTTCTGTATGTTTTACCTATTTCATGCGTGTGAAGCACTTTGTTACTGTTTTAAAAAGTGCTATAAAAATAAAGCTTTACTTACTTACAATTAGGGATGGGTCATGATTTTAGATTTTTGGAATAGTCAATACATTATAAAAAAATGGAATAGTTTATGTGACTATTCGTCCCGATTTAAAAATGTATATATTTCCCTTGTATTAACCATCGCAGGCATTGCCTGTTAGTAATGTTACTACCAGTAAAACGTGTGACACGTTTAGTTGGGCTCTTTTCTGTCAGCGCAGGAGTGAGTGTGTGTGTGTGTGTGTGTGTGCGTGTGTTGCAAAAAGGGAGATGTCCTTGATAAATCGCTCGCTATTTGCAGAATACGCCAGATAAAATACAACGGCAACACGACCAAACTTTCCAGCCACCTACTGAGACGCCATGGGATTGCTAACACCGAATGCCTGGGTAACTCTAGCAGCGCTCCCACAGCAGCGGTGCCGCCAGCTAGCTCTGCAAAAGCCTCAAGCCTCGCCAACATTTTTGGTAAGAAATTAGGCCAAAACTCACTTACTTGTTTATATCAATAATACATTTCTACCTGAATCCCTTAAAAGAAAAACTTTGAGGAATCCTGACCTGCATTGTCCAGTATCCAGCTATTTATTTCACAGTCACACTGATTGAATTTTTGCCAGAGAGAAGTTACTCTATTGATTTCAAATCATTGAATCGTATCACAAGAACCATGGAAAGTGATATGTATCGTAGTAAAAACGCATCGCTATACCCCTAGTGTGTATTGTTATGTTTATTACAGGGGAATTTATCTTTCAGAGACAATCACACGGCTGTCATCTAAATGTGTGTAATGTTGTTTTCTCACTATTGTATTCGATTGCAATATATAGTTAGCACCCCAGTCCCTGTAGGACCAAACAATAGCATACAGTATCTAATCCAGTATTTAAACTCTATATTGAGCTACAAAATGCTAGTCAGAGTTATCATGTTTCATGTACAACAACATAGCTGTATAAATCCTAGCTTTGTACACTAGCGGTGAGAATGTTTATAGTGCAGCCTTGGCTTAGTAAGCTACTATTTTAACATGCTGGACATACTAACATTGAGAGGGGAACAGCGTGTCAGTGACAGACAATCGTGTTGTTGCTACTAACTACTTTATATGTTCCCTGATAATGCTATAATGGCATCAGCAAGCATTCAACATGCTGGAGCTGCAGAGAAACAAACATGTCCTGCTGCTGCCTGCAACTTCCCACAATGTTATCAAGTGAAAAGGGGGAAATGGAAACAATGACATTAAATAACTATTTGGGCAAAATCGTTTTCCTCTATCTTTCCCAATGCGAACTGTGCTTACATTGTGTTGTATCCCTTTGAGACATTGATACTGGCGCCCCTCCATTTGCGCAAGTCATGCTGATTTTCCCTGGTCACAGTCCAGGCGTGTGTTTGCCAAGGCAACTAGGGCAGTAGGTGTTTTGACTCAGCGGCCAGCTGCGTGAATCTACTCCACAACCTCCTGAAATAATGTGCTTTCTGAAAAACGTGTCATGTCTACCAAGAACCAGGCAGGGAAAAACGCCACTGCACAGGAGGAGCAGCCTAAAAATAACAGCGTACGGCGATCAGAGCGGTGTGCCAGCGCAGCAAAACCAAGGACCAGAAGCAAGCAAAGGCCCCGGGCTTCAGTCCAATGTGTGTTCTTTCACTGCTAGATCCCTTAAATGTCAAGCAGCACCGTGATAACGGAACATGATAAGGCAAGGTGACAAATATAAAACAGTGACTATTCTGAGTGAGGTTAGTGTTCAGGAGTATCGTTTCTTTATGTGCTAATCCTAATCCTTTTAGGGTCTGACTTTGAACTCTCTGCATTGACCAGGTCCCAAGGTCTTCAAAAATCCCAAGGTGCCTATAAAGTTTTATGTTTTTAACATCTTTACATGCCAAATGAAACATTAAAGTGATTAAGCAATGTGAAAACAAAACTGTTGAGACGTAAAAAACAAAAGTGCACATGAAGTAACTATTTTAAATGCCTTTAGTTATTCCTAAAGTTATTGTGTTTATATATTCGACTCTTTAGACACCATGTATAAGATTATTAACATCAACAGACCTGCAATAAATCCTACCTTCGTGAAGGTTGTAAATAATGTAGGGGTCCAACTAACGATTATTTTCATTGTCGATTAATCTGTCGATTATTAGGAGTAGAGAAACCAGAAAATATTCACATTTAAGAGGCTGAAATCAGAGAATTTTGACTTTTTTTCTTAAAAAATTACTCAAACGGATTAATCGATTATCAAAATAGTTGGGGATTAATCTAATAGTTGACAACCAACCGATTAATAGTTGCAGCTCTAAAATAATGTAAAGTTTTTGTTCGAACTATTCAACTTCATGGTCATTTTGAAGACTAGTCAGAAGTAGTTTGTGGTGCTGTTGACTTGTATTGCGTTACACTGAGATATGTTTCTAATATTTAGTATAACCTTATTGATACTCGAGTTGTCCAAAATATTACCACAAAAACACCTATAAAACTACAGCCTCCAAAATGACCATAAAGTTGATATAACACCTCTGTAAAACAAAAACTGAACATTACAAAGTTACAGGAGGTAGGATTTATTGCAGAGCTGTTGTATTAGTTTGATCTAGTTGTGTGGTTTGCATTTAATGAGCACTGGAAAGGGGATTCAGGCTTACTTCTATTCAATGAAATAGTGAGTGACAGAAAGTCTAGTCTACTCCAGAGTATTTCCCCCAGGGGAGGAGGAAGAGGGGGGAGGCTGAGGGCAGCTCATCTCCTCCTGGGTCAGTCTCGTGCCACGAGGTCAGGGTGAACAGATCTAGTTAAAAGGAGAGTGGTGGGTCACATGCAACCCAACAGCCGAACTGGAGCAAGGTTGACATTGCTTTAGGTTGACGCAGGCGGCTTTTTTAACACAGCAGTTGGAAAAGAGTAACAGTTAGAAATCACCACCAAATTTTAGGGCTGGGCGAAATGGAGAAAAATCAAATATCACAATATTTTTGACCAAACACCTCAATATCGATACTGCGACGATATTGTAGGGTTGGTGCTTTTACAAAATATTTACACATTGAGATTTTTGATTAAATAATCATCAGTAATGTGGATATTAGGGCTGGGACGATACACCTATCTCCTGATTCGATACTATCACGATACTTGGGTGCAGATTCGATGTGTATTGAGATTTTTAAGTATTGCGATTCTACAAGTATAGTGATTCAATATTACGATTTATTGTGATTTTTGTTAACTTTTTTAACACTAGATCATGAGAAAAATTTGACATAAATGTCAGTATATGGGTGCTCTACAGTTGTAGCGTCGGCCGATTTGACCACAGAGATGAGAGTGACGACTGGCGTGACCGCACATTACCATACGATAACGTTTCCTGTTCATGACAGAGTTAGCATGCAGCTTTAGCCGTGATACCTTTCCTGCCAATGTGTGAACCCCAAAGTGTTTCTATACTTTACTGTATGTGTAGTGTTTACCACTTTGGATTTAACATGTGAGGGTTCAAGTCGTATCCACACGGACCCTCTGCTGTTTTGTACTTCCTTGTTGCGGCCAGCTGCGGTTTGATTTGGTTGACGGATACATAACGGGTGGGATGTCACGTTAATCAGACTACAACAAAAAAAAAGTGGTAACTTCCTTCTACCATTGCAGAGACTCAAATGAAGCAAACATATAGATTCTGGCATTTAAAAATCGATTTCAAAATCGTTAAATAAATTGCAATACATAGGTGAATCGATTTTTTCCCCCACCCCTAATATCCAGTCTCATATCACAATATCAATATAATATCGATATATTGCCCAACCCTACCAGGCTCTAAAAGTACACATGCTGCTCATCATCTCAGCCTGAAAGCAAGACTACTCGTCACTTTAGACATCTTCTTAGAAAACATGTTTCAGTGAAATAGAAGCTGCCCACGGTTTCCTCTCCCCCGCACTGCCAACCTTGAGACACATGCAGGTCTCTCAACGTAGGAATGCTCTGTCTGTCTAACTAACTAGCTGTGTGTCTGTGAGTGATACTGAACTGAATTTATCATCACTGCAGCAAAACACTCAGTATGCCACCTCTCTACAGCGAGGTCAGGGGTCGCAGTCATCTACAGAACAGCGTCCCTGAAGATGATTCAGCAGCAGTTAGACTTCATACGGCCTGACACGGTCACGATCGATCATCCCATGGTTTGCTAAATGGCTGCAGCTCCTTCACACACACATTTTGTTATTTTACTATAATAAGAATGAAAGCATTAATGTGTCATGTGCATCACATGCACAATTTAGTTTAAGTGTGAGCAGAATGTCTTTCTGTGTGTGCATTTAGCAGCAGCACTTGTCTATTAGAGCAGCATGGTGTGGAGAACATGTGCAGTGTGTTATACAGTCTCATATATGTGCATGCTTCAGGTATACACTCAAGTTTTAGAGCCGAAATGATAAATTGATTAATCAATTAGACGATCGACAATTAATCAGCAACTGCTTCGATAATTTAGGTAATTTCTGATGAAAAAAATCTGCCTGAATCTAGTTGCTGTTTTTGCATTGTGGGGATTTGCTGACTATTATTCTTTTGTGATATTTAAGAGAATATCTTTGGATTTTGTGAAAATTTCATGGTAATTAGGTGATAATTAGCAAGTTACCTATTTGAAATTTCTTTGGAATTACTGACAAATTACCCCAATATTTACCCTAAAAATGTATCAAAAATGACTTTATTATAAACATAATTTAATAATTATATGCTAAAATAGTATATAATGGTATAAAGGCTTTTAAATTACCTTTTAAAAATGATATTTCTTAATATAAGGAAAACCTGTCTGCAATGGTGGCAGGTGACCTGAAATGTTCACCTGCCACAGCCAATATTACCCTGTATTTGGCAGGTGGCAAGGTGCTAATTTCATTCCCTGGTGATAGGTGTAAGACCAGCAGAACTGTGGGCGCCTGTGGGACAAGCACTGGGTTTTCAGCAGGAAAAACACACACCCTACATTCAGTGTGTGTTTCAACCCTGCTGCCATACTTCAATTATATGTTTGAAGTAATGCATTGGGGGGGGATTTGCTTTATTACAACTGGCTTCGTCAACCTTGTCCCATCTGTTGCCGTAGCCATTTGTTGTTCAAATCAATGTTATGGTAACGTAAAAATTCCAGTGTATTAAAGGACAAAATGCTTTGTGTTGAAGGAATAATCCACCTTTCTGACTCAGGGCATTAGCCATGCTTTAACCTGGAGTTAGAGAGGACTCACTATAGCCTCTTACACCTTTAAGTCAGGTCTAATTAGCAAACAGGGCCAAGCTATTGAAAGTAATGGTGCCTTGATGACAGAATGGATAAGTCTGAAAGCAGGTTTGGCCAACGTTATTGTGACACAGATATAACGCTGAGTTCCAAATCGCATACTTTTTCTTTTTACTTTTAGTACATACTGCAGCTGCTCTTACAAAGTATGTACTGTTGCATGTAGTATGCATACAATTGGGACATATGGTGCCTTCAAATAGGGATCTGTTTACAAGAAGAGTCCACATGAACGCCCCCCTCTTGTGGTGTTCACAACCTCATAAGTGGAAAGTTTCTGAAAGCTCCAAGTTTACGAGTTGTGACTTGTTTGTTGACGTTGTCAGAAATGGCGGAGGCCATGGAAGTTAATCTTTTGGTGCATAATAAGTTAATATATTGTAATTTTAGTCGTATATTATTTTTCTTCGTAATTTTACAATAGTTCTGAGGAAAATGTTAATATTCCCAACAGCCTCATCTTTTTCCTCTGTCATTATGTTTTTGCATTTCCTGCATTATGTTCACTAGCCTCTTACACTTTTAAGTCAGGTCTAATTAGCAAAGATATTGAAAGTGCCTTGATGACAGAATGGATAAGTGATGCAGATATAATGCAAAAGTTAGTGTTAATTTAGCCCCATGGAGACAGAGTAATAGGTGATATGTGTTAAGACCAGCAGGACTTTGGGCTCCTGTGGGACAAGCATACTGGTTTTCACGCGTGAAAAAAAAACACCCAAATTAATGTTATGGTAACGTTAAAAAATACAGTGTGTTAAAGGACAAAATGCTTTGTGTTGAAGGAATAATCCACCTTTCTGACGCTTTAACCTGGAGTTAGAGAGGACTCACTAGCCTCTAAGTCAGGTCTAATTAGCAAAGATATTGAAAGCAATGGTGCCTTGATGACAGAATGGATAAGTGACCCAGATATGATGCAAAACTTAGTGTTAATTTAGTCCCATGGAGACAGATTAATAGGTGATAGGTGTTAAGACCAGCAGGGCTCCTGTGGAACAAGCACACTGGTTTAACCCCCTACATTCAGAGAGTGTGTTATCAACCTGCTGCCATACTTACTTTCGTCCTTCCATTTATTGTGTAGTTTCCCAGTTTGCCGTTACAATGTCTAACCAGGTCGTCCATGCGACTCATTAGAATGCGGATCTTCTCGCAGCCGGCCTCGCGCCCCTCTATCCACGTGATTTTGTCCCCTCGGATGTCTTTAGTGGAGTCACTCTTTTGACTCACCAACTGTCCGTCTGTGAACTTGCCGGTCTCATGCAGCGCTTTGACATTATCCAGGATGCCCAGCCCGGTTTCTGTTCCTAGAAAGTTGTCCACCACGCAGATGCCGTGCTTGTTCATACACGGTACTATGCACTCCGTGGCGAGCTTCTGAGGGGACGAGCTGGTCTGTCCGTTACGTGTGGTGGTGGCGGCGGCGGTGGTGGTGGCGGTGGTGTTGGACCGGTCCTCATCACCGTCTCCAGGTGCTTCTTCTGTGGTTTGTGGTGGAGATGCGCTGTCGGGACTTATCTTATCCCGGTTTTTCTCCGGTGCCTTGTCGTCGTCGTCGTCATCTCCTGACGGTTGATGAAGAAGCTTCTGTTTCTTTTCAGTCTCTTTACAGTTGAGCTTGTGCTTCTTCCAGTGCTGTTTCTGGTGCTCCTTGCTGCAGTAGAAGGAGCTCCGGCACCTAGCACACTTCAGGAGGTTCTCCATTTTCCCACAAAGTTCACAGTACTGTCGGTCCCGGTCCAGGTCGCTCTGCTGCTGCTGCTGCTGCTCCTCCATGGTTAACGGCTACCAACGGCTACAACCAACGGCTGAAACCAACGGTTGTAACCATGCGACGGCTACAACCAACGGCTGTTAACGGCTGCACTGCGCCTTTAATTCCGATCCTTCACACACACACGCGCGCGCTCCCCTCCTCTCTAACCGACAACTTTGGAGACAATCCACCGCCTCTCGGTGCTCTGCTGCTGCTGCCACGCTACACCGAGCGAGAAGAAGAAGTACGGCTCAAAACCTCGCCATTTTACCACGCGTACTCTATCTTCACATCTTGTGTCAGTGAAATAATACAACAACGGGCACCCTGGACCGAGCATGTCGGGCTACTGGCTGTCGGTCCGAGAGGTAGAGGGGTAGTTAGTGCATGGCGGCGCCGCTCCCCGTGTGTGTGCTTCAGCCTGCTCTGTAGTCACAGCCTGCTCTGACGTCAGCACACACAAGCACCGCCCGTCCTCACGCTGCCTTCACGGGCTGTCGAAAGAATGATTCTTCGCTCGAAACACGTGGAAGCTGTTAATCTATGTAATGTCAGGGGAATAGGGAGCATGTCCATGTAAGATAAAGTCAGTTTCCAGGCAATCAATAAAAAATAAATATATGTCTTGTATCCACCTTATTCTCTATGGTACAAATGATTATGGGCCTAACTTCTGGTGAGGTAGCGGAAGTAGCAGTAAACTAGTTAGTCCCATAAACTAACCATAGTGGCTAACTGCCAACAGAGCTTCTTTTGAAAACTAATTTGCCTCCAATTTAGCAAATCCTGCTTTAATTTTTCAACAGATATTTAAATAGACTGTTTGTAACTTCATAAACGTATAAATCACCCAGGTCGGTGTCCCTTGCGCGTGCTCGCGCATGTGTGGCTACGCTGTTCAGACAAGACTCCAACACAAACTACATGGAAGCACCAAAAACGCAAAGTTCTATTTGGTGAAGCCCGTCTTGCAAAACAGTGTTGGTCGCGGTCGGAGGATGCGGGGGAGACCGTAGCTTTGGTCTCCAGGGCCGGTGTCTCTGCTGTACTCTGCTCCTCTGCTCCTCTGCCTGCCTGCCTTCACACAGCTTGCTCCACCTCACATGCATGCGCGCACACTACACACTGCAGAAGACTGCGTAGCTCTGAGAATATCTAGTGAATGTACAGTCAACGTTTGTGCAGAAATAAATGCTGCAGCTCCTCCAGACCAACAGAGGTTTTCCGTGTCTTGTGAAGTGACGGGGCTCCGCATAGAGAAACGTTATCGTCTCGACCGGGTGCCGGTGTCTCCCCTGTTCCTATGTCGGGAGGCTGAAGCAGGAAAAGCCAACACTAGGATCAGCAGTGATTCATGGAGAGACCTTCGTCTGGTCAGCTAACATTACTGCCAAGCAGCTGAAATATAGAGTGATATTGTGGTTTTAGCTGACGTGTGTCGCTTCACTGTTTTGAGTGATGCTCGTTCATGTCTATGTAGAGCGAGCACAAGCGCGAGCCAGACGCTGACTTTTGTTGACTTACCGGCCACAGGTGTCGCTGTTAACAAGCATTTCTGATTCTTACAAACAGTCCCTTTAACTAATTGTTAAATTTGCATTTTCTAAAATTTCCTTTCAGTAGTGATGGCGAGATGAAGCTTCATGAAGCACTGAAGCTCTCCATCAAATTGGTTCGCTAGAGGGTTCGTTTCACGAGGCTTCATCTGGGCTTTATGTGCACACAAAACCACGTAGGCCTGTTTGGAATATATCAAATAGGCAGATATATTCCAAATATGTGTCAGTGGACAGTGAATGTGCTTGTGTAACTATAGGAAAATGATAGATGGGAGACAATATTCGTTTTCATTCAGGAATAATAAGGCACGCTCCGAAGCCTCGGCACCGCACGTAACATCACTACCTTGCAGAGCTCTGGTACTTGTTGTACTTTTTGCGGCTGGACCAACAACCAGACAAAGCTAAATTTGTGGCTTCAACAACAGTGTGTTCAACATGCACCCAAAATAAAAAGGGATTGATCCTGTGACCAACGGTAGGCCTACAGAACAATGTGGCTGAGAAACCTAAACTTAAAGAAACTACCCAAAACCCTATTTGTGCAGAGTTATGATCACATTATCCTGTTTGAGGGGTAATAGGTGGTGTTCCCACATGTTTTACTATATTTTTTAATACAATCACTCGAGGAGAGAGGATTAACGTCCTGTTACCATGGAAAACGCCGGTTCTGGTTCAGTGACACGACGTGCCGGAAGTTGTGCCTTGCTTTGTTTGCTTTGGTTTGCTTTGGTTTTGTTGGTGCAAGTAAGCAGTATAATAACAAAAGAATAGATAAAAACATTAGAATAAAAAAGAATAAAAAAAATTGAAATTCTACCAATATACAATATACAAAATAAGCTAGAAACAGAGAGTGCAAATATTGCCGGTGTGCATAACATCATAACCCATCTTAATATGCCAGCACTTTCTGTTTTCAGTATTTCACAAAGAAATAGCCATCTAATTAAAGGCTTTTTAATTTTTTGCTAGAAGAGTTCCTTGGACCTTCCTTCTTTTGTGAACTTTTGTGTTCCCCACCAAAGAGCGCCTTTATTGAACTTCCGAGCACTCCAGACCTTTTCTCTTTTTTGAAGACACATTATTTTAGTAGCACAAAGTGGCTGAAAATGTCACCTTGAGTTAAAAAAAATAATGCATTATAAGAACAGTTGTTATAATCATTCGATAACAGAGGCATTATGTACCCCAGCAGGTCGAAAGTTTGAATTTATTTTTATTTATTTATTTTTTTTAAATTTCAAAATGGCAGTATACATAGTAACAGCAGAAAACATTAAAACATTTACATACAGAAGAAGCATAGCGAAAGCATAAACAAAAAAGCTGTGCCAAACATAAAAGGACAACAGAAATGAACCAAAACCAACATAAAACCACGCGAGAGCATGACAATAATTTCACTTAAAAACTTTAAAGATATTGCATACATTCATTGTTTTCATTGCTTTTTTGTTTTGTGAGGAAGAAATTGTTGACAGATATAATTCCATTCCTTTCATAAATACAAAGGAATTAGGCTTTTTTGGGGTAAATTTACACTTGTGAATGTGGAACTTCGTGAGAATTTAAATTAAATTAATAAGAAAAAATGCTTTGCTGTCTTTGTCACTGTAATCATAGCAACCAAATATAACATTTCTATAGTACAGTGCAAAATCTGAGAACATTTTAACAAGGAAAGTTCAAATTTAAGACCTTGAAGGGAGCACTTGAAGGCACCATCAGTCAGCGCCAACGTCAGTGTGTTTTGCCCTCATTCCTGGCTTGCATGTGTGAAATTCCTCTCAAACAACAAAAGAATATCTTGCATAAAGATGTTGCTGGTTTTGTGACAGACTCATTAATGAGTTAGTGGTCAGTTATGCAGCTCGTGATTGCAATTGAGAGGGACTTAAATAGACTATCGGAATGCATATTGCAACACATTTGATTTGATTTTAATGCATAAACTTATATTTAGCTGAATGTATTATTATATACATTAATGGGGGTATAATGTGGTATAAGTGCAGCCGATGTTTGAATGACAGGGAGTGTGCTGTGCTGTGCAGAGGCAAAGCGCAAGCTCTGAACTTGGCACCAGTCGTGTGGCACGTACACAGTCTGCAGGAGTCCCTGGAGGAGGGGTTACAGGAGAGAGGCGAGTAATCTGATCAACAAAGGTTGGATGAAACATTTTAATAGCGAGAAATGACACAGGCCAATCTAGGGTGGCAGTCTGGAGATGTCTGGCTGCTCAATTTGGGTTTTTTACTTGAAACAGAAAGTATTTTGGCTGCAACGGTGAAGCCTCTGTCACTCCCTGTTGAATACATTTTACACAGCAAAATGCCTATAATTAGTAGATATCTGCAACAATCAATCATGCTTGAATTTATCTTCATAAAAAAAAAACAAGTATGCTACAAAAAATATAATCGGTTATATTACAGGACAAGCACTATCATATATATATATATATATATATATACATATATATATATATATATATATGAAAATTGGTGGTAATGTTAAATATTGCTAATTTATTATCAGGTTTTTACTATTATTATTATTATTATTATTATTATTATTATACCCTTTTGCTCTAATTTTTAATGTTCCTATTTACTGAGAATGAGCAAAAACACGTTGAAGGAGAATATATATAGCAGAATATATATATATATATAAGATAGTGCTTGTCCTGTAATATAAACAATTATATATTTTTATATATATATATCTTATTATTTTCAATTATTTGTAACTGTTTTGAATTAAAAAAAAAATAAAAATCCGCAAAAACGACTTTAGTAAGTTGCTGTAATAAAACAAATTCCACATTCTGCTATGTATACTACATCTCCCATGATGCACTTCTCATTTTCGGCTACGCGTGTAAATAGCGCAAAGGCCCCCTCGAATAAAGAGGACCCCACGGCGGATGCCTGTTATAAAAAAACAACAAATAAACGCGATATCTTTCTTTTTGTATGATATTTAGATTTTATCCTGTGTGTTTATTATCAAAGGTGGTAACCTTTATGTGTAAACTGAGCTGTTTCAGTCTGGTGAGTTTAATAATCCCTGAGAGATGTAAAGTAACACTCTGCCTCGGTAACACCTGGTCGACAGCAGCTCAGACTTCAGCAGCTAAAACAGATCAAATACAACCACAACTCAGTTTAGAGGAGTTATATTTATCTAAAGAAGAAACTGCAACACTGAAAGCATGAACAGGCGAGAAGGTAAGTCCAGCTTTAGAGGCTAAACTAAGAGTAACAGCGTTTTCAAGTTGTACTGTTGGTTGTTGTCATCACATTAACATGAGCTAACATGCATGCTGTTTGAACTGCCAGTCTGCCCTACTGTTACTGTTACAGCACTGTTACAGCCAAGACCACACTGTAGCTCAAGTTTATCTATTCATTTTAATTATTATTATTTGTGCAAACACACTTTACAGGTGGCAGAGTACAGTAGCTAACTAGTTTATTAAAGTGGTAGCTAGTGGTAGCAATAGCACAAAGGGCTGCATCTTTTTTTTTTATTATTATTGATGAATCAGCCCACTTTCTATTTATTTTAATTATTATTCTTATTTGTGCAAACACAAAAGAGCAGTGACTTTACAAGGTGGCACAGTACAGTAGCTCAAGTTTATTAAAGTGGTAGCAACAGCACAAGGGGCTGCAACTATTTATTTATTTATTTATTATTATTGATGAATTAGCCCACTATTTTCTAGTTTAGTTTATTAATAATTTGGTCTACAAAATGTGAGGCTAGGAGGAAAAATACCAGTGTTACACCGAAATCTGTGACCACAGAGGAGCCAGCAACATGAGGTGGTAAAAAAATGTGACCCCACTTTTGATTTTCTTTTAGAGTTTTGTGAATATATCTTTAAAGTAAAAAATATTAAAATAATAAAAAAATTAACAATTTAGTTTTGTGTGTTTTCTTCCACATATTTATGACAGATTACACAGGTAACAGTGGGGTCACTTTTCCTGTCAGAAATGGTGACCTCTTATGTTGCTGGCTCCTCTGAGGTCACAGATTTTGGTGTAACTAGGGATGCAGCGATACAAATTTTTCAGTCTCGATAGCGATAACTGGACTTTGAGTATCGGCCGATATCAAGTACCGATCCAATACCAGTGTATAATTAATAAACTGTATGCCGCACTGTGTGGAAGTGACTGTATCATTCTTCTATGTGTAAGGCAACATCAGGCTTGACTTAAAACTTTGCTTTCTTAGCTTTGTAAAACAAAATATAACAAATAAATACATAGATATAATTAAATGAAATTAACTCCAGCTTTTTGAGTCAGTATCAGATATCTGATCCAGTATCAATGCATCCCTATGTGTAAGAAACCCAATGTTATGTCTTCATATTATGTTTAGTTAAATAGTCACTTCATAGAAAACTAAGAAAATCAGCAGATATACATATATAAACTGGAACCAATGTATTTTTTTGTTTGGCATTTTTTATTTAAAACTGGTCGGCTAATCCAGACAGACAGATTAAAAAAAATAATAATCAAAATCAATCCCGACGGAGGTCAAAGTATCCTGATTTTAAGTGCCAAAAATGGGTCAAGCTAAAAAAAAAAGAAGAAGCTACATCCTACAATTCCCACACCATAACTCTATAGTGTGTTTTGTTAGTCCCCCGTGCCGTATGCAAACCCATGTGTTTCAAGCTCGATATCCACAGTTTGTAACACAAACTTTCCATTAAATATTTAAGTTTTCAGCCCAAGTCAAAATAACGCCATTAACATCAGGGTAAACGACTAATCTGATCTTCATGGCGTGCCTCTTTAATTTGACAAGGCCAGTTTAGAGAAAATGACAGCAACCCGAGGCATTTATTAATGAAGACAAACTGCAGTATCACTTGACTTTTTCTGCCTCGTGTCAGGTGAAGGATGTCCCCGGAGAAATGCTGATGCCGTGCAGGATCGTGATGCGAGTGCCAACCCATCCTCGCCTGTCATTGCTGCTTTCAAAGGTAACTGCATCCTCAGCATTTTGATTGCATTTTCCACCTACACATTAACTCTATTTCATTTGAGTTCAGACATCAGTTCTAACTGACCATTTTTTTTCTGTCTTTTAAGTTTTCCAACAGGAGCTTGACACCAAACACGACAAATATGAGCGTCTCGTTAAGATCAGTCGAGACGTCACCATCGAAAGCAAGAGGACTATTTTTCTTTTACATAGAGTGACCAGGTATGAACTATTGTAACAAGACAATGTAAATTGGTGTGCAGTTTAGTTTGGAAAGAATAAGAGGTTTTCTCACTTTACTCAGATTTAATGGGAGGATGCCGTTCAATTTGATGATTTTCATGTTATTACAGTAGCTTTAGTTTTAATTGTTGGGGCTTAAAGAAGCTTCCAGTTTCAGGAGACAGTTGTTTGTTTCAGTACATATGGACTGTCCAAAAGCATTGGAATAACACAATTTAGAGAGGATTGTAAAGTCTAATCTTGCAGACATTGCATTTCTAACTTTTATTCTGTATGTTTTCTCTGGATTGGAAGTGTACCAAATGCAGAAGATATTCTGAATGAAGCAGACGTGAAACTGGATGGAGTCAGACAGAAAATTGGTCAAATTGCTGAAGAGCTCAGAGGAGAGGACATCTTTCAGTTTCACAGAGCTATCACGCCAGGTGAGCTTCCGTAGACCGCTTAAATATTGAGTTTTGCATGAGCGTGCGTGTAAAAACGTTTTCAGGAAAATTATTCTGCAAAGATACCATGCCATCAACTTAAAAATGACAAAAAAATCCTTTGTTCATTTTCTTCGGCTCACCCATTAAAGGGACAGTTTGGGTGTTTTCAAGTGGGGTTGTATGAGGTACTTATCCATAGTCAGTGTATTACCTACAGTAGATGACGGTTGGCACGCTCCCAGTTTGGAGAAGCAGACAGGAGTTACCGCACGGAAGCAAAGCAATGTACTGCTGTGGACATAGCCGGCAGCAAAACGTATTTTAGCCAACTAAAAGAAAGGCTCAGCTAAAAAAATGTATATCAGTTTAAGTGTACGCTACATTTAGAATATTTTCCAACAGCAAACTGAACTGAAAGTAAAACGTATCTGTACTATTTTTGTCATCTGAGCCTGCTGGTTTTGGAGCGAGCAAAGACAAGTTTCACTTTCAGTTCAGTTCCCCATCGAAAAGGAGAAGGAAAGGGCTGTCTGACAGCAGATAAAGCGGTGAAAATATTCTAAATATAGCATAGTCTTAAACTGATATTGATTCTTTTAGGTGGGCCTTTCTATTAGGTGGCTAAAATCAGTTTTCTGCTGCCCCATCCACAGCACTGTATTGCTTTGCTCCGGAGTCGGTACTCCTGTCTGTTTCTCCAAACTGGGGGCGTGCCCACCGTCATCTACTGTAGGTACTGACTATGGATGAGTACCTCATACAACCCCTCTTCAAAACACCTGAACTATCCCTTTAAATAAACTGCTTAGCTTACAGATGCAGTTTTACATGAGTGCATGTAAAAATGTTCAAAGTGAAGTTTTCAAAAAAGTTATTCAGCAAAGATACAATGCCATCAACTTAAAAATTCATTAAGCAAAGCAAATACATACAGTAAATAGCTCAAGTTTAGTCTGAGATTATTTGAGATATACGCTAATGTACCTCTTCATTTTTTAAAAAGCAGTTGGTAATCATTGTTAGTTGCATTGCAATTTGTCACCACCTTTTGCTTTGCAATGTGAAGCAGAGACACCATTCTCCCACTAGTCTCTATACTGTATGACTTGGTACAATTCATTAATGTTTTTTTCTGAAATAAAGAACCTGAGTAGAAAATAAGCAAACATTTTTAGCCACGGTGTGGCTCTAGGGATGGTAATGACGGATGGTCCACCACTTTGGTCCAGACTGAAACATCTCAACAACTGTTGGATGGATTGCCATGAAATCTTGTGCAGACATTCATGGTCTCCCCTCAGTTTGTATTACATTAACTTTGGTGATTTCTTAACTTTTCATCTGGCACCATAATTAGGTCAAAAGTTTTAGTTTTTCCAATACTTTGGTTCATGATCAAATACCTGCAAAACTCATGACACTCTCATCAGCCTCAGCTGTACTTTTTCTTTAGTTCTAATTACCAAATCATGCTAACATGCTAAACTGAGAGGGTGAACATTTCACCTATTTTTGTGATTTATATCATTTTTATTGATTTCACTGTATGAACCAACACAGAAATTCTAATATTCTATTCTATTAATAATCATAAACATACAGCATACATACATGTATATATGCATGTACGTACATACTGTATGCTCATACTTACCTACTCACATTTACAAACTTAAACATATGCTCATATACAGTAGATTTAGACACACATAGTACACATGTACCCTCAAAGCTGCATACAAATATATCCTTTTTTTCCATAAATCTTTCAGTATTATGTAGTAATTCTCATCTAATTCACCTTCAATGTAGTTTCAATGTAGTCCATAAAGAGTCCTAATTGTCTTGCAATCCAATCTCTACCATTAGCACATACGTTTATTACAATAATATACTTCAAAAACCCTCCCCGCTTGATCACATGCTGATGAATCCTATCACTCATTCTGAACGAGATCTTCTCTAACGAGGCTACGTTGTGTAGCTGAGTAATCCATTCAAGTCTGGCAGCCTCTTAATAAAATCTGTCTCCCCATCATTACACTAGTCTGGGTGAAATCTGAAGTTTGACAGTATAATAAAGTAATAAGTAATAAATTCCTGAATTGAGAAACAAGCTCTGACAACAGACACGAGTCAAAAACTTAATGTGGAGCTTTCAGGAGAAATGATCTCTGCTGTGCTGCTATCACCTCAACCATCCTGTTTGTGATTTAGATTTATTGTAAAGTCACTGATAGTGTGAGAGCGTGACCTTGATGCAGGCCTGGATATGACAGACACACCCTCTGATAAAACTTGTTTTCCCACTAGCATCAATGCCAGTTTTTGTTAGCGTAGCCAAAGCGTCTGCAGTGTTTGGAGAAAAGCATTACTGGGAGCGAGCGTGAGCTGTTATCTAGCAGCTGGGGAAGTCATTTTTAGATTGTGGTCACTCAGGAATCACTGCTGCATCCTCTGCGACGTGACCATTGGCAGTTCCCACCAATTAGATGCTTCATTTTTTTCCATTTTTATCGTCTTTATTAGATTGAGACTGGGCTCGCTGCACGACCTCTCCAGATAATCTTGGCTGGACGAGAAGTCTCCAGGCATGTGTAATGGCTCTGCTTTTTTTAATAGAAGGACCATTAAGGATACTGTGGGCTAAATCTGAACGTAATTGCCTCTGATAACAGGGCAGCGCGGCTCTTTGATAAGCTCTTTAGCTTGACCCAACCAGCAGCAATGGGACAGTGCAAACACAAAAGTGTACTGTTGGGTTTTTCCCAGGGTTCACCTGCAACTCAGTGAACCACGCTGTGGTCAAACATTAAACTCAATTAATCTGTGAGTCATCTGTGGCCATTCATACATGTTTGTTGAATTTTGAACTATTAAAACTACTGATCCAGTCAGGCTAAACACACACGCAGGCCTCAACTTTTCCAACCGCTGTGCCAGTAAAATCCTTGAGTCATTGTTTAGACATCTACAGTCAGTTTTTTTTTTCTTTTCTGGGTCTCTCAGTGACCAAAGGTAACTGCTGCTTCAGACTAAATAACACCAACAGCTCCTGGCAGTAAACTCAGGAACTGAACTCGGCCTGCCTGCCTCAAAGCCTGTGTAACCTTTTCATGTCATATCCTGTCCGCCTCAGAGTGAGTCGTATTCGCTCTTTAGCCCAGTGTCACAGCTGTGGGGCCACTGGCAATGTTTACATGTTTCTAGTGTTTTTTTATTTATAAAGGTTATGAAAAATTTGTAGAAAATGACTACTGTACTAGTACTTACGACATGAGAATAGGATATGGTCCCTTTAATAAGCAGTTCATTTAAAGCTCCTGACAAGTATTTCTCTACAACAGTAAATATTCACGACTAAAAATAAGCAAACATCTAAGTTATGAAAAACATTGTTATGACATTATATATGACGAGTTTAAAAGTCAAAAACTGTCATCTAATAATTCAGGCTGTTCTCATACACCGTTTGTAGCTATACCTACGAAAAAGTAATGCACTGTAATTCGTATATATCCCATGAAATCATTCCGTATGTAATCCACAAAGTATAAAGAGCGACAAACGCCACATACAGGAGGTCGGGGTAGATGGATGGGTGGGTCAAAAAAAACGCTGGATATGTGCCCAGAAGACCGGTGTTCGTGTCCCGCGTGAAACCAGAAATCAACGTTGATTTATTTGTCAGGCAACTTCCGGTGTTATTTTAACTCCATTGACACAAACTCAATTGAAATTGACACTTGCGTCAAGTGTTGCTGGACATTCATAGGAGAATGCACAAAAAATAAGGAATAACTTGCCGTAAGAAATCATACGAACAGTTGTATGAGGATTACGTTGAATAATTGCAGTATCCTGATTGGTGCACAGAAGTACGTGCAGTGTCTAACCGGTTCAATCATTTTACTTTAACAGTAAGTTATAGACAGATCATCTAAATTTAAAAAAATTTAAACTTTTACACACTGCACTCTACATGACCAATTAATAATTGAGTGCCACTCAGTGCTCAGTTAGCACATGAAACATTGCTGGCATCAGAGAATGTAACGGTATGAAGTAAACATGCACATATAGAACCAAATATGACTCTACTTACTGAGGGTGCAGCTACTGGGGATCTATAGAGCCTTTCAGGTGCGGTGCTGTTCGCCCGATGGACACACTTCTTCCCCTGAGCTATAAATAGCACAGGGATGCTGCGGACATAAAACAGAGTCAGTTCACAAACAGTTAGGAATGTAAACACACGTCACCGCAATGTTGAATTACAGTGACAGAAGTCTCTCATCTGAAACAACCAAACTGCTGTTTGGCAGAAAATGTGTTTATGTAGGACTCCATTGCTCAGAGTGAGAAGCTGATTAAGAAAATATTTTTTGTTAATGATTCATAATGAGTAAACCATTAAAAGTCAAGTCAAGGTAAATGAAGTGGAGATGAACCTCTCGCCTCTCTGTTGCACACTGCGGTTAGCTACGCTGAGATAGGATGCCCTTTGAAGTTCAATTGCCGCTCCAAAAGTAAACTTCAGACACAAAGTCTTCCGTCCTGTGATTATTTGATTGTTGTTTACACAGGGCCAGAAAACAAATGAGGGGTCATCTCAGCCCGCTACAAAAAATGGCCACTGTTGTTCAATCAAAAGACAGCGACAGGAAACAGGGTTTATTTGAATCGTTATCTACATCTGTGATCTATACTGTGCAGATACCATGTAGTGTTTATACACACGCTACAGGCTACACTCATTTGATACATGGCTGACCTCCTTTTTAGTCATTAGTAGCATTTATTTGTTTAAATAAAGGCACCCACTGTATCCTAAACAAATTTAGATTCAACAGCTGATTCAAATGTTTTGTGTTGATTCATTTCAATGTGATTTCATGCTTTAGGGATCCAGGAGTACGTGGAGGCCGTATCTTTCCTGCACTACATCCGCCATCGCAGCCTTATCAGCCTGGAGGAGATCAACGTCAGACTGGTGTTCATGAGACCAGAGAAGGTAGATCCTAAGGTACATTTAAAGAAGACTTTGTGGTAAAGCTGCATGCTCTTGTTTGTTTTGTAATCTCATATACAGTTCAATCAATCATTCAATCAAACTTTATTTGTATAGCCCCTTTCATACAGGTTCGTGCCGTTCAAAGTGCTTCACAGATACAGACTGACAAGCCGAAAATAAGACAGAACAAGTGTGGACCGTAAAACTAGAATAGACAAAAACAATTCAACAGTTTAACAATGAGATAATTTGAGACCAATGCATGCGAGACAATAAAAAGATAAAAATGTAATCAAATAGAATTAAAAGCTTTTAATAACAGTAATAGTAGTAAAACAGTGTGAAAGAATAAGATTATTAAAATAACAATAAAATATAGTATAATTATACATATTAAATACAATAAAATAAGTGATTAATAAAATATAATACAATTATTAAAAAATAAATTAAGTGATTATTACAATTTAATAAAATTCTACAAATTAAATACAATAAAAGTTGTGATTAATAAAATAACAATAAAATATGATAACATTATACAAATTTAATACAATAAAATAAGTGATTAATAAAATAACAATAATGTATTAAAATTATACAAATTAAATACAATAAAATTAGTAATTAATTAAATGACAATGTAATAAAATTATACAAATTAAGTACAATAAAATAAGTGATGAATAAAATAACAATAAAATATAATAACATTTTACATATTAAATTCATGTGAGTGAATTAATACAAATAACAACCAGTCTCAATCAAAAGCCTGGATGAATATGTAGGTTTTGAGTTAGCAAAACCAATTCAGTATTGGTCCATGTCATGTCATTAAAAAAAAAAATTGTTGTTTTCCATTTTTCAAAAAACAAGCTTCACAAGATTTAGAGGAATAGTTCGACATATTGGGTAAATACACTTATTCGCTTTCTTGCCATGAGTTTTATATATATAACTCTCATGTCTGTACGCTAAATATAAAGCTACAGCCAGCAGGCGCTCAGCTCAGCTTGGCTCTGTCCAAAGGTGAAATCCTTGGCTTCATATTTAGTGTACAAACACAGAGTGGTATCAAGCTTCTCATCTAACTCTTGGCAAGAAAGCAATTAAACATATTCCTCAAACTGTCAAACTCTTTGAGAATATCATAGTTTTGTATGTTCATTTTACTTTATTTTACAGTCCCTTTCTCAGCAGTGGTAATGGCACAAAAAGGCAACGTCGGGTGTTACTATGTGCTGCATTTACAAGAAGCATTGTGCATGTAATTTTATCCACTCAGCCTGTTATTTTCAAAGACGATGGGTGCCTGTCGATGCAGGCAAAATTGCCTGAATCTCAACATTTTGTAGTAAAAGCATCATCATGCTTGAGAAAAATTGGACTTTGCTCATTTGTAGCTTCTACTAGAAGCAGAGCCACACAGCATAACAATCGCATCTTGTAAATATTGTTTTCACCACCAATCATGTGTCCAAAAAGTGTTCATAATCAATGTCTTTTGTGGACATTTGTGTTTGATTTTTATATTCATTCTCATGGTGTTTTCATCTCAGGACTCAGCTGAAGCCCCACAGCCTGGAGGTCAGGTCCTGACCTTCCAGGTGACGCCCTCCGACTACCTGCTCGGCGTGGCCGACCTGACCGGAGAGCTGATGCGGATGTGCATCAGCAGCGTGGGCAACGGCGACATCGACACACCCTTCCAGCTGAGCCAGTTCCTGCGGCAGATCCACGACGGCTTCTCCTACATCGGCAACACGGGCCCGTACGAGGTGTCCAAGAAGCTGCACACGCTGCGACAGAGCCTGGGCAAAGTGGAGGACGCCTGCTACGCCCTGCGTGTCCGCGGCTCAGAAATCCCCAAGCACATGCTGGCCGACGTGTTCTCCAGCAGGACCACACACATGGACCCGGAGGAAGGAGTGGTCTAAGTCCTGCACCGACATTGTTTACGTTCTCTACGGTGTCATTGTCTGCTTCATTTCTGCTCCAGTTTGATGTTTGTATGTATTTTTAATGGGATTTGACAGACGTTTGATACGGTTCGTGACATGCTTGTTAATTTTGTTTTGTATTATTAGAATAAAAACAGTGTTACAATAGACAATGGATTATTTTCCTTTGATAAAGATCTGTTGACTTCAGTTGTTTTGCATGAATAAAAGTTCTGTGCCAAATATGCCATGCTCTCCACGTCTTTAAGCTGCTTTGATAATGTGTGTGTTTATTTTATTTTTCTCTGTCTGCCCTCCCCTCTCTCTATCACACTCAGATAATCTAAGGTAGAACCATTGGCTGCCTGCACTCACTGCACACTGTGTGGAGGAGGAACATGTGACCTTTGTACATTGTACGTGCCTATTCTCTGGCTGGCACACACACATACACACACACTGCCTCCTTACTCTACTCTCTTTAAACAATCCTCACCACTGCAATGACATCAACTCAGAATAAGGCTGAGAAGTATTCCTGGCATAGAGCTGATATCCTCCTGTTGTTTCCTCATCTAATTATTACCATCCAGATAAACAGTTCAGCTGTGTTCATAGAGTCTGCATAATCAGTAACAGAAGCTCTTATTTGTGTTTGAGGAAACAAGGTCTTACTGTCAGATTTAACAACATGATTGCCTCTGCGTAGGTTTTTCTATTCTGAAGCAGCTGTTGTGCTTCACGGCCTGCAGTCGCTCATCTCCGATGATGTCATCTGGAGCTTTAGGATGAAACATATCTGTCTCCGATTAATTCTGTTTTATGTATAACAATTTAAGACAGACATTTGGTATTTTGTTGGTTAATAGTTTCGTGTTCATCCACAAATAAGATCATGTGTCATTTCAATGCTCTTGATGTTCCTTCTATGAGAGAAAGGGTTTGAATTTAATTCAAGTCTGCCACCTGGTGGCCAATATCAGTGCTACACAATGGACAGCCTGACTCTTCAATGAGAGGTCATGCTTATCCATAAAACTGAAAAAGAACATTTTGTAGAAATAAGATCTAAAGTAATGAAGCCATGCTGCAAATTATGATTAGACCTGTTGATAAAAAGTAGTTTCTCTGTCTTATTGTACAGTTTAATTTTATTTGGTAAGCTTTTTAAGGGGTTGTTGAATTGTATTGATGTAGTCTGAGAGGCAGAAAGACAACTGGTTTGTTTGTTTTGTTTGGTGTGAAAATCAATTAAGCAAGAGGTAGAGGACATGCACATATAGCAGGAATAAGGTAAAGGAGATAGTTAAAACAGAAGACTGGTACAAATTTGATTGCACAGGTTAATTAATAACGCTAACAAGGGCTGTGTTACATTTAGGTGGTATGGTGTCTTCAAATGAAACTCGTGAGCTCGTGTTTACAACATGGGAAGTCGTGTACATGATATGCTTGGCGTTCAAGTGGTTAAGTCATGAGAACACAATATTAACGTTACTGTCGGCGTCTAGAAGCCACATAGGCTAACAATTTACCAAGTTAACTAGTTGGTAACATAATGTAGGAAATGCAAAGGCATAATGACAGAGGAAAAAGATGATGTCGTTGGGAATATCAACATTTTCCTCCGACATATTATAAAATTACCAAGAAAAACGTAAAAGAAAAAGTATACGACTAAAATTACAATATATTCACTTACTATGTTCCGAAAAATTAACTTCCATGGCCTCCGCCATTTCTGAAAACGTCAACAAACACGTCACAACTAGTGAACTCAGAGCTTTCAGAAACTTTCCACTTGCGAGGTTGTGAATACGACATGAGGGGAGCGTTCATATGGACTCTTCTCGTGAACACGGTAAACACAACCCCATTTGAAGGCACCAATAGTTCCAGGGCCCTGCTCTGAATGGTGCCTCACTAGCATGACTTATTGTGACACCTAAAAGTGAATTAAGCCATCGTTAATGTTATTAGTTACACCTGTGCATCTCCGACCAAGGAACCCTAAACTGACACAAATTAGACCACGGTGATAAGATTTTGTCCCGTCGTCCCCCATCTGATGGGATTTTTGCTTTTAGATGTTTTATTACAGAAAGTGAATGAAACCCATGAGCAAAATAGTCATACATTCTGTCATTGTGTTATTTATGGATGGAATTTCCCCTTTTTACTTCTCCTGGAACCCCCTCAAGGGCCCCTGTGGGTCCCCGGACCGCACTCTGAAAACCACTGCCCTATACAGTATAGGTGCGTCCTGGCTGAAAAATCACAATCTAGTTCATTTCAAAACTTGAAGTCTAAACGCCGGCTGTGAATTTGTTTTTAAGGTTTTCAAAACTTTTGAAAGTACACGTTTCATCCCTTCTGCCACACAACTCTCTAACCCTCCACAGTGCAGCCTAACTACGTATAAAGGCTGCACTCTGTTGTGTCGGCTGAGCTGAGCTGAGCTCTTTATCACTGAGTCTTGTCCATTAGCCAGCCGAGCTGAATGAAAGGAACATTTAGATGTGAGGGAAGGAGGATGAAAAGACTCTGCTCTATGTGGGGTCTCTTCTCATTCATCCCCTCACTGCATGAACAAAGGAACACTTTTGTATTTACATCAGGATGCAGCTAAAAATATGCAAAAATAACATGTATTTTTGCACACAAACAGTTACTTGACCTACATATTTAATGACCAGAATTCACTTGGACGGTCTGCCAACATAGAGTGTCCGAATATATGTTGAATTATTCCATTTAGAGCAGTGTTTCCCAAACTAAAAATGTCAAACGTTGCAACCCAATCCACAATTGGCCTTATCTATAAATCGTGAGAAAAGCAAACAAACATACATATTCAAATTAATACACAAATCATATTAGATTCAATGTTTTAAGTAGACTACAGTTATCAGAACAATACGAACATTCAGCCTCCCTCATGTGGCTCAAAGGTGTACTACACATATAAATGTTAGATAAAAGACTTTGGAAGAAATTCTCCAAATTTATTTGGTGACCCTAATAAAATGTCCTGCGACCCACCTGTGGGCCCCGAACCAGTGTTTGGGAATGACTGATTTAGACAATACATAAAGGCAATACGTCAATACGTCTGTCTGGGTTTATTTCACAATAATGCCCCGCTCACTGTACATTATCCCGCTTATTACACAGCTACTTAATTAAGAAATCAATAATTTGACATAAAACTGGTCCGCCAGAGCCCGACATCAGAACTGCGTCCATAGCAACGATCTGTTATACACAGCAACGGTCTGTTATACATAGCAACGGTCTGTTATAAAGAAATAACAGATGCCGTAGAATGTCGTTATTGACCAATCAGAATCACTTCGTCACTTCCTGAGAGCCTCCTTAAGGAATTAACATTGGAATACTTCATTTGGGTGGTGTTCCCCTTTAACAGAGTTGGAGGTGGTAAGACAGCATGTTTTTCTTTTTTTTTTCAATACTATACTTATTGTTTTTTTGTTCATTTTGAAACAACAGAACAAATATTCACAAACATCTCCAATAATAACATTCTCGGTACAAAGAAACTTAACAAACCTAATATTAATATAAAATAAGCCAGTATAGATACAGGAAAAACTAATTATATACCAACAAAAATAGATAAATAAATAAAAAGAATATACACAAGTAAAAACATAAAATTAAAATAAAAGAAATTAAACAAAAATTAAAATTAAAATTAAATTAAAAAGAATAAAATAAAATAAAATATATTTATATATACATATACAGTATATATATATATATATATATATATATATATATATATACTGTATACATATATACATACATACACATGTACGCACACGCAGTATATACACATACAAAAACACATATACATATAATCACAGCATGTTTTTCTTTTTTTTCCCAATACTATATTTATTGTTTTTTTGTTCATTTTGAAACAACAGAACAAACATTCACAAACGTCCCCAATAATAACATTCTCGGTACAAAGAAACGTAACAAACCTAATATTAATATAAAATAAGCCAGTCTAAATACAGGAAAAAACATGTTATATACAAAAAATAGATAAATAAATAAAAAGAATATACACAAGTCAAAAAAATAAAATTAAAAAAATAAAATTAAAAAGGATAAAATAAAATAAAATACAAAGAAACTTAACAAACCTAATATTAATATAAAATAAGCCAGTATAGATACAGGAAAAACATATTATATACGAAAAATGGATAAATAAATAAAAAGAATACACACAAGTCAAAAAACAAAAAAAAAATTAAAAAGGATAAAATTAAATAAAATATATTTATTTATACATATATATATATGCTGTATACATATACACATACATATACGCACAGGCAGTATATACACATACAAAAACGCATAGAGCCTACATATAATCACAGCATGTTTTTCGTACATAATATTCCTCTTTTCCTCCACCAGTCATAATGATGTAAAACAAATAAAGCGTGCATGCATTACATACACGACCAGCAGCAGCGTTAACCGGTGATGTGTCCGCTGCATTCATAGGCTGCAGTCTGCAGTCCTGTCTGTGGTCGTGAGGCGGTCTGAAGAGTCTGGAGAGTCTGGAGTCAAATTCCTGAACACGTAGGAGCTCCTCGAGCTGCTCCAACACGACGCGCGACGCAGCGAGTAACGGATTACTGATCAACTGATCAACTCATCGATCACACACACTGATTTTGTTATATTTATTACTTCTGCCATTTACAGCACGCCAAGGGATGTTTTTCCTATCAAGACACATGAAGATCTTTCCTCTCCTGATCAAATGCGCAACTGGACCCACTTGTTTGCTGCAGAGGAGAAATGTGAGAATCTGAAGTATCGATCAGGTAAATGTTTATTATGGACAAAAGGAGCGCGTGTAAAAAGCCGGTTATTACAAAGTGGGGAGGAAAAAAAAATAACAGGCTGGGTTGATTTTTTCCACAACGGAAATGAGATCAGTGCCATTGGCTGGCTCCACTTCTCCTAAAACATGGTCGATGTAACTCCATCGTGCTGGAGGATCTGATCTTCTCTCAAACAGCTTCTTGTTAATGGGAAGATGTTTGCTGGACTGATGGGGCTGGACTGTCACAGCAACTCTCTGCTTCACCACCGAGAAGTCATGGAAGGTAAAATATACATCTTCTTTTTTAACTATAAACTGCTGTTTCTCACAACACTCATCTCCTGCTGGAGGGACGATGATGGTGATCAAGAAGCCTGGTTTAAACCTAACCATACATTACTTTAAAATGATATACAAACATAATAATTTGGTTAAGAAGTCACTGAGAATGTCTTAAAGAGGAAACACATACACTAGCAGCAGTAGAGAGCATGCAGTGGGTCTAAATACTGTTAACAGTGCTAGTTCAACTCATCCAAAACAAGACCTGCTATTTGCACTTTGTGTCACTGAATAAACAGAGTCTGCCTGACTGAAGGAGGATCTGTGTGCTTTTGAGTCATTCTCCACAATGACAGTCACCCACTGCTGCTGGGTCTAGAATATGAACTGTCATTGCATCGTTCAGGTCAAAGAGGTCAAAGGCTCCCTATGACAGGTGATGAGTGCAAAGTGACTAAATACTACAGGGGTGTGGATCTTTCGGTATCGATTTTCAATTCAGTACATAGGGGTAATAATTTCAAATTATGTGTGGCAAATTATGGCATGAAAGCAGACCCTGTATAAGATTAGGAATTGTTTTATATTTCAAAAAAGTTATATCAACTGGTTGCAATAATATAAACACACAAAGGCAAAAGGTAACATTTATACATAAACTTGCACAAATAAAGACTTTATTATAAAAGATTTTGAGTATTTCTCAATTCTCAGTGACTTCAAGAAGAACAACTTCCAGTTACACAAAAAATATGCTTGTTACATAAATGAAATTGGTATGCTTAGGCTAGAAACCTTTTTAATTCTCAGAAATGTGCCAATGTCAAAAATAAATTGTAGATGAATTTTTAGAAGTTGTGAATCAATTCAGAATCTTACATGAATTGATTTTTCCCCACCCTACTTAATACTTGCGGAAGATTTTTTTTCCTCTGAATATGTAGACAATGTGGAGACATATGATGGCCCTGCCTTGTATATTATCTATCTTGCATAACTTACTTGCATATTTTACATACAGCTTTTCCTATTATGTATTACTGTCTCTGATAGGAAGCACCTTAAAAGACAGGGTACTACTACCTTTACAATTTTAGTTTAAAATATTACAAGTAACAAAACAACCAGTGTTTTATGTCATGCTACAAAAGCCCAGCTTCCCATCTCCCACTGTAAACAGCTGGTAAGATTACTGCCATTTATTATCTACTGAGAAACCTCCTATTGAATGTGTGACAATACAGCATCTGAAAGAAAAGACCTGCCTTTTTACACATTGTTGTCATTTTGAATAAGTCAAATGAATCCTTAAATCAAATGATCAAAACTCTAAGTCAGTGGTTTTCAAAGTGGGGCCCGTGTTCCAGGGGGTCGCCTCTGCACGGCTCGCAACATGGCGACGGCTAAGCAGGCGACTCACAGCTAACGGGGAAAACAAAGGTAACACTGCTGACAGAGGTAACGTCGGTTGGGGACGGCATTATCAGCTGTAATCGCCGTATGAGAGCAGTGCAGAGCGTCGGCCGTGAGCTAGCCAGTGGGGCACGCTCTCATGCACTAAAAAGCATGCACAGCCGGCCCAGCTATGTCAACAAAGCACAGAGAAACTCAGATTACAACACATACAGAGGGAGAGTGACTTCATTCTCTGCTCAGGTAGACATCACTCCTCTATATCTTTACATAGACAATAGTTGTTTGTTGCTATATTAATACTCTGAATATCATAGAGCACTTTTAACTGTGCTACAAACAAAAGAAATCATATTTTTAGGTTTGTTGGGTATATTCATCATCACAATGTCAGTCTCTCGCTCCTCTCTGCTCAACCACATTCAGCTGGTTTATGATCCTCATGTGACCATACAGGAAGTGTGGAGCTGTTTTATTATAAAAGTCTCACCAGAGCAGAGATTCAAATCTGGATCGTCAGACATTATAGTTCAGTTTCCTGTAAGCCATTATACACATTTTTCCAGATAGACAGATTCATATCTAGGTCACCATTTGTCATATTTATGGTGAAAAGTAAACTTTCACTTCCCTATTTCTGTTGCTGTAGTCGGTCACAAGTGGCGAGTGGTGCTGCACATCTGCCGAGCAGTGCTGCTTCTCAGGAGGCTGCTGACATGCAGATCTGATGGTGTGTGTGAGGGTGCTGAGTTTGTTCCTCAAACGTTTGTGTTTTTATGGGATCCTCCACATTCCTCTGCTCTTTGGCCGAGGCCCTTTCAGCAACCAATGGGATGTTTAACCTAAGGGCTCCGAGGAGGGCCTGTTTAATCTGCAAAGGTAAATAATCTAGCCTCTCCAGGCCGAGACGCCCCGTTTTTCCCACACTTTGTGCAGAGGTTCTTCAGCGTTAGCAACATGTTGCATTATGTAAAAGCTGTTGCGGTGGGGGTTCATTTAGCCCTCGGTGCTGTTGAACCACTTCAGGTCTACTTTTGCTTATTTTCTGTTTCTGCAGGAATTCCTGGCAAACTATTTTAGCACAAAGCCTGGCAGGAAGCAGCAAATGACATACCTCAACCGAGACGTAGATGCCCCCCAACACACACACACACACACACACACACACACACACATAGAGACACAATGGGCCCTGAGGCATTTCCTTCCCCTTTACTGAGAAGAGCTGTCTTTGTGTAATCGAGGCATGACGAGGATACTGTAACACTTTCTATCAACGAGTCCTTCCCCTTTCAGCTCCTTGACTCTCTGGAGTGGGCTCTATATTAGATCTTGACCACACCAGATGGTGGACGGTTGTGTTTGGTACCTTCAGACAGTGTTGGGTTTCTTAAATTGGTTATGGAACAGTGGCCACGTCTGCAAAGAAGCACTAATGGAGCCGCGTGTAACCGGAGCTTTAGTGCGGTGGTCCCAGTGGACAGGAGACTCGGGTACAATGGGAACACCCCGTGTTACTCACTACTAATCCTGCCTTCCCATCCGCCTAACTGTCCCTTAAAGTGGCGTCTTTTTGTGTCTCTTCCTCTCCAGTCACACGGGAGGCTTTAGGAGTGACATCACTGGAGGTCATGGGGTGTTGAGCAGGGGGCTGCAGTGGCTTTGTAGTGGTCATGGTTTGTTTGATGTCCTGCATTCCTGTCTTCACATACACAGAATTTGAATAACAGTGCTCCCATTGTAGAAACAAAATAGTAATACAATATGATAGATCCCCACTAGATACAGATGCGTTTGATTATTATGAATGTATAATTATGCTTTTACATTGAACAGTATTATGAATGTCTCCAGTGTTTTCAGTACAAACGTCTATGTGTCAGTATGTCTCTGTGTGTGTGTGTGTGTGTGTGTGTGTGTGTGTGTGTGCGTGCGTGTGTGTAAGTGGGAAGAGAAAATTGAGAGCCAGAAGTGAAAGAGAGAGCGAGAGCGTCGCAGCTGTACACAAAGGGGCTGTTGATTCCCAACATTTCAGCGTGTCTCCGTCTCTGAATTCTACACATTATACATGTATTAATCATGTGGAGCTGCAGCAGGTGTCCAGCTCTGAACACAAACTGCTCTTTATCATCCTGCTACACTTTCAGACCAAGTACTGTTTACGCTGATGTTTTATTACTTCTCATTGGGTTGTCTTGTGTCTGCAGTGGTTTTCAAACTATTTCTGTCATGGACCCCACCCCGATATAAACCTACAACATATTATTTATCCAGTAACAATATAAGAGAAGTTAAGAAATGATTCTATCTCGTCTCTCACGAGTGTGGTGTCCACAGTTTTGTCCGAAATCATTCACTGTAACTTTAACTCACTTACCAATTTGGCGTTCTCTCTTCCAAATAATCAATGATGAAATTCGGAGGGACAAAAAACCTAATTTGTTAAAAAAATGTTGCATGCAAAAGTAGCTGACGAGGCTGCTGCAGAAGTAAAGATGATATCGTCCGATTAATCGGCTATTGGTTATATATATATTGGTCGTTATGATATATTTAAAAATCCACTTTAGGGTATTCCACTGGCCCAAGTGGCATTGATTTTGTAGGATGTGTTTGCTTGATGCACAGTTTTCTTTAGTTTTGTCCGACCTGTATGAAACGTGTCGTAGCGCCCCCACAAAAATAGTTTGTGATTTTGCTGTCTAAATTTATATTTTTAACTTAAATCTTAACAGCCTAGCTGGCTTCAGAGCAGTTTTTGTTCCAACATGAGTCAGATTCCTTCAGTTTTCTTTCCTCTTCCACCGCTGGCTGCAGCATGGCCGGCCCCACAGTCTGAGGACCTCTGGTTTAGAGAACCTCTGGTTTAGTGCAGCATGTTTCCAAAGATAAACAAATTCAAATGTAACTCCAGGAAATGTTGTCCATGTAGTTCACTCCTCCACTAAGAGGCGTGCCTTAACTCAAAATGACTGTGTGGCTTTGGTATTTCCCAACAGCTGGAGCAGAACTCTGGGAAATGTCAGACATCTGCCCGAGTTGTTTTTCATGCAGTTAGCGATGCTAGCTTTAAGGGCAGGGGGGTGGGAGGGAAAAGTCATTTAGGTTTGGTTATACCACATTCAGAATACTTGCAATATGATGCCTTACATTCTTGTGTAATTGGCACATTTAGCGTCACATTTTCCTGATGTACTCCATGATTGCACGGTTAATCCTATGAGCTCATTGTTTATCTTCCTCATGACCGTGTTGTCCAGCTTAATGGTTAATCTCTGCATCGACAGGTGGCAGAGCATCAGGGACAGCTGGCAGCTCGGCTCGGAAGAGGCTCCACCGAAGACCGGGGTACATGAGAGGAGAGCAGTCCAGACTACAGAGCACTGCTCATGGACAGGAGGAGGAGGAAGAGGAGGAGGAAGAAGGGAGGACCACTTGCATTAGGAACGGAAAATCTGGACGTCACACTGACATCACTGAGGAAACCAGCGCTCAGAGGACGAGTCTAACACCTGCTGTCAAAATGTCCTTAATGAATCAGCCTGAAAAACTCACATGTAGCTCCTGGAAGAGTTTCCTCTGCTCTGTTACCCATCCTCTTCCCCATGTGGACTACAGTGCCACTAATGGTGCACCCAGCCACCGGGGTCCGTCCTCTCCGCCCCAGAATGAACTCAGGTTAAGCCCGAGCCCGGCCCTCAAATCCTCCCCAGAGGACTCCTTTAACTCCAGCTTCAGTTTCATCCAACAGTCTCTCAACTCCAGCCAGAGGACAACCACTGCCACACCATCCCGGGAACCAGAACCACTAAACCAGTCAACTAGTTTGCCTCAAACAAAACCAGCAACCTTATCCATCGAGCACATCTCAAAACAGTCAACTCCTGTCCAGTCACTGCCCTCCTCCACCCCCAGCAGCCAGGCCGAGAGAGAGGAATCGTCATTAGGTGGGAGGTTTTGGCGGGAGTTTACGCCCGACCTCCCTGACTGTGACTCCCGATCTATGGACATAGAGATCACTTCCTCGCTGTCTGTGGACTCAGACACGGCCTCCGCCTCTTCTGTCACATCCGGCTACGAGAGTGCCACGCCTGCCTGCGACCAAGGCTGGGACAACTTTGTGAAGAAGTACGAGGGTGTGCTGCAAGACTGCCTCCAAAACAATCGCACGCACACTAAGGTGGGCATGATTGACTTCTGATGGGAAGATGAGATGTATTAAAACTCAGACTAAAGCACATCAAGATGTTAGTTTTAAAGGAAAAGTTTGACATATTGGAAAACACATTTATTTGCTTTCCTGCCAAGAGTTAGATATGAAGATTGATACCGCTCTCAGATGTCTGTACGCTAAATATGAAGCAACATCCAGTTAGCTTAGCACATGGAAACAGGGGAAACTGCTTAAAGAAACTGAAACTTGCATAAAGTTGAAGTCAAGGCTACTTTATTCAAATCGGGCATTCGGTGCGACTCGCCGCCTCTGGAAACTCCCGAGAAACTTTTAAACTAACCGTTGTTGATCTAAAATAAAGACAGATTTAGAAACTGCATGGCTTATTTCTCACCTTAACTGTTTTCGTAATATAAGAAAAAAAAGTTTCCAAATGAGCCATCATGTTGGTTCCAGTTTAAAAGCTCGGAGCAGCAGCCCACGAGGCAAAGCGTTCATCCAATCAGGTGCTTAGTGCCTTGTGTCTAGTGGCAGCCCATCAAGCGTCCAATGCTGGGAAGTGAGGCGATCCCTTGCGTCCAAAAACGCCCCTGTGGACACGTACCATTAGCGTAGGCTACAGACACGAGAGTGGTAGTAAGCTATTGATCTTCTCATCTAACTCTCGGCAAGAAAGCGAATAAGCACATTTCCCAAAATGTCAAACTGTTTCTTTAAGACCAAGAGCAAAGTAGGAAAACAGTGTGCATGTTTTGCTGAAGGTAAACACATTTTACTGAGCTTACAGAGCATCTAAAAGATCAACACACACATGTAGCTCTATCTGCCATCTGCTATCTATCTGTAGCTCTGCACTATCTATACTTTATAACTACTTAAATGTACGAGTGAGTTTTACCTTCTCGGGTTGTATGTATAGGCTAGAAGAAGTAAAACTACACAGTATTTCGCAAGAAAAAAACAAGGATTGGAGAAATGTCCCAAAAAATAATATGATTTTAAGAAGCAGAATTTTTTCTTTTGTTTTTTAATACCATGTCCTCTTTGAGGTCCTGATCCCCAAATTGAGAACCAATTCGTTAAAGCATAGGAGTTTACATACTAAACGAAACAGGTGAAATCCCTTTAATTGTCTGGTAGAGACAAATGAGAAGGTAAAGAATAACATAAGTTTAAAAACATGTAGTTAAGTTCATTACTCTTCCCTGATGAGATGCAGTCTGAGTAGCGTAGTAATGACGATGAGGTTTTAGTTGAAATGATGGTCATTGCACCCACACTTCTATTTTTGGCCCGTGGCGACTGTGTAAAGAGCGTTGCCCTTTGGACTGTATAGTAATCTGTCTTCTGTCTAACGTGTCTCCCCTCTCAGATTGAATCCATGATGTTGAAGCTGCAGAGGCTCCAGCAGAAAGCCATCTTGGATGACGACTATGACGCAGGTGAACTAAGACTTTCAGTTGAGCCGTTGCTTTAATAAGTAGGTCATTTCAGCCTCTAGCTGTGGATGGATTGTAGAGAGCTTATTTTTAACTATGCCTTTTGATATTTTTACAAATCAAATCTTTGATGAAGTTATTTTATCCTTCTCAAGAACATTATTGTTTTTTATTTAGTATAATGGAAAGTGGACAGTGATCTGAAAAAGGAACAGAGAGTTGCAGCATCTTAACATACAGTAACTCTGTGGGATTCTCCATTTATATCGAGGTTTCACTGACATGTTCAGTCAGGACATTTATCAGTTTGACGTTTAAGATGAGGGAAGATATGGGAAGTCCCCCAGTTCACTTAACTGGATTTCTTGCTAACTGAATTAGTGGTGGATGATACTGAGAAGTGTGCTAATAAAGCATGTGAGGCCTCACATTAATTGGAGCTGAAGAAATGGTTTGTTGTTTACTGACACTGACACACATTTCACAACGAACTTACTGGAGAGTTTAATAAATTTTACTGTGATTAATAAAACAAATCTTATATCTTATCGTATATTTATCAATGTGGCCTATACACAAAGTGTCTGTGATACTTCTTGGATTGATGATTAGTTTGACAGTTGAGTTGACACTGACTTTAATAGTATAGTGTTTTTTCTGTATCATACGCTGAAGGTTTGACCTGTCCGGATGCGTCAATAAGCCACGTTGAACTAAAAACTGGACATTATGAAACTACTGATAGCAGCACAGAGAGTTGGAAAAGCTGAAACAAAATCCACATTTATTTACAAGAGAAACCTGTGGCTTAGGGCTGTGTAAACACTAATTCATGTTTAGTCATTCCCGTTTAGCTTTTGATGTTTTAACTTTGAAGACTGCATGGGAAAGAACCAGCGAGTCCTCAAACCTAACAAATTTGATCTGGACTTTATTTTGAATCTGTCTCCAGAAGAAACAGAATATGTTTTTCTGGCTGGCCTGAGGTTATTTTCAAAAAAGGTTATATTGTATTCTGACTCATTTCTTGGCCTTTGTGACAGAAATAAATGCCAACATCTGCTGTAGACCTTGAACTACCGGTGTTTAAGCGGAGTGATTATTTGGGTCAGTGTGTCTTTTCAGGTTTTCTGTTTGCCTTTTGATATTGGTTATCACTCTTCTCTTTTCCAACTGTTTTTTTTCTGTCAGCAGCTTTCCATAAAATGTTGTAAACAAGAAATAAGACAGTTGATTAGATTCTCTTTCTGATGAACATCTGAATGTTTTACGCTCTTTTTATCATCACAACCTAAATATTATGGCATTTATAGGGTCAAGAAATCGAGGAGATTTAAATGATAGGAATTATGTCTTCTTGGAAACAGCAAGCTGAGAATTGTTCAGTATTGACAGAAATTTGCTCTCTGAGTGCCTTCCAGTTACGGTATAATTTGGTAATTGAATAAGGAGTGATGTGTGCAGACGTGTTATTTCAGTGAATGTAGGCTACGTAGACGTTGAGACCTAGAGAGTAATCTGATTTCTGTACAGTCACAACAAGTTTCTCCATTGACTATCTGACTTGAACTTAATATCTGAACCTTTTAGTGAATATTGCTGCATATTATTCAGTATATGTGTGTTTTGTTTTCAGCTGAGCGTTTTGGGAAAAAGCTGGAGGAGCTGTGCAGGGAGCGAGGCGCCCTGAAGCTGGGTTTACCCTCCAGACAGCACAGCGTGGCACTGTTCCTGGAGCGGCTCAGACAGGTGGTGCACGGCGCCCTCCAGAGGACGGACTGCAGTCAGTGCAGGTCAGTCACACAACATGGGCAACATAATGACCCAATGACGCATTATAAGTGTATAACTCACACTCTGCTGAGGTCACACTCAGTCGGAAATGAACATCACAATCTGCAGTTACTGTCATGCTAATTTATGAGCCATTTGTCTGATAAGAAACATTAATATCTCCGTAATCATAAGCTAATGTTTGATAGTGAAGTATAATTTGTCTCCCTTAATGACATATGGAGAACCACATGTTTAAGTGAAGTGAAGTGAAGCTTTATGTGGATAAATTGAATTTTATAAGCATTGTCGTGTGATCATGATCACGCTATATGTTCCATTATAATGTTGTAGGACAGACGGATAGAGAGGGATGTTATAAATAGCTCTTGTAACAGGAAGGAAATCAGATGGGGCCTCTCCAGAGGCTATCCTGAACAAATGCAACCTAAAGCTCATGCAGCTATGCAGTGTTACTGTGTTTTCCACACATACCTGCATAACAAAACAGGAAAAAAACATGCCCCCCAAAGATGTAAAGGTCATCTCTGTTATATAGCATGTCCTTCCACTTCAGTGAGTTGGAGAAAGAGTGAGAACAGCAGACATAAAACATTGGTTCAAACCAGACTGCAACCTCTGGGTCTGAAAAGTGAAGCCAATGAGGAAGTGCTTTAAACTTGCATTCTTTCTAATAGCCAGCAGGGGGCGACTTCTCTGGTTGCTAAAAGAAGTCTGATTGTATAGAAGTCTCTGAGAAAATGACCCTACTTCTCACTTGATTTATTACCTCAGTAAACATTGTAAACATGAGTTTATGGTCTCAATCGCTAGTTTCAAGTCTTCTTCAATACAGCATGATGTTCATTTAGTAAATTATGGTCCCATTTAGAGTCAAATAGACCATAAAGCAGGGGATGCTTTAGGGCGTGACTACCTTGTGATTGACAGGTTGTTACAACGGTGTTGTCCAGTCTGGGAGTTGTCCGTGTTTACGTCTTACAACTTTAACCCTTTCACAGTGTGTTTTCAGTTCATGAAAGTTAATTGTAACATTGTGGTCGCTTAAAAATGTCTTATTCAGTGTTCAATTGTACTTAACTCTACCCTCTTGTGTCACTTCTGGTTGCAAAAAACCAAGATGGCGATGGACAAAATGTTGAACTTGAGGCTTCAAAATGGCAGTCCACAAACCAATGGGTGACGTCACGGTGACATTGTTTACTTATATACAGATATATATGACGGGCGTGAAACGCTACAAATCAAAGTTGAGCTTTTGCAGTTTTCTCGAGAACCGCTCATACAAACATCGTCATACTCGACACTGCCCTTCCTTGGGTGCTGAGCAATACACCGGCTATGACATAGTTGCATCACAAACACAAGTCTCAGCTACTCAGAAATACAGTCTGGTTCACAGGAAGAACACACCCAAGTCACTGTAAAACAGTATTAGTCACTTGCGTTGAGATAACCACTGCGGTTCTTAAGTAGAGCATGGATTAAGTTAGATGTCCCAGTACACAGAGCACATGAACTATAAACCAAAAGGATCCTGAATTGTGAATGTAGGTTATGAAAAATTAGAAAAGCCATGATTAAAGATGTGAAAACACCATTGCTGAGGCTTTTGTAGTGACGTTGTAGTGTTTTTTTTTGTGTTGTCAGGGAGGGTGTAGAGCCGGATGCAGGAGAGAGGTCCGACTCATTGCAGGGTCCACTGCATCGGAGAGATCGGCTGATCCAGGAGAAACGGCTGGTAGAGGCAAGTTCACTCTGACACAATACTCATAAATACTAATAATTTATAGAAGACTTATAGTTGTGCTGATAGTTGCAGCTCTCTTTTTAAAGTTAATTCCAGGATTAGTGAAGTTTGGTTCTGTTTCAGGTAAAGCACTTGAATATAGTGCTAAATGTACTGGTTTGGATAAATAAAGTACTACTATTTCATTTCATTTATTAGGATCCTAATTAGCTTCATCAAAACAAGGGCTATTTTTACAATCACAACTACTATAAGAACAATGCTGTGTCCAACACACATAGAGAACAGAACAATAACCAAAATTGACAAGTAACGCCTGATAATTAACACAGGGATCATAAATAAACCCTGTGTAGGAGGAGGTAGCGGAGCTGCAGCGGAGGCTGACGGAGCTGAAGGACCGCAGTCGCTGCCTGGAGCAGCAGATCCAGCAGGAGGAGCAGCAGGTGGAGGCCGAGGAGCTGGAGGGCTCCGTGCTGAGGAGCTGCACCCTGGCCCAGCTACGCGACATGAGCCGGACCCTGCAGGACCTCGTCACCTCGGAAAACCGCACGCAGATCTCTGTCTCTCCTTCACCCTCCTTGCTCAGGTGCAGAATATTTTAGTTTCCTCTTACGCCAAATCATTTTGTTTACATGGGTGTTACATTGCACAAGTGTACAGTCTGAAAATGTTACATGATCAGGTGCATAAAGAGAGTCAAATCCAAATGAGGAAACATCTTTGCTCGCATTATTGGCTTTTGCTGTCCAGAAGGTGTATGTGCTTCTGCAAAAAATGTGCAAATGTATGAGGAAAATGTAAATGTCAAATTGCGCCTTGGGAGTGTTCTGTGAAGAAACATCTTCACACATTACACATTTGCATTTTACACCTTATTATGATGGTTTTCTTCTATTGGTCACTGGAGTCGAACTTTGATTGGTCGAGTCTGAACGCTGCCGAACACCATAACTGTGAAACTAATTTCCTGACTGATCCATCACATGTATTGCCTTTACTCAGAAGTGGCATGATTGGCTGAAGGTTGCACTTGTAGTATAATTTATAACTAATTCATTGATTATAATAAATTATTGTATACTCTGTATGTATTTATATATCTTATATATACAATACGGATCATATGAAACGCACAAGATAAACCTCAAATATATGCTCACAGTCCTGCAGGTCAGGGATATTTTGACAGTAAATGACCTGCAGTACTGTCAGTCACCAGGTGGGGCTGCTAGAGAGCTGTGAGCGGTAGTGACACTACAACAATTATCAGTCCATGAATGTTTTCTCTGTATCAAGTCACGTAATTTCTTATCATTAAATTAGCTTGTTTGGAGGAGGATGTGTCAGAGCAGAGCCTCTATTTCACTAAATCTTTGCCTCCCAGCTTCATTCGTCCTCCGACAAACACAGTGGCATTTTGAATATATCTCGCAGCAGGACCGTCTCATCTTTTACCAAGAAAGTACAACTGAGTCCAAAGCACACCATCATGTTTATCATGTTTCAACTCAATTAACATCTCAAATAATAGCTAGAAGAGCTTTGACAATACAGATATAGTATTTTCACATTACAAAATAGCTAAAATTGCACACGCTCGCCTTCCAAATGGATGTAATGTAAGGCAATAATTGTGTAAGACTTCATGATTAGTTTATTTTCAGGTTCAGAGAGGATGCATCAAGCAGCCACAACTATTTTGGCTTCATTCCTCGCATCCGCCTGTGCCCTCAATCCTCTTCTCTCACACCTGCTTGAACCTGCTTTGAATTTTAATGGTTTTTCTCAGATGCAAATGATTACTTTGCATCACATCCTCTGAAGTTAATAGCTTGCGACGGAGCACCGTGGAAAGCCTCTCTGTCTTGCCACTCATTAGAAAGACATGTAAATTGTACTTATCGCCTTCTCGGTGGCGTGACCCACCATCCCTGGCATAATTTGATATCTGACATATTCTCACCCCGGCTGAAACGCATTTATTCTCGCCACTGATTGAAATTGCGACCCCAGATTGGATATTCAGCTGCACATCTCCAGGTGGCGTGCTTTGGGTCATCATGATGATTGTGTTGATTGCAGTTCCTTTTCCAAATAACACATGGACTTTTCTTTCTCATATCGAGATTTATTTCCTCATGGCTACTGGATGAAAGAAATCCACACTATCCAGAGTAGCTGCATCCCCTAAAAAAGGTTGCAGCAACACTGATGTTCAGAGTGAACATCAGCTTGAATAACGTGAAAAGGGCAAACTGATTTTTGTGATATGAGACGATTGGGACGATCTCAAGGTGACTGTGTTGTGCATAATGGATTTTATGCTCCTTTTTTCCCCCTTTCTACTAATTGATTTAAATCTCTGTCACAGAATAATGTGACCTTAATGGTTTGTCCTGTTTGCATGTTTACATACATATACAGTCATTTTGCATTTAGAAATGTGATAAGAGGCTATAATAATGGAAGCTTATTATTTTTAAAGACTTGAGTTGACATCTAAACTAGAACAGTTACTGGAGAATAAACAATAGGCAGGACTTCTATGTTCACACTACGAGGGACAAAGCTACAGAACGACCAAGCGTGGCCGTTGAAGTGTTGCTCAAGCTCTCGTTGACGTAGTTATATCGTTAAATGGTCATGAAATATTCAGTAACTCTCTTGATAGTTGATAAACCACTCTGTTTAGCAACGTGATAAGTAGAAAACGGTGGATAATCCTGTCATTGACATCTATTGATTTCACTTGAAAGAAATTGCTTTTAGTACTGCACGGTAACATTTGTATTTCCTTCTTTTGCAGACTCCAGGAGCAGGAGCAGGCTTTGAATCTATCCATCAAGGAAGCCACTGCTAAAGTAAGCCACTGTTCCTCTGACCCGATTTAGTCGATAGCAGTTCAGCCTCCCCTCAGCATGCCAACAATGACTGAATGTGTGTGAATATCTAATGAGTAGTAAGTCAGACTAGAAAGCATGTACTGTGTGCCAGTGTCAGTGTATTAAATATGCATACTAAATGTCATGTCATGTGCTTATTTCGATTTGACGAGGAAGTGAACTGTCCATAGTTGCATGTAAGAGTTGTTGTTTTGAAAAATTCCCCCTAAAAATTCCTCCGTAGAACAATACAACACTAGAAAATTACAAATATCTGATTTTCAGAGTGTTTCTGATGAGCAAATAAGCAGCTGAATTCCAAATTTCAAAACATTTCAAAAACAACATTTTCACTCAGGTAAAGAAAAACCTCAGCTTTTCTCAGATACAAGTAGGGGGGGCTTCAAGGAAAATAGGTTCAGGAACCACTGCTCTGGTGGACAGTCGGGTATATAACACGCTTTGGCGTGATATTGGTTAGATATATCTGTTGAGCTATCGTCGCTTTGTTGGATTTTCTGTGTGTCGGTGGTGTATTCCTGTGTGTGAATGGCTTTGCATGCTCCCCTTTGTGTGTGCTGTGTCTCTGGAGTTCCCTCTTGCTTCTCAGGGGGTTTGCTTTTCCCTCTCACTGATCTCTATACATAAATCCCTGCAGCTGGAAAAAGCCAGAAGCAGCAGACATCCGTAAGAAGTGGTGGTTTAAGGATAGAGGGAGAGAGGCACAGCAGTGGACGGGGCTCACAAAAGACCTCTTTGCTCTCACTGTGTCCTTTAGAAAGCCGTCATCAAATGGTCGGTCAAAGCCGCAACTGCACCTCAAAGGAATATGTAGGCTTTCCACGAAGAGACACTTTTACCTCAATCACAAGATTGTCCATTGTTAAGTTGAAATGAAAGGTTTTGTTCCTAAATGAGATATCCACCATGTGGAAAATGGCACACCTGCTGTGACAAAATGATTGCTGGCATGAAAGTAACTTTCACTTTCTCTATTGACTTTTTTTCAAGACTGACGAAAAGCCTGATGTTTGGAAATTAAAAATCACCAATGTCAGAATTTCTACAGCTTGAAAAAGCACTCCAGAGCAGTTTTCAGTTCATGTAATGCGTGAAAGAAAATTATTCAAGCCTGTTTGAAAAAAGCTGTTTTCTGTATTTCTGTGGGAAGAGAACTCCCTGGAGATGTTCTGCCTCAGAAATACCAACCTATTTGACAGCCTTTTCAAAGTGTTGCACAAATCTGTGTCAGATTCAAGACGAAAATGCGTCAGAAAATCCGGCTCCACATCCCTTTGAGCGGTGAAAATAGTTCCTCAAAAGACAGAAACGCATCATGGGTATTGTATCTGGCTGTTACTCAAAGTGAATACGTTGGAAAGAACAGAGGTTTAAAGGGCAGAGTGAGGGCAGATGAGGGCCAGACAGGCTGTATCTGAAGCCATCAACTCCTCTGTGAATACAGCAGAGCGAAGGTGCTGCATCCCCATCAGGCCCGTGACATTCAGGGCCTTTTTTTCCTCTCTGACATTCTAATGGCATCTTTTATGGAGATTTCACATTTCCCTGTCTGTCCACGTGAAAGGAGACGCACTCTCTTTCTTTCTAAAGGTTATAGACAAGGTAACACGTCGGGCGTTGATGCTCTGCTGTGTATTCAAAGCAGGGCGAGCACAGAAGGACGGAAATGAATCTGTAAGGTCTTGTAAGAATGAGTGTCAAAAAGAAAATGAAAGCGGAATTGGAAATGAGCTATGCATCCTGTGGGATCCATGTGTCTGCAAAGGTTTTGTTAGTTACCACCCTCCCCCCGCTCTCTCCTCAGCCTCTTCTGCTCATTTTCCCCAGGTGGTCATGAGTCAGAGGCTGGGCAGCAGCCTGAGGAGGAAAGTCAGCGAGACTGAAACTCAGCTTTTGGCGCTGCATGAAGCCAAACTGGCGGCCATCTCAGGTAACTCCACGCTCAACCTACATTTCACGTCTTCTATTTACCTCATTTACTTGAATCGCCCACCATTAGCCTCACTTAATTACGCTATTAATGATCGAGGCGCTCATTAATGGGCCCTGTAAGCCTAATGTCCTCCTGTGGTGCACCGGTGCAGGTAATGACTTCAGCAGTGCCAAGGAGCTGAAGGCTGAGATGAAGGCGGTGTACCTGGAGCGGGACCGGCTGGACGCTCTGGCCAAGAGGCTGCACAGCCTCAGCTCGGGGAGCAGCCAGGAGCTAACCAGGATGAAGGAGCAGCGGCAGCAGCTCAGGCAGGAGCTGGAGCAGAGGGAGGCCCAGCACGGTGAGTCACTGAGACTGAGTCTACATCAAGGTATCAGGGACTGTTTTCGCCCCAAAGGAGAAGCTGGGCTGCTGTGGACAATACGATCCCTTCTCTAGGCCTTAATCTCATTCATATTTGTAAAAACATTCACAACTGGAGTCTATTTTTCTTACCAGGGAGCAGTAATATAAACAGAAATGAGAGGCGTGCTGTTGTGTATTCGACCTAACCAAAAACTGCAGATATAACCTAACTTTCTAGCCATGTGACAATCAATAATTGATCTTTGCTCCTATAAATCTGCATTAACTGTTGTTTCTGGCCACTTGGGGGCAGTGGAAACAAGCTGTAAACACAACACTGACCAACACGTTCTCATCCCAACTCATCACATACTGCCGTTTTGCCTCGCCCATTGGCGTCACTTTAGGTTTAGGCCACAAAACCACTTAGTTAGGTTTAGGAAAAAACTACATGGTAGGCTTGCTGCGGTAGTTGGTGTTAACGGTGTTACACGGTGGTCGGACACACACCGATTACAGTACATACCCACTGCCCCCACTGTCGTTTTGCTTTTTTTCATATAAATAAAACCCATTTAGTTAATTTTCGCGTGTCAGTGCCGTGTTATCAATACATAGTCGGACAACAGACGCTACAAACTGAAAGTGAAAATGTCTGCTCTGTATGGAATCTCAGCTCAGAGTAGCAGGAGTCAGATTTCACACACGGGACGAAAGAGTGTTGACAGACAAGACGATTGCGGAGGATTTGATGTCAAAGCGAAAAGCAAAAGCACCTCTTTGGGAATATTTCGGATTTAAACCCAATGCTATAAGGGAACCATAACGTTAACGAGGCAATCGCCGTGTGGAGTACGGAGCGGTCACAGCCGGTGTGCGCGGCAGAGCAGCGCCAGGTGGAAACCTGCGGCCCCGCAGCGAAAGCTGGACTGGAGTTAAAGATCAAAGTAAACGCAACACAGATATTGAGCGTCATCTTTTCTTGTAAAATGTCCGGTGTAATCACCGGTGTTGTCACTAGTTTATTAACCGGTGGGAAAATTCCCTCACCATCATATCCCTACGACATAAAACTACTATGTTTGTAAAGTGAAAATGGAACTGAACATTGTGAACACAGGACACGAACAAACAGCTGATTGTAAAGTGAAAGTGAAACTTAACACACCAGATATGAACAGCGGTCTCCTGGATGAAAGCTTTGTGTTTGTTGGACCCATCCACCTCAACTCACTATGCGTGTCGCTCTTTAAACTACGTCACCACAGTCACCCCCGGCACACTTTTTCTGAGCATTTACGGTTGCTGCGGGTGGGTTTACATTGTAGTTTATGGAACGCCCAGTGCGTCTCATATGTCAAAGGGTGCCTTGTGTGGCGGTATCACAACCCAACAGACGAAGCCTTATTATTTGACGCCTGGGCACTGACATACACAGCTTATAAAGTTGCGATGGCGGCGTTAACAAAGCAACTGCTTGTTTACATAGAGTAACATTATCATTCATTTGAAGTCGTGTCCATCTGGTGAATTTAAGTCCAATAGTCACTCTACTTTTAGTCCTGTTTTTGGTCACCTGGGGGACAAAATATGAAATAAAATAAAAGCACCATTATCAAAAACGAACACGCAACAACCGTTTTCTTGCCCACTGAGACTGAAAAACGTTTGTTGTATTTTTGAAAGGTGTCTCTCTCTGTCTTTGAAATAAACCTTTTAAATATCAATTCAAATGTGCATCATGAGAGCTCTTTGAAAAAGAAGTCCTCGCTTGATGTCGCTCCACGCTGGGAGGACACATCAATGGACGCTGACTTTTCTCCCAAATGAAGGAGAAGTGATCTGCTGTCAGTGGGGAGTCGGCATCAAATGAGTTACCAGCAGGATTGGCAGTTGTTGAGAGGAAGGGGAGCGGTGCTGGGACGGGGTGTGTGCAGGGGAAATGAGCTTTAGATTGTGTGAAGTAGCCAATTACCTCCAAGCTACTCAGTGCAGACATGATGTATCAGCGCTGGCACATTCTGCAACTAGAGGAGATCTGAATGCTGCTTAAAGAAAGGGCTCGCTGCAGAGAGTAGCACTCTCAAGTCCATCAGTCACAGGGAGATTTCTTAAAAAAAAAAAAAAGGTCACTTTACCACTGAGATGGGTGTGCAGATAGGGAAGGGGAACGGTGAAGTGACAAGGCCAGAAAACCAGAAACTGGAGCTCTGGATCAGGGTCCTGCTGCAACCCCAAGGTGTGCAATCAGCCATCTAACATGCACTGATATCTAGACCATTAAGGCCTGTGGCTGTGGCCCATTGTCTTATCTTGAATGCACCCTCTGCTGTCACTAGGGGGCACCCTTTCATTGTTGCAGCCAGGCAGAGTTGCAGTGAGTTTTTATGGGGCATACAGCAATGCATGGACTTGGTATTTTTGTCCATATAAAGGTCCATGATTTGATATTATTGTTGTAGATCCTTTGACTTGAAAAAAATGTTTCTTTTCCTTTCACCTATGTGCATGAAGCTCAGTCACCTGCCGGATTTTTGTAGCTGGAATACAGTCCTGAACACCTTGACTTGCTAAGCAGCCAGATAGCATTAATCTCTCCCCTGACAACCACCAAAGACATGTTCAAGTTCACCCCAGTATCCTGAATACACTGCGTGCCTCTCACAGAATAATGCAGCTCTCGGGGACATGGAGGCTGGGAAACCGGCGACATGCAAATGCTCGGGCTAAACAAAGGAATCAGGTGAGAGACGCGTCACAAATGTGGGAAGAGACGGCAAGTTAATGATTGGTTGCTCGATTGCTCAAGTGGGCGCACACAATATGGCAGCAGGCGTAATTTCACAATGCGTTGCTGACACCAAGCAAGGGGCTCATTAAACTGTCATCCCATTTGGTAATAAGGGGCTGGCACATGTTAGCTGGAAACTGATAGCCCACAAACAGCACATTACCATTTCTTTAGCTGGGGGGGATAAGAAATTACAGTCTACTTCAAAGTCAAGATGGCCTTCCTCTTGGTTTCTGACACACATCCTTATGACACTAGTGCCATCTTATAACAAGAAAACCTCTTCTTGAAAAGGCCTATTGTCATGGCAAGAGCTCTAAAGCAGCATAGTTCAGCTGATACCTTGACAACATCCATGCACATGCATTCACTTAAACTACACAGCTCCAGCTTGTTGAGCATCTCCGCCCAGCGTACTTTGTGGTGTGGGGGTTTTTTGGCCTGGGAGCCATTACGTCCCTAATTGCCATTGACGCGAGTGCTGATGAATACCAAACCCATTACAGCCGGAGGTTTGATTCCCCGCTGAGAGTATAATTTTGCCCCCAAGAGAGAGCTGGAGTGATACTAAATTTACAAATAAATAATTGAAGAGCTGAATAACACGAGTAAATGACCCCCAGGAGTGAGGACATTCAGATGTGGAGGCAGTGCCAGTGTGTGTTCCTCCTGATTTATCCACCAATGCTTATTTAATGCTATTGTTAGTATGCAGGCGGTATATTCTGTAGCAGGTAATTTGGCTATCTGCGATAAAGACAGTAGGTTGTCTTCTCCACATAGCTCCACTGAAACACACTTAATTAGTGTTTTTTTTTTTTTCTTTTGCTGCATCTCCACCATCTACTCGTTCTTCATACAGCTCCCACTCCAGTGTCACCTCAGTGCTTTATGGTCCTTGACTCCTTGGCAGGATTTGGGAGCCCGTTCAGATCAAACTGTGCATACCGGTCGATCAAAATACTGTCTCTCTGCGTTATTAAACAAATGCAATTTCCTCTTAATGGAGTGCCAATAGTAAAGGCGAGGACATATATGATTTATTCATGACTGCCTCTTTCAGGGTGCTTCTGTTGAGAACATGATGGAACGTATGACAGCTCTTCTCCTAAAGAGTGTCTGAATGATTGAGAGCAGTGTAGTGGTTAAGTGGACCCGGGAGAACGCTTCCTGGTTTTTGTCTCTCAAGTTTTTGCTTTTATTCTTTTTTTCCTTGTGATTCAGTAGAGGATGTTATTCCATTGTGAGTTTCATAGCGTTCATACCCATCAGAATTACTGCAAAAACAAAGGGAAGTTGATTGCAGTATGACTACAATAGCTCCCACCACTACATCAATCCATTTGTTTTCCACACAACTTAAAAGGAGGTTGAGTTTCATGTTGGTTGCACTGCACACAAAGTAAAGCTGTTTTTAGCCATGCTACTGTAGCAGCATGTCAGTCCACCACATTGGTCCAGATGTGTACATACCTGTAAGAAGTGGACAAAATCACTGTGACATCACCCATTGGTTTGTGGACGGCTGTTTTGAAAACTTGAGTTCGGCATTTTGGCGGTCGTGTCTAGAAAGTAACCCCCATCTTGCAAAACTTTTTAGGCGACCGAAATGTTAATATTAACTTTCATGAACTGTAAACACACTGTCCAAGGTTTAAAGGTAAAAGACAAATTTATGGACAACTCCCTGATCGGACAACGCCTTGGTAGCAACCTGTCAATCACAAGGTAGCCACGCCCTAAAGCATACTCTGCTTTATGGTCTATTTGACTCTAAATGGGACCATAATTTACTAAATGAACTTCATTTTTAGCATTATCATTGTGAGCATGTTAGCATGCTGACATTAGCATTTAGCTTAAAGGTGCTGAATGTGAGATTGGGAGCATTTCTATTGCCTCCGCACAGCTCTCAACATGGCGACAGCTGAGCTGGTAGCTTTTAGCTAACAGCGCTAAGATAGCATTCACACAAGTTCAGATGGCGCGGCGAAAACGCAGGTTATCACATTCATTTTGAATGTTGCGTTTGGGCTTCGGTTGCGGTGGCTGCAGGGGTTGCTGAAAAAGGAAAAGTAGAAATAGAACCAACTTTTGGAGAAACGCAACCCGACGTCACGCTGCGGTGGTCAAACACGTAACCAGTGGTCCAGAGCTGCCTATAGCCCAGCCATGAGTGAACAAAAGACATTAATCGTCACAGTTAATGGAAAATTAAAGTGACTCTCTCACACTGCCACACATCCCTGCGGGTGGGTGCTATGCTTCTGTGACAGTGCTGTTGGTCGGGACGCTATTATTAGCTGTAACCGTCGTATGAGAGCAGACATGGCGGCTGTGAACTAGCCAGTGGGGCACGCTCAAATGCACAAACTTGCACTTAAAGTGGCCGGCCCGGCAATGTCAACAAAGCAAGGGAAAGCTCGTAATATAACACACACAGAGGGAGACTTCAATCTCTGCTCAGGTAGACATTACTCCTCTATATCTTTACATAGCAAATAGATGTTTGCTGCTATATTAGTGCTCTGAATATTGTCTGGAGCACCACTGTGACTAAATAGGCTACAGCCTCACAGACCAGCTAGCATGGCTAGTTTAGAAAAAAACTATTCAGTGGAGGGAAGAGATAAATTCAGAAACTTGTTTTTGTGGAAAATGTATCAGCCTGGTACTAATGGAGTTTCCCAAAGGATGCAGAGGAAATAATAAGATGCCAGTTTAATGGAGCAGGGATGTGAGCAGGTGAGCGGTTAAGATAGTGTTTTAGAGCTTTTATGGCCGCACATTTTGGGAGAGTTCCTGTTTGTTGGGCCTTTTAGTGACTTGACTTGAGTTATAATGACAGTGAGCATGTCTAACATTTCAGTCAGAGCGACAGAGTACCCAGAACTGAAATATATATATCCACCCAAGCACAGATTTTGTACACACAGCCAATTTTTGTCAAATGATTCCTTTTGTCGTGCATTCGTGCATAGCCCCACAATATGTTACGCCGTGCCAGCTGCAATCTGTGTGCTGCAATGCTTTGTGGTCCCACAGCCTTAAAGCATCATGGGTTATTGAGTGTCTGTCTGAGATATCAGCCTGTCCCTCTTCCTTCATTAGCTATGCTGCTTGGCTGCTGTTAAGTTCAGACACATTCATACAATGTGAGCGTCTGCATATGCTGACTGTGTGTTTGTGTTACCTGCAGTGCCACTGCACTCAAAACAGCCCGAGCCGAGCTTAAACACATTAATCACAGTCGGTGCCTTCAACTCAATTACAAAGACACACAATTTCTCTTCTGCCTTATTATGCGCAGGCTTTTATAACACGCACATCGGTGGTGCTGCGTTAGCACGGAGCTGCCTCTAATTTGTTTGACAACGCAAGGGGCCTCACAGATGTTGGGTGCTTTTATTGTTACAAGGCAATAAAGGCTGCATTATTCACTTTCAATTAGGGAGCTGTTCAAATGCTCATAATGCAGCAGCAAATCCAAACACCTTGCCATCGTTAACTTCTGCAGGCTCATTAAAGCCCAGAACTTCATCATCGGGAATTGTGCATCACTGTGCGATATGCCTGCTCCATTTGTCTTTCTACACACTACTGATTGTAATCATAATTTTTATCAACTTTACATCTATTTAGCTGAAGTAATTATTTCGTCATTAGAATAATGAATGAGTATTTTGACCTATATTAAGCAAATGGCTTTTTTTTTTTTGCAACACCCAGTAACACATCATCTTTCAATAGTGTCTGTTTGTGTTATGAATGAATGGCCTCTTCGATTTTGGCCGGGGTCTTTGGTGGCAATCAGTGATGTTTAGCGCCCGCTGAGATCACTGGTGTGAGGGGAGGCTGAGCTCATGAATTTTCCAGTGCAGGCTCTGTGAACGCCTTTTGTGAGGTTCCTTCAACACCAAATATACTGCCGCATGTATCGGGGACTAACAGACTGTCTCTCTTCTTTATGGGCTTTTTAGTGCCGATTTTATTCGCATGGCCTGCCAATGACAGCCGCCTCCCGCAGACTTACAGGAAGTGGCAATATCGCCCTGCGCTCTGGTTCCACTTTGCGCAGGAGGAGGCTCTGCTGGTTGATGTCTTGTCCCGTTCCATAAAGGAAAGATTATTTTCATCTGTCACGCCCGAAGAGGCTCACTAGTTTCGCCACCGGTTGGCATGGCGACAGGATGGCACACTGCCGCATACTATCAGCTTAGAAATAAATATTAAGTTAACACTCATGTCATATCTCCCATCTTCATCTGCCTTTTTGTATTGACTGTTTCTATTCCTCTCAGTATATTATTTCTAAATCTGGCTCTTGTTGGAGCCACAGCCTACTTAGTCATCTCACATCTGTACATGCTCCGTGCCATACGGAGTCAGGCTTAATGCCCCCCATGTATTATTCAATGGCTATCTCATTGCACGCTCCCTAACGGAGCCGGCATGAATGGAAGTTGACATGGGAGGGTCTGTCAGGTGGGATAGGATCTCACATAGCAATTAGAGGGGTGGTAAGTGAGCTGTCTGGTCCATGTACACCAGATCTGCTCACTAGATATGTGATAGCTCCTCCAGCGGCCTCCCTCTTCCCTCTGATTGAGCAGATTTGGCCACTTTGAATGACTCTCAGGCAAGATCTCCCTTTCTATAGCACGAACACAACCCCTATAAATAACCTGACTATCTCCATCTCATTTCTTCCCCAAAGTATGAACAGGATTATTATACAGGATTAGTGTGTGTGTCTAAGTATGTGTGTGTCACAGCCACTCTCCTTTTCTCCCCGCTGTGCCAGCATCGAGCTTGTCTTTTCCTGGAGCTGATGCTGTCTAATAACCACCATCAAGACAATGATACAAATTATATTTCAAACCTCAGTGTGATTCAGAACAGCCAATTAGGCGACTTTCTCTCCGTGTGAGCAAGCTAAGTGGTATTACATTAGAGTAGCTACCCACCATTTTTGGCTTGTGTTTCCTTAAAATGAAGCAATGTCTACTTGTGACTATGTCATATGTTTTTTAAAGGTTCTCTATACGATATCCAAAGCATTAATATGTAAAGATATAGAGGAGTAATGTCTACCTGAGCAGAGAATGAAGTCACTCTCCCTCTGTGTGTGTTGTAATCAGAGCTTCTCTGTGCTTTGTTGACATCGCCGGGCCGGCCGTGCATGCATTTAGTGCATGTTAGCGTGCCCCACTAACTAGCTTAAGGCTGCTTTTTTGCGCTGCTTTCATATGATAGTTACAGCTGATAATACCATCCTGGCTGGCAGCACCATTGCGGAAGCGTAGCACCAACCCTCCGGTTCCCCCCAGGTTAACAGTGTTAGCTCTGTCATCACTGTTGCCTTTGTTTTCACTGTTAGCGCTGTTAGCACCTTTAACTACGAGGCCCAGCTGTCCCCATGTTGGGAGCCGTGCGGGGGCAATAGAAATGCTCCCAATCTTGCATTTAGCACCTTTAACGTGGTATGTAAACGTCTCTATTTTACATTTTGGAAAATATGTTTATTGACTTTCTGTAATGTGCCAGTTTGTTTCTTGGCTGGTTGCAGTGACTTCCTGGAGTGAAAACAATCGATTAGTTGTCAACTATTAAATTAATCACCAACTATTTTCATAATCGATTAATCGGTTTGAGTCATTTCTTATAAAAAAAAAGTCAAAATTCTCTGATTCCAGCTTCTTAAATGTGAATATTTTCTGGTTTCTTTCCTCCTATATGACAATAAACTGAATATCTTTGAGTTGTGGACAAAACAAGACATTTGAGGACGTCATCTTGGGCTTTGGGAAACACTGATCGACATTTTTCACCATTTTCTGACATTTTATAGACCAAACAACTAATCAATTAATCGAGAAAATAATCAACAGATTAATAGACAATGAAAATAATCGTTAGTTGCAGCCCTAGATAGCTCTCTCATGTCTGTACAGTAAATATGAAGCTACCAGCAACAGCTGGTTAGCTTAGTTTAGCACAAAGACTGGAAACAGGGGGAAAGTCTGGCTTAGCAAGCCAACACCTCTAAAGCTCACTAATTAACTTGGTTGTTTAATTTGTACAAAAATAGAAGTATTAGTGTAGTGTGCCAGTTTATTTCTTGGCTGGTTGGTCAAAACCACAATGTGCCATTTGTAATATTTTATTTTTTTATACAAATGACAAATTAACGTGTTAATTAGTGAGCTTTAGAGGTGCTGGTATGCAGATTTTGTTTGGACAGAGCCAGGCTAGCTGTTCCTCTCTGTTTTCAGTCTTTCTGCAAAGCTAAGTGAACCAGCTGTTGGCAATAGCTTCATATTTAATGTATAGATGTGAGAGTGGTATCGATCCACTCATCCAACTCTTGGAAAGAAAGCAAATGTGCGTATTTCCCAAATGTGGAACTATTTCTCTAAGCAACTGAGTTAATTTCCCATCTTCGATTGCTTAATAAAGTCTGAACAGGTGAAAGTATCTTGCAAGAAAATAGCAATGATATATGAATGTCATATAGATTCTGGTTGTTGAGTCGTAGAGATGTTGGGATGGGCAGCTTTGTGTGTGTGTTTCATTGCAGAGGAGGAGGGTGGTATTGAACGTTATAGCTTGTGTGCACATATATATGCGGTGCAATTTGATATAAGTGCATCCTATTGTGTTCAAAGGCCCGCCGCTGCGGGGGGCATATTCTCATGTTTCATACATGAGCTCATTAACGGCGCTCAGATTGTCCTCCTCTCCATCCTGACTAGCACTCACCCAGCCTGCGTCTGCCTCCTCAGGCACCGCTCACTGCTGGCAGAGGGGCGCAGGAAGCAACATAAGCTATCCATCCAACTTTATGCCCCACAGAAAATCTGGCACTGTATGAGGACCTATGCCATGTTAGAATCCCCTTTTATCCCCAGGCCGTCTCCAATTTTATCCCCTCATAGAGCGGTGGGAATGATCTTTCCTCAAATGTGTGTTTGTCTTAAGAGAAAGCCAGCTGGGCCTTTTGTACCGAACTGTACTGTTGCAGTTTCTCAGACATCACCGGCTGTGATGTCTGCTACCTTTCCCAACAGAGCCTGTGTACAATATAGCTAATGACAAGTCTGTTTTAATGGTATTAGAGCTGTGATTTGTTGCTAGGATACGCCATCATGGCTAATAAAAGTAGTAAATGAAGTGGACGTAACAGGCTGTTCTTCTCTCTGTGTGCAGAAAGCCGGCTCAAAGAGAACACGACCAAGTACATCAAGCTGCTGGAGGACAGACTGCACAGGTAAGAGTGCTTTGTGCCGTCTCTCTCTTATTAGTACAGACATGAAGAGTCAATAAGGAGTACAAAAACAAGGAGATATAAACAGAGCAACAGTCTCCAAGGAATTTCCTCTCACCTCTATTGTCCTCTAACCAGAACACCGTCTCCCCAATACATCACCTCACCCACCGCATTATGCACTCACACATTTTGTCTCCCACAGCCCCTTTCTCACATCTTACTTCGTCTCTCACCTGCACAATTTTTCTTCCTCTTTCCACCTTCTCACATATTATTATACCTCCACACAGGGCTGGGCGATATGGAGAAAATCAAACATCACAATCAGGGCAGTCAATCGATTAAAATATTCAATCGCGATTTATTGCATGATTGTCCATAGTTAATCACAATTAATCGCACAATTTCATTTGTTCAAAATGTACCGTAAATGGAGATTTGTCTAGTATTTAACACTTTTATCAACATGGGAGTAGATAAATATGCTTGCTTTATGCAAATGTATATATATATTTATTATTTGAAATCAATTAACAACACAAAACAATGACAAATATTGTCCAGAAACCCTCACAGGTACTGCATTTAGCATAAAAAGTATGCTCAAATCATAACATGGCAAACTGCAGCCCAACAGGCAACAACAGCTGTCAGTGTGTCAGAGTGCTGACATGACTATGACTTGCCCCAAACTGCATGTGATTATCATAAAGTGGGCATGTCTGTAAAGGGGAGACTCCTGGTTACCCATAGAACCCATTTTCATTCACATATCTTGAGGTCAGAGGTCAAGGGAACCCTTTGAAAATGGCCATTCCAGTTTTTCCTCGCCAAAATGTAGCGAAAGTTTGGAGCGTTATTTAGGCTCCTTTGCGACATCATTATTTAGTATTTATCATAGTATTATATATGTATTTATTATAGTTTCATATGATACCAGTATCTTCACTCTGGCTTTAAAACTGAGCCCGCTACAACCTAAAAATCACAAGTTGCATTAATGCGTTAAATAAATTAGTAGTGTTAGAGCTAATTTGCGTTAGCAATATTATCGCATTAACTTTGACCGCCCTAATTACAATATTATTTTACCAGATACCTTGATATCGATATTGCAACGATATTGTAGGGTTGACTATCGGTGCCTTCACAAAATATAGAGTTCTTCAAATATGAGATTTTTGATAAATAATCATCAGTAATGTTAATACAATGACTAAGTGGGTAAAGAGAAATATTAGAACAGCTAGAACAGTCTGGTAAGTTCATAAAATTACATAACTTTACTGCAATGTGGCCCTTAAAACCAGGAAAAGACAACGCTTATGCCATATTACAATATCCAAAATCTAAGACAATATGTAGTCTCCTATCACGATATCAATATAATATTGATATATTGCCCAGCTCAACCTCTAGCTTCCACCTCTCCCCTTTTCTGTGTAAACCATTTTAGACAAAACAATAACTTTTTCTGTCAGGTCCTGTTTCTATCTGCGTCTCGGAGCTCCTAAATCACTGAGGACAGGTCTGTTGTGTTGGTGGTCGTCCAGCCCTCCTGACAGTGACACAACAGGATAGTGATGTGCTGAGTGGCTGACTTTTTCGAGGCGGAGGGTGTGGAAACCAGTCAACTGTCGACACCATACGCGCATTTATGCTTCCTTATGGAGATTAGAGTTGCTTAGCTCGTCTCCATCGACACAGACAGCACCGAGCAGCTGCAATGCGATCGGCTCTCATTCTGCAGCATTTGTGTTTTACAGATGGATGAATAGAGCTGGTGATGTTTTTGTGTACACCATATGAGCTGTGCTTTCTACTCAGTCGCTTTTTTTTAAGTGTTCAGAGGAGGGAGGTTAGGCCACCTGGGCTTACTTTGAGCCAGGAAAAGCCTATATTATCAGAGACACCGTGTGTCTGCTTGACTTGTGTTTTTGTGTGCGGTGTATGGTGGTGGGGGCTTTCGTGTTGCATCCTTGGAGAGGCAGGGTCAACTCTTTGGATGGGAGCCAGGAGTCAGTTGCAGAGGGATGTGGCTTTGAGTGGTCAAGGAGCCACATGGCTGCGATCTCAGTGCCCAGCAGGGGAGCCAGGCTCGGGACCTGTTCTGTCAATAGGGCAGATGGCCACTTTATGTTATTTATTTGTTTGATTTTGAGAGTTGTTTGAGCGTACCTGTCTGTGCCATGTATCTAATATAAAAAAACAACAACCTGGCAACACTAGCTGACTTACTGGAAGAGGCATTTGACAGGGTACTTTACAAAATGGGTAAAAGCTAAGGGTGAGGGGGAAAAAAATCAATGCAGCATAGTATCACAATATTTTGCGTGGCAATATTGTATCAATACACGGACGTCAAGTATTGATCTTTTATTATATAATAACTATTAACCTCTTAACAGCCCGGCCACTTTTCTGTCTTTCAGAGGTTGGAGCAGGCTAAGTCAAAGCTAGAGTGAAGATAAAGGCATCATATGAAACTAGAAAACCTAAGAAATGGATTGGTACCAACCATGTCATCTTAGCTTGTCAGGAAATACATGATTGAATGCTCTTGCTGGGTGCTTTATATCTGCCCTTTTAATAGAGCTCCTATGCTATATTCTATGATCCTAGCTTTTAGTTTCATCAATAGATAGTTGATTAAATAGACCACATGCATCTAACCACATCACTATTGAAATAAAAATCCCATTAAAGGACACCTTATTGAGTGTTGGGTGGTGTAAACGGATTTTCCTGCTCTTCACATTCTATATTAATTGATTGGCTCTCCAGCTTTGGATCAGCTTCCATATCCAGAGGCGGTCTGGAGTCAAATCACAAGTACAGCTTTGCCTTCAGGCGAGGACCAGTAGCTTCCTCCAGCCCCAGTTTGGCACAGTGTCACACATTCGGCTTGATTGAATGGCCAATTGTCCCCACATGTGCATGTGCACACACACACACACAGCGAGATACACACATGCATCCATCAGCCACTGTACGTTTTATCAGTCAGCTCTAATGTACATTACTGTTGATGGAGTGTGGTGGTGATGGGAGGTGAGGAGAGGAGGAGGAGGGGGGATGGGAGGAGAGAGGCAGATTAGTACTGGTGAGATGTCTGGTCTCCGTGGAGACGGATGGTGTTGAAAAAACCAATTATCTCTTCTTTGCTAAAGACTAGAGCAGGATGTTAGAGCGGCGCAGATGCTGTAAGTGTGTCACCAGAACAAAAATAAAACATTTTATTCAGATTAGCAGCAGCGCACAGTTGTTTAATACATTATGTAGATGTTTCATTAGGAAATGCCTCTTGAATATTTCCTACATTTATGCATTCTTCTGTTGAGCATTGGATGTCATTTATCATATTTAATGGAGGCAATGCAACTAGTGTAGAAGTCATTAAAATACACAGACAAGACATGTTCTCTTTGTTAAAACAGAGGACTCCATTATCACTATTAATGTACACAACCGTGAATGTACATAAGACAAATGTAAAGTGTTTGTAACAAAGGGACCTTGGTAGCTCAGCTGTCTGCTGCAAAAACCTCCCCAGACATCAAGCCGAAGCTACCCACCTAACAAACTGTTCAGTTCACCATCACACCTCAACCAATAGTCACCCTCTTCTATTTCACCATATTATTAGCACCTTTCCTCAGCTGGTGTTATTTAAGATGTTGCCTCATGATTAAAGGAACAGTGTGTAACATTTAGGGGGATCTATTTGCAGAAATGGAATATAATATTATGTTTTCTTTAGTGTATAATCACCTGAAAATAAGAATTGTTTTTATTACCTTAGAATGAGCCATTTATATCTACATAGCAGGACCAGAGGCCAGTAATACGAAGCAGGATTTAGGGTTAGCGAGGTAACTTCAGGGTTAACCCTGGGTTTTCCGTCCTATGACGGTGGTTCACTTCTTACCGGGGATCACCATGGTAACTGATGCTGAACACCTAACCTGCTCCGGAGCAGGTTATGTTCCTGATAAGAGATCAACTCGTATGAAAGCACCTCCTACTGACCAATCACAGCTCGGTGCGCAGATCGTATGATAATATTACACAAATACGAAGACGTTATAGTCATAAACCAGCTAAAAACAACACAGTTTAAACTGACAAATGAAGGAAGGCAGCTGGATGTGTGCTGTGGGTGCTTTCCGCTTTTTATTATGTTTTTATATTTATTTTTTTACTTGCTCTCAAGTCCGTTTCACACCACCGGAGTCAGGGACGCAGCTGAAAGATGACTGGAATAGTCAAACACGCCACAACCTTGTCAAAGGCCATAATGAAGTGATTAACTCACCCATTACACTTCTGAAAGCTATTTATATATCACTGTCCCATCTAGACAACTATATCGGACTTTTGCCAGCTGTCCTTCCTGCATTTGGCAGCTTCAACGGTGTTAATTTTAGTCTGGATTATGTGTTTAACTTAGTAGTTGTCTAATATTATAGCTCACTCTTTCTTTGTAAGAAAGTGCCGCTCTGCTGACTTGTCAATGTTTGCGCTTGGTCAGATGTTGCACACTCCATCCCGTTTATGTGAACGCGCTCATATCCAGATGGAGAAACCCTGGGTTGACTTACCAAGTTGATAACCACCATCGTAGGAACGTTTATTGTGATCACGTTTGTTAGGGTTAATTAAGCCAGATAACAAGAAGATACTCTGGATATGTTGAACTCACTTCGTAGTACAGGCCTCTGGTCCTCTCTTCACGGAGCCAACCGCCATGTTTTCACAGTAGCCCATAATGGACAAACCACTGTGTTAACTTTTTCTGCTTGGGCCGGAGTCAATAACGTTACTCGTTAACGTTACTATTCTCCAAATGACCTACGCTACTCTTACAACAACCGGCTCTAGATAAGGCCATTCATACCGTTTCTAACGGGAGGTCTTTCTCTTTTTACTACCTCTATACACAGCTCATAACGGCCCTGTTAACTTTCTTTTGTACTGCTGATAGTGGTTACAGCCAACAGTCTCTGTGTTGTGTTTGATGGTAGACCAACGGCTGACGGTTAAAATAGGCTCTTATTGTGTGACTTGTTCACTGGAATTACAAACAATAATGCAGGCTAACTGGAATAACTAAAGTATGTGAAGTGGAGTCAACAGAAATCCAAGCCTATCTCACCCTCTTTGTCTATCTCCCGCGGAGTTACAGATAAACAGGTACAGCAACAGGTAAAAATAGGTGAAACCACACCTCTGTCCCAATTACCAGAAGAGATGTTAACCAAAAGAACGTGTGCAGCCTAAACAAATAATAATAATAAACAACAGACTAAATACTTTGGCTCCTACAGTTACACTTCAACAAACCACAGACTGCTCCGATGTCAATTCAAGATGGATTTATTTTGCTTACAAGCACTCCGGGACACACGATCACCTGGGAGCTACAAGCCCAGTCTGACTTGGTAAAATTACTGACAATAGTAACAATTATAAGCTGAAATTGATTACTAATGTAACATGCAAGAGGCATATGTTACACATAGTTGTCCTATACACTTGGCACACGGAAGAGGTCCCAACCTCACCGCTAGATGTTGCCAGATGTTACACGTTGTACCTTTAAGGTGGAAATATATATTACCAACTTGCTTTTTAATGTGTGAATTCTGGTTGTTTATGACTTTTGGGAATCCTAAAATACCAGAAGTCATGACATGAGACTACAGGTGAAAGTCGCATTAATTTATTTTATTCAGGAGAGTAATTTCTTGGGGAAATGGCTGATCTTTAGATAGCCCAAAACTCCAGCTGTGACTGAAGATAGGGGCTGTTTTTCACAGTCTGTGTGTCATTGGTATTCATGTGTGAGACCTGAGCTGGGTAGAATATTGGCCAGACAGTATGTGACTGTGAACCTGCTTTGTGCCTTTTCACTCTGGAGAGGTCGAACTGAACCTACTGGTACCAGCAGGACCGAGCCGCGGCTCCTTCCTTCAACAGTTATATTTATAATCCTTCCTCCCGTCTGTAATGCCTTGAGGAGAAAGAGCAGTCCTGTCAGTCAGCGGTCCCAGAGGGGGGTTTTAGTCGGAGTGTGCCTGCCTGTCTCTCCTTCTTATTACCGGGCCATCAGCGGAGCAGCACACCCACACCCTGCCACTGTCAGATGGCGGGCCGAGCGGCTGCCACCAATTAACCCCCGGGCGAGAAGTTCACACCGACGGGCACCAGGAGGCCACCATCACAGGGATGCTTAGGAGCTGACATGTTGTCCGCATCTCCAGTACACAGAACCCTAATGCCAACGCCACTAATGTGTAATGAATTGTGGTTGTCGTTGAAGAGAAGCTTTAGTGATAGATGAGGCCGACATTTTTAGAGGAATTTATGATTGTACAACACTGAATCCCCACAGAGAATGATTTATGGGTATGTGTGTAAGTTAACACATGTGTGCTCATTCACATCTGTGTGTGTATGTGTGTCTCTCTCCACTCCAGAAGAGACAAATAAGAATGGCATGGCTCACTGGGTGCGTCCCCACTACAGCAGAATTCAGAAGCGACGGCGTTGAGTAGCGAATTGGCGAGGGCAGGGGGGGGTTGCTGGGCCCAGCAATTTTTCTATTGTCTGTGTGCCAAATGAAGGTTAGAGCACGGCTGAGAGGCGTGCGTTGGCAGGGTATAGAGGTTGGCAGCCTTTTCAGGCAGGAGATGGGCTGGAAAACAAGTGGCATTCAATTTTCAGGGGGCCTCATCACTGAGAGCGAGTGGAGGGAACAGAGGGGGAGATTAAACAATATTGTCTGGGTGCATTTTGCTTTGAGTTTGTTTATGTATGATGGAAAATGAGCAATTTCTCAAATCTAACTGCACAGCAAGGAGGCACTCTCTAGGTGAAAATACTAACTGTATTATAGGGGCTTATACTGTATGTAAGTATATTTCTGCTTAGAGGGCTGTGTATTGGCAAGAATCTGGCAATACCATACGTATCATGATACAGAGGTTACGATTCAATATATTGAGATACTGTAAGCAATTTTCATTTCAGGAAAATTGTCATAGTATAAAGAACACATCGCCATATGCATAAAATATGAGTAAAAAACAATGCAATCAGAACAGTGGGATCTGCATTAACCCTTTGAACTCTGCAATAGAAATGGACCGCCAGTGCATACATTGGTATTTTTGCTTATCTTCAAATTCTTCATATCCCTAAAATCTGTACAACCTAAGTGAAAAGGTTATGCAAATCAATAAACCATAATATTTGATAAAGTATTGAAATTATGACAATAATCGGACATGATCTTTCATAAAATGTTACTAAATAAACACAAATATTGATGCAAAAGACTTCTAAATGTAGAAACATGAACAAAATATTTCTTATCAATCCATAACGTAACTTGAACGTAACTAAATAACGTCATCACAAGTGTACAACGTGATGACGCGAAGCTTTCTGCTGCAAAAAGAATGAATGCTCTAGCTATTTTGTTTTTTATTTTACATCGATTTAAACAGGATCATATAAACAGTTTTTAAAGGGTTTTATCTCAGTCCCTGTAACATCCAACATCACAGCACCACTTTGAGAGGGCACATACACTAAGAGGCATCTTTTTGTCAATGAAATAAAGTATTGACAGAGTTCATCTTTGTATTTAAACTATTAATTAAAAATCACTAGTGTTTTTGAGAATCAATAAAACAAATAATATTGTGATACTTGATATTTTTGATATTTCCTTACCCCCCTAGTTTAGAGTATGTAATGTTTGATGCCTCTCTTACAGTATGTATAAAACACACATCTTTGTCCTCACATCCTGTCAGCTTCAGTTTGTTTTCTACACAAGATGGATTCCTGGAAACACGGATGTTATTAGTAAAGACAAAGAAATATTTCTGCTCTGAAGTGTGGACTTTAGCATTTTTTTGTGTGTCCCTTAAACCAAATTAAAAGGTAGAATTTCTTACAACATCAACAGATTTGGTTCCCGAAATGTCACCTGGGACCACAATTATTTGGGAATGATTTGTTATCTAAAGGTCACTGAAAGAAAAAGGGGAATACATATAAATATTTTAAAAGGTCAGAGGTCTCAAATGTGAGCCAATGGAGGAGTATTTCATTTAAAGGAAATGGAAAACAACTTTTGGGAAAGCCAAAAAGACTTGCTTATAATTAAACATCAACATTCTCATGCCCTTAGAGGTACTTCCACCATGGTGGACTGACTATCAGACACCATAAAGTGTCTAGTGTTACTGTAACACAGTGTGACCAACTTAACATGGAACAATAAACAGAGACCACACCGGTCAGTGACCGTGCTGCTCATTTTCTGAATAATACATTCAATCAGATGTAGCTGCTTTAATTGTTCTCTTCTGTTTTTACACTGGGAGGTTGCGTTTGGGGTGTCACAGGGGTCAGGGGCGAGTGAGGGTGAAAAGGGAGGACTGATTGTAACTCACTGAGTAGATAAACAAAAAGCAATCTTCTTGTCCTCCCGGTGAACTCGTGCTCAGTGACCCCGGCAGAGATGAACACATCCAGGCTCTGTCTTGTGTCTCTGCTGCAGCTCTTTGAAGAAAAGGGCAGCCTACAAGGAGGCCGCTCACACTCATTACATTATGTCAATGGAATTACAATCTCTGAATGATTAATTTCTCACTCTTCTGTCAGTGCTTTATTATAGAGATGTCATTAAAGATGTCCTTTACTGTGCCTTTATAGCTACTGTGCTCGGTCATCATGCAGCAGTGACATGCATACTAGAGACTATTTTTAGTTGTTTCAATTATTTTGTATGTGCTGTTGTACTGGCCTTGGGCCCCCCAAAGGGTCCTGGGCCCCCACTTTGAAAATCACTGATAGATGAGAAGGTCACTCTCTTCTTGTCTGTCCTTTTAGTGCTGAGCTACAGCCAGGAAATTAACGTAGCTTAGCAAAAAGTGGAAGCACCTATCAACACCTCTAAAAGGTCACAAATGAACGCGCTTTCGGTCTTTATGCTAAGCTAAGATAATCACCTCCTGGTTCCAGGTCAATACTTAACGAGTGGCATCGATCTTCTCATCTAATTCTCTGCAAGAAAGTGAATAAGTGTTTCCCAAAATGTCAAACTATTGCTTTAAAGTAGGGCTGAGCGATTTGTAAAAAATATCTAGTAGTGATTATTTTGACTGAATTGCGATTTGCGATGTTAGAGGGAATGATAATTTTTATACAATTATTCTCATTTCATTGAAAAACATATGATTATGGTGTTATTTTTTGTGGGCATCTGTACCAAGCAAAGATGTTTTCTTAAGTCTTTAGAATATTATGTGTAGGCCAGAACATCTGTGCGGCACAACAATATTTTGACACACGTTTCGCCTTTAACAATTTTTACTTTATTGTGCCTCCTGCCATTTGAAAATTGCAGTAGGCCATATTGCAATTTTGATTAATTGTGCAGCCCTACTTTAAAGGGACAGTGTGTAGGACTTGGCGGCATCTAGTAGTGTGGTTGCAGATTGCAACCAACTAAGTACCCCTCCGCTCACTCCTTACTTTCCAAAACTGTGGTAACGTGAGCCGCCGAGTGCAAAACCGTGGTAACGTCCTTTGCCTCGCCCAGAATCCATCCGTACCATAATAACACTACTTTAGGAGCAACGGAAGTCAGACGGCGGCTGGCGGTACCACAGTTTTGCACTCTGTGGCTCACGCTACCGCAGTTTCAGAAGCGTGTCGGAGAACTAACGAAAACACAAAGATTCTTAGTTTCAGGTTATTATACACTAATGAAAACATAGTTATGAATATGATATTCCATATCTGCTCATAGATCCCCGTAATGTTACACACTGGTCCTTTAATACATGATTTGTAAAATAAGCATGTACTATGTGTTTACTTTCTTGTGTCCAAATGTTTAGTAGATGATATAACAGAAATGTGACTATATAAATAAATATATATGAATATATCTAGTATAGGTAAAGTACCATATCATATATAACTGGACTATATTTGTAAATCACTGTATTGTGCCACATTGTACCGTATCGCATGACATTGCGTTGCAACCTGCAGTATGTTATTGTGCCATGTTTTTCATATCTTATGTTATATCATGTTGTACATTAGATAGTTTATTGTATCACATTATATCTTGTATTGCATTGTATAGTTAAACATACTGTTCTGTTCCTCTCTATAGCTGTGGCTGCCCAGGCTTGGAGCGGATCTGGGAAGCCGACCTGGAAGCGTGTCACCTGTTCCTGCGAGGCCTCCAGTTGCGAACTCCCAGCTGCAGCGGAGGAGACATCGAAGACCTCCCCACTGCAGCAGTTTATCCTCCAACCCAGCCGTGCACCAAAGAAGAAGAAGACTGCGCCATGCTGACTGCGTTGGGAGGGCGCTGGTGTCCCGAGGCAAACTTACAGAACTCTGAGTTCACAAAGGTAACGGCACAATGTCTTGTTAACAACACACAATGCTTCATAGCGAAGTGCATGACAGACATTTAGAGTATAAAAGATGCCCTTTCGAGGCTGTCCACTGCTGAAGTCTGACATATTGTCTACACATAATAACACATCTTTGCCACTGAAAGGTCTATTTTAAGATTCAGTTTTTTTTTTACTGTGCTGTGAAACGTGAACTCAAATAAAGCGTGCCTGCTCGGTCAGTCTTACCACTTGACTGGAGAGGACATTTCCAGTTTCGCACATTCAGCTGTTGTCAGAATATAAGTCTGTCAGCTCCAGCGAGATGAGCAGCCGTCTATTAGCAGCTTTGCTCGAAGGTCTTTCTAAACGAGGAAAATGTGGGCGTTGGGGAGGCGACCATTTGGAATTATTTTGGCTTCCTTGAAGAGTTTCATTCTACATAGTGCGGATTTATGAGCCTCTTTCTGCATGATTACATGCGTTTAGTGGGAATGCATGTGTGTGTGTTTGCGCGAGCGCTCTGTGCCGGTCTATCCCACAGTGAGTTGAGGTCCACTGCCTCAGGGCAGAGTCCAACTCACACTTTCCTCCGCCCACGTAGTCTGACAGACTCGTCTGAGATAGGAACAAAGCCAACAGAGCCAGCATTAATAAAAAAAAAATAGCACATTCGCCAGACATGTTTTTGTGAGATTATATTTTGTTAGTTTGTCTCACAGACTGTGATTTATATCATGTTTAAACAGTAGATGATACTTAAATTTACTTATTTCAGTATGGATTTACTGGACTGCAGCCATAAGCAAATATTTATCAATGATCTTTACTGGTGCTTTTGGCATTAACACTGGAAGCTGAGTATTCTCAATGTTTTATTTAATTCTTCTACTGTTGCACCCTCTTAACCTCCTCTCACAGTCGTACTCTGTGTAACCATAAATATAAACCTTGCATTGATGTCTTCTTTTCCTGCCCTGCCTGCTGACCGCATTATACAAACTGCATGGTTCCATTTTCTGCTTTCCCTTTGTTTCTCTCTGCTTTTCTTTCTCCTCCTAAAGCCCGGCCCCTCCTAACATTTCTCCAAGAACTAAAAAGGTGAGACAGCCAAACGTTTCTCTCTTTTGTCTCCATCCTGTGCTCTCTATTTTCTGTGTCCTCTAAGCTAAAAACACTGGAGCTCAATGCTGCAAAAATACATTTCATTTTTTAAATTTTAGATTTTAGCGTAAATCCTTCAATATTTTAGAACGTCAGTGCTGCTCAATTTAGAAATTCCCTTTGGAAATGAGTCACAATTTTGCTTTGAATATGTTTACACAATGAAAAGAATCTACGACATTAGTGGATAGAGAAGAAACAGCACATCTGTACTGAAAATGCTCTTTGCAGCATCATTATCAGAACAATCATCTTGTAATGTCGCATCAAAGAGAAGAGACGGATAGCAGCACATTAAGTGGACAATTTTTGTCCAGAAAATATAAGACTTTTACTATTATTATTATTATATTTCAGCCATTTAGTATCTTCCAGCTGTAGGTCCATTATTTTCCTAAATATTCTAGGACCCACATATCAAAAGGGTTTTCATCTCAAGGCAACAGACAATAGAAGAGTATTTTATCAGCTGGATGCCAGAAAACCTTTAGAAAACTGCATGTGACAGATTATATGTTGCTGTGAGATGGATGTACTGTAATTGGATCGAGCGAAGACAATCCGGTTTGTGTCTGCTTTGGAAATTGGAGCGTTTAAACGATCTGATCTCAGATACTGTATGAAGAGTTCACTGCAGAGCAAAGCGCTGACGGCATGAAGATACGTGTTATGCTTGGATCAGACTATACAATATTTTTGTTGGTTAAAATGGTCACTACTTCAGATTAGGTGATTGAGAGTCATTCATTATTTTCGTGACTTGGCCGAGAGACGTGACAGACGACATCATCGCTGGTCGTCTATCACGACGTGCGTGACATCATCGAGAAAGAAGCTTGATAGTAATGGCGGTAGCCTACTCATCGATTTGCTGAAGTGCTTCTGCTTTTTCTTTGTTCACTCTGGTCCCTCGAGGAAACATAAAAAATGCTGTGGTGTTGTCGCCAAAGCTCCACAAATCTTTCCTCCTTTTCACATTTCCACCTCCCAGCACTGACATCGTTCCTCTTTCGCTTCGCCAAAGTCATGGCCACAACTGAATACAAAAAAAATCCAACATGCTAGACTTTGTCATGAGGCGTCCCAGAGGCGGCGTTGGTTGTTGTCTACTATGACACAATACACGGGATAAAACAATCGATTAGGGCTGACCCAAATGCTTCGAAGCTTCAACCGTTGCCATGGTAATCAACCTCCAAAACACTATTCGAATGCTTTGTTTTTTTGTTTTTTAATATACAAGTATGTCATATTAATAAATAAATCCCAAAATAGCCAACGAAATAAGGGATAATCCCACAACATTATACATTATTCAATTTCAATTTAGTTATTCTCAGACAGATATCCCTGTTTGTTTGTATGTAGAGGTACATGTGTGTGTACAGTAGGGCGGCAGCGGCACTGTTTCGAAGCTTCCGATACCTTCAAATATTTCTCACCGAAGCTTCGAAACCCAAATAATGGTATTCAGGACAGCCCTAATTGTCGCATACAACACTCATTGTCGTTCCCGATCCGAGCAGACACCCAAACGACGGCTGTGTCGGGCTATAATCGGGCTGATATTGTGTAGTCTGAACCAGCCTTTACACAATTGTTGATTAAAAAATTATTAAAACATTGCTGATTATCATTTGTTGTTACCATGCCTTCTTATGTACTTACGCTAAAGCCACAAACAATATGTTAGTCTCCAATAGGTACAGTAATTACCTCCTTCCTTAGTGGAGAATGTACAATTACACATTTGAATACTAACAAAGGAAACCTGCAGTACAGATGAGCCAGTTAATCTATTTTCTCCTTGTCAGTTTTGGTGATGAATAATTACAACCTCCTCTCATTATGATGATGTTGCACACATACAGTACACAGCCAACATAATTGCATTTTCAATAATTCATGAGCAGGTTTATGACTGTGTGGCCTCAACAAATGGTTCTCTTTTGTTGCAGAAATTGGAGGAGTTCTTGTTCTCCATGGAGGATAATCACCCAGAGGTTGGTAACGCGAACACTGAGACTGTGTGGTGGAATGCTATCAGTGTAATTAAAGTGTCAGTTGCATTGACGCGAGGCTTACTGGGACACAGAACAATCCATTAGTTGACCTTTACTTAAACGTGACCTCTGCCGCCTTTCTGACTGGTGGATCGATACTGATCTACATGAGAAGCGTCGGTTGGTGTCGCTGACTGTCGCTGACTGTCTGAGTTTGCACAAAGAGCTTTATCTATACAGGGGAGGGTTTTGCTGAGCAAGTATTCTCCTTTCAGCACCTCCATGATTTAAATGCATACACTTATATTAATCCACACCTGGAAGCCAAATGGTGAAATGCTACCTGTACTTTTTAAGGGAGTGTCCCATGCAGGATTTCATGTAAGTCTGATAAGGGTGTACGCATCCTGGATTCACAGTCAAACTTTGGATTTCTCCACATTTTGAAGCAATGTGCATGAGGCTGTAGAGCAATACTCCATATAGAGATCAGAAGGTGGTGTCTTTCCTGAGACTAAAAGGAATTAAACAGTGGGTTTCTCTCTTCTAATGTAAGCTGCAAACTTTAGCATGTCTGGCTTATGACCTACAGTAGCAACCTAGCCATGCGATACTTCCAACGACACTCCTGCAACCCCAGGAAAACTCATTATCCGATATAGCAAACTCATCAGTTAGAGCGCATCCTCAAATCTTTTTCTTTTAATGTTAAAAATTAAAACACATGGTTTGAAAATATGCATGAAAATGTTTGAACAATAAAGCATAAATCTAGCCTCTGTTTTGTAAGCTAAGTAGCCAAACAGGGTTATGTTACAGTGAAATACAAGTCTGATCTCGCATTTGTCCTTATCATACTTACTAGTACTAACTAGCCACTAGTACTACAAAACAGTAAGGGGCCGTTCACATGTTGCTTCTAAAAATGCGTGGAAAACGCCAGCCGTGCCGCTTTCATCCTTTTATCCAAGATGCTTGGGAGGTTGCGTCCCTGCCGTTACCACAGCAACCAAAACCTGCGGTAACTTAGCAGAAAGCCTCACTGACTGAACTATACTCAGTCAAAACAAAGATAAATGGATTTCCAGCACCGTGAATCCTTCACAGTAGTTTTACTGCTAAATTTGTCTGTGCCAGTTTGACTGACCTTTCAACCGGATGTTGTGCCTCGGACGGAAAGGGTGACGCAAGTAAAATAGTCCGTTAGGCAGATCATAGAGCTCTGGGTAGCCCTGCACTAAAATGATTACAACTTCTCCTCCATATATTTACCATAGACTGATATTGACAGAAGAAAGAAAAGGTAGCACTCGCTTTTGGGCCAGTGGTTTGAGTGGTAAACTGTTCATGTGCTGGGAGGGAATAGAAAGCTTGACAGGCTCAGCAACAGTAACCAAGGTTGGTACAGTCAGTTTATTTTCATGCACAAGGTGTACGGGACAGTGACTTGTATACGTGAACTTTGAATCACAATGAATTATTGAAAACCAAGCTGATATCAGAATAAAGTATGATGTATCACTGAGTCAGATGATATGATGGCTGTTAAATGGTATTGGTATATCTTTGTCTCGATGGTGTTGTGATAGCGGCGCTGCGGAGGAGCGTGATTCTCTGCCTCGCAGAGCGTGTGACCTCTTTCTCCTTTCCATAATGACTTTAAGTAAATGATTTCCACTTAGCTGCTGCCCTGCTGCCACAATGGAGATTGATTAGTGTGTGTGTGCAAGTGTGTGTTTTAGCACGACTCTATTTTCTTGTAATCTCTACTAATTGTTCTTTTATCCTCTCAAGGTCCTTACAGTACATCCCCGTCTATATACTGACCCACAGCACCAAACAAGTAGAGACACATTATTCAATCGACATGTTTTATTAGATTTATCAGGTAGCTTTGATGATAAAGTCATGAAATTTACACCAGCCCTGTTAGGAGAGATGATTGCTGCGTTACAATACCTTACTGCACACTAAATGTAGGCTATCTTCATATATGGTATGTTGTTTTTGCCATAAATATAACCAACAGTTAAGTACATGTACTGCAATTAGGTAGAGTTCATGTGAATGTGATCAAACTGCAACTTTAGGATGTCACTGCCTATCAAACTTCACAATTGAATCAAAATTGTGAACAATTGTGGATAATTGTGCATTGTGGGACAGAAGTGTACACCAGCAGCACTCTAAAGTGAAGCTGTATCCCGGTTCCACTTCACATTGAAAAGTGCCAAAATCAAATATACTCATAACTGCTGGTTTTTGAGTGTATTGTTGACGGACACTATTGTCCTACAATGAATGCAAAACTTTAAAGTTAACTGCGGATGGTGGTGAGACAGAAATAAAAAAAGGATGAAATAAAAGCAATCAGTTTTTAAAGGTACATGTATTGTATCATTTCCTGTTAGTATAAAACAGTCAAGTATGTTGATTTCTTGTATACTAACTACATCAACATTAGGCCTTTACTATAAAGACTAATGGAGTAGTATGTTGTATGGAATTGGAACATGAAAAAACAAATACAGGTGGTGGTCAGACCTCAGGCGAGTAACCATCACTAGCTGAGACGATATCCGGGCGCCGTTCATCTGCATGTACTGCCCGCGCTGCAGTGACACAGAGCCGGTTGAAAAAAAAAACACCTCTCCCTTGTCCGCCTCCTGATCCAACAACAGGTGAGGGAGGTGTGTGTGGAGCGATGTGGAGCCAACAGTCCTCTGCTCTGTAGCTCCGTATCGACCTAAACACTAAGCCCTTCCACTTTTTAGAAGCCCAATCAAATACAAATGTTTTGATTTAAATCCCTCTTGTAACTCTCCACCGCTTAAATATTCTGTTTCACTGTGAGATACGTCACATTACAGCAGTTAGAGACGCTCTAGCTTCGGTTTCATGGGGACTTTAACTTTATCACTTCTCCTCAAAACCTACTTTGAATTAGTGTGCAGTACAGAATTGGGGCACAGCTACAGACAGAAACACCTCATACTGTCACTGCACATATTTCTAAATGACCTTGTAGACGGTCTTGGGAACAGATTTTTTTACAAGTGTGGATCCTGTAAGCAACTAACAGAGCATCGGTGATAACAAAGACGTTAGTTCATCATAAGCTAGTTAATTTCCTTTTGGGTTTAAAATGAATCCAGCTGCTTTATTGTTTGCACAAGCAATTATGACCTTGAAGGTAATACCAGTGCAATATCACTGCTTTGTATCACCGGCACAAAGCGTCGGGCCTAACAGCACCCGTGGGAACATGCACAATTACCTGCTGTCTCTCACTCATTATTGCTTAAATAATCATACCAGTGCATACATGATTCTGAATATTGAATTTCTAAATAATCTGTTCATGCTTCTGCAGTCTTCTTTGTTTACTCTTGGTCTAACAACATTAGCACTAATGTGCATCAGGAATCAACACAATACATGTATGATTCTATTATACAAATTGACATGTTGTTGAAATCTCATCTCCCGTGTTTTCTTGTTTGTTAAAAGGCGTAGGTGGCAGAGAAAGTAATTTATATTGTTTTGATCACCACCGGGAGCAAAATAACATCTTTGTTTAAAGGTCTGTGTACTAAGGGGTGTAGTGTCATCGTGCACAGTGAGCTTTTGTCTTCTAACCGGTGCTTGTATTGACTTTACGAATGCTGACTGGAGGCTGTGAAGTATAGAATCAATCAGCTGCACAAACACGGGGCTCTTATCTGCTAAAGAAACTCCTAACCTTGACAAACAACAGCTCAGTCAATCTATAAGCTGACTGTCTTGCTTCTTGGTATAGGAGGACAGGGATCACATAAAATGACGCCTGAGGACAGACCCGTGTCAGTGATTGTTTGTTCATTTAAGTGTCTCAAACACCAAAACAGGATGTTAAATATTTTGTCCTGTGAGCTGTTCTGCCTTTAAGTCTTACTTAAGTCCTTAATTGCATCAGGGTGGACTTTTACGTATCGTCGAGCCTCAGGCCTGTTGTTGTTGTACTTTTCTTTTGGGGAGTTACATCATCCGGAGAAGTAGTGCTATTCCAGGACAAAGACCAGAGACACGACTTTCCAGTCATTGTTCTGACACCTCTGAGCCGCAGGGAGTTGCTATTTCCTACCTGCAGCTATGAGTCAGATCAGACTTTCTATGTATTGTTTGACGAGAACACTGGGTCTGCGCGTGTTTGTGTTCTCTACGCTTGATAAGTGTGAAGAAAGTAGGACACGATGTCTGCAAAGAGGCCTGTTCTAATTATGGCCAGCCCTGCTCTCTGGATGCTCTGCCCTGCTGCACTCTGCTCCTCCACCACCCCGACATCCACACCGTCCTCCAACACACACACTCAGCCTCGCAGCATCCTCAGGTGACATGCTGACTGTTGTGCACACCGACCCCCATGCTGTGTTTTGTGTACATTACGACCTTGGCGCTGTACCAAGCAGAAAATCTGGCAGCTTCGTATCTTTTGTCTGCCCAGCTATTCTCCTCTTGTGTCTGGTTGAAACAGTGTCAAGGATTTAGTGTCAAAGAGATGAAATGAGTCTTGGATAACTCTGAAAAGCTCCACGTAGAGCTCTGACTCATGATTATAAAAGCACAGATGCAATTTAACATTATTAAAACTACCATTAAAGAGAGAAACAACTCAAGGAGGTTTGAAAGTGCAAGATTTTGTACTAATGCCCTCTTAATGTTTGTATAACAGCAACCATTGTAACTGCAGTAGGCCTCCGTGCAGTACCTTTAATCAGTCATACATTCAATTATATATATTCTATTCAAATATTACATATACTCACTATTCGTGGGTGTTAAAGTGCCGTAATATGTCATCTGTCTACGGTAGCATTGTTCAACATAAAGTTAATTAAAAGTATGTTATGGTTTTGATTACTTCCATACAAGATATTATAAGACAAGGGTTGTGGATCTTTGTTATCTGTGTAGCTATGATGACTAATTATCCTCAAATTAAATCACAAATAATGAGTCATGATGTATCATTACTCTTGTTTTAGAGCATCTGTGAAAGACACAACTAAGACACTGATAAGTTCATTCTGATAACTATAATGCTTTATAACTACAGTCATTATTCTCCGTTATAGGCATTCGAAATTAGAAGCATGGTCATACAATGTATCAACATACAACGGTTCGTATGATATCTTACAAAAAGTTATTCCTCATTTTTCGGGCGTTTTCGTACGAATGTCCAGCAACACATGACCCAAACGTCTTTTCAAAATAAACTTGCGTCTTCACAGGAAACAACTTGGTTAGGTTTAGGCAACAAAACTGCTTAGTTATAGGTTTAGGAAAAGATCGTGGGTTGGGTTAAAATAACTCTGGAAGTGGCGTAACTGAAGTACAGAAGTTAGGTGACAAATAAACCAGCATTGAGTTTTGGTTTCAGACGGGGTACGAGCACCGGGGTACGAGCACCGGGGTACGAGCACCGGTCTCCTGGGCCAAAGTCAGGAGTTTGTTTTTTTTACCTAAATCCACCCTGACCTCCTCCCTATGTGGCATTTGTCGCTCTTTATACTTCCTGGTTCATGATTATGTGGATTACATACTAATTGATTTCATGGAATATAGATGACTTACAGTGCATTACTTTTTGTAGGTATAGCTACAAACAGTTGTATGAGAACAGCCTGGGTCATAACACATTGTGGACTCTCTCTATCCAGTTGCATGATGGGAAATCCAGTGTTGAGCTTGATCCATACTAAAGACTAAAAGTCAGGATATCTGGGCCTCTGCTGCTTTGACATGACTGATGTTCATTGTTGTACAATAGCACACCGTTGTACGTCAGCACACTGTTGGATCGAGACAATCAATGGTTGCATGTTGCTGTAAAATAAACTCAAGTGAACTTTTAGATACTAGCTTTTTATGTTGTATTGCTTCAATACAGCAAAGGCTCCCAATCTGTTTTGATGACTGAAACCTATCAGTATTGTTGTAATACCAGTATTAAAACCTTCATATATAATTTTTTTCTTTGTAGGTTGCTTGTTGTTATTGTTAGATAGACTTTTCTGTTTATTCATTTTCAATATCAGACTCATATATTTGAACCTTTGTTGATGCTCCCTTCCTCTCCTTACCCATCATTTCATTCCTTTTCCTTGCCAGGACGCGTGCAGCGAGGCTGCCGACCTGACGGAGCGCTGTGAGCTGATCAGTGACAGACTAATGACCTTGGAAGATGAATTGCAGACGGCCATACTGAACCGAGATCAGGCCCTCACCCATATCCTTTCACTGCTCTCTAAGTATACATACATCATAAAAACTAACTGTATACTATCTGTGTGTGCGTTTCCGTCTCCGTCCATCCATCTTAAGGACCTAGTTTCCTTCCAACTCTCTAAAGTACACATCCAAACTACCTTTAGGCTTGCTGATGTTCTGTACTTAGCTTTTGAGGAAAAATCAACCTGTCTTATCTGACATTATGGGTCCATTCAGGGAGGGAATTGAAGATAAACTGGGATCAGAGGATTTTTCTTGACAGGCTGGACGTGCCAACTGGAAAATGAAATGGTAAAAGTCCATGCGAGGTTGTTAGAGGGCTGCCAGTCACTACGGGCTGAGATTAAAGTCAGCCGACAGGAGCAGCGCCTCGACAGATAGAGGAATGTCACTGTAATGACTCTGCTCCCGTCATATCTTAATGTCCATCCTCCTGCTGACCCTCCCTTTCTCTCCTCTCCCCTCCCCTCCTCCGTCTGCTCACTTCCACTTGCTGGCTCTGGCTCGGAGGAAATTACAATATCCATGATAATGACTCAAATGAAACTGTTGGAGCTGATTACAGGTCACAATACATCATTTTCCGCGCTAATTAGAAAGCTGATTGGAAATAGATTAGTGTATTTTTCTCGCTCCACTTTCCCCCCCTACACTGTGGGCTTATTAAGACAGATAGAAAAGGCGATACTCCAACCCCGAGATGAAGAAAATTTGCCATCTAACCTGCTGTTTTTTTTAAATTTTGTGTCACGCCTCATTTCTCTTCTTTGAACGCGGGCTGCCAGAAATACTTTCCTCATCTGATGAAGATATTTATTTCATTTTAGGATCTCTAAAAGCTGCATGTTATGCAGTACGCCCTTCACTCTCTATTGAACTTTTTTCCCATCTGATTAGAGATTCACGTCCCCCCGCTGTGCTGTCAGAGGTCAGTACGAGCTCCTCCTCTGTTTGCATGATATCAGTGCGGCCTGGCAGTCGGAGATAGACAGATTGGCCCGCTTCTCTCCACCTCTCTGTCGCTGTGTCCTTACATGCCATTCATATCAGTCTTTTGAAGTCAAGGCAAAAGTGCCGTGGACACTAGAGGACACTGAAGATACAGGACAATATTGTTGTTGGGTTGCAGAAATGAACTGAACTCAGGATGATGCTACTGTTGCCATAGTGACAGGAAGATCAAACCTCCAGTCTCTAAGGGTCTTAATTGAGTCCCTTCTCTAAATACAAGGAGGTGGATGGACAACCACAGAAAGAAAATGATGGAGAGGCAGAAAAAACACTGTGGTCATGTTGCACAGTATACGATACTAGAAAGGTATCGCAATACCCTGCCGTTAAAAACGACACACTACCCCATTCTATTAGTACCGGTACTTTTAAGAATAATAGTGTTGTAATACGAGCTGTGAGTTGCGTCGATGTGCGACCGCGGGGCCGTGTGTGTGTGCAACGCTCTGCTTTAGAGGACGCCATTAGGATTGGGATCCCGTGGGAGCAGCCAGTTTTAACTTTACTGCTGGTGGGAGCAAGAGGTCAAAAATTAAACTGTAGTGATAACCCAGAGGAAGGAGTCAACAAGTGAAGTTGAATAGAAGATTAAAGCAGGTCATGAACTGCTCAACGGCTGCACAGTCTCGCTCTGAGCTGGCGTCTGTATCGGCAGAACTCCCTTCAAAAGAACAAGGAAATAACAGCGCAGCTCAAATAACCGATCAAAGGTACCGATAAAATTAGATTCACAATCTGTTCAAGCATCTCATGTAATTCAGCAAACACATAATCCAGGATAGAGCATGTGTTAAAGTATTATTTTACCGTGTGTCTCTGTAAGGTGAAATTGACGGAGAGGAAAAGCATTCCGGTGAGAGTAACTCTTCTCTCTCTTCACACCACTTCGACACTTCAACACAACGTTTTCTACAGCTACTCTAGTGTCTTTCTGTTTTAGCAGCTTTTCTCTCATCAACTTCTCACAGAACTTCATCTGAATTTATTAACGTTTTGTGGGTTTTTGTTTTGGAAGCCTCTCGCCGTCTTCCGTGTTGCAGTATCACTCACCGCCTTATCTGTTACTGATTCAATAAGTGAATCAGAAATATTCTATTGATCCCCGGGGGGGAAATTGCAATTCCATTTTAGAATAAAGATATACAGTATATAAATATAAGAAAAATAGAAATAAGAATAATAAGAATAGAGATGAAATGTAAATGTGTGTGCATTATTAAATATAACAAAAAAAGAAATGCAAATATATAAAGTTAAATATCAAAGAACTCAAGTATAGGAGACATCATCATTACTGCATACCATATCATTTTTTTAATTAATACATTTTTACATTTGAACCTTTTTAATTAATACAAAAAATAAGTTCCATGTTCTGTCATCTATTATTCCATTACTTTTCCTGATGTTTTTGATTTTTGCTGTGGTATCGTTTCCGTATCGGTATCGAGATATTTAGGTAGCATATCAAATCGAAGTCATAGTTTTGGTATTGTGACAACACTACGCTGTGGTTAGTGTTAAAGCTACAGCATGACTCTGAACTTCATCGTCTCATTTGGACCATGTTGCCTTAAAAAGTGTTACGAACCGTCTGCAGTATTTATGAAAAGCTCTTTAACGCCTGGTTAATTATGAATGAGGACAATCTGTGTCCATTCAGACAGTAAAACGAGCCATCAGGCCCCATCTGCCATCAACGCCGTCCCTTTGATTTGCCACTTAAGACGGACACTCACACGATTAATTTGAGTTTCTAAGCAGGTTAAACAATCCCCTCCCACCCCAACTGATGACAGCCTCTATCCCGTTTCATTGATGGTTTATGAATAATTTAGCGGGGCAGTCTGTTTGCTTGGGTCCCCACACCGCCACCCAGCCCCACAGACGAGATGAGCTCATGAATAGTGAATTGGACGGGGTTAAATTGGGTATGACTTGATGATCTGTCCCAGTAATCCGTTCGGTGGCCAAATTGGAGATTGATGACTTCATCAGGTTATGGCTGTCCTCTGCTATTACCATTAACCATCGCGGGCCACAAGTGTCACATTTGCCCTGATATTCGTCTGCTGGCATGCTTTTTATTTATATGTTAATGTGTGATTCTCAGTAGCATCAGATTCTCCCTTAACTCACACCGCACAGTCGCTGGACAAGGAGGTTCAGGAAGTAAAAGCCACTTTACAGACCATGCTCACGCAGCTCAAAGAGGAAGAAGAGGAGGCAGAGGAAGTGAATGAGTTACAAGATGACGACCTCATGAAAAACGGGACTGAGGAGGAAGAAGAGGAGGAAGAGGAGGAGGAAGAAGAGGACCAGTACTTCAGTGACAGCTGGGGCATTTGAAATGGATGCTTGTCGTGTTTTATGACCACTCACACACAGACCGGCTCTCTGAGAGCCTGACCTCAGCTTTGCAGTAGGAGTGACCCCACGTCCATTTACTGTAAAGCCTCACTCACAACCAGCTCTGTGGTGCTGCTCAAAGTTACCACTACAAAGCCTTGGGAAGTCTGTGTAACGTTTTGTCCAGCTACAAATGGAAAAACATATGAAGGATTTGATAAATGTAAAATATAAGACACTTTAATGTTAATTGTATACGTTCCTCAAATCTTGCCAGCGTAAGTTTAACCAGGTAAAGAGTGCCTCAGGCCACCGAGCTGACATAGTGATTATTTTTTCAATTAAGATGTTTTTGAACACAGGTTCACGTCTTAAGGCTGTTACACACTGGGGCTGTGACGAATAAACTACAAAATACTAAATATTCGCCTTGGTTGATGGCTTTATTCGCGTTGCATAAGCTCAGAAAATCGACCTTGTTCCAAAAAATGTGTTTCCGGCACCGAATATTTGCGTTCTGTTTGAAAGTACTCATGACAAAAACAACAGTTCCGAAAAATATATTCACGTGCGAATTAATCTCATGAAAAAAACGCTGCCAGTGTGTAACAGCTATTACTAGCGCCGAGCAATTGGGTGGAGTTTTGTTTGTTTTTTCAGTATTTACTGTAAAAACATTACCAATTTTAGGTGATTATTTGGTTTATCGAGGGTTTTTCTCTGACCAGTCGAGTCTCAGAAGTTAGAAATGATCAAAGTGAGACTGTGTAACTTTGCATGCGCTGGGCGACTGCTTCTCCTGCTTTCCATAGGAAATGAATGGAAAGCGTTGAGACGCCCTCCGTCACTGGATCTGGTGGAAATGCGGTGATACAGTCAGTGAACTGACTCAGTAATGGCAGTTACACAGCAATACCTATTAGCTAACATTAGCCACCATAAGCTACAGTGAAGCTGTATCACCAAAACCCCTGAGTGTATTGAATTGAGCAATGGTGTGGTGCATTTTTCATCCATTTATAATGTAAGAATGTTTTATTTCTTCTTTCAAAAGTTACAAAGTCTCGCTTTAAAATTCAATGACAAAAACATTTTTATTTTTTTTTTAAATGGCATGTCTACAACCACCTGTGCCGAGGACCAAGTGGACAATCTCAACATGTCTTGCACATAAACTAAAACGTATGCTTCATTATTAGGTCAGCTAGGCACTTTTCCGTACGATTGGACTTCAGTTACGTGTAATTTTGTCCATGAATTAAGTAATTTGTGGTGCTACAGAATGTGAGCTAACTTGAACACTTAAATATTTTCTTTGTGTGGAAAATGCAATATTTTGATTTTATTTTAAAGCACTGTATCCTTGGAGAGATGCTCTGTATTTTAAAATACATCTGTCACAATAGTCAAATTGTGTCTTATGCATGTAGGAAATATTGAAGGATAGAATATCAGTGGAGACATATTTGCAACTGCTGTTTTGTTTTTCTAAAATATTTGTATCTGCCACTGATGATGTGTTATTTTACTTGATGTCAGCTCAGATTTTTCTTCATTCCACTGGGTGTCACTTGATTTGTTGCCAGAAACATTTTTGTACTTTCACCCATTAATCATTGTTTTTAATTTACTGTGCAGCTTGAACTCGCTGTATCATATTTTATATTTATTCCTTACAGCATCGCACTAATTACAGCATGTACCGTTCAGCCTCATGTTGTGTCCTGCTGTTTTTCTTCTTGTATTGAGTTACAGCCCCTCTGGTTATTTTCCCTCGTATAAAATGTGCGGGCATGCAGCCAGGCAAGTGAGGGCAGCGGTGACATGTAGGAGATATCAATACGGTAATAAAGGTCCTCTAGTGAGGTCTTTAGGGGATACATGGGCTTCTATTGTTATCTCGCCTCGGCAGCGGCGCCGTGGCTAATTGGGAGGCAGCCTCACAGAGGACGTGGCGGGGGGAAATGGGATGATGTCGCTTTGTCTCCATCTGATTCTGCCCTGTGTTTTTTGGAGCAGGGGGCTGCTGAGGGATCCTCGGGGGCGTGTCTGCAGCAACGCGCTCTGGGCTGTAAACACAGCTGAGTGCTCAGGGTTTTTCCAGCCGCACAATGGGCCTCTCTCACGTTACTGACAGGTTGCAAACCACTTGCCAGGCCAGCAGTCTCCACATCTATCAGCCTCAGGCGGCGTACAGACAGAGCATGGCACACACACACCTTCCTGCCAAACACCCCCACCTCATAATTGAATCGGTGCTTGCGCCACACTGCGCCCCGCATGGCAGCTCTGCTCATAAAATGGCCACGGAGAAAAGCCCAGATGGTTTTCAGCAGGCAGATATAGCAGGGTGAGATGTTTCCTGATGTAAAACGAAGCACCATGCAGTGTAAGGTCCTTTGTCACTGCGATGCGGTTGCTATGGCATTATTATATAGTATTACTATATATTATATTCTAATCTGTCTTTTTTTCCATACAGTCCGGTCCGCCCTTTAGTTTCTGATGCTGATGACAGTTGCAGATTTACCATTTTTGAAACAATGGGTCCTTGATTTCAGATAAAGGCAGACAGAAGCCGACTGAAATTACCACCGTAGGTAGCAGATTTTATCAGCTGTAGCTAGATAGACCTAACGTTAGTTTAGCTGATGTAAAACAATGGGCCTCATGCAGGAGGCGATATACGAACAAATTTCCTTATTTTGTTCATATCCACGATTCGTTCTTATTTTGTTAGTACCCAGTGATTTCTGGGATTCACCGATGTTTTCCTATTTTTGCTCTTCTCTTAGGTAAGAGAAAATTTTGCGAGCAGTTGAGAGCACTCTTACCAAGATAAGAAAGAAACACAAATTGTTTGCCATCTATCCATCTATCCATCCATACATCTATCATCCATCTATCTGTCATCCATCCATCTATTATCCATCCATCTATCCATCCATGGAGCTTGAGCTACATTGTCACAGGCAAAACGTCCCTGCAGGCAGCTCAATGCAAACCACTTCACTTCACATGTGGAGAAATCCAAAGCTTGACGTGCCTAGTTACAGTTGCTAAGCTGCGATTGGACAACTGCTGTTCGGGGGGAGCAGTTTGTCAATTGGATAGTCTCTTGGCAGTTTTTTATTCATGCAGCGTGGAACTTTTCTACATTGAATAAATCAATCAATCAATATAATGTTGTGCCAATGAGGTGAGATAAATTGGTTTATTTCCAAAACTAATTGAAATTTTTTCACTTTGTTCATTCACACAGGAGTCTGTCTGAGTTTAAACAATAAAAGAAAAAACAATTTAGCATCTGAAAATTACATGCAAATGCGAACCCCTATTCACATGTTTCTCTGGATTTATGAATACTATTTTCCTGACTGAATGTGACTGACTGAATGATTTTAGGATAGTGTCTGTATTGGGGGATTTGGGTCTGAGATATTTGGATTTGTTTATTTGATTCCCTGCTGAGTTGTTATGTTGTCTGACAGGTACATGTACAAACTCTCTGAACCATGGGAGAATCATAGATCGTGTTGCAGATTTTCCTCTCGCACGGCGTCACAGACACCACTAATGAATGCAAATTGAGCTTTTTTTTGTATTCATGCCTTTCACATCCTCAGAGATCCCTGTACGCTCCTCTGAAACTGACGCCTTTGTTATGTGTGAGCGACTGCATGTCAGTTCTGGTCATTGAGTCGGTGAAGTTAACTCTCCTGAGAGGTGTTTTTGTACGGAGCAAAACTGGACACTAAACTCACTGCTGCCTTTTTTTTATTTGACTCTTTCCAGTGGTTTTAGGAGCTCATTCAAATTCACTCTGCACTTAACTGTTGAATAAATTCAACTGAGCAATTAAATAGGGAGGAAATTAATTTTAAATCATTAAATTGCAAGTCTTCCCAACTCAAAATCTGCATATTTCTCTGTCAAACCAGTAAAGGCAGTATGGCACAAATGGAAAAACAGAGCAACAGGAAATAGCCTGCCTTATTCTTCCTGTGGTCTGATCTTGATGTTGAAAATCACACTTAATTATAAACACTGTGCCGGTGGGAGCTGCAGTCTCCTCAGAAACAGACCTATTTTCATCACTTATGCCTGTATGAGAAATTACAGGATTGGAGGAAATGCACTCAGAGGTGCAAGCACATGTGTACTTTCATCTTAATTTTATCTAATTTACAACGCTTGCCCTTTCAGAAATTGCACGTAGAAAAACTGAGAGCCCTTTAGAAGAAACACAGTAGTTAGAGAGAGCAGAAGTGGAAAGGTGTCCGTGCAACATGTGTCGCTGCAAGTGCAGAGAGAGATGTACTGATTCTGCAGGAACCCAATCAGAAATATTACTCATTTACATATTTAATCATTTAGACTGAACTTGGAATAATTACCCTGCATGTGATCTATCTGAGCAGGAAGACCCTGAGGAAAAAATAACAGAAAGCCACATTAAAATATATTTAAATCACTGATGATTCAAGCATCTGATATCAGACATTCCTTAATAATGAACGAGTCTGAGAAGAAGTGCTGTGAACCACTGAGCGATAGTGGAGACTGTATGATGATAATACTGTACTCAGTAGGTGGCCATTAAAGGACAGGACTGTTTAATAGCACTACTGTGACAATGATAAGCTCTTACAGCCCTTACTCAGACATCATACATACATCGCAATAGTGATTGAACCGATTCATGTTCTATCTCAAATGTTCTTTCCCAGAACAGAACAGCTCCTCGGGCACACAGTAAGTATTTTGAGTTTCGGTTGTTTGGAATAAATCAAGGAAGTACTGTGGGCAGATAGCATAAAAAATGATGAACAGACAAAAAACAACCTCAGTCAAAAGTAACTGCTGTATAAACAAGGAGCTCTGTATTTATAGCTACCATTGAGTATTTGATTTATAGTTCAGCATCTGATTTCACCACTGAAAATATATATATACACAAATATATATATATATATACACACACATTATATATGTATATATGTGTGTATATGTGTGTATATGTATATATATATATATATATATATATATATACATACAAATTTATATAATATAAATATATAAATAAATAAATATATATAAATAAATAAATAAATATATATAGATAAATAAATAAATATATATATAAATATATATAAATAAATAAATATATATATACATATATATAAATAAATATATTTATATTATTTTTGAGGAGGCACATATCAGCTGTGATGTGACCTCTTAATGCAGAAATGTAAATCCAGCTGAAATCAAAGTAAAAAATGTACAGAAAATATAATTAAACAGCGTGTACATGAAATATGACAAAGACAAATAATGAAAACATTTTAGAGAACTTATTATAGTTATAGGGGTGGGGTATGAGGGTATGGTTCCTGCAGCCAGGCTCCTACATACCGCCTGGCGTCAGCATGTCGTGTTCACAAATATTTTATTTGATCAAACATGCAAAATTGTCTCTATTACGTAAAGACAACACACTTTTTGGATAAAACAACAACAACAAATATTTCTGAATAGTGTCACACACTGTGTATTTAATCCCTGTTAGACGTATAACAAGTGCTCATGTCAAACTGCTCTAAAATGGGTTTTCTCAAAGGCAATCGCTTTAAAAGCTTAAGCTTAATTCTCTGCCCAAAAATTATCAGAGCAATAAGATCAAAGTCAGGAGGAACTCAATGAGACACACCATCAAATCTCTGTCGAAGGATTTACAGTATCCAAGTTTCTTTGTGAGGCATCACTGTCAAACCTTAAACAACAGTTATGACAGAGGATTTGAAAATAAAAAAGTGTTTGGTTTGTTTTGAGCAAAGAGATGTTTGTGCTGCTGTCTCATGTGTATCATCAAAAGGAATGGGATACCCGGTTTTAGCAAACCAGCAGCGGAAGCAACAGAGAATTGATTATTACTCCCATGTCCAAGCAGGAAAAACATATTGTTAGTAATGCCTCCGGGGAGAGCTGCTTCATTTAGATCTACGGTGGAGCACTTCCTCCAAGACGCCCAGACACTGGTTCACCTTGTAACATTCCTAGGGGACGCGGCTGTCACTGGAAAGCTGAAATATCATGCCAGCTCTGCCATCCTTCCCACTTAGTCTCAAAAACAGGCAGGTACCACACCAGGGGGAGACAGGATCGATAGATCTGATGGATGGAGCTGGCTGCCTTTAGGAGAGGGCCTGGGGGACGGAGGGGAGGGGGGAGAAGTAATGAAAGCTCCTGTGAGCGATGGGGAGGTTTGTGCCATGGGAGGCTGAGCGCGTGGTCCTCTTTCCTTTCACTTGAGCTGCCAGTTCGGCCTAATGAGACTTAGAGGAGCTCCTGTCCTGGGGAGGGACGTGGTGATGTGCTTTTCAGCAGCTGTCAGTCTGTCTAGACCAGCCTGCACCCGCAGAGGACGAGGAACATCAGATGTGACAGACCAGCACAGTGTGTGGAGTTCACTTCCTGGGTGTGGTTATGAATCCAGGACGGCTGGTTGTTTTATCTTCTGAGCGAGACAACTGAAGCTGCTTAGTGCTCAAGTTGTAAAACTGGGGGTGGGGGAAAAAAATCAATACTGCATAGTAGTGCGATATTTTGCGTGGCAATATTGTATCGATACACGGACGTCAAGTATTTATCTTTTATTATATAAGCAATTAAACTGTTAACAATCCCACCGCACGCTGTTTTGTCTTTCAGAGGTTGTAGCGGGCCCGCTCTTATAGCTAGAGTGAAGATACTGGTATCATATGAAACTAGAAAACCTAAGGAATTGATGCCATGTTCTTTGACCTCTGACCTCAAGATATGTGAATGAAAACTCTGAGATGAACAGAGTGAAAACTGTATCTTATTAGATAAAACAGATGTTGACAAACTGCATAATATGCAGTTGAAAAAAGGTAATAAATCGCAATATATTGAAATACTCCCACCCCTGTGTAAAACTGTCCTGATTAATGTTGCACTAATCAATATTTTTATATTAACAATGGATCAGATGAAAGAGGTTGCTTGTAGTAATGAACCAACAGAGATTTATTACACACAAAGAAAGAAATCCACTAATGCAGGGTTAAGGATGTGACCCATGTGGGTTTCTGAGCGTCTATGCTAATGCTGCTGGTTTTACACTGAATTTGCAAATTGAATCAGTGTTTTATTCAGAATTTGTTTGTAATGAAACCCTGCTCCTTAAAGCAATACTCCACCCAAAATCAAATTTAGAATCAAACACTGAACCCCTGCAGGCTTTAAGGTGGCTGTAAAAGGTTTTAGTTTGCTTCTTCATGAAGAAAAGCAGTTCTGTTTATCTTGGATTCATGTCACTTGCATTGGATTTTAATAGGAACACAATGTCATAGTGTAAAAATGTTCTTCTTCAACCCTGCGTAGTCCACTCCTCCAGTAACACTGTGTATTGTACATTATGCTTATTATAGTTCCAGTCATTGTTTCGCCAAGATATGGCTAAATGTAGTGCACTCATGTCACACTATTGCTATCCTGAAAATGCCGAAGCTTCATCGGACGTATCACATAAAGGTCGAGTCAGCGATTCTGGAGAAAGATTGTTGATCTTTGAACTCAACACTCAAGCAAATACCCCCCTGCAGATTTACCGTCCCTCTCACTCCCACTGCCTTTCTCTTTATACACTCATGTCTAGAAGGTGGGAGGAGGCCACGGGAAAGACCCAGGACTAGGTGGAGAGGTTATATCTCCACACTGGCCTGGGAACGCCTAGGGATCCCCCAGTCAGAGCTGGTTAATGTGGCCCGGGAAAGGGACGTTTGGGGTCCCTTGCTGGAACTGTTGCCTGACCCCAGATAAGCAGTTGAAGATGAGAGTGAGGGTTGTCTAGAAGTTAACGTGAAAATTGCGAAAACTCTCGCAATACTCGCTGCCCAATGACGTATCCTAACCCTAACCATTCAGAGGTCAATGCCTAACCTTAACCATCTCGCGAGAGTTTCGCAATTTGCACCTTCTAGATACAACTGGTTTATACATGCAGGGTCTTTCCCCTGTCCTGTGCACGAACGCTCCCCATTGCTGATTGGCTGGAATATTATTGTGTGGCTCTGAGCCACTTTGTTTGTTTCCCATTTACAGAGCCAGGGCTGTGTATGAACACTAGATTTCTTTTCAGCATGCACACAGAACTGACAGCTAGCGGACCGTGAGGAGATAGTCGAGATAGTGAATTTGACAAAAAAGTGTATTGGATTGGAATCGCTGACTACACCTTTAAGGCTAGTTATCACACAGCTTTGTTGAATACTCGATTCTGATTGGTCAATCACGGCGTTCTACGATCTGTTATTTCTTTATAGCAGACCGTTGCTACAGTATGGGCACAGCTCTGATGTCGGACTCTGGAGGACTGTTTTTGCATCAAATTATTGATTACTTAAGTAAGTAGCCGTGTAATAAGCGGGATAATGTACACAATGTAGGTCATTGTTGTGAAATAAACCCCTTCAGGGCAAAAACAACAATGACCGGCTCGCTGTACATTATCCCTTACTTGACGTAATGCACCAGTTATGGAAAACACTGAGATACTGTACATTGATCGCTTTAAAAGTAATGTATTTACAACAAAACCTGGTAATTTGCCATTGCAGGTTTTACAGACTACTTCTATGGACTTCTATGGAAAGTCCATCTCACTGGCTGCTTGATATAATAAAGGGTTCATATTGAACCATTATATCATCAGTGGAGGGGCCACGTGTGTTTGATTTTTCCATCTACTTTCAGTAATACTCACATGTCAATATTCTGCCATACTTTTCAAACACTTCCTCTGCTGACCTCTGTGGCCTGATATTAATATTATTAATGTGAGGTATTTTTAGATAATAGATTACTGTGTTTACTCTTGATTAACATCTGACTCATGTTGCCTGTCCAGTAGAAAGGGGTCACTGTCTGTGTTCATTCATGCCACACACACACATACATAAAATTCAGTATACTTGACAAGAGCCCAACACACTATTTATAGCAGCTTAGCCTTGAGACGTACGACGTTTTAATACATGTGTCAGAAGAAGCTATATAGGCCCTCTTAAACTTTCCCATCCTTTTCAGCGCTAACATAACAAACAGATGATGAAGAGCAGCCCAAGGACATTAGTGCCATTTGGAATTTAAAATGGGAGCAGGGTGAAAAAGAGAGGAAGAGATGAGGAATGACAGAGAAAACAGATAGCGATGTGAGTTTTCCTGTAGGGGAGGATGTATATCTATAAAAGATGCAGGCTGTAACATACATCTGAGAATAGATGCATGTTAGAATACGCAGTGCCTCTCTCCCAACAACACAAAATAGTTCTGAAATGTTTTTGCAGTTTCACAGGAATGCTTGCCCCCTAGATGAATTATTAATCATTTTGTACAGCTACAAATGTTTGGAATTAAAGCTGCTGCCTACATCGGCTTGACAATCATCCGGCATGAATTATCCAAATGAAATGGAAGTGGTAAAGCTAGATAAGCACACTCACTTCTACAGGAGACGAGATACATTTAAATGAAAACATCAATATTCATCATACAGCTTGAGAGTGGATTAAAGCTGCATACCATGACAAAAAAACATGTCTGTGTGTTTGCTGAGGGATTGTTCTGGACAGTGTGTTTCTTAAACTGACTTTAGATCGGTTTGATGTTTGGAGATTGACGCTCACTGACATGTATATTAGAGTATTTTTACAGAACAGCTTGTTTTAATATCCTGCTCTGATTTGACCCCAATCAGAAACTTTGCCAGACAAGACAATCTCAAGCTCTGAATTTTGTTTGGAGGTAGCTTTTTTTCTTTGGGATAACAAAACTTGCAAATCTTAATTTGCGTGTCTCAAAAAATCAATATCGGACCAAAAAAAATCGCCTGTGGCTTCAAATAAATTGTATTTACTTAATTAAGTCCAGTTTAATTTGATCATCCTGACAGTGTTTTTTATCCTGCAGTGGTTCCTATTCATATATTAGTTTGCTCCAATGACTTCCACAACTGTATAAATAGCCACAGGGTTGCTGAAATGCAAGAAATGCTGACTGTTAGTAGTGTTGTCACAATACCAAAATTATGACTTTGATAAGATACTTGCCTATAGTATCTCGATACCGATACTAAGGATGTTAATAATAAACTGTTTAACCGTTAACCGACATCAAGAATTTTGACGGATTAATGCCATCAGTTAAATGGTTAAAAGAAATATTAAAATTTAAATAAAAAGCTCAGCAAAGGAGCAGCTTGTCACTTAAAGGAGAATAGCTGGTCCACCTTAACAGCCCACCTTAAGTGCGTCTGAGCTGCTGTTGCAAGATACAGGAGCTTGGCTCGGGTCTTGAGGAGTTGTAGCATTTATTCACCGACAAATAAACTGTACACACACTGTACTGCTACGTTCACAGCTATAACGCCACCGACAACCCCACACTCACCGCCACTACACACACGCCGGACACTCGCTAACGTTACGCCGGGCAGACAGACCACGTGTGTGACGACAGTGAGTGAACTTATCAGTAACGTTATAGCACAAACACACACACGGTCTGATCTGTTAAAACTGTGACAGGTGGAAGCCTCCTCAGTCAACACGGGAATCAGAAACATGCCTACTTTATATCAATTGATTAGAGTGGGCGCTTAACATTTATAGATTAAGTCCAATACTTACATCCCAACCCATGTCAAATACCCAAATGCATATCCTAAATCATCTTAATCTCAATTGACCCCAGTTTAACCTCAAGGTCACATACTGTATGGCCTGTGTTGTAAGCTGGTTGCATGTCACACTTACATATTAATCCATGTATTTATGGATATTTCCATGTATTGCCAAGGCCTATCTATTTATCTTTTAATCTCGGCATACTCATAAATAAAACCTAATCAAGTATTACATATCAGACAGAGAGATATTTAACATAATTCAAATATAGATCAAAAGGAGAGCAACAAACAAAACACAAAGAGAATAGAAAATGTGCACGCTGTTCCAAAAGTGATCCTAAGATACATTCATGACAGCAGATACCATAATTATGTTCATATGACAGCCTTTTAACATTAAATAACTGTTTAACATCTGGAGGTACAGAGCTTCTCCAAAGCATTCGAATCAGGACGGGCAGCTGCTCCTGAATTTTTGAGCGTTTACTTCTGTTTTGACACGTTACTTTATTCACTTTGATCTCTTAATAAGACTTCACTCTCACTTTTTGTATGTTTTCCAGAATTCAGCAGGATCTCTAACCATGATATGAAGGTTATTACATGTTCTTCTGTAATTGATTCATAATTTGATGCCTTAAGTTTAATATAAGGAAGTTACCCTGACAACATGTCACTTGGTTTTTACTGTATCATAGTTCGAATTAAATGGGCGTTTAATGATAAAGTCTTTAATTTACAAGTTGGAGCTCAGTGTGGATCTCAACACATAAGCATCAGTAAGCTGCTTAGCATCATAGTATGCATATAGGAGACTGTGTGTATGTCTATATACTGGTATGTGTGTCTAATGTCAGTCGGTCGGTCCACCACTAGCATACGTCTGACGCTGTAGCCTACGTATTACCCATGTAGCCCTAACTCCAGCAGGAAAGATGTCCGCTCTTGATGTCCTGCAAATGCGCCTATTTGGCAATTCTTTGGTTTTAAACCAAACAAAAATAGGAGAGCCAGAGAATGTGAACAACGTGATTTGTAAGCTGTGCAATAAACAAGTTGGGACTAAAGATGGAAACACCTCAAATATCCGCTATCATCATAAAAACTCTCCATCCAACAGAATACGCGAGTCTGCCACCGACTCCATCTACAAAGAGCAGCCAGACTAAAACTCCCACCATGGCGAGCAATCAACCCTCAATCATCAGGGGTTTCGCAAAGACAACAACAACAACATATGGTGGTGAGACTGTACGAGGGCAGTTACCAGGTACACTGTAAAAGAAATGGTTTCGTTCCATACAGAGGCCAGTTTCAAGGAAATAATGAATACATTAGATCGCCAATATCACTTACTAAGCCGCAGATACCGAAAGGTTTCCGCCAGTGCATTGCAAGCCTGGCGGCCCGCTGGGACTGGATTGGCATGAAATTTGAAATTATACATTCATATTCTGCTCAGGATGATGATGGAGCTTTTGATCTACCATCATTAGGATAAAATTTTAATTCGTCCAATACTCTGGTTTGGGACCAAATACCTGCTCTGTGTGTAGGTTGTGTGCATAACGTGGGGGAGTGTCCGAGTTACCTTTAAGGTGGACCAGTGCCATGTCATACTAGCTTGTCGTGAAGGAGGTTAAATAACGCTCCAAAGTTACGCTAAATTTTGGCGTGGAAAAACTGGCATGGCCATTTTCAAAGGGATCCCTTGACCTCTGACCTCAAGATATGTGAATGAAAATGGTTTCTATGGGTACCCACGAGTCTCCCCTTTACAGACATGCCCACTTTATGATAATCACATGCAGTTTGGGGCAAGTCATAGTCAAGTCAGCACACTGACACACTGATAGCTGTTGTTGCCTGTTGGGCTGCAGTTTGCCATATGATGATTTGAGCATATTTTTTTATGCTAAATGCAGTACCTGTGAGGGTTTCTTGACAATAGTTGTCATTGTTTTGTGTTGTTAATTGATTTCAAATAATAAATATATCAAGAAGTTTGCATAAAGCAGCATATTTGCCCACTCCCATTTTGATAAGAGTATTAAATACGTGACAAATCTCCCTTTAAGGTACATTTTGAACGGCTAAAATGTGTGATTATTTTGCGATTAACTATGGACAATCATGCAATTGATCGCGATTAAATATTTAAACGATTTACAGCCCTACTATAAATAAAAAGATTCACAAACCTAAAACTACTAAAGCTTTGAGGAACTCTTCATGGCAGAAAACAAACTCTCTAAAAATGACCTCAGTTTGCCGCCCTCAAAATATCTGCAGCAGCATGGAAAACAAACTACGTTTTGTCCTCACACCTTTCTGACCTTGTCCAGTCTGGAATATCACATAACATTATGAATCAAGACCACAGCAGTTTCAAGGGCAAAACAAGCAACAGCAAACATGCAGTGGAGCTATGAGTCGAGGTTTTTCAGGTTTATTAATATACAGCTGGCAGATTAATAATATACAGCTGGCAGAGGGACAGAGGACGGAGCTGCCATATCCTGCTCTGCAGTCGGTCCACTTCAGAGCCATGAGGTCACTTTGTTGTGTCTCCCCGGGAGGTTTCCAAAAGCAGCCATTCCTCCCGCAGTGGAGGAAGTGAACTTGAGGAGCCCTTTGTAAACACTCAGGGGACTCTCTCTCTGTGTGACCCCGAGGTCACGGACACGGTGGGAACGTCTACGACTGAACTTTACCTCTGTATAAAAATAGGGCATCACATGTTTTCCCCCATTTCTGTGCTCTGTTGTTAATTTTAAAAATCGTTTTGCTTGTATATCTTCCACTGGGTTTCATTTATTACAAAGCGATAAAGGGGAAAGGCATTTTTTAATTGAAAAAGTGTAAAAACTATTTCAGGGGCGCACACACACACATGCAGTGCATTATTCAGGCAGAATCTAATTAATTTTGCATCCAATAGAAGTTGTATCTGATTTGGGAATTATCTGCAAAAGGGAAAAATAGTCAAACTGGAGCTTCTGTTTTGTTTTTTCCCCATTTATTCCAGCAGCATATGTAGAAAATGTATTGTATAAAAAATCAATTGAACCCTCCAGCATTAATGAACTGTCAGCCCTTGTGAACATCTTGTTATTGGTGCTGAGGGAAATACAGGAAAAGAGCATGAACAGTCGCCTCGGGAGTCTTAGCTATGCTGCCTTTCCCTTTGTTTTTTGTTGCCATGGCGCTGGCTCATCCATTCCTCACATTTCTCCTTTCCATTTCACAGTCCAGATAGTGTTACCATTACCCCCCTCCTTTCACGTCCCTGTGCAGCCTCCAGTACACCGGAGTGCCCCATCAGCACCGCTGTGCCATCTGCAGGCATACGACTCAGAGCGAACCCACTGGGTTTATCTGTCATTGAGCAGACTGCGGCAGGTGAGCTGGCGAGCTGAAAAACAACCTCCTGGCTGGTTGCTCCGAGGAGCCAGAAAAAAGAGGAACCCCCATGAGTAAAGACAATGAATTGAAAAAGAGAGGTGCATCGTTCTTCTTCTTTCTGATGGGTGCTCTCGTTTCAGCGGCCTGCTGCTCGTGTCTGTAATGTTTTTGACAAAACAATCAATGAAGCTATAATAGCTCATTGTGTGGAGGCTCCCTGGCTGGGTCAACAATAAGACTGTGATATTGATGCCACGCATACCGAGGAAATGAGTCAAACAGTACATCTTTATTCTCTCTCTATTCATGCATAAATGCATTAAACGCTGTAATGAGGAAATTAGATTTGGGGTTTGGCAGCACCTGTAAGGTCAAATTTGATGAGAAAATGGTTCGCTGCTAAAAAGGTGTCCGCCATCCACAGCCGTGGCAGCTTTGCCAAAAATAGTCTTGTCGTCTCCTTCCATCCATCAGCGATGTGGTTGACTGCCTCGCTATAAGCAATTACCGCTCCAATTGGGCTTAATGACACTGAGAGGGAGGCAGACCTGCAGCTCCGGGAGCAGCTATGTGCTATTTATAAATCTTTTGAAAAGACACCTGACGCTGCTCCATCAAAGCTGCGGGGCTCCAGCGAGAGTACCTTGATCCTGTTTGCCAGCCAGTGATTGGCTCAGGTGTTTCTCTACCACACCACGGCCTACTTCTGTAGCTGCTGGACCTGAGCGAGCACGTAGTCAACCAACAGGAGGACAGTCGTCATCGTCATCGGTATTATCTGCTGCATCACTGAAAAATCACGTCTGCGTCATGCTGATGAAACACCTCACAGATGGGTAGTCACCTACTGTTCCTGTGAGTGTTATTTATTTTTCCTAGTGTTCTGCCGTACTGTGCTGTGATTGGGAAGTACTACTGTGCTTTGATTGGCAGATTTTCTGGCGATAGCAACGTGCCATCCTACCCTGTGACTGGAGTGTAGACTGTATTACAAAGATGGACAAGAGAGTGTGGCTGAAGCAATGAAGTTGTTAAATTGTACTCATTTACTCAATTCCACTTTCATGCTACACTGGTTACAGAAATTGAGCGCACATGGGAGAAGTTTGCCAGAAATGTCATAAAGTTTAGGCAACAAATGTACTTGGTTAGGCTTAGGAAAATGGTTTGGGTAAAAATTAGGGCTGTCAGAGTTTGCAAATTCGTTTTAAGGCCACTATTTTCTTTAACGCATTAACGCAACTTGCAATTTTCAGGTTGTAGTGGGTTCAGTTTTAAAGTTAGTGAAGATACTGGTATCATATGAAACTAGAAAATCAAAGGAATCCATTGGTCATGTCATACTAGCTTGTCGCGAAGGAGGCTAAATAACGATCCAAACTTATGCTAAATTTTGGCGAGGAAAAACTGGCATGGCCATTTTCAAAGGGTCCCCTTGACCTCTGACCTCAAAATATGTGAATGAAAATGTGTTCTATGGGTACCCACGAGTCTCCCCTTTACAGACATGCCCACTTTATGATAATCACATGCAGTTTGGGGCAAGTCATAGTCAAGTCAGCACACTGACACACTGACAGCTGTTGTTGCCTGTTGGGCTGCAGTTTGCCATATTTTTTATGCTAAATGGAGCAAATAATAATTATATACATACATTTGCATAAAGCAGACATATTTGCCCATTCCCATGTTTTTAAGAGTATTAAATGCTTGACAAATATCCCTTTAACGTACATTTTGAATGGATACAAAATGTGTGATTCATTTGTGATTAATCATGATTAACTATGGACAATCATTTGATTAATTGCGATTAAATATTCTAATTGATTGACAGCCTCAGTAAAAATAAACCCTTTCTGGTAGAAAAGCCCGAAGGCAAACATCTCCCGTTTGTGCAAAATGAGCCGAACAGTCGAGGCAACGAGTACTAACCAATCACAGCAGAGTAAGGCGGGACTAGACGAAACACCCTTGGGGGAAAAATCACAAGGTTTTTTTCCCCAGTATCCCGTGCAAACTGAAGGTGAAGCCATCCATCGCTGAGTCCTGCTTGACTTGCATTCCGCTAATTATTCTCCTGTTAAGGATACTCCCCGCGTCGGGATGTGTCATCCATCTTTGTCCATCACAGCTCTCTCCAGCATGTTGGCACATGACAGCTTCAGCGTGAGTATCCACGGACTGACTGATATCTCCATTGGCGCTCCCATTCAGGGATAATGGAAATGAATGACAGCACGTGCACAGCGTCTCTCAGGGTCTCTACATGCTACATTAGCTCCCATCACTGGAGGTTTTGCCAGAAGCACAACTCCACATCCTCTCTGTGCACACAGGACGCATGTTGGCAGCTACACTATCTTTTACATGACCACACTTGCACTTGTATTTTTATGAATGCGCTTTGTTGAAGGTGTTGTGATGAATCAGCCAGCTGGGGTCTAAACATAGTTGACAACTATTCAATTAATTGATTAATCGTTGCAGCTCTAATTGCAATGATATTGTTCTGGTATGATTTCCACCTTATTTTATACAGGTCAACCATGATCGAAATGTCATTAAGGAAATGTGGCCATTTCAAAAGTAAATGTACATTTGTATAATTACATTTACAATCATATTATATATGTGACTTTTGTACTTGTAACTGATTAAGTCAATCATCAGATCTATTCAATTGCAAGCCATGAACTACAATCTACATGGAAGCAATAGAAATTATTTAATATTGCAATGAGAATTAATATTGTATAAAAAAAAATTTTAAAACAGGCTGTAAACTTAACAGCCACTTCCCCGAGGCCTGGAGTAATTCACCTCTCTCCAATTTGGAAAGGCTAAGCTGTCGACAGTCTGTGATCATTTGAAGATCTGTAATTAGCTTTTAAGTGTGAAAAACGGCAGAAATACCTATAAGAAAGGGCCAATCATTTATCATCACATGGTAATGATTATAGAAACATGTCCAAAGAAACTGTCTCAATTTGAATACAATGAGACTGATGTTTCTTGCACTTGTAAATCAGTATAATATTGGGTAAATTCAGATTCTTGTCCGACCATTAAAACTACAACAGATTGCAGATTTTCCAATATGCTCAGAGGACTGTTGCTTGTCTTTCACACTTCCAGTTCACACACTCCAATTCTCTCTGCCAATTACACATTGCATTTCACCAACACTTTATCTGGAATCAACTGCCAAACCGCTCACACTGCTACGTTATTACCAGTCCAGTGCATTTCATCGAAATCCAGTCGCATTTAGCAGAGTGGCACGAGACACATGAATGTGTAGGAGCCGCTCTGTGAAATACCAGCACGATGACACATGTGGCATTTAGCTAGAAAGATGAGTGCAGCTCTGGACGGCTTCTTGCGTTACGTCTAGCTGGCTGCAGCCCCGGCCATCAGGAGAACAGGAGCCGTATCTGATTGGTCATAAAGACATAGAAACGAAGGAATGGGAAGTAAAGTGACTGTTTACAAATGTCAGGCTGGTCCTGTCACACTTGTAAAAGATAACATTACAGAGCTCAAAGAACACCCGACTCTCACAATTGGAAGATAATGGAAGGTGACTTTTACAAATGTGAAGAGGTGGCCTTTTCACAAGGTATTTCATCAAGTGCGGCCATGGCTGTGCTGATTGTCCAAGCCACTAGCGCATGCAAGATGTAATTTTTTCTATCTGGAGGCCAACCGGCGCTGCCAGTTATCAATCCAGATATACATAAGACTGATATTTATTACATGAAATATGGTTCTCTTTCTGGACAAACTAAATACGCCACATTTAGCAGAGACGTTAAAGGTTCTCTGTTCGACAATCAGAGCATTAATATAGCAGCAAACCACTATTTGCTAAAGATATAGAGGAGTAATGTCTACCTGAGCAGAGAATGAAGTCGCTCTCCCTCTGTGTGTGTCGTAATCTGAGCTTCTCTGTGCTTTGTTTACAACGCCGTGGCTGGCCACGAGTGCTTTTAGTTCATGTTACGGCATGTGAGCATGCCCCGCCGCCTAGCTCTTGGCCGCCGCTCTGCACCGCCACTCTGCACCGCCACTCTGCACGCCACTCTGCACCGCCACTGCCGCTCTGCACTCTTATTCAGCAGTTACGGCTCATAACGCTGTCCTTGAAGCCAGCCTCAAGTGGCCATTCGATGAACTTTTTCCGCATTGGCTTCATTTCTCAGCACCGGAGGTTGCCACATGATCTATACTGAGATCATACAATGAAATCCTCAGCATGTTTCAAGTCACTGTTAGGCTTGCATGAAGAGTTGATCTGAGCAATATCAAAAACATAACCATGTGATGCATTTACCAAATGTTGCCAGCTTATTCTTGATATTTTTAATCAAACTATATTTTTTCTAAACAGCCTTTTTTGACTAGAAACCATTACTATTACTCTGAAACTGCTTTGTTTGTTGAAAACAGCTGCCTGCTGTGGCTGAAAATGGCGCAGCTAGAAAGCATAATTACTCAAAATGTTGTGTACCGTATTAAATGTTACAAAATAAATTGTGTTGAAACAATCTTGCTCAAAAAGTATGCTACACGCAACATGACCGCTCCTCCATCTAGCTTTATTCTTGTGTCCCTCTGTGTTGCAGACTGGGAGAATAACAGCTACTAATGCACTGACCCCTCGACATGTGTTCCTGCAGACCACTGAGAGAGAGAGAGAGACCGATGCCCCCGGATAGAGCGCCGGATGGAACAAACCTCCATAAAAGGCCTTTTCTTTCATTGGAGGAACATGACTACACATAAAAGGGCTCACTTTTTTTCTAGCAGAGTGAATCATTTTCCATTTCCTCTGGGGATTGGCCATTCTGGTGAGTGTGCAGTGAATCAAGATTAAATGAGTTTTAACATAAATAGGGAGCTAGCGCAATACCAGGAGCTAAAAACTGCTTTAATTGGTGAAAAGGCAATTCATTTGATTGACGTGAATGCTTGGTATGTTCTTTCCGCCCTCCTCACGTCAAGTTCTTGGTGGATTAGTCCTGAGGCAGGAACTGTACTCCATGTGACCTGTTAGCGCTGCAGAAGGTCAACGCACCACTGGTGGCAACGGCAACACTTATGTATTGCGGCTTGACACTCTCCCTGGGGCAGGTTGGCGTGAAGAAAGCGGCTTATATGATATATAGGCTATCCTGGTTTTGCTGACAGCTATGGATGTTTGTCCCATAATACAGTATATTCTCTATCTATGTTTGGTCCCGCAAGGCAGTGTGTACAGCATTTATTACAGTATTCTCTCTGGAGTGAGCTGTGTGGATTTAAAGCTGCCATGTACAACATTATAGTACCCTCGGTACTATAAGGCTAAATTTAAAAAACACAATGGCTAAATAAGCGCCAATACAAGCCACTTCTATTCTGAATTTTTACTACTAAAGCACATTATAATCCATAAAATCCATACTCTTAACTAACTTAACTAACAGACATTTGACGGCGAAAGAAGAATTAAAGTGACAGACATCTCAAATGAACCAGCAAAATGTCATGTCTTTTCCAGACAGGCAGAATATTCCAGCAGATGGTCTCTTAATGTTCAGTATGCGCACGGTTACCATGACTTCCTTTTTTTCCTCAGTGGTTTCCATCCAGAACAAAATCTGCCTGATTTTAACATGGGAAAGCAAAATGTGCAGCATTCACATTCATCTGTGAAAAACGGCGGTCTGGAGGCGAGGTCAGTTCAACGGCAATTTAATCCAATCAAGAAGTCAATTTTCTCCGCTCGCGCACAACTTTTTGCCATAAAAAGACAGTTTTAATTTAGATTTTGAATTGAATGAATAAATGGAAAGCCATTTAACCTCAGCACCGTTTAAAGACCTCGTCATAATTATGGCAGTTGGTACTTGAATGTTACAGGTGGCAAAAAGGCCAGACAAGAGAAACCTCTCAGATAGCCTTAACTTACACATTACTGAATAGCTCTTTTTCATACTTTCAAACTTATTGAACATCCAGAACACTTTGGATACTTATAGATTTGGAATATTAACACTTTTACTTGATAATATCTAATCCAACCTGAACCTCACATCTTCTCAACCACAAATACCACAAATTCTGTGTGGGTAATTTTAGCAGCTGAGTGGGTGAGGAGTAAAACGTTAGGGTCTGCTTGAAATCAACTAGCTTGGGGCATTTATCGTCCAAAAATGGACGCAGACAGCGGGCGTGCATGCTCCTGTGTGTATACTACATTGGGTGTCTATATGGACATGTTCACGCTAGGTTTATCGTTGGTACCGGTGTTACATGGTGTTCGGTCGTACACCGATCACATAACTTCCCCACTGTCGTTTTGCTTTTTTTTTTAATGGAAATAAAACCTAAAATTTAGTTAATCTATGTCTGTAAGCACCGTGTTATCAATACATAGTCAGAGGACAGACAGTGGGATGCTACAAACAAAGTGAAAGTGTCTGCTCCATATGGAGTCTCAGCAGAGATTAGGAGGAGTCAGATTTCACACACACAGGATGAGAGAGAGTTGACAGACAAGATGATGGTGGAGGATTTGGCGTCTAAGCGAAAAGCAAAAGCGCCTATTTAGTAAATAATAATTCGGATTGAAACCCAATACTATAAGGGAACCCACAGCGAAAGCTTGACCGGAGAGGCCAGACACACAGCAATGCAACATTAAAGACCAAAGTAAGCGCTCTACATATATTGAGTGTAATCTTTTCTTGTAAAATTTACGGTGTTATCGGTAACACCGTTGTTGTCACAAGTTTATTAACCGTTGGGAAAATGTCCTCACCGTGACATCCCTAGTTCAAGCGTTTGTCAGAGCATACAGTTCATGTTGTCCTAACGTTTGGGACCACATGGACCCTGGTTGGATATCTTCTGAAACATTGCAGCCATGCAGGAAAAAAAGTGTTTATACCTGTTCCAAATGGTTAAACTTGTGAGCAGGGTAAAAAGCCTGCCGCCATAGGGCAGGCTGAGACGCCATAATTGTTTAAATGGGAATATCTAATAGGATGTTATTTATGTCGAGATTTATAATACCAGTATCTTGGTGGAGACGGTATGTTTACTCCAGCAGTGGGCCTAAAATAAGTTTGTCTATTCTGCACTATTTATTCCCAGTATGTGCATCCAAGTAGCATTAAAATGCAGATACAAGATGCCCACGCCTCAGTTCCTCTGGAAAGTGAAGAAAAGTGTTGAAATAGAGAAGAAAGTGTTGAGGGAGAGAACCTGAAAGGAAGCAGGTGCAGGTGAAGAAAACGGAACAAAGAGCGTTCGAGTGCAATTAAAAGGAAAAATGGCTGACAGAGTTTATTTAGCTTCATCGTGCTCAGTCAGGGTTTTTCTTGCCACGGTAGGTGCCTGGTCTTCTGGGTTTGAGGGCAGCCTTGTTTCTGGCTGAAGGGATGGTGATGGAGGAAAGCAGATGGAGGATTATAGCTGGCCTAATTGCCTCTGCCCTGCTAACACACCCCCATCTGCTGAAAGGGGATCCTTGAGGCTTTCTCCTCCTCAGCAGAAGCCAGCGCTCTCCAGTGCTGCCATTGTCTGGATATGACTGATGTGCCCATCTCTGACCTGCACCTCTTACAGATCCAGCCAGTGTCTCTCCATTCCAAACCATAGATTTGCTCGCCATGGCAGAATAATTCATTGTGATATCATAATTGTGTTTATTGGCTGCCTGCAGTGCTGTGCTGAGACATTCAGGGTGACAGCAGATCCCCTCCGCTATAACTGTCACAACACATCAACATATTAACTCACTGCTGCTGATAGCATCCATGGCAGAAAGTTGTCCATGACACTGCATCTTGGTTAAAATCCTGTGCTTCCCAATAGTTAGATAAGAAGATGGATACAACACTCATGTCAGTAGGATAAATAGAAAGCTACAGCCAGTTAGCTTAGCATCAAGACTGGAAACGGGGGCAAACAGCTAGCCTGGCTCTGTCCAAATTACATAATCCACCTACCAGCACCTCTAAAGATCACTAATTAACATGCTACTGTATATCTCATTGTTTAATCCATACAAAAACCTAAGTGTAAAGGCCTTTACGCACCAGGAGTGTGACAAATAAACAATACCAAAATGCAAAATACTCGCCTGTGAATATTACGCATCCAAACTATTCATACCGGCGATGCAAATTTGCAACAGTTGCAACACTTTTTCAATAACAGATAGAATAGATTCGCGCAGGCAGAGGACCAACTACAGGAAGAGCACCCAGAGAGAGACCCAGAGCAGCGTCTGGCAGTCTGACTGAGGTACATGGTTGTATAACATAAACTACTGTAAGCTATTTTATTGAGTTTCCTTTTAGTGAAATGCTCTGAGTGAATTTTCCTCTAAACAGTTACGCAATGTATACTGTATGTCCAGGGCTTTTATTGTGAAAGGTAAGAACGGAAGGAGTGGATCCGGTATGCGCTGCCTTTGTCAAGGTTGTAATGAATAATAAAGTCTTCCATCTTGATGTGAACTACAGAGCCTGTGTATGGTGTACGTTTTGAATATGTCCGTTCTGCACAGCTTGATCGGTTGATGCCTTTATTCGCGGTGAGAAAGCTCAGAAAAATCGACCTTGTTCCGGAAAAATGTATGCTGCCTTTCAGGCACACAATATTCACGTCATGTAAAAAACAACGTGTGAATTACTCACACAAAAAAAACATTTGTAAAGGCCTTTAGAAAGACATTTTCTTGGCCGAGCGCAGTCACTTCCTGGAGTCTCAGGTGGTTGCCTGGCAACTTCATGATGACGACAAGACTTCAGAAGAGTGAGTAAGTGTATTTCCCAAAATGTCAAACTATTTATATCACATAGACAGATAGACAGACAAATAGATTGATTATGTAAACGTAGAATATGTGCAGCGTTAATGTTTGGCGTCTAGGCTCTGACGTCGTCACTCCTCACAAGGAAACATCAAGCTCAGAACAGCAATATACTGTATACTAATATATATACTATCTCCCCCCCTAGTGAAAGGTAGACTCAGAGCCTTCAGGTGGAGTCGGGGCTTTTGAATTGCTACATGAACAGCAGCATAGCTTTCAGGTGAGTGATGTGGCAGCAGGCGTGCAGCAGGAGAGCGAGCAGAGCACTGACGGCTTACGTACGCTGGTGTTGATATAAGGCAGCGAGAGGAGTAGTGTTGCACAGTATACCGATACTAGAAAGGTATCGCAATACCCTGCCGTTAAAAAAGGTACAATACCCCATTTTATTAGTACCTAATTACCGATTGAATGTACCGATAAAATTAGATTCACCATCTTTTCTGAATCTATCCAGGCATCTCCTGTAATTCTGCACAGACATAATCCACCAAAGAGGATGTTTTAAAGTATTATTTTACCGTGTGTGTGTCTCTGTAACGTGAAATGGACGGAAAGGAAAAGCAGTCCAAGGACAGAGACATTCTCTTCATAAAAAACACTTTGACACAATACAGTGCTTTCTACAGTTACTGTGATGTCTTCCAGATTTTTATCAGCTTTTCCCTCATCAACTTCTCAGAGAAACTTCATCTGAACTTTTTATCATTTTGAGGGTTTTTGTTTTGGAAGCCTCTCCGCCTGAACTGTTACTGTTGCGCTGGTGGGGGCGCTGTTTTACAAAAAAAGGCTTACTTTTCCTGATGTTTTAGGTTTTTGCTGTGGTATTGTTTCAGTATCGGTATTGAGATATTTAGGCAGGATATCAAATCGAAGTCATCATTTTGGTATCGTGACAGCACTAGAGACACACACACATTATTATTCCAAAGCAGACAAGCATTGTTATGTCTTAAAACATGTCTGGAGGGGATCGTTAAAATATTCTTTAGGATAAATGATAAAAGAACAACAGCTGAAGTTGGCTTGAGTTGGTGAGGCAACGTCATTTAGTGTAGCCTGAAAGAGAGCACCACACCTGAACCATGAACACCCAGATCTCTGCTGTGAGCAGCAGTCTGTCCATGCTGGCCCAAGGCTACTGGATGTCTTCTGTGTGAGACAGTGAGTGCTTTCATCAGTCTGGTGGTGAGCCTTTTGGGCTTCAGTCTTTCTCCTTCTCTTTCTGTCTGTGCTCATATCAGAAAAAAATATTATCAAACAACCCTTTGAGAAACATATGGTGCTCCAATTTTGCTACAGATACCTCCTGCTCTTGTTCCGTATGGTGATTTGCCTCAGGGTCTAACAGTGGCAACACTATTGTCCTGTGAAATTGCTGAAGGCGTCTGATTTAGAGGTGATTAGAGGTGCCCAGGGAGATGGGGACGGCATGGTGTTCCACCCTGTGGACATACAGGTTTCATGGGGGAAAATAGCCTCGAGGGAGGATTAGGAGCCACATCTCATTCAGTTTGAGATAAAGGCAACTGTGACCAAGAGGGGCAATTTTGTAGCCCTAAAGCATCCTGAGGACCAAAATCTAAACACAAAGGCTGCTTTAAATGATTTATTGAATTAAAAAAGCCACTGATCACTGACATATTAGTCTTAACCGTATGTTGCTCCAGTTTGGACAGTAGATTTCCTCGGGGGCACAGAGGGCTCATGAGCTCATAGTCTAATGCACAATGGACCACTTCACTAAAGGCCAAAGCACAAAGAAGCACTCGCATGTGGATGATGACAGACGGGGAGAAGAGGGGAGGAGGAGAAACAAGGGAGCTGAAAGCATCCCTCTGCGACACACTTGTAGCCCTGGAGTCCTCCTGCTGCTGCATTTTCACGGGAGGTAGCACTTTGACAAAACTGTGCAAGGACAACTAGACACAGACTGACCTACATACAAGACCTATCATCTGAGTAAACACTGTAATTCTGAATGAGGACGGCTTTTAATCAAGTCTTGTAACGCAAATGAGCTATGGTCCCTGATACACTGATTGCATCTAAGTGCTATGAATGACAGAAGTGAATGCCCAGCGGAGGAACATTTGAATAAAATGTCCATGTGAGCCCCACATGTGATACTGATTCTGAGCCCTGGGGCCCAGAACAATTTGTCCATCAGCTCCACACAGTGTGTCTGCCCATGTGGGTCACTAATGGGGCCAAGGTGGGCTACAAGTGGGTCCATGAGAGCAGTCACAGGCCCCTTCCCGTGTGCACTTACTCACTCTTTAGTAACAACTAGTAGACTGTGTGGCACAATTAAAACCTGCCGCCATACAATCAGAAGTAATGAACTATCATCCATAGCCTCCTTGCGGCTGCATAATAGAAGAGTAATATACTGTATATTAACGAAAATGCACTGAATTCAGGTGAAGAAGAACCTTATCTTAAATCTTACTTTCATGCAAAGACTTGTTAATTAGCAGGAATTTAGCACAAAGTGAAAGCAGTGCTCTGTTGATCTAATTTGGGGTAAAATAGTGTTGATACAATTTTATTTTCTTCCAGGAGATGCACTGTGAATACGGACCAGTCTTATTTTGATGCAAAGATTTGTACATCAGCAGGAGTGTAGCACATCAAGGAAGTGAAAGCAGTCCATAAAATCAATGAATAATCATGATAATTAATTGTGATCTCAATATTGATCAAAATAATGGTGATTCTCATTTTGGCCATAATGGTGCAGCCCTACATTCTGGGTCGCTAACGTCATGTTTTCAGTGAGCTGCACAACAGATACATCTGACAGAGTGTGAATATTTATTTAGTAACGACTAATCTCCAGCCTACATAAGAACTAGTTTGTGTGATGCAATCCATCTTAATTTAGTTGTGCTTCCACATTGTCACAATACCAAAATTATGACTTTGATACGATACCCTGCCTAAATATCTCGATACAGATACTGAAACGATACCACGGCAAAAACCTAAAACATCAGGAAAAGTAATGGAATAATAGATGAGAGAACATGGAACTTAATATTCATTTTATATTTAAAAATGTGAAAATGTATTAATTAAAAAAATTTACATGGTATGCAGTAATTTGATGTCCCACATACTCGAGTTGATGTGATTTCTTTGATGGTAAACATTATATTTGCAACCAGATATCATTAATTAAACAGCGTTTAATTAGCCATTTGTCATTCTTAAAGTATCCGTACTAATAAAATGGGGGTATTGTACCATTCTTAACAGCAGGGTATTGCGATACCCTTCTAGTATCTGTATACCGTGCAACACTACTTAGGAATCACTTACATTATAACGAGGTGAAACTTTAAATTATGACGAACTGGTGCAACCCACTCTCAGTACTATACTGGACTGCATGTGGACTAATAAATAAACCAAGGGGGTGCAGGTTGGTCCTTTTTGGACAAATATGGCCTGCAAGTGTGCCATTGTTTCCCCCTAATCCCTCCTCCTGACATTTGGGGAACAAATTGCGCCTCATTTGGGTTGCCAAATGTCAGGGGGTGGTGGTTGTCCACTGTCAGCCCATTACTAACCAATGCAGGGCCATGCATGGGACATAGTACCCTAATTGATTAGAGCTCTGAAAGCTGTGTGGCTCATATACCACCGCTGACAGGAGGCATCATCAGAGCGAAAGCTACTGGACTTAGATCAGCTTTGACACACAGACACCAGCCTGCTAATCTCCATGTGTCGGCTGCATCAAAGGAGACTGTCCAAGGTTATTCTCACAGAGCTGCACTTGACATAAAGCTAAAGGCTACGGTTTATCTGAGGTGCTCTCCATGATGACATACCGTGCTATGGAAGTGAGATGAAAAGGATTTGTCAAACTCAAGTGTCACTATTGTCCCCTGAGGATTAATGTCACACACAAAGTCTCACACAGTTAACACAATGTATTATACCACATTCGCCACAGACGCACAAACAACACCCGACGATGTTCGACGGTAAAACTAGACCGGTCAGTCCTCGCTAATGAAATGGAGATGACTGAATTTGAAAAGTATCATGTGATGGAAAGATCAATAGAGCTCTGCCCAGTAAAATTAGATTTCATTAATAATGAAAGACAAAACCCAGCGTAGAATTTAATCAATAAAGCCGTTTTACTAATCCGGATACTTTCGATGTAGAGGCTGAGGTATCAGATATCAGACGATCGGATATTGGATAGACTACATGATTTCATTGAGGCAACACAAATTATAATAAATAAGTGCATTCAAAGGGAATTTAAGAATCTGGTGCTCATTAAATATTCTTTATTCTATATGTAAAATGCCTTGTAAAGCTTTTGTTCTTTTATATATATACGCTTTGTGTTGAGTCTACACTGCAGTTAAATGGTAACTAATGTCCAGTCCAAGAATCAAGACCGAAAAGTACAACACAATAAGAAACGGACATTTTAAACAGTAGTGACGCTCCTAAAGATGGTTATATAGCTGCTACAAAAATGGCTTTGAGTCGTCAAGGTCTTCTTGACGAGAGTCTGGGAACACTGAACCAGCAGAACAAACCACTGAGTCAGACTGGGAGCGCTGGGTCCACAGAGTAGAGCAGACAGTGCTGGGGCATCACACCAGAAGGGGTCACTCTGCCACCATCACTGTGCTGTTAATGCCCTCTATATGACAGCACACACTGAATAAGCTTAAAAGTCATACTAAATGGATTTGGCTTGACTTTTACATTTTAGTCTGCTTAACAAGGTTTCTACCAATCTGTTGAGCCGCGGGATGCAAATAAGTTTTGATCAAAAAGCTGTAGATATAAAAAATAAAATTCAAACATCTGTCCAGATGCTTAACCAAGACATACAGTACAGATCTATATTAACACAGGTGTCAGCAGCAAAAACTGGAACACCATATGTTTTTTTTTTTCCAGGGCTTTGTGATAATAGTTTTCCATATCTGCTCTTCCTCTGATTGCTCTCTCACACACACACACACACACACACACGCACGCACACTCACGCACACACACACACACACACACACACACACACACACACACACACACACACACACACACATTGTCTCTCAAGCACAAAAGCAGTCACTCACTGATATTCCAATCATTTCTCTTCCGATTGCTCTGCACTTGGCTGCACCTGCTCCATCGTCCTCTCTCCTTTCTCCTACCTGGGGGGAAGGTGAGCGACGAGGCTCGGGCAGAGAGGAGGGCTCTGATTTGTATTAATTTGTGGCCGATCTCTGGGGAGAGAGAGAGAGCAACCGTGTGTGCCCCCCCCCTCTCTCCATCTCCACCATCAGAACCACTGCATCTATACAGAAACAGGAACCATCCAATCAATCCAACTCTCCCCAAAGGCTCGTCCAATCAGCCCAGGACCTGACACACAAATTAATCACTTCACCATCTCTGACAATTGATGGCACCAAGCCGTGCATGGAGCTTTTCAAAAGGAAGTGCATGAGGAGAGGCGCACGCATGAGTGCAAAAGCCCTCTTCACCCACACACTCCCTCTCTGTACACACACACCCCATTTACACAGTTGTGGACATTAGAGCTGCTGCGATTAATCGATTAGTTGTCAACTATTAAATGAATCGCTAACTATTTTGATAATCGATTAATCGGTTTGAGTATTTTTTCAAGAAAAAAGTAAAAATTCTCTGATTCCAGCTTCTTTGATGTGAAAATGGCCATGACAGTTTTTCCTCGCCAAAGAGGCGTAAATTTGGATTGTTTTTTAGCCTTTGTGACAAGCTAGTTTGACATGGTTGGTACTAGTGGATTCCTCAGGTCTCTTAGTTTCACATGATATCAGTATATTCACTCTAACTTTAAAACTGAGCCTGCTACAACCTCCGAATAATCAACTGCATTAATGCATTAAAGAAATTAGTGCCGTTAAAACAAATTTGCGTTAACACGTTAATATCACGTTAACTTTTTCAGCCCTAGTATTTATGCAGTATATAATGTGCAATATTTGACATGTTTTTCTACTGCGTCTTTGGTGTTCCACTGTAATGTCTTGTTGGCTATGTATTTGCTTTAAGCTGATTGCAGCCGTGTGCAGCACTATTGCCCAAGCAAAATTTCCCCTTGGGACAAAAAAAGTATATCTTACCTTATCTTATCTTTAGATAAAAGTTTAACAAGCAAGTCGGTTTGTAAAGTGTTTACAACGGACATACAGTATCGGGCAATAATCAGGGATGTCTAGATAGCACTTAACACAAAGTACAGCAGAGGTTGATGGGATTTCTTTTTGGCAGATTGTCAATAACAGACAATACACAGATTTCCCCCATAAAAATCACTAAAGTGGAGTTGCCATTTTACCTCCATAAATACAGATCTTCAAAGAGACTTTGATCACAGTATGGTCTTTCCAACCAGGAGACAGGATAAAGGGTAGTGTTACTAACTCAACACGCCTCCCCCTCCTACACACACACACACACACACACACACGAGCCATCAATGACCATTCCCTACATTATTGCAATACCATGTGTTGCTCCGCTAAGGAGCCAAAAGGTAATAGTGCTTGGGAACAGCTTAAAGGGTAATTGCGCGTGGTGTGCAGGGTGTCCGCAGACGGCCCCGCAGGCACCAGAGGGGGTTTAAGGGGGTTTGGAGAGGGGATGACTGATCTTTGAGGCTGCTTCAGATCTCCTCTTCATCACCGACTCGCCCCGCTGGCATCTGAGAGTGTGTGAATCTGGAAGTTGACCTGCTCCAAATCTTCGTGATGCTCTTTGGTGGTGAGGAAGAAGCCTCCTGCGAGATCTCCACTCATTAATCTAACAATCTCAGTAGCGGGCATCAGCTCGGTGCTGCTGCCGAGCAGGTGTGAGTCCGTTTGCTCTTAACATAACTCTGTTAGTAAGGGCAGCGGGCTCAATGACATCAGTTCTGGACTCAGATGAAAGCTTGATGAGACGCAGCAGCTAAATCAGTCCCTGTGAGGGATTAGCCTTCTGACAGGAGGACTCAGTTACACCTTCTCAGCATCAACATGGAGATGGATCCGGGTGTCCCGGTCCATAATCCAGTGGCATGCTGTTGCTGGTGTTTTTCGACCTACATGCATGCATAAGTGTATGACCTGCTGCATTCATTTCAGTCTGACTGTGAAATGCGTTCGCCCTCGCTCCAACTGACTGACAGTCTGATTATACCTGCCGTCTTTGTGTCGGCGGACGGCGGTCATTGTGATGTGAAATAATGGCCTTTCTGTCTGCTTTATGTTCTCTTCCACCTCATGAGAAAATCTCTTGGCTTTAGGAAATGTGCATTTCCAAACCTCTTAAAAAGATAGATCGGGAGAGGATCCTTTTGAGGGAAGCCATTTATAAATTGCTCTTCTCTTGTTTGAAAAGATGAAGATAAATTACATGCAAGAAGACATAACCGAGTCACTGCTGCCATAGACAAAAACCATACACACCATTTTACAAAGTCATACAACAATATTAATGACAGATGGCTATAAAAAGGGAGGTGTTAGGTTTCTTTGATGCCCAGGTGCTGAAACAATAATGACGTAAAATGGATCATGTGGATTCTGTGTCTGTTTGTGGATCATATACTGTGTTGTAAACGCCACTCATGGTTTTCATCGACCAGCTCTGTGAAAAATCAGTTCATTATATGGATTTTATTTATGATATCTGACAATAGAAGGACATTTGTATGATAACTGTCATACAAAGAGGAAAAAACGAAACAGCCTAATAACTACAACATGACAACAAACATTTTACATTTGGTGTCTCAACCACTAAGTGTCCAGTGTCCAGTAGAGGAAAGAGGAAAATACAGAGGACAATATTAGGACAAACTGATGACAAATGATCTACGGGAAGCACAATGTAGCAAATTCAAGATTCGATTGTATGATATTGCCACATTAACTGTGACAGTTGTCAGAAATGTCTTCTGAGGTTGTCATTAAACACAACATCATCCATCAATATAGTATAATATTAATGTTATGTTACATTATATTCAACCCGATATCACGTCAAAGCGCATAATAGACCCTCCTGTCCACCAGAGGATATAGCGTGTCAGTGTCATGTTTTACTCACCGAGGAATGAATATTACACACGTGTATTAAGATGCAGTACCAGCAGGGGGCAACAAAACCACTCACATAGGTTTAGGAAAAACATTACGGTTGGCCTTAAAATACGTACGTAAACTAAGTAAAATACGTACGTAAACAACGTAACATCTGTACAGAAAACCTGTCACTAAAAAACATGTGAGAAACATCACTAATGTAAAGTAAAAAACAAAACACCGGTCTCCTGGTTGAAAGTCCTGTGTTTGTTGGATCCATCCACCTCCCCTCCCGCCCATTATAAGCTGTCTTCCTCACTTTTTATTCTTTGTCACTAGCTCTGAGTGTATGCATTCACATTGCAGTCAGTCAGTACCGTACAAATGAAACGCCTAAATCAAGAACGCCGTTCTTAGGACACGCTTTTACCTTGTGTGTAGCCTGCTAAGAGTACTACAGAACATTATTTATATATGCAATCAAGACTCAAACTAAAAAGATATCAAATTTAAAAAAACTTTTGCTGAAATGCAGCATGTTGTTTACAATATAAAAGGCAGATGCATATTCAAATTTTTAGAAAAATGCATTATTAAGAATTTGTAACTACAAAAGCGTAGCGGTTCCAATGAATTCTAAAATAATACATCCTTTTTCTCAGGCTGCAGTATCATGTAACCAGACAGTTATTGAAGAGGTGAGTCAGCCTGATAGAACTGAAGTATCCTTTCCCTTGATACCTCAAACTTTCTTAATTGCCTCAGAAAAAAAGTCTTTGGTGAAATGAAAGTGGTGTTCACTTCAGAGAGTAAGAGGTGATGCCTAGAAAATTAAATCCGCTCCACCTCCACGCCCACAACAACCACTGACTCTAAAGCACCACATTTAGCTCTAGTTGAAACGGTCCTTTTAACTGTCGCCCCAAAACACTTTCACCTCCCCCTGCAAATGCTCAAGTATGTCATGTGATTGATGACACTTTTTATGTGTTCTTTGGGTCGCGTGCAGTAGTGTAACACATCTGTCAGGTGCTAATTGTTTGGTGAGACGTTGGAATCAAACCCAGACCTCCGACTCGGCACGGTGGCTTACAGCTGACCCAACAATCAACACATTCCCTCCATCCCTTTCTGTCTTTCTGAACGCAGCACCGTCAACCCTCTTAGTCATCCAGCCAAGGGACACACAGGTGAAACACATCAGTCAAGTAACAATGGCACATACGAGCCAGAACTGACAAATGTGCTTTTTCAGTATAAAAACAGTGGGACCTTTTTTTCCACATGCTTTCTCAGCCATGCAGCAAAGATACTCTTCCTCCACAGGCTGATTACATTTCAGTCAGTTGCACATTTAATAAAGAAACATGAAAAATAGTAATAAAAAACAATTAATCAAACCTCATGCAACTTGTTTTAGGTATGTCCATCTGCCCTCAGCAATTCACCTCTGTGTAGCTATATTTCCTACCTAGCACCATCCATGTGAAGCTAGCTAGAAAAACAGAAAAGACTATAATCTCATGAGGAATCCTATAATTAGAGGCTGCCTAAAACACACATCAGCCCTATGCCCATTATGTAACCACTGACCCGTTGACCAAACAAACCCTGAAGGTATTAATGTGCTTTTTTGTGTCAATGCCCACAAAATGCGTCCGCACGCTTTTTGTTGAGCAAGTCACAGAGCAACAAGACTGTTGGGAATGTTGATACAGTTCATCACTGTCTAAAGCGGCTCCATGCAGAGGTTGAGATGTCCTGCAACCTTTAACTTCGGAGCAGATGACAGCTGGCCTGGCGTGTTACAGCTGCACGGGTAAAAACACAGATGTGGTCACTGCTACACAACTGCTACAGCTGCACTCTACGATTTTGTCGACTAATCGATTTGATTTTATCGACAGATCTGTAAAACTGAGTTTCTCCACAAAGGATCACACAAAAGCAACACTTTAAATGTTGTGTTTACCAGAGATGTGCGCACAGGTTTATTAGAAAAAAGTCTTTCAGCATGAAAAAAAAAGCATAAAAAAAACATAAAATTGACTAAAAAAAATGATTAGTCAACTAATTGATTAAGAGGAAGCTGCCCTACAGTGTTGGCACCTCCAACAACAATGGCATCGACCCAAAATGCCCGAATAGGTGTGTGAAAGAATACAGGGGTCCAGGCAAAAACCTTGAACCAGGCTCAACTTTAGCTGACGTTGTATTATTATCTTACAGTATTACAAACTGTTATGCAGTATTTTGGCGTATGCAAATCCTTAAAACACATTAATCTGCTACTCAAACTGGACTTCTGGATTGTATTTCAAATATCATCTGTAAACAACACGCCCCCACCATTGCAGCAGTTTTAACACAGGGCAGTTTTTGGTCTGAATCCCCACTATGGGTGGGCATGTCAGGGTGGTGGAGGAAAGCATCTGACACATACACTGCAATTAAAGTTTGCCTTTTTATTAACTGTAACCCCAATCATTCCCTAAACTGAATTATACTGTAAATGCCATGCCCATATACTGGGGAAAGGAAGCATTGTAGAAAACATTGTCATTGGAGGAAATCAAGGTTTTCCAAAATGTCAATGGTCTTGACTGCCAATAGGTTTTAGTTGGGAACTGGAAAACAGGAGGGATCTTACAGGACAAGGCAGCACATGTAAACATGGTTGAAAACTTGGTAAAATGTCAACACCACTATATGACAGACTGCTGATAAGACATTAGTATTAAGATGATGCGCAAAAACCCATGCTTTGATTCAAACACATTACAAATACGCACACCATAAACAGAAAAAACTCACTCCTTAGATGTCAGAGCGCATCACACATAGCACCAAACATGTTCCAGTGCTTAAACTTAATGAACAAAAGCAAGAATGTAACTGAAGCAAAAACTGAGTAATTCCAACAAAACGCCACAACAGAACTCAGGGGCCTGAGCTGAACCACCACTCCCCACTATGGTAGTTTTGCGCAACATACTTTCATACATCCAGTACGCAAATGTGCGTTAACATCTGTAGCAGCTGGACCAACTGGACTCACCGTTAGAAGAGCTGCAGGAGACGTGTCTTGGTCCGGAGTCTCTGGAGGACCTTGTCCTTCCATTCTTTCAGGTATCTGCGGTTGAAGTCTCTTTCTAAGGCCGGCTTTCTTATATCCATGAACACCAACCATATGTTGCTAGTTGCTAATGCTTGACCTTTGACCCTTGACCTCCTTAATCTCGCAGTTATCTGCGAGATTTGAAGGTTGACTGTCTTCCTCCTAAATTTTGTCCCAACACTGTTTTTATCTGCAGCCTATCATGGACTGTATAGAAAGGTGGACGACTTCCTCTTACTGTAGGGGGGGCTGTCATCTTTTTAATCCAACTGTTTATAATATTTGGCAAATTCCACATACATGAAATGAAATGGACCAATACAATCAGAATCAGAATCAGAATCAGAATCAGAATCAGAATCAGAATTAGAATCAGAACCAGAATCAGAATTGTGTTTATTGCCAGGTGTAAGAGGTATACACTAGGAATTTGCTTTGGTTTTGTTGGTGCAAGTAAACAGTATAATAACAAGAATAGATAAAAACGTTAGAATAAAAAAATTGAAATTCTACCAATATACAATATACAAAATAAGCTATAAACAAAAATAAACTTGATATAAACAGATGTTGCCGGTGTGCAAACAATCAGGTACCAGAGGGAGAGAGAGGGATACAGTAGGGGCTGGTAAACCTCACCTCACCTTATTTCTATTGAATATTAACCTCTATTATAATTCTCCAGTCAAGCTGAAAAAATAGAAAAGCAACAAAAACCCAAACAATATTTGAAACCTATAAAATGATCGACTAATGCTACTAATCTGTGTCCCTTAATTAATTTATTCACCTTTTCATCCTCCAATGTATTTTGTTTTTTATTGAATGTAAAAAGTTTCTTGCACAATCCTTTAACTGAATGTTTCTTTTAATTATATTTTTTTTAAGTCATCAGTGAGTTCCCCGGCATTTTTTCTCTTCTTTTTGTTCTTTTAAATTGTTTATGACCTACACTGCAGCCAGCCACCAGGGGGCGATCCAGATGCTTTGGCTACACTGGGGAGCTGTCATGTCATACATCTTTATATACAGTCTATGATCTGTATAATCACAAATGTAATATTTTTTCTTTTTGTTAGAAAATTTTGTCAGACGAGGGCCGCATAAATGATGAATAAATAAGTACCTTAGACCTTTGTTTCCCTCTCTGCAAGTATAAACTCACAGTGGTCAGCATGCACATTCACATCCACCTACACACGCTGCTAGATGAACCCAGAGATGTCCATTTGTTCATGGTTAGTGGCCTGCGCTGTTTCACCTGCCTGAACCCTCCTGACCTAAATATGATGTGACATAAAGGTGAATGCACTGTACCTGGCTGTGGGCATCTTCTGCCATTTGTGTCAACGAACCAACACATAACTGATAAAACAGGAAAACTAGAGAAAAGTTTACACGACAAAACAACTTTTGTGATGGAAAGATTGTTAGGATTGTGACGTATGATCATTTTTATCTGGTCCTCATCCATCAGTTACCTCACAATGTGGTGATACCTGTGACCTTTATTAGTATTTTATCTAGACCTCCTTATTCATGAAACACATGCTGGGATGAAATTCTTTAATGAGTATTAGCAGTAAAACTTTTATTCATCAGGGGCCCTTGGGCAAAATATCTGCCGTCTAGGAATGTACCATCAATATAGCTTGAGTGCTTTTTGCAATTCACCAAACAACTCATCCTCTTTCCGTTCTCCCCATTATTCTTTTCTCGCTGTTTTGTCTTTCTTTGCTGGTTCAAGAACACACAAGACCTGGGGGTCATTGTGTTTGTGCAGACATCAGCTGATTTGTGCTCTGCCTCGGGCAGAGTGAGATGCCAGGGGAGAGAAAGACAAAGAGAGAAAGCAAAATAGCCAGCAGACAGAGAGAGCAAAGTCATCCACCTAAAACTTTAAACTGGCTCAGAGTATGAATGCTTCCTCCTATCCGGTGTCCTTGAGTGGAGGTCTGCTCCCTCCCTCATCTGCTCTGCCGTCTCTGTCAGGCTCTTTGTAGATTTCGGCTGTGGAGGAGAAGTGCCTGTGATGCCACATCATAACATGACACTGGTGAACACTGACAGCTCTTTCTAACTGTCTTTACGAGTTACCCTCTCTCTACAGTAATTTAAAAATAGTTAGCGATGGGTGCACCCTTTTATTGGCCTCCTGCCTGCCATTTCTGAACTCATTAGATCACGTTAACTACAGTATAAGCTATTATGTAAACTCCTTATGTCTTTACAGACATTAGAGTGGGAATTACAGAAGTATCTCTCAGTGGATCTTTAAACGCCTGCCAAATTGCATTGTTATGTAAAAGAATAGTTTTGGGAAATACATGTATTTGCTTTCTCACTAAGAGTTAGATGAGAAGATCAATCTGGCTAGATATAGGGAATGGGTATCGCGGGGCAATCATTATCTATCACCGGCGAAACACAAATGCCAATACAAGGAGAAGCTGACAGAGGCAAATATGAAAATGTTTAGAGGCCAATTTCCAAATTACAAACGGGTACGTATATGATATTAAGATCTAGCCAAATGCCAACTACATAATCATCCGGTCAAAGATAAACTAGTTAATGTAATGTTAACTGAATACTAAGAATAGTTGACAAAATCCAACTTCCAGCCTCTCTTTTAAACCACAGCGTTATGTTTTTACACTTCAGTTTTTCTAATAAATGTGATATAAAGTGTAAATTAGTGAGTTGTAGGGGTGCTGGTTGGCAGATTTTGCTACCTTTGGAAAGAGAAAGGCTAGCTGTTTCCACTCTTTATACTAAGCTAAGCTACCTGCTAACTGTAGCTTCATATTTAGTGTAGACCTGAGATAGATATCAATCTTTTCATCTAACTATCGGCAAGAAAATGAATAAGCATATTTTTCAAAATGTAGAACTATTCCTAATAGAAAATTTAGTTTAGAGCAAGAGATTAAGCCGCAGTTATGACCCTAGACTGTAAATAAGAAGTGGACGTAGTCACTGTGACGTCATTGGTTTGTGGACTGCCATTTTGAAGCCTTGAGGTCGGCATTTTTGCCGTCGCAATGTTGTTTTTTGCAACCAGAAGTGACACAAGAGGGTGGAGCTAAGTCAAACCGATTTGGACTTTTTCGGGTGACCAAAAAGGTTATAATTAACTTTCATGAACTGAAAATACACTGTGAAAGGGTTAAAGTTATAAAAGGAAAACATGGACAACTCCCCTGGTAGCGACCTGTCAACCACAAGGTAGCCACGCCCTAAAGCATACCCTGTTTTATGGTCTATTTGACTCTAAACTAAAGGAAGTTACTAAATGAACATCATGCTGTATTGAAGCTAGCGATTGAGACCATAAACTCATGTTTACAATGTTTACTGAGGTAACAAATCAAGTGAGAAGTAGGCTCATTTTCTCATAGACTTTCATCTTTAGTCGGCCCCTGCTGGCTTTTAGAAAGAATGCAAGTTTAAGGCACTTCTGCATTGGCTTCACTTCTCAGACCCCGGAGTTATCCACTGGTTATGACATCCTCTTGAGTTTCGTATAAAATTACCTCCAAGCTCTGATGTCTTTCATCATACGAGCCTAAAGAACTTAACTTTCCCTCTAACTTTAATCTGCTTTATCTCATCACAGTGAACTGTAGTGATAAGTACAATAAAGCAGTGACCACAGTGCTCTCAGATTCCTCCATTTGCCTTGATCTGAAGGGTTTGAGGGAGAGAGAGAGTTTCCCAGTTGAAATCAGATCAGTTACACAGTAATGCAGGCTAATTCTCTTACCTTCACCATGCTTAAAATGTAACAAAGCCCCCATGAGAAACCTTTAGCAAATAGATAGCAAGATATAATGTTAATCAGACAACCAAAATTAAATCAGGATTATCCTGGCAAAGCTGTATAGCTTACACAGTAATATTTTACCGAAGTATTTGGAAAAATGCCCAAATATGAGCGATTACGTCCACACCCACTGCTCAGAAGTGACGTTAAGCCCACGGAAGAATTTGCTAATAGGTCTGTGTGGAAGGACTCAGACTCAGTGAAAAGCATCTGGCAAAGACCAAGAAGTCAAGACAACTCATGTAACCATGACCACATTTAATCAGCAGCAGGCTCGTACACAAAGACAATGAGCAGTTCATTAGAGTCACTGCTGAGGTTTGCAAAGGAAAACAGTCACACACCCAGGCAACGGAAAGTCAACAACAAGAGACTTCTGTTTGTTGCGCTCTTGGTTTCACAGTTGATTTGCTGTCAAACAGGTCTTCTATATTTAGCTGATGTTAAGATGAAGACACAGACAGATAGAGACAGGCATACAAAGCTTTCAGTGCTTCAGAGCCAACAATGAAGTGAAAATCAGAACAATCTACAAATCCATAACAATAACAGGCTACATTTGAACTATACAATATATTAAAAATCTGTCTTTTTAAAGGTGCTAAATGCAAAATTGAAAGCATATCTATTGCCTCTCAATGGCTCTCAACATTGTTGATGACTGAGCCAGTGGCTCGCAGACTGTATATAAAGATGGACGACGCGTCTCCACTTCCTCCCACTGTACAGAAGTGAAGCCAAAATATCTCTATATATAACGTCTCACCCCGTTTTTATAGCATCAAATAACTAATTAAAACCAAAATTATCAGAAAAAATCCCTTGAACATACATCAGTGTGATAAGAATGATCTAAAATGACAGAAACTATCTTTGGAAAAAATGTATTTGAGGTGTACTTTGATTTTTTTGTTTGACCCATGTTCCATCCGCTAACATGGAGGAGGCAGGATTTATGACCTATACTGCAACCAGCCACCAGGGGGCAATCAAGATGTTTTGGCTTCACTTTTGGGGAGCTGTCATGTCATCCATCTTTATATACAGTCTATGCTCGCAGCTAACGGTGCACACAACGGCAACAGTGCTGACAGAGCTAACAGTCTTTTCCTGAGGGGGAACTGAAGGGTGGTTGGGCCGTCGGTTGGGACGGTGTTATTAGCTGTAACCACTGTCAACAAAGCACAGAGAAACTCATATTATGATCACACACATAGAGGGAGAGTGATTTCACTCTCTGCTCAGGTAGACATCACTCCTCTATTTCGTTTCATAGACAGTAGTTGTTTGCTGCTACATTGATGCTCTGAATGTCGTATAGAGAAACCTTCAAGCTTGAATTCTGAATGGTTGCACCAAATTTTTTGATCCTCGCTGCTGTTGACCCCTTCACCTCTCCATCTCTACTTTGGAAAAACTCAAAAAGGCCTGAGGAGCTCTGGAGGCTGCGCTGCAGCTCGTAGGAATTTACACTATGTATGTGTGTGTGTGCCAGGCAGTATTGATTTGTATGGTGCTGCTAGCCAGACATGCCTCCCTGAATGGACAGAAGACAAAGAAATGAGACAGAACGGCCACTCATACTGTACAGCCTGGCTACCGGCTACATTTCACGCCTCCGTCGCCGTGGAAACCCAGCATCGGCTGAGCCTGGAGGGTGACAACAAACCCCATATCGGAGGAGAGAGTTCGTTTGCGCCTTGGCAGCAGAGTAGGTAGACAGAAAGAGACCTTTTCTCTCTGCCGTGACAAAAAAAACTCCCACTGCCGTAATTCTGCAGCTGACAGCTCTCTCTCTCTCTCACATGGACGCAGTGTGAAAGTCCAACTAAAACAAGCAAGAACAGTCTGGATCAGAAGATTATTTGCCTCTCTGCGTGTTTGCTTTCAATGAGAGATGCCATTCACACCTTTCAATTGCTATTCATTTCTGCTATCGCTCACATCTCCTCCACACAATGTGCTGCCTTTGTGTGCTGAATTAGACCTATTGTGTGTGCAAACCTTCAGCCGCCCGTATCGTGATCTCTCATCGCGTTGCTTTTATGCACACAGAGAAATTCATTTCAGTTCTTTTATTACAGCACAAGCACACATTACCATTACCTGCCTTTTTTTACACAGCCGAATTGAATAAATGAGCTTTTAGTAGCACCATAAATATGTTAACACAAAGCTGACACATGGACAAACACAAGCTCTTGATTAGAAACACTCCTGTTTTGCAGCTAACAAACATGGCTGATGTTGTAGCTCCCAGACAAATAACCAATTCATACAGTATAACAATATTGAATGTATCTCTTTCAACCTGTCCTGGGTGCCAACGTTTAGCCTGACCCACATTGGCGTTTTGAATTTGTGTTTTGGTGGTGAAGCCACTTGGGAACTTGTTTCTGTGAGTTGCCCGTGCAGGGCAGACTCCCAGGTCTGCTGTAGCGCCAGATGGTGGTTCATTAGATCCTGTGTGTTGTGTATTTGGTGTGAAGCGTAGGAGGAGCAGGGCGGATGTTTGTTCCCATCAACAGCCAGACTTTAAGTCTGGCTTCATCCCTTTATAATGCTTCCATGCCTCAGAGTGCCTGAGTGCCTGGCAAGCAAAGTGATACTAGAGTGTGATGGGAAGATTCGTCGCCTTTTGTTTTGTTCTCGCTTTAAGTCGTGTGCTTGCTCACTTAAAGAGGAAAAATGTCTAAGCATTTCAGTTTAAATATGCAACGGGTGAGGAAAACATCGGAACACTTAACAATATAATGTAACCAGTACAACATCTACAGCAGCCCGTTTGAACGAAAAGGCGTATGAATGACATGATAATCGCAAGGCAGAACGCCTTTCTTGCTTTTTGCGTGTCATTTGTACACCATGTAGCCTGCATTGACTTTAATGTAAAGGCATCCACATAAATATGCTACGCTAGTGATGTATGGAGAATAAAAAGCGAGAAAGACCGCTTATGGTGGGCCTGAGGGGAGTTGGATGGGTCCAACAAACACAACTTTCAACCAGGAGACCAGTGTTCGAGACTGGTGTTTGTGACGTTAGTGACATTAGTGACGTTTTTTTCTGTACTTATGTTACATTGTTTCCATACGTATTTTACCTAGTTTAAGTACTTATTTTAAGCCCAACTATGATTGCGTTTTCTTAAACCTAACTAAGTGTTTTTGTTGCCTAAAACTAACTGCTGACGTTACCGTAGTTTTGTTGCATGGGGTACAAAAGCCTAAAATGCGTCCTCGTGACTTGCGGAATGTCTGTGTAATGTCATGCTATTTATACGCCTTCCTGTGAGATCGGGTTGTCTACAGCTACAAACTACAGTTTTAAAAATGACTAGTGGACGCACACCTCTCTGACGATCACAAGTTGAGCAGTTAAACCTAAGCTATAGTAGTGTTTGAAGGTAGATCTTCTGTATTGTGTTGCCCATTGTTCGGGTGTTCATGTTATTGACTTGAACTTAAACGTGAACATGAATAACCTTATCTTTCACTGTTGTATACTGTATCATCAACCTGTCATGTTCAAATCATGGTACATTTTGTTGATGAACCCACTTTGACCTCAGTAGATTCCTCCATTTTCCAGAGTGCCTTTCAACAACCCCTCAAAACGTCGACTGTTTCTTCACTCATCGGTGGATTAGTGTCCATGTGTGGGTGAAAAGAGCAATAACAACAGATAGTGTTATCAGTAGCAGCACTGGAGTAGTTTGGTGGACAGCTGAGTGAGTCGTGGTTTTAACTACAAACACACAAGTATTTCGCTGCAGTGCACTCTGGTCTATTGAGGCTGATGTTTTACATCGCTGGAATGTTTTCCTCTATCAAACTCCAGTTCTTCTTGAGGAATACACCACAAAACTAATTGGACCCAGAAATGCAAAGTAATGAACATCACCAACTGCAAAGATGAATGGAAAGAACATGATCCTCACATTTCAGATGCAAAGGACAAAGAAGGAGGTGAAATAAGATATATTATTGAACAGCTGACATTTACTTTTTAATAATAAGCATGCAATTTTTAACTATATATCCAAGTCCTTTAAAGTTGTTTTCCAATATTAAAGGAGAAGATATGGAAAACACGACTGCCAATGCTCCCAAAGTGAAAATGTTTACAGAAATCTTGGAATAAATTGAGGTGACAGAGTGTTCCCGGCTTAACCAGAGCCATCTTTATGGAGCCATAGTACACACTAACTATATATATATATAGAAACTGGCATAAAATAACAATAATTATAGCCACTACATCAGAAAAAGTCTCTGAACAGGGTAAAACCCGTATTAAGTACTGGTAAGGTGCATGTCTGGGCTGTTTGTTCATTGCCTGTGTTTGCTGTAGCTGTACGATACACCAGAGGAGTCTGACAGGAGGATGGTTGATGACAAACAGCGTGATGAGTTGCGCGCACGCACACACACACACACACACACAAACACTGACGTTTCTGGCTGTCAGCCCAGGCGAATCATCTCAAACATTCAGCAAAACATATCAAACATGCAAATCTTAGGAAACATATGCAGCAACAGTTTGGTCTAGATTAGGATGGACATAAACTATATCATTTTGGCTCACTGCCCCACCGGCCTGTCATATTTCAGCCTTTGGCCCTCCATGACTCTAACAACATGCATTGTGGGTGGTGTGATAGAAACCTGACCTCGCTCCTCGCAGATGTTGTGGTTAGAGCTCCTCCAGCTGCTCGCAGACATACACAGGCTGCCGCAAGGCTTGCACTTAATGTCTCCTCTCTCCGGCCCATTTGCATTGTCACATGGTGTGCAGATAGAGGTTGATGATTAGAGACTGCAGGAGAAAGGGCACAATTACAGGAACCGCGAGCTGGGGTAAAGCAGGTGCCACTAAAATCAGAGTGTTCTTGGCTGAAGACCGCGAAACATTCAGCTGCAGAATATCCAGGCTGGATGGCTTTTCACTGAGGAATGTACTGCAGTGGAAGGGAGGCAGATTGGTACCTGGCTTTGTCGATAAGCTGAGCATTAGGAGAAAGAGAAGAACAAAAGATCCTCTGTCTCCATCCTCAAACCCTCTCTGTGCCGTTCATTCTCCTCTGAACCATGCGTCATGTTATCTCAGAGGCGTCACATCTTTGTATAAAAGGTTTGTCCTACAACCACCGAAATATCAAATGCTCTGTTTTGAGATTTGACATTTTACAAGTTTCTTTCTGTACCTTGTCAAAATGAAAGGGCCAACACATTGGTCACAAGCCAATCCAGCTCGAAAGTTATTTTCTATATTATGACTAATAGGACATACAAATAAAACAGAAACATTCTCCAAATGTTCTCCAAAGTTTGACACATTCATGTAATAATATGACCTACAGTGAGGTAGAAACTTGTATTGAAACAAGAGTCTTCAGCCACAAGCTAACCTGTCGATAACAACGTAACCCCGCCCTAAAGCATACCCTGCTTTATGGTCTATTTGACTCTAAATGGGACCATAATATTACTAAATTAACATTATGTTGTATTGAAGAAGACTTGAAACTAGCGATTGAGACCATAAACTCTTTACAATGTTTACCGAGGTAATAAATCAAGTGAGAAGTAGGATAATTTTCTGATAGACTTCTATACCATCAGACTTTTTTTTTGCAACCTGGATGTTCACCATCTTAGTTTAGCATGTTAGCTTGGTAACATTTGCTAATTAGCACTAAACACAAAGTACAGTTGAGGCTGATGGGAATGTCATCAGTTTTGGTAAGAAACCAAAGTATTTGAAAAATTAAAATTGCCATAAATCTGGCCTTCAGAAAAGCTGAGTAATCATTTGCACATGAAATATTTAGATTTTAGTTTTAAAAGAGGCAAAACAATGCAGAATCATTATCAAAATGACCTGCAAGGTTTGACACATTTTATGAAGCAAATTGATCTGCAGTGAGGAAGAAAAACGTATTAAAAAGAGAAAAGCGTACTACTGTACAGCACAGAGAAGCTGGATGGAGGAGGTGGGCGGCATGTTAAATGGAGGCATAGTACCATTGACGGGAGGCGAGACTCTCTTGTACCTCTTGAAGCTGGCAGACTGAAAGCTGACTAGCTCGTCTTTGACGTATAGACCACCGGAGCTTTGCACTTTTGTTATTGCACACATAAATTACACAGGCTGCGTGGTGAGCACTTGTCAAAGTGTTATGTCGCTCCGGGGAACAGAGACAAATAAGTAAGTAAGTAAATAACACGGAACAGCACGTCTGAGGATTGGAGCGGTGTGAGTTTATTTTCATGTGATTAAAGGTTGTTCATCTTGAGATGGCTGTTTTATGCAAATGCATTTTACCTTATTGTGTTGTACATTATTGATTGTGTAAGCAGTCGATCCAAAATAATGGCTGGAGTCAGAGGTCAACCTTAACATGATGTCCTCAGATGTGTGTATTGAGCTCTTGTCTTTAGCTCATTGTGCAGGCTATAGGCTTTACAATAAATCAAATGTGAAATATTGTCTCATTATTTCAGTATTAAGGGGCTAAATGTACAAATAAGTGTTCTGCAGTTGAACAGGTTGATGTAATGCAGATATTAGCAGTTGAACAAGTTGATGTAATGCAGATATTAAAGTTATAAACATTGTGATTACACACTTTGTTTAAGAGAATGGGAGCCATATGAAAAACTCTATGACCACATGTTATTTTAATGGCAATATTCAGTTGAGTAATCTAAGCCGAACTGATCCGTCATCACAATAGGGTGTAATAGTGGAGCTTTGCTCCCACGTCATAAACACGGAGCTGTCACTGGCTCAGGAAGAAGTGAACATTAATTTGTACTTATTGAACCGGTTAATGAACTATTCAGCAAAATACCAATATTCAGCGTTTGCTTCATTGCTCCTGGTGAACATAAAGTCCTGCCATCAAGCGGGCTAATTAAAATCACAAATCAAAATCTTCTGGTTTTTATGTTTTATTAGGTTCATAGATTAGCGTTTATTACTTTTGTTGATATGCTGAGTAAAGACATAAATGTCACCATCTGGAGACACTCATCCCCGATTCACATCTCTGTGAGAGAGAATGTGAGACAGAAATCCCTCAGGTGTAAGATGAGGAGAGATATAAATGATGCAAGAAGATTTCAGATACGAAACACTGCTGATTATCTGGTACTAAAGTTATATGAATATATGCTAGCACCGTGGCTCTGAGGATGGCAATTTTGGTTGGTCAATCAAAAATATTTCAACCATTATTGGATTATCATGAAATTGTGTCCAGGCATTGATGGTCTTTGGAGAATGGAATCTAATTACTTTGGTGACCCGCTGACTTTTCCTCTAGTGCCACCAGCCGGTCAGAGTTCTCCATTATCCAGTATCTTGACGTCTAGATCAGGGCTGCCCAAAGTGAGGCTTGCGGGCCATAGTTGGCCCGCTATCAGGTACAATTTGGCCCGCCAGATGATAGCAATTTTTTCTTTCAAATTAAAAGGCCTGCGGGATTGCCAGCGATCCTGCCCGACTTTACTGTCTTTCAGAAGCTGTAGCAGGCTCAGGTTTAGATTTAGAAACTCTGAAACTAGAAAACCTAAGGAATCCATTGGTACCAAACATGTCATGTCCTGTTAGCTTGTCAAGGAAGGAGGCTAAATAACACTCCAAAAACAACAGTATTTGCCTCAGCCTCAACTGTACTTTGTGCTTAGTGCTAATCAGCAAATACTAAAATGCTAACATGCTACAGTAAGATGGTGAACATGGTAAACATTATACCTAGTTGCCAGTTTATTAGGTAACCCTTGTCATGGGGAGTGGAGCAGGGGAACCCAAACGCAGGAGACTACAAGCAACAGGCATCATAACAAAATCAACAAAGACTGAAGTGAAACACAGGATTTAAATACAAACTAACCTGATGAGAGGATGAAGAGCAGGTGGAGAGACGGGCGGAGAAGCTCAGGTGATGGGAATGAGGTGATTAGAGAGCACTGGGAACAGGAAGCAGCTGATTGGTTGGGAAGAACTAACAAGGCTGATTCAGAGCAGGTGTGTAGATGGGTAAAGAAGGGAAAGCTAGTACAGGGAAAAAAACAGCACAGAAAACCCAAAACACAGAAAACAACTCAGTCCAGTCTACAAAAAGTCTGAAGGCGTCTGGACACGGTGCCAGACTGTGACGCACCTAACCAAAGCCAACAGCTGTGCAGTACATCCTCCCTTTGTGAAGGTTATACTATTCAGATTTAATTATTGATTTAATAAACAGTTTTAGAGGTGCTGATTCATTTTTATGATAATTTTGAAGGCTGTTTCTGCTGCTGTTGAATTTATTACACTGAGAGGTGTCTTCAATATTTTATCTATCCTACTTAAATCAACAAGGGTACACAAAATATTACAAAATACATATTACAAACTACAGCCTCCTAAATGATTTTACAGTTCAACACATCTCTATGACCTATATAAAGATAGTACCTTTTGCATTAGATAACATTAGTTTTAGCTGGGTGTACCTAATAAATTGGTGTACACCTGCTAACTATCAGCCTGTTATCAGCCTCATATAGACACAGCATGCTATCTCTATACTCTTAAGTCTTGTATGGAAAAGGAGATTACGGATTTACTGTAAGGAAGTGACCTCCTGATATGCCATTTTATTACATTTTCACATCTGCTTCACAGTTCAAAATGGAGACATCTGCTCTTTCGGATATATAACAACCATGAGAATAAGATGGAAAAAACTGTGTGTGCATCGAGGTATGGGACAGCCAGGAAGACTGAACTACATAAACGAATAGTCTTGTGCTCCTGACCCAAATTTGTAGTCACATTTCAAAAGCTTGTACATGTTTTTCTATAAAGAAAAACTTTCCAGATGTGTTGAGAGTAGGGCAGGTCAGGCCTTCGCTATAGTAGGAATCATACTATCTCAATCAGGGCAGGGGCTTGAAGTGTTGGGGAGGCAATGGCCCCTTCCCCACTTGATCGGACCACACCCATCTTAGAACTCATCTTTCATTTTGATCTCAACACATCTGGAAAGTTTTGTGACGGCACTCTGCAGGTTTGGGATGCTATCGCAGTCACAACAATCTCTCCACAGACACGCCCTCCTTGCTCGGACCACGCCCATTTTTGAACTTGACCTTCATTTTGATCTCAACTACACATCTGTGAGGTTCGTGACTGCACCTTTCACGGTTGCGACGCTATCGCCGTCACAAAAATCTGTCCTCAGACACACAAGGTGAAAACCAGCATCGCGGTCGCAGCCCGTAAAGATAATGACAGGTCTGCTCTTATTACTTGCACATGGACACAGCGTGCTCTCTGTTTTACAGTTTGATGCGAGCACGCCAGGTTGAAGGTAATTCCTTTCCTGGCTCAGATACATTTTGCGTTTGACCTTCCAGTGTCTCTGTGTCTCCTCTCTCACACAGAGGATCGATTGCCTCTCCAGTTAAGCTTTCATTGCTGATGATGGGTCGGTGGGGGTTGTTTGCTATTCGCTACTATACGCCCCCACTTTTACACTTACCATTCACCCTCCAGACATCAATATTCCCATGACCCTACGAAACAACCCCTCCACTCAGCCACACAGGCCAGACCAGACCAATGCAACTTTACATAATCAATACCTTCAATAAAGAAAAGGGAGAAGTCGGCGTAGAGATCTGGGCGTGAACGCCTCCTAACCACCACCCACTCACATAACTGTCTTGAATGTCTGTTTGCACTGGAAGCAGCCGATTGACAATCGATAGCAGAACTGGCTGTTGCTCGGAGGCTGAAAAGGACAACAGACAAGGACATCTTGGCAAATGAAGATAATTCAGCAGCCTTGTCTTATCTGTTTGTTCCTGTCTTCTTTATCTAATTTGGCAGTAAAACAACACACACGACATGAGCCGTCCTTTTATTCCCACACACCTACAACACAAGATGTTGGCTGAGGTTTTTTTTCTCCGCTGGATGGATGTGTGAGATTTCAAGTTTTCCTGCCAGCAATGACCTTTCTGAATTTTTTTTTTCTTTCTTACCCTTTCTGATTCCTATCGAGGCCAGGCAGGCAGGCAAGTGGCTTATAAAATGTCGCCCTTCACTGACTAGGTTGAGCTAAGAGGGTGGTCACCTGTGACTTGACTGACAGATAGTGGCGGCCCGTGGGGACCCGGGAGGCAGATGGGGGACAGAGATGACTCTCTGCTGGTTTGGAGGATCTTCCCTTTTCTCCTTTTCCTTTCTTGTGTGTTGTATGTGTGTGAGTGTGTGCTCTTCAGTGAGCGAGAGGGAATTTCAAAAGCGCCTGCAGAGGAGAGATGAGCTGCACAGATAATAATAAGCAGACCAGGTGAGAGAGAGCTAATCCTGCTGTTACGCCTCGCAGGCACACAACACAATTGCAACTATCTGAAAAGACCAAAGGCGAGCCTGTTGAATTGTCCTCTTTTCATCGTCCTCAACGCTCAATAGCTCATAATTCATACGTCCAACTTTCTGGTAAAAATGTGGTATCAAGATATTGAACCAAGGATTACTGTACAGCCACTCTGAATAATGCATGTATAGAATTTCTGATATCTATGAATAATTCCCTGCAATCCTAGTAGAGACTAATCCAAACACAAAATCTAATCCATTGTTTTCAGGAAAGCTGATACTGATATTTGATATTTTGCAAGCAGTAACTACAGGCTGACCCACACACACAGTCGATAGTGTCCCCCCCCCACTCCCTCCGCGCCGTGCCAGCTGTGCTTTGGGCACACTCAACCCTATTCTGGGTAACGTGATCCTGACTTGGGTGGCACTCACAGCAGGGGAGCATCTGCTGTGGGACTGTGGAAACAGGACAACTGTGTCCCAGTCACATGCTATTATGTGTGATGAGCACCAAATCTGTGTAGATGGATGACCGTCGCTCCTGGTACGCTAACGTTCATTCCTTTAACTGCTGACACAGTCAAATATTAGAAATCAATATGGTTTGACTGTAAGCTCTCCCATCTGGTTAGAGTATATTTTTTCCACCTATTGGATTGGGTTTCTGCTTCTCAGCATATTTCGCAAAGCTGATAAAATCCCAGTATGTCATTGTAGTATTTAATTGGTCCCATGCATCTTTCTGCTGCAGCTTGTCTTTCATTTTCACTGCTGCTGAACCGGCCTCGGATCTTTCTCCAGATTTCCCCTGATGCCAAAGTCATTTGGTACCTCTCTTTAGTCACTGGTTGAGCTCCTGATCGCACCCTCCACAACAACGCCCTGGAATCCTCCTCCATCTGAAACAGGCAACACTTTCGCCTTGTGCCAGTGTGAGCTCCCATCTGCTGTCCTGGCAGCGCGCACACACATGTAGATTAACTACCTCATCTCACTGAACGCTGCTCCTCGCCAAACCCAGAGCTCATCCACTCACACAAATGGCCGTCAAGGCATTTTTATAGGCAGTTCTTGTGTGGAGCGGACTGAACTGGGTCATTCATGAAGTGGTCAGACTTGGATGAAGCCTTCATTGAATCCTTAGACACTCAGAGGGGGTGCAAAAATAAAAAAAAGTTGCAGTCAAACAAGCTGACTGCAATTGACTCCAACTCCCTCAAAGGTGATCCAAATGTAAGACACAAAAAAGACAAACCAGCTTTACCCACAGTTCAATGCACCTGCATACCCAGCAGCCCCTGGAGGACGTGATAGATTGGACCACACTCCAGCAGCTGGGCTGAAGGTTTATGCAGGAAGTAGCAAACAAATTTAATTGTTTTTTCTCTCCGCACCCAAAAAGGCTTATGATTAATTATTCAGCGAGTCCTTTTGCCGTCCCTGCGGTGAGAGCAACATCTGTCATTTATTTAAAACACACCACCAACTCACAGGGAATCAAGTCACAAACACATTATGGCTTCATGTTTCCATTTCGAAAGTCTTAGCACACCTGCTGTTTACAAAACAGAGGATGAAAAAGGTTGTAATCTTCTCCTGCTGGATGATCGACAAATGAACGGTCCAAAATGAGCTCTTTGTGTTTTGTCTAAACCTGAAGAACAAGCATCAGATGTCTGATGAGGACATGAGGCCATCTTATTTTCCATATCATTCCTACCAATAGGTGCACAAACTTTTTTACTTATATTCCTTTGGTGAATCTTTCCAATACATCTAAGGTCCCTTACATGTGGATGTATTACATTTATAATGCTTTTGATGGGAGTCCAAAGCTTGAGGACTTTCTGTCAAAATATCTGCGACTTTTATCATAGAGTTTTCACTTGAAAGGTAGATGAAGGAATGAGTTGAAATGTGCACACTAGACCGTGTAAGGACAGAGTCACATATCAAGCGGCTATCTTCCAAACTTCACAAGTCTTTTTTAGTGCAAAACTTCCTCTTTGAGTCTCCCTAGACCGTGGTTCTTACTAAGCTTTGGCGTAGGGATTGTAACTGTGGAAGATTCCCACTTCATTTGACTAATTAAAGGAATGCATTTTTGTATGAAGACTGTGGATCTCTTACATTACAAATGTGTTGGGAAAGGATCACTTCATAGCTTCATAGATGAAGTTATAGCGGCAACTCTATCAATGTACATATTGGCATGCAAGTGTTGTGTTAAATGAATAGTTTGACATGAGAAATGTGCTTATTTGCTTTTTTACCGAGAGTTAAATGAGACGTTTGATACCATCCTCATGTCTGCATGAAAAGTATAAAGCTTAAGCAAACAATTGGCAGTTCATCTAGCTCTGTGCAAAGGTAACAGCATCTTCAAAACTCACTCGTTTGTTTAATTTGTATAAAATAAAATAGTGTAAAAACGTCAAGTTGTGGTTTTACGGGGGTCATTTGCTGGAACTATTTCTTTGAACAGAGCCAGTCTAGCGGTTTCCCCGTGCTTCCAGTCTTTATGCGAAGCTAAGCTAACCATCTCCTGGCTCTAGTTTCATATTTATAGGTGCTAAATGCAAGATTGGGAGCATTTCTGTTGCCTCTGCACGGCTCTCAACATGGCGACAGCTGACCTGGCGGCTCGTAGCTAACGGTGCTAACAAAGTTAACAGTGAAAACAACGGCGAAAGTGCTGACAGAGCTAACAGTGTTGAACATGAACATGTACTAAAAGGCACATGCGGCCGGCCCGGCGATGTCAACAAAGCAAGGAAAAGCTCGGATTACAACACACAGAGAGGAAGAGCGACTTCATTCTCTGCTCAGGTAGACATTACTCCTCTATATCTTTACATAGTTAATAGTTGCTTGCTGCTATATTAATGCTCTGGATATTATATAGAGCACCTTTAACAGATGTGAGTGGTATCGATCCTCTCATTTACCACAAAACCACAAAAAACATGAATCTATCCTTTAGCACCGCTGGGTTTTAATTTACTAGACGTGAGCCAATCATCTTTTGGTAAAATTTAAAATCACTGCTAGAAATAGAAACATAAAAAAATACAAAGAAAATCACTTATTTTTACAACTACATTTATTAAAAAAACAAAACCAAAAATAGAACAAAACCCAAAAAAAAGCAACCAGTGTCCCACCAGGGATGAGACAGTTTACGGAGAGAGACATTTTTAAAAGCATACAAACCAGCAAACTGTAATCTAGCAGCATCCAAATGTTGGAATCTCCAAAATCATCATTTATATATTTAAATATATAGGTTTTTTTTTGCCCTGGCAAGCTACACACTTTACAACATACACAGAGCTTTATCTCTCCTTAGTGCAGAAAAAAAAAAACCTTAATAAAATAAACAACTTTAGGTTAAATAAGCTTAAATAATAGTGTTAAATACAAGACACTTCTGTGGCAGATATGTACAGAAATAAACACATTTGGCATTGTAAGTGTGGTTCACTGGCGCTTGCTCTAATGCTCTAGAAACCACTGCATAAGAACACATTTTGCTGTGATAAACTACACACTCTCTCACATACACGCACACGCATTCATACATTTATATCAGTGAGCCACAGACAAGGCATGTGTTTATAAAAGAGAATTAAAAGCAAAGAGAAACAATCCATTTACAACCGAGAGTTTTAGGCACAGTCTCTTCCTGTTTTATAAATACATGTCAAGTACAACTGCTTCTCGACAGGAACTCTTCACGTTTGTGCTAACTTCTTTTTTCTTTTTTTTATTTTAAAACACAGTTTCGTAACTACCACTTCATTATTGCTAGGACATTGTGACAGTGAATGGAAACTACTGACGAACATGTGTGTAGGGAAAGCACCTTTAAAAACATCAAAATTACTGCCATGTGACCCTACATTACAACACTGAGGGAAAGAAAAAGTGGAATTCAATGAAAGAAAAAAATGGCCCAAAAACATAGAAACTTTTGGGACTTTGGGAACCATTCCAGAAAATGAGGGTCTCAGTTGAGCTACATTCATTTTTCCCTCCCCGCTGTGTGTTTCAAGACCGCCACATGTGGATTCCTCTTGGTGCAAGCAGACAGTAAGTACCACTTCATTATGTCCAGTACATTCCTCCCCTCCTCGCCTCGCCCTCTCTACTCTCCTGCGTCCGTGAAGGCCGGCACAGAAACAGCTGTGTGACAGTGTGCGCAGTACGATACAGTACAGCTGAGTATACAGTACAGTGGACTGACGTGACAGACGTAGGTAGATTATATGTTGACTACAGCAAATGAGCTTTACATTCCACTACTGTAAGATGATCCCGGGGACTCGGGCGGGTTGCCTTTCTCAATTCCTCTCCAGCGCTGGAGATGAGGAGCTTTCCCAAGAGTCTCTTTTGCCAGGATAAAGAATCCGCTAACGTCAGAAACAGCCCCGCACTTCAGACAGGAGGAGGATCCCAAAACTAAGGTCCAGATCAGGGTTTCAGGTCTCTCCACGCAGGGCTGCACTACAGTCTCCTAAGCAGGGGCTTTTTAAAGATTACTCTGGGGCCGGTAATGGTTTGTTTTAGAGTTTGTGGGAGTCTTAAGTAGGAGTTTCCCAGGAGGAGTGAAGGCCATCTCCCTCTCTCTTTCTGCAGGTCACTCTCAGGGTTTCTTGTCAATGGTGTGAAAGAACCACTCTGTGAACTTCCTGAGCTGAGCCGCCGCCGTCTGGCTCTCCTCCTGCAGTCGCATGTTGTCCTGTCTCAGGTGTTGCACCTCCTCCTGCAACATCGCCTTATCCTCTTTCTCCTGAACACACAATCAAACACCGGGACATGAGGCAAAAATAAATGCATACAAAAGGAGGTTGATAAAAGCCCCGCTATTACAAGAACATCCGTCTGTCGTCAGCGCCGTGTTAATGGGAGGCATTAACATGGCAAAGGAGCCTTTTCTCTGCTCCGATAAAAAGTGCACTTCCTCTCTCCATTTTAAGCACATTAGTTGAGGTGGGGAAACGTTGGGCTGGGACACAATGCGGGAAGGAAGCAGGATATTGAATTAAGTGGACGAGTTTGTATTACACAGACCGCAGGGCACCCATTACTCAGTGTCTATTCTCCTGATCGGTGTGACACAGACATGCACTGTTTGCTGACGTGGAAAAAGAGAGCAAGAAAAGGTGTCGACAACAGAATCAAGAAATTATTTTGAAATATGTGACTCACCTTTCTGAGGTCGTGCTGCAGCTGCCTGAGGATCACCTCCAACTGGTTGACTTTGCCAGTTAGTGTGGAGGGAGGGCCGCTGTTGGGGAACGCGAGAGAGGATGTTGTTAAAACTCAAGAATGACTCATTTATCACATAAATAAAACACAATGACCGCTTCTACAGCGATACAGAAGCTGATAATGGTCCGTTAGCTAAACCCCGCACACTTTAGTTTCTGTTGCTACGCCTGTCAAGCTTTGGTTGTGTCGAGAAGGTAACCCACAAATTGGGAAAACTTGCAAAAACTCTCACGAGACTCGCTGCCTGACGACCTATCCTAACCTTAACTACAAGGTCAATGCCTAAACTCAACCATTCAAGGTCAATACTTAACCTTAACCATCTCGCAAGAGTTTTGTAAATTGCGGGTCACCTTCTAAACATGACCTCAAGCTTTCTGTCTTCCCATGTCTAACGCTAAAACACCCGGAGTCTGCTGAAAACTCTGTTGCCAATTTGTTGATTTGTTTTTAATAGGGGTGTCAATCGTTATTTAACCTCCTTCCTGACAAGTTAGTATGACATGGTTGGTACCAATGGATTCCTTGGGTTTTCTGGTTACATATGATACCCCGCTACAGAAATTCCCGCTACAACCTCCGAAAGATCGAATAGCGGTCGACGGCGGCTCGTCGGATTTGTAATAGGTTAATTAAAAATCGCAAGTTGCTTTAATGCATTAAAGAAATCAGTGCCGTCAAAACAAATTTGCGTTAACGTGTTATTATCACGTTGACTTTGACAGTTTTATAGGTTTGTCAGTTTTTAAATGACAAACCTGTAAAAACGTCTTAAGTAAGCACACAATAGAAACATACTTGATATTATTCTAACCGACTGAGGCTAAAGAGCAGCATTGTTCATGTATTTCAATGAAGAGCTATTTAGCCATAGTATTGTTGTACAGTATGATAAAATAAAAATGTAATTAAAATGTTACTTGTTCTAACATCATCCTTGAATGGTTTAGATGTTTACTATTCAGAACGTATTTGGACGAGCAACACTGCAGTTAGACTTATGCTTTCATGTGTTTTCAAACAGGTTGTTTCACTGTCACCAGAGAAAAGGATTTGAGGAAGAGGAATAAGCAATGAGTTTGGCAAACGTAACTATCTAATGCAGATCTGGGTGAACATTACTTGTGATGACATGCCCCTTGCCTTTGCAAATAACACTCTCTTACTGTTGTAGTCAGTAAGGTAGCCGGGCATGCAGCTTACATTAGAGCAGTGGTTAATCCAGTCCGCACACTTTCACTCTTTTTTTTGGTTCTGTAAAGTTTATAAAAAAGACACCACCCTCCAATATCTTGAGATACTGAGTATTGCTGTTATTAGAGGTACATGCACACCACTTCATCATGTGGAGAAGCACGACAGGCCTGCCGTTCCTAGTTATGGTTGCTAAGCTCTGACTGGACAATCACTGTTCGGGGGCGGATTTTAGCGAACAGTCCATTATTCACTTGCGACCGGAGCGTTGGTGCTTGTGTGTTTGTGGGTAAAGCCTACTCTGCTTCCAGTGCTGCTCCCTCCGCCTCCGCCACCCGTCTGGTCAGCTCTCTGGAGATCTGCAGAGCCTCCGCCCGCTGCATATCCGTCATGGTGCAGAAAGACGCCACGCGCTGGTCTGGGGACAGAACAGGTGACGTAACAGGTCATAATCTGTCCTTAACAGCAAAACAGGAAATGTGTTCAGCAACGCATTTCATTGTGTCAACAAACATGCAACTAAAATAGAGCAGAACAACACACTCGCATGCACACATTCCTGACAGGATGGATTCATTCATGCTTTGTATGAATGAGTGGTTCTGATATAAGCGCTGCTGCAACAGTCCTTCCATACGGAGAGATCCACAACCAGACAATAAGGAACAAGGTGGGAAACAGAGCATTTCTAGACTATCACAGATAGAGGAAGTCCCTTGGGTGTTGCTCCTGTGCCCTCGCCCCTCTGAGCTTCCTCCGACAGCTGTTTGGCTCATAATGGGCTGGATCCCAGAGAGCTGTAAGGCACCACCAGTCATGCTTGTTTTACCATATCAGGCCCTTAAGCTTGCTCAAAGCCCCATGGAAAACCCAAACTTGGCATGTTATGCTCGGGGACTGCTCAGTTTTGAGGCGTAATGCTCTTTTCTTCAGACACCGCTCTCTCTCTCTCAAGCCCTTGGTCTGAGACTAAAGATAGGAGGATCAGCATATTCATAGAAAAGATTAAGGAAACCCTTCCATTAATTTAGCCCCCAAATGAAAGCTAATCCACTCCAAGACAAAAGCTGATCGAGCCTGGAGTCGGTTGTTCAGACGAGGTAGGAAAGGGAGACCGAGCTTTAATTTACATATGAATGAACATTTTTCCTCGTATGCGATGGCTGCATCAGAAAGATTAAAGACTTCTCGGAGAGCAGCGACGGGCTGCAGAAAAGCAGCTTGTCATTTTTTGCGTGACCTGGTGTCCAGATTTACTGGACAAACGGCTGAAAAATCAAACGAAAACAGATTACCGAAGAGAAAACACAACAATCTGTGTGAGTGAACATGCTGTGCTGTACTTACTTGTGAGGGAATATTAAGAACATATTGACAAAAGGAGCTTTCAGTGATTGCACCAAAAGCCTTTTGTTGCTCAAATTTAGCCCATTTTTTAAAAATGCCTTCTGCTTTCAAATGTCAGGAGGGAGTGGTGTTTTTGTGGATGCTGCAAACTGAATCTGAGCAGTCTCTCAGGATCCACATGACCAAGGTTATGAGTGCTATAAATGCTTTACCTCTCTCTGCCCTGCCTCTAAACAGAGCTGGTTAAACATACATGGCAGCCTGGAGCAGCTTTCTGCTCGGCAACAAGGCTCCAGTTTACACAGCGCTTTTCTGGGCCAGCACGGCTGCCGTGACAACTGCCTTCTAGCTGCCAGTCAGACTCTGCATCATCTCCACTGACTCCACTCTAGTTAAATAATATGCTGCGGGCTGTGCAGCAGGAAACGTATCAGAGAAGAAACGCCACAGAGGATTCATTAATTATGACAAATGAATGGTCACATGCTACGCTGCCCGTCCGCCGGTCCCGGGGTCAGATGGAGTTCAAGTGGAAAAAAAATACTCATGGCATGCAAGCGTTTCCGTGATATATGGGAAACACACTGAGAGGCATGAGAGTGGTCGCAAAAAAGTGATGATGCTGATCATGAAGTGGCTGAGGCGTGCCAGTGCTTACTAACTGAAAATAGAGTGAAAAGAGATTTTAGTTTTGACAGCAACATATCACTCAAGTTGTCTAGAAAGACAACATACTGTAAACCCTAAATCACTTCTTCCAGAGTCCACAAAAACCACAAATACTCTAAAGCAGCCATTCAGACAGCTTAGAAGAAACCACCTTTCTATTTCTAAGGCGATAATCTGCTGCTGTGGGCCAGACGAGACGTCTGTCATCATTTCGTAGAAGAAAAAAAATCCAACATCTTCCAGAACCATATTCAGATTTAACGGACAAAAGGCCAAGAGAGGATCTGAAATTACCTCAAACTATCAACCCCAAGAGCTTAATAGTAAAAGGCATCGCTGTAAGAACTCTCCCTGAGTGGCCACTTGCTGGCTTTATGGTGTGAAAATTGGCTCCGTGTCTGTGCTGACAAATGACGGCTCATTTTTCCAAGCTACAGTGCTCGATGGGAATCACAACGGGGCTCAGAGCAGAGGTGCAAAAAGCAAAAAAAAAGGATTCCCACAAGTCACCTCCTACAGCACCTTATAGGAGACACAAACACAAAGCGCACACAAACCTGCACATGCAAGCGAGCTAGCACTTGCAGACACACAAACACACACACACACACACACACATACGCACACGCTAAGCAGCCAAGAGGAGGGGGGGGGAGGTTACACAAGGTGCCAGCAGCTTCAGCCAGGCTGGTTACCTTCAAAGGCTCGTGCTGCGTCAACCAGGTGAGACCAGTCCAGGCCCGAGGCAGTGTCTGGGAGGGGCATGAGGCCCGGGTCGCTGAACTTGGACCTGTCCGCCAAGGAGCCGTCAGAGAACCAAAACTCATCTGCAGAGACAGGCAGGCACTCCGATCAGTGTCTAGGCCTGGCCTGAGTTTAGGGCTACTCTTTGGCCCTGTTCAGACCCGGTATTAACATGCGTCCTGGGTGATCCGATCACAAGTCGACAACTCTAACTACAGGTGTGAACGCACTCAAGAGAACGCATTGAGATCCGATCGCTCAGACCACATTCAGAGGTGGTCTGGGCCACATGTGGCCACATTCTTTTTGCAGTGTGTACGCGAATGTGTCCTGGCCCACATTAAGGACCGCCTACTCAACTAATGTCGCGCTGGGATCCGCTGGTCTCTGCACTCCTCATGTGAATAGACAGGCAGACGCGAGCGCTGGTCTGCCTCGCAGCATGGAAACGACTTTTGTGCTCTACTGTATTCTGTTGGTATAACTGTATTTGATTAAAATATATCTAGGCTACATATCTACAGACTATACGAATAGGCATTATCATCATACTGTCGTTGTTTTTGTTCCGGTGCTCTGTCCCTCGGCTCTGAAGCTCTGTATCCAAGCGGGGACGGTCAAGACAATAACCTTATATTTTGACGTTAATAAAATGTACCCAAATTCCCAAATATGTAGGATATTACTACTGACATTCCTGTAATATTACGTCAGAACGTCTGCTGTATTAGCCGTGTGTTTACTACGTGTTTATTTGCATATAGAGCGGGGAAGTGAGATCCGATCATAATTGGTCACTCAAGACGCACATGGAGACGCTTTCTAATGCCAGGTGTGAACAGAGGTACTTAAAGCTGTCCACTTGTGATCTGATCACTCAGTACGCATGTTAATACCAGGTCTGAACAGGGCCTCTGAGTCGAGAGGGGTTGGGAGAGGAATGGAGGGGCGTAGAGGGGGGGAGGCAGGGGGTTTATTCAAACTGGTCGTTGCTGCTTAAAGGGATGATATTTACCTGACTCCAGACCTGCACATCAAAACACCTAGCTTGAGTCTATGCTAAGTAAAGTAGCTCCTATCCAATCATACCTTCACCTGAGTCCAATTCTAATCCGGATGTGCCGAAATAACAAATCTTCCTGAAACGTTGCAAACAATTTAACTTTGAAAAGAAAAGTTCTGTATTTCTGTGACAGCACCATGGGCTCACATTAAACCACCTTCTCCGCATAAGGCACTGTCTGAGGGGCGATAAATGACTTGTCTAAGTGAATGTCTTCATGTTTCAATCAATATCTCCTTTGCTCCGCGCCCCTCCACCCCCCCGCTCCCTCCCTCCCTCCCTGTCAGCCTTGAAAGACGAGGAATGCAATAAACAAGCTCCCATTCTGCAGAGAGGCATTTAGAAAAGCACGAGTGGAGAAGCAGAGAAGAGACAGAGAGTGAGAGAGAGAGCTTGAGGTGATGCTGACACTCTCCTTTCAATTTACCCAGCGTCTTGGAGCTTGAGTGATTCGCTGTTTACCAAATTGGGCTGTTTCAGTAAGCGAAAGAGAGAGCCTGTGTTCTCAACTACCCTTCAAAACAATCAGGAATCCATCAGGTTGACAGCCAGAAGAGGCCAAAGAGAGAAACATCTTTCCAAAAGCCATTTTCTATCCAACGACGGCAGCCGGAGACGGGTGAGGAACGGTATGGAAATGAGACAGGAGGGACAGAGAGGGGAGGCAGGCAGGGACTCATGAGTGAATGAAACATAACGCATGACACATTGTGACACTCCTGATGGAAAAATAGGCACATTCATGTCACAGAGCTTCAAGACCTGCAGTAGTGCAGGCAGGACACATCACCTCTCATCACTAATACATATTCAGCGTATGCTGGGAGAACAGTAGAGAGGGGAATACTAGCCAACAGTGACAGGTGTCTGCTTAATGCAGACGGAGCGGCAGGCCCCGTGCAAGTTGCACGCCGCCTCGCCCAGTTCCAATTAGTTGGCTATATCGAGGAGTGTTGCTGGAGTGTGTACCAGTTGTGCTGATGATATTGGTCGGACACAAGTGGCTCTTCAAACAAGTATCTATATCCTGGCTTTTATCTGGTGCCAGAGAAGAGCAATGATAATCCAAGAGCGACATGCAATCTGTCTCTAAGAGGTATTTTAGTTTATTTTCTCTAAAGCAGCATCTCTACTGTGTCCTTGTGGAAACCAAATGTACACATTTCTTTTTCAGTTTCTCTGTCTGTACTCACTCCTTAGGTTGGACGCTCCCTGATTGTGGACCATGCGAGGAGGCAGCGTGCTGTGGTAAGGAGGGGTGGTGCTGAATAGGATGTCGTTGGGCATGGCTTGGTCCAGCATGGAGCTGTGCGAGCTGGCGTAGGACGAACCCTTGCGGTTACTGCACACACTCTCGTCTGATAGCGTCCGGTATAGGGAGCGTCTCGGCGACAGACTGCCCACTGCCGACACCTGAGAGAAGAGAGGACAATTTGTCAACAACAATGCAAATGATGGAGCTGAGTGACCTCCAGCGTCTGCATATTCCCCGTGCTTTGCCTTTCCTCGACACAGCAGGTTTACATGAGCGGGCAGCTGTGTGAGTAAGGAGGGAACATCAGGGAGCAGTGTCAGGAATCAATTACAGTCTTTGCTCTCAGGAAAATGCAGATGGATCGAGCACAGCTGGAGAGCGTCTGGCAGAGTGGGAAAAACAGGGGACAGGGCTTGTGGAGGTGGTGACAGAGGTCAGAGCGCTGAGGCAGCCAAAAGTCACTGAGCTTAATGTGAGAAACTACAGAAGGCAGAGAAGACTGAATGCCACAATACGAGATGGAAAAGATAAATATGAGCTGATAGGAAAGCCAGAGATAAAGTCATGCCAGCACAAAGGATACCAGAGTCAGTGCTTGATACTTCCGCTGATATATGTTGTTTTGCATGAGTCCTCATTTCCCAGAATATCTACGACGGGGGTGCTTAGCATGAACCATTGAGTCATGACCAATGGCCTCATTTATGGGAAATACGCCAGGTTGAAAAGTACCGCAATTTTCCTGAAACTAAACTCCAGCATGTGCTATTATCAAGGGATTGTCGCTACAGATAAATAAAGCACAGTGGAACTCATGTAGAAGTCAATTTAATGCAGTATTAAAGGATAACTTTGGTATTTCTCAACCTTGAGCCCATTTCCCCATGTTTTTGTGTCTAAGTGTCTAATGGGGACAACACTTGAAATTGGTCCAGTATTGGGGGAGAACGCTGTAGCCGCCAGCTGGTAAATTAGCAGTAATGTGATCATTTGGGGCAACCTGGCACCGTTTACGTCCACTAAAAGGGCTTGTTTTTGCCACTGACAAGGCTCTGATTGTTATTATAAGTGTCTGACAACATTATGGAAAGAACCCTAAAGAGAAATAAAACCTTTTTCTTACCTTGTGCTATCTGTGTGTTATTGTGTCATGTGCCGGAAGACAACGGTGGAAACGTGAGTAAGAGCGGAGAGAGGAGTGCCACGGGACCCCGGTGTTGTCAGAGTTTGTTGTGTTGGACAACAGAAAGCTTAGCTTAGCGTCATCTAAAAGATTTTAAATGTCATGGCTGAATATTTAGATGATCTCGACAATGTGGATTTGACGCAAGATTACAGAACGAGGCTTCCCCGAGCGAGACACACAATAACAAACAGACCGGATCAAGCGAAAGGTAAGAAAAAATGTTTCACGGTGCCAGGTTGCCCCAAATGATTACATGACAGCCCGTTTAGCGGCTGGCAGCTGCAGCGCTCTGCCTCAATACTGGATCAATTTCAAAAAGTGTTGTCCCCATTAGTCACTTAGAAACAAAAACATGGGAAAATAGGGTTGAAAAATACTCAAGTTAACCTTTAACAACTCATCATATTTGTGAATAAACTCAGAACACATTTTCTTTTGTTTGCTTGTTTACAAACCAGACAAAGAGCCAAAGAACACAGTTCAGTGGCTATAATGTACTTATATAAAGTATGTTTTGCGGCTTTGTGTGTACTCTCCAGACGTATAAAGGCCAATGCAGAGGTCAAAAGGCAACAAAAGGTCAGGATGAACAATCACAAAAGCTGTGAGTGTTTGGAAAGCAGCATCGTCCTGAGGCAAAGTCATGTGCACACAGAAGAAATACACAGAATACCACTGCAGATAATCGAGTTTCATGACTGTGGCCAACATTTTGACAGAGGATCTCCTGTTTAAACACACAAAACCACAAAGGCCAATCCAATCCATCACTGTCCCTTTTAGCTTACATAAATACTGCAGGAGTGACATCAAAAGTAACCACAAATGATATGTGGGGCAGTCGGCCAGATGGGTGAATGTCTGCCTTCGGCTGCAGCTGTAACCAACTCTAGACGCGTATCCCCGCAAGCCAACACCCAGCCATCTCCATTTCAAAGACTGATCCCCCACAAATCCCACCGTGACAATTTAACAAACATCTAGTACGTCTTTAGAGCGGAGATATACGCTGGAATTCAAAGCAGTGTACATACATACTGCCTCCAAAGAACATCTCAGAGGCTTTAACTTAACAAGGTTGTCTCTTATTGCGAGTTTTTCCCACCCAACTTTACAAGATTAGACCCCATAAGGTTCTCGCTCATCAAAACAACTTTAAACAGGATTTGCTGCTCTCTCCTATAAAGCAAAAATAGCTCAGATTTAGAGCTCCAATAAATGGAGTCACGGCAAATGAAACCATTTGCAATAGGGCTTAATGTTTTTTCAGAAGCCGTCTATTTATTACATCCGCAGCATCAAACCAGACTCTCTGAACACATCTTGGCACCGGTTAACTGAACCTGCTGTGCTCATCATGCAGAAAATATTGTATTAATCAAACCTGCAAGATTATCGACTATTTCAGAGTCTAAATCTCAGCTGGCAACGGTCCACACCCTGATTTGGGCTGAATTCTTTTGCACAACAGCAATGCTCTTATCAGTTGAAGCAGAAGTGACACATCCACATAGATTTTCTTTCCTGATTTCCCTGACTTCTTTTCCTCGCCGCTCACACAGAACAAAGACAACAACCAGCGCCGAAACCCTTTGACGTGCCACTTGGGAGGATGTGTCGGACAACCACCTATTCAGATGCTTTTTGCTTTCCCACAGGAGGTTCTAAAGAGGACCGTTGTGGGAGAGTAAGCTGTGAACGGCCTTTCCTTTACGTCAGCCACACAATAGCGTGCCTGTCTGTGGAAGGGCGTCTCAGCGGACACCGCGGCTGGCAAGGAAAATCTCTCTGCACCTGCTCACAACACAAACACTGGCATCGGGTGACTACTGGAAGTGACACACGAATTAACCTTTAGGTGATTGAACAAGTCAGGCTGTAATTTAAAATAAATCCAACACTGTCATTACTGTATTTTGAATCCTTTCCGTGCCAGCTGATGATTGAAAACATGCAGTCCCCAGAGGAGAACGGTATGTGTTTATTGGGATCAGATGTGTATATGGTCGGAGTTTCTGGCTCTCTATGCATCTGTCTCCCACACTGCTTTTCCACACATTGTATTATCACACTGAATCAGACTGGAGATTACAACAAAGACTATGCTGCTCTTTGAATCCACCAAACAGCACTGTGTGCACCTTTGTACTGGTTACTGTGTTTTCTTTCTCTGCGGGAAACAAAATAGAATCAAATAAAGGGAAATCGCCTGATGCACCTGCTTTCATTTTAGCCTGGTTCTCTTGTAGGCATCCCGTTTTATATACTGTAACACACTGAGCTGCTTCGTGTGAGGGACAAGGCCTTCCTGTGCCAGAGGACAAGCCCGTCGTCTGTAGGGATGAAATGCATTTCTATTAGAATTGAGCAGCATCCAAAAATAACCCATTTGTATGTCTCCAGGGTCGCTTCCTGGTAGATAATGGATGGGGGATGGTGGACTGGAGATGCAATTAATAGAGTCTGCAGGAGCCAGGAACATCAAACATCGATGCACTCTCTGCAACTCCCTGCCTTTAATCCATGACATCCCGACTGAGCAAACCCAGGCCCCGGTATAAATTGAATTATCCAAACACTCTGTGCCAGTCAATGGGGACTGAAAGGGTCTTTTGTCGGGAGAGACGAGCCCCATCAGCTGTGGTGCTCAGCGGTGGGACCAGCTGATGGGCAGCAGATGTTTGTCCTGCTTTTACTTGGTTCCCAGCAAGAGGTTATCTGCTCTGGTTGTGGCCTTGTTAGTCATAAAATAGCCTCAAGGTTTGCAGTTGATCCTAACAATGTCATCATGCTATCAATCATAACTTCACAGTTTCAACAGGTTTTATCAGTCATCATCACAATCATCGTTTAATATAGAGGTTAGTTCAGCCACAATGACCTCACCTTCCGACTCCTGTCTTCACCCGGAGGGCTGTCGGGCAGCATCATTTTAAGGTATTCTTCTTTCGAAAGCCTCTGCAGTGATTTTCCGTCCCGCTCGGCAGCCTGGAGCCGGCAGGCGGCCTCCTGTGCGTACAGCTGCCTGTAGACCCAAACAGAGGGGCACAGAAGAGCAGAGCTCATCAGAAGTGTTATGAGAGTCACATCCTGCAAAGGGAGGCCGCGGGCCATCGCAGCTTGGGTCCAGCTATTTAGGAAATAATGTCAGTATCACACAAAGGGTTCATCTGTCTTAGCATGCCAACGTCAGGTGCCTCCATGCTAGTCAGGTGAGCGTGGGGTAACGGGGTTGGAGAGGGAAGGCAGGAGGGGAATTTATTACCAAACCCACCCTTTCCCATCTCACTCTGCCAAACCAATGATTAAAGACAGTGTGAAGAATGCAGCCAAGCACTGTGAGAGGAAGAAAGGAAGGGAAAAAAGAGAACAGAAATTACATCCAGAGACAAGTGCAAACCACGGACTCTAGAGGAGTGTTCAGACAACAACAGAGGACATGAGAGCTGTTAGACAGGATTGGAAAAGGACCCACAAGAGGTGACATGTTTTGTTTTGGTGGCGGTGTTTGTCATTTAAATGATTTTGAGGGTGTTTAGAGGAGGGGATACAATGTAGGGAGGATGTGGCTGACCTGGCCGGTGAAGTTGTGTGGCTGTGAGACCTCTGCTTTAAGTGAGCAGCCTGTGAGCATGAAGCACTGAATGCTGTTGGCAGGGTGCTAGAAAGCCGCGGGGGGATATGCTACACGGCGGCGATGGTTAACCAGACACTATTGCTGAGAGTTGCCCTGTTTTAAGCTATCGGCACCATGGCAACCGAGCCCTAAATACATAGACGGGTATTGCTGTGTGATTGCCAGATGCATTCTGACTGGTCCATGAGATCTCTGGTTCAAAAACAATTGCTCTATTCTGAAGGCTGCATCCAGGGAAAAAAATGCAATTAATTGAGCTGGTTTGGTGCTAAAACGGTCGGGAACAACCCCCTTCTTTCCCCCTCTGTGTACTGACTTGTCCAATTTGTTCTTACATGATCAATCCATAATTACAGGAAGATTGGAACAACGCTAAAGCCCCGACCTTTGTAATTAAAGGTTATTCTACTGTGCCAGAGCGTCTGTTAAATGCCTACAATGTGTAATAAATGTTTTCTTGCACAGCAGGTCTTGACTATGAATGTAAAAGAAAGAAGGTACGTTTTCATCCACCTGTTATAAATACACATTTTTAATGCCAGAAATTTGAAGAAAAAAAAAGACAAAATAAATTGATAAAATGTTTTTAGGCTTGGCTGAGGTGGTAAGTTGGCAAATCAAAAAGAGAAAATGCAGTAAAGGTTGATGGAAACAGATTTTTTTGATTGCACCTTGATGTCTGCTTCTTCTACTGTAGACAAGGCATTAATGTCATGGTGCCACTCGCTGTTACAGACCTCCAATCCACCAGAAAGGCCAAAACATAGAGAAGAAAAAGAGTGAGGGTGTCGGGGCGCATGCAAAAACAACATTCCTGGTTTGGGTGCAGACTGGGTTGCTTGTTTAGTAGGGTTGTGTATTTGCAAGAATCTGATGATTCGATACGTATGATGATACACGGGTAAGGATTCAATATACTGCGATACTGTAAGCAAGATATATTACGATTTTTTAAATTTAATTTCAGGAAAACTGTCATATATTAAGAACACACCAGAAATACACCGTTTTAGAATAGGCAAAAATAACCAAAACTGCCCTAAACGGTCAAGAGACCACTTTGAAAATAGCCATGCCAGTTTTTCCTTGCCAAAATTTAGTGTAACTTTGGGGCATTATTTAGCCTCCTTTGTGACAAACTAGTATAACATGTTAAGTACCAATGGATTCCTTAGGTTTTCTAGTTTCATATGATACCAGTATCATCACTCTGGCTTTAAAATCCTGCTGAGCCCGCTACAACTTCTGGAAGATCGAATAGTGTCCAGGCCCGAAGGCGATAGAGTGTTTTGGAGTATCGCAAAACATAATATCACCATACTCATGTGTATAGATAATTTCTTACACCCCTAGTTGCATGTCTCTCTATCACTAAAGCAGCTGATAAAAAAAGGACGAAGCATTGTGGACAGTTACACAGCAGTAGGATTCTGTATTGCAGAAATGTCACAGCCACGGATGCACAGCTGGTTGTCCTCCACCCTCAGCATGTGCCACATGGCAGGACTAGCACTTAAGACCTGCCATGAGTCACAAGTAGGGCGGTGGTCTGGGACAAAGGGTGGGGGGTGCTGGGGAGGTGTGTGTGGGGCGGGGAGCAGGCTGGGCCACGGGGGGTCCACTTTCACTAGCTGTGTACCTTGAACGCTCAGACAGCATTGAGAGAAGGAACGCTAACAAGCTCTCCGCTCCTCTGGAACAAGAAGCAGAAGCAAGAGAGAAACAGCCCGGGGTTAGGAGCACTGAAACACATCCTGCATTACATACAGTTTTAGAGCAAATGAGAAAACTTTTTATGAAGGGGGGGAAGAGAAACTTCATTATGTTAGAACAATATCTGTGAGTAATATTAGGCCATTCATCACGAGGCGCTGTTATGTAAGATGAAATAAAACTGTAGGAATATATAAACAAACAATGGGGAGGGTAACTGAATTACAGAGCTTTTTCATAAGTCGGCAGGAGATGACTTCACTGCATGCGATCAATCACACAGTCCTTAAGTGGCAAATTTCACAGGCTAAATGAAATTACTCGGGAGATAGAGCAGGGGGTTTCTTCCAGGGCAAATCTCACATTCTCTCCTCCAAAATATGCCCACAGCCGGCACGCAAACACCTTCAAACAAGCACACACACACACACACACACACCATCAAAGCTCTGTTTCAATTTCACCATCAATGGCTCTCTGTTCTCTACAGAAAACCATTTAATCATCAGACAGATACAGTCAGTCGTCACTGCTCGTATAAAGTCTGAGGGGAGTGTACGTTCTCAACCTGGCTGAGCGTACATTCCTCTTCCTCTGCGGTATTTCGAGAGGCTATTCTGTTGCGGGTGTGTCCTTGGGCTGCATGTGTGACAGCAGTGTGTTGCTGTTGTTGTTGTGTGTGTGTTGATCGTTGCTTGGCTCCCAGCAGAGATGCTGATCTAGTGGAAGCTCAGCCTGGCAGTCCACGGGGATGCGGCTTCACGGGAACAATCAATAACCGCAAGTGACATGTGCCAAGTGTATTATGTCCGCGGCTTCATTGAGCTTATTTATTTTGTGGCTGTCGGCTTCAATCAGGGCTGGTTTATGCACACTGGGTGGGCTGAGTGTAGGGGGGACACTTGTATTGGAATGAGTCTGGCTCTCGTGCAACAGTGAGTCTGGCAGTAAACAGCTCCACGGTGAGAGAAACAGTGCTGACGAGGCCAGTTAGCGTGATTAAAAAGTGTGTCATCTAGCTTTGCATGATACAGATAGTTGAACTTAATGTCAACTGGCACCAAACTGTAATAACTTTTTTGTTTTTGTGGTATAAGAGCATATTTGGTGATGTTCTCATACATGCTCTCTCTCTGTCACACACACTCACCCACACTCTGAAATGTTGGGAGGTCCCTCAGTGCTGTGGGCATCATCATCATCATCAGTCGTCTTCACGCCCACTGGGAGTGGCCGTGTCTGTCCACAGGCCTCTGAGCTGGGCTCCGGACCCGGCTCTGGCTCTGCTGGCCCTGAGCTGCTGGTCTGGGGGATGGTGTACACCTTGGAGGAGTCAGCGGACATACAGTATCGGGCACCGCGGGCCAGGGGACTGCCAGAGTGGTGTGAGCCACTGACCAAACAGCAAAACAAATAAAAGCATAATGTAACTCAAAAGTGACCAAAATGAATGAATTTAAAAAACATAAACAAACATCAACAATGAAAAGATGAGAAAGGCAACTAGCTCGGATGTTGAGAAATAATTGTATTTTCAACTTAAAATGATTATTAAATGCTGTTGGCTCCGACAGGATGACATCATCACTTCCACATGGAGTAGAGTCTAGCTAGTTCACCTCTGACCTACATTGGGAGATGACTCACATCCAGTCTATCATGTGCATATTCCCGCTGAACTTTGTCCTTTAAATATTTAGTTAAATATCAACTGACAAACCGGATTAAAGGGTCAGTGCATTTGAATCAGAAATAAGCGTATTTTCTCTCTAACTCCCAGTGGTATCTAGACAGTTATATTTGTGGGGGTTTTGAGATTTTCACCACGATGACTTCGGCTCATTTCTGATTCTCAAAGTACAAAATAAATCACTTTAAAAAAAATAAAGAACTTATGGTCAAATAAATACTTTATTTGTAGAGAAAAAAGGACGTTTATTAAAACAATTCTTAATATTTTTAGTGATATTTCAGCTAAAGTTACTAAAATGCTGTTTGTTTCTGGCTAATTTTTCATACAGTGCATCATAAAATCCATTTGATTTAAACATGGCTTTGCACCATTTCTTTGTTTATGATTATTGGGACTTATGCAGGAAGCGATATACAAACAAATTTCCTCTTATTTTTGTTTGTATCCACGATTTGTTCTTTGCTAGTACCCTTTGATTTCTGGGATTCACCAATGTTTTCGTATTTTTGCTTTTCTCTTTGGTAAGAGAACATTTGACCAAGATAAGAAAAAAACATCTTGTTTTCACAATCCGCAAATTGTTTGTCCAACACAAGGAAACGCAAATTTGAAATAAAAAAAAAAAGCATAAATATCATTTAATCAAATTTAGATTATTACATGATTTAGAGTAATTATAATGATTGGATTATTAAAAAAATACTATTGGTCCATTAATCCCAATTAAGACTATAAAAACCCCTTAAATGATTCTGAGTGCGTTCAGCTTCTGAATGGCTTACAGACGACGCTTTTTGATTTTCTTGTAAAACCAGTACTGATGCTCTGGAAAATCATGTTTACTTTGTTTAAGTTTATTTAACATTACCTCAATTTCAATACTACTGAAGTTCTTCTTTTTAGTCTTTTTTTGGTGGCATCTCTCCAATTCTTGGGCATGTGCCACCAGAGTATTTGCACACGGCACAACACCTGCCCTGTTTAGGGGTCGTTACCTATGCTAATAATAAGCATTGGCCACACGCCTCCAATTTATAACAAAGTGGTATTAATCATTCACCTGGATAAGAGCAGATTTGGAGGGTTAACAGCGTTTGTTGCGACTTCTTTTATTTTTTCTCTTAACAGAAAATATAGGAGAAATTTAGTGTTGCTGCATAACGCCCACTGTTTCAGCTTTGTGAAAATACTTAGAATAACTCCATCTCCTTATTCTACATCCTCATTCAAATGACGGTAGATTTATGCAGGATGAATGAATCAAAGAAGTGATGAGAAAATGAGCGCTTTATCTGTCTTGGCTTCTTTTAAAATTGCATTGCTTACATTGCATCCAGAACAACACATCTACTGTGGTTTCCTATTCATCCCATCATTAAAATGAGGGTTTGTGTTTCATGTCACCTGCCTGGTTAGGACTCATCTGTTATCTGCTCAGCTGGACTCTAGAGAAACAGCACAGGTCCATGAAGGTGTCAGGTGTTGGCCTTAATGTCTTGCTGTTTGTTGGAAAACTTTCAGCAAACACAAGACATTCTTCTAAAATACCCTGAGACACCAGAGCTGGCTTAAGCTGGAGGCACTCTGTTTCCATATTCATGACCATCTGGGCCACACCCTGCAAAACGTGCTCCTGCTGCTTCACTGTTTGCTCAGATGACACTCGGGTGTCAAAGACCATTACATAAAAGGTGGGAAGCATCGGAGTATTCAAGGTGATGGCATGGGCTCTTTACTCATCTCTGAATGATGTCCTGGAGTGGACAGCTCTGACGCCTCCCAAACAGGTCAATGATCTCAACAGACTGTGCTAATATAATCCAGTACGGCGTAAACAAATAGATAGCCATTCTATCTCATAGAGACAGACTGTGAGTGGCTGCAGGGCCAACCCTCTCTGACACCCCTCCTCTTTCCCCAGATGGGCCCCAGTCTGGTGAGGAGGACTTGGACGACGGTGTGATGAAACCCCCCGTGTTGCTCCGACCTGACAGCAGCCCCACCCACCAGCATCAGCAGCACAGCTGGATGAGTGAGGCGGCGGGTCAGGAGTGAGGGAGAAACGGTTGGGTGAAAAGGTCAGCAACCATCCTTTTGTTCATGTGTTTGTCTGTGTGTGTGCTTAATAGAACAGATAATGGTCTGAATAGATCTCCGGCGGTGGTGTATGTGTGAATGTACATCCACATGTTGGAACACAGTGCTCCAAGACATATAGCTAACATGAAAAGGGTGTGATTTTTCTCAGCGGGCAAATCAATGACCCAACACGCTAGCCTTACGCCACAATAGGATGAAGTTAATTGCACTTAGGGAAGAAAGAACATCACAGCCACCTATGGCATTAGCTGGAGTATACAGCGCGGTGACAAATAAAAAGAAAAAAACAACATAAAGTGTCCTAATAAAGTGTTGGGCCTTCAGTGCAGCTTCAACAAGTCATTCATCTCCGTATTGACCGACCCCAAACACACTTTCAGCTGCAAAACAGCAGATATATGCAGCTAAAACAACTGGAAACTGCACATCTAAACTGTCTTTTAGGGGAAAAAGTTAAAGTGGACGTATCATGCTCATTTTCAGGTTCATACTTGTATTTTGGGTTTCTACTAGAACATGTTTACATGATTTAATGTTCAAAAATACTTTATTATTCGCATACTGTCTGTCTGAATATACCTGTATTCATTCCTTTATCTGAAACGCTCCGTTTTAGTGCCTGTCTCTTTAAATCCCCCTCACGAAAAAGCTCTGATTGGTCAGCGTTTTCTGGTCTTCTGCCTCTGCACTGTCGCCGTCTTCGCCGCGTCACTGCAACCGGCGACTCACTGCGTGTGTCCCCTACACAGAGTTTAGCGGCACTTCTAACGCTGACTGTACAGATGAGACATCACAACTTTACGGAGGTCCTGTCAGCTCATTTAAAGGCACAGTTTCTGAATACGGGCTGTGTGCAATTCTCCGTGGATTGAGCGTTTTGATACTTTCGCAGCATTGAAATAGCACCTTGACCTGCTTTATAATCAACAAAGACATGGAAATCTCACTTTCTACAATATGGGACTTTTAAATAAAACAAACATCCTGTCTCTGCACTGTACCTTGAGTGTGATGAGATCTCGCTCAGGTCCCCGATGCTTCCTTCCGTCACATGACTAGACATAATGGCAGAAGCGTAGCCCTGCGGCATGTACAGTTTCCCATGATCCTCCTCTGACGCCCCGTCCTCATGGTGCTCCGACACCCAGGCGTGTCCCTGCTCCCCCACCCTGCCCTGCAGCAGCACCCGGGCCCCGGGGGCCACGCAGGGATTAGTGTCGATGCCGCTGTCTGTTGACGCCCCTTTGATGTAAGTGAGGCCCAGCATCTCCGGGTCCATCAGATCTCCGGAGCCAAAGTGCTTATCGTCGCTGTTGCTGGAGGCGTTGCTTGAGAGGGTGTTGCTGCTCGAGTGGCTTGAGGTTTTATCGCCCGACTGGTAGAAAAAGAGAGAGCAAGAGGGTTAGAGGAGATAGAAACACAGTAAATCAGACGAGGTCAAACAGCAGCTGCAAATAATTCTTACGGTCGCTTTAACATGCTTGGCGCGCCACAGGGGGATGGGTTTACCCATCAGGCTACATCACATGTTCTTGTGTCCCTGACTGAGGCGACTGCTTGTCTTCTTGAGGCCCATGATACTGTTGGGCTAGTTGACAGTCACATGAAGAAATACAGAATATGCTGAATGTCACATACTTTGTTTGTGACCTACTTGTGTGAAAAATCCACATGATCTGGCCCCTAAATCAGTTTAACTGACTGCAACTAACGATTATTTTTATTGTGGATTAATCTGTTGATTATTTTCTTGATTAATTGATTAACTGTTTGGTCTATTAAATCTCAGAAAATTGTGAAAAATGTCGATCAGTGTTTCCCAAAGCCCAAGATGACATTTAAGAAGCTTAAAAAATTACTCAAACCAATTAATCGACTATCAAAATAGTTTCCGATTCATTTAATAGTGGACAATTAATCGATTAATCGATAAATCTTGGCAGCTCTCAATATTTTCATAAACTATTCTTCTCCGTTCTGAACAGAAAGCCACAGCTGTTCATCATCAAGCTGAAAACAAATAAATAAATAAATAAATAAAGATATGCAAAGTCATGCCAACTTGACTTCAGTGTATTCACAATGTAGATCAGCAGCCTAATGGTTAAATGTATTGAGTCAAAAACAAGCCTCTGTTAACAGTAATGCTTAAATAGATAATATACTGTAGACTTCATGTCATGTTTTCTTCATTATGCTAAATCATGAAAGCAACTTGACTCACGTCACATCAAAAACAGCCACTCTGATTTGAATAAAAACAGGCTCTGTGCATTAGGATAAGAGAACGCCAAGGGAATGGTTTAAATTTTTCATCCACTGGCCTGGGTTAATGCAACAGTGGCTGAAAGCACTGAAAGATGCTGTTAGCTGTGTGCGTCAGCCTCCAGCATCAAAGGAGAAAGAAGAGATACAAGGAGAGACGGTGAATGGGCCAAAAAAAGAAGATAAACGAAAGGGGGAGATAGAGAAAGGAGAAAATGAGAGACTCGAGCACTTAATATATTCAACCTTCTAGGAAAATGTGTCCTAGAAAAGTGTGAGACAACCCGAAACGGTGATGAGATGAGACGCCCGTTTGCATGCTGATGAAAAGGAAAGTGATGAGTGCAAAGAGCGGCTAGAGGGGACGACATGAGGTTGAATACCCCAATTGAGCTGCTGGTTGCTGCAAAGCACATAAACAAGGGCAATCTGACCTCACTCTGATTTAAACACTGATGTGGGGTAAACCAGGTCTGACAGTGCAGAGTTGAGCATCTACTGCAAACACAGCACATGGACTGTATAGGCTGCATTAAAGGGATAGTTTGGGTGTTTTGAAGTGGGGTTGTATGAGGTACTTATCGATAGTCAGTGTATCACCTACGGTAGACGGCGGTTGGCATGCCCCTAGCTTTGAGAAGCAGACAGGAGTTACTCCACGGAACCAAAGCAATGTACTGCTGTAGACGGGGCTGGCAGCAAAATGTATTTCAGACACCTAAAAGAAAGACTCACCTAAAAATAATCAATATCAGTGTAAGTGTACGCTATATTTAGAATATTTTCACTGCTTTACGTTGCCTTCAGACAGCCCTTTCCAACAGGGAACTGAGCCGTTGTATCCATCTATGCTCTCGCTGAAGTCAGTAGACTCCATTGAAAAAAACTGTAATTTTAAGTAAATTTAAAGTTGCTGGTCTACCGCTGCCTCCATCGGTTAGTTTGTTTGTGCTCTTGTGTGACTTTGGTGAACTAACCACATGTTCTGCAAGGTAAAATTACTGTTCTTTTCAAAGGCGTCTGGTTGCTTTGAAGAGAGCATAGATACCGGCTCCAGTTCCTCATCGGAAACAGATTGCATAGCTGTCTCACGGAAACCAGCGAAAATATGTGTTTTTTTTAGGTGAGCCTTTATTTTAGTTGGCTAAAATACATTTTGCAGCTGGCCCCGTCCAAAGCAGTACATTGCTTTGGTTCCATGCGGTAACTCCTGTCTGTTTCTCCAAACTGGGGACGTGCCGACCTTCATCTACTGTAGGTAATACACTGACTACGGATAAGTACCTCATACAACCCCACTTCAAAACATCCGAACTATCCCTTTAAACGCTCTGAAGAAGGCTCTGTGCCGAAACGCATAAGTGTATGTCTATTGTGATGTGAGACAATTAAACAAGTGAAATGCTAGCATTTTGTCCTCCTTGATTTTATTCTGGGATGTGCTACCCTATCACATTTGTATGCCTTTAAACGCTTTCGAACATTGTGCCCTTCCAAACAATGAATTTTCTAAACACTTCCCTTAAATGTCATGTGGGCAGCTTTGGTCAAACTGAAATCAAAGTAGGCAGCTAGACATTTACCCTGGACAGCTTGTTGGGCGAGTCTTTCCCTCCTTCTCTTTGCTTGAGAGGATTCAGGATCTTGGTAGAGGGGATGTGCCATTTGGCCTCTGTGGGACGAGAAGAAAAAGCTGAGTGTGTAGGAGTACCAGGTGTGAATAGGCAGCATGAATCACTGCTGAAAGAACGTCCGACTCACCTGCAGACCTGGTCCTCTCCAGGGTGGGCTCCCGCTCCCTGTGGATCTCTCCGTCACCCCCTTGGATGTCACCTGCCCGCTCATGGAGGGTAGGGGAGGGGCACCTGGAGAAAGAAAGTGGCTGTAAATTATGTTCCGTCTATAGAGTGAACTCTGTATTCTAGTAAAAGAAAGGCTTCAATAGATTTACCACCGATGTACAGCAATTAGCTCAAGATCATTTAAGGTCGAATCACTTGAGCTTATAATAGAATAAAGAAGCTGCCAGACAACGCCGACAAGAGACCTCCTTTCATTCGACTTGGCATGCCAGGCACTCTCGCTCTTGACAAAAGGGAGAAAGAGCTGCAAATTTTTCAATGCGGGTCTTAATTAAACCTTAAAGAGCTAATAAAGGTTACAACAGAGGCCACAGTGTCTCGTGATCTTTCGCTGAGACTCTAACCGGAGATCAATCGGCTAGTCAACATGTCTGCTGCTCTGACAGGCCACAGTGATTCCTGAGAGTTCACTGCACTTTTGAGGCCTCTGACAGAAAGGCAGCAGCGTGCAGCTAAGCCTCTTGTCATGGTCTGTAACCACTTACAGACAGACGCTGGTCTCTGATGGATTCTGCTCATGTACAAGACTCTGACAGATGTTACGCATGTGCAGTCTGAAGCCCTGCATACAATTATATCATCGAAAGCAGGGAAATAGAGCTGAATATTGAAAAGAGATCTATATTGATATTTGCTGTTAAGGGGAGAGAACACATGAACTGGAAAACATTGATGACAGAAAGAAATTGTGGTTGTTGACAGAAGCTAAAAGGTCTCTGAAGCCTCTTTCTCCTGCTCTCTTTTTTCTTATAAAAGATGTCTTTTCAATTGCTTTCTCCAAAATTACAGTGTAGTTTGCTAAAGTGGCACTTCAGCTGCAGTAGGTTATACTGGAAGAATTCTTTATAATCACCTCCCATCACAACTTAAGTGCTCATCCTTTTCAAATATTCTGAACAGAGGGAGGAAGATTTTCTCAAAGTTACAATAATGAAAAATACTGTACAAGGCATGGATTTTGAATGGCTGTGAAACGGAACGGCTTAATTTAAACGTGGCCTTTTATGTTTAAGGTAGCATTTATGTTCTTCTGTATTTAAGGCTTTGGATTGACAGAATGGAAACTATAATACATCATGTTAAATGAAAATAAATATCATACATGAAACCAATCATCCTCCATCCTCTTCCCTAATTTTAAGCTCTGGATGTGGTATTAGACCATTGCAGGCATCATTTTATATTTTTTGTTAAATCACTTCCTGGGAAAAAAAAAAGAGTGACGACCGGCCAAGAGTGCGCTGATGATTTGGTCATTTCATGTGGAAAAATTGCTGTCATTTTGCAAAATTGCAAGTTCTCAGAAATAGTGCTGGGGCTGATTGTAGCTGTATTCATTACTGCAAAACCGCATATTCCTGGACTTTGAGGCCGTTTCAAAAGAAGTAACACTGCCATGGTCCCGTACCCATCGAATCCAGGCTGCTGGGACCAGGTGCTGCTGCCGCCGGGTCCTGGATCACTAGAGGAGGACTGGTTACTGGGGGAGCTGCGGTAGTGCTGGTCTCCCTTGTTACATGAGGTGACCTGGGGGTTCTCCATATCCTGCATCGTCCTGCAGAAACAGAGGGGGCAAAAGTGTAAAACACACTGCCATAGATGGTCAAAACCTGGGCTGTATATGACATTATTACACAGCTTTGTTGAATACTTGATTCTGATTGGTCAATCACGGCGTTCTGCGGTCCGTTATTTCTTTATAGCAGACCGTTGCTATGTATAGCAGACTGTTGCTATGGGCGCAGTTCTGATGTCGGACTCTGGAGGACCGTTTTTGTGAAAATCATTGATTTCTTAAGTAAGTAGCCGTGTAATAAGTGGGATAATATACAGCTGACCAACTTGTTGTAATACATTATCCCTTACTTATTATATATACTCAATTTTGGGCTGCAACTAATTGCTTAATCGTTTATAAAATGTCAGAAAATAGTGAAAAATGCCCAGGGTGACATCTTCAAATTGTTAGTTTTGTTGAACCAACAGTCCAAAACCAGAGAATATTCAATTTACAATAATATATAACAAAGAAAAGTAGTGAATTCTTTCGATATGATGGGAGTCTGCAAATTAGAGCTGCAACAATTAATCGATTAGTTGTCAACTATCAAATTAATCGCCAACTATTTTAATAATCAATTAATCCGTTTGAGTAATTTAAGAAAAGAAAAAGTAAAAATTCTGTGATTCCAGCTTCTTAATTGTGAATATTTTCTGGTTTCTTTACTCCTCTATGACGGTAAACTGAATATCTTTGAGTTGTGGACAAAACAAGACATTTGAGTAGCTTATGACAGAAGTAGCTTATGAATGTAAGAGGATTTCTATTTTGAAACAAACTTGACTGCTCTTGAACTACCTTTTCACACGTGACCTGTTAACTTCTTGGACTTTGGCTCAACCTGTACAAAGTGTATTTCACCGTGTTGCAATAAGCTCTGACCAGACTTAAGAGGAGGTTTCTTTGCTTACTTTCGCCTGGTCAGGAGAAACTTGCGGACTACGGTCTAGAGTGAAAAATAAACACTGGATTGGAGTTATGTCTGCTGCCTAGAGGCCTTCCTTTTAACCAACACTCCAAAGTAGGTTAAATGGCCGGACGGGAATAAGACTGCAATAACACAGGCAGGATGGCTTTCACATTAAGTCTCCAGCCAGGTCTAGCTGCATACTCTTTCATCTCTGTGTCTTTCTTCTTATGTATTTGTTTATATAATGAGTTTAGGATTGGGTCTGAATGAACCTGATGACGAAATGTGTGTTTTTTCTTCCTTTATCTTTAAATATTTACAAGCATAAAGGAATATTCAAAGATTAGAAATATAAAGGTCATAAAATTAATCCAGTAGAATCTCATAGTTCACAATACGAACGTTCATCTAGAAGGCGACAAATTCTTTCTCTTTCTGCTTTGTAATCAGGTTTCCTTTGTCTACACCTCCGTGGGAAAATCAGTAAACTGTCAGTAACTCAGTCGCAGCACACATCATCCAACGCTTTGGCCGGATCGACGCATTTCCTCCGCGGCTGAAGTGTTAGTCTCCTCAGCCGGGTCCAGGCACTTTAATGTGAAACAGCAGCAGCTGCTTTTTGTTCTCCGTCTCTTCCTCTCTTGACATAATGTAAAGTTCTGGGGGGAATATTGAAAAAAAAAAAAAAAGAAAAAGTCTCTCTGCGCTGCAATAATATTGGAGGCTACAGAGATTAGCGTCCGGTCCCAGTTGGCTGTGTAGTAGGTGTCATATTTTACAGTGCCAAGTCTGGATTCAGCTAAATGTGTGGATGGGATGATGCTTTATCTGAGCTATCGAGATTCATATCAGTCAGATCAGTGGTTCCCAGATAAACTCAAGTATCGTTTCATTGGCACCACCAGTCCTATTCCAGACATGTTTATTTGAATTTAAACTGGATGTTATTTAACACTAATATTCTATAAAAGTGGATATTGTTACGATAATGTTTTAATACAATTGAACCGTCAATTTTTAGATCAGTTTTCATTCACTCTACTACCACTTAGAGTGGCACAACTGGACATTTCAACAATGTATCCATTCGTTTTAACAAACTTTTCCACCTGTTTATCCATAATTCAACTATCAATGTAGGAAAAGTTAACAGTGTTTGGTTTGTCCCTTTTGGGCTACAGTAGAAACATGGCGGTGCAACATGGCGGACCTGCTCCTATTTAGGTATAAACGGCTCATTCTAAGCTAACGAAAACACAATTCTTGTTTTCAGGTTATCACACACTAAAGAAAACATACTTATTAATATTATATTCCATTTCTGCCAATAGATCCCCCTGAATGTTACACACTGTTCCTTTAAAATAATTACTCATATTGGCGTTTCTATTTTTTCAAATTAGTTGAGCTACACCACATCGTTCCACAAACCCTCTGCGGTACAAGTGTGCCTGGTTGGAAATACTGCTATAGACCACAGATCTAAATCCTAAAAACCAAAACATGATCAATTATTCTATATGTTGTTGTTTTGTAGAATATGCTACTGTATAATATCTCCCTCCTCCCTCCCTCCCTCTTCAGTCTCTGACTCCTTCATCCCCCTCCTCGACTCCCACTCCCTCTGGGGTGCTACATATCGTGGTCCAGGGAAGAGCACTCTCTTTGTTTCAGCAGTAATTGGATGAGATGAGCTGAGCTGTGTCAGTGTCCCCATCACCTCCTCCTCAGCAGGGTGCAGGAAGAGGGAGGGAGCGGGGAGTCGGAGGAGGAGGGAGGGAGAAAGGAGCGAGGGAGAACGGAGCACTCCCGCTGCCAGGGACTCTGATTAGGCAGAGAAGGCAGCCATTATCCCAGTATAGTCAGAACAGGCAACACCGGGGGGGGGGGGTCGGTGTGACACACTGGAAAGGTTATCATGACTGTAGGGGTTTCATTAGGATGAACAAATCACTGCTTTACATGGCTCAATGGAGATGTCCAAAAGAGACACCGTCTAGGACAGGAACAAAGTCTGAGTGTGGCCTTATCATCTAAAAGGGAGATGAAAGCAAAGCCGTGAATTCATCGGAATAAAATGCTCCATTTATCTGTATGCAAATAGCTGAACACAATAACAGCCCCTCAAAGTGTTACTGCGGCTCTTCACTAAATGAGAGAGGCTCAGAGTTCAAAGATTTAATCTCAAAGGATCGGATCTTTTGAGCGTCACCATGTTTGATCGCAAGCGTGAAAAACCTTGAGTAGAAAGCTTGACTTCCAAAAAATGTCTTAAAAGCATAATTTTGTTCATTTGTTCGGTTCAATTTTTGCATTCACTCACTTTATTTTGCAACACTGTAAGTAATGTCGCCGTGACTTGATTTTAATATATTTTTATTTTCTACTTTTTTAGTTACGTTCACTCTCACAACTCTCCCATTTTAATTGTGGTCTTATTGTACATACTATGTATATGCGGTAAAAGCTTCCTGCTGAATAAGATACGACTGATTAAAGTTGTTAGCTAATGGTCAAAACCTCTTTTTTGGAAATTACATTCATAGAAATTGATCATGTAGTGACCCATAAATATTGTGTTCTCTGACAGGTAGATTATGGAAATCTTGTTTAGGCTCTTTCATTGTGTGTGGATCAAAATGAAGCAGCAATCAAAACAAATTCATAGTCTTTTATAGTCTAGCGTTACCTGGACCCATCTGGCAGCTTCCTATCAAAGGAGGTGCTTCGTGGGATCGCCGCCTGGTGCTGCTGGAGGATCTGCTGGCACTGCAGGCGATCGGGGCCCTGCGTGGGCGAGCCCCGGGAGAGCGGCGGCCCAGCAGCCGTGGGCACCCGATGCCAGGTGGTGTTTCTCCTAAAGGGTGTCTTGTACTCGCAGGGTGTACCCTCGCTGTCGACCTTGTACTCCACCATGGGTATGCGGTAGAGCTCGGAGCAGCCCCTGAGTGGGAAGGAGGATGAGGAAAGAAACGAAGAAGGTCAGCAATGAGGCCGGGATGAAAAGGATAACGTAACATCTGAGTTGCACTGCAGGTTCCTTATAGTTCGTCACTACAAGTGACCTCTATCACACTACACATTTCATTTGTTTCCTTTAATAACGTAAAAATATTGATCATTGCTGCTTTAATCTGATGCCTGAGAAGTTCCAGTAATACTTATAGATGGAGAATACAGTAGATTAATCATGGAACAAACTATTTCAAAGTAATAAATCACATCATTATACTTTACTACAAACATTTTTATCTGTGTCCTTAAGACTTTGGACGTGTACTATTTATTCACACTCTAGAGCCACATAAGCTTGTTGTCTGTTTATACTTTTGTTTATTCATTATTTTTGTCCTTAATTTATTTATTTGCTTCACATGAATCTCTTTCTTGCCTTTATTTGTGTGAGTATTATAGTTATTTGTCTTTTTACACTGTTATTTTCAGTTATTGACCTTATCTTGTGCTTTATCTTTTCTTGTTTATTAGCTAGTATGTGTGTGAGTCAGTTTCACTACATGTTTACATACATTTTGATATGTCTTATATGTCTTATTAGTGATTTAAGTGGGCAGCACTGACTCACATGACTCAATGAGTTTTTTTCAAATTTGAACACCTGTCCTCATTACAATTTCACACCCTGATGAAGACTTGTTGAAATGTGTTGATGTTTATCCATGATTTAATAAAGGATTTTGAATATAATCAAGAGCGCCTCGGATGTTTTACAGGCTGCTATGCCATCTAATACGAAGAACTTCCTTTAAAAGTAAGCTGGTCATTTTTTTTTATAACTTTAGCAGTGTGCATAGATCTACAATTACAATTCATTATTGAGGACGTAATGAATCATAAGAATAAGAAGAATTTAATAGCTCATATTACATGCATTATTAGTCATTATGATGATTGCATCAGCCAATTAATCCACATTACAATTTTATAATAATTAGGTGTGGGAAAGAAAGTCAATATAGCATAGTATTGCGATCTTTTATTATATAAACTATTAACCTCTTAACAATCCAACGGACGCTATTCTGTCTTTCGGAGGTTGTAGCAGGCTCAGTCTTAAAGCTAGAGTGAAGCTACTGGTATCATATGAAACTAGAACCTAAGGAATCGATTGGTACCAACCATCATACTAACTTGTCGGGAAGAACGCTAAATAACACTCCAAAGTAACATTGAATTTTGGCAAGGAGAAACTGGCATGGTCATTTTCAAAGGGGTCCCTTGACCTCTTACCTCAAGATATGTGAATGAAAACTCTGAGATGAACAGAGTGGAAACTGGATCTTTTTAGATAAAACACATGTTGACAAACTGCATCACTTGCAGTTGAGAAAAGGTAATATATCGCAATACATCTTATCACAATACTCAGCAGTATCGTGATAATTTCGTATCGTGGAGGCTCTGCTGATTCCCACTCCTAATATTGATTATTAGTAATATAATAACGTTACATGATTTACTATGTGTTTTAAGTTGAGAATTTAATAACATTTTTCATTATCCGACAGGTTGAACATTTCCAGTTGTTACAGTACTTTACTGTAAAACACAACTGACCCTGATGCCCTCTGTAAAATGAGGGGAGGGGAATCAGTCATCCGTTACCATGACTACACCAAAACACACTAATGCTAATGTCAAAAAGATTTAACCAGAGGCAGACGTCTATATATACTGTATGTGTATGTGCGGGCATGTGTGTACCAACTATAGACACACACACACACATAGTTGCATGTGCACTCCGGGGGCTTACGGGCACATCGGAGACACATAGAAAACATTTTTAAAACACTTTGCCTGTTTTAATAGAGAGAAAATCTCCGCTTGCCACTTAATCAGATGTACTGTAGGTCTCCCCTGAGTGGCTCCACTCAGGAGGCTTTCTCCTCCCTCCATCTCTATCTCCATCTCCATCCCATTACTGCTAACAACACTGTGGATCTCTGGGATGGACATGGCCTGTGATGCCATTTCATGCAACATTAATCCTTGGGGTTTGGTGTGTATGTTTGGATGGGCGGGGGGGTTACAGGGTGCTGGGTTGGGGGTTAAACAGCCTGGGTGCTCTGTTAGCTCTCCAAAAGCATTTTGAGCATGACCCTAATGATTACAACGCCCTCCCCCTCCAAAGTCCATTTCCCAGAATCCATTGGGGGATGGAACGCTGTGTATACTTTGCTGTGGTCATACATGTACACACAGCGGCGCTCGAGGAGGGGTGCGCCGGCTGATTGCAAAGGCTGCGGTGGAGGGGGCGAGTAATCCCTCTCAGAGAGACCTTTTCATCAAACTGGGCCATGGGTGGCTGGGCTGTTTACAGCTGGCCTCCCACTGGAGCGGTGGGTGTTATAAGATCTAACTAGAAGATCATCCATTGCTTCCTCCTTCGTCCACAACATGTTTCTCACATCTGGTCAATGTCGTCAGCAGGCTGGCCTCATCCATGATGAAAGACTGTCAATGGTGTGCTCTACATCCTACATAGTTTACATTATTTATTTACTGCATGTATGTAGCATGCATCACTGGTCTGATATGTGGGACAGTGAGAGTAATGAGTGGCATTACGGCATCGGAAGATCAGGGAATTTACAGTATCTTGTTGGGTGAAGCTACTGTATAGAATAGTGAGTTATCAGATATAATTAGAGATGTTCCAATACCGTTTTCTCCATCCCGATACATGAACTTGCAGTATCTGCCGATACCGATCCGATACCAGCGTTATAAAAAATATATATATAGTTATTATTATTATTATTTAACAAAATCTACGATGATATGTAGTCGCATATCACAATATCGATATTATATCGATATACAGCCCGTAATCATTATCCTACTTACTTTTGTTGAGAAACCTGAGGTCCGTTAATCACTTTTTGTTAATGTCAGAAAAACAGGATGCTGACGAGTGTCAAATCTTGACTGTTGGTCATTTTTAACAGGTCTGCTTATTACCTTGATTAACTATGTGTGGGCGTGTGTGTGTGTGTGAGACCATGCCAGGCTGCCAAACATCATTACCCTCTGAACAGACTAAACCTAGCTAACAGCTTGTCAACAGGAAAGGTCTCAGCCGTTGTCTCTTGCTCTGCTTTTTGCACCAGAATGAGCAAGAACTGACAAGGTACATTTCTCTTATGATCCCAATATTCTCCCTCAGCTCCCTCAGGAAGTGGAAATACCCAACGCACTGGCACGTCTTGTTTGTAACGTATAGGGGGATTCGGACCGGCTGTGTATAAATCATGGAGAAACAGCAGGAAACGGGTGTTTGGTCAACAGTTAAACCTGAGCTGGAGGCTGCTGGTGATGGAGGAGAGGAGGAATAATACTGTCTGCTTCCTCCTGATTCCACCAAGAACTGCTGCTGCACTCATCCAGCTAAACATGAGCGGCTATAAATTATACCACAGTGGCCTACATGAGCTTTTAGAGAAGGAGAACATCTACAACTTAAAGGGTAACTTAGATATTTTTTCAACCTGAACCCTATTTTCCCTTGTTTTTTGTCTCTAGGTGACTAAAAGGGACAACACTTTTTGAAATGAATCCAGTATTGAAGGAGAACGCTGCTTCCGCCAGCTGCTAAACGGGCTGTAATGTAATCATTTGGGGTAACCTGGCACCGTCAGTTTACATCCACTAAAAGTGATCGTTTTTGCCACTGACAGGCTCAGATTGTTATTATTAGTATCTGACAACCTTATAGAAAGAACCCTACTGAGAAATTAAACCTTTTTCTTACCTTTCGCTTTCCGTTTGTCATTGTGTCGTATGACTTGTTGCGGTGGAAACGTGAGTGAGAGTGGAGAGAGGAGGGCCAAGGGACACCAGTGTTGTCAGTACAGAAAGCAAAGCTTAGTGTTATCTAAAAGATTTTCAATGTCATGGCAGAATATTTAGCGGATTTTAACAATGAGGATGCGACGTGAGATTTCCCAACAAGGCTTCTCTGAGCGAGACACACAATAACAAACAGACCAGATCAAGCAAAAGGTAAGAAAAAACATTTTATTTCTCTGCAGGATCTTGTCCATAATGTGGTCAAACGATATAATAACAATTTTTTAGTGGATGTAAACTGTCGGTGCCAGGTTGCCCCAAATGATTACATTACAGCTCATTTAGGGACTGACGGCTGCAGCGTTCTCCCTCAATACTGGACCAATTTCAGAAAGCGTTGTTGGAAAATAGACTCCAGAAATAGAAATACAGAAGTTACCCTTTAAAATGAACATCCAGTCAACAAAAATACAGCTACTGACTTATTGGAGGAAATAATTTGACAACACAGTTACAACAACTTGACGTGACATTACTAAAATAACATCATTTGCTCATTTGAAAAAGAAAAGAAAGAGTCTGTAGCCAATTGGAGGTGAACAATCAGCTCCTTCAACCATTGGCTGTTAATGAATTACAATAGATCAGTGTGACAACGGGACCTTAGACCTCAGTCAGAGAGCTGTCGCTCTGATGACATGGCCGGCGACTGAGGGACGTGCTAATCCATTCCCACAGTCAGAGTCCATGTCACAGCAAAGAGCCACAGAGGTTGTGACCTCCAGCAGCCCTTTGCAGAACAGGAGGTTTATTAAATAAGGTGTGCGGAAAAGTGCATTGGATTGCAAAAAAAAAGAAGGGGAAAAGCCCTTTTCAATGATTTCTTTGCAAACCGATCTAAAAGGAAAGGACGCCTCCTGTGAAGAATGTGAGGGGATTAAGCCGAGCAATTTGTGATGCAGGTTCTCTGAGTTTTGGTTTAAAGGCGCTCTCTTTCACAGGGTGTCGGCATGGGAAGTGAGAAATCCGGCTTAACTTCAGTCCAGATGAAAATCCATGATGACAAGTCCGATGACACTTCAAAAGAAAGGTCACAAGTGGCCATCTGAATGTCACAGGCAATACTCATTATCAGCAGGGGGCTGCTGCAGGTTGAACCCACTTAAATTCGGGTTACTTCCATTTTAAACATAAATCTTTGTGATTAAAAGCAAAAATGTACATTTTGTTCTGACAAAAAATATAAAAGGCAGATACTCTTGTTTCTGTTAGTATGTCTTGTAGTAATCATCCATTTGAGTCCATATTGGACTGATCCTCTTGTTTACTCTTCCATCTCTGATGACCGTAGACCAAAACATACAATCACTGCCATGTTCTGTACGTTGCATTCCTGTTTCAAAGAGCTAATTTTTTTCATCTTTTCCTCATTAGTTTGATCCAAGGCTAACATGTTGAACTTGTTTAAAACCTTCCAGAGTGATGATGGAAAAGCCTCTGGTATTGCACTGGGCTAAAACCACATCCTTCCTCCAGTGTAAATAAATACAGTACTAGGTACGGCTAATATTAGAGCCGTATCTCCACTGGCCGGCTTCAGGCTGAGCCGGGTAAAACCGTTTAGGGCAGCTTTAGGAGGTTTACCACAAAACAGTGATACACAAATGTCATTCAATATAATCTTAGCAACCAGATGACCCCCTCAATCCTCACTGAGTCTAGAGGAATCATAAAATAATAGAATGATATTCTGACAGTAAAGAGGAGACACACATCTTCCAGCCCCAACATGTGCTTATGAAAACATTTCTCCTTGTCATGGTCGCAGTGTGGAGCCAGGGCACATTGTCTGGAGGTCATGAGACTCTTGTCCATTGTTGTTAGACTAACCCCCATCTCTCTGGCCACAGGGGACTGACTGGGGCCTTTGGGCCCCCGCTGAATTCCTTTCCTTTGAGATAATAATGGAGAAACTGGAGTGCTTATTGTTGACTGCAACACTTTAGCAACTCAAAGACGCAGCAGCGAAAAGAGTCGAGGGCCCTCGAGATTCTTCACCTGACCTCTCACCTCCTGAGTTGTGGGAGTCTTGGGAGAAAATTCACAGGACCCGGCCGAGACGGAGCCTTTCGGTTCTCATGAGACGATGATGACAAAGTGTGTTTCAGTAAGACGGGGAAATCTCCCAGTATAGCTCAACAGCTCTGACCAGTATAGCCTTCTACCGTAATACCTACTAATCTGCCAGATGCATCTGTTAGCGACGCCAGATATGGGTCAAGCTCACTGAATTATGCATCATACCACCCATTATGGACATACAGCATGACGCATACTACTCATATAACAGTGCTATGTAGCATGTGTATTTTTAAAACCATCTTTTATTGGCTGTCTAACGTACCTTCATGGGTCAAAAATACTGTGTCAAAAACTTCCTTTACAGAATCCTCCATCCTGTAAACACCACATCTCCACAGAGCCGGACACGCCTTTATCGACACAAGAACCAGTATTTGGAAGATGTTTGTTTTGTTTGCTTTCTGCTTCCCTGAACTGCGATTATGATTGTATCATCATGTATCATCACAGCTCGTGGTAAGAGGATTAGACGTCGGTTCTGCCAGAGAGGCGGCTGTTTTGGATTCGCAGACGACGGGCATGTTCGCCCACCATCTGGGGGAACAAATATGTTACTGCTCTCTTGCCAGACCAGAACAAAAAGTTGAAACACAGTTAAACATGTGCCTAGCATGCAGTCTTTGACATAATGACACATATACAGTATATATATATATATATATATAGACACACAGCTGTTTCAAGGTTTATTCACACAGGAATTTTAGTAGGGGTGCCATGAATATAATTTTCCAAAAATATGCATTTAATCTTCTATAAACAGATGTCATCTAAAATCTAGGGCGGTCAATCAGTTGAGATAATGAATCGTGATTAATCGCAAATGAATCACATTTTTTATCTGTTCAAAATGTACCTTAAAGGGAGATTTGTCAAGTATTTAAAACTCTTATCATCGTGGGAGTGGGCAAATATGCTGCTTTATGCAAATGTATGTATATATTTATTATTGGAAATCATTTAACAACACAAAACAATGTAAAAATATTGTCCAGAAATCCTCACAGGTACTGCATTTAGCATAAAAAATATGCTCAAATCATAACATGGCAAACTGCAGCCCAACAGGCAACAACAGCTGTCAGAGTGTCAGTGTGCTGACTTGACTATGACTTGCCCCAAACTGCATGTGATTATCATAAAGTGGGCATGTCTGTGAAGGGGAGACTCGTGGGTACCCATAGAACCCATTTTCATTCACATATCTTAAGGTCAAAGGTCAAGGGACCTCTTTGAAAATGGCCATGACAGTTTTTCCTCACCAAAATTTAGCTTAAGTTTGGAGTGTTATTTATCCTCCTTCCTGACATGGTTGGTATGACATGGTTGGTACCAATGGATTCCTCAGGTTTTTCTAGTTTCATATTATATCAGTATCTTCACTTTAGCTTAAGTTAAAGAAATGGCATTAAAACTAATTTGTGTTAACGCATTATTATCACGTTAACTTTCACAGCCCTACTAAAATCCCTCATCCACCGGCGATTTATAAAACTTCTTCATCATCAAGACTTCTGTTTAGAAATGCACACAGAGTAAATGCACCTTGTGATTATTTAATTGCAGTCGCCTACAGGCTTTTAATTAGAATTATTAGCAAACAACGTTAGCATTACCTGTCAGATCACAAACAGAAAATAGGATTAAGTGTCTCTCTGCACACTGACAAGTCATTCTGCTTTGGTCATCTGTGACAAAGTGGGAAAAGCTTTCGCTGGTACACAAATCTGTCAGCCTGAAGCACCACCAAAACAAAGATGTCAAAAAATGTGAGTGTGAAAGAGTGATGGATACGATTTCACTGTCTGTCTCTCACAGACAAAACAAGCAGATGTGCTTTCAGAACAAGCGTCTTACAGACAGACCTTCATTTCTCCTCGTCACAAAAGATCGTTTGAAATATGCTTCTCTCTTTTTATTACGGGTGTGTGTCCCTAAAAAGCCAAACACTCCCCTCCTAATTGCTGAATAGAAGATTGGGCGAGGTTAGAAAAAAAGAAAGCAATCTGCAAATGTGAGCTGTCAGACAATGGCAGCGCGAGTTGAGCCATTAATCAAAATGCTCCTCTCATTATCATTAGTGAGAAACGTTGACCGTCCGTGTCTGCGTGACTCTACAGCCCTGCTGGAGCTTTCTCCTGCAACAAAGCCACATCAATACAAAGAGTCCCCTCTCCAGAGAAATCAGCGGAGAACATCAACCCGGCAACAAAAACAGTATGTAAGCATTTCTTTATGCTAATCATCTCAAACATGAGAGCAAAATGTCAAGTTAATTCAGCCCAGCTGCATGGAAAAATGAGAAAAGAAACCACTCTTCTGTTATGACTTCATTCATTTTTGAGGAGCACCTGTTTCTGTTTCACTAACCACAACACAGAAGCCAAAACTCAAAGACAATAGGAAGTCTGTATGTGTTTTGTAAGCAGCTTTTGTCTGTAGTGTTGTTAGAAAGCAATAGGTGAGGAGTTACCTTCGGGGTGCGCCGTCCTCATGAGGCTGGATTATAACCACTTTGACGCTGACGGATGTGCGCAGCAGGTCGATCATTTGCTCGTGGGTGAGAGTGGCGACGGCCACCTTGCAGATCTCCACCAGCCGGCTGCCCTGCCTCAGCCCCGCCTTCCAGGCGAAGCCGAAGGGCTCCACGTCGGCCACGATGCCCTCGAAGTTGACGTGGAAACCGAGCTGGCCGAGGCCGTTCCGGCGCAACGTCATCTCTGACGTCTCGCAGCCTCTGGTGGTGATCTGGAACCAGAAGCAAAATTGATTCGTTCATTATCTACAATAAAAGTACATGTACTTTGTCTAAATCAGTGATGTCAGAATACTGGAATTTCTAACTTCGATACAATATCATTTTCGATACCACAGAGGAAGATGGACACAACATAGAGGTAAACTATTTTTTGATTTTTATGAAAAGATAAACAGCAGAGTGAGAGAGAGAGAGCAGAAAACAAAGACCAACACATGAAATGGATGCAAAAAAACAAGCATGAGATGGACAGAGGCCGACTGGAAGTTGAGTGATGTTAATATCCTCTAATAAGAGCTTTCTAAACTAACACAATATATTTCAAGAGCAGCCTTCAATGATGCACAATTCTTGCATCTTTTCCAATAGATGTGAGTGGATCTTATTACACACGAGCAAAAACAAGACAAATACTATTAGAGTAGAGTAAAATCTGTCCTCAGGCAGAAGTGCAAGAGCATGTTTGTTCGGCTAATTCAAAGAACCTCTCAAAATGGAAGTTAATAAGAGGCTACATGACAGAGCTAACTGGTTTAGCCTCAGAGCTGAATAGGGGCAGATAAAACACACAAATACACACATGTCTCTGTGGACACTTCAGTGGCTCTGTGGGTGCTGTGTGGGGAATTAGGATCTACTTGGCGTCTGAGACACGGACTTGTGCGTAGAACTAAGTCTATTAACCAGAGCTAACTTCTGTAACAATCTGGATCAATTTATGGATTCAATGATCAACAATCCAATGTCATCGATGCATAGTGAAAACATCGATACATATCATCATCTTTAAGATACGCCTTTATTTATGTACGTCCATGGTACGTCTGTGTCACCATTTCCGTCCAAGCGCACTTCCTTCATACTGAGCCCAGAAATAAAATTGTCAAATCCTATTTTAGTTGCTTTTTGTGAGAACTGTAACTGATTGTGCTAAATAGACATATGATATGGTCTCATATCGATCGCATGAGACCATCACCAACACATAATCTGCATCATCTGGCCGCTGATGAACACAAAATGATCTCTTCACCCTGTTTCTCTTAACTGACTGAGACTGCAGCCAGAGACCAGAGACTTCACCCGTGGATACTTGGCGGACAGTCGCTGCTTATCCAGTGGCGTGCTTGGATGAAACTTAAAGTTGGTTCTCGTCCAATCATGTACTTGCATGCAAATGAAGTTGCTCACTTCAGTTTCTCAGCGGTGTCTTGGCTTGGCCTAAGCCTCTGCTTTAATGCAATCCAGGTTCAGCTGAAGTTCAGGCAACCCTCAGCATCAACCTTCAGCAAACTCAGCTTCAGCAGCATTATTCCAGTTAAACACAGAACCAGCAGACTAAGCAGGGATGGAAACATGCAACTGTATCTATGTTCAACTTGATGGAATGAAGTGACTGAGCTTATATAATTTATATGTAGGCTACACTGCTGCAGTGTGGGTACACAATGGGATTTTCTTGTGACAACCACTGGAAAACAAACTCAGAGTGCATCCAATGAGTTTTAATCACCCATCAGATTAGTCTTGGTTCAGTTGTGGGTGACTGCCTCCATTTGCCGCAGAGTGGCAGCTGGCTTCAGGGACACATTAACTCAGACTACGGCCTGTCAACACTCCACCAGATTCTCACACTGGCAGAAACCCTACCCCGCTGTGTGAGAGGGGACCCGAGACAACCATGATGGATCTCATAGTGAGACGCAATCTGAAAACTTTATTTACTTAGGAAAGGACTCACACGGTTGATGAAATCTCTGTTTTGAGTTAAATACATGCTCAAAGTTTTTCAAAGAGAGATGAAACCATAGGAGCATGACTAAACAATCGCTCTGCATAAAACATCAAGGGCAAAAGAAATTGGAAATGTGAAGTCCAAAAGCTCTCTGGGGGCAAAGTCAGGAAGTAAATGGCCTGTGCATGAAGAAGACATTGGCCTGGGCGTTAGGGACCATGAATCAAACTGCCCTTTGTCGGAAATTTATTAGGCCTAAATAATAGCTCTCTAAATGCCTTCATCAACGCCCCCTTTATTCAGTCCATCCAGAAAATTAATGTGCCCAGGTTCTCCTCTGAATGGCCCAAATCTATAATAACAGGACACTCATCCGGAGGGATTTGTGGCCTGTGAAGTTATTCGGATTAGGGATGGTGACATAAGGTCTGGCAGCGTGGACGACGTGTGTGTGTGACATAAAGAAACAAACAGCATCAGCCTCCAATCTGCCGTCAAGTAAAGTGTCGCTGGCGCTGATCCTCAGTGAGAAGTCTGACAGTCTGAAGTAGCTCCGACACTGACGACACCGCCTGCAGTAGCTCGTTTCACAGACGTGATAAAACCTCGTCATCCCACTGAACTTCAAAGAACTGAAGTACAGATTGGTGAAACGTGGGTCACCCGTTTCCTCTGGGCTGGATATTTGTGAATCAATTTCTAAATCTAGGACAGTGGCTTCTAGTGGGATATGGCACAATTTAGCTTAATGGGGCAAGAGTAGTAGCAAGAGATTCATGTCAGCAGTTACTAATACAACCTCAAAATGATGCTGATTAGTACTGATTAATCGATTAGTTGATTGTTGTTGATGGATATTTTGTCAAACATGGCAATCTATCCATCATTTAAGTTGCTGATTAGGCAAAAAATGGTAAACATTAATCTAGATTTTGTTGCTTTTCTCTGTTATAAATAATATTAAATTGAATGTTTTTGGGCTGTTGGTTGAAAAAAGAAGCAACGTAAAGATATCAGCTTGGGCAACTATTTTTTTTGGGCTCCCAGCTTTCAAACTGAAAGCAACTTGGCGACTCGTTTGGAAACTTTATTTCTTTTATATAACGAAAATAGTTCACCGAAATGTGTCTCTGAAAATATTTTATGCAAGAAATAAGCCATGCAGTTGTGTATGTCTTTATTTTAGATCAACAACAACGGTTAGTTTAAAAGCTTCTTGGGAGTTTCCAGAGGCGGCGAGTCGCGTCGGACGCCACTGATTTGCATAAAGTAGCCTAGACATAAACTTTATAGAAATGAGGAGCGGCAAACATGACGCCCCGTTCTTCTAAACGCAACCTAGCTGCGCTACCAGAATGCATTGCACGACTGCTTACATAGACGATGAATAGGAAGCGTGGAAAGGACGGATCCTGTGGACACGTACCATGAGAAATGATTGTCATTATCCAATAATCTGCAGACTATTTTTTCTCTATAAATTAATAAGCCATTTTATAAGATGTCAAAAAATAGAGAAAAACGGGCATAATAATTTATCACAGCCAATCATGACATATTCAAATACTTTGATTTATCCGACCCACAGTCTTAAACAGAAAGATTTCCATTTACTTGCATATATGACAAAAAAGAGCATGAGATTATTACATTTGAGAAGCTGCAACCAGAGAATAATTGCAGAGAAATGACGTAAAATGATGAATGGCTTATCAAAATAGTTGTTGCTCTAAAGCATTTATTGTCATCGTCGTTTTTCCTTTTGCTACTTTGCCTCTTCTATCACTCAAATCTCTATCAGATACGGTGATTCACTTTGATCTGTAGCCCTGCTGATGCCTACAGTACATGAAGACAGACTGTCTGTACTTTGTTCAGGAAACAAACTAAATATGGCAACCGAGCCAAGATGACTTGTCTCATAAATGCCGAACACGCGGCCACCCAGCTCAGCAACACCCTGGAGAGCCGGACGTTATCACAAAGCTTTTTAGTTTTGCTCTCACACTGGGCTCCTCTGTGTGTTACAGCAGCCAATCTGTTCACTCTGGTTTGCATTACATCACAGGTCCGGCAGCCTGTAAATCCTACCAATGAAACACGACTCGAGTCAACCTCTGGGACGTTACAGACACCTTTGGGACAAAGTGTGCACGGTCAGCTCATACCCAAAATGTGCACACTGCTGCTGCTGCTGCTGCTCCGCTGTAACACAATTAGCCACTTATTAATACTTATTCTGAGCCTTTCCTGTGAAATATCCCTCACAAATCCCGTGGGTAAGTGGACAGTAAATGTGAGAGGATATTAACATAGTGAATGAGGAAGCGATGTCCTTTGGCTAATCACAAATGCTAATATATCCTGCTCTGTCCTTTCTTAGGATGAGTTGAGTAGACACTGAATGGCACATGTGTCCTTTTAAGATTAATTATGGTAAATACTTCTTGGTTGGGATATGCAAAATCTTTGTGCACATTTATTTTTGCTCGTTCCAATTTCTTCTGAAAATAGTTCACTGCAAAAAGTGATATCAAAAAAGGTGTAATTATCTTCACCTATGGTAATCCTCAGAGGAATGAGGTTCTTTGGTGGGTTTTTTTGTGCAGGAAATGGATTGTTACTCCCATGTTGCTGTCTGAACCAATGATATGCTGGCTGGAAATTTCAAGGCCGTTGATGAGGTTGCCAAAGGAGGGATAAGTGGAGGAGAGTATTCAGGCAGGCATGCAGAAATAAGGTCATGGACGGCTCAGGTTTGGATTTTTTGGGATTCAACCTCAATGTTTTTTGAAAGGAAACAAAGGGCTGCCTGATTAGAGGTTCAGTAAACAAATCATGGAAACTAGAATAGGAAAAACAAGCCTACGCACGAGGAGCGGAAACAATGCATCGGATGCCAGCGTCCAGGCTGAGGAACCAGGTGTTTTCATCTATTTTTTTTTTTTATTTTAAACTTGCAGACTTAAAAAAAAATCCCACAATATAACCAGGGCCACAGAGCACAGATGGGGTTGAGAGAAATTGGACGAAGTGGATAGCAGCTCTCAATAGGAGTGAAGTAGTGAGGCCAAGTGTCCTCTATTCTTAGTCTGTCAGACCCAAAAGAAAGTGTGTTTCCTCTCCTCCCCTTCAAAACTGGGTTGGTGTCCTGTTTAAGCTCCCTCCTCCTGTACCTGCGCCCAGACATCCGCGAAATCAACAATGGGCCAAAATCACATCATCGCTAATCTCCCACTCCCGTTAAATGAGCCGTCTGCCGCAGGGAGTGGCTCTGGCTGATGGAAATGCTGTGATGTTTCATAACGGTTTATACTGATCAAGCGCAGGACAACATCTGTACTTTGTGTGACCTGGACGTTTAACTGTACACCTCTGCTGATTCTGCGTGCCAAAGAAAGCTATCAACATGAGGTCTATAATCCTCTCTGGACTCCATTGATTTCACTTTACAGTTTCACATTCAAGTGACACTCCCGTCTCCGGACAACTTCCAAAGTGGACCGGGCAGACAGACGAGGGGGAAGTCAGGAGGAAGGAAAATAAAATACCAGAAGCTCGGCGTAGAGTTGCAACACATGAGACTTGACAGGATAGATATAGGTTAAGCAAGCAACCGTTCTGCTGACATGATGATGAAAATAGAATAACAAGGTTTGTGGTGAGTAGTAAAGCTACAATGGTGAGAGCAATATTTGCAGAATGCATTGTTTCACCGCAGAGCTACCACAACTATCCCAAAGTAAAATGCCTCACTGCACCATTTAAACTAAAGGCAGCCATTTCCCTTCACATGCTATGCAGCTTGTGTGTGAATCACAGTCATAATAGATTTACTGGGCAATTCTGATGACAGACTACTACTACTCAGAGTTTCATGGAAGTTACTTATAGGTCTCTTTGTCGGCAGGATGTACTGGTGAACTCCTTTTCAATACAAAGAAGGGCTTTTTCATTCGATATTGGGAGTAAAACTACTACAAGGAGGTTTTCATAAGCAATGTAGAGCAAAAAGAAGACCAACGCAAAATGTCCCCGTCATTTCCAAAGGAGTGACCAAGCTGAGCAACAGGTGAAGATGAATGGAGCAGGTATAGTGAGATACAGCCTAAAACTGAATGAAACGTTATGTTTTTAACACAAACAAAGCGGCTTCTTTAGGTTTATGAAATAAAACCACTGGTTTCACGCTGGATGCGAACCCCAGCCTACCATCGCCCCTGACCTCCACCCCATATGGAGTTTCACATTGTCTATACTACAATGCCTGACTTCCGCTTCTGCTCCTGTCATAATTACTACGGTCGCTAAAGGTCGCCATAGTCTTCTTTTGTTCCGTCTTTCGGTGACCATGTGAATAGATGATAAAACCTACTACTGGGTGTGGCGGGCCCCTTTTGACCCACATCTATGGGCTTGTAGGTAAGGGATAATGTACAGCGAGGCGGTCATTGTTGCAAAATAAACCCTGATGCAGGCGATGCAGAACTGCGTCCATAGCAACGGTCTGTTATACATAGCAACGGTCTGCTTTAAAGAAATAACATACATTAAAACGATCAGAATCGAGTATTCAACAAAGCCGTGTAATAACCATAAATAATGCCTATTTAATAAACTGATAACAGTCTAATCTGTTGTCAAAAGCTGCCTTGTGGGTGAACAAGAAAAGGTGTCATGAATATTTGGCTAATGTTGATGCCAAAGTATTTTTTTAATCTGTCGGTGCATGTTCGTGTATTATTGCCAACCTGGGCTGCACCTTGGCCGATCCATTAATTAAAACCGTTTTGACACATCACTGGTATGACAACTTAATTTTACTTTAATATGCTCATTATATCAAAAATAAACTGCATGCCAAACTAAAACTAAACCCTCAATTAGCCACAGAGAATGAATTACTCCCTCTGAGAGGTGACTGCAGTGTTTTCAGATCTCTCATGGTATGATTTGAGACTGATACTCTCGTATGGTCTAATCCAGAAGACAATAAGACCTAAAATAACAGAGATTATTACAGCTGAGTCTTTAAGGATCTTACCTCTAGTCTTTGCACCATCTCCCTGATGTCCTCTCCGCAGTTGTCGTGGGCCGACAGCATGATACACTCCCCGCGCTCGTAGAAGATCTTAATGCTCATAATCCCTGAGGTCCATCCAATGACGTCACGACAAGAGCAGTTGAACACCACGTTTCTTGAATGCTCCTCGATGAGCACGATAAACTCGTTGGATATGCCGAGCAAGCAGTCCACGTCCATCGACTGGCCAAAGTCCCGGGCGCGGACGCTCCAGGTGATGGCGCCCACGCTGAGCAGATGTGCGTCCTTCCTGGGTTTCACCTTCTCCTTCTTCTTGGCTCCGAGGGTGATAAAGCTGAATTTGACAGCAGAGTCAATAGTAGCCGTGCTAACAAAGTTCTCAGCCAGGTCCTTCAGGTACTCCTGCCGCGTGCGAGTCGCCATGGCTCGGAACTTCTCCGACTTGTGCGCGGCGTTCTCTCCGTTGATGACCTTGGCGAGCAGGAAGTCCCTGAAAACCGCCGACTTCGGGAAAGTTACAGACTTGGGAATAGGAGGGCCGAACGGAGGCACGTCTTTAGATCTGGACACGGCCACGCTGGAAGACAGGATGGAAACAATAAATCACAAGCAGCGGCGACAGTTAGGAGAAAGTAAAAGGACTGAACGAGGGTTGAATTGTGCGTATAATGAGCAGCAATTTAAAGAGTGTTGAAATTATACAGCTTTCAGGGAAATTATTTGAGAGGAGCTCAGACTAATCTCGCTCTGTTCAATGCTATGTTATTAACAAGAGTTGTCTTGACTTCAGAAACACTCGAGGAGAGAGTCGTAAGTCATAATTTCAAGGTGTCTCTGAAGATAATAACTGTATCATCACTGAGCAGATCAAAAGAGCCTTGTGATTCCCGCACATTACTATAAAGTCATGACAGAAACCACAGAAAGCACTCAGCAGGCTATTATTATTATTCTTTCAAATTAAGTGCTCTTAAAAGTTCATGTAGAGCCATTTGGCATGAAGACATTTATGAAAAGCACATCAAAAGATAAACACATTCCCCTAAATTGTCTTGAGAATATTAGTTTGCTTCTCATCCCACGGTGAGGCGCTCTAATGTTTGGTAGTTTTGACTCAATGCCACCAAATTCAGATTGTTAGCCGCTCCTTTTTCATCAGCCTCAGTGAAACAGCTTTGAGAGAGCCTCGCAGGCGTGGTGCACGCTCGTTCTGTTTACCTGTAGCAGACGTTATCAGTGCAGGGGTTGTGGACTTTGACGATGACAAACACATGTTGGAAATGAGAGCGGATGTGTTTCGGAGTGAAAGGAAGGGCTCCGGGCTCCTGGAATACTATGGTGACGATATCATTGCCGATGTGCCTCTTCCTTAATAACTAAAAAAAGGAGGGAAACATGGAGTCAAATACAGAACAAGGAGAAAAGGCATCGCATAAAAGGTGAATATAATTAAAGAGTACACCGATTTATAAACATTCATTCTTTAAGATTAAGTTTAGCATGAAAACAAAGAATCTTAGAAGTTTTAAAGCGAGATTATATAGGTTTTGTTGAACAGTGTAAATGATAAAGCGTTAAGTATAACTGACTTATAGTCAGTTAAACAGCAAAATCTATCTAGTTTTCTTACATTAGCTAACATGAGTCACCTGGTCACAACACACCAACCAAGCCGGTCTCATGCTTTTGCGTCATTTGTACGCCACGCAACAGAACTACGGTAACGTCTGCAGTTAGGTTTAGGAAACCAAACCACCTATGTTAAGTTTAGGAAAAACATCATGGTTGGACTTAAAATAAGTACGTAAACTAAGTAAATAGGTACGGAAACAACGTAACATAAGTACAGAAAACACGTAACGTAACTCACAAAAACAAAACACCGGTCTTGACCACCTGGTTAAAGGTTAGTTGATCACCTCCCAGCATAAGCGGTCTTTCTCGCTTTTTATTCTACGTCACAAACTCTGAGCGGAGCATATTTACAGATGCGTTTACATTGCAGTTAGTACAGACTACATGGTGCACAAATGACAAGCAAAAAGCAAGAAAGGTGTTCTTATTGCGCGCTAAATGCCTTGTGCATTATCGTGTTATTCATACGCCTTTTTGTGCAAACAAGCTGAAGTAACGTGTAGTGGCAGAAAATCAAAGTATACTGAATTGAGCAAGGGAGGAAAGTTTTATTGCTTATGACTACATTTTTGAATTTGTAAAGAGAAGAAATGTGTTATTTATTTTTTCAAAAGATAAATAGTGTTGCTTTAAGGCTTGGCTAGGTAATTTTTTAAACCAAACAATGTAGTTTTGGAGAAAAATCCACAGGAGAACACCATCAGATCATTTGAAATCATTTGAGTGGACAAGTCAAGGAAAAAGAAAAAAGAAAAATAAAGTGCCCATAATATTTCAAATGACAAACTGAATGTAATGTCTGTGGCATCAGAAGCACCACAAGCAGAACAACAAACCATTTACTGTAAAAAACAGTTTGTACATTTACGCTTCATGTTTTTGATTCTGAAATCTTGTGTCAAATCAAGATAAAGAGCTTTTTGGACGAGGGAGATGTTTCCTGCTAACACAATTTCGGCTTTTTTGGGTGAAGGAGACACATTCCCCTCCAAACCCAATTTAGACTGCTTGTATTATTGGATTGTGCAGATAGTTAACCTCCTGGAATAAAGTTGTCAGTGAGGGTCAACAAGAGGCCGAAACAAGCAGGATTAGAAGGTTTAGAGGTGAATTGGAAAGGATGAAGCGATGAGTGGGGTGAGCTCTGCTTGGGCCTACTGGAAGATTACCACCAGGGATTAAAGGAAACCATCCCACTCCATGAAATACAATTGGAGGAGGAGAAAACAAAAAGAGAAAGCACCCCACCTTAATCCTGCCAATCAGACATTTTAGATGATGGATTAGGTCCCTGCAGTGTTTCTCTGTAGATCCTGCCCCTGACTCACTGACTTCCTCCTTCAGTGTCTTAATATCTCTGCAGGGTTGTACCCACAGGTTTTATTATGGGCTCAAAAAGCACTTCCATACAAGCAGCGCAGAGACTAAAATGGTGAACCTCTGTAATCGTGGCTTTATCGGGCCATCGCTCGCCAGTCCACCGCTACATCCACTTAATTCCACTTGTTAGCGCAGACAGACACAGAGGCCCATCTAATACCAAGTCGGGTCCAGCCCCTGGGGATGCATTGATTAAAATCCTACTGTGGGGGTACCGTTACCATGGCAACGCTCATGCTTTCAACTGATAGGTCATTACCGCGGCAAAATGAGCCTCTGGGGAAGATTGGCAGGAGCCGGGATTGAAGATATCCTAAAAGGAAGCTGCTCGGGGACTTATTACCTCCATTAGACAAGCGGCTCACCGCACAGTAAAGCGAACAGGGTGGTCTGCTGCTGAAGGGGATAGAGCCAGGAGTGTAGGGTTTACTGACCTGCTGTCTGTTGTTGGGCGTGTAGGGGAGCATGGTGGACACGTGAAACATCAGCTCGTAGTCCTTATAGGTGGTGTAGAGGGAGTGCGTGCCGGTGGAGTCCGCTGTAAAACAGGACAAAGGCCATTGTGTTAGATAAGCCGATGATGTAATTAAATAGAAATCAAGGTAACACTTTTTATTACACAGCTCTGTTGAATACTCAATGCTGATTGGTTAATCACGGCGTTCTGCGGTCGGTTATTTCTTTATAGCAGACCGTTGCTATGTATAACAGACCATCGCTATGGGCACAGTTCCGATGTCGGACTCTGGAGGACCATTTTTGTGTCAAATTATTGATTTCTTAAGTACGTAGCTGTGTAATAAGTGGGATAATGTACAGCTAGGAGGTCATTGCTGTGAAATAAACCCCTTAGTGGCGATGTAAGACCCCGACTTGAACAATGACCGGCTCGCTGTACATTATTTCTTACTTAATAGACGGTTAACAAACAATGAAATTATAATTAATTATGTACACTAATTATTAGTGATGCTATAAGTGATGCTATTTTATATATTATATTAAGTATTTGTTAATTATTACCAAATGATTTAAAACCTTTATGAAATAATTTATAAAACATAAATAAACATTACACAGATAGATATTTTTAACACTTTGCTAATGGTTAATAATTGGTTTGTAAACCGTCTATAAACGTTATTTAAATAGATAGTTAATAGTTTGTCTATGACTAATAATTGGTTTCCGGTCTGGTATCTATGTAATGTTTACAAATCATTTGGTAACTATTAACAAATACTTAATATAGTATATAAAATGTTATAATGTGTGCAACAATAAACTGTTAATAAATAGTTTACTAATGTAATCAGAATGTAGTTGTTATCATCTCTTATCAGTTGTGACATAATATATAATTTATAAACTAATTATTACACAAACTAATGATAAAATAACAGAATTTATTGCATTGCTAATACCTAGTAAACATTATTAATTATAATTTCATTGTTTGTTTTAACAGTAAAATAACTATTAACTAACGTTTAATTAACCATTCATTAATGATGGTTATTATAAAGTATTACCAAAATCGTGATTAAAGATATATAGACTTAAGAATAACATTGTAGCCCTGCAGAAGAGCAACATGAAACAGAACATCTGCACTCAGCAGGGTTAGAAGTGTGTGGGATTTCACTCTGTGAATGTTTAGTTTGGTGCGTCTTTTATCTTACTCTTGTTATCCAGCTGAGCTCTGTACTTGGTGAAGCCTTTGAGGCGCACCCTCTGACCGAGCAGATCCAAGAACTCCTCCAGCGCCGGTCCGGCACTCTCGTTGTTGTACATCTCTTCCTCTGTGCTCTGGCCCGCTTTACAGTACAACACTCCCACCTTATGCTGGAAGCTCAGCTGGGAACGAGGAGCACACACACACAGACACTCAAGTATCATTTCCTGCCGCTGTTGTGTATCACTCACACCACACTCATATACATGCTGTACATTATGCACTCAGAGCATGCGAGTGCCCACTTTCCATCATGTCACAGCTAATGCGAAGGCCTTCATAACCCTTCCAGGAGAGAGCTGAAATCCCCTTTTGTGAAGCTGGGCTGTGAACTCTCAGGAGCTCTGAGCGGAGCATAAATCAAGCCGGGCTAATAGCTGCTACTTAAGAGCAGCTGTGGAGCAACGAGGGAGTGAATTACACACATATAGCGGGATAGCTTTGGTTTATGGCAGAAAACTCTGTAAGCTGCCAGCAATAGCTTTTTAATCTTTTTCTAAAGAAAGACTTCCTTAAGCAACACTTATGTTTGGTAAACATAAGAAGCATTGAATGACAACACTGATCTCTCCAACACCCCTCTTCTTGATTTAGCCAACAAAGAGCGCCTCGACAAGGATAAATCACAAAGAGGAATATTTATAAACCTAAAAATCTCACAGGTATTCACTGAAAGCATTATTATTATCCAGAAATGACAGATCTGATATGAACTTGTCTCGCGAAGAGGCAGGAAGACATAAAACATCCTCCTTGCACGGTGCGAGTGAGAGCCCTCTCCACCACCAACATGAATCTTTCATGGCTTACAGCTCCCTGACGCTGGCCAAGAAAGAGAGTCAAAGGGGAAGGAATAAATGAAAAATAGCCCCCTGCGTTTGGCACCTGTTACCCAACAATTCACAGCTGAGGACGGCGTGATCTTGACCCAGGGTGAATGTGTCAATACGGCAAAACGAAAAGGTTTCTCTGAATGCGAGAGCCAACAAATTGGAATTGTCTTTTCCCTCCGTCACAGGTTATCCGTTCCCGGTGTGCTCCTGACACTGCTGTCATGATGACTTCCTCTATCTGCTCTGCACTAAAGCTCCTGCGGTGGATGGAAAGCTATTACGCTATCAAGCCCAGTGGAAATGGCCTGATGTGCAATGATGTGGTCTTCTATTTTTCATCCTGCATTATACGGGCTCACTTAACCTCCTGCTCCTCTTAACAGACCGGCCGTCGGCAAGGACAATCGCATTGCCCTTTGGTGCAAAATTTGTCTCTTCCTGAAAAGTGCAAACACATCAGGACACATATAGAGATGAGTAATGCTCCGAGGTAAAGCTCATTGTGTAACCGCCTTTGATGTGTTTTTGGTGGCATCAGCTTCTGATAAGGTAGAGCAGACATAAAAAAAGCTTTATCCCATTTAACGCCTCTGTGATTAGCTAAAATATTCCACTTGCTAAAAATCTGAGCATAAGCTGCTAGACAGCAGTAATATTCTGTCTTATATATCTTTTTCCCCCTCTCCCTCTATCTGTCCAGGGCTGGAGGGCCTCCTCTCCTTCTCTTTAACAAAACAACATATAAAATGCAAAGATAGGAAGATGCTTAATGAGTGGAGAGAGAAATGAGGACAACGTTCCCCTCGGAGAGCTCTGAGACGCACCTGAGGGATTCAGCAGTGCCCTAACACAACACACAACATCACCGTGACATCTGTCTGCACTGCAGCAAAAACAAAAAATCCAAATCATGGCTCCCAAAAACCTGGCTACAATCAGCATGCATCATTACACAAACATCGCTGTTGCAATTTGTACTGTTTTTGGGGCGCAGCAACAAGATGTAAAAAGGGGAATGTAGATGTGGAGGAAAATGAGGGGGAAACATTCTGGGCACTACATACTTTCACCAAGTTAATCCTCAAGTTTCAAAGTCATGAAGGGGATTGATTTACATAAGGGAGAGGTGATTTTTTTTGGCATTGCAATAACAGCCTCAGTAGGTGGTAGATTACTTTATTTAAGTTGTGGAACAAATCTCACTTAAGCCTGAATTATACTTCAGAGTTGAGCTGTCACTGTGGGCATCAGGAGTGGTTTATGGTCCTGTTGACTAGTATGTATGTGACCTGAATAGCATAAACATTGTTACAACAATAAAGACAAACAATACAAGCAGACAAATACAACTGTCACACACTACAAATGAGTGAGCACAATATCTAGTTAATGTATAATACAAAAAAACTTTCATAATGCATAAAACAGGTCAATTTTAAAATGATTTCAGGGAAAATTTAAAAGCAATCACATGCTATTTTCTCGATCATTTAAAATTAGGGGTGGGAATCACCAGAGGCGCCACGATACGATATTATCACGATACGATATTATCACGATACGATATTATCACGATACGATATTATCACGATACGATATTATCACGATACTTAAGTCATGATACGATCTTATTGCCATTTTAAACATTTTGCGATAGGCTGAGTATATATTATATTGTGATATATTGCGATTTATTACCTTTTAAATTATGCAGTTTGTCAACATCTGTTTTATCTAATAAGATAAAGTTTCCATGCTGTTCATCTCTGAGTTTTTATTCACATATCTTGAGGTCAGAGTTCAAGGGACCCCTTTGAAAATGGCAGTTTTTCCCCGCCAAAATTTAGCGTATATTTGGAGCGTTATTTAGCGTTCTTCCCAACAAGCTAGCATGACATGGTTGGTACCAATCGATTTCTCAGGTTTTCTAGTTTCATATGATACAATTATCTTAACTCTAGCAATAAGACTGAATAGCGGCGGATTGTTAAGAGGTTAATAGTTTACATTATAAAAGATCAATACTTGACGTCTGTGTATCGATACAATATTGCCACACAAAATATGGTGATACTGAGCTGTATTGATTTTTCCCCCCACTCCTATTTAAAAAATGGACTTCAATTCCCCAATCAGCTCTGACAAATTCAGGTCATCTGTACAGCATTCCAGCGTATTTAAAAGCTTTTTCCAGTTCTGTTCAAACCTTGGGGACCAACATCGGTAGAATATTGCGAGAGCGCAGGCCATATTGATTTTGGTTTTTACACATGTATGTACACAGATAAGAAGGAACCAGTCCAAGGAGGGACTTATATATAAGAGTCAACCAATGCGAAAGTCTGCGGATAAACAGAGACGGCCATTTAGCAGCAGCATACAAGGCACAGTGGTGTACGAGATTTCCACAGCGAGTACTACTGTAAAACGTAAAGCACAATAGTATCCAACTTCTTTAGGCACTGGGCGGGTGCAGATCACCGTAATCCAACGAAGGTAAAAAAAGTGAAATAGTGAATAGGCCAAGTGACCTTTAAAAATGTCTAAATATTGTAATTACTGTAACATCTGTATATCACCTCTGTTTTAAATCCTATGTTTTTATTTACTTGCATAATCTTTCGATGGTATACTGTATTTGCTGCCAAGACCATTTTATTAATATGTAATGTTTGTTATAATTGGAAAACCACAATAAAATATTGACTATAACTGTAATAGTGTAAGTAAACTTGATAGGTAGTGTTGGGAATTGGGCGGTGTCATGCATTTATTCTTTGTTCACGTATTGATACAGAGCTCTGCAGTGAGAATGGTTTTAGGAAGAAGGTAATTTGTTCAGCATAATTGAGAAGGAAAGATTAGTAACCTCTCTCTGACCTCTGCGATGTTGTCTTTACTATCACCAAACACTATTATGTGAAGTTATACGCAGACACCTGCAGGCAGAGCCTTTATCTTGTTCATATCCCTGCTTGCTTTTATTATCAGGAATTATAAATTAAAGCTTAAAATTGCATTTTTAATTCTAAAAGCGATGCAGCTGATAAACCGTTTCTATTAAACAAGAACTCCCAGATTTTAGTCTTTAGATGGAAACAACAGATACACATTTACATCAACGGCTTTCTAAGAAAAAAATTTATCATTTGTGATTTCTATCTGCTAAAATCACAAAAATCTGATTAACAGCCTAATGCTTTTCCCAGTCCATCCGCACACACAGCTCAGCTCACTGTGATCTACAATGTGATCTAAAATACATTCACATATGCTCTGTTCTCTTCTTACATCCAGGGCCATTACAGCGCTGCTTTCAGGGATTTTCTCTCTCTGCGGAACTGATCATGAGGTTATTGTGAGAAGGCTGTCTGAGGCTGACGACGTGCTTTCTGTTCACAGCAAGAAAAAGGAGCCTTTTCACACACTCCCGACACAAAAAACAGAGGACGAACATCTCCTCAGCAGTGTGCATAAAGCTTTCTACATGCGGTAGAAGGAGATTATGCACTCAAATAAACAAAAACAGGCCTGGCAGACCACTCCAGTGTTCCTGTCCAATATTAGCTTCCTCACATAAACACATTAGAGGGGCGGTGAAAGTCCAGCTTGGTTAAAAAAAAGATTACGGGGTGCTTGGACGTATTAAACATTTGCACGGCAAGCATAACATTAATGATTAAAACAGGAGTGCACAAAAATACTGATGTCCAAATATAAAGCTGGCCTCCGCTGGGCGTTTGGTTTGAGGTCTGTGAGGTGGAGTGCCAGTTGGAAGAGCTACGAGCCCCACTTAGCCTCTCTCCTCCTCTGAAAGTACTTTCTTATATTACTTTATTGTTTTTTTCATGTGTCAGTTTATATCAAAGTCTGTATCTGCAGACAGTCTCTCATACCAAAGGCATGGGGAGGTGTGCAGCAGGTGAACAAACCCCCGTATCAGCTCCTTGAGATCTGGCAGGAAGCACCTCCTAGAGAAGTTACTTTGCCATAATTGGACACACAAAGTCTGTCATCATCTCAAGTGCGTTTAACTTGCTTTGGAGAGGACACTACACTGCTCCTGTTTACGTGTGGGTAACAAAATCTTAATATACGAGAGGGACATGGCTGACACTTTCTATTATAAGAGCCTTTCCCCTGTCAATTGGAAGGATGGGCTCATGCTAATAAATGTAATTACACTAATAAGCAGCCAATTCTCTGATAGTAAGACGAGCTGTACAGCACTAGCTAATCCCCCCCCTCACTCCTTTCCATCTTGCAGTTTCATTACATGAGAAATTAAAGGCCCTAAGATCACACAATGAATCCATCTCTGACACCTGTGACTATAGAGAGCCCATATCGCTAATAGCTATTTTATTCAAACAGAGATAATGCAAGATGACATCCTCCGCCGTGCGGGCAGAATACCAAATCACCTGCTCTCAGATGAAGTAAGTCGTCAAAAGTGAGTTACTCTAGCTTGAGTGTCCTATCAGCAGAAAATGGGTGTCAAAGTAGTCGATGCCGGCTACAGAGAGTGTGGTGAGATTCATATTGATTCTAATTAAGTGTGATATTGGCTGTCTTAAGCCTCCACGCGGGAGCCGGTGTTCATCTATAATAAGCAGCCCACATATAGGACAAAAGGTTCCTGCTGTTTGAAGTTAATCCCTCCCGATTCCTTCTATAGCTGACGCAAATGTCAGAAACAGAGACAGATATACCTTAGATCTATATCTCAATACAGTCAATCATTCTCTAGTTCCAAGATGTTATTCATATAATACTGATATGTGGCAGTGATGGCTTCAAAATTAAACAACTGGAAAATATGTGTGGATGAGAGTGAATGGCTTTACCTTCCTTTCAACATTTTGGGAAATGTGTTTATTTGCCAAGAGTTAAAGGAGAAGATCGATACCACTATCATATCCGCCCGTTAAATATGAAGCTACAGCCAGAAGCTGGTTAGCTTAGCTTGGCATAAAGACTGGAAATAAGGGCAAACAGCTAGCCTGGCTCCATCAGGAGTAGGGCTGCACCCTCTTAGTCAATTAGCTCGACTAAGAATTCTTTAGTCGATTCGTTATTTTTTATGATTTTTCCATGCTGAATGACTTATTTCCAAGAAACTAATGAGCACATCTCTGGTTAACACAAGATTTAAAGTGGTGCTTTAGTGTGATTCTTTGTGGAGAAACTCAGTTTTACAGATCTGTCAAATAAATCAACTAATCAATTAGTAAACAAAATATTTTTTCGCACTAGTGATGATTCTCTCTGACCAATCGGTGGTCTCAGCTCGCTTGGAACCTCGACTGAAGTGGTACCAAGACCGGAGTTCTGTTGGTACCATCCACAACTTTTGAAAATGGAAACGCAAAAATAACGGTTCTAATGTGTAAGGAACTGGACTGAACTGGACTGCTTGGTGGAAACGTGACTAAAGCCACTGCCACTTGACAAGTAATAGTAAGTAACACCCCATAAAACCACAATTTGTAATTTTTACACTGCAGCTTTTGTACAAAGAGCCAATAGACGTATTTCCCTAGAAACAAATGCCCCTGATCAAGGAACCTAACCAGAGACTGCTCCAGTGCTGCTTTATCATCATCATCATAAGTCTGTGGTGGCGCTCAAAACACTGAGGACACCTCCATACTCGTACTCACCCCTTGCTCGTCCAGCTTGAGTAGCTGCTCCGGGACCTTGGGGGAGTTGAGGGCCAGCCTCAGACACTGGATATTAATCTCAGGGATGACGTATTCCAGCACTTCTTTCAGAGGCAGGCCGCGGGCAGTCCCGTGTCTCGCAGTGGATGGAATGGCGTCCTCCAGGATGGCTCCACGCAGTGTGGTCAGCTGGCAGAAAAGACAGATGATGAAGCTTTATCCAGTGAAGCTGCAAGAGTCTTATGAGGCCTTGATGTCCCTTCGTACAATGTGTTGAGGTTAGGTCTGTGTGCACAATCAATATGTGATTTCATTCATTTAGATCTCACTGAGCCATTATATTTTATTTCAAAATGTTGGAAATGAAAACCAGGCTTATAAGCTCGCTGCTGTGTGAGCCAGTCATAATATCTTTTATGTTATGCCATATTATTTAGGGCAAGAGCTCCATTACGGCTCCATTGGAAGGCATTAGGAACTCTCATTCTAAATAATTAAGATAAGCTAACTGAGCACTAGATGTTAAGTGGTATTTTACTCGTAAGATCATTAATGTGCCAGTAAATCGTGACCCAAACGGCTTCAAAACACCCACTCTGTAACCTTGTGTTGTTGTTTGGAACATCACAGACACATTTACGCCCATAAATCCCATTTCCACCCGCACAGCCTGCGGACACGACTGTCAGCAGTCAGCAGCTGTCCGAGAGAGAGAGAGAGAGAGGCTTTCTAAAAAGCAGATTACTTAAGAGACTTAGAGAGGAAGAGCGAGTAGGAGTGGGACAGGGAGGCAGAGAGCAGCGGGGCTAAATGATAGGAGCACAGGCAAATAGACGCTCCAGTGGTTGGGGAGTTAGAACATTGTCTGCGTGCTACTTGCAGGGCTACAGTGACCCAGATACATTGTTTTATCGTGGGAGTGGTGCTTTACACCAAGAATGGCTCTGGATATCAGTGACATTTCCCTGCCTGACACATCTGTTGCACCTGAATTATTCAGAGGATGAGACCACCCAGCATCAATCAAGGAGAGGTTTCTGTACCACCAGGGACTGTGCATCTCAGTCTGTGGATGAATCATGTTGTGTGTAGATGCGCGTGCACGGGTGTGTGCGAGAGAGCGAGGGTGATCACGCTGACTCCGATAGACTGCATCAGTGTTTGCATGACTGGCCAACTGAGTCACAACTGGCACCGACTCGCTGGGAGCAGATTTAGGAACGGAGAGCTGCGAGAAACCTCCTCAGTTTTCAGGGGTACTGAAGCGTTCCTGCACTCCTGTACTGCTTCAATGAGTCCTGAGCTGAGAATTCAATATCTGAGAAATATGCTTTAAAAGCATGTCCTGGCTTCTAGTCGGTTCTTTAATAGAGCACCCCTCATAGTGATTTAAGACAACAAGCGGTGCAGAAAAAGTGCACATTGTGTGTATTATAGTTACCTGACTGGTCCTGAAGGTGACTCGGTAGTTGGACTGCATTCCATCTTTCTCCTTCCCATCGTCCAGCCTCTCCCTGCGGACGCTGACCGCCACAGGCCCCAGATTGTCATCGACCCCGAAGTAGTTTTGATGCTCTGGAGGAATTAAAACACACATTAAAGGAACAGTGTGCAACATTTCAGGGGATCTATTAGCAGAAATGGAATATAATATTCATAACTATGTTTTCATTAGTGTATAATCACCTGGAACTAATAATCATTGTGTTTTTGTTAGCTTAGAATGAGCCCTTCATATTTCCATAGGGAGCGGGTCCTCTTCACAGAGTCCACAATGTTGCTCCTCCATGTTTCTACAGTAGCCCAGAATGGACAAACCAAACTCTGGCTCTAGCGAGAGCCTTTCACGTTTTGACGTTACCTGAAGGCCACCGTAGTTCTCCTACACGCTTGTGAAACTGTGGTAACGTGAGACGCAGAGTGCAAAACCGTGGTTACCGCCAGCTGCCGTCTGACAGCCGTTGCTCCTAAAGTAGAGTTATTATGGTATAGATTAACACATTTTTTCACTCGCCGGCTCACGTTACCGCAGTCTTGGAAAGGGAGGAGTGAGCGGAGGGGTACTCAGTTGGTTGCAATCTGTAACCACACCACTAGATGCCGTCAAATCCTACACACTGTCCCTTTAAGTGCTCTGAGTTGACAACAGCTTCACTGAATTGAAAAACCTCTAGTTCCAAGAAGTCTTGCAAATTGAGAAAATGACTGTGCATTGTATTGACTTATTTACACTGTGGTTATACAGTATATTGTGTGTGGTAGATGCACATATTTGTACATATTTCTTCACTTCTCTTTATTATCTATTTATATTTCTCTACATATATTGTGTTATATATTGTGTCGTTATGTACATAATTTACATGTTACATATTCCTTTATTTCAATTTTTCTTGTATTTCTTTATGCTTTTTATATTAGAGCAACTGTAACATCCCAATTTCCCACCGGGGATCAATAAAGTATTTCTGACTCTGAGACAGACTTTTCAGAAGAATAATCTATAACCTTGTTCACGTCTTTATCAAATCACCGCTTTTGCTTTCAAGGAATATCAATTTACATTATTGAGCCCATATATTTATTTATTTGTGTAAAAATCTCTGTGTGGATTGGTTGTGGGCGAGCGGTGACACTGATTACAGAAAGCAGCGGGGGTCCAGCGGAGATTTGAAATTGATTCATTTTGGATTAGAGCCTGGCGTGTAGTGGTAGCAGCGCTGGGATTTAAAAAGCAAACAAACAAATAAAAATAGAACGCTGGACAGTTTGACCCACTCCGACCCAGATACTCCACACAGCGTCGTGCTGCTCACAATATGAACACATGTAGAGCAAAGTGTTTTTATATAGGCACGCTTTTGTTCAGCATGATTCAGTATTAAATATGAATTAGGGACTCTGATTAAAAAATAATAATAATGCTTTAGATTATTCATTGTTGCATTTATGATCCCACAACACGCACACCTTTATAATGCTGACTCGCAGACCTACCAGGGAACAAAAGGGATTTTTGGGGGGCTTTTTGTATCTGGACTATGACTCACCCCACTACAGATAGAGAGTCTGCCACCGCAACAAAGAGCAGGCTTGACAAACTATGCTAAAGTTAAGGGACACATCACTCAATGCTTTTGTTTTCATGGCATATTGCTTTCATTCAATAATTGACCGAGCAGGGAGGAAGAATATGTGGTGAGAGACGGACAAGGCAAAGTTTCCTGGCTACATTTAAACCCAGTGGTTACATGGTATGTGCCTTAAACCACCAGGCCACCAGGATGTCCCCTCCGGTCAGGCTCAGAGTATTTATGTCCTTTAGAGGAACAGTTTTTGACATTTTTGGACAATTCAATCAAGAATAGCGCTTAACAGCAGCCCACTGTTTCTAAATGCTTCGGATGGGTTGAATACAGAGGTCAAATTTCATGTATATGATGATCGAAATTAAGTTAGTCACACACCAGATTGGCATCAAATATGGTATGAATATTAATTATCCCCGAAGGATGACTCTTAATTTTGTCATACAGGGACAACATTTGTCCCTTGTCCAACACTTTGATTCTCAAACATTGATGATAAGATTTTCAGGAAACTTCCTGGGGATATTCATGGCGCTCAGACAAAGTCTCCTGATGTTTTTGTTTTTATAACCCCCTCACCTCTCCAGTGTACACAAAAATGACAAACTATAAGGGGCAGATTCTCGTTAAATTCCCCTGCCAGGATGCATACTTGCTAATTTGTGGACACTCAGTGAGCTTTCCTCTTTTGTCACCCTCAGGTCGAGATGTTAATTTGTGCAGTAAATGTATAATAATCTAATGGAAATTATGCTTGCAAACTGAACATTTTAGCCTCATTTCTGGCAGGGCTTCAAGAATAGCAATGTTTCCAATGTTTTGGTCATTCTTTCCAGCAGTTTTGTATTGTGGGGTTTAATGAAAAAAGTAATGAACACTACGGGGGTGACTAGCAGGGATTTAGACTTTTAGTCTTACTAGATTTAAGCATTGTAAGAACCAGTACTAAGTTCTGTGTTGACGTAGAAAGTAACTGCCTCAATAATACACTCAGAATACAGTGTACTTATTGAGAATATTGTAAAGATATAGTATCATTGCAAAACATATCTTAAGTGTCAGTCCAATAAAGGTCGAAGTATGTGTGTGTGTTATGAGTACATGGACAAGAACAGAGCTTTGCACACACAAAAAGCGGTGCCTTGAGCAAACACCCCCTAATCCAGACTAAAGCCGGAGAGAAAGACCAGGATTCAGCAGACAACAAAAGAAAAACCTCAGCAGGGACTCAAAGCACTGACACTCGCTAAGAGATTTCTGCAGAGATTTTTGACATTGCATACATGCCATGTAGAGCACGCAACGTAAATACGCTGATTCTCGTCACTGTGGCATTAACGTCGGGGCAAAGCACATATCAGCATGAATAATAAATTGATTGTATGGAGGCAACGCGGGGTTAACCGCCTGAGGAATGCATGGCTTGTCAGGGACAGGGGAGTGAGGGGAAATGCTCTGTGAGGCATAAGGTCAAATGATGGCAGGAGGCCTAGTGGCCTCTGTATACGAGCCAACAGGCATCAAAATACTGACGGCACAGCGAGGGAGACGGTGTCGACTGTGTAGGAAAGCTCTTTGTCAACACATTTCAGTAACATGTCACTGTTACTCATCACATGGCGCTGACAATTTGCCAAGGGTTGCAGAATGTATAACTTTGATTGTGATGTCAAATAATGCCTCTTCTCCATCTTCCTGTCACTCCACACTGCCTTCAAAATCTTTAATCTTTATGTCCTTACTTCTTACATTTGTAGCTCTAAAACTTTATTTCAGGTCACGTATTTCCATATATGGCAGAGTTCACATCAGAGTCTCTCAACGACGGGGCGTGATCCGAGAAAAAACAATCATCCATCCACATCCAAAAAGGCTGATAACCCCTGGTTCACCCTCTATTGTTTATCTCAATGTCTACCCACATACAGACCCTTTTACAGTTTGCAAACAATGATGACGTACGTAAGTGTGCACACGCAGTTTGGTAACGGAAGTACACCGAAAGACCAACCAATCTTCTGAACATCACCAATTAACACGGTCACTCCTTAAACCGAAACACCTGTTGCTCTGAAACGGCGGCGATCCTGTTGAAATTCAGTAGAACTTGAGTCCGCTGTTGGAATCTCGATTCTGACAAGTGAACACACAACAACCAGACATTTTGATGCTGGCAACAGTTTTAATTAAATTTTTAAAGCTTGCTAACTCGTCTTGATGTCTGGGGCAAAACGCTACTTCCGTTGCCAACATGCGCGCACATGTTTTTGATGACGTTGGCTGTAAAAGGGTCTATATATGTAGCCATGACCTGTGTGTGACAAGTCTTGGCCTGTGGGTGTGGATGAAACGTTGTCCATTAGTGCAGCCTGGGGAGAAACACTCCTGTTGCTAAGGGAAGGAGGGCTTTAGGCAATCAATAGGATCAATGTTCAGCCCAGGTTGATAAAAGCTTGCCCTAAAGAGGTGACACACGGCCATGTTTGTGCGATAGTGTGAGTGTGTGTGTGTTTATGGTGAAGCAGAGGTGACGACAGACTTGTCTCTCCGATAAAACACCTCATGAAAAAAGGGCAAGGGCTACCACCACATAGGCACACACTGTGAAAAGGCGTCTTCTGTAAAAGCTATAATCAAAATGAAACTGACAGCAACAACACGGAGCATTTCAATTATACATTGGCCTGCCATAGAAATAGGCTAAAATCATACCGCAACTACATCAGGGATGCGTTCACTGTCCGTGAACACTACGTGAGTCGCTGTAAATGATTATCAGAGGGAGCTCAACGGTACATTCAAACACACTGTAAGTAGAGCAGCTCCGTAATGGTCTCGTTAACTGGAGACGATTGAGTTTACACACTGTGACACTGAAGAATATTTGAACACAGAGTATCTTTTAGAAGAAGGTCAGGCATCTCTCAGTGTAAAAGGTGAAGCAGCTGTTTTCTGGAGAGGCTCAAGAATGGGTAATTCAATCTGCTGAGAGCGACGGACACAGACAGTGGGGAAAAACAGATATGTATAATGCGGTGATGGGTCGGGGTCTGCATGGTATTTCCAGTCACATAGGTGTTTTAATGAGGGGACCCGGGGCCATGGAATAGTTTTACTGACCCTAAAGTTTCATAGGAGGGGTCCTCACACCCTTGCGGCCCCCATGGGGAACAGCTGCAGCGCACCCTCTCGCTCACCTCTCTCTTCTCACATGACTAATCACAGCTTCTCCGCGGGGTTCAGGGCAATATCACAGGGAGGACATGACCGTTCCTCTCCCGAGGAAGTGAAACACACACCCTCGCACCAAACACAAGCCTGCTATTGTTCTGGCCCTCATTTCATCTGGTCCTACAATAATAACTGGATACAAGATATCTGACCCAATGAGCAGAGGCTGTTCCATTTGGGAACTCACTCTCACACGGCATTGTGCAAATAGTTTTGTTTCAAGGAAATGGATTTGGCCTGGAAAGTTTAATAATCCTCAACACTGAGTCATTTAAATCTTCCTGTATCATCACTGTTTAAAGGGCAGGTCCATCTGCCGTCCTTTCTGGGTTTCTCAAATGGAAACGCCCACTCAGCCGTCAGCAAAAAGCAGTGACGTAGGTTACCAAAGTAGGCTAATCAAGAAGGTTATGAATAATGTGAACGCTCGCAATCAGACAGCCCTTTTAGACGTGGAACTGAAGCCGTCATCTATGCTCTCTTCAAAGCCACCAGACTCCCTTAACAAAAACAGTAATTTTACCTCGCAGAACACAGCAGTTGCTGGTTTACCGCTGCATCGATGGGTTAGTTTTTTTGTGTTTTTGTGTGTATATCGGACCTGAACTAATGTGGTGTCCACACAGCATTACATTGCTTAGCTTCTGTGCCGGTACTCCTGTCTGCTTCTCCAAACTGGGAGCGTGCCGACCGCCATCTGAGTGACTGTATTTAACGTTAATACACTGACTATAAGGATGTATATATACTGAATACGTAGTAGCCTCATCATGCAAAAACAATAATAATGAACCCACCATTTAATCTATTTAAACTCACACATCATCATCATCATCATCATCATCATCATTCCTTACCTCTCCCATAGAAGTACTTGTGGTAGTAGTATGCTCCAAGGTCGATGTGCTCAATGATGTAGCGCTTGACCTTCTCCCGGTGGATAGGCTGGTTTTCTCGAGGCACCTCCAGCACAGAGACTCCTGCGTTGGTGCAGTGGGAACTTAAAGATGATTCGAAAGAGCAGCTCTCGGACATACCGCTGTAGTTGGCACTGTTGGCTCTGGAGAGGGAGATCCTCCTCTCGCCCTCGCCGCCGATCTCATTGCGAAAGTGAGGACAGGTCAGCACTAAGCTGTTGCTCTTCCCGTCCCCCTCATCGACATCCAGGTTCTCCTTTGGGTTCAAGTCCTCCCTGCTGCCCAGTGGAGACTCAAACATGGGTGTATTTCCACTGCTACATCCTGCTGCTCCGCCATCCATCCCTGGTCCGGGTCCGGGTCCGGCCACAGCTCCACCTCCGGGCAGCACAGCTCCAGGCACGAGTCCAGCTGAGGCAGCTGAAGCCCCGGTAGTGGTGTTCTTCCTCTGGCTCAGGGTAGCTCTGCTCGCCACCGCCTCACTGATGTTGAAAAGAACGCTCTGGACATCATAGTGCGCAAAGCATTTCTGGAAGCTGAGTGGTCGCCGGTCGTCTTCTAGTGAGAGCCGCAAAGCATCACTCTCACTCTTTATGGTCCGCAGTTTCCTGAAGAGAGATGTTTCAGACGATTCAGATTTAAGGCGCCTCATGAAGGACTTCTCCGGCTCCCGGCTGTAGATGAAAGAGTTGTCTACATAGTCATAGCCCGGGATGTGGACTATCTCACCCCTGGCGATCTGGGCTGCTGTCTGCAGGCTGGGGGAGAGGGCGGCGTCACAGCGCAACAACTCTGGGAAACCCATAGGCGGTATGCTACGGTGGTCCAGGGTGTCCACTCGGTAGCCCCTAAGCATGGTAAAGAAGCCGTCTGCGCTCAGGCCCTGGCGGTCAATAGAGGATGTGCTGCCGTATTCGCGGTGCAGCGACGCCCCGGTGTTTGGATTGACAGCGTTCTGGTCCATTATGTCCTCAGAGTCAATGTCACTAATGGTGACATCGCTGTTACTGCGTTGGCGGATAGGGTGGAGGCCCTTCAGTGGGGAGTGGCTGAGGAGGTCACTCAGTGTGTATTTGTCAGTGTAGTCAACCTCCAGGCAGACTGCTTCGCCTTGCTCCAGTATTTCCACAGTGTGCTCCTGCTGGCCGTTCTGAAATACTGGTATCACACTCTGATAGTTCGGTGAAGGCCGTCCGTCCCATCCATCTTTCCTTGGTGGCCAGTCTGTCACCCTGGCCCTGACGCCCATTTTAGGCATGGCTGGATTACCATTTGTTTTGCCGTCAGGTTTCCCCTGCATGCTGGGGGCTGGTGGTCCCATGCTACCATTCAGAGCTTTGAGTTTCCTGTTGAATAGCTCCTCTGACTGCATCGCTCTGGAGTATTCTTCTGGGCCTCCCACAGTTCCCACGAGGTTTGATTTGTTATCCGTCACAGGACTCAAAATACTCATATCCTGCTGGCAGACTCCTCGAAGAGCAGACTTTCAGGACCCTTCTTCATTACATCATGTGATTTGCTCACTGGTGATCGGCGGCGGAGGAGGAGGAGGAGCCTCGTTCCTGAGTCAATGAAGCAGCCGTCGTCATAACTCACAGAAGGCGGCTGGCACGGCGATCAACACAGCATTTGGATGTCAAGGACAAGTGTCTGAGGGGCGCTGAGGCACAGCGGAGTGGAGTCTTTTCTCACAGCGTGCCGCCAATGCAGAACGACAGCTGGGAGAGTTGGATCTATGGCACAGAAACAAAAACACAGAAGAAAATGTTAGCACACGGCAAGAGGAAGAGAACGCTGCAACTGAGACATTTTCATTTAAAACGCAGGGAAACGCTTCCTCAAAATGACCCCGAAACACGGCACATTCAGTTCAGCTATAAAAATGATCACACTGCTGACCTAAATTGTCTGCACCCTGTTATCTTGTAATAAACTCCCACTCAGGGGTATGTAGGGCTGTATTAGCTCAGGAACTATGCAGAGCATATCATCGAATACGGCTAATTAGTGTATTTGAGAGGAGCTGGTGCCATTATGGGTTTATAACAAGATAGATGTATATCTTTGTTGGTGCTTCCAGCCAATGCCTAACAGATGGCGGTGAAGCAAATTACAGCAACAAGAGGCAGATGTTCAGCTAAATGTTCACATGTACCAATATCTGATCCAACCGCTCGCAGCCTCATCGAGCCTGCAAATTATACAGGAGGGATAGTTTTGCATATTCAACGCCAATGCCACTTCGCCTTTTTATTGGATGTAGTTGGTTAGGAGGAAAATTAATTGGCTATGACAAATAAAAAGTCATATATATATTAGGGCTGTCAAAGTTAACGCAATAATAACGCTTTAACGCAAATAAATAAAGCTAGAGTGAAACCATTGGTACCATGTCATAATAGCTTTCGCAAAGGAGGCTGAATAACACAAAAGTTTGGTGAGGAAAAACTGTCATGGCCATTTTTAAAGGGGTCCCTTGACCTCTGACCTCAAGATATATGAATGAAAATGGGTTCTATGGGTACCCACGAGTCTCCCCTTTACAGACATGCCCACTATATGATGATCACATGCAGTTTGGGGCAAGTCATAGTCAAGTCAGCACACTGACACACTGACAGCTGTTGTTGCCTGTTGGGCTGCAGTTTGCCATGTTATGATTTGAGCATATGTTTTATGCTAAATGCAGTACCTGTGAGGGTTTCTGGACAATATTTGTCATTGTTTTGTGTTGTTCATTAATTTCCAATAATAAATACATACATATGTTTGCATAAAGCAGCATATTTGCCCACTCCCATGATGATAAGAGTATTAAATACTTGACAAATCTCCCTTTAAAAGGTACATTTTGAACAGATAAATGTGTGATTAATTTGCAATTAATAGCAATTAATCATGGATAATCATACGATTAATCGCGATTAAATATTTTTAATCAATTGACAGCCCTAATATATATATATATATAATAGCCACAAATTCACTGAAATATAAGGTTGTGGTCCACTCCACTACAATAACAACCACAAGAACGTTTGCAAGTTTACTCTTTCCCCTTGTTCAGTTTTGTTCAGCTGGGGGAATAATAAACAGACAAAAAAGCTGATATCAGCAGTTTTACTCATTAACCTGAACGTCTGAGGACAGAGGGAAGGAAAGTCAGCTTGTCCTTGAGAAGCAGCTTCGTTCCCTCTTGGGGATTCCAGATGTCAGATACACTCGTGTTGCAAACTCACATGGTTTCCATTTTTATCCATGAGTAATGTTTCTGTATATCAGCCGTGTGCTCTTAAATAGGCGCCGGGTTGGTCATATAGCCTCGTTCAACTGCGGGAAACGATTCGACATGGACAATGTAATAAAGACGCTAACAAACAAAGACTGTACTGTATACTGATGCTGAGGAAGTGAGTGTCTCATCAATCCCATCCCATGCTATCAGATATGTCGTATGGTCCAGAGGGGGTTAAGTGACTGAGGTGTTACACTGGATTCATCTCCTCAAACACTGACTTCTGCATGGAAGATCACACCACACCATGTCACAATAGAGACTACAAGTCTTCCTACATTGACCTAAATGCTTTTTTCGTGTTCTTTGGGGCTGCTGGTGTGCCTCATTCCTCCCGTTACTGCAATCATGTGAAAACCCTGTGAGTTATCAAGTAAACCCTCCATATCACAGAGAACAGGGGCACTGGATTGCTAGTTGTTCTTTTTGCTTCAATGAAGATGAGAAACCCTGTTAAAGCTAAGGTTGGTAATATTCAAAAACGTTTTTTGTTATATTTGTTGAAATTCTTTTAACATCACGACTAGGGCTGCCCCCTCTTAGTCGACTTGTCGGCCGTTTTGAGCCTAGTCGACCAAGATTTCTAAGGTCGATTAGTTGTTTTTTATGCTTGTTTCATGCTGAATAGCTTATTTCCAAGAAACTTATGAGCACATCTCTGGTAAACAAGAGATCTAAAGTGGTGCTTTAGTGTAATTCTTCGTGGAGGAACTCAGTTTCACGGATCTGACAATTAAATCAACTAATTGATAAGTCGACAAAATCATATGAGTGTTAGTCGATTACGAATTTCTTTTGGTCGCCCTGACGCGACGGACTGTCAGTGTTGCCGACCCTTTCACTCTAGATTTAGGGACTTTTGAAGCTAGTGCTGTTGGCTACTTTCATTGGCAACACTGGGTTTTTCAGTTGGATCATTTTTAAAATCTAGCGTACTCTTGCTAGCTTGTCAAGATTACCAACCCAACATTAAAGCTATTCTCTTTGTGAGGTTTCACTGTGAACTTGATAGATGAAGTTGGGCCTGGCGTCCCAAGCTTGGCTTCAGCTCCGTCCACTGGCCTCTAACATGATATCTTCTGTTCCCAGACAACTGTTTACATTTCTCATTTAGGAGGGTAAACTATTTCAGGATGAAAATGTGGGTCACATCAAGATTAGCTACAGACCAGACTAGACCAAATACACTCGGGATGATTCGGAAACATCGGAATAATAAAGTATGCGCTTCAGCCTGGGCCAAATACAGGTTAATACATGCATGACCCAAATGTGTAGAAATAGATTGATAATGATACCCTTCTCAGTTAGGTCTACTGCCAAACTATCCACAATCCTCTCTCTCCCATTACGGACTGGTCTGGTTATGAACACAGCTTCATTCACAGGCAGGGAACTGTAGTGCCACTGTATTTAACACAAGGCTTAGAGAGGACAGCAAGATAGTGTGTTGTGTCATGTGAATGCATAATGTAGCGCCGTACACTACTGGGAAACATGTTTGTCCGTTAGAGTTGGCGAATGATGAATAATGGAATATATGCTGGGTTGTAGTGTAGAGAACTATGTCAAAGCCTCATTTCCAGTGCAGACAACATCTTTGTCTGAAAAGGCTAAAGTGTTAGATTTGGGTATGAAGTTGGTTTTGGTTTTATTATTTCAACATAAAGCAATAAATTACAAAAGTGAATTCTCCCATTCAAAATTTGGTACACCCATAACGGACATGGTCTAATTTCTGAATCATACTCATGTATACCAGTGTCCCCCATAATGACCACTATATGAAGTCTAAATGTGTAGATGTGGTGTAGTGTATTTGGTAATACTTTAAGAATGATAGATGTTTCTGAAATATTTGTGAATCTTAATTCTCGACATGACAAAAAAATAAAGAGAAGAAAAGTAACCTCTGCCAAATCCACTGCTTTAAAACACTTATCACCCCAAGACACCATGCAAAATTTCCCCACTCAAGACATAGTAAGCTCTGATAAAAGATGCTTTCACGTGGTGCGAGCAACCCAATCACAAGACTCCGCTGATGACGCATTTGAATCCTCGACTTATTCAGTTTAGCATTTACGCCGATGCTTTGATTTGATAACTAAAACATTACTTGTCTCACAAACTTGTTGAATATTAAATACATTACAAGAACATTGACAAAAACAGCACCTCGCCCGAGGCTTATGTCTAATGCTGCAACTAACGATTATTTTAATTATTGATTAATCTGCTGATTATTTCATAGATTAATTGTTTGGTCTACAAAATGTCAGAAAATAGTGAAAAATATCCATCCCAGTTTCTCAAAGTTCAAGGTGATGTCTTTAAATGTCTTGTTTTGTCAGTCCAGAACTCAAATATATTCAGTTTACTATTATATAAAACAGACCAAAGAAGGAAATTTCCATATTTGAGAGGCTTAAAAAAATCTTTTTCCGCATTTTTGCATGAAAAATAACGATAACGATTAATTGTTTATTAAAAGTTGCGAAATATTTTTCTGTTGATCAACTAATGGATTAGTCAACTAATCGTTGAAGCTCTACTTATGTCAACTAAAATCTATCTCAGGTCTCTTTCCCAGACAGGGAGCAGAGGTGACTATATGGCCGTCTGCTGACCAACACCCAAATGTCACACGTTGACTGAACACAGTCCTTTCACACAATTAGAGCTAGTGACAGCAAAATGTGCCACCTGTGCAAACAGCTTTATCAATGGGGACACTCCAACAGAGGCTTTAACGGATGACTGAGAACAAGAAGAACAAAGAAACTGACATACTGTAATCTCAACGCATGACAACAAAACAGCATGAATGACTCACAGCAGTCGAGCAGCTAGAAACAAAACAAAATAGAGGGCTGTAATGCTGTCAGCACAGACAAACCAAAAAAGAAACCAAAGTAGGGCTGAGCGATTATTCAATACGATAATTTATCGTCTTTCAATGGAATTGTATCGTGATGAAATCATATATCGAGATATCCTGATACACAATCACGTCGTCTAAATTGATAATAACAAATACTAACTCTCAGAAAATCTCATCAAACTCAGTTAATTCAAACTATTGTCTTAATCTGATTACTCTGTATTTGTGTGCATGCATGTAAACAGTGTATAGCTGGAAATATTCTTTTATTCTCTATAATTTTACTTGACACTGTTGTGTTCATATTTTAATAAAGTTCTTAATCAAATGAGAAAATTCTTTTAATTTGTCAAGTATTTAATTCACACAGAAAATAGGCTTTACCATGTGGTTATTTCATATAGACTATTTATTTATTGAATTACCAGAAAACATGCTATATCGTGATATATATTGAGATATGAAATTATCTATATCGGAAATAGAATATTTTGGCTATGGAAGCCCAGCCCTAAATCAAGGCTTAGCGTTTATTATCACTGTTGGGAGAAAACAGGTTTGTGTCATCACGTAAAATAAAAAAAGCACAAACATCAAGATATAAACTCAGCAATAAAAAGAAAAGTAAATACATCATCAGTGTTATATAGCGTCCTTGTTTCACCTCCAATCTGTTTCCCCCTGGGAGTGAATTTATAGTAAAAAAAAAAACAGAAACAGGAGACTAGCGTGTTTATGTTCATACTGTCTAGCCTCTCTCTGTTTGTGCTGCAACACGGGGTCAGGAGAGGGTTAGCCGGCCTTTATTTCACGTTGTGGACAGGACGGGATAAACCAGTGAACATGGTGGTCTGTGTTTCCTTTTCCTGCCTCTTATTAGCTACTCTCCCTGCGACAGTGATTAATGAACACAGTTGTACCATGTCTCACTCCACATCCATCCCCCCAACCAATAGAGAGTGCCATAGGCCACTTGGTCAGCAGAATCTATCTTGGGTGTGACCTGAAGGAGGCTGTTTTCTGTCCTTGCCTTTGTGGCTGTGTGTGCAGGGGAGAGCAGCAGATGTAGGGTGGGCGGTCTGCTGTGCTAACAGCCCTTTATTACCGGAGTAATGCATCGCCATTATGGGTGTTTAAGACACAAGGCCTGGTGAACAGGGGGAGAGGGGGATGGCGAAGGAAAGATGGGGAGAGAAAGAGAGGCCTAATTACAGTAATGAACTCATTTTCTGTCTCTGATGTTGGATAGTCTGTCTTTCATCTTGGTTCATCCAGAGAGGAGCAGCCCAGCGGTTCTGCCAGGTCTTAAAATAATCCTCTGACATTGTGGCCTGATTAAAGGCCCGGCAGATATTAATATGCTGTCAGAAAAGTGAGCACGTTCTGTCCATCGTCCTGAGATTAATAGTCCACTATCACTGATATTTCACCCGAGCAGGACACACGGCTCGGTGTCAGCCAACTCTGACAGACTCACCAGCCTGACTGACTTCTCATTAGTCACTTCTACGACTCCTACACAACGGTCTCTGTGCTCAGAGAGAGCAAGTCCCTCTGGACAAAGCCGTGCACTGTCTTTTTATGGGGTTTTGGTTGCAGCTTTCCAAATCATCCACGTTTACTAGGGATGAGGGAAAAAAAATCAATACAGCGTAGTATCACGATATTTTGCATGGTAATATTGTATCGATACCCAGGCGTGAAAACTCTGAGATGAACAGAGTGAAGACTGTATCTTATTAGATAAAACAAATAACAGACTGCATAATTTGCAGTTAAAAAAAGGTAATATATCAAAATATATCTTATCAAAATACTCAGCATATCCCAAAATGTTTAAAATCGCAATAAGAACATATCGTGACTTATATTGTGATAATATTGCATCATGAAGCTTCTGGTGATTCCCACCTCCAACGTCGTTTACAGTATCGGATTGATCAAACTAGGTAGTATGGCACATTGAGAAATACTCCTCAGCGACTTGAGAGTGAAAAAAAGAGATTTATGTAAATTGAGTCACAATGCAAAGGATGTTCTACAAAACAGCACTGCATATATTAACACTGAAGCTCTATTTGATGCCAGTTGCAAACACATTTTATGCACAACATTATTAAGCTTACTCCACTCAGAGCTGACAGCACTTAAGGAAATTAGGTGCATATTCACGCTCAAAAAGCACGGCTGTGTCATAAGCCCTTTTAAAAACATTCTTGAGAGGAATGCCAAGTCCTCTGCGCGCCTCATTTGTTGGCAGCACAACCCATTTCAGGTAGCCGCGATTCTCTGAAAAGCCAAACTTGTCACTTGTCTTAGACCTAAGGTTACCTTTCAAAATATCTAGTGCAGCATAAACTAGTTCATGTTTCAAAGGTTTAGTAAATTGTATGTCGAAAACTGAAAAAAAGTCACCTAGAAGTCACTTATGCCAGCAAAATATCAAGATTTGCATATGTTTGGCCATCAAAGGCACAATTCAGCTGTATGTTTCTGCAAGTACACTCATTGTGCATGATCACAGAATATCATAACACACCATTGTGTTATTATATTATTAAATACACTTGCTAAGCTGAAGCAAGAGCATTTTGTAGGCAAAAGAAGGCTCTCAAATGAGGCTTTTCACATTCCTCTAAAATCTCCTCCACGGTGTCCAGCCTATTGCACCTCGTGTCAAACTTGTTTATTCAGCCCCTACCACGATGCCGGGCCCTGGGGTGATCACAGACCCCTGATTATGGCCAATTATCTTTAATAAAGACCGGCGTAATTGAGCCATATTAATGCTCCTCTGTTCTCAGCAAGCAGGAAGTAGTAGCTGGCCTCGTCCCCAAGACGCCGCGACCTCCAGAGCCGAGGCCAAGCTGCGATGCAGTCTTCCTCTCCTCCCGCAGCCAAATTGGGGTGCAACGTAGGTTAGAGGCCAAGATGATTACACCAATTTTCCAGCTCATGGACTTCATCATATAGTGAGTCAGGCGGTATTACTATGTGAAGCAAATTTACTAGTCCCTCTCAGTGCATTCACAACCCCGTTTATTTTAGCTCCTTGTTACCTGCCTTTTACTGTTTTGTGTTGACAGGCTGCAGCCAGTCAAACATTTGGATGTGTCACACCGTATTCATCATCAACACAGAGGAAGGAAAGAAATCCAAGCGGAAAGCCGACAAACCTGAAGGCATGTTGCATATGCTTCACTGCCCGTCATTTGATTCCTCAATAAACTCGCAGTAAAAACAATGAATCACATTCCATGTCACATCACATTCAAATGCGATCAAATTTACGCCGCACGCGGTTTTAGTGCTTCGTCCTCCGAGGAGTTGATTTAAAACAACGTGGGAGCTCTGTTTTCAATCCGCTATTGAGAGCAGCTGTTCCAACCTTGCGGTGGGAATTGGAGGTGAGTATGCGAGGGTTTTGGGCAGGAACGATATTAAATTCATCACACTTTTCAGGCAGGGAAGGAGGACTGCAACCAGACACGGGCATCTCCAATCTGATGAAAACACTCGCGTTTCTGCTTCACTGGAGCGATTCTTTTACCTTAACTGGGTTAAAGCAAAGGAGAATGGGAGGTTAAGAAGAGGAATGAATGTGGTGGAGGGGGAAGAAATGAAAAAAAGAAAGGAATGGGAGTTTTGCCAAACCTTGCTCAAAGAGATTTGTGCAATTAAACCACAGAACCAATTAATTGGGCGATGTTATCCTTGAGAGTTCATTACCGGGGCCTGGGAAACCAGGAATACCATCTTCCCCAAGTGCCTCCATAACCAGAAAGGACACTTGTTAAGGCTGTGTGATGAAAGTATGGAGCAAAGAAAACCATTCAACATCTTCCGCTTTCATCTGCTGCTCGCTTAATTCAACCACACAACGGGGAGGAATCTCCCACCAGCTGACCCTCAAATTAGCACCGATGCTAAAGCCCTGCCATTAACGGCCGAGCCCGCCCCTTCCTGTACACGGCGATAACTCCCCTATATCTGAGCCGGTAAGAACCCAATCATCCAACTCCACCCTCTCTTATTGTGGTCAGACCTCCAACTGAACACCCCGATGTGCCAATATTGCCTGCAGGGAGTAATGCTGAGATTTTAATGGGCAGTGTGAATGGAGGGTCACACCCTCAGTGGGAGGTAAGGAAACCAATGAAATGAGTTGCCGGCTGCCTTATCGAGCCCGATATGTGGAAACTAACAGCAAAACATATGCAGCCTAGTTATTCTTTACAGATATTTACATGGATGGGAATTTAACAACCGCAGATGACAATATTTATTTAGGTTAAGCGAGGTTGCATAAGCTGCAGAATTAAAAATACTTCACTAGTGACAGCATCATCCATTAGAGAGGATATAGGGACCATCAGTAACCAAACTCCTTCACGTCACTCTATTTCTATCATAGTGAGCTCCAGTATACTCAATTTGAAATCAAATTTGGCATGTCCTCAAAGGCGTTTGATTACAGCTCCGGGTGTGACTGGAGGTCTGTCCCTCCACGCAAAAGGGTGTGTATCCTGATCGTGAGAGAAAGTTGAAATGAATAGATGCACAAGCTCCGGCTGCAGCTAAAAGTTTATGTTACAGGACGATTTAGAACTGACCCTGGCACTGCTTTACAATGACAGAAAGCAGACTAAGAGCTGGTATGTTTGTACCCTAAACCAAACAAGTGGACCGGGTGGAGAGATTACTCTTTCCTGACAACAGAGGAGAGTTCAAAGGAGGAGGGGAATGTGTGCCAGCCGCTTTTCTGATGGGCCAAAATGAGTTTCCCGTTTCATTAGAAGTCTTCTCCTATCTATCCTGTTCAAAAGGCAGGAAAGCAATTAACATTTAAGTTAATTAAGTAAGTCAACTTAATGTCATTTAACTCATTGCAGGAGAAAATATTCAAATGCTACATTTGGACATTTGTATTTTATATATGTGCCACAATTTAGGACCAGATAAGATAATAGCAAGTTACTTCACAAGTTCTTCTTGTCTAATCTAGGCAACATGAAAAGTGACAAGTACAGCCAAGGACCAGCTCCTTTCTACTAGTTTTCATAGTAAAACAGTCTTAGTAGGTCCTTGTATTCATGGAACATATTCACAGGATGGATTTCTTTCAAAGCTGTCTGGAAATTATTCATCTTGGTGCCAAATTTGGTCTATTTACCTGGTTTGGAAATAATGTAAACAATAGCTTATCAAGGAACCTGCGCCCCAAAGCCAACGCCTAAAATGTGTAACTGAACACATGACATTATTAAACCACATGGAGATTCTTTGAATCACAAGGTAGTCATGCCCTAAAGCCTACCCTGCTTTATGGTCTATTTGACTCTAAATGGGACCATAATTTACTAAATGAACATCATGCTGTATTGAAGAAGACTTGAAACTAGCGATTGAGACCATAAACTCATGTTTACAATGTTTACTGAGGTAATAAATCAAGTGAGAAGTAGGGTCATTTTCTCATTGACTTCTATACAATCAGACTTCTTTATGTAGCCAGAGGAGTCGCCCCCTGCTGGTTATTAGAAACAACCCAAGTTTAAGGCACTTCAGCATTGGCTTCACTCTTCAGACCCGGAGGTAGTCTATTGGTTATAACTAGAGGCCCACACACACTGCATCAATCAAAGCCCAGTGCAGGGCTTTCTATATGTTGCAAATCTGCCATATCGCCTGCAAGAACATTTCTGTTTTTCTATGCACAATCAGTCCCTCCATGTTTTACTAATCTGACAATATGCATATGTGCACTCTGTATTTTAAAACTAAAAAAAGCTTAAAAAGCACAAAAGTGTCACATTATCACCACTGACCACTCGGACCTGATCCACACAAACACACAGAGCTCAGACCAACATGACGACGGGCACGACAGCAGCCGAGGAGACCAAGAGAACACAAAAAATACCACAAAGGAGACGAGTGTGTGTGTACATATGAGTGTGTAGAGCGAGGGGAGCTGAACAGAGGCAGCTTCTGCAGGAGCAAAGGGACGATTAGAGGCTTTCTGTTTACATCTCAGAGCACACAGACCCGAGTTGACCCAACGGCAGAAGAACAATCAGTAGAAGAGATAAAAAAGGAGGTCAGACAGCACAGAGTAAACATGTACACTCATCGTCTCATCGTCCCTCGGCACTGGGCCTCACAATGCACTGTGGGAAATGCCCAAATTCACTAATGCCCCGTCAGTGCCCCAGGTGCACAGACTTATCAAACAAGCACAGCAGTGTATCCAGGACTCTATCCTCTGGCATGAGCGCTACTTCAAAAGAGTCTCTTTCTACTCTGTCTGCATGTTGATCTATATATGAAAAGTCAAGTAAAAAAGCTGTTTCATTTCTGGGCTGAGAAGACTAGACAGGAATCTCTGCAAAAAAGGAAGTTGATTCATACCATAATACGCCTTGAATACCTCCATAGCAGCGTTTCCACAGATATAAGACAGCTGCTGGACTAAAAGAGGCTACAGAGATGCAGCGATTCTCTGAGCTGCACTGTCTGCTGATATCTGCTCCTGTGGTTCCAGCGGTAACCCGAGGTCACTGCCCTCCAGCAGCCATCTCGCCACACCTCATCTGTCAACAGTTGCGCTCTCACGTGTAAAATTAAACAAAAGATAGCTGTTTGCTTGGCTCCAGACTTTGCGGTTTGGACTGGTGGTTATTTCTAGCCGTTCTAGTCTTATCATGGAGGCAGCTTACATGAACCTGAGTCTGTTTTTCTACACCAGCTGAGTGCACCCCTGGGTGTGCTCTGCTTCGTGCTAGCGGTAGCTCCATCTGGAATGTCTAAAAGTGCAGGGGTCACCCGTGATCCGACTCTATTACACTTGGTTCAGGGAGCAGTAAGTATTTACCCAACAGAAACTGCAAAATGTTACATTCTTTTCATTTCCTGCACACATTTCAAATCTCATAATATCTACCATATGCTTAGTTAGAGACAAAGAAAAGGGGTCAGCCAGTAGAGAGTGGTTTGATGATTGTGTATAGAAGACAGGGCACTAGAAGGAATCCAATTACGTGTATACTAATCCACAAAACATGAAGGCACATATCTTTCACCTCTGTTTTCTCTGGAAACGTCAATTGAGTCTTTCAAAAGGAATCGATCGTATTGTGAAGCACCGCAGCATGTTTTGAAGCGATGCATGTGAAAGGGTTCAAGCACAACATTTTTGCTTCTAAAACATTCAGCGTGTCAGTAGTGTTTTGGCATGCTACACGCTCAGAAAATATCCATCACAGATGTTCTTAAAGTGCTTTAAAGGCCCTAGTCGCCCTAGTTTTTGCAGTGTGTACCGCACCGACGGATCTAATCTCCCCGTGATGGAGGTTTTTCGGCCAATTCAGCATGATGAATCACCGGCGGAGCTCGTCGTTGAGAGAAATCACTCCGATTGGCTGTTCAGCTTAAACAAATCCGTGCACGAGAAGAGAAATGAAAGTGAGGAAAGCAAGCCGACGAGTAAAGTCAAGAGGAAAAACACAGAAGGCTCTTCTCATTTTTCATCTTCGTCTCATCTGATAATTCCAATACACGGATATTTTCACAACGACACGGCCATCTGGAATGAAGCTGAGTGGTGAGTGAGAGTGGTCAGAAAATGGTCAGGAAATGCTGCTATATTTCATGTACGTATCATAACAACGGCTTGTACAGTATATCCGCGGTCTTCTGGTTTCCCTTTTTGAATGATGAATACAGACTACCACTACCTGCTGGTGTGGAGAGTTATTTCATCTCACCCAGGTGCAGGACGTACGTGGTAGTTGGCCGTTGGCCGTTATCTTTGCGGTGTGTTCAAATGCAACGTTTTGGCCAAGACAAAGGCATCGTGAGGCGTTCCTTGATTTAGTTTTTTTTTTTGTGCCTGGGCCTTAAGAGACCTGACTCTTATCAGTTGGTTGCAACTAAGCAGATACGTCATTCATCAAGTCATTTGTGACAGTATGTATAGTACAAACATAAAATACACTTTATGCGCCGGTTCTACAGTTTCTAAATTCCAATGTCAGTTAATGCATTAAGATGACAGCCGTTGATAAAAATAAAATTACCACTGCAGCTCTGGAATGACGACCTTTACGTGCCAAGATTAACATAATTACTAACAGCAATCCATCAAGTGGGAGCTTAACCACAGTCACAGCGCTGATGGGAGCTTCAAATAATCACACTGACAAGGTGGAGAGCGGAGCTATGAAAAGAAAAGAACCCCTGTTCTTGAGTTGGACTCATATAAAAACAGCACAATAGTGCTAGTGCTAGCTGTATGCAGACCTCCTCCTGGCTCCACTGAAACTGGGAGTCTCCTGCCCTGCTGCCCTGCCAGCTGGCTATCTGCCCAGCGCCTGCCAGGCAGCACACTGCCATTGTCCTTTAGTTGTTTCAGGGTGATCTGAGAATTAAAATAGACAGGACAACAGATTTTCCCACTTTATACACATGAGAATGAAGAACAAGCACTGCGGCAAACAGAGACCAACGATGCACCGAGTTAAAAGATTTAAGCGAGGTTGTTAACTTGGCGGCGGATCACGTAGAGAGTCCCCATTCTGATACAAAATTAATGACTAATATGACTAATGGTGTTTCCGTACCGTGTTATTAGAAATGTGGCTAGCACGAAGCACTTAGTTTGTATGTCAGGTAACATTATGCAACAACCAGCATTAGCATCACATGCATAGTTTCAGATGGCAGTCCCGGGGCCTATTCAGTCCTCGCAGACTGAAGCTCCTGTATGTTCCCAACAGAAGGAGACCGTGTTTGTTCTTGGCTGCTCCAGTGGAGCCCCACCAACAGAGAGCACTGTTCTGTGGCCCCTCTCCAAAAGGGACCATCTGTCCCCCGAACTTGGCCTTGCCACGCCGGCCGGCCTCCACTGCTATGGTGAGACAGAAAGGGACGTGCAGGGTTGATGTGGCCCAGCAGGCCTCCAGAATAAACCACCACCTATTTCCATCAGTACACATCCCTCCCTCTGCCGCCTCCCAGCAGCCTGCTGCTGCTTCAACTGCAACCTCCGTACCAATGACAGCCTGTCAGCAGAGTGCACTCTCTCAGGGAGAGGAGGGAAAGCAAACAAGGAGGGGAGATATGGTGAGAAGAACGCTCTCATCTCGCAAAAGGGAAACTGTTAAAAGAGTTGCGAGGAGTTCAGATCGAAAGCTCTGAGAACATGCGTGCTTCCGCTCCTCCGCTGAGGTCAGTCAGAGTCCACCTCGTCACATTATCACTGAGAAACAGCGCAGCGGAGTAGGTGAGCTGTGTGACACTGTTAAGATTGAGAGCCGACACACTAACGCACAAACACATTCACACACACATCACTCAGGGAGCGGCATTTATAAAACCCTGACCGGCAGGGCAACCTCAGAGCGCGTCGATGCCACGGAGCATCTCTCCCTCATTTTTACTCACTTCAACGGCGCTCGTTGTCTTTTACAAAGTTTGTTTTTCACACTTGGTTTGGTGTTGCTGACAGAAATCTGGCGTAAGAGAGACAATTTTGACTCCTGAGCAGCAGCTGGGGGTTTAGTCAACCGGAGGATGCGAAGGGGTAGGGAGGACAGGAGTAAGCACTGATACACAGATGAATCACTGGTTTATTCACCCCGCAATAACTTTTTGTGCTGCGTCTGCCAGAGACATACACTCACAAATTCCTCCTGTGATACACCCCACAGGCTAGACCACTCAAACCTCAATACCATTGTCTAAAAACAAGACTTTCCTCACTTAATATAATGCTTCTTATGCACATGTAAAACTGAGGTCAACATGCATTATTTAGCCTTTACACAAACATTAGGTATCAACTGCTGCCATGCTTACCTGATTAAGAGAGTCCTTTTTTTGTCAGAGCCATAAATCCTAAGAGCAGATGACTCAAAGCCCTGTGAGCCACTGTGGTAATGAGCCCACTGTGGAGATGCTATCCGAGTGCATTAAATCCGTCAGCCACTTGTTGAGAGAAGTCCGCCACACTTCACAGCAGAAAGGCTCTAAAATAAACAACAGCAAACCTTCACTCTGCTCCTTTATCTAGTAACTAGTTTGGGGAGAAAATGGAGAAAGATGGAAGAAAAGAGTAAAATAAGGACGAGTCTGGCAGCCATCGGGGAGTCATTTTAGTGAAATGCATACAGCTGCCGCTTAATGCACACACAACTTGCTCCCTCCCCCTGTGACAAAGCCACCAACAGAATGAATGGGCCTGCAACATTAGCATATGTAAAGGAAAGTAGGTGGCTGTGCTGAGTTGGGGGGAAGACTGTTGGGTGTTGGTGGTTGGGGGGAAGGGGTGGGCCGTGACATTCAGAGCTTCTCTGGCTGACAGGAAGGACAAGAAAAAAGAGGGGGAAAAGCTATTGTTCCCAGGAAAAGATGCCCAGGTCAAGCCTGTGACCTTCCAAGTTTCTAGCGATGGCTGACATTTGGAGCAACGGGAGATGGAGGGATCCACTTATCTGTTCCCCGTCCTATGAACTACAGCTTGGTGCAAAGGCAACCATGACCACCTTTTAAACACACTAAGATAAGGAGAGAAAGACACGACCAAAGAGGGAAATTGCCCTTCTTTCAAAACTGATAATCCCTCCAGCCACATGCCATACGCTGAGCCTGCATATCTTTACCTTCAGCAGACAGGAGGGATGTAGGGAGGGGAGAAGCTGTGATGGAAGGAAAATATATGAAAAAGGAGTTCATCTCTGCTGAGCGCTACTCTCTGGTGCTTCACTGCAAACAGCTGTGGGTTTAAGGGCCTGCACACACACACCAAGCCAAAGAGCGAGCACCAACAAAGGCTGACTGCGGCGTGTTCAAGTGCAGCTTTTATCAGAAGATGTGAGGCAACGCATCAGAGACTACAGCTGACAGCAAGCTGACTGCTAACAGTCATGTACGTTCTGCGCTTGCATGACGGGAAATAATAAGTAAGTTGCATCTGGCATTGTAAAGGCTTGCTGTACTTGCTATGCATTGCCTGGAGAAGAAGAGGCAAAAGCATAACAAATCAGGAGAACCCATATGAAATTGGAGAAAACAACAACTTGCTAACAGCCACTGAGTGGTCAAACTTTACAGTGCCAGTTTCAACTTTTTAGCAGACACATTCTCAATTTGTTTTTCAAACATTTAGGTAGTACTTCTTTTCCCCCAATTACAGACTTCTGAGTAGTGATTTCCTCTTATGCAGGCGCAGGTCAGCTGGCTGTAAGCTGTAGTCTTTGTGTCGTTCAAATTCATCAAGACATCAGGGAACGTTAGGTAAAGCCGTCATTAAGTGTTTAATCAGTTGCTGTTTGTTGACGCTAGTTGTTTGAGGTCATCTTGGCGGGTCATGGCCCTAACGTGGAGTTACTGAAGCAGACGTGCAACCGTAAGGCTGCATTCACACCAGATCAGGCGTTCCCTCCCATTCATTTGAATGTGGGTAATGCCTTTAGGCTGCGGTGGTGAGGACCGCAGGGGATGCCGAGAAAAAACAACGCAGCGGCCCTGCGGCAAAATAGTTGAAACATAAATCAACTTTTGGAGAAATGCAACCAGACGTCACGCTGCCGTGGCCAATCATGTAAGTGGCGATCCAGAGCTGCACAACTCTGCCTAAAGCCACCCACATGTGATCAGTGGTAAAATTGCTCTGCGCTGGCTGTGCCATTGTTTTCCTACGGGGAAAACCACCCTTGATGTGGCGCACCGCTCAAAATCGCCACAGAGCGCTGCGCTCATAGTTCAAATTATTTTAACTTTGACCTTGGTTGCTGCTGACCTTTCAAAAGCACAACCAATGAGAACAGCTGCAACTGCTGTTGTTGCCTAGAAACAGTGAATGCCGTTCCTTGCGCTCTTCTTGGTGACATATTTTACCTGCTGCTTTTGCAAGTCTCTGCGCCCTACCTCGCTGTGAGTGAAGAGCAAATCTCTGAGGGGTTTATGGTCAAGATCTGTGAACCGGGGGGGGACATGTGGGTGTGGAGACTAATAAAAGCTCTGAGCAAGGCACTTTTAACTACTTGAGCATTGCAATAACTAGGTATGAATGTGAGTATGTGAAGCCAGTTATTTCCGAGGCTTCCTAAGACACATAAAGGCTAAATAAAGAACAACTCTTTGAGGTAAATGAGTTGTGATGATATATTTCTCCTCTTATAGTGCGACATAATTGAGTTTCAGGGAACCTAATTGGAAGAACACTAAAAGAGTGTCATTGTAACCACTTCCTGATGACTGCTTTGCTCTGTCTGTTTCTGGTTGGAGGTGGGAGCATGTTAATGGCAGGAAATGACAGACTTTAATCAAGCTGAATGAATGGCAGCAAGTACAGGTCTTTGTGCCACATTGTGCTTTGATCTAGCCTCTGCAGGCAGGTCCTCAGCTTTGATTTGAGTTGAGGGGAAGGAGAGGGTTTTATTTAAAGAGTGGGAAGCCCCAGGAGGTAACACTTAAGCGTTCTTGTCACTGCATCCCAGCAAACAGACAAACTATTCATCAGCCTACACACATGTGCAGCAGGGGCCTGTGGAGAAACACACAATCCCACAAACACGGCTCGTTTGCACATGGACGTCCGGGCCTGATGGGTAATTTACATACCAAGGGTAGTCATTACACAAACGGATACACACGCAGAACGACCTACATTCACAAACACTAAAAAACAACTTTGACAGCTCATCTTTCAAATGTTTTGACTGATTTAAAGAAATATACACTGTCATCTAACTCAATTTGATAAAAACAGGCTGAAATATAACAAAAAGAACAGCAGAAGATTGTTTTTCTTATGACACTTAAGCTGTAGTTTGTTTTATTCACATAGAAAATGGGAATATTTAGCCAGACACTAACTTTTTGTTGATTTCCCTGTCATGACAAGACTTGAAACATATCTAATTTGGATTAGGGAAAGGTTTCGCTTTATACTTGAGTTGTTTAGTGCAAATTAGCTGTCTTAACATACTGCATGATAAAGGAATAGTTTGACAGTTTTGAAAATATGCTCATTTGCTTTCTTACTGAGATTTAGATGACATGTTATTTGATTTTATTAAGGATCCCCATTAGTTGGTGCCATATCAACCAGCTAATCTTCCTGGGGTCCACATTAACCACATACAAACACATTAAAATACCATACAAAATACAAATACAAGAATAAAGGAGGGTTGATGGCATGTATTTCACGGCCGGGCTGACTCTAGGAAATTACTGCACCCGGTCGAAAAACAGTGCAGCACAACAAGTCATTTTTACACCTCTGATGTTGTATGAATTAAACAACAGAGACGTGTTAATTAGTGTTAAACATGTTAATTAGTGAGCTTTAGAGGTCCTACTAGGCAGAACAGAGTCATGGTAGCTTTTTTCAGTTCTTATGCTAACTTAAAGGCCCAGACACACCAACCCGACATCAGACAACTAGCGGCGACGAAGGCTGCCTGTTGCATCGCCTAACATCTCCTTTGTCTTGGCCAAAAAGTTGCACTCGAACACACCACAAAGACTACAGCCGACGGCCAACTACCACATATGTTCTGCGCCTGCATGAGATGAAATAACTCTCCACACCAGCAGCTAGTGGTTTTCTATATTTGTCATTCAAAAAGGAAAACTGTAAGATCAGGTACGGCAGATAAACAAGCTTCACCATTTAGCTTTATTCCAGATGGCCATGTCGTTGTGAAAATATCTGTGTATTGGAATGATCAGAAGAGAGGAAGATGATCACTTCCGATTCTCTTCTCGAGCACCGATTCATTTAAGCTGAACCGCCAATCCGAGTGATTTCTCTCACCGACAGGCTTCGCCGCCAATTCAACATGTTGAATCGGCCAAAAAGCCTCCAATGTGGGCAGACAACAGCTGACTGTGCGGGACACACCGCAAAAACTAGGGCAATAGACTCAGGTGGTATCAAGATTTAAGATAACCGGCTGCAGCTTCCTCTTCATTGTACCGACATCAGAAATGTCTCAATCTTTTCATCCAACTCTCTTCAAGAAAGGGAATATATGTGTGTATTTCCCAAAATGTCAAACTATACCTTTAAACATTAGCGTCAGCCAGAACTTTCAACTGGAGATGCATGAAAAAGATGACTTTGGTGCCATTTTTTCATCATATTGGGCAAGATCAACATGTGATCAATGTAATTCCTTACTTGTGCACAATCTGATCAGACTGATAACTATACACATACACCCAACATTGTCTAGGAGATTCTAGCCTGGTGTTAAATCACATATTATCTCTGTAGTGGAGCCTATTCTTTCTCAAAAAAACTACCCTGAGGGCAAATCCTGTCAATCTGCGGTCAATCTGAATTGACAGCCAAACCCTGCATGGTAGTACGGGAGCCATTGAGGCGTGCTTCATAATTACAGTACTAAACAAGTCAAAACAGCATAATGTGATAAGGAACTAGGGCTTCCACCAGGGGACATTTAATAATCCACCAAGAACAAAAGGCACCTGTATCCGCTTAGATTAAGCTCTCATTCGTGAGGGCTTGACGGTCGGCGGGCATGTGATGCATTTGCTGTCCAGTATTTTTATCCCTGCTGATAACGGCATGCTGTGTTGAGGCAAGTTTCTCCTTAGTTATGCAGAGTGGGAGAGGAGCTGTTTAGGGAAATGGCCTGTTCCTCCTGCAGAGAGGAAGAGAGGAAAAGCAGCTGGCAGGCAACAGGCAGACACAGCATCTCTGAATGTCACTTCTCCTCGATCCGCCCCCCTCCTCCTCTCTCCACCTCCTCTCCTCCTCTCAGTTTGTTCTCTATCTGTTGTCTGAATTCATCAGGGAGCAGGAGGCTGAGCTGCCTCCACTATCCCCCCCATCTCAACGACAGAGGCAGGGAACGGGAAGGGGGTAGTGGGCACACGAGGTGAGGGGGTGGAGAGTAAACAGCGGCTTCGCATCCCTCTATGTTGTTGCTAGGCAACTTTTTCTGCATATGACAGCCTTGAGTGACAGCAGACCTCCCTCAGGAACAAAGACAGAAAGTTGAGGGCGGGAAAGGAGAGGAGCAGAGAGCAGCGCAGAGATGAGTGGTGATCTGGTGAATACAGGGACAGACTCATTGTTGCTGAGTTGAAAGCAACATAATGAAACATTTGGACAACATAAACGGTTTACGAAAAGGTGAACTAAAGCCCCGTTTCCACCAAGAAGTTCCTGGTCATTTTAGTCAGAGGACTACTTTTCAAGGAACTAAAAGGTTCCTTCAGCCCACTGTCGTCTGTGTTTCCACCGCGGTCTAAAGACCTGCGAAGATCAGGCAAATTACTCCGCTGACGTATGAAAAAGCAACACGACGTGACGAGGACTGCAGGTGGTCGCAGCGGTAAACACACTCTGCAACCTATCGTTTAGTGTGTCCGCCTGTTTCATCTAAACTACACGTTGAAAAAAAAAAATATTAGGTCTTGTCTCACTGCGACGACATTTACTGCTGCATATATTTACTGCTGCACGTTGGATGTAATGAATGAAATGCAGAGGAGAAAAATGAAACTAAGAGCGTCCGTCTCCACAGTAAATCATCTGTTGAGTGTGTGATGGTTATTTATTTGTGCTTTAGAACGTAACTGCCATGAAACAACCAGAAAATAACTATTCTTTCTCTCGTGCACGGCACCGCCGCGCTGTCTCTTCTAATGTTACCGCTCGTCCTTGCAATCTCTCTCTTTGTCTTTTTTTTTTAAATGAGTCAGAAAGTCGACAGCATAGCCTAACTTTACTTTTAATATTATGAAACAAAGAGAAATGCTCGTCCTAAAATGGTCCTAAATCGATACTAGAGTACTTCCTTGTTTCCTTGTTTATGAATGAAGCGGTACACAAGTTGAAGGTGTTGAAGCAGTGGCGCTGTATGTGTGTTTTGACTAATCAGCGACAGTCATCCCCCCGACCAGGGCCTATTTTTGTGGGTAAAAAAGCCCCGGAAAATGTCCCCGGAACTTAATTTAGACCCTCGTCCCTGCGGTCAAAAAGCAATGAGTTCCTCAAAAAGGTTCCTAGTTCCGGGCAAGGTTTATTGAAAAAGGCTGGGACATGGGGTCCTTTTGGTCTTAAGTTCTGGGGTATGGCATGCGCTGTGTAACCGGAGCGGCGGTTGTGCGTTGCTATTGGCTCAATTTCGGCGAGTGTGACCAGATTTCACTGCGCATGAGTTGTACCCCAATGATATGACGCAATGATGACGCGTGAGATCTCCTCTTTCCACCCTCCTTGGTTCCGGGGAAAAGATCCTGCGGTGGAAACGGGGCTCAAGATGATCTCAGAACAGTCGTTTCCAATCTTGGGGTCAGGACCCACCACGGATAAAGATATATCTGAGGCATCACAACATAATTAACAGATTAAAAAAGCAGAAAAACACGTGTGCTTCTCATTTAGGTGGTTTTCCTCTAAAAAAATATTCAAATTAAACAAGGAAACTACTCTCTCGTCACTACACATAGCCAGATGCAACTGGTGATGGTGGATATTGCATCGTTTCAAGGGATTGCAAGCCTAAAAGGTTGGGAACCAGAGTTTCAAAACAGTAATTTTTAAAAACATTCTGTCCAAAACAACTTTATCTCGGTTTCTACCAGATAAAGCAAACTTAATTTTCTGTTGCTGTAATCACACTGCAGGGCAAACTAATGGATTAATTTTTGAACACTAAAACATCGCCACTGGCACGTTGAGGATGTCTTCAGTAGTTAAGTGCTTATCCAAGTCTTGTTTATATTTTGCGGTTCTCTTTCATTTCTGATGAACATATGATTAAGATCTGTAAGAAACTCCAGAGGCAGAGTACCAGCTTTTACCACCACAACCTACAAACTATACTTTGGCAAAAGTTGGCAGACACCAATAGTTCCGGCTCAGCGCATTTTGTGTGCGGCGCAGATGACGTGCTTCATCCATAGGGCACATAATGAGGGTTTTTTGACGATTGCAGGGGCTAAAATTAGCACGTGAATAATAATCACTGGCCAGAGAGAGAGAGCTGCTTTTCATTGGAAGTTTGGCAGCGGAGAGCACGCTGGATGCCAGATCAGGGGTGCTGCTGTACGGATGTGTGCAGAGGGAGCAGGCAGGCAGGAAGCAAAGGAAAGTTGACACTGGAAACCATATTGTTAGCAGCCATATGAGCAAAGTTACCAGTGCTTTTAGATCACCGTGGAGGATGCCAGATGCATGCACCACAACTGGCGCGAGAAGCATCACTACAGACAAACAAGCAGTCTAAGGCTACATCCACACTTATATGCTTTTGTTTTAAAACTGTGTTTAAAACTGTGTTTTAAAACAAAAACTATCTTCGTCCAGACAAGCATTTTAGGACCGTTTCAGAATTAATCTTTGTCCATTCATGTACACTGGGCATGCACGTGCCGGTGTATACGGGAAGCAGCACCGGACACTGGAATTGATGCAAAATGCAGATTTTAACTGCAGAACAGCTGCTAGCATTGACAACAAGGTCGGCAACGCTTGTAACTCATTATCCATGTTGAAATTAACCTGTGTTGGTTGAAGCTTTCTTCTGGAAAAGGTTCACGTGATAGGGGCGTGATGAATCAGGGAAGGACAAGTCATGACTGATAAGAGCCAATCAAGAAGCGAACGTGGGTGTCTGCGTCATCGTCAGGTCTCAGTTTCTGTTCGCCCAGACTAAAACGCAACCCCAAAGTTTTAAATCTAAAACGGGGTCAGCAGCATTTTCAAATGTTTTTATTTTAGGGGCTCAAAAACGCTGAAGTGGTGTGGACGCTAGGCAGTAATGTAGCAAAAGTTATGCGTTTTAAAACGAAACCATATTAGTGTGGATGTAGCGGTTACGTTCATAAACGTATCGACCTGTTTCCATCCTGTAGCTGTGGCTAGTGAGAGAAAGACTGTACTCAGAACATTGTGCAGGATCTAGATACCAAAACAACAACAACAAGATAGAGCATTTTTTTCCAAAGTGCAGTCCGTGGCCATCTGGAGCACATGTTCCAGTGCAGCAACTTCCTCCGGTAATTAATGAAGTTCTCCAAAGGGAACAGTCTGATTAAGTGAAAACTCTTCTTATTCTCCACAGGCTGTGTTACCAGAGTTACTCCGAGAGAAATGGGCTCCGATAGCATTCCTGAGAACTAGGCGGCCCTGGTTTGTCATGCAGCTGGCATCTCTTTTTATATGGAGTCACTTTCAAAGCTATTCCCCTACAAGTGGCATCAAAAACATCTGTTCCCAGAGCAGAGCAGCGCAGCCACCCACATGAGAGATTGCCCGGTCCTGGCAGGAGTATGGCCTGCAGATGTAAGCAACAACCAACATGCAAATGTACATGCAAAACCTCAGACGGCCACGTTGTGACAGTTAAGACAACAATATGCCAGAACTCACAAAGGGGAAAGGAGAAGAAAAGACGAATAGAGATGGGAAAGATAAGGACCGAGAAGTAATGGGCTGCACTGAAAGGAAAAATGACTCAAAAGAATAATGAAAGGAGGGAGAAAACCTGAATAACAAGAGATGATAGGTTATAGTGAAGGAGTACAAAGACTAGTAATTCTGAGCCTCCTGGCCATATTGGAAGATGTACAGGCAGAAGACCAATTTGACGTCCATCCTGTTAGTGGAGAGGCCTGGTAATGCCTGATGAAGTAGCACTAGCACAGCTATATTAAGGCTGCTGTGTCCGGGGCATATGAGATGCCTTAAATGTGCACTCTGCCAGTGCTCAGAGCAGTGTAAAACACTGTGCATCATTAAGGGATGTGTGCTTAAGTAGTGTCCACGGCCCTGTAAAGCGACTACTCGCGGGGGGAGAGTGGATAGAGGGAGGCGATGGGAAATGGTCCGAGTTATTTCCATTCCCTCAGCCCGTTTATGGAAACATTATTGGAGCAAGGTTCAGTTCTCACGGAGGAGGAAAAGATTCAGGAAGCGAGTAAGAGTGAGGGACAGGAGAAAGTGAAGGAGGGAGTGAAAGAGAAAAAAGGAGGAGGGACTGGAGAAATGCTGTTTTTAGCTGTTTTCTCTGGAAAAGACCTTGCTCCGTGTGTGTCCTTCATTGTGCGGTTGTCCCTCTGGCAAAGGCCACAAAAGCCTCCATTTATCTCTCCTGAGCATCTATCCTTTTTGAGAGGAGGCTCTGAAAGGCCAGGCAGCCATCACATGTGCCAGGGTGACACGGCTTTTCCCTTGTTAACACTTTAGTCTTGCACCCAGAGTGCCGTGAGGGATTACTGCTGTCGACAAACGGGCAAAAAGAAATAGTACATCTGTTCTATATATTTGCATTTCTTTGGTTGAATCACAATGCACCACTTGACTCGATGGAAAGCGAACATTCTCAGTCAGGCGTGAGAAACCCACCCCATCAATGAGGCCTTTTTCCACCCTTTGGTTTCTTTAGCCGGGGTAACAGCACATCACAAGGAGCAGCTCGCACAAAACACAATCTGTCAACTTGGAGACAGACGGGGGCCGGTTTATTCACCATTCGCCCTCATCAGTTTCTATTTACTCAGTGTAGAAAGGGGACCAAGTGCAATTTTAGGACATCGCAATGTGCGCTATTCAGCAATCTGCAGCTCTAATTGCAGAGCGAGAGGAATTTTCTACATCTCTAGCATTGAGGCACAACAGCTGCAGCTGGCATGGCATGTGGTGGGTGGGTTTAAGGGAGGTGTGGCGGCTGAAAGGGTGTCAGAAGACTAACCTCCCACTGAGAGCCACCCACACACGCGCACCTAAGCATAAACACACACAAATGCACACGACGTTACGTGCACAGACGCCGGCCACGCGTTCACAATCACAGGGTGTGCTTTTGTCTCCATGTACAGATTAATAATGTTAATGACGTACCGAAGCATCGGGGGAAACGCTGCGCTCTAAAATCTCACTGATTTAGAGAGGAGTCAGCTGTCGTAAACAAAACGCATACAGTACATACACATATCCCATTCCTCCAGTCGACTGGTCATCTGCTGCGAAATATCTATGCACACATGCACACATACTGTACGTGAACAAAGTGCGTCGAGAGGAGGAAGGGATATGAGTGCTCCCCACCTCGTTACACCACCATCTTACCATCCCCCTCCCTGAATGCCAAATGGGGAAAAAAAGTGTCCAGGGAGACGAGTGTGGATGAATTCAACACCGGGAGCCAAGTGCACTGATCCGACCTGACGTGAGGGCCCCCGGTGATCGGGTGACCTTTGACCTTCAGGACTGATCGAGGCCAACGATCTGATGATGTGCTCTTATGAAGGGGGGAAGGGAGTGTATAAAGAATGAGCGGTAGATGAAGAATAAATGTCCTAACAGTCATAAGGAGGCTGTATTGCACACTGTAGCATTTCCTCAGGCTTCATCCACACTAATATGTTTTCATTTTAAAATGCGCTACGTTTATGCCTACACTACTCCGTCGTTTTCAAGCTCCTAAAACGGACACGTTTGAAAACGCTGCTGACCCCGTTTTAGTTTTAAAACCCCAGGGTTGCGTTTTAGTCTGGATGGACAAAAAAACTGAGACCTTTGAAGATGATGATGCTGACATGTTCGCTTCTTGATTGGGTCTTGTCAGTCACAAAGCGTCCTACCCTGATTCATCACGCCTCTATCACGTGAACCTTCTCCGAAAGAAAACATCAACAGCATCAGCCTCGACCACCAGAGGTTAATGTCAACATGGATAACGAGTTACAAGCGTTGCTGACCTTGTTGTCTATCCTAGCAGCTGTTCAATTCTGCATTTTATAACCCAACTACTGCCTACATACGCAGGAGGCAAGCTATTGTACGTGAATGGCCATGTTATATGCGTTTTCAGGCGTGGTAGTACGGACAGGGATTCATTCTGAAACGGCCGTAAAACGCTCGTCTGGATGGAGATCGTTTAAAAACACAATTTTAAAATGAAAACGTGTTAGTGTGGATGTAGCCTCAGAGACCTCTCTGGGGAATCCACACGGATGTCCATCTACATTAATATTTATGCAATTCAGAGTGACATAAAAAGAGCATCTTTAAATGTATTTCCACCCCCCTCAAGCTGAGATCAAGCGCAAAATGAAAAATGTGTGAGGAAGGTGTCTGTCCTCAATCACAGAGCTGGCCAGACTTTTACAACAGAATCCCAAATAAGCACCGATTTCCTTACTCCTCACTTCCTTATCTCTAAACTGCAGCAGGCTCTGAAGAATGTCATCAAGATGGCAGCGTTCGGAGAAAGCACCAGGCACTGGCAGATGTAAAACATGCACTCAGGGTCACCAACCCCGCAGAATCAAGAGGAATATCTTGCTTTCATTGAAGTAGATTGCAAACGCGGCGTTATATCCAGCAGGGTTTGGTAGGACGGATGACTCCCACAGGCCGTAGCTATAAATAAGATCTTAGTCAGTCTGCCTAATAAGAAAGACAAAGAGTCTTTTAGCATTTTGTTGGAGTCTGACCTTGAAATACCATCCCAGAAATATGAAATATTTGGATTTCCACCATTACTATCGTGCCTGAGAAAGCACAGACAGTAATATTAAAGCAATAACAACCACAGTCTTCCAGTATGGGACTCCCTGGGGCAAAATCCTATCAAAGCAGACTCATAGCTAGATAGGTGTTTTTCAGCATCTACGGCAAAATGTTTGCAAACCCATCATCATATTCTAAATTGTAAACCGTAGCCGTGGGCATGTTGTTGATTCTGCAGCGCAACAACAAAAAACCCCGAGGTGACAAAGCAATGGCGCAGCAGCAGCAATCCATGAAGTCAACAAACAGAGAAGCATGTTTGAGTAGAGTCTGTGAGGGAAATGCAAGGAGTGTCCTCGGGGACCCCGGACCCAGACCGCCTTTCAGTGAAAATTAAACAAAATGACAGGAAACAATTAACCTACACTCATTTCTCTCTTTACACTCCCCCAGAAAATGTCAAATGTCACCACCTGAGAGAACGGATCTTCGTGCGTAACCCGAAGAGAATCTGTGTGTTTACATGCACTTAACTAACCTGATTATTTTTGGCTTTCTGCAGTCTCTTTGGAGTCATGTAAATAGCAAACTGTTTCCTTAATGGGGGTAGCGGATCGGGACAAATCTGGTTAACTCAGCAAGATTTCTGCTGGAAGAAGCTGAATTCTTGGCATATATATACGTAACCATCCAAGCGAACCAAAACGCAGACTGCTTGTAAACGACAGGTTACGATGAGTAGGAGAGTGACCTGGATTTCTGCAGAAGTCCGATGTTTGCTTGACATCTGGGCTGATGAGAACATACAGAGTATGTTAAATACAGTCCACAAATATAGTGACGTTTATAAAGTAATTTGAGATAAATTGCAGGAGAAGGGATTTGTGTGCACAGTAGATCAGTGTCAAAGTGAAACAACTTTGACAGCATTAAAGTCAGCAATTCTCTGCATAAAAGTGGCAGCTCTCGAGACGAAAAAGATAAATTCCCTCCGACGTACCCGCCCCTCAGCAAATTAGTCTTTTTATTTGGTCCAATATAATTTGTGCACTGTGAAACCGAACCACACTAAATTGAAAAACTAACCAAAAGTATCAATTTCACTCTGATTCGGACTAACCAATCGGACTATGGCTTGTGAAAGCGCCCTTATATGTGTATGGGAAAGACCTCAGCCCTGCAAACTGTGGAGGAAAGAAAAGAACTAACCCTAAGAGAGTAAATATATTACAAAGTAAATCCATCAACAAGTTGGACGCTTACTTTGACCTCTGACCTTTGATGTTTGTGTGCTCCTCCACCTAAACACAGATTATCTGGAGACAGATGAGAACAGTGTAATTATACAGCTGCTCCTGTGGTCAGATACGCAGCACCTGGCTGTGTATCCAGCAGTTGTGTGTGCTCGTCGTTGTGTTTTGGCTCGAGCCCATGCAGCTCAGCGCTGAACTGTATGTGGCCCTACAGTCCTGTTTACATTTCAGAGAGGTTCCAGTAAACATAGCCTGGGGAAGGTAAGCAGTGAATGAACACACAGTGGAGCTGCTAGGCATTGTAAGAATTACAGACCTCTTGTTAGGATAGTGTCTGGGACACTGTTTGCTTGGCTGTGTTATGCAATCTCCCTTTCCTTTGCTCCTTCTTCTTTTAAGGCAGTAGACCCATATAAAGACTAGCATTCAGTGTCAAATGTGCTGCCCCCCTAGCTCTGGATCCCCTGTGGCTAACCTCCAAACGTCCACAGAAGCCTTCAATACACTTCAGCGGAGGAGGGGAGCGGTTGATCTCCTTCACATTGACAGACGTGCGATTACAGAAGCAAGAGAAAAGAGGAAAAAAATCAGGCCACTGTCACTCCAGATCATTATCCTCCGTCAACAGCCTTTACAAATCGCATAAAAGGAAGGCTAGTCAAAATGATGTTGCATAGAAAGAGGAAAGAAAAAACAAGTGAGATGGAATATACTACTCTAGCTTCGAATTAGCTCTGCTTGGCTGGGCCGGTGCTCCTTAAACACATCATACCGCCGCTGCTGCTGCAGCCCAGAGTACAAGGAAAGGCCAGGCCGACTGCCAGCCCTGCACAGTTCAGCTCCTCTCCGCTTCAGCCTTCCCTTCCACTTTGTGTAAAAGGGTTTCCCATACACACCAGTAACTCCAGTATCCCAGCCTCGTCTAAAATAGTCACAGATAACTATGTCTCTGCTAACAGCAAGCTACAAGAATAGGCCAAAGGCAACATCATGTACAGACATTTTTGTGCTTCAGTAAGTGGATACAAGGGGCTGCATTGTAACGTCCTGGTTTAATGGTGTGCATAATTCAAAAGTACAATCTGAACTGAACTAAGAGACAAAATAGTTCTGTGTCAAGGATACTGAAAGGAAGTATAATGTGTATTTGAAACAAATGAAGCTCTAGAGAAATTATTTATTCCAGCCAACACTTTGCTGCTGCTGTCAAATGAAAGAATAACAAAATCAGAGTAATACATCGCATCGCACCACTTTGAAATAAACACTAAAAAAAAAAAAAAAAATGCAAATGGCCAAAGTTTTGTTATAGCTCTGCGATTCCCAGTATAAACCACATGTATTCAGTAAACTAAACTCATTATCATCTGATTTATGGACACAAACAAGAATAACATCCTCCTCCCAACATGTTTCGTCAGCGCTTTTAAAAACACAATGACAGACTACAGACCATGACCAGACTTTCTAATTTGTCTCATGTCAGTGAGCTGGCAACATGAAGGGAACCAACAAAAAAACAGACACTTTCTCACAATTGATAAAGGGTTGTTTAGGACAAAGTTCCTTCCTGTAAAAAGGGCTGATACCCAGAAAAACTTGTACATTCCCGTCAGTGCTGCACACAAAGCAGAATACACGGTCTCACAACAACACAAAGCAGCCTCTGTTAAACAGCATATAGCTCCATTTTGTTCTTTATACTTTAAGGAACTAATGCTTGAGGAAACTGCCTAACAGCGTACAGTGTACTTTCTATTGATGCAATAGTTCATGTATCAACAGAGAGTGTGGGAGCACTGCTGCAGAGCCCCGGTGAGGTTAAGTGAAGGATACTGGCTCCAGCAGCAACGCCTCATCGGCTCACACACATGCATGCAACACCCCAAAGCTGAGCACTTTATGGCACATCTGTCACGGCTCTGCTTCATTTGACTTGTTAATTACAATCAACCTCTATCAGAAACAAGTCAGCGTGCTTTTACGCCTTAAAACAACTCATGCGATGGCCGTTTGCTCCTTGGATCACCCAGGGTCAATTTGACAGTCAAGGGCGCAGATGTTTGCAGGAGGGGGGTTTCGTGCAGTATTGGCCTACATTTTATGACTACAGGTTTAATGTACTGTACCTTCGAGGACTCCAAAATGGATAATAATATTACATAAATAGACATGAAATAAATAATCCAATGAATAATACATAAATAAACCAATTAAAGGCCTTTACACACCGGGGGGTGTTTTTTTGTGCGATTAATTGACAAATCAATATATTTTTTCTGTCTTTTTTTCTTGGTTTTGTCATGAGTACTTTCACACAACACAAATATTATGCAGCAAAAAAACGGACATGGGCGATTTTCTGAGCTTTCGCACCGTGAATAAAGGCATCAACCAATCAAGATGTGCGAAACAGGTTGAGTTGCGCCTATATTTATGAAACAATCAACACAGAGGCTCCGTAGCCCAAACCAAGACGGCAAACTTTATTACTCCTTTCAACCTTGACAAAGGAAGCGCAGTCCAGATCCACTTGTTCCATTCCCTTTCACAATAAAAGCCCATGACATATAATATTCAAGACTTTTGTATTTTTTTGTGTCGTTTATTCGTCACAACCCCGCTGTGTAAAGGATTTAAGTGTGTAATAATTCCATCCATCTATCCCATCCAACCATAAAACGCAACTCTATTTACTCATTATATAAATCATTCTGGAGGTGATTGGTTGAGGGGGGCAGGGTGGGTACTTATTGGTTCATTTACATATTTTCCTGTATTTAACTATTTATGCACATGTTTATTTATTTTATACCTCTTTTTGTTTCAATTTTGGTCATTTTAAAGTTCCATACCGGACACATTTACCAATGAGTGAATAGACAGAGTCTACAGAAGCCGTAATGGCATGCAGTCAGGTCTCTGGCCGTGTCACCCACACCCAGTCCTGTCTGCCTATTCAGACAGGCCCATTCTTTTTCGCTACAGTAGGAAGGAGGTATGCACATCGGCACTAAACCAAATCCCTTCTTATCTCCCATTGGAGGCTGGCCGCGACCACAGAGGTCAGCTGTCCCGATTGTCTGGGCCCGCTGAGGGGGACACAGGCCGAGTTAACCCCCCGGGTCACGACTGGTCCTTGGACTCAGTGGCAATCGGGTTAATGACTGGCCAGCACTCATTCTCTCCATTGTGGCCCGGTGACAGGCACGTAGACAAAACATGTATGGCGGGTCAGCAACTTTCGGTGGCTTTTTCCCAAACATTCCTGATATGGACACTAATGAGTCCCCAAGGGAACAGGAGTCGCAGACATAATTCATCTTGGCAAGACACATTTTCCTATATGCTCGACTATTGCAAATCCATAATGCATGAACATGGTGTTTTTTGGAGTGACATGGTTAAAGGATTGGCTTGGTGAAACAAAGAGTGACCCTCCCCTGAGTGGTATTTGCATTGCCGTCCACTGGGTAGAAATGCCTGAACAGAATTATTGTGCGTTCACACCAGGAACAAGACTAATGGATTTAGTGCAAAGCCGGAAGATTGTGGTTTGCCTCCATTTTGCTGTTACGATCAAGCCAAAGGTATAAATGCACCATTATCCCAGTATGGACAACCAGTGGGGTGAGGTGAGTGAACAGCAAAAGATCTTCATTGTTAAAATCTTTGGTAAATATGACAATAACGCTCCTCCTCTATAAACTGAGATGACCCACATTTCACCATTGTGTGTCTGAACATCAAAGAGATTATCAGGAGGATTAATGATTTTCTTTCAGACGGAGAAATATCTTATAGCTACATCTGTGTTGGCTCTCGGGGCGAACATCTGTAAGCCACCGCCATAATTTGAGATCATATGTAGCTCCGTCTGTCATGTCATGTGTAGGATGGAGCTTAGTCCTGAATATCATGCGAGTTTTCAAAAGGTCATCGTTGAACAGTAAGGCTGGTCTAATGGGGTCATGTGATTTTCTTTTCATGAAAAGAAGCAGTAATAGTATCTAATGTGTGGATATAATGCAGGATATCATTGATTATTCACCATCTGCACTGCAACAAAAAGGCTTCTCAACAGCTGTAATAAGGATATTGTATATCGTCAATTGCCCCGGCTGAAGTTATGAGTTTCTTTTCCATAAAATGGTCACATGACCCAGCAGTGGTGGTCATCTGAGGGCTCAAACCGTTATTCTACCCTCACATAACACCTCTTCCTCAGACGTTCAGACACTCGGCTGTGTGTCACCAGAGGTTGACAGGGACTTCACCAGCGACGGCGCGATCAGCAGTTGACTTCTGTCACTATACCATCTGCTCCATCCAGCAGCTTCCCCTCCAGCCATAGCACTGCTTTTTCGCTCAAATGCGCCTGGCACGACAGCAAGCCATTGGATGAGTGGCAAGATACAAGATGTACAAGACACGAGGGAAGAGCTGGTGTAGCAGCAATTTTAGCCACTTTTACTGAGATGATAGCATTTACTAATACCATTACAGGGTTCAACCTCAATGTTTTTTCACTTGCACAAAGTCAATTTTTACTAGCCCCTATACAAATTGTTTAATTTATTACCGGTTATCAAATAACAAAACAGACCAAAGTTAAGTGTCATGTTTAATATTTATTTAAGTAAATTAATCTGGAGTTTTGCCCACATCCTCTAACGCTACTCAACTAAACTCCTGTTTCCAGGATAATTGAATTGCTTGCTCACGCTTCAGCTCATAAACTTTGTCTTTACCCACCACCATTGTCTCGCGATTGCCCGTTCAGTACTGCTAAAGAACGTGCAGTATATCCATAAGAAGTGAAAGCTAACTGATCATTCCATTGCAACATCAGCGCCCAACAGCAAAGCCACTCTTCCGCAATTTTGGACTGAAAGCGACTATCGGACGCCAGTAAAACGTCCGCCTAAAAAGTGCCGCACAAGTAAAACAAAATTATATCTTTTCTATTGTCATATTCTACCAAAATGGCCTGTGTTGAACAATAAAACGTTATAAATGTAATAAGCGTTTCTTTGCGCATGTGCAACTCTCAACAGAGATGAGAAGGAATCAAGATGTCTCACTCTTTAGCTGCTTCTATTATCAGCTCTGGAAAAAAACAACGTGTTTAATAGATTTACTAGCCCGATGTTGCATTTTACTTACCCTGAGCAAGCAGTCAATCCTTATTGTTGAGCCCTGCATTAACATCTACTTCTGAACAAGATAACCATGAAATTATTCATTGGATCCATTTCTCTTTTAAAACCACATAAGGTACAACGCAGAAATCCCTTAATAACACGCTTTGTAATGGCAGGCATTACATCTGTCCATTACCGCAGCGTCCATCTGTGTCTAATCTACTCTATCCACTACTGTAAGATTAACCAACAACGACACATCAGTACCAAAATAAATAAGCAAAGCGGTACAGGAGGGCGACAGTCCACATATGTCCTCAAGAAGCACGCCACAGGCTTTAACATCTCATTTGTGCATATCACATAAAGAGTAAAAATATGGCGCTGTGAAGGGCTGTTGGCGTCTTCCTGTGGTTCCCCGGAATGCGTGCTGACATACGCCAGCGCCCGAGCAAGCTGTTAAACACGCCGTCTTAAGGCTATTACACTGATTACGCATGAGAGAAGTCGTATAATGTGCAGCGCAGACAAAAATGATGAATGACCCGGAGAGAACCCAACACGCTGACTTTGGAGCAGTTAAAGTCACTTTGGTAACCACGTTTCATGCACCGTCAGAGACTCATACGGAGGGTTTGTTGTGTCAGGAGCTCTTAAAGTGATCATCAATGTTACAAATCTAACTGATACCCCAAATCAAAAACCTGTACTGTACACATTATGCTTAGTAAACCACCCACATCCATCACAAACAGACCCCTAGTGGAACAGGAGATCAATTCATAAAAAAACATCAACCTAATGACGGCATCTGTGCTTTCCCTGACAGTGATGAGTGGGCTTAAATCCTTCCATAAATCCAGACTGCAATCAAAACAAAGGCTGACAAAAAGACGGAGAGAGAGAGTCTGGCTCTCACAACAGGAGCAGGCAGCATGTGATCCCCTGTCTGCTGGTTGGTTGGTTTTGAAGCAACAGGATTTGGTTGGGAGGCCTATTGTGAATCCCAGCCAGCCGGTCAGCCCGCACAGACCAGACCAGGCTTCCTGATCCTCATCACATGCATGCAGTGTGGGATCTGTTGGAAAGGGGTGCGCCACATGGTTTGGCATGGTACAACGAGGAGAAATGCATCACTCCTAACAAACGTGGTCTGTAAGTCCTTTAGCAGTTTTTGTTCCCTTCTACTGTTCTCCAAATCGTGACCAGTCAGCGCACCGGTAGCAAAGCACCGTGGGAGCAGAGACAAACAAGGGGAAAGACAGTGAAAGGCACACAGGGGGAGTGTAGGATCAGCCACTACTGTTAAGTAATTTCCCAAACAGTTCTGTTATGCTAATGTCTTTACAGGCAAACAAAACACAACGGCTGTAACTCTAGCAGGGCGTCTCCAAGCCCACTAGGCCAGAAGACATCCTAACCTGGAATGATAACAACTGGATATGGCCTGTGGGCATGTCACGGGAAGCCGTTCGTCTGCCAATCGTGACAGGTACCTTATTGTTCAGCTGAGCACACATTGTGCTCATAACTTTATTTTGAAAGACATATCTATCCGGCTCAATTACCCTTTGTCTGGTTAGCCATGCAGAAGGCACCATTAGAAATAGATGAGAACAGATTTCTTCTTCAGGGCCCTGTCTGCTGCTCCCTATTGATGGCAGAATGCAACAGATCTCTATTCAAACTAAGATTGAAAGACTTTTCTCTGGCACTGTCATTATTATCATGGCTGCTTAATAGGTCTCCCTCTAGGAGTGCGCTGCTGGCAGCAGGTGAGATGGGGTACCTATAGGCAGTCTCATTTTCATCTACATCTCGTCTTTAATCTATCTTACATCTGTCTGGGAAAAAAAGTATGTGTTCCCTTCTGTAATATATCAAAAACACTGAATTTCCAACAGAAAATTCAACAAGGTAGAAATCACTCAAAATCAAAGATCATATAAGTTATAGTATTGGGTGCAACCACATAATGAGGAAAGAATCCAAACTGGAAAACAGACCATCAAAAGACAACAACTAATATAGACATTTGCATGATGACAGCGAGAATGAGCAGATTAATGAGGTTGATTTTTTGCTTCTGTGCACAATAATAGCAAATTAATCACACATCACTACAGATGCCATCATTCAGGAGAGTGGTCAGTCCCTGATTTGCAGACCTGACAGCTCCAGTTAAAGCCAAACATTTTTGGTGTTAAAGGAAAATATGTTAAATGTTATACCAGCTAGGCCATGAATGAACATACTGGAGTCATCTTAAAGCACTCCTGTGCCTACTTAGTTCAGCACAGCCCCGCGGAAAACTAATCTTTCCCAGACATAAAAACCCTGTGAAAAATAATGGTGTCTTATTGATTTTAACGCTCCGGGAGAGAAAAGAACTCTTTATGCTTGATCTGTTCAGATGGGAGCTGTGAAGCCAGGAGGACAGAGCACTTGGAAATGAAACAATGGAAACTTAGATTAAGAGAGATCTAGTTGTTGTGTCTGCAGCTAGCCAACAACAGCATAGGAATGGGCTCTATTTGTTTCCCTTTTATTGGGAAGTTAGTTATCGTGGAGGCTAAGCTTCCTGCAGGAAGACAGCAAAGGATATGATGCTGGAAGACAAACAACATTTCACTTGTTTACTCTCCCAGTGGAGTTTACAGTATGTTGAATAGGCCACAGTAATGAAACATGATTGTACATGCTGTGTACAAGCAGACTGCCAGATATTGTGTATAGATAATCAAAACAACTCTGATGTTAGGGGAAATTGTTCTTTGTCTGGACATACTGCTGCAAAAAGCACCCCAAATAAGAACACAATACAGTACAGTGTGTCATTACTGTTGACCACTACTTAAAAATCCACTCTGGGCTTCCCAAAGCAATTAAAATGTCCTGTAAGACTATCTGTGGGCCTCACCTTTATTACCCAGGCTTTTATTACACCATGACCAGTTGGACAATGATGCCTTTATCGCCCCCCACTGTTTTCATGTGAGCACTCCACTAAAACAAATTCATTCAAAAATATTTCTTATAAAACCCATGCACACACCAACATCACCCTAGCCGAATACACCACGACAACGTGTAATATCATTAACAATAGAAATAATAATTTAAAAAATCCATATTGTCTGCCTTCAGGAATATGAAAGTTAAATTTGATGTTTTTTTTGCATTGAGTTTGGTGTATAAGAGAGGCTCCTAGGTAAATAAACAATGAGTCATAACTATCACCCTTGCCGAAAACACGACAACAACGTGTATTATCATTAACAATAGAAATAATAATTTAATAAATCCATAATGTCTGATTACAGGAATATGAAAGCAAAATTGTATGTTTTTTGCATTGAGTTTGGTCTATAGGAGAGGCTCCTAGGTAAATAAACAATGAGTCAAGTAAGTCAATTAATGAATAAACACAAGTATAAGCTATAGATATATTTATATGTGTGGCTCACATTACATGCTTCAGTGCCTGAAAGTAACTTTATCCTTTGTGTGTTCACCTACCAGAGATATGCAAGTGAGTTTCTCTCCCACTGTGTGTGAAGCGCTCCTCACTTTCAGCTGCAGCTTTTTAGTTTAGTTTAGTTTAGAGAAGAATTACATTAGAGTCTCTTACCGTAATAATGTGAACAGTGTCCTGTTCCAAGCTGCGAAGGTTGTTAACGTTGCTAGTTATCCTTTAAAGGCTATAAAAACACCCCAGTGTAAGCTGTGGTAGTCAGTCTCGCATCTCTCCGTGTCGGTGTCAGCCTCCAGACTGAAGCGAGACTCCACCAGCAGCTCTGCCCGAGATGACAACACGCAGCACGGATAGAGACTCCGCCCACCTCGGTGCTCTGCAGGAACTGTACTACTGTTCACTACTATACAGATATATCATTATCATAGGTTGGTTGGTTGATGTATAAGGGACACTAACAGACTAGTATATGCACTACAGAGCAGGCTAGAGGTAATGAGCCTGGCATGTAAACTAGGTGGCCTTGTTGCTATATTCTGCATGACTATTTTAGTCTATAAGCCCAGTAAACCCTACAGTGGCACCATCTGGTGAACTGCAGAAAAATTGCTCACTCATATCTGAATACATTATCATCTTCATATCCCTTCGACTTTTGCTTATAAGATGGATAGATGGATAGATGGATAGATGGGTAGATAGATAGATAGATAGATAAATAGTAACTTTATTGATCCTGAGGGATATTCAAGTTTCCAGCATCGCAGTTCCATAGTGCAAAACATGTTAGTAAAAAGGCAAGTAAAGTACAAAGTACAAAAAAATATACCAGATATAAAAATACAAGGAGATGAAGTAAACTGTTAAAACCGAATATGGTGCAGGGTAACAGCTGTGATACACAACTATTAAAAAGTGCAGAAGAGACTGTTAAAAATGAGTTTAGAGCAGGGTAACTCCAGTAACTTAGTCTATGAAAGTGCACTGTGTGCATTATTATCTGTCCTGCAGACCGTCCTCCTTTGCACTAAAACGGAGCGTTTCAGACAGAGGGTAAATACAGGTATATTCAAGCAGACAGTATGAGGAAAATAAAGTTTTTTTTTAACATTACAGCATGTAAACATGTTCTAGTAGAAACCCAAAATGCAAGTATGAACCTGAAAATGAGCATGATATGGGACCTTTAATATACATTTAAATCAGTGCTATACGTGGAACTACATTTCCCAGGTATCCCGGAAAAGCAATTTCTGAAGAAATTGCTGTGTGAATGCTGGATGCTGAAGAGCTGACGCTACACTGTAATGCTGCCTTAAATGTTGTGAGAAGAAGGTGAAGTAGTAGGAATAGTTGGAAAAGTGGGAATGGGTTGAATTTGTATGAATTTCATTGAAAAGTTGAATAATACCAATAATTAATCAAAGATGTGGAACATTTTAAGGTTTTTTTAATAGCTGACGCTACACTGCACTGCTGGCTTTAATCTGTATGAAGGAGAAGAAGAAGTAGGAATAGTTGAAAAAGTCCTAATGAGTTTAATTTGTATGAATATCATTGAAAGTTGAATACTACCAATAGATATTCTACATCTTTGATACATTATTGGTATTATTCAACTTTTCAATGCTGTAATGTTTTTTTTTAACATTACAGCATGTAAACATGTTCTAGTAGAAACACAAAATATAAGTATGAACCTGAAAATGAGCATGATATGGGACCTTTAATATACTTTTAAATCAGTGCTATACGTTGAACTACATTTCCCAGGTATCCCCGAGGCATTGTGTGACGCGGAATGCTCGCGACAGTTTGTTTGTTTCCATGGAGCCGATAGAAGCTGCAAAGCTGCGGATTAACTAGCTGACCTTATAATCAACTAGTTCGGGGCTGTTTTTGTGGTTGTTACACGGCTTTCAGGATGTCAGGACGAAAAAACAGAGATAATCTCGAGACTCTGTTTTCATTTGAGCTTTTGGTGGAGTTTATCCGAGTCGAGAAAGACAGTAAAGTGTCCGACCAGCTGGCTCTTGCAGTGCGACTACTGGATTTCCCAACGCTGCTCATTCATCAGCCTCAGCAGAGCCAACAACAACACCATGGAGAGGATCAGCAGGGAGAATACACCTTTAAGAGAGGCAAGTCTTGTTTCTTCAAGATGAACCTGAACTCACTGCACACCAATCTATGTAACAGCCCTCTCTATGCCATGGTGCTGGATGTGAAAGAAGAGATCCCTAAACTAGTTGGTACCTCTCTCATCCCACTGGCCAAAGTGATGGAGAGAATCAGGCAGGATGTGACTGAACATGGTGTTTCTACTCCCTCGTCTCACGGTGAAAGAGGGGCTGTTGGTATATGCAACCTCATGGGGGAGACAATTGGATCAATTCTCCTGAGCTATAAACTGTTAAGTCTGGGATCTAGTTTACTGCCACATATCACAGAGAGGAAGGGTGTACACAGACATGTACAACAAAGCATCATGAAAAACATCACAGAATCACCGCCTCTTCTTGACACACCGGACACGTCTGATGTTAACAAACTATCAGATGAGAGTACCTTGATAAATGAGGATAAACATGGTGTTTGTGTTGCTATGCAGACTGAACACCAGCCAAGAAGGCAAATGACACTCAAAGAAAACGATTTTACAGAAGATTTAACTATTTTTTGTCCGCCACATCTCTTCTACAATAATTCTGCAGAGGGAAAAAGCAAAAATGATGAAGGAGTGGATTGCAAATTACTGAATCTGGACTCAGAGGCTTTTAAATTTGAGGACACATACTCAGAAGAAGAGATAGGTGAACATAAAATTGAAGGTACAAGTTCTCCAATGATGGATCAGAGACGTGAAACAACTTCGAGAAAACAAGAAACAAGTGCTCCAAACGTCCTCGGGGAAACCTTGCGACAGTTGCCGCTACTGAATGCTCTTCTTGTTGAGCTGTCACAGTTGAACGGACAGAACCAGCACCAGCCCTTGTCTATTCATCCCAATCTGTCTTGGATTTACAGGTCCGCTTCCACTGAGCCTTCAGCTGGAAACACACCACGAAAGGCGCAAACAAGACCGGGGACTAGTCCACACAAACTTTTCCATTCCCCCAGATACTGCTCTACACCTGTAGTTAGGCCTGCATCTGTAAAAGTGAAAGACAAACAAGAAGAGGCTGTGATTGAGAGTAAAAGCTCCAGTAAATCTCCTCAGAAGAAGCTTGTATATGGCACAACTAAGACATTCGATCTGAGGCTGAAGCAAATTTCTCCTCTTAAAGTCAACCGTCGTGAATGCATGGACTTATTACAGAATAAAACACAGTCAAGTATGGCCAAAGGAAAGACAAAGTCAAGTAATAAGATTGTGAAGTCCAGCAAACGAAAATCAGCATTAAATCAGAGCTCCAGTCTAAATGAAAATGTTGAGACAATGATGCAAAGCATCACGGCGGACTCTGCACTACAAGGAACAGTCACGCTAAAACAGAAAACCCTGCGTGTGAAACAAGACAGAGACTCTCCGAGAATTTCAAAATCTTCCCTTTCTGAAAGAGACTTGAAATCTATTTACATCCCCAGTGTGGATAATGACAATGTTTCCCAAAACAAAGACGAGAAGGAGCATCACAGTGAATCAACTCAAGTCAAATCACAGTCTGAATCTGACAGGCACAGAGAGAAAACTGAATCTTCAGGAAGCAGCAGACGCAGCAGCCCAAAATCTTCATTTTCAGACACCAGCGGCGAAGTAAACGAGGAGGAGGACTACGCCGATGACTTTAACAGCCTCGAGCCCAGCGACGCCTACTCCCCTGAACCTGCGAGTAGCCCCGAGACCTCTAGAGCCAAGACTCCCAAATCTCCCGTCCGCGTCGACTTCTGCAACTCAGACTCTGAAGGTTTCCAGAAGAGAACTGCCCTCCCGGTGCCCGTCAAAGCCCCCAGCTCTCCACAGCGTGCTCTGAGGGGTACACACATCATCCGACCTCGAACCCACGCCTCGGCCCTCAGCTTCTCCTCCGATGATGCAGACGGGTCGTCCTCCTTAATAACCATACGCTCCAGAAAACAGATGACGGAGAGTAGTAGAGTGGAGAGGAGCTCTGGCACTGAGAGTTTCATGTCATCGAGAGGTCAAAGGAGCGGGTCGACCAAGAACACCGGTCCTGTTCGAGGATTTTCTGCTGAATCAGTATCCTCCTTTGAACCGCTAGAGGTAGAGGAACTGGAGGATGAGCTTGGATCTCTGGATTTCAAAAAGGAGTATCGGCATATCTCTGAGCTAGTGGCCAACAAACTCCCTGGCTACACTATGTAAAGAGAAAATATAGAAATCCACATTATGGTCACATCATGAATGAAACAGCTAGTAGTATTGTAGTGTACATATCTAGCAAATGTGTAAGTTTGTATATGTGTTTTCCGTTCAGTTATGATGTCTGACAACTTCTTTGAATAAAGACAAGCTATGGAAATGATCATTTTGTGCCTTAATCAAATATAGGCTAATACTAGGCTACTGGGCATTTGCATAAATTGTTGGACCTTTTAGTGTCATATACAGTAAGAGGATGGAAAACCTCTCTGTGCAACCGTTTATGCAAATCATTCAACTCAATAAGCTCTCGTTTCCAGTCGAGTTGTTGCCAGCTGAAAATCTCCCAGAGCTCCGAGGGCCACGCCTGAGTTCAGGCTATTTCCTTTAAATACCACCTGCTACTTTGCATTTATCCCTCTGTATTATTTGATAAGCAAAACCGACACGGCTAATTCTTTCATTTTGAAACCAGTGTGGTGTGTTTTGCGTGACGCAGTTGTGTTTAGGATTTCTGTGGCAACTGAACCTTACTCATTTGCACTAGTGTTTCCAGATCTTTTACTTAAGTAAAAGCAATACTACAGTGTAAAAATACCCTTTTACAAGTAAATGTCCTGCATTCAAAATATTACTTAAGTAAAAGTATAAAAGTGTCAGCATCAAATCATACTTAAAGGTCCCATATCATGCTCATCATTTATATAGCACTTAAACCTGCTTTATAATAAAAAAAAATAAAAAAAGACATGAACATCTCACTTTTCACAATATGGGACCTTCCAAAATACAAAAAGCAAAGGTACTAATTTTGCAGAATGGACAATTTCAGAATCACATCACATCACATCTACAGTATGTTATAATAATGGATTATAATCTGTGATGCATTAATATGTAAATCATTTTAATGTTACAGCTGGTAAAGGTGGAGCTAATTTAAAAGTAAATATTTAGTTTATATATTGCTGGGTAGCTTAACCTACAGTATAATGATGTAAAATAATTTATTAGTTGATTATATTTTGTATTATTAAAGCTGAAGTAGGCGACATCGGAGCAAATATGATTAAAAAAAGTTATTTTTATAAAACGTTCGCTATATCGTGACAGTAGTACATGAAACAGGTAACCTGAAAAAAATCATGTGCCTCTGTGTCTTCCGGTGTCCTCCAGTGCTCCTAACGGCATCTGCAAGATTTCACATACCGGAGGAAAACAAGCAGTCAGAGCTGATCTGAGGTCTGTTGTCCATCTGCTGTCTATGAGAGCCGGCTGTCAATCACTCGTGAACTCCGACCAAACGGTCAAACTAGGCAGCACTGATCAAATATGAATCAATATTATGTTACGTTAATGCCTATTTCTCACCTCAAATGTTTTCACAATCTTCTCGTAGTGTAAGGTTTAGCTGTAAAATGAGAAAGTTTTGTGACGCCGCCGCCATTGTGAAATCTGGTGAAGGAATGTCAAGTTCTGGTCACATGACCGGAGCACAGCCAATAGGAACGCTCTCTCTCTGAAACGACCTGTGATTGGTCAAAGTCTCCCATTACGGGCTAGGTTTTTTAAAGCCTGAAAACAGAGCTGTGAGGAGCAGAAGTCTAGTTTTCTCTCAGAACACTTGAATTACAATATGCTCAAAGGTTATTATGGAATTTTTGCCCAATGATGCCAAAAATATATACTGCCTACTGCAGGTTTAATCTCTGAAAAGTAACATACAAAACTAAATAATGTCTCTTTTTACCGAAATATGTGAAGGTTATAAACCCCCCCTTGTTTAACTAGTGTTTTACATGAAACACTGATGTTGAATTTGCTTGTTAAATAAACTAAATCAAGTTGTGAGGTTCAGTGCCTACTGCGCATGCGTCAACTCGGTGTGTACGGAAGAGCAGCAGCATGTTGATGAAGGGCTGAAGGGAGCAAACTGACATGATCAAACACGTGTTTCTGACAGGACCTCCAGGTAAAACTCAACACCCAGCGAGTCCGGTACTGCTGAAGTTACAGTGGCTGTAAATACAGAGCAGTCAGTCAGTAAACCAGTAAACCTGGTTCTGATGACAGGTAGCTGGTTATAGCTAGTTTTATCTGGATTATATGGCATTTTATACTGGTAATGTTTTATGGTAACTAGGTAGGTATTCATTTAAGTCCTTCCACACATTTAAGAGACGTTCATACAAACAATTACATTTTAAAATACTATTTACACTGTACATAGAGTGTATAGACATGTATACATGTACATACTGGACATACTCCAGCCCATGTCAGTATTTATTTTTTGCACTATTTGTATTGTCTACACTTGAACTTGTATATAGATGCATTGTTAAAAAAAATGTATTTCTTATTTTATTGTTGGTCATTGATGCTTTATATATACACACATATTTTTCCACTACTCGTGTACATAATAGTCCTGTCTATTCCTCACCATTATTTGTCCAGCTTTGTTGTGCTTGTCCCTACTAGTACGTTTAGAGAGATGCATAAAAGACGGAGTCAAATTCCTTGATCCAGATTCTGAATCTGAAAATGACTCACTAATCCCTATTCTAAGATATATGGGTATACTTTAAAGGGACTGTTTGTAAGAATCAGAAATGCTTGTTAACAGCGACACCTGTGGCCATTAAGTCAACGAAAGCCAGCGTCGGGCTCGCGCTTGTGCTCGCTCTAAATAGACATGAACGAGCATCGCTCAAAACAGTGAAGCGACCCACGTCAGCTAAAACCACAACATCACTCTATATTTCAGCTGCTTGGCAGTAATGTTAGCTGACCAGACGAAGGTCTCTCCATGAATCAATGCTGATCCTAGTGTTGGTTTTCCTGCCTCTGCCTCCCGACCGCGGCCGGAGGGAACAGGGCAGACACCAGAGTTTTGGTCGGAGATGATAACATAACTCACTGCGGAGCCCCGTCACTTCCCAAGACACGGGAAACCTCTGTTGGTCTGGAGGAGCTGCAGCATTTATTTCTGCACAAACGTCCACTGTACATTCACTAGATATTCTCAGAGCTAAACTAACTCTTCTGCAGTGTGTCGTGTGCGCGCATGCACGCAAGTGTGGAGCAAAATAGCGAGAACGGGTGCGGTGTGTGAGTGAAGGCAAGCAGGCAGGCAGAGGAGCAGAGACTCTGGCCCTAAAGACCAAAGCTACGGTCTCCCCCGCGTCCTCCGACCGCGGCCAACACTGTTTTGCAAGACGGGCTTCACTAGATATAACTTTGCGGTTTTGGTGCTTCCGTGTAGTTTGTGTTGGAGTCTTGTCTGAACAGCGTAGCCACACGCGAGCGCGCATGGGACACCGACCCGGATTGACTTATACGTGTAAGAAGTTACAAACAGTCCCTTTTAATGTTATGTAAATTTAGTAGACTCCCTATTAATGATGGAAAAAGGATGCTAGCATTACTAATGCATGTACTCAACATATCCTAACATTTTTACAGTACCCCAATTTTAAGTTGTGATGTTGTTTTACAATGTCTCTTGTTTTTACTTCCAGGTGTGGGTAAAACCACTCTGGTCCAGAAAGCCTGTGAGGCTTTAGTGTCATCAGGAGTGGGAGTTGAAGGGTTTTACACCGAGGAGGTCAGGGAGGGAGGCCGGAGAGTCGGCTTTGATGTAGTCACAGTGACAGGAGAGAGGGGCCACCTGTCCAGAATCAGGTAGCAGGGTTGTCATCCTATCAAAACTACCTGCTCTCTTTTATTAGTGTGCTGTTTTTGAGTAACCTTCACCTTATTTTAATCTCCAGAGATGTTGCCGGCTCATCTCACGGCCGACGGGAATACACAGTGGGGCAGTATGTGGTCGACTTGCCTTCATTTGAAAACCTGGCTCTCCCCCTCTTCAGAAACGTAAGACTGCAACACATGCTTTTTTAAACTCATCAATAGATCACAGCAAGCAAAACACTCCCTTTTTTCCTCCACTTAACAACTCATCAAACCTTTGATTTTCTTCAGAATTGATGGAATAATTGGAAGCTTGCAAACACATAAATTCCAGAGCGACATTTTTAGTGTCGGTGGTGCCGTCTGGCTGTCACTGACCGTGATTAATCCGGCATGTAAAGCTAGCCTGGAGTGACGCCTACACATGTGCTGTAAAGGAAGGTGTCTGTGCCTTGGCGGCACATATTCCACTTTCATCTCACTTGAAGCGTCTCTGTAATCACTGCTGATCACCCGTTGCGTGTAACATATAAACACCGTCACGGGTATACACGAGACATTAACATGGTGAGCTTTTTCCACATGTTAGATTGGCCACATGAAATCTATTTAATCTTTTTTATCAATAAATGTCTAAACTGAACTGGTTTCTTTTTATTTATAAATTGTATTAGGATTGTATTAGGAGTGGAGGGAAAAATCGGTACAGCATATTATCGCGATATTTTGCGTGGCAATATTGTATCGATACACGGACGTCAAGTATCAAAGTTTTATCATGTAACCTATTAGCCTCTTAACAATCTGTCTATTCTGTCTTTCAGAGGTTGTAGTGGGGTCAGTCTTAAAGCTAGAGTGAAGTATGTGGAAGTATGAACTACGCTTCAAGTCTTAATTCAGAAGACCACAGCCCACAGACAAACACTCCTCCTACAAGGAAGCCACTGCCGACCCCGGCACACACACGTCCACCACCGACGTAACCACCACACACACACACACAGCTCGCAACACTGTGTAATCTGGCCCACTGGTACTAAGGAGGGTGAAAAGAGGAGATGTCACACGTCATCAACGCTTCATATCTTTGCGGTACAACACATGCGCAGTAAAATCTGATCTGCACTCGCTGAAATTGAGCCAATAGCAACGCACAGCTGCAGCACCAGTTACACTGTGCATGTGTCATACCCCAGAGCTCACAACCGTGTCCCAGCCTCTTTCAATAGTATAGGCCTTGACTGGCACTGACTGTTCCTCTCTCCTGGTCCCTGAAGAGACACAGGAGAGAGAGCAGAAACACACAAAACAACATGGCACGTTAACAGTGGCGATGAAAACCAGTATGGTCATTTTCAAAGGGATCCCTTGACCTCTGACCTCAAGATATGTGAATGAAAACTCTGAGATGAACAGAGTGAAACTGAATCTTATTAGATAAAACAGATGTTGACAAACTGCATTATTTGCAGTTGAAAAATTTGCAATATATCGCAATATATCTTATCGTAATAACTGTTTAAAATCGCAATAAGATCGTATCGTGACTTAAGTATCGTGATAATATCGTATCGTGGGACCTCTGGTGATTCCCACCCCTATCAAGCAAACACTTATGTTTGCTCATGCTTAATGCTAACATCCCTCATCTCCAGGTGGGGGCAGCAGATGGGGGCAGCAGGAAGGTGTTCGTCATCGACGAGATCGGCAAAATGGAGCTCTTCAGCCAGCCGTTCGTTAGGGCGGTGAGACAGACTTTAGATAGCTCCTCCTTCACCGTCCTGGGCACCATCCCCATCCCCAAGGGTAAACCACTGGCTGTCGTGGAAGAGGTGCGGAGCAGGAGAGATGTCAATGTCTTCACTGTGAGTACAAACATCAGCTCACTCTCTGAAGATATTTAGGTCAGTTTAGGAGCTTTTAAGTCCCACAGCTTTAGGACAGTGTTTACACTGTATCCACTTGGTCTTAGGAGGGCAGTCAGTCCGCCCACTAATGCACAAGGGGCATGCCCTGCATTATCCCTCTCCTATAGTGGGATTAACTCTAAATCATGCATGACTGATTCAACAACAAAGGGTTGTCTCGAACGCCAAAATGATTTATCACGGAAGACTCAGTTATGGATATTGTCATGCAAAATACTCACTAAGCTGAAGTAGTTATTATATCAAACAAGGTTATGTGGCAGTATAAACATTTTTGGCATTTCACTTCTAAAACAGTAGGGTCAGAGATTACAACATGTGGTTGATAATCTCAAAGTGGACACTGTGTATTCTGATGCTATAGGGCTTGACATGTGTCACAGTTGTCATGTTGGTTGTATATTTTTACATTATCTGTAGACTACCTACTTGCCATTGTTATTTATTTTTGCTTGTTTCTTTTCCCACTTAGGTGTCGAAGGAAAACAGAAATGCCCTTCTGCAAGACATTCTAGCAACACTACAAAACTGCCTTAAACATACAACCTAATATGGAGATTCCGAGCCACTAAAAGGGAAAGATGCTGCACTTTTTGTGCTGACAACCAGTTTTATTTGTGTCAGTGCATATACAGTACACACAGCCAGGCTGTTGAGTGAATCTACGCACGCTTCATAACAAGTTTTTGACCTAACCTGAGGGGCACACCGTGTCACATGCATGTATTTATGTACACAATTCATTTTTTTCATTCTCATACAGCCTCAAAATGGATTGCATGCTGAATAATTGATTGTGAGATGGAACACAGCGGGGGAATTGTTCAGTTAGTGTGTAAATATCTCGTGCTCTCAGAGTCAAAGACCGCTAGTCCTTTTTATTTGGCCTTATAGAGAGTCCAGCAGGCATTTCTCATTTATTAGTGTGTAATATTAATTTGTAAACGAGGACAAGAGGTGCTGTTTGTTTGTATAAAAAGGCAAACAAGGCAGTGGCGCTATTTATTAATTTAGCTCTTTGCTATGTGAACCCCCCCCTTGTGTTTGTCTAGTCAACCTGAGGATGCGCTCATTGAAAATCAATCAATATTTAACTGTGCAACTATGTCCAATCCTTTCATGGTTTATTCATCCACTAGCATGGAGAAAAAAAATAAACAGTTATTTTCTTTCAACAACGAGATTGTTTTTCTGTGATATTCATTTCTTATATTTAAAGATGGAAACTGTTTGTTTTGTTCAGCAGTTACAAGCAGAGGTTGTGTTTTCATACTGATGATGAGCTTCAATTCTGTTTCCCATAAACAGAAGTACAAATAAATATGCTTCACTTTTGTTTCAGGGATTTGATTCTCGTTAATGGCATTTCTGTCCACGTCCACTCAGATTACTGTAGAGGATAAATAGTGTCAGTGAAAACAGAGTGCATTTATGAAGGATTTATTCCAATAGAAAAGCTCAAAAGAGGCCTTTGTCTGACGGGTTTTACAGACATAGAACGAGACAGGTTGTTAGGCTCTCTGTGACTGTCAACAAACGGCTGCGAATGAAATATGGCACATTAAAACTATTTGCCTGACAAAGTTGCTATATTCTTAATAAATGTAGGTTTATAAGGAATAGGTGAAGTAGGTTTTTAGAAACTAAAGCAGCTCAAGAACATTCAAGATCTGTGGATAGTTCAGATCAGACTTAGACTCTGCCTGAGCTCCAAAATCTGGCAGTTGTATCACAGTTTTTAACAGAAACCCCTCCGTCAAATAATATCTGTTTCAACACTAAAGCATCTTCAGGTCGTTTCAAAGTGAAAATACATGGAAGGCTTCTTTGGCTTGTTTCTTAATGCTGCCTCTGTAACTGATGTAACCTGTCAGGCTGGCTGCAGAGAGAGCTGCCAGCTGTGATCTGCGTCAGACGTGCTGCTGTGCCAGCATCTGTTCTGCGGCCACCGCTGACGTGCCTCTGGATAGACTGGCACTGACAGACAGTCGCTGAATTGGCTTCAGAGTCAACATCGCTATGGTGGTATTTTTGAACTGACGTGGAAATCTGGCATCACGTTGTTATTGTAGGCGCAGGCTTAACAGGCAATTAGAGCGTGGATGGTATGGATCATGATGCTGAACGAAGGAAGGTGATCCTCAGCAGCACCCTGCAGCAGAGTAGCAGATGGGTTATGTAACAGTGACAAAGACTTTGCCAATTTTACCAAGTGAAGTGTGTGCGTGGATGCATTTGATGTGATTAGCAACCATATTGGGATATTATGGGCATATCATTTAGAGCAGTGATTCCCAGCCCGGGATACTTCTGCAGTTGCCAGAGGGTTCATGGAAAGCTTGTGGAGTAGCTCAGCCAATTTGAAAAACAAAAACATTTGGTTTCTTGTATTTTAAAGTTTTTTTATTTGAATAAATGTCCTCATATTGAGTCAGCAGTTAAAATAGCTAAAAAGGAATGGATAAATGGTTGAAATATTGTTCATGAAGGGGTATATGAGCTCATCTGACCGGGCTGTGTGGGGGTACATCTGTCAAAAAAATGGCGAGAACCACTGATTTACAGTATACAATGTGTATGAAATGTTCTCTATCATCCAGGGCTGTCAAAGTTAAAATGATAATAACGCATTTTAATGCTACTGATTTCTTTAACGCAATTGATCTTCCGGAGGTTGTAGCGGGTTTTAAAGCTAGAGTGAAGATACTGGCATCATATGAAACTAAAAAACCTAATGAATCCGCCGGTACCAAACATGTCGGGAAGGAGGCTAAATAACGCTCCAAATACGCAAAATTTTGGCAAGGAAAAACTTGCATGGCCATTTTCAAAGGGGTCCCTTGACCTCTGATCTCAAAATATGTGAATGAAAATGGGTTCTATGGGTACCCACAAGTCTCCCCTTTACAGACATGCCCACTTTATAATAATCACATGCAGTCTGGGGCAAGTCATAGTTAAGTCAGCACACTGACACTCTGACAGCTGTTGTTGCCTGTTGGGCTGCAGCTTGCCATGTTATGGTTTGAGCATATTTTTTATGCTAAATGCAGTACCTGTGAGGGTTTCTGGACAATATCTGTCATTGTTTTGTGTTGTTAATTGATTTCCAATATAAATATATACATACATTTGCATAAAGGAAGCATATTTGCCCACTCCCATGTTGATAAGAGTATTAACTACTTGACAAATCTCCCTTTAAGATACATTTTGAACAGATAAAAAAATGTGTGATTCATTCATGCGAATGAATATTTTAATTGATTGACAGCCCTAATGTCATCATAACACCAATATTTGATACAATAGCAAATAATTCAGATCCATAAAGATAATTATTTTTCCTTTTTTTGCACAGAAGAAACCCCTTCCATACATCTGCATTGCACTTCTATATGTTATGGTAACGTCCAGACATATGGTCATCACGCATGCTATTTTACATGGTAAACACCATGGGGGCTTGTTCATACATAACCATTGTGCAACTGTAACAATTGGACACACTGTCAGGGGACCTGAATGTATTGACGCAGGAATAAGCCATATAGAAAAGCTTGAATGAATAAGGAGTGAATTAATATCCATATCGCAGAGATGCATTCGCACCGTATCTGCGGGACAGATGATACCCTTTATCCCTTCGCACACGGAGGACACAGAAATGCAAAGAGCTTACCAACAATCCAGGACAAAAGGGAGCTGGTGGGAGGAAGGGAGGGATGGTGGGGTGGATGGTGGGGAGCTGGAGCTTTAGATGAGGACATTTCTCTCTCCAGTTATTGCACTTTGTGGTACCAGCCCAGGAGGCACAATGACAGCTGTAGAGGAGGGGGGGCATATTATGATATATTGTCCGAGAAGCCCTCGGCCAAAATGCCAAACACAGCCGATGAAAATCTGACATGTTGTTCAAAGAACCATGTGGGAGACACACAATAGCCTGCTCCAGCTTTCCCAAAGCCGGACTTCAAATTCACAGTTTATTTCCCCAGATGATCGTGTGATTTATTGAGAGATGTGTGGAGCTAAAGCTTCATAGCATCTGTGATGTCAGATTTTCTCGGTGCCAACGCTTGCGCATGGTAAGCACTTAGCATTAAATCAAGGTAATTTCTCAGCATGTGCTGCGAGTTCTCACAGTTTGTGCCACAAGGCTTTGCATGGCCCACAGGTATTTCAAATGTATTCCCAGAAAAGCTATAATTGAGCTCTAATTCACCTCATTGTGCAATAATGGGCATAACTAAGGTGCGCCAGTGTCAACAGGTGGGCAGTTAATGTCAAATGTGATCCGAAGGCTGTGGAAATCAAGCCACTTGATCTGGTCTCCTGACCGCTATTCCACACCGCTGCCCACCACCGATGATTCCTAAACCACTCTTCCCATTACATCACTTTCATGGGCTCAGCGGGGCTGCTGGAGGCAGACAGTGTCGGGTTTCAAAGCCTGAATCTGGGCCACTAGCACACCCCTCTGTACCCTTACCTTTTGAGCCTCTGATCAAAGCTCAAAGACGGAAAATCTTTGTATGATGTCAACAAATTTCTTCTTTTGTTATTCATAAAATATTATGAACCAAAAACACTTTGATCAAATGGGTAAGCTATGATACTAAAAAGCAGTAATTATCATATTCCCTGTAGAAATCTGTGATGTGTAAAGAGTCATGCATCCTTCCAGAGGACCGTTTTCCATCAACAGCAGGGGAGGAGTCGCGGCCTGAGGACTTCCCTCTCCTGTTACACCACCTTAATGGTTCCCTGTGATCTCCGGATCTCTTTGAATGACTGCGGTAAGCCCGGTGAGTCACTCCTTAACACGGCTCCATAACAAAACCTGGACTTTACCTCACCTTTTGGTAGGATATGTCATGTGGGTGGTTGTTAGTGGTTAGACAGGGGGAAATGCAACAACCCAAGTGTGGAGAAGTGCGTGGGTGTATCCATTGCCCTGCCATATAATCCCACACTTGCCTCCGTAGTGTGGTGACACACAAGCAGAGTGAGTCCACTGTCTCTGCAGGGGAAGAGTTGAAACCCCCACAGCTGTGAGGGAAGCAGTCAGGAGCTGTCAGCGGTTGATATGGAGGTCAAAGGGCACAGAGCGGACACAAAGATCAGGGGGCATGGTGATCAATCGATTGGCTGGCGCTGCGTCCCTCAGGGCCGCGAAGGATGTGGCTGTCATTCCAAACATGACAGAGAGGAAAAACACACAATCTTTATTGTGAAGGGAAAAAAACCCAAATGTTTGCAGTCCATGCATATCAAGAAAATAGGTGCCACATGTGCATGCAGCAACTATGTGAATTTGCCAATCATATCCCGAATGTCGTTGTGGATTATTAACTTGTCTACGCTAATAACACACAGATCAATGCAGTGGTACATGGACATGGCTTATGTGGGGATTTTGTGTATAAAGTGAACAAACTTGGGGTATATTTTACAGTTCTGTGAGAGGCTGAGTCATTCAGCTCTATAGTCTGGATAATGATTCACAGATTGCTGACCTGCCATGATTAATGCCTCTGCTGGATGCATCTGACAAATTTGCACCACAAAAGCAGAGCTTTTTCGAGCTGTTTCCATTCCATACGCTACCGTAGCTGCCGTGTGCATGTGTGTATGCGTATATGCGTGCCAAGACTACGCTGTGACTTTTGGCAGCGCTGGATGAACTGAGAGGTGGTGCGGTGCTTGTGCCAAAACTCGATTCGTCTTCCTTTGTTTTGTACAACATTTGAGTGCTGCTCTGCAAAAGTTTGTTTCTACGTTGAGCTGGTGGTTAATGGGAGAAAGGTGTACTTCTTTCATGAAGTCCTGTTGCAGATCAGCATTATCATCTAAAGGTGTGTTGCATGGTACATATTATCATTCCATCAGTCAACTGCTGTCACTTCAACTACTAACAGTGCACATGCTTCAACTATCGCTGGCGCTTCAGCGTGGAATGGAAATGGAAATTTCAATCGCTTTCACCTTTTACAGTTCAACCAACACTCTTTCAAGGTTCTCTATACAACATCCAGATCATTAATATAGCATCAAACAACTACAGTATTAGCTATGTATTGATATAAAGTAGTAATGTCTACCTGAGCAGAGAATGAAGTCGCTCTCTCCCTGTGTGTGTTGTAATCATAGATTCTCCGTTCTTTGCAGGCTTTTAATGCATGTTCGTGCGTGCCCCACTGGCTAGCTCACGACCGCCACTCTGCACTGCGTTCACACAGCGGTCACAGCTGATAACGCCATCCCGATCAACGGTGTCGTCGCGGAAGCGTAGCACCCACCCTCAGGTTCCCCCCAGGTTAACAGTGTTAGCTCTGTCAGCACTGTTTGCCGTTGTTTTCGCTGTTAGCACCCTTAGCTACGAGCCACCAGCTCAGCTGTCGCAATGTTGAGAGCCATGCGGAGGCAATAGAAATGCTCCCAGTCTTGCATTTAGCACCTTTAAATGACACTTCAACTGCTTTTATCTTTCACCTCACCTCAACCTCAACTTTACTGACTTAACTCAACCTTAAAATAATTTGTGTAATAATTCAATACTGCATTTATACTGTACATTTCAAGAAATATTCTTATTTAATTCATATTTATATTAAGTATGTCTTTAATGCACATATTTGTACATATTTCTTATTTCCTCATTTCTTATTCTTATTATTTACTTATATTTCTCTACATATATTGTGTTATATATTGTAGCATTATTATTATGCACATCATTTACACACTTTCTCTTCTATTTCTATTTTCTTACATTTCTTTATGTTTATATAAGAGCAACTGTAACCTCCCAATTTCCCCCCGGAGATCAATAAAGTATTTCTGATTCTGACAGTTCAACAACTTTCAATGCTTTCAACTGTCTAATGTAAACCTGACATTAAAATTTCAAGTGCTTTCAGCGATTACTCCTCAATTGATTTCAACTTTAACCATTTAAAGTTCTTCATGTATTCCAAAATCTTCCAAAAATGTTTTTAAATTTGCCCCAAGTGACCCATTTCTTTCCCTCTCTGCTGTAACTAATCTGTCCCTCACACATCTTGAAGGGAATCGCTGAATATTTTGTCATGCTAAACAGTAGTACTTGGCAAACTCTTTATGCATAGGACTCATTATGCAGCCGTGATGTCGGCAGAGAATGTTTGGTTCCTCAGCATAAATGCTGTTGATTATGGATTTGTTTGAATCATGTCTTTGAATGGTTTTTAATATGCAAAAAGCAGGCTAATGATGTGAAGATGTTCCTAGCCTGACCTGGCCTTTAATCTCTCTATTCATCAAATCCCCTTTTCTCTTCAAAGCCTCCAGAGATGAGAAAAAAAAGCTTGAATAAAAGACCTTTTCACCACAACTCTATTAAAAATAAATACCCCCATCCGTTAATCACAGCCGAAGCAAATCATTGGTTTTGCATGTTTTATTATGAATAGTCCTTGCTACAGTTTGTATTTAAAAAGTGTTAATATCAAACAAGCTCAAGCAGTATCAAACTGCTGATTTTAGTACAAGGAAGAAAATGCTTTGGTGCACCAAACGCTGTACATGTGACATAAGTGTCATGAGTTCAGGATATTGTTAATACTAACTGAGTCAAGATGATATCACTGGGATTGATTATTCTCTAAATGTGGTTTCTAAACTGATTCTCTACTGAGCAGGTTTATTTATACAGAGACTGTTAACTCAATCACTCAACGATAAAAAAAAATATATAAAAGAAAATATGAAGACTGCCGTGAAAACGTGTTTTTCAATGAATCAAATCTACCACTACATAGTGCACACTCACACAGTATTGTTCCTTTCACAAGAAAAGTGAAAAGGAACAATACAAACACTCATAAGGACTTGAAGTGATTTGTATAAAACACATGAAAAATAAAACCGTGGTAGCTCTTCCGATAAATATAGTCAGTAGTAGCGTTTTTTTTGCTTTTCAACAAATATGTGCACCGCACATTAGAAACTATTTGTAAAACCTTTTATTGGAATCATTTTAAAAACTCAGAGGTCCCTTTTCCCGAAGAACTTTTTGAAGACTGACTTGTTGCGTGGCCGTGGCAGGCTGGCGTAGCTCCTCAGAGCGGAGTCCTGACAGGCCTCCTGCTGCCATCCAGCAGCGGCCATCAGCGGCGGCTCAGAGCTTCTGCTTTTGGACGTAAAGTCTGATGATGATGACTTGTCTCCAACTACAAGAGTCACACAGTAGTTGGATCCTCCGCCTCCAGGGGTGTGCAACACGGGTTTGATCTTCTGAAACGTTGCTGAGAGAAAAACAATCGAGAGAACATTAGGAGACCGAAATCATCTGTTTGTGATTCACAGACACATTATAGGTTTAGGTTAAGCTAACCTGATGTGAAGGAGTGGGAGCGCCGCTTGTTGCTGAGCCAGTCCTGACTGGAAACGGGGGAGTGAGGGGAGGGAGAGGAGTTGTCTCTGGATGCTCCGGACAGTCTGTGAGTCAGTGTCTGCTTTAAAGTGTCTTCATCATCTTATAGAAAGGGACAAAACATTATTAAAAACAGAAGAACAGAAGAGCAAACTTTTACTGTAACAGATGTGAGCTGCCTCCATGCAGTCCTGTGATATTCCAGTTGTTTAATGTGTAGTAAGACAATACCGTAGCTCCCCCTAGTGGATCATACTACACCTGCAACAGTCATTCACTATTCTCTTCCTTGGTTAGAGGACTTATCATAGCAGTATGAAGCAATACAAAGCTAAATGAAACTCCTTTTTGAGCTCAACAGTAGCCTCAAGAGCTTGTTTGATAAAATCATTGTTGGGAAAATGAAAAAAAAATCCTGTTCAATAAATAACCACCGTGGCAGAGTGTATCCTCTAACCAGCAGTGGTTCAGTGGGGCTATTCAGTAGCCAACAATGGAGGGCGGGGATTGTGTTGCTAAGTGTGAATGTGCAGCAGAAGGCCTTACCACAACAACCTCCATCTGTGGATGAGATGGTCGACTGCTCATCCACACTCCTTAAATGACTCTGCGGCATGTGACTGAACTCTCTGGTGAGGACAACAATCTCTTTGGTTTGGGCGGCGCCTGGCGGTTTGCGTCTGGGGAACGTGGAGGTGACATCATGGCGGGAGGGGCAGTGGCATTTGGCGAGGCCATGACATCCGGAGCACAGGAAGGGCTTTCTGGTAGGTGGGAGGGGAAAAAACATTATTGTAAAGATTGGAAGCATCCTTGAAATCAAGAGTGGGAGGTTGTTAAAGCGTCGTATCTTACAAGGAAATGGGGAGGTCTTGATCAACTGGGACACTTGATAATGAAGACACAGACTCACTCCGACCTTTTAAGAAAAAAAGAAAAAACATAAAAGATTTGCATCATTTACAAATTAGCTCAGATTAGCATTCATTAGCTTTGAAATAAAATGTTTACCTGTGCTTGCTTGTATTTTCATCATCCATTTCTTCATCATAAAGCGTGAGGAGGCATTGAGCAGATATTCAGACCCATCGCGGAGCCTGAGGGACAGAAAAGACAACTATTACAACCTCCAGATGCCAGAATGCTCAAAAGCACTGTATCATGTATAAAACATCATCACGGTGATTGAGTGGTTATTACAGTCTTACCGGAGTCTAAAGCAGTTGGGTTTCTTGGTGTACTCTGGTGCAGGTGAACACTCGGCTCCCATGAGGTTCAGCGGCAGGCCACATACAGAGCTCTGCAGCATAACACACATTAATCATCATACTATCCAATTCAATTATTTATCCTTTCTGTTCTCCGGGGCTCTTATTGTTGTAATTTTTCTGCTTACCCTCAGTGTGTCCTTTCTATCCTGGTAGAAGCACAAGGTGTGTCTATATAGGACGGCATGGTAGGAGCTCCAGCCTCTGGAGGCAGCCTGTGAAAATAAGATAAGAGAGTGTGTGCTGCTGACTGTGGGCTTTACATTTGCTGACCGTGCTGGCTTTAACATAAGACGGAGCCTGTCTTACTTTCTTTCCTCCCAGCTGCAGCTTGTGCTTTCTCTCAAGCGTTCCCTCCATAGACTGCAGCTCAGGCTTTCCACTCTGAGAGAAATTAGCAACGTTTAGACAAAAAGAAAAAAGCTCCTCTCTGTGGTTAATCATAAGAGATGTATTTCTATAATAAAAGCTTCACAGATTGACTCTTACCAGGGTGATACAGCGCCCTCCTGTGGCCGTTGATTCTTCCTGCTTCTCCATGTTGTCCAGGCTGAGAGAGGCTTTTCTTTGCTGACAGACACCATCCAAACCCATATGAACCGACAGTAGACTCATCGACTGGTCCTGTTCAGAAAGAGGAGAGTCCACAGTGATCACTGATGACACTATATGAGTTGCTCATGCAGTTGTGTTGCCTTTAATATCAACACCAGAACAGTGATAAATGCTACTGACAGACTACAGGTTGAGGGCAAAATGACTATAGTCTGTATTCACTATATACACATAATTGACATACTTGTTATTGTATAAACATTTAAATGTATTACTACTACATTAATTAGTTTTCTATTAAAAGAGGCAGGCTGGGTTAAAGTTTCAGTTCACCAAAATGACATAAAAACACTTAGTCACTAACTTTTTCTTTCTTCTGGTGCTATCTAGACATGAAGATAGTTTGGGTTTTGGTCAGGTTTTAGATATGTGTAAGGAGAGGGTGAATAGAGGAGAATAGAAACTCTATTTGTGGCGCTTACAGCAATGAAAAATTACATTTTAAAGTGTCTTTACACATAACACAGCATCAACCTCTTTATAGGAACTAACAACTGTCTATTTAATTGTCATTTTTCAATGCTGTGAGCATCACAAACAGAATTCTAATCCCTTCCAAATCTCAAAACCTGGGCAAATAAAACCAAACTCATCCCCATGCCTATATACCAGTAGGAATTAGTGGTGCAACTGTTCAACAAGCGCACGGTTCGGTTTGTTTTGCACATTAGGGAGAAGAAAAACGTAACCATTTCCTATGTGTTTGAACTCCAGAATATATAAATAGATTGACTGAATGATTGATTGATAGTAATGAATGATATTTCTATATTATATGAAGCCATAACAACTTTTATACATGAAATAACGCAGGCTACTTAATGGTCAAGCAGGCCTTTGTTCAGATAATTGTCTCTTCTATGTCTCTGGCAACTCAGCAAATAATTAGCAGGCCTGTATTTAATAATGGTGCAACGGTTCAACAAGCCCACGGCTTGTTTTGTACATCATTGTACGTTTTTTTTTTTTTACCGTTCGGTTTTGCATCCCTAGCAGGAATATGTTTTTTTGTAATTCTGGTGAACTGATCCAGTCTCTTAGGTTTCCACATCACAGTATATCAAACTGCTGACCTCACCTTCGAACAACCTGCGTGCTCATCCTCCTCCCCCACCTTTGCCTCCTGCACCTCCTCCTCCTCCTCTCTGTATTGATAAATATATCTCTGATTGTCCCCCACATCTGGCAGCTTCACTGGATCAGATGCCGTCTCGTTCACTGTCACTGAGGTCTTGCCGGCCGGTTCCCTGTTAGGAAACGCCGCCCAGGACCTCCTGTCTCCTACGGCCAGTGGAGGGAGGTGACCTTTGGGCTCCTTGTCGTAACCCAGCAAGCTCTGAAGGTAGGGGGGCAGTTTAAACTCTGCCACGAGGAGGTTGGGTGCTGAGGCTGTGACCAGGTTCCTGTAGAGCACAGCGGGGGTCTTGGGTGAAGGAGAGCGGGAAGGGGGCTCTCTAGATTGGTCTGAGGGTCCCTGGTTGGGCTGGTACATGATGTCTGAGCAGATGCTCTGTCTGTAGTTCGTAGTCCGGTTCCAGATGTCCTCCAGTTCTTCTTCTTCCTCCTCAAACTGCTGGTGGTCAAGGTGGACCGGCTCTGCCTCTAGCTCTGCTGAGTCTGTTGATGATGTTACAGTGTTCTCCCTTGTAGCGCAGTCTAGTCCTCCCACCTCAAGGGATATGAGCCTCCCCACTACGCCCTTGGGCTGCGGGTTATCTGGACACGGAGCATCAGTGCAAAGCTTGATACTGCTGGAGGTGGAGATCCCAGAGTCGACCGAGTCCTGACGAACACTCACACTGACTGTTGACTTTAGATTCACGACCATATGACAAGCTTGGCTCAGACACTGAAGTCTAGGACTCTCTTCACGCACACTCTGGGGTCGCACACTTTTATGATACTTGTGTCCATTTAGATCTCGGATGAGCGTGTGGACACTAGGGCATTCGTGTTTATGTGCAGCTGTATTTTGGGCATGGTTCACATAAATAGGGGGCTGGGACGGCTGGTTGGTCCCATCCCTTTCAGCTGTACTGGTTTTAACCTCTGCTGAGATTTTGTCCCACTCCCGCTCTGCATCCTCGTGCAGGCTGAACTGGGTTTTAGACAGGTCGTTACAAGGTACAGTCTGATCCTCTTCTTCTTCCGGGGAAAGAGGAAGTGGTGGTTTGAAGCTCTTGTCCACATCAGGCAGATCTTTCACCACAACAGTCCGTGTTTCAAGAAAACTGATATCTGCTGAGCTGTGTGTGACGGCCGGAGTGGGTCGAGTCTGTTTGAAAGAGCTCAGGGCTGTGTGTCTCTGGGAGTGGGGGTCCGGATCAGTCCCTGCTCCTTTTTTGGACTCCGGAGGGGCGATGGTAATGATGTCCTGGATGCTGGGGATAAGGGTCATATCCTTAGGTAGGTCGAAGCTCAGGACAGAGCCCAAAGAGAGGAACCTGCAGTGGCTTCTCGCATGATTTGTGGTCGGCTCCTCTGATACAGCGTATGGAATAGTGCTGTATTCTCCTGAACACTCTGTATCAATGTCCTTCAGCAGGGGATTCTTCATATAGGCCATAGCTTCTACTCCATCCCCACTCTTTGGAAAACTCTTCTTCCTCCTGCCTTCCTTCAGTGGCCATGTATGCGTGTCGTACGCGATTGCCTCGCAGTCATAACGAGGCATCCCTTCTGCTTGCTCCTCCACTCCCATGATTTTCTGGATAGTATGCCTGCGAGCATCTCTCTTCCTCTTTCTCTTCTTGCCCATTCTCTTGAGGCTGCTGAAGATGGAGCTGCTGCCGCCGCTCGCCGCCAAAGGGTGGAAAGTCACGTTGGCCGTCTGAGGTGCAGACGCCGAGGAAGATGGCGAGTCGGAGGAGGAGGACAGCGAGAAAGTAGGGGAGGCTGAGGCTGCAGAGCGGCTCTTTTGGCGGGGCAGGGTGATACTCTCATACACAGGGGCCACAGCCACGTTGCTATCCTTGACATGCAAGTAGGTACTTACCTAGAAAAAGAAAAGGAGGTTAGGCGTGTGTGAGCTCTTGTATCATTGAGACTGTAAATGCATTATCGCAAATGGTTAACCCCAGAGAGACTCATGCGAGCCCTCTGCGTGAACAAGAGCTGTTTTATGTGTTACAGATGAATGATGACATGAGAGCGAACCTGACCAAGACAATCAGCTACTTTTCAGAGACCTCTTTTCCTCTACATCCCACACATCCAAGAAAACAATGGATTCAGGAATGTACAAGCCTCACACAGTAATGCAAATGTATAAAAAAAACACACAAAAAACACATACAAATTAGATGAAAGGACAAAAGAACATGGACATGATTGCAATCGCACACTTGCAGGACTTAATCAAAATCATATGTGGCTGCACATGCCGTCATATGCAGCTGTAATGGCTTGACCTTTCAACTCTGTGACTAATCTCTTGTTTCTGTGGAAGCCCCAGACTATAAATCATGGTGTGCAGTCTGGGGGCCTTTCTCGAAAAGTTCAGCACCAGTTCTTTGTCTAATGACTGCGCCTGTGTTGGCGTTTGGGACGCACTCCTGCTGGGAGCCGTTTTGGAGAACACGTTTCATAGGAAGTGAAGGTGAGGTCACTTATTTTACACAGCCGAGGAGGCACAGCCGCAGAGAGGCAAACAACGCCGGGTTTGCGTCAGGCTTGTGGTGAAATGACAGAAGGAGAAGAGAGAGCTTCTGTCAACATTCACAGCAGGGAGAAGACTGTGTTGTGCTTTTCTTACTCATCACCCTCATTCTGTCTCTGCTATCTCCAGCTTTAGAGCCTGGCTCATTGAAGATGAGCTCCAAAGAAAAGTTTTAATGTTGAAGGAAAGTTGGAGTGTAAACATACTGATTCATTGTCTGATTTTCAGTTGGGAATTTAACCATTTATCCAAGTTTACACAAGACAAACTGAAAGGGCCAAATGACTTCTGACAGATGGATTCACATTCACAATCCAGAATATACACATTTGTTTTCAGTGCCTCAGGCTTACTCAGATAATTCCTTGTTTTTAAGGCTATAATGTATGATGGGTTACATGACTTTTAAATATAAATACTGCAAAGATTATTTACTGTCTATTTTTAGATGAAATGCACTAGATACATCTACAATTTACAATCCAGTTTCTAAAGACACTTTCATTTTCAGAAAAGTAATCAATAAAAAAATATTTTATATACAATTTTACTAGAACTCACTTTTTGGGTTGGCATAATACTGTTTATTTAATATAAATTAATTGTATACATTATACTATATATATATATATAAATACTATACTATAATGATTATAGTAACTTTTAATAATCTGGTAACAGTTACATAAAGTCAATATACAGTATTTAATTATGAAAACAGAACACTAATTGGAGTTCATGTGTATTACTACACTTCCTTCATTACGTTTATATTTTCACAAATGGATTGTAAAATCAGCACCTCTGTTTTCCCATCCCATTACGACACACTGTTCTTCATTAAAAATAGAATTTATTTGGTTTTGGATTCGCATTTATGACGGCAGTTAAGTAGGAAATTGTGAGTTTTGACAGTAAAATGGTTTGTTATCTTTTCTCACTTTTCTCACATAAACTTTACATTTTCCAGCCGCAGTGACTTCGGAGATGGTGTGAGATAGCACTTTGGCGTGACTTGTTTCCTTTTACGCTCATGCCTGACTTACAGAGGCTGAGGACGGGCTGTATCTTGTAACAGCGGTTAGTAGAGCATGCTTCGCCCAGAAAACAACTACACACAGCATGCAGTCCCAGCACACTTTGAGACGCAGCATGCAATGCCATTTCACACCGCGCAATTTACCTCGTTTGCACTCTGCCGATAAATCTTTCTCTTTCGCTTTAAACTACCCAAAGTATTTTCCAAAAGCCCCTGGCAGCGCCTCCAAAAGTTTTTACAGGCAGAAGATTGAGGCACAGCGGGCTGAGGGAGAAAACGGGGAAAAAGGAAGACATGAAGGCCAAAGGAGAGGGAGGAATGAACAGCAGCAGATAGTCAAGGAGGGAGATCCCATGCAGTGTCATTACAGGGAATGAATGTTACTGTGTCGGCCTTCAGGAACGAGAATCATTTGCTTCAGTGCTTTTGAGGGAGAAATGTATGAAGCCAATAACAGTGGCATCCCATTATGGTGACTTTTAGTGTGAAGTGTGTTTCTCACCCTGTGCACAGGCTCAGAGGTCTCCTCCACTACCTCGTCCGTCCCAGGCGGGTCAAGCACCTGAACCTGGCTGTCCCCCTGTCCCCCAAAGCTAAGGATGAGGTTGACCGTGCCCCCTAAAGCAGGGCTGCTGGGCTCCTTGAGGACCACGATGGAGGGTTTGGGAGACTCTGGAGAGCCCCGCGGTCCAATACTGTTCATGACCTCGTACCCATCCTCTAACTGCTTCTCCTCCTGCTGCTCAGCTTGTCTGGGCGGCAGTGATGAGGGCTGTCTGTCTCCGTCTCCTGCTGCCTTTAATTTGTCTTCATCAGAGGGGACAACCGGGGACGGGTGGGTCTGGTGGGCCTCTAGCTCAGAAGCTGAACTCTGTGTAGGAAGAATGAAAAGAAAAATTAACAAATATTTCTTTCGGTATATAAATACTGAATATGTACAGTACCACTCATATTTCCAATAGCAGGAAACATATGTTAGGCATGGCACTGGTTTTGTTTTCCCCACTCTTGTTGAGTTTTTTTGACTTATTGTGATGATTATTTTTGATTATTATGGTTTTATGCCTGTTTCATTTTTTGTGGATGCCAAAATCTTGTCTGGGATATAAACAAAAACTTGTATTTCTTTTATGTGAGATGACATTGTACAAAAAAGGTACATGATTTTCAAGGGTTTTATTTTGCCATTCCCTACAATAAACACCTCTCTGCTTATTTACCTCTGTCAATGGAGAACACATTGTGGCCTCAGAGTAAATGTTATCTTGTGAAAGCTCCTGTCTGCTCTTCTTGTGAAGCCACTGTTGTTTCTGAGCCCTCCAGTGCACTGAGATCCACCCAAGCATGCTCCTCAGTTCCTCCATGCGCTCTCTTACCTGTAAGATATTACTCAGGGTTTGTAAAAGCGGGAACAAATAAAACCAACAATTTGTCGCAGTGACTCATAAGTCATGCTCACCATCTGCGCGAGGTGGTGTTCTTTGTGTAATAGGTTCCTCCCCGTGTCCGCCAGCTCATCAAACTCCTCAAACTTATTCTCAATCTGCATGTCCAGCTCCGCAGCGAGTGGCCTCTGGCCGTCTTTCCCAAGATGCAAAGCGGTATCTGAGAAAATGCACGACCTGGTGTCTTCTGTCCATGAGCTACTCAGAGGAGCGGGGGAGGGGAGGGAGAGGAGGTGGTGGAGGAGACAAGGAACAGGACTGTGAGAAAAGCCATACATTTGAAAAACATGAGAATGACCAGACTCTCCCTGATAGGACAGACATTCATCGCCTTGTCACACTCGGCCCAGGAAACGTGTGCTGACCTCCTCGGCACGTCTTAAATTAAACATTTCACCAGGGACCTGTGCTCGACAACGAGAACATCCTGTTCTTCCCTTGAAAAGATATTGTAATGGGCCGATGTTCTCACAAAGAGGATTATGAAAGAGCGTCTGGCAGAAAGGGGGTCACAACATCCCCACGCCCTGCTTACATCATGGCGAGGTAGCTCCTGAAGAAGTCCTGGAGCTGCACAAACTCTCGCAGACGTGACTTGTTCTCCGTCACACTCTTCCCCAGCTCCGTCCAGCCCTCCAGCATGGCTTGGATCTTTGACCCGAGTACGTGCACTCTCTCCGGGCACAGCTCCTCCAAGCGAGAGGTCTGCTTCTCCATCTCCTTTACCTCCTCCCTGATGACTTCATAGTCAATCTGTGGAGAATCACAGTAAAGATCTATCATCTCCCATCATCCTCAGTATCACTCAAACAGCCTGTACCAATTGTATCTCTGGATGACCTCATCCACATAGCTTTATGCATATCATTCAGCTAGAGACCCATATGGTCTGCATATGGGCTGCCACGCTTTTAGCAAGCTAGCAATGTTGACCACTTTTTTCTCCTTTTGACGAGGCGGTAATTAATAGCGTCGAGGGTTCTCTGGGAGTAATGCTTCATAACGTTTCTCAGCTACAGAAAGCCTCAAGAAAACTGCGTTGTGGATGCCTGTCTGCTGACGGCACAGTTATTTCGGTTTGGGAGATTAGGTCATTTCTGTTCTTCAATGGTATCGAGTCCAGACAGCTGTGTGTGCCTGTGATAAACATAACACTGCCCAAAAATGAGTCACACAGGACTTTACCAGCCTCACATCTCCAACCCGGTAACCCCCGGACGCATAGAACAGAACGCACCCCACCAGATTTACTCACAAACACACACACACACACTTTGAGAGCTAACAGAACAATGACTCACACGAGCATAAATAAATATCCCGTTTGAATAATAAACTTTTGCACGCTCTACGTGTGTATGTGTGTGATTGCACGGTGCAGTTTATATAATAAATTAAACACGGCACAAAGCGCGGCCCTTTTTTTTTAGATGTGAGAAAATCTGGCACAACAGGAAACAGACTGTGGAACAATGTGTCGGAGGCGAGTGCGAGAAAGAGAGGGGGGCTTCCCCTTTTTCATTACACCAAGCAAAGGTCAATAATCCAAAGTCAATGGATCGTACTAGCACCAGTGAATCGTTTTGAATGTTTACACCATCTTCCTCTCACCTCCAGGTGGTCCTGCTTCTCCTGCAGAGCCTCGAGGCCGCAGCGGTCTGGCTCGCACTGGACGGCCATGTCTGTCTCCTTCTCCAGGATGTCCAGGCTCAGCTCCTTGCTGCAGCACAGGCACTCCTCCACGTGCACCGCCAGGCTGGCGTGCTGGAGAGGGCGCAAAGTCATCATGAGTACTCGTAGGATGTCATTAAGTCATTATGCTTCATTGTGAATTATTTGTTTTCCAATGAGAGCCACATTGCAAGTTAGTGTTTCAAATGGAGTCCCTTCCGGGCGTGTATGTGCTATTTTGACATGAGTGCTGCTTTCATACCAGGAATAAATCGAATTAACGCGAAAACACTCATGCGAGGGGGAGTGGTGGCTCGTTTGGGGCCTATTAAAGTATATAGCCACGGACAAAAGGAAAGCAGATGTGGCTCTATTGGTTTGTGCAGCTGTTTGTGACAGAAGTGGAAGGCCTTAAAAACTCTTCAGCATCATCTACGATCATTAAACAGTAACTTAACAAACATTGCAGCGACCATTAGATCTAATGAACTAGAACTAGAGCTCTCTGTTCCATATAAACTGACTCTTCTCTCCTTACCTTGCTCAGCAGCTCCTGGATGGCCTGATCGTGGCTCTGCGATCGACCTCTTTCCCGAACAGTGTCATTCAGCATCTCTACGGCCTCTCGTAGTTCCTCCACAGGGTCCCCCATGCTTTCTATCAGGGGCTCTCCACTGCCACTGCTTTGGAGTCCCAGCATTGTAGGAGCTGAGGAAATCTCACTGTGAAGAGGCTGTTGGTTACAGAGAGAGAGAGGGAGAGTTGAAATCTTTAAATGTAAACTTAAAACCTACCTATTCAACCAGGCCTTTGATTAAGAATGGTTATCGTTTTATTCTACTTTACTGTTATTTTACTAATGTAGTTTTTACTTCACACTGTTTTACTACTATTACTGTTATTGTAGATTTTAATTATATTTTATTACATTTTTACCATTTTATTGCCTCGCATGCATTGGTCTCAAATGATCAAATTGTTAAATTGCTGCATTTCTTTTTGTCATTTCTTTTGTTTTCACAATTCACACTTGTCTTATTTTCAGCTTGTCAGTCATCTGTGAAGCACGTTGAACTGCACTAACTTGTATGAAAGGTGCTGTACAAATAAAGTTGCAGCCTGATTGATTATCAGATGGATCCAATATCATTGAAAAGGATCTGTTCACGTAACATTTTCATATTTCCTCACTTGCCATACAGAGAGTTCGTGTTTTTGTGTGTTTATGTTTTGGGATATTCATCGCTCCTACCACAAAACAAAAGGGGTGAGGTTGGTGGATTGCAAAGACATGACACAGTCGAATTTAAAGAACATGTTTTTATAATACTTTGAGTCACAAATTAAATTCCATTCACCTTCATTGTATTGGATTAGTGGCAGACATCTCAGCACTTTATTTTATTTTTGGTGAAATGACCCTTAAATGCCACTTTTGATGCAAAGTGTCTCACCTGGCCCAGGCTGTACGGACTACCGCTGATCTCCTGGCTCTCCTCCAGCTCCACGCGCTCCAGGAACTCCGTCAGCATTCGTGTGTCCTGCAGCTCTGAGTTCTGCTGGGTCAGGGCACTTTGGACGCGATGGTACCTGGGAGACACACACACACACACACACACCAGTTTTAATGACCAGCTACACCTTAACTGCAATCCACATTCACATATACAGTACAAGCCTGTGTCCTTCAGCAGAACCACATTACAGAGACCGCAAGCAGCATACTGTGCTCTGTTTATGTAATCATATATCATGTGTCAAATAAACATTTCCTGTACTTCAGGGCATGAAGGTACCCTGTCCGTGCAGAGTTTATATTTGAGATGGTAAAAGGAGACATTTCAAAGGGTATTTTTTCCAGGATAAATGAGCCTTAAGTTGCTTGTATGTAGCATTAAATAATGACATCATCCCAAGTGTCTTGCAGCTGCTCAGTGAGAGCCTGTACCTGCATCAATGTGTCCATCCCTGCCCCATCTCACACTCCCACCCTGGAAACACTTAAACTGAGCCCTTTCCGTTTCTTTATTTTCGTTGGTCAACTCTGTGTTCTTTACAGAATCTGAACTTGTGTTTATGGACACAGGTAGGTACGTCCAGTAAACCCGCCAACATCATAAGGTTTTACTGAGAGTCTGTGGCAACAACCTGTCTTTAGAGGGCCAACCACAGTGAGACGAGTCATCTTGCAAACATGGAGCGGGTGACTCTGACACACACTGACAAGTTGTGGGTGAAGTGCATGTCAGGACTGTGGGGCAGACCTCGCTAAGTGCTGCATGAATCACAAATGAATAAACTCGAGCCTTGCAATAAATGAGCACATGGAGAGTATTTTTTTTGGAGTCGTATGAGATCTATGGATATATATTTTTGTGGTTTATGGGGTGAAATTGTTTGTCTTAAATAAATCTGGGGATTTTATGAATAAACTCTTCCATGTTGGATTGCAGACATGGCAAGCCCAAATCTGTGACCTTTTGGAAACACTGACTTTATTTCCTGACCACAGTGACGAGCGAAACCACCAGAGTATGATTGTTCAGGTCCATAACACGAGTCTTCCGTGATGACAGACATCGGGGGGCTACCCCCTGACCTCTCCCTCTCCTCCTCTGACAAACTCACTTTCTTTCCACCTCCTCCATGCGTGCTGGTAGACATTGTGTGTGTGGGTGACTGTGGCTGTGGAGGCGCTCCACCTCCTGCCTCAGAGCGCTGAGCTCCAGGCTGCGCGCTGCCACCTCTTTCTCCAGCAGACAGCTCTCCTTCTCGGCCATGCTCATTGTTTCAGGGTCACCGGCGAGAGCAGATTCCTTCATGGAAAGCTCCACGGACTCTAACCAGGCCTCCAGGCTGCCCAGGGCCTGGAGCACTTTTACAACCTGCACAGTACAGAAGCAGAGAGGCTAATGATGAAGAATGTTTACTGCAAAGTGATTTAGTGAACAGCGAAAACAAGCAGAGGTGATGTACTGTACGAAGTAGACAATAATAGGTTTACCTAATGGAAGTAGACCATGCTCTGACCCACATCTTTGTAATAAAAGACTCACGCTTTCCAACTAAGTCATCAATCTGGGAGGATTTGCAGCCTCTTTCCATCCCATAATCGAATTATATGGCAGCACAATTTATATCCTTTGGATTACCCTTCATAAATTTTGGGGAATATACCTTGCAGACGCTTTCAATTAAGATGGTAAAGATGAAAGTAAATGAGCTTCTAACCATGAGTGTATGTGAACAGCCCAGGCTCTCGGCCAGCAGAAAGCTTCTCCCAATGGGAGAACTGATCCAGAATCATCCGTCATAACCATAAATTTCCCCAATAACTTCAGAGGTAAGAAGTAAGAGCCACGGTATGACTCAAGAGGAGTGCCTGTTGTGAGATATTTTATGAATCTTACCCTAAAACCCAGCTCCTCTGAGGCCTGCAGAAACACGGCGTTCCTCTGGTGCCTCCTCCGCAGCTCTTCCCACAGGACTTCCAGCTGGCTGAGGAACTCCTCTATCTTGGCGCTGCCCGGGTGCTGTGCACGGACCAGCCCGTGGCCCTCCTGAGGACGGAGCGTTAAACTGATGAGAGCATGTGATGACTGAGGACTGGGATTTACGTTGCGAAATATATACCTAATCTGAAGCTTTGGGTAACTGAAGCTGCTTCAGATGAAATGTCAGCTTCTTATTTGATTAATACACAAACCAGGCCTGTCAAGGTGCCCAGTTTGCAAAATGAGGGGGATATTTTCATTCAAGGCATTCGGCCAGTGCTTATGTTTTAAGACAAACTGTGAATATGACAGCGTGCCTTGGCTTACCCGTTTGACCACCTCTATCCTGGCCCTGTTGGTGAGAATCTCTTGTTCCAGAGCGTGTTGACACCTCCTGGCCGCCTCCAGCCCCTCGAAGCTGGCTATTGAACACACCTGTGTGGCCATGGACACATTGTCTTTCAGCCAGGACAAAGTCTGAGATGAAAGGAGAGCAAACGGGGAAAGATTGGAACAGTTTAAAAGAGGAAATATCTGAACAGGAGAACAAGGGAGATGATATTTAGATGCCACAGGAAGCACAGTGACCAGGATCCAAGTGATCAAGATAATTACTGGTAATAAGAACACAGTAGTGCACCGGTCAGTGCACAGTCACACTTGAATGCAGCTTTGTCTCATTTAAAAATGTGACATAATGTCTGTGGCTGGTTACAAGAGAAGGGTGTTATAGTTGATGAGTACAACTGCTGTGCTGACAATTCACAGCAATGAATTCTGAGGTTGAGATCACAGGATTTTACTCGAGATGAACCATTTTCGTTTCAACAGACAGTTTTGAAAGGTGATTTCTGGTGTAAAGGGGAAATGCAGGTGTGCCAGGCAGGGGTCGAGTCACCTTGTCGGCAGACACGGTGAACTTCTGGAGCTGCATGTGGATCTGTGGGTGGCCCCGCGGGGCGGTGGCAAGCTTGGGCTCTGCTCTGGGCTTCCTGCTGCAAAGAAAACACAGACATGTGACTCCAATTATGACTTACATAAAGACCTCTCATTATGTAAGTCACAGAGAGAGAGGGAGAGGGAGGGAGGGAGGGAGAAGCCGGGCTGAAATGTCACCTTTCTGCCTTCAGTTGATGTCTGACGATGACATCATTTGCACAAGCAGGGCCGTCTCCCGTGGGTGAAGAGGTGTGGTTCACTGATGGCTGTTCCTGGCTTTGGTTGCTCCTACCGATCCCACATTCAACAGTACTCTGTGGACAAAAGAGTCATGTAGGAAAATCCAAAAGATCAGCAGCACGACATGTGAGTAATGTTTTGCTTTTTCTGTCAGCTATCCATCGAATAAATGTTGACTGTATGCATAAACATCTCAAATGGAGGATTTTATACTCCTCCAGACAATGAGGCGTTGCTGTAGCTCACTGCTAATGTGAATGTTAGACTGCGGCTGGAGGCCGGACAACATGGACAGCTGCCTAGAGTAAAGCAAAGCCTCTCCTGTAAATGACACAAAGCATACTGTCTCACAAAGGTTGGCTCTTCTCGGTGGAATAACCCAGACCAGACTAAAGATACAAGCCGTTTCTGTTTGACAGCATCGAAGTTTGGAATAAAAATACTAAAGACGGCAGCAAAAGTTTAAATATATTATAATTGCTTTATGAATGAACACATTAAGTCTAACAAGGTTGCCAACATGTGCTATACCACTCTGATGACTAAAAAGAGCCATTGCAGTTGGAAATATATCTCTCATTAAATAGCAGCAGTGTTTTTTCAGCCTTAGATACTGATTTCCATGGCCGTCCTCTCTGACTCTGTTTAGAACTATGCAGTGGAGTTTTTTAGCAAGGTCAATGCCAGAGCTATAGACCTTGTCTATGTGCAGAAATATATTAAAGACGTCAACAGCCACTAAGCCTATTTTACAACCATCTGAGTGCTTTAAAGGTTGGCCAAAGGACTCTGCAGCAGGGTTTCCAATGAGAGCTACATGGATCTGGACCATTACAGAGAACACAGTGGGATATCCTGACGGTTGGTCTTGTTACCAACTGCAGTCCACTGCAAACATCTCAAACCCTGTACTGCAACAGGATCCAACAGAACCAACACAAGAGTGCAGGTACAATACTTAGAGCTGTTATCTATTCAAAAGTCTATTGTTTTTGGTTGTTTTCGCTGCTTTTTTTTTGGAAATGTTGAACATCAAACACTTAATTTCCTTTATTCTGGGGATTTTTTATGCACCAATTTCTGCCCTTTTTGCATCAAGTTATGGTGGAAATGTCTTTATTTGTGTAAAGGAAAACACAAAATTCAGGCGCAAGGTGACAATTCAAAATATAATGGAATATAATGCAGTAGCCTAAGGCTTTCAGTCATTCTGTATTACCTTCAGATTTCTATTGTCCTATAGATAAACCTTTCTCATTTAATGTTAGCCCTTTATAACCTATACTGTATGTATGGTAATAACCAATTTGACCCAACGTGTTAATGTTTCAACTAACTAATGTTAACTTGTTTTTAATCTGCGCAGCGCCATCATGAAAGTCACTACCTACTTCTCCTTTAGTTTTACTGGCGGAGTACCAACGTTAAAGGTGCATGCCGCCACCTACAGTACCGGAGTGTGTAACATCATGACTTTATAAGGAATAGGCTTCTGGACATTAAACCTGTTCAAATATCGCTCTATTATGTCTTGTAAGTTGTTGCAGCAATTTTGGGGTAGCAAAAAACTGCACGTTTTTTTTTCTCAAAACTGCATGTGATTAGCATAAAATGGGCATGTCTGAGAGGAAATTTAGGTGTGCTTGAGCACCTGTAAAAAGAGTCTAAAATTGCCATTGATATGAAACAATTACTGTGAAGTTAGTAAAACATTCTCTTATGCTGACATTTCTCTGTCTTACTGTATGAATAATGCAGACAACGCTGTGTTCATTTTTCTATATAACATAATGTCTTTTACATATGCCAGTAAAAATAGTGCCGAAACAAGTGAGGTCTCTGTAACAATCAGCAAGGCAAATATGCATCTGTCAATGCTCTCACATAAAAAAATCAGAATTTACATGACGGCCAAAAAGCACAAAACAGCCATTAATAATGGTGTTTTATGGAGAAGCTTTAATTTCACCATGTTATTTTCTGACTGGGCTCATAGAAGAAGTGAGTCAGAGAGTTGGAGAAAAGTGTCGCCTACAAAAATTATGCGAGAGATGCAGTAAATTAAAGGGGTCTAACATCATTTACTAACATGCCAGTCATTTTATAGGCCAGTCTGAGTTTCATAGAGGCACATTATCGGCCCATTTCTGTGCTAAAGCTGCAGAACTAACAAACTACTGTGATTCATTTGACAGGGTTGATAACCATCAATGACGTCTCCTCCCCAGATATTTGCTTCCGTCCTTCATCCTTCACAGTGGCTTCCACTGTAAACAACTCCTGTGGTGCACTCAACATCCCATTCTGCCATATGAAAAAGAATTATGTCAGCCACAGCTAAAAATTGCTGTTTAATGATTTGCGATGTCATATTTAATGGTATTCTGTGTTTTTAGGCCTCATCTAGTCATCTCCTATTTCAGCATACTTCTCCCTGCCTTGGTGCTGCTGATTCTTATCTGTTTTCTACTGATCTCCTCTTCCCCCGTGTGTCTTTCTGCAATGTGCTATGAAGTGATGTCAGCCAAGAACTATCACTTAGCACCAAGCCCATCTGGTCTGCAGCCCCAGCATCTGGCTACAATTAGCCAGAGAAACAGACGATAGCCATGTTTACCTCCAGCGACAAGAGGCCACACTACTGCTGACACAGACATGGACATATAGATTATAATGCATGTACCCATACACATACAGACACTAAACCTTTACAGTTACCTCTTAATCGACTGAGTCAAATTGCACAAGGGAGGGAGAGACTATGAAAAAGAAAGTGTGCGTGTTACACTTGGAAGTGCTGTCTACCAGCACATACAGTACGCAAATGCTTCAGAGTCACAATCAGCCCACAGACCTGTGCAGCTGCATCTTGCACCCTTAAAAATACTGTAATCAATTCAGCACGCTCAGGAGCTGGAGTTAAAGCGCTAAAGTATGTGACAAATTACTTTTACTGTTCAACTGGTGGTTGAACAGTAAAACTGAGTTGGCCTTTGGGTTTTTGTTCAGAGCGTCTTATTAGTTCTTCCATAAAGAGTAACAAGTGAGGCTCCCACGTACAGCGCACCCAGGTAACTCCCAGCTCCCAGTGCAATAAAGGCAACTAACAGCGCAGTGAAATGGCTCGGGAGGGACGGCCATGCAAACGAGCTCAGCGCCTGCTTGCTGGCCTGATAGGTTCCTGTCACAGGTGGCGAGGCCGCGGGGCCAGTTAGAGCCTAAAAAACATGAGCAGGGAAATAATCTGAACCAGAAACACAGGGAGAATGGAAAGAGTGAAAGTTTTCTCTCCTCGGGCATCTGGGCACTTTCTCACTGGGCAAAACGAGGCCAGAGGCTCAGCGGGGACTTCACGGGAGCTCAGGGTCAATAACACGAGAGGAGCATTGCATTATGGGATGCCTCTGGGCTGAATACAAATAGCCACTGTGCATTCACTTGTAAAGAGATTTAATGTGCTAACTTAAAAGACTAAATATACACATAATTACTGGCTTTTAACATACCACACACTTACGTTTCTGGATACCTCTTCTAAGAGACGCTAACAGTATTTCCTTGTAGGTTTATGGGCAGTGGGGTTACTATAGGAGCACCCACGTGTTCAATAAAGTGCTGATAAACCTCCAAAATGAGGAATGTCATGTTTGAGGAATCCACATGCTCTGCAGATTATCCACTCACCCCGAACTGACCCACAGGCCATCTATTAATATAGTATTAATCCAATGACTGTGTACTTTTGTTAGAGCGGTTGAAAGCCAAGATACTATTCTGCCATGAAGTGAAATCTTGGGTCGGAGGGGAAGGCTTATTTGCTCTGGCCCACCGTTCAGCCATGTTGTACAGTCACGGCTTGACATTTTTCATGGAAACTTGTGGAATTCTTATGCCAGGGTAAATAACACCTCTAAAAGCTCTTTCCTGTGACTCCTACAGGGCAATGTTCATAACATTTACAGACTGGGGTTATAGTCAGGAGATAGAGAAGACTGATTGGATACATATTGCTCTATTCACTGGTGTGTGGGTTTTAAAGCCACAACTCATCAGATGGTGTTATTAAGCATAACTAACTAGCTGGTAGGATGGAAAACCAACAGTATGTTGGAAGCAACTGCTCTACAGCACATCTGACAGACTCCAAAAGCACTGTTATTTAGGAAAAAAACTGCTTAAATCGTAAATCAGGCATTTTCCAAACCAAAGGACAAAGTGCGTCACTTTCTGTAGCCACAGATGTCGTAGGACTGGAAGAGGCTGATGGCGCTGTTCTCTCCTAGTAGAGAGCCACAGCGCGGTTTCTCCAGTAATAGAATGAAATGCCGAAGCTACTTACCACGCAGCCTTTCAGACGATTCTGCTCCTCCTTCACCTCCTTTCCCATGATCCTTTGCGTCTCCGTTCCCACGTTGCACTGGGGTTCTCGGGCCGGTGTCAGGGGGTCAGCATCTTCCCTGGTGAAAGCGGAGCCAGTGGGAGAGAGTGTGGTCCTGTCACTCCTGCAGGAGGAGCAGAGCAGGAGGTTACTGTAGTGCTGACAGCAGAGCCTCAGAGGCCCCGCTGTGAACTCCAATTATGGCTCTGTTGTTACGTTTTCAACCAGTGTTTGTGTTATTTGGTTTAAATAGCTATGAAACGCAGCTGATAAGACAGACGAGATGATGTCATATTTGGATCTAAAGATAGCTGAGAGGCTCTCGGCCTGAGAAACATTTGGAAAGCAGGAGATGTTGGAGATGGATGTCAGAACTGTGGACTTGGGTTACTCCTGACTCTATTTCTTATTATGAAAATGGAAATCTTTTTTGCCCAGGTAAAGTATAAGGAACGCAATGTTATCCAATGGCCAGTCCAACATTTTGGTCCAGTACAAGATAACATGTAAACGGGCCAGATTGAAATTAAATTTTGCATAAATATTCATGGTCCCCAGCCGATGGATCCAAGTGACTTTAATAATAATAAATTTCAGTTATACAGCACTTTCAGAACAGATTTTTAAGTTTGATGACCTCTGACATTCTCTCTAACAACACCATCACCTCAAAGTTCCCGCTTTTATACAAGAAACATCAGAAAAATCTAAAATTTACAGATTCGCTTCCCATAAGATGACCCTTTATATTTTGGACATTAATCCAAAGAAGTTTCTCTATGCATGCTGAAAGGTTGCAACCAATGTCAGCAGTTCAGTGTGGACTACAGTGTAGCTCGGTTCCCACATCACCACAGCATTTAAATGTGTACTCATTAAGTAGATATTGGTTCTAAAAAAGTCTAATGATGTAAAAGTCTGGACTCTTACTGAAGGCTATTAAAGTAACAATAAATTTGTTTTACAAATGCCATAAACATTACAAAATATTCTTGTAAACGTGTTATATCTCAGATTCAGCAGACTATTCAAGGTGACGGCAGGATTTTAATAGTGAGAAGAGAACACACCGTGTTGCCAGCTGACTCAGTGAGCCAAGACATTATTCATCTAGTTCAGTAATCAAACACATGGTCAAAGTCCAGAGCAGTGCAGAAAACTGAATATTAGAAATAAACCAGTGGGTGGTGAGTGATGCTTTGTGTGGTAGTTGGTCTCCAGACATCCAGACAGACCTGTCCTTCACTTTGCTTATAATTTTTCACTGATTCAAACCCAAATTCAACAAGGCTAATCAAGAGAGCGAGAGAGAGAAATCTTTACACAAACGTCAAATGGAAAAGACTTTAAATGTTGAGAGTAATAACAGAAGAATACAGTTCCAGCTCAGTGGAAACCTGCGGAGGACCAATTACTGGGTGAAATGGTGCATTTACTCACGGGGCCACCAAAGTTGTCGGCAGTATCTTTGGCCTGCTGTCTCACCTGAAAACCTTCTGAAGAAGCGCCCAGCAGTCCTTCACCTCGCTCTGCTTCCGTGTGACGCCGGCAGCCAGGGCAGGATGGAGATTAGACACCTGGGACACGCTCACATCTAGCATCTACCACACACAGGCCTGCAGGTTAGGTAGAGAAGCCTTCTGCAACACAGATCTGATCACGCAGTGCTGCTTTAAGTGAAAAATAAGAAAGAGTTTCCTACCATGATTTGACTGCCGATGTCGCGTATTTCTCTATCTCCGAAGCTGTCCAGCTCTTTCGATGCAGATATGCTTGTCCTCTGAAAGAGAAGATACGTATCAGTAAATGTGAGCAAAATATGAATCTTGTATCTCAGATGAAAAGAAACAAGGAGAATTGTACCATGTTATTAATAGCAAACAGCGTATTATCGGCTTGCTGGTAGAACGAGGACACCTCCAGTGCCAGCTGAAGATTTTCATGGTAGTTTTTCAGATGAGACTGGACCTTCAGCCACCTACACAGATGACACACACGTCAGCCTTCTCTCTAGATTGAAGGCATTTCATGCAGCATAGGTATTCAAGTTAAGAGACAACATGTACATTTTATTGATGTGTTTCCTCTTGCTGGAGATGTTTTTGCCATCTGTCTTCCCTTGTTTCTCCAGCTTTAGGGCCAAGTGGTTGATCTCCTCGTGGAGGTTTCTGTATAGCTGCTCATCCTGCAGGGAAACAGGAGAACACAATCCAACTATGACCTCAGCTGTCTTTACCATACACCCTGGGAGACAAATTACAGTCAGCCATAGATAAACGACTGGGAAACCTCTGCAGAATTGTATGATAAACTATTAACATATGGGAATGTGTATATTTCTTCCTCAAGAATGTTGTTTAGCATGTTTTAATCAATGTTCTGTTAATTATTAATAGCTCCTTTGCTTGCTCCTTTACGACACTCACCTGTTTCAGATCTAAAATCCTCCTGGTCAGCTGCATTTTGTCAACATTTTCCCCCAAGACATTCAGCAGAGACTGCTCCTCTTCCTGCTGGCACACATAAAAGTCAAAGTGTTTATAGCCCCCATTTGTTAGGAACCCAACCATTATTTCTTTTCAGAGGCACCAGGATTAAACCACATTGCCCGTGCTACCAAGGAAGATGCTGAACAGAAACAGCCCTCAGCATTAGGTGAGAACTTGATACTAATGCACAGGAGGAAAGGATGAGAGGAACTAGATGGAGAATGCAGTCTGGATGTTTTATAGACTTCATAAGCAACATCCTCCATTACATTCCCACTGGTCCATTATCAATCACCAGTTCCCTTGTGCCAGACATGAACAGAAAGATAAACACAGGCCTAAAACGCAGATTGCTTTTTGATAATGACAGGCAGATGTTTTACACCGGTGAATATACACAAACAAGAGATGTTTTCAGGATACTGAGCTAATTTCCTGTATTAGGAAGTGCTGTTTTTGTGCCAATTATCTTGACAACTGTTGATCAGAGCTTCCTGTCCACTCCTATCTGCCTCTGGGCTGACTGCTTTTGGTTTTAATTGTTACAGTCAGAACATAAATGGGAAAAGGGCGTGAAGAAATTTGGAAGGTGATGTGAACAAGATCAGAATTATGAAAGTGAGAAATGAAAAAGAGTGAAATGTCTGTGAAATTTATGTAAATGAAGGTGCATTAGTGTTAAATTTGTAAATGAGAACATGAACATGAATGAATCAGTAGAAAATGCTAGCTTCATGCAGTCAGCAATAAATTGAAATCACAAACTGCACAAATTCCTGAAAAACAACCAATATCATTAAAAAATGCAATGCTTTTACTCAATAGTTAGGTAAAATTGTCTCTGAAAAGCATGACAAAAGGGGTAAAAATAGCCCTACATCTGCAATTCAATCCACATCTACACAACAGAGAAAGAGAGGAATGTTTTTTTTTACTTTCTCCTTAATCCATGACTCCAGCTTGTCCACTTTTTTGTTGAACTCCTGCAGGTTCTTGGCTCCACCCAGGGCCCTCGTCTGATTTGCAGCCGTCTGTTTCAGGGTCTGCCACTGGTCCCTGAGCTGGCCGAGCTGCTTCTTCACCAGATCAGAGGTGGGGTTCAGCTTGCAGATCAACTGCTCACCCATCTTTTGAAACAGAAAGTCGCTGTTCATTTTAGGTGCAGCGCAGATGGCGCCGCCAGACTGACATAGAACAGTGGCCGAGTACATTTGACACCTCAACTTTGTTAGAATCATTGCTTATGTGCCAGCCGGCTTCACAGATGTTGGAAAACTGCCATTTATTTCTTGGATAGACCCCTTGGTTCTGTCGCTGCCCTTCCTGAGCCGTCTGAGTGTCAGGGGAGGTTAATTATCAGCAATGTACCATTTCCAAACATTTTCTCCTGAGGGAGAAAGTATAAACTGGCTTGACAGAGCCGTCTGGAACGCTGAGGGTCTGCTTTTCTCTCTGGTTGACTGGAAATGCCTACGAGGCCATTATGTTATGTGTTACGTGATCTGACAGACTCTTTTAGCACCAAAGACCGTGATTAATGTTTGCATTCAGATCCCCATTACCTGTTAAAAAGTTAAAATAAACATTTCAATTTGGATGTGGGTTGCTGTGATGTGCTCGCTCTGGTAACTTGGTAATATTTCAGTGAGAGTCTGGCCGCGTGTTGTTACCTGGTTGAGTTGAATCAGGGTGTTCTCGAAGTCTTTGAGGTCTCTCTGGAGCGTCTGCGAAGCTTCCTCCCAGTCCTGCAGGGGGCAGCGCTGAATATTGCATCCATCCTTCAGGTCCTGCAGCTTGCCTTTGATCCACGCCTCTGCCTTCATCACAACGAGACAAACATGTTTAGATATGTTTGTGCACATCATAGTAAACCATTCACGTCTGTTTATAGACCTGATTCAGCTGTTTGATGATATAGCCCTTTTATTTTAAAGTGAAATCTGATGTATCAGCTTGAGAGACCTGATGTAATAGAACATGGCTGAAGTTGGCTTAAGTCTTTATGTATAAATGTCATATTTGTAGTACTGTAGTATTACTCATGGAAACATGACAAAATTAGATTTCTTTTGCAGTGTTTTCTATGAAATGTATATCTAGAGCTTTCATACCTGAGGCTCATCTACAACTTATTAGTTGTGAGATATCTGCTGAGTGACAGTACACTAAACAAAGCGGTAGTCAACGGTCTTATTTCTGCTCATGAGGAGAGCACACAGGCCACGTTTTCTTCCCTGCCTCAGAGTAACACGGAGCCTCAGACACATCAAGAACAGCTCTTTGTTCTCAGATGTCATGTTATGCAGAGCAGAAGTTTCTCTTGGCGAGTGCCTGGGCTCCATTGCATAAGGCTTTGTTTCTTGCAGAGCTGCCTTTTCTGGCAACATTTGTATGGAGTGAGTAACTGCAAACCAGGTGGCCAAAGTCAGAAAGTGTTGGAAAGTACAACGTGTTTGTTTTCTGCAAAGAACCCGGTGTGGAAGTGAGTGACCCACCCAAATGAAGTCACAATAATTGAATGGATTAATAAATCAACTCCGGTTCTTCCGCCTCTCAGCCTGATCCTGAGTGAGTCATACAATTGATAAAATCGGCAAGACTTTATTTTTCAGTGTTGCTATTTGTGTAGAATGTCAAATAACAGTTAAGCACACAAGTAAGTCATTATAACATGAGATCAAAGCATTATTTCCCAAGGAATTTAGTACAACTGACAATGAATAATAGTCTCTACAGTACAGTAACCCTTCTTTTGGATCAATAAAACATCAAGACCACACATGACACAGCCACTAAACAATTCTTTGCTCAAGATTAAAATGTGATGTCACTTCTCCTTAGAGAGGCAGGTCATTAACTTTACAAGGCCCCCCGGTGCAGCGGAGGTATTTCTGTGCTGAACAGAAGGAAAAGAGCTTGACAAAACAGGCCTGCCCCTATCTCCTCTCACTGCCTCCCATGGCATTATAATGACCTCATACAGGAAGTCTATGATTCCCTTGTTTTTTCCTGTCCGCTCTCCACAACAATTGTCTGTTTATCAAAATATACAGTGAGGCCTTAGTCTAGCCACGAAGAATAGACTGTTAATGCATGCAGTTCAGATCGTATCACTGCTTCTGATTCTTTTGTGAAAAAATCTGTGGCCACACAGGAAAACATCGCCGCAGTCAACACAGACCAGATTTTAAAATAAATTCCATGTTTGGTGATTTTAAACCACCATTTTTCAGGCTGCTTTTCATTTCTACAAACTTCAAAGGAACCCAATTTTAGCATTTTAACTGGAAAAGTGTGCACATCTTTACACGTTATTAAATGTTTACCAACAAGCCACATTTCTAGCCCCTCTCGTAATGCAACTCGGCCCCGGGAAGACAGTGGGAGTGGACGTTTCTCGACTTTCTCTGTCATGGAAATGAGACGGTGAAAGGCGAGATGTTTTGCAGAGCAGCCTCGGAGACAGATGGCCCTCAGCGGGCGCTGCTGTGCTTCTCCATGTGGTGACCTGCTTTGCTCTCCTAGCTTGAAACATTAGGGGCCTTTAAAAAGTCTCTCCCTGGAAAACTCACTTCCACTTCCACAGCGATGTAATACTGAAATAACACATATTCATCAGCGATAGCAGTCAACCAAATCCCTGTTAAACAAGCAGGTCCCCAGGTACCAAAACTGGTTATTTTAAGTACACTTAAATAAAGTTAAAATACAAAAGGCTGTTTCCTCCAAAAGCAACAGAAACCAAGGCTCCACTTCAGAGCAAAGGGGCTGCTTAGCTTGTTAACATTAACGATGTGCTACAGAGCTGTTCTCAACACATACACATACATCATCCTTCAGCTGACACATTCAAAATGAATTTCTTATTGCTGGAAGTAAACAGCCTATCACTTGGATGGTTGATGACAAAAGCCAACTGTCGGACAAAATGTCCCTCAGCCGAACTCGCAGAAAAATGTCCTTGTACGCTGGGGTGGACGCAGCGATGAGATAACACAGCCAGTTGTGCTGCTTGGCCGAGTCTCTCTGGGCCATAGGCGTGAAGAGATGGAGCCAAACAATGATCTCATCCCTAAATAATTGCTTCACTTGTGGCGGTTTCCCCTCCCTCTCTTTTCCTCAGCCGAACACAGCTCATACAGTTCTCGGGACCAAATAAGAACCAGTACATATTTTGTTCTCCTCGCAGGGTCATGCGACAGGCGGCTTCCATTCTGATTTCATCTCAACACTTTTTGAGCTACAGTAAACCCAATCCATCTTCTTTTCATTTAGCATTTTTACATCAGAGGAGAAGACAGATAAGTTACTGTGGTTTAATTTTACAACTCCATCTGCATATTCTGGTAAAAGTGGTGTGGAAAAAGCAAACCCTCCTCGAACATTTTATTAGTTTCCAATTATACGAGGGAACACAGAAAAGAAAAGTGCAGCTTTTCATGAGTTCAAACTGATGCAGCATATGATAAACCCGCTGACGGACCATGACCAACTGTTGATGATGATGCTGTGTACGCATGCAACATTTTACCTGCAGTGCTTCCTTGTTGAAGAGCGAGTTGCGCTGAGTGAAGCAGTCACTCTGGGACGCAACAGCTGCCGACGCTTCGTTCTGTGGGTGTAGATGACTTTCTTTCCTCTGAGGCTCTTTCTTCTGCGATTCGGGTACTGACATCTGTGAGCACACAACAGACGACAAAGTGTTGAATACATGCAATATTAATTAGATAAAACCTGAACAACAGGTGATGCTGATAAAAACCTATAAGAAGGAGGTACAGCTCTCAATGAGGGGATGTTTAAGTGTCCATTCATGTTGGTAACACCTTTTTTTTTGTTACTATCCAGAGACATTATAAACTTCTGTGACCCCAAGGTCCCTCTTAACAAAAACCCACTGTCAGCACTACATGAGATGAAATGAAACTGGACCGGCACAACCTCACTAATCGAGCATTCCTGCTTCTCTCCAATCAGGAAACATCTGGGCACATGAAGGAAGCAGGAACGGACAGATCCTCGGATGTCTGAATGTTTTTTACTGTCAGCCTTACATGTAAACATATCACCTTTAAAAGGACTTTTGTAGATCATGTTCACTCTTTCATACCTGAACAGGTAAAAGAACCACAATTATAAGCATTTTTGGGGCTTTTGCATGAATAATATATGAGAGGAGGAAAAGCAAAGTATTGTTGTGGTTACAGAATAAGGTGATGCAGATGAGTGCTATAGTTTTTTTGTCCTAAAAGGGGAAATGAGGCCATGGCTGTGTCAGCGTGTTATTATAAGCAGCCTCAATGAGGACTTCAGCGAGCCTTTTTCTTTTGTTAACATCTTCCCTGACCTCATGTTTTCCAGTGAGCCCTGCTGTAACAGAGCACTTCATCCACAACACACACACCGATGACTTCAACAAGAAACAGGCCAAATCCAACAGCCCATTGACTTTAAACAATATCCTACAATATACATTTACTGTTTTTCCCTCCCGTAGACTGTTTCTTTAATAAATTACAGTTAAACAAGGGGGCACAACAGGCTATTTGTGTGGCGTTCAAAGACACGTTGCTCCCATAACTTAACTGGTTTTCCACCTCTGTGTAACTTTGCACCAAATGTATAATATAATAAACTGGTTAAGTTTGGCTGAACATAGCAACATGACTTCACTTCCTAAACTCCAAGAGATCCATCAACTCCACAGCTGGCTGTATAAAGACCCCACTGTCTCACAGCAAAACAAATGCAGTCTGAATAAAGTGGTGAAAAAAGCCCCATTATCAACCAAATAAACTCAATATCAGATACAATATTTAAGATTAAATATGATACTCATAGGCTTCTCCAATTTAACTTCCATTTACTGAGATAAAAACAAAGTCATTTTTTCTCAAGCTAGCTAACGTTAGTTTGTCATTTTAATTTAGCAGTTAGGTTAGTTAACAGTTAGCAGTTTGGTTAGCTAGCAGTTAACAGCTAACTGCTAGCTAAACTAGCTGTTAACTGTTAGCTAACCTAACTGCTAACTTAACCTAGCACTTAACGTATAATTTTCAATTTAGAAGTTTGGTCAGCTAGCAGTTAACAGTTAACATTAGCTAGCAGTTAACAGTTAGCAGCTTGGTTAGTTAACAGTTAACAGCTAACAGCTAGGTTAGTTAACAGTTAAAAGCTAGGTTAGTTAACAGTTAACAGCTAAGTTAGTTAACAGTTAACAGCTAGGTTAGTTAACAGTTAGGTTAGTTTACAGTTTACAGTTAGGATAGTTCACAGTTAACAGTTAATAGCTAGGTTAGTTAACAGTTAACAGTTAGGTCAGTTAACAGTTAGGTTAGTTAACAGTTAACAGTTAGGTTAGTTAACAGTTAGGTCAGTTAACAGTTAGGTTAGTTAGGTCAGTTAACAGTTAGGTTAGTTTACAGTTAACAGTTAGGTTAGTTTACAGTTAACAGCTAGGTTAGTTTACAGTTAACAGCTAGGTTAGTTAACAGTTAGGTTAGTTAACAGTTAACGGTTAGGTTAGTTAACAGTTAACAGTTTGGTTAGCTAGCAGTTAACACCTAACTGCTAGCTAACCTAGCTGTTAACTGTTAGCTAGCAGTTAACAGCTAACTGCTAGCTAACCTAGCTGTTAACTGTTAGCTAACCTAACTGCTAACTTAACCTAGCACTTAACGTATAATTTTCAATTTAGCAGTTTGGTTAGCTAGCAGTTAACAGTTAACATTAGCTAGCAGTTAACAGTTAGCAGCTTGGTTAGTTAACAGTTAACAGCTAACAGCTAGGTTAGTTAACAGTTAAAAGTTAACAGCTAGGTTAGTTAACAGCTAGGTTAGTTAACAGTTAACAGCTAACACCTAGGTTAGTTAACAGTTAAAAGCTAGGTTAGTTAACAGTTAACAGCTAAGTTAGTTAACAGTTAACAACTAGGTTAGTTAACAGTTAACACCTAACAGCTAGGTTAGTTAACAGCTAGGTTAGTTAACAGTTAACAGCTAACAGCTAGGTTAGTTAACAGTTAAAAGCTAGGTTAGTTAACAGTTAACAGCTAAGTTAGTTAACAGTTAACAGCTAGGTTAGTTAACAGTTAGGTTAGTTTACAGTTTACAGTTAGGATAGTTCACAGTTAACAGTTAATAGCTAGGTTAGTTAACAGTTAACAGTTAGGTCAGTTAACAGTTAGGTTAGTTAACAGTTAGGTCAGTTAACAGTTAGGTTAGTTAGGTCAGTTAACAGTTAGGTTAGTTTACAGTTAACAGTTAGGTTAGTTTACAGTTAACAGCTAGGTTAGTTTACAGTTAACAGCTAGGTTAGTTAACAGTTAGGTTAGTTAACAGTTAACGGTTAGGTTAGTTAACAGTTAACAGTTTGGTTAGCTAGCAGTTAACAGCTAACTGCTAGCTAACCTAGCTGTTAACTGTTAGCTAACCTAACTGCTAACTTAACCTAGCACTTAACGTATAATTTTCAATTTAGCAGTTTGGTTAGCTAGCAGTTAACAGTTAACATTAGCTAGCAGTTAACAGTTAGCAGCTTGGTTAGTTAACAGCTAACAGCTAGGTTAGTTAACAGTTAAAAGTTAACAGCTAGGTTAGTTAACAGTTAACAGCTAACAGCTAGGTTAGTTAACAGTTAAAAGCCAGGTTAGTTAACAGTTAACAGCTAAGTTAGTTAACAGTTAACAGCTAGGTTAGTTAACAGTTAACACCTAACAGCTAGGTTAGTTAACAGCTAGGTTAGTTAACAGTTAACAGCTAACAGCTAGGTTAGTTAACAGTTAAAAGCTAGGTTAGTTAACAGTTAACAGCTAAGTTAGTTAACAGTTAACAGCTAGGTTAGTTAACAGTTAGGTCAGTTAACAGTTAGGTTAGTTAACAGTTAACAGTTAGGTTAGTTAACAGTTAGGTCAGTTAACAGTTAGGTTAGTTAGGTCAGTTAACAGTTAGGTTAGTTTACAGTTAACAGTTAGGTTAGTTTACAGTTAACAGCTAGGTTAGTTAACAGTTAGGTTAGTTAACAGTTAACGGTTAGGTTAGTTAACAGTCAACAGTTAGGTTAGTTAACAGTTAGGTTAGTTAACAGTTAACAGTTAGGTTAGTTAACAGTTAGGTCAGTTAACAGTTAGGTTAGTTAACAGTTAACAGTTAGGTTAGTTTACAGTTAACGGTTAGGTTAGTTAACAGTTAACAGCTAGGTTAGTTAACAGCTAACAGCTAGGTTAGTTAACAGTTAACAGTTAGGTTAGTTAACAGTTAACAGCTAGGTTAGTTAACAGTTAACAGTTAGGTTAGTTGACAGTTAACAGTTAACAGTTAGGTTAGTTAACAGCTAACAGCTAGGTTAGTTAACAGTTAACAGTTAGGTTAGTTAACAGTTAACAGTTAGGTTAGTTAACAGTTAACAGTTAACAGTTAGGTTAGTTAACAGCTAACAGCTAGGTTAGTTAACAGTTAACAGTTAGGTTAGTTAACAGCTAACAGCTAGGTTAGTTAACAGTTAACAGTTAGGTTAGTTAACAGTTAACAGTTAGGTTAGTTAACAGCTAACAGTTAGGTTAGTTAACAGCTAACAGTTAACAGTTAGGTTAGTTAACAGTTAACAGTTAGGTTAGTTAACAGTTAACAGCTAGGTTAGTTTACAGTTAACAGTTAGGTTAGTTAACAGTTAACAGCTAGGTTAGTTAACAGTTAACAGTTAACGTTAGCTAGCAGCATCTTAACCGTTACCTGTTGGACAGATTTGTCTCCGTTCAGTTTCAGTCCGGTTTGTTCCTGCGGGGACTGAAGTTCATCACTGCTGTCTTTTCTGAGTAAAACCTAAAATATAAAGAGACAAAATAAGCCTTAAATGAGTGGAACAAGCTGGAGAGGACGACGGACATTGTGGCAGGCAAAAACAACAATTTAGACAACATTAAAGGTAAAGTTAGACTTCTTGTTAGACTTCTTAAAACAAATATCTCCATCAATTTTCGGTAACAACAACTACAATATTTAAGTTCTGTTGGGGTACATTTGTCAAAAAATATGTCATGAAGAAGTTTAAAACCGAAATCTCTAAAAATCCCCAATAATTAAATGACTAAGTAACACAGTGAACAACCTGTGGGGTCTTCAGGTATGTACAGTATGTTGTAAAATAGTACACAATGTCTACTTTCCATGCTGAATTTAAGTTTAATTTCTTTGTGTAAAGATACATCACCAGTATTTTTGTTAAAACTGTTTCAATTAAAGGATTTGTTACATAAACTTTATGCAACTAAAACAACATTTTACACATATCTTTGAAAATATGTATAAACTGCCTAAAATTGTTGTCTTTATTGAGTGAAATTGCCTTTTAATTATACCACAATGTTGAAAGAACTCCCACCTCTGTGTGATATTTATTATTTTTTTGTATTATTTATTATTTATGCATTAGTAAACTGTGTCCTGTACCTTGAAGTGAGAACTGGGCTTATTCTCACAGCTCACACCCACAATCCTGGGCAGATGTGGATCTGCTGTGCTGGTTACGTTGTTGTTGTTATTGTTGTTTTCAGACGTGGACCCTGTGACTGAAAGCTGTGCTGGTTCCACTGACACCTCTGATCTGTCTTTACTCCCAGAGATTGTGATCTTCTTGATGGACCTGGAGACGGCGGAGGCAGTGGCGACGTTCTGGTTCAGGTGGTCTTCAGCTGCCATGTCCTCCTGGTTGTGCTTCACGGGTGCTACCTGCTTGACGATGGGCGAGACCAGACAGGGGCCGTGTGTGCAGACCTGGGATCGACTGAGGTAGAGCGAGTTCAGGTTGTGCTGTAGAGTGCAGTTATCCAGACTCTGGCTCTGCAGATAACTCTGTGTAAACTCCTGGCATTTTGGCACAGCTGGGACTGACAGCCTGGTCCCAATGGTGAAGGGCTGGACCTTCCTCACAATGCTTTCAGACATTGCCAGTGTCCAGATAAGAAAACAAAATATGCTGAAGTCCAAATGGGCATTGAAAAAAAGTCTGTCACATCCCTTTGTACACTTTCCTCACTCACTCAGTTCTGTTCTGTCCAGTCTCTCTTTAGCAGGCAAGTGGAGGGTTGGAACAGAAAGTGGAGGGAGAGCTCAGGTCTCCACCTTCTTGTGCATGTTGAGAATGCACAGCACACAGCCCAGGACGGCTTCCTTGGACTCCTGGGATCGAATGCGGTCCCAGACGTGGCGCAGCGCCGTGCCAAGGTGGGCAGCGCCCGTAGAGAGGGTTCTCCTGAGGAACTGTGCCACTGAGCCTGCCAGTCTGCTACTGAGGAGCCTGATAACCAGGGACCGCAGTAAGATGAAAACTGCTGGCATGCTGCCTGACTGTGCTGTGCGAAAAAAAAAAAAATGAAAAAAAGGAGGGGGAAAGAGGAGGGTTGGTTAAGAGAGGAGATGAAGTCACCACTCTCTCTCTCTCTCTCTCTCTCTCTCTCTCTCTCTCTCTTTCTCTCTGTCAGGAGCGACAGAGTGGAGAGGGGGCTGTAAAGCCTGGCTGTCAAAACTTCCCCTCTGAACCCGAACAGAAAATCTGTCCAGATAAGAGGCGAGTAATGGAGTCAGAGGGAGAGACCTTGTCGGACCTTTCTCTCAATCACAGCTTATCCTCTATGAGGTAATATCCTCAGCTGAAACAAACTAACACACCCACACTGCCTCCACCTTACTTCCACCTTGCAATGCAGAGGAACCGACAAAAAAAAGGCTTTTAAAAATCCAAATCTGAGGAGAGGATAAGCTTCAGAGGCTCATATGAGCGTTGTCTGTCCAGGAATGAGAATGCTTTCCTCAGCTCCGAGCCTTTCCCCGATCAGCGAGGAGCAGTTGTCACACAGGTTCCAGCCCTGTTGCTCTGCTCCTTAAACCTCAGAGCTGCTGGCATGACAAGTGTTGGGGGGGGAGGGGGGGGCAAATTACAGTAGAGCAGATGATGACCCCTACCACTCCTTGATAGTGGCGAGGGTTCAACAGAGCACATGTTGGGCTGACTGATTGGAATGGCAGGGGTGGCGTGCGTGTGTCAGGGGAGCAGGGATTACTGAGGAGAGCAGCAGACAGCAGAGAAAATATTTGCAGAGCGGAGAATCTGCTTCCACTGGTGAAAGCTTTCCCCAAAAAAGGAACTCTCACTCTTCACTCAGCTGCCCTCTGACTTGACCCCAGCACCTGGTTGAATGGCTAGCAGTAGTAGCCGCTCAGCCACTCGCAACAAAACCCAGTCAGTGTAATGAAACTGAACTAAATGCATGCCTCATTTTACAACTTTTGGAATTCCAAAATATCAACCCATGTAGTAGAATTACATTTAGAAATGGAAACATGAAAGAAATATATTCATTCAAGTGCTCTAAAAGTTGCCAGTGTTACTGTGTTGTTTGGGGCTAAAACAGGCAGCAGCGGGACAACAGTCACCCAGCAGGGCTCCATATGACAGAGGTAGCCCCGGAGTCGACACGGTTAATGATGCTTTTAAAACAGCTCTGGTTTCATGGTGAAGTCATCTAAGGAAGAGTTTTAATGTGTTGCAGCTTGAAATCAGAGATAAATTCATGCGCAGGCTGGGTGGTGTTCACGGAAGGCTGGATGGGTGGAGTTCAAGGGGTTTGGCTGACTTTAAAATGCCATTTCCTCATAGTGCTGCTGGGTGAGTGGCTCTAAAAGTGTGCGATTTATGTGAGCAGCGGGTACACTGTGTGACTATGACACCACCACATGCTGAAACGTTATTGGTTGTGGTCAAGTGGAACATTTGGTAATGTGGGTTATTTTTAATGTTGGATCATTATTTGTCAGGAAAGAAATATATGCAAGTCATGCTGTGTAAAGGCAAATCAGTCCACTGAATACTGCAATCCTCAGCTTAACCTAAAATACAACTTGAAGCAAGTAATCAAAAATACATAACATTGATTTACCCCATGATCATGATTACACAACTTTTCTAACCCGACTGTGTAACATTGACACCAAAACATTAAGGTTGCCTTGCTCCCTTTTCACTAGGCCCTATTCCCCAAAATTAACGGTGTTTTTGTGTCTGCTTGATTATTAATATCGGTACAATGTTTCAGTTTATTTCATACATTATCAATTAAGGTGTATAAATGAAACAAGCTTGTTTAGTTTGTTTGTTTTATGGATTTATAGGATTTTATTGTTCTGCCTGGGATGTTGGGATGGATCAGCTGCTCAGCAGCTCAATCAAGGAAAGTGCAAACAGTTTCGCCTCTGTATGTCCTCTTAGCAGGGAGAGACCGGGCTCTGTTAAGATGTAACATAGGTTAGATAGTTCTGCATTAAGTTATATTCTGTTATAGTTGGTGTGCTCATTGGTATGGATGGGTCCCATAGATAGATTGAGATGTCAGCAGTAACTTACAGATCTTGTATTAATGGTGTGAATTTGGATGCTTGTTTGGTTTAGCTCTACGTACCTGAACAGGTGTGTTCCAGTCAAGTGAGGCTGAGAAGGTAAAAGACCATTCACTTGCAAAAATGAAAAAAAGCTATAATAACAGTAATAGTAGTAAAACAGTGTCAAGTAAAAACCAGATTAATAAAATAACAATAAAATATAATCAAATTATATAAATTAAATACAGTAAAATAAGTGATAAAATATCTAAGCTAATCGCCACCTGGCTCAAGTTCAGTACTTAACGCACTGGATGAGAGTGGTATTGATTTTCTTGTCAAACTCTCACTAATAACATATTTCCCAAAATATCAAACTACTCCTTTCAACTTTGCTTTGTGTGTATCGCCTGTTTTTTCCACATAGCCCATAAACATTTATAAAGGATGGAAAGTTGTTTGCTCACAGAGTCCCTATCTGATTAGATTTGAACCAGGTGTCCCATCTCTACCAACCCAGTCAGATTAGGCTACTGTAACACCTTCCTTATGTTGTTTACCCTGGAAGTCCCCCCTCCCTCCCCACAGCGCTCATCCACATCTTGTTGTGCGTAATGTTCAACTGTGCTGCCCACATCCGTTACAAATCATGCAAACCTCAGCCTTCATCTGAAAGCTCTTCATTTGTGCCATCTTCCTTTATGTGCATCTTTGAGGATTAAAGACAAGCTGGTTCTGGCCTGATGGCTGATATCATTGCCTCCCAAGATGATAATAAAATCCTGATGCTTCCTCACCACAGGGTCTGGTTGGTGATCACCCTTGTTAGATATCTTCCATTTTATTAGAGTCAGTAAATACGACTTGGAAGACTTGTTCAAGGGGGTGATGTCACCGAGGCAGCCCGCATGAAAGCAGGGTGATAGCTGTGGCGGTGGAGAGAATATGCATGGAAGCTAGAGGGGGTCTGTACTTTTCCACTCGGTGTATGTCATCACAAAGGCATGATCGGCCTCTTGGTCAAGTTTCAGTGCAGATAAGATTGAGTTTTCGCTCTGGATCATGATCAAAAAAGAAAAGATTTGAAGTTTTAAAAATGGTTGATATGAAAGGAATAGAAAAATGAAAATACTTACTTCACATGTGTTTTGTCAGGCATGCTTGGCCTGAGCTTTGTAGTAAGTAGACGCCACCCATAGAGATTTAACCCCAACACTAGACACTTCTCCAGCTTAACATTACACAAAAAACATCCTCTATCAATACATTTTTTTACTAAAACTTAGTCTTATTACTTTTATAGTTATGTCTAAAACTGTATTGTTTAATGTTGGATGCCAGACCTGGATCACCACCAAAATGTAATGTCCTGTGGCCCGATACCCTGTTTTTAAGTTTTTACAAGCAGGACACAAGATACACAAGCTTCAAGGCAGTGACGGCATGGTGCCAGTGAAATTGTGAAGTCATACATTTGTATTAATGCTTATCTGTTGATCTAAATAGCTTTAAATTCCTTTGCTCTTAGCTCACAAGTCTGAACCCACATCTTGACAATGACCTAGCCTCTCTCAGATGGCTCGCCTGTGGGCTTTTGTACTCCAGCCACTGGAGCTAATACACAGCATTAACAATGAAATGATTTGTGCTTGAACAGAACAACATGACAGCTGCAGTTTATGGACAACGGGAAATATAAATACATTACGAAAGCCACATTTTCAGCATTTACTACATGATGTCCACATGGATTTCTTGAAGTTTCACCCACCCGAATCTATTCAGCTGGAGTATAGAGCAGGTCGCAGCATAGTTTTTGACATAACTAACTTAAAAATATAAAGCTGCAGCCTTGAAGCTTTTCAACTACAGACCCTTTAATCAACGGTTTAATACTAACATAATTGTAGCACCTATAGTTTTGACACTCACCTGAGGCTATTTGACCTAATGAGGCTGCATGCTTATTAGCTGACGCTCACACACACCTGCGGTGCTTCGTACTGGGAGTCCTGTTTCACACGTTTCTCCTGAACATGCCCGCTCTTATCGCAACCATAAAGAACCATGACATCATGTGCAATAAACTGACATCTTAGTCAATCAGTACTCATTGTTCAGAGAGACAGGGTGCCAAGTTTGTCACCCAGCAGAAAAAGGCAAGCAGAGACAATGAATCTCAACCGTCTGCCACGATGACACATTTTGTATTTCTCATCTTTTAAACTGTAGTGGCTTTGTTCCAAAAAACAAATGCAGGGTGGCTTGTTTAAAGAGAACTGCTGCACTGACATCATTAAAATCGTGACCTCTGACCTCATTCCTCCATGTAAACATGCAACCTGTAATATTTGTTCTATTCAGCCTCCAACTTTGGCATCAGGGTGTTATCATGCCAGTAAATATGTTCAAATATAAAGGCAGAAGTCAGACCTGGCTCCAAGTAAAGGGGGCCTTTGTTTTGACCTCCTAAATGGGTTTCTTGTCCTACCATAACAATTGGCCACGACATTAGAAAAATACATCAGGCCGAGATTTTGGAGAATGTTAAAGATCAAAAGAGGCGTTCACTGGCTCTTAAAACAGCTGATAATTTAAAGTCAACATTCAGGCTTGTTACGCAAGTCAATGAACAGGTCAGCAAGGAAATTTGTTGATGATCAAATGTATCCACTTCACAGTTAGTTTGTGTTTCTGCTTCTGGACTGGAGGCCAGTCGATGACAGATTGGCATCCGTGGGATCGTTTGTTCTCAACGAGTATAAGGGTCACTGGCAGTGAGCTGATTTTTCTTGGCTGTACTAGCAACGGTTTGGAATTTGAAGAATATATTTAATGTTTAGCCACGCTAGCGGCATGCTTTCAGGGATGGCAATGACGGTCTGTCCACCACTTCGGTCCAGACCAATATATCTCAATAACTCTTGGATGGATTGCCATGAAATTTTGTACAGACAATCATGTTCCTCAGTGGGTGAATCCTATCAACTTTGGTGATCCCCTGACCTTTCCTATAGTACCACTATGAGGTTGACATTTTGGGTACGTAGTGAAATGACAACAATTGGACGGATTGCCATGAAATTTGGTGCAGAAATTCATGTAAATTGTAGTACCTTTGGGATGCCTTAACTTTTCATCTAGCTTTATCATTAGGTCAAAAACTTAATTTTTCAATACTTTGTCTTATGACCAAATGACCCAATACTATACCATCATCCTCAGCTGTACTCTGTGTTTAATGTTGGTTACACGCTAAACTAAAATGGTAAACATTATACCTGCTAAATATCAGCATGTTGGCATTGTCATTGTGAGCATGCTGACGTTAGCATTTAACTAAAAGCTCAAAGTTATTTAAAGGACCAGTGTGTAACATTTTGGAGAATCTATTAGCAGAAATGGAATATAATATCAATAACTATGTTTTCATTAGTGTATAATCACCTCAAAATAAGAATTGTTGTGTTTTCGTTAGATTAGAATGAGCTCTTCATATCTACATAGGGAGCGGTCCTCTTCATGTAGTCCGCCATGTTGCTCAAACCAAACACTGGCTCTAGGAAGAGTCTTTCACGTTTTGACATTACCTGAAAGCCACTGTAGTTCTCTGACAGGCCTGTGAAACTGCGGTAACGTGAGCCGCTGTGCAAAACCGTGGTACCGCCAGCCGCCGTCTGACTTCCATTGCTCCTAAAGTAGTGTTATTATGGTAGGATAGGATGGCCTCTGAGTGGCGTTACCACAGTTTTGCACTCGGCGATCTTTGCAATCTGCAACCAGACCACTAGATGCCGCCACATCCTACACACTGTACCTTTTAAATCTATAATTAAAATGGAGTCTAGAAAGCAGTGCAGCTCCTCGATGCTGCAGATCAGTGTTCCAGTGTGGGAAGCACAGCAGACACACACACTGTGTCATACAGGCCTTTATTGTACTTTTGTCTGAGTGCAATTTGAAGCCACCCTCAGGTGGCAGTCAGGCTGAAAGGCGGGATGAGGTCACTCCATCATGTGACATCATAGGTTCACATGCTCCGGCAGAAGGAAGCAATTTTCCCATATCAAAGGTTGAATAACAGAAAAAAGCTGTACCTTATTTTTGCCCTCTCCAACAGTATCAATCACCTTGAGAGGGAGGCTTAACATTTGACCTCTGATGTCATTCCAGCGGCAGGTTGGGTGCCTTCAAGCCTTTATTTGGAAGCTCTGTTGACCCGGCGGTGTGATTTATTAATCACATACAGGAACTTTAATCATGTGCTGCAGCCTGCCTGCAGTATATATTGCTTGCCTGTGTGCTTGACATATGAATCACCAAGTGTTGCCAAGTGGAAAGGCTTGTTAAACATTTTGAACGAAGAAACATAGAATCAAGAAAGAGGTGAACCTGCATATTTACATTTCAACATTTACACGTCCAGACGTTTGATGGATCTGCTCTGTAATCATCACGATGTACCTCGAGACTTCACAAAAGAAACAGCAGAAGAAAAAGAAAAGTGTTTCATCTGAGTGCTTCAGGCAAATGGAAAAATATAGGCAAGCCAAAGTACATCTTGAGTCATTTCTGAACAGCGTTACAGATTAGTTTAATGTTTTGGTTGAGGTAATTCTTCTCTGACATTTTCTAATTGGATGTAAATAAGAAAATACCAATAAGTACACAGACAACTTGGAAAAGCTTTCACAGATGTTCTTAAACCTTTGCTGAAAAGCGATGGGGTCGACACTCATTTTATCTCACTATGAGGACATCATTATGCTTCACCTCGAAGAGTCTGGATTCAATACAGGACAGGCCAATGGGATTTTTTTTTCTCCCCTGCTTTATCATACAAGGTGGCCTCCAGGGCTTTACATAACAAGCTGGACCCACCTGAAAGCTCTGCGTTATTGTTTGCCTCGCTCGTGTCACCTCCTGTTAGTGGAATGGATGAGCTCATTGCTGACACCAGTCTGAGCTATGCATGGCTTGTTGATGCTAAAATGCAGCTGACACTACGACAAACAGATTAACACATATGGTTTACTTTTACAAATAGAACCGAACGTTAGAACGATATTTGCCTCCAGAGTGGGAATGACAATTTGCAACACCTAAAAAAGGAAATTGGATTTTTAAGCAGACATTATATAATTTTGGAAAGTTGAGTCAAAAGACAAAACTTGGAGGCTCATTTACTTTGTGGTTTCATAAAGTACTCATGGACATTTTACTTTTAAATAACCTTTACCTCACTGCAGAACCAGTGACAAAGCAGAAACTGTTCCCGTGGCTGGGTATTGGTGCTCACAAAGTCCTATTCAGTGGTAGAATAACCCAGACTGCTGTCTCTAGATTGTTGCACACACTAGTCTGGAATGTGGAAAGCACATGATTTTTTTAGGCCAAACTGTTGCTCTAAAGAGACAACAAGTGACTAAACAATGCTTTGCACATTCCAGGTTAAATATGTGTTCATCCACGTATGTCACTTTACTTTTCAAGCATCATGTGGGGATGATAGGAGCAGGTGTCTTAAGATAGGGCGTGGGATAACAATTGGGTCTAGAACAGGTGCTGTGCAATCTACGAAGCAACTGTCCCAACTGTGTGGGGGAAAGAGGGGTGAGGTCATTGGGCAAAAATAGAAATTGAGCCACATAATTAAAGTGGTTCAGATGAAAATATTTGTTGCTGCCGGTTGCAGTCTGAAAGACCCTGTGGAATGGTAATTATTATATCCCACTGTACATAAATATCACTATCATGCAAACAAAAAAAGAGGCTAAACTGCGTCAATAACACAATATCACAAAAATCCAACAGCATGGAACTGTTGAATGTTGTGTAATGATGCAGACAGCAAACATGCAGGGAAAACAAACCTTTTTAGCCTCACAGTGAGATTATGGGCTTAAGGGGAGCATTTCCTACCCTTAATTTGGTTTATTTGTGGACGCGAGAGAGCCACAAACAAACAAACAAAAATCACCACAAACACTAAAAACAAACTGCTCCTGGGTCTGTCTACTGGGAGTACTCTCAACAACTTCCAAAGAGAAAAACAAGCCACAGAACTGCAGTTTTAATGAACCGTAGCTAGTTGTGTAAGTATACTCAGAACCTTTACTTAAAGCTGTAGTGGGTAGAAATGGAGCAAATGTGATTAAAAAAAGTTATTTTATAAAACGGTCACTATATCCTGACAGTAGTGCATGAGACAGATAATCTGAAAAATGTTTGTACCTCTGTGTCCTCCGGTGCTCCTAACGGCATCTGCAAGATTTCACAGACCAGAGGAAAACAACCAATCAGAGCTGATCTGGAGCCTGCCGTCTATGAGCAGCTGTCAATCAGTGGCGAACTCCGATCAAACGGTCAAACTAGGCAGCGCTGATCAAATATGAATCAATATTATGTTACTATAATGCCAATAGTAATGCTCTCTCTCTCAGAAGTCTAGTTATCTCTCAGAACACTTGAATTACAATAAGCTGAAAGGTTATTATGACATTTTTGCCCAAAGATGCCAAAATGATGACTGCAGGTTTAAGTAAAAGTAGCAATACCACAGTGGAAAAATACTCTGTTACAAGTAAAAGTTGTGCATTCAAGAAATTATTACTTGAGTAAAAGTATTAAAATCAAAGTATGCTTAAAGTATCAAAAGTAAAAGTACTTATTATTATGCAAAATGGCCCATTTCAGAATAATAAATATTATAATTATTGATGCATTACTGTAAATGTCACATTCATATTTCAGCTGGTTATGATGTGGCGAATTTTAAATACTTGGGCCGCTTAATATACTATAATATAACATAATTTATTAGTTGATTCAGATTATTAATACAATATATAAATCTGTAACTAAAGCTGTCAGATAAATGTTGTGCAGTAAAAAGTGCATTTCCCTCTGAGATGTAGTGGAGTAGAAGTATAAAGTAGCTGAAAATGGAAGTATAAGTACCTGAACATTGTACTTAAGTACAGTCCTTGAGTAAATATACTTACATTACATCATTGAGTTTAGCAAACACAGGTCAGAGGTGAAGTATAGAACTGTCAAAAGGGTTTGTAGCTTCTCTCATCAATCCTAACTGCTGAGCATCTCTGCATGTTTTTTATGACCAGAGTGGAAATGATAATACTCCATTAAATCACTCATCTGTTTAGGATTTGAAGCTTTGTCCAATAACCGGCCTCCCTGCATGGCCACATTTGTTTATAGAGTACGGCCTGTTGGTTAATTGCTAATCGGAAACATGGCCTAACCAATAAAAAGCTGCTACAAAGCACTAATTTAAGTCCTAATTCAAATGAACCATAAGCGAGAAAATGACCTAAGGCAAATACCAAGCGTCTTCTTTAGAAACACACAGAGAGGAGCTCTGTTCGTTTAATAACCCCCAAATTAAAGGAAAATGTATGATTCAATCATCTGGCCACAGAGTTAGATCATGCTCTATGACATCATTCTGGACCGCTTAACGCTGTTGACCTAATCCAGCTATAGCGGAAGTCAAATCAGTACGTTAAACATCCGGAGAATATCTCTGCATGATGTAGTAATGCACTGATCTTAGCTGGTAAATGCACTTTTTTGTAGTGGTATTTTATATTATGATTTTTACCATTTTTGAGGCAATTGCCACAACACTGTGCTTTCCAGCAACACTGCTTTACCTTATGAAATTGAAATACATAGTGGAAACTATGAAAGAACCTCAAGAGTGTGTCCATTATAGTGTAAAACATGATACAGACATTTTCAGGGAAGTTCCATACAGTAAGCCTTCTTAAAGATAAAAGGGAAACAGGTGAAAATAATGCTGCAATTGCTATTACAGTTGTTTTCATGTCAACATCAGCAAACATTTCTTTCCCTTTCTTTTCATTTATTGGTTTATTTTGCATGGAGTTGCTCTTTTACTGTTCATAATAACAGCACACTCAGGATTTTTATGAGCCATGGTAAAGAAAAAGGTTAACCAAATGAGCCATTTCTAAGTAGAGGCTGTGCTTTTTCTCTGCCACAAAGCATTGCAGAGCTCTTCCATCACTGGGTTTGCCCGAGAATATAGAACAACAGTTGGTTTCACCAGTTGTTGTTGACTTGCAGAGCTATGCTGCAGTTGGGCAACTCCTGTTCTCTAAGTCAGGGCATAACAACAGACAGACACCACATGTGTTGGCTATAAAGTGTAAAACACACCACTAAGCAAATGTGTCAAAGCGTGGCTCAGCGGGGTCAGATGGGTGACGCAATCTGTGCGAGTGCTGACAGGTGGGATGGCAGGCCAGATTTTTTTTTTTTTTTGACGAACAGACTGGGCGTCACTGCAAGAGATTACTTTCACTGGGTATGTGATGAGAAACTCATTTTTTGCAACTACTATTTACACAATATCACCTCTGTAAAGAGATGAGGCAAGAGAAAAATCTCCAAATGTTTATTAGGATAGCAACTACTGGAATAACTAAATAATGGTTGTAAGTGTAACAAACAAGCCAGCTCTAGTCCTTTCTCCTGGTTAGTGAATAGGCAGAATATGCCTGAGGCCAGGCACAAAATCTACTAGGAGAAGGTGTGTGTGCCTCAGTATAATATTAGTGTATTATATCCCATATCATTATACAACATGAGGTTTGCATATACAAGCTCCAAAACAAAACAATTACCCCAAATAGCATCCTGTGTCCCAGACATGTGATCATTTAAATAAACTTCCCCAAGCCATTTCCAGAAATTCTTGGGTCCACATCCAGACAATAACATCATCTAACTGCAATTGTGTAATAGTGCAAGAAAGGACTGCTAAGTAGACAGCTTTTGGGGTCTACAGTTCAGACTGTCGCAACTCATTTAAGATTTTTTGTCTGCATCTAACTGGTCAAGATGAAGAAACACAAGACTTGTGTCTTTTTATTGAACTGACGTGATTATACAAAACCAAGAAACTACAAAGCTTCACTTTTTGAGTGGTTATATATATACCGTATATACTGTATATAATTTAGTGAAGCAAGAAACCATGACGTGTGATGTTAGACAAGACAAAACTTAATACATTGGGTAACATGACTGGGTTAACGCGACAGGACAAAGCTAACAGGGACAAATAACACATGTTTGGTGTTGTGGTGTGGGATATGTGTATTAGCGACGGTGCAGGGCAGTCTGTTGTGTAAGGTTCCTGTGAGTGTGTGTGTGTGTGTGTGTTTGTGTGTGTGTGTTTGTGTGTTTAATGTAGAGGAGCCCCTGTGGGCTTAAGGGGACATTTCCTACCCTTAATTTGGTCTATTAGTGGACGTGAGAGAGCCACAAACAACAAACAAAAATCACCACAAACACTAAAAACAAACTGCTCCTGGGTCTGTCTAATGTCTAACAACTCCCAAAGAGAAGAACAAGCTGCAGAACTGCAGTTTTAATGAACCTTAGCTAGTTGTGGAAGAAATACTCAGAATCTTGACTTAAGTAAAAGTAGTAATACCACAGTGGAGAATTACTCTGTTACAAGTTAAAGTATTGCATTCAAAATCTATTCCTTGAGTAAAAGTATCAAAAGTAAAAGTACTTATTATGACCCATTTCATAATAAGATATATTATAATTACTGATGCATTACTGTGTGTGTGTGTGTGTGTGTGTGTGTTTAATGTAGAGGAGCAATAGAGGGGAGTGTTTTGGAGAAAGAAAAGGGAGGAAGAGAAAAAAAAGAGAGAGGGAGGAATAAATATTGTTTTCATGGCAGGGTTGGCTTATGATGTTTCATGGTCCATTCATTTTGATGTTTTGTCTAAAATTTTTATTTCTCTATTTTTCCTTTTTAATAATAATAATAATAAAATAATATTATGATATATATTATATATATTAATATTTATTATTAATTATAATTATTAATTATAATTATTTTAATTATTATTATAATTTTAGAATCTACTGCAAACTGTAACCTGTTTGTCAGTGTGTGTCCATCTATGGTCTGTAAACACGTATCTGAGCTCCAAGGGGGCAGTCCTGGACAGCTGTCGTTCGGGCAGCCCCAGCCACAATCTCACCATTGTGCATGACATGCAGCTGGCATGGTGTCGGAATGCCTACACACACAATTAATCAATCAAAGCCCCTCCTACAGTACACCAGACCTGGGCAGTGATACCAGCAGATCCATGGCAGCTGTAACATGGCTCCTCGTGCCATAATCCGTTTACAAGGCTCTACTTTCACTTCAGCCCGACCATTTGGAACAACGCTAAACCCATTCCTTTGTAATGCAATGCTTTTAAAAATGAAAGAGCAAAATCCGGTTGCATCATGTGTCACATTTACAGTCTAGACGTGTGAAATGGACGGTTTAAGGGGCTCCAGTAAAATACGGGATACTAGGCTTCACATACTACAAAATAGCAAGTTCCACCAGAGCTGTTCACATTGATCCCACAGTTACAGTAGGATTAGTTCAGATGAGTTTTGTTCTCCAACCCAGGCAAGCTGCCCAAGCACACATTCTTATTTATTGACAGCATTGAACTGGAAGTGCTCACAAGATGGGGGACTTTTGTTTATATCAAACATAAATTCATAGCTAAGAATTTGACCTCAACCTTACACTGGAATAAACTGAGGTTGTTAGGCTTATTTAATAGTGAAATACACTGGCCTTGCACCAGGTAAGATGTGTTCCAGCCTGTGTCCGTATGCTTACCATGCTGAAGAACAACTTGACACTAAAACACTGACATCTCCAGGGATGCTGCTTGATATGCAAGTCCTCATGAGTGGCAGGCATGCAAGCAGCCAACACGGAGTATCATATTATTAAATGCATTGTCCAAGAAGTGCACCTGAACCAGACCAATTGACCAATAATATAGGGTATGGATTATATTCTTGAAGACATTTCGTGCAGGAGTCTACTATGTCTACCTCATGTGCAGGTCAAAGTGTGTGTGACAGCGCCATCTACTGCTGCAATTATGTGATTGTGTGGGACAGAAGTAAACAATGGGGACGGAGGTTTCATCAGCTCGCTCCATCTTTCTTTACTAGTCTATTATAACAGTGGTTCCCAACCTTTTGGACTTGTGACCACAGATTATGGCCATAATGTGGATGTGAGTTATAAACAGTATAACAAAAAAAATTATTCATATAATATTGTTTCATTTGAATGTTTTTTAGAGGTTACATTGTTACATAAATGCCTATTTCTTGCCTCAAATGTTTTCAGAAACATCTTGTAATGTACTGTTTAGCTGTAAAGTTTGCTCAGCTGGAGGGCGGTGATTGGTAATTCCTCAATTTATCTCAACATCACAAACCTACAGTTAAACAGTACACTACAAGATGTTTCTGAAAACATTTAAGGTGAGAAATAGGCATTACAGTAAAATAATATTGATTCATATTTGATCAGCGCTGCCTAGTTTGAGCGTTTGAGCGGAGTTTGCAAGTGATTGACAGCTGCTCAGAGACGGCAGTCTCCAGCTCGGCTCTGATTGGTTGTTTTCCTCCGGTCAGTGAAATCTTGAAGATGCCGGAGGATTCTTTTCAGATTACCTGTCTCATGCACTACTGTCAGGATATAGTGACCGTTTTATAAAAATAACTTTTTTTAAATCATATTTGCTCTAGCTTGAAGCTAAATGACGAATAAATCCAATAGCTAATTCGTTTAGTAAAGCAGCAGGGTGATGCTAATACAAATGGGAAAAGAAGATGCCCTTTTAAATACCTGATTCAAACCTGTATTCTTAATTCAATTTGTGAATCCAGTTATTTATTTATCTTTTTAAACTGCATTTTCAAATAGAATTTTAAATTCCATTATTTATTTATGAATTCATTAATGTATATTTAAATGATGTACTTATTGAGCGTTTTATGGTGTTTTTGTAAATCCCTTTTTAATTTGAACTATTTATTGAGGGATTAATATTTAATTTGTAAATTCTTTTCATATTTATTATCCATTAAAATATCAAATAATGAAAGACTTTGTAATTAGGTCCATTAATTCATAGATTGATAAATTAATTTGTAAACACATTTATAAATGCCTATTTTTATTGTACAATTAGTTATTAATCAATTAAATGCTCTATTACTATTTACGTGACGCTTGTGGTCCTCCATATAATTATACCCACTACTGCTTTAATGGAGATTTGGAGACAATGGGGTTTGCTTACATATACAATACACAGATTGTTCATTAAGAGTGACTTGATATTGAACAATCTGATAGTTCATCCATGCATCCAAATGGAGGAAAATTAAACCCCTATTTTCCGTTTCCAAAGGGACCTTGTGGTCAATCATCATTGCTTTAAGACTAATTAAAGGACAACATGCAAAGTCTCTCCTCAGAGCTTATGAAGAACTGAACATATATGATGATGACCCCTAGAGCTACTATGGAAGAGTGCAGTCTTATTATTATTTATTTATTTATGCATTTCTTTTGTTGTTCCTTTAAACATTTTCCACCCTCTTTTATTTTTGTTATTATATTATTTTTTATAATTTAAGTTATATTTCCTATCCAATTGTACCTTGTATGTTAGAAGTATTGAGTTTAGATTACAATGCCTTAATGTTTTTAAATGAATTATCTTCAATAAAAAAAATAAAAATACACAGATTGTGGGAGGTGGCCCAACCCCAAACCCCTTTAAAACAGGTTAATCCAGTCATGCAGCTTGAAAACACTTAACATTCCCCTTGGACAATGTTTTCACCTCGACGAAAAATGTGTGGACATGAACACTTTACCTGTATATATATATATATATATATATATATTTTTTAATTTTATTTTATTTAACCTTTATTTAACCAGGTTAATCCCATTGAGATTAAGAACCTCTTTTCCAAGGGAGACCTGGCAGCAAGAACACAAAGTTGCAGACACAGACACAAATAGAGATATAAAATACAATTCACAAACACTAAAAGTACTGAAATTTGCATTAAAAGAGAACTATCTAAAGACAAATGGGGGGAACAAAAAAAATAACTTTTCTGGGAGTCAGCTGCACAAACAAGGGTAAAACATTGGCATGCCATAGAGTCTGCTTCTAAAGCCTTCATTTTAGATTTAAAAATATTAGTATATCAAGTAAACAGTGGTTGTAAAAATTCACAAGTTCACATACAGAGGTTTCTGCGAGAGTGTTCTCGGTCGTGTCTAGAAGGTAACCCTGGAGCTACGGAACTCTCGCGAGATAGTTAAAGAGAATATGTCGTCTGGTCGCAGATCTCGCGATAGCTGTTGCCAGATTTCGGAGTTTACGGGTTACCTTCTAGTCCTGACCGGTTTGGTGGAGTATGAGAGCAGCCGACAGAGGGTGCTAAGCTATCGGACGCTTCTCCTGGTTCCCAACACGTCACGAGGGAGTCGGTAGAGGCTCCCAGTGGATAGCACAGCTCCTCTAAACCAACAACCGACTCCACCTGAAGGTAGATAAACCATATCCCTCTGTTGTCTGTTCGTAACTTTGCAAATGTTATACATAAACGCCGTTGTGTTGAACTCTTAACGGACCGTTGCTATGCAGTTGACGTTAGCTAGCTAACAGCTAACTACACGTTAGCTTTAGCTTTAGCCTAGCTAGCTAACAGCTTCTCCTCCTGGACTGTTGCTTAATCAAAGAGCAGCACACAGGAAGACTATTATTATACACGGGTTGTTGTTAAAGTTGATCTGGTGAGACAAGCGTGGTCAGTCGCTTGTCAGTGGCTCACAGGTGTCTGTTATTATCTGTTATACGAGCTAACGTCGGCTAGCTGTAGTGTATATAGAGGCGATGACTGGGACTGTAGTTAACCGTGTTAAAAGCTCAATGTCACCAGGTCTAGTTTAGCTTTATCAAACAACTATCTGTGCTTCCATATTATACATTGACAACCCAGACCTGTGTACATCCATTTTTCCTGTATGTTAACCCTAGTCACATTTTCTTGCCAAAGCCACTGTGGTCAAGTTGTCATGTAGTGCCATGGCTAGTCATCTGATATCAACACAACTATAGCCTGTCCAGTGGGTTAGGAGGGTGTAGAAACTGCTTTCCACCCTCACAAACATGTCCCTCTTCTCAAGATTTACTTGATGAACACTCATAATGAGAATTACAATGTCACTTTACCCCATGTGGGGTCTTGAGTTGACATGGCAGCTTTTTACAGCTCCAAAACAATTACTCTACTAAAACTTGCCTGTTGCCTAGATCTTGCCTGTGTTGCCTTTTATCAAACAACTATCTGTGCTTCCACAATATACATGGACAACCCAGACCTGTGAAGTGGTGTACATCGATTTTTCCTGTGTGTGTAACCTAGTCACATTTTTTTCTGCCAAGCTACTGTGGTCAAGTTGTCATGTAGTGCCATGGCTAGTCATCTGATATCAACACAACTATATCCTGTCCAGTGGGTTAGGAGGAGGGTGTAGAAACTGCTTTCCACCCTCACAAACATGTCCCTCTCATAATGAGAACTGCAAATGCTGTTTTAATGCGTGCAGGAAAAAAACTACTGGAAACTGTGTTAAAGATGAGGCAATGTTGCATTCACGCTGTTTGCATTTTGAGATATCACTTTACCCTCATGTGGGGAGTTTAATTCATTCAAACTTTATTTCAGACACACAGGAGGGTCCATAGCAATAAAAGAAAAGAAAAATAAACAAAAACCATACAAGAGAAGACCACAGCAGTTCATCATTCAATTCATATGTAGGCTATCTCACCAGTGTTTTCTGAGCCTGGATGAGTACAGAGTGCAGCTCTTGCTCGGGCTGGTTAAAGCCTCTATGATGCTGTTCTCTGTCTCATCCAAACGACAAATAAAATTATACGTCAAATGTCTTAAAAGTGCCTCACATGTAGGAATACCAGAGGACACAAACAGTTGACTGGCACTATGCCCTCTGGGAACCCGAAGCAACAACCTCATTGTATCATTGTAAGCCACTATGAGCCTTCGCATACTACTTTTCTTGTAGCTAAACCAAAGATGAGCTGTGTACAAAGGCGTGCAGAAAGCTCTAAATAATGAGAATTTTACATTTACAGAACACATACTGAACTTAAGAAGCAACGTATTTGCCAGAGCATATAGTTTACAGCACTGTCGATAGATATCTCTGTCATCATTCCAATCATCAGTGAGAAAATGACCAAGGTTTTTTATTTCCTTGCATGTTGTGAGGACATGTTACATGGCAGCTTTTACAGCTCCAAAACAATTACAAATTGGGACACAAAACAATTACTCTACTAAAACTTGCCTGTTGCCTAGATCTGGCCTGTGTTGCTCCTCATGTTATGCTGAATGGTCTTCTGGGGGTTTATTTATAAGAGCAAACAAAGGTTGGAGGTCAGTGAGTAAGTGAGTCATTGAGACAGAATAAGCAGGGGGTACATGGGGTTTAGCAAGAGACGGGTTCACTTTTGCTTTCTGCAAGACATACGGGTAGTGAGTGAATATTAACCTGTTAATGTAGACGTTTTTGCTGATAATGTGTTTTGTTATAATAGAGTTGGAAAGTGTCTCTGGAAGTACAAGCTGCCATTGAACTGCAGATAAATGCTTTCCGTTGGTGTCCTTAGTCTTCATCAAACATTTTTGATTTGCACGACTGCCCAGGTAGCAAATGACAGTTTCATTGTTGCTCTCTTTTCAATAGATTAGAAACACACTTTATAACACTTCAGTAACCTAATAGAACCTCACTAATGTTAAAAGATTACTGAAGCCATTTGTGTGTAATGATATTGAATTTTACTTGATATGGTGTAGCCCAAAAGGGTTTCATATTTGTTGATATGATTCTATTTTTAAAACATTTGTAGTGCAGTGGGAGGTTACAGGGATGCATGTGAACAGAAAGAAAGAGGAGTGGTAGGTGTAGGTCTAATCACTTCTTAAAATACCCTCCCAGTTTAGATAATACAGGGGCTTGTGAGCCTGTCAGCAACAGCAGAGCTGAGCAACTCTTAGCACAAGCGGACAAACAGTTGCCCTTTGTGTTCTCCTTGATTGACCCTCCTAGTTTTCCCCCACCGTTCTCCTAAGCAGAATGCCACTTTTCTTGTTGTTGTGGTCACAGGTTTCAATGGTGTTGGCTTGATGGGATCCAAGCGGGTGACAAAGTGATGGTCTAAGGACTGGCAGTCACAGAGGTGCTTGCGCGGGGAATGTTGCGCTGGTCGGTGCACCTAGAAGGAGGGCCGCGGAGAGTCAACCATGCTGCTGTGGCGGTGGGGCACAAGGTGTATTCCTTTGGAGGCTACTGCTCCGGGGAGGACTACGAGACACTCCGTCAGATTGATGTGCATGTCTTCAACACAGGTAGGTGGTGATACATATATACAGTAATATTTAGGGGTTTCCATTGGGAAAATCTTAGAATTAGGCACATGAATTCTTAAAAATAATCTCATGTTTTCAGCTGTTTTTCTTGACAGTGAGTGCAGCTATTTGGGGAACTCGGTTGTCCATCTCTTTGCAGTTTTATGACCTGAAAAACAACATCAGTAAATCAAAAAAGAAAACAATTTGAAGGTCTAAAGAGCACTCTGACCTGTTAATGAAAAGTGTTGGAATATTACATCAAGACCACACTGGAACCCCAGTATACATATTTACGTGAAATGGTCTAAATTCATACTTATCTGCTGTTGGTTTCTGTTTGTATCCTAAGTAGGTGAAAAAGTATTCTCCTTTAATACCCTATCTCTTATCTGTAATGAAGCAGGAAAATATTTGTCTTTCAGATTATGAAATAGACCAGTGTTTCAGAGTTTGTTGAACTTTCACCACTTTAACGGTAACCCATTACAGCTGGCAATTAAAACCCAAGCCTTCCATTGCGGTTTGTGACATTTTCTCTGTTAGCTGTTTTTCCGTTGCAATCTCACAAACAGGTGTTTTCTTTAAATGTGCTGCTCTAACTTTTATAAAACTGCACCATTTTCTTCTTCGTAACCCATTTTATGAGTATTTTTTTTCCTCTGTGTGGTCAGCCACCTGCTTTAAGGTTTTACAACTTCCTAAAGTAGCTTGAGCCACCTGCCGTTGCTATACCATGAAAAGATCTGTGGCACCAAACCTTGATAAAGATGCCTTTGGTTGATTGAAATGGAAACGGGACCACCTTAGCTATTGTTTCAGTATTTTATCTTGTCACTTGCTTTGTACTCCTTTTCTTTGATGTCTATTTTACAGCAGAGCCTGCTGTCTTCTAAAGTCCTTTGATTTTTTTTTCTTTACTTGTCTGTTTTTTAAGACATTTTACTTTGCACCTTCTGTTTTTCTCTCAAAATAAGTAAAAAGTGAACTGTTAAATAAGCAGTTTGGATATCAAGATGTTTCACACTATGTTACATCTTGTCATACTATACAGAAGGTTAAAAGTAACATAGTAAGAGCTTGGTGAAACGTCACCTACTGACCTTCATTTGACTCTTGCATATGTATCTCTCAATTGTTTCACTGATTGTTATTGCTGCTTTACATTTTTTTTAAAATTCCTTTAAAATGTATCTTGAACTTGGCTATCTGAAAACTAGGTTACCATTGTACTGCAGTATGTTATTGTAGTGACTTTGGCATTGCGGCTTGTCTTGAGTTAATATTGTCAGTATATTTTCTTAGAATTTCTTCTGACGAAATGTTCCTACATTTTAAGGTTGTCATTCATAAAACATCCACAATGAATATACCTTTCTTGACTGTTTTGTACTTCAGTGTCTTTGCGCTGGATGAAGTTACCTCCAGTGAGGACGGGAGGACATGAATGTGCCCGTGAAGTGCCATATATGCGTTATGGCCACACAGCTGTGCTGCTGGATGAAATTATCTACCTCTGGGGTGGGCGTAACGACACAGAGGGGGCCTGCAATGTGCTTTATGCCTTCGATGTCAGTAAGTACACCTGCAGCATGTAACTCACACTGTTAAGTGACAGTTTGAGTGCATTTGAGATGCACCTGTTTGATATGGAGGTCGTGATAGCAAAAGGGAGAGAAAACTGTTATTGAATCAGGGAGCTATAGCACCTGCTTATATATGTGTGATGGTTTTCCTTTGCATATGACTCAAGTGTTATGTCAGTATTGTAAAATAACAGGCAAGAGTGCTTAGAGTTAATTTAAACTGTTCCTGCTTCATAGACACCCACAGATGGTTCACACCCAAGATTTCGGGGACTGTTCCAGGAGCAAGGGATGGCCACTCGGCCTGCGTCCTGGGGAAGAAAATGTATATATTTGGTGGATACGAGCAGCTGGTGAGTCTTCATCACTCTTCACTGTTTCAACTTGCACTGAATCTGAACATTAAAACACGATTAAATGAATCTCCTCCGCTTTGTTTTTTAGGCCGACTGCTTCTCCAATGACATTCACAAGCTGGACACCACTGCCATGTTTTGGTCATTAATTAATGCCAAAGTGAGTTAAAATTATATTTTTTTAGTTCTTCCTGTTATGCATTGAATGTTCAAGTCCAAATAAAGATGGGCACAAAGCACTCACTCAAAGAAACTAAAATGGACTGTCTCAGTTACACTCAAAAGCACTGGTGGAAATCAACAAACCATTGGTTATTACAGGCATTGGCAGTACTGCTACACAAGCACTCAGTGGTCAGATTGGCTGGATACAAAGGCACTGAAATGTAATGCAGCTCCCTGGTAGGTGGCCTAGTACAAAAAGCCTCCCGAGGGATTATATACACTCCCCTTTTAGGAAATGCCATTTGTGTTTGTATGCAGTCAACCTGCTCATGTGATAAACTTGTGTAAATTATATTTTAGACATCAAAAGCACCAGTGCCTAGGGTACGCTAGGAACTGGTGAAGGTATTTACTCCAACAGTCCCTTGTTTTAGTTCCTAACTGATAACATTTTGTCATCAAGGAGATTACAGTTTGGTGCTTATAGATTTAGTTGCGCATGTGACTGAATAATAAATTTTTTTCCCGCATGTTCTCAGCCTTGCATTCCTTTTGGAAAACAAAACTGTGCTCTCACTTAACCTGTTATCTTTAAAATGTACTCTGTTTTAAATACATTTTGTTTGTTTTTCCACTCATTTATATTTATTCACCAGGCCTGGTATTCTCTCGAGTCTTGTTTTACCTACATCCAGTTTTATTATTATTCATTTTTAATTTGAACATTATTTGTATATTCTGTTTTACAAGATTTTATTATTATTATCTCCCACTGCTGTATTTGTAAAACAGGTTAAAGAGCCTGCTGGCCTGCACAGCATTTGTGGAAAACAATGGCAGCTCATTCTTGAAAGGAAGGCATGTGAAAAGCTTAACCATATCTATAGGCCAGATAAATGCATAGGGAGTAGAGGCTTGCCTTTGTTAGGCAGTTTCATTCAGTGGAAACAGGTCACATTTCACGATAGTATATTTGTTTGTTATTCATAGTTCTCTAGTAACCAAAGATAGTATCAGCTGCATTATTATTCTGAGATTGGAGTTTCCACTAAATCTTATACAATGTCCCTATTACTGTACATTATTTTTGAAAGGCTGGTGGTTCCTAAAAAGTAGTTTGGCTTTAGTGCGGCTTTGTAGTTGGTGACTTGATCCACTAGATAGCGCTGTTTACCTAAAGTTGCTGTTCAGGAAGCCTCATCTTTGCCAGTGTGAAGATGAAGCTTTATACCCAGGGTTATGATGAGCAGTGAAAGTTTTACAATCGGAGAGTTTTTAACTAAAGCTGGTTTATGTGGTTAAGGTCAGGTTATGCCAGAATGCAGTAAGTAAAAAAGTTAAATTATTACAGTCACGGCTTCATCTGCTGGTCTTCTCTTTACAGGGCACTCCGGCACGCTGGAGGGACTTCCACTCAGCCACCATCATCGGGACAAAGATGTTTGTGTTTGGAGGGCGAGCCGACCGCTTTGGTCCTTTCCACTCCAACAACGAGATCTACTGCAACAAGATCAAAGTGTTTGACACAGACACCAACAGCTGGCTGAGCACCCCTTCAACACAGCCTTTGCCAGACGGCCGCAGGAGTCATTCAGCATGTAAGACACAAACAAACACACATAAAATCAATATGATGAACACATTTATGATCATCATCATGTAATTGCTTACATCATATTTTAGCAGACCAGTATCCTAAATTACTTTTATTCTGTCTTCTAAATAAGGATTTAACCCATAAGGCATTTAGAGTAGTGCTGTCAATCGATTCAAATATTCAAGGGTCAAGGGACCCCTTTTAAAATGGCCATGCCAGTTTTTCCATGAAAAAATTTAGCTCAAGTTTGGAGCGTTATTTAGCCTCCTTGGCAACAAACTAGTATGACAAGGTTGATACCAATTGATTCCAATGGAGCCCACTAAACAGGGTTGGAAATTGACTTTTTTGTTCACCTGCCACTCAATAGATTACCATTATTTTTTGGCTGGTGAGTGAAGCAACTCTAGCAGCCACTTGTATATTTTACCAGCAGTTGGCTGGTGGTTGGTGCTAATTTCCAACCCTGCCGCTACAACCTAAAAATCGCAAAACAAACCAATTGAGGATCTTTGTTCAGTTTTTCCCCTTTCTAAATAACTTCCAGTTATTAGGAAATTTCTCATCCTTTTAACTTAGCGAGGTTAATGATCTGGCACACATCATTAAACATATGGTTAGTTTGAATAGTCTGAAATAATATGTTTTTAAGAGGAAGAACTTGGAACTTATAGAATAAGTTTTCTTCCTGTGATGATTAATTTGTGTACAAATTGCAGTCATTCTCCAGTGTGACCTTTCTCTGTTTAATTCTCAAGCATGATTTGCTTTTTTTATTGATTGTGCAGTGAGAGTATAAACAGTATTCATAGTTCATTTTCATTTATTTAGCATAAGATTGCGTTTTTTGCCCACATTGATTTAACAAATCCAGCTAATTTAACTGATTCACATGCTTCCATTTACTCTGCTGCAAATGTCATTGACCTGCATGATAGACCATACAAATTGGTAATTTTTTTGTTTTCCTTTCTGTGTTTAGTTTCCTACAAAGGGGAGCTGTATATATTTGGTGGATACAATGCCCGTCTGGACCAGCACTTCAACGACCTCTGGAAATTCAATCCAGGTGATTCACCATTTTTATGTCAGATTGGGAAAACTTGTGAAGTTGCTGTCAAGCACTGCTGTTAATTATGTCATTCCTGGTAGCATTTCTTTGCTTAGTGCAAAGTAAATTTGTTTTCTAACTGCATCGATGACTGTTTACCTCTGTAGAGGAAAAGCAGCACTGTCAGTGCTAGCTCATGTTGACCCACTTTCCTCCTCCTTCCGTAGAGAGTCATAAAGACAATCCTCTCCTCCCTCATTGCATCATTGTCAGTCTCGTGTCGTGATAGTGGCTGGCTGTTCCCTTTCCATTATGCCGAGTGTGAAACACAGATATCATGCCTTTTTGCCAGAAACACGCAGATGGAAAATCGACAATAATTCAGTCTCTGAAGTCTTTTCTTGCTCTTACAAACGTTGCCAGATCGATTCTCAAGTTTTTCAGAAGAAACCTTGTGCTCTTGTTCCAAACAAAGCATTATTGTTACAGTTGAAGCGCCACATCTGGGGTATATTCGGTGTCAATATTGTGATCTATATGGTGTTTAAGTAGCACTATGCACGCATTATCTTATGATTACCTTTGTATAACGGAATAAATGAAAGTTTTTTTAATACAGTGCCTGACAGTAGCTTGAAGTCACTAAGAAAGTTCTCCTATTAAGGTTCACTTGGTGGTTTAATTTCTGTCATGATTTGCAATGATTTTGCATTGATATAGCCACAGAAGTGAGCATATATGGAATGTGTATCATAGCAGTTAGCCTAGCTCTAATGACCTTTTAACCTTTCCAGTTTTAGCACATCACATGATATTTATGGATAAAGAAAGTGCTGGGTATGATCTTTTGTGTCCAGCTAGTGTCTCATTAACCATTTAAACCTGTATTTTGCAGTCCACTAGATGGCAGCACCTCAATAATAGTCCTAATTATTCAACAAAGTCTGAATGGCCTGTTGCCATAGAGATGCAATGATGCTGTTGGGTCTGAGAGTGGGAGACTACACATTTCATCCTTATATGGAACCACTGAGAGAGCTTCAACATCGTCACTCATATTGCACTTCTGCAGAGCAGGCGAGGGGATTTCTTTCTATTTCTGAAATGTACAATTTTATGTTCAAATGAAGGTTAAGTTTTGTTTTCTTGCTTTAATCACTGCTTTTCATTCTCTTATCCTTGGGGCCTTTTGTTTGTGGTTAAATATAGAAAGAAGCTGAATGAACTGCCAGCACAATGGGAAGCACTAGTAGGTTTATGTAACTTTTAAGTGGCTGAGGGTTTCTATAGATGCGCTGAGGTCGCCCACGCAGATCATCACTCTTTTGAGCTATTTAGAGCAAAGATGTAACCCGAAGTTTTATTGAGAGTCTTCCATCTCAAAAGAGTCAGTCTTCTTTTTTCCATCATTATGTCCAAATATTGTTATCTCACCTTTATTGTTGTCTTGTGTGTACACACTACAGAAGCCTTTTCCTGGGAGAAGGTAGAACCGAAGGGGAAAGGCCCATGTCCGCGGAGACGACAGTGCTGTTGTATGGTTGGAGATCGAATCATCCTCTTTGGAGGAACCAGGTGAGGCACAAAATATTACTACTTGAACTTTCATTCTTCGCTACACCATAAAACTTATTTTATATATTTTTGTATCTAAAGGGTTTATATGTACTCTGTAATTCAAGATACTCCCAAATATTTTCTCTGTTAGGTGGATAGTGGTCAAATTCTTCTTTCTAAATTAGCTTCATATTTAATAATAATAATCCTAATAATACATCACATTTATGTAGGGCTTTTCAAAGTTCACAAAGACACTTTACATACTGTAGAGAAAAAATTAAATAATAAAATACGAATATTGACTAGACACGCATGCACGCACATACACACCTACAAATACTACAGTATATTTTAATATGCATATACAGATACACATGCAAATACTCCCTAATAATTTATAGGGGAAAACAACTTTAATTTGGATAAGCAATCATAGATCCCTCTGTTGAATTGTTCACTGTTGAAATATGTACTTGTTTCTTTTTGTTGTTTTTTTGTTCCCCTTGTATTCATCTCCCACAGAGGAGTGCATAATAAAAGCTTAAGCTGACAACACATGGTAATAAACCACTGTGTGCCAGCTGAGCCATTGTTTTCTTATAAAGAGAGCAGTGCCACACAGCTAAATGATGAATGTGGCTGACACCACTCATTATGTACTTTCAGCTTCTTAGTTGCACAAGTCTTGTGTAGAAAACATCCAAAATATCAAAAGTTTGGAGGCATGTTGACTTAAAGGCGCGTTTGTTTTCTAAAACATGCTTCTTTTTTTTAGATAGAAGAATGTATTTGTCATCGGCTCCAGACACCATTGGTTTTCATTACTTTCAGAAGGATATGAAAAACAATTTGCATAAACGTATGATTTATTTTTGTCAAAGTCATTGGCGCTTGGTATCACAGTTGAAATAGGGACTGTATTGAAAACTTTTGCTTGTTGGTGCATCCAGGTACTTGTACGAAGACATTAATCGTTATTAAAACCTATTGTATGCTTTAGGAAAACATACATGCAGGTTTAGAATTAGGATTTATCTATATATTTTAGATTATTTCTTCAAGAAGTAGCTGGAAACTAATGTTGCGAAGCTGGAATGAATTACTATATGAACAATACTAATGTTTTGAACCACTTATTAAGGTGACACAGCATTTCCATCAGCATTGAAGCTGCAGCAACTACTGCTAACCCTTACAGTACTTGTTTGACTGTATATTTGGTGACAATACCTCTGGCCATGATCATATTTTTTACAAGATGGATTTGCATGGATTCACACTCTTACTGCTTCGTAGAAAATGACAGATTCTGAGATATGATATAGACGCTGGAGCCACCATATTAAATACCAAGCTACTAGTTTTTCAGTGACAATCTATTTCCAAAGATGTACAAAATTATTAAAAGAAGGTGAAGTGGTCATTCTATTAAGATAAACTATCTCTGGTAGATAAAGGAATAGCTCAAATGTTTGCAATAAAGAAAGAAAAACGGCCTGGTGGAGGTTGGCTCAAGATGGGAAATGTTACCAACTCCTTTTTTTACTAACACTTAAACTCTTGCACTCTTGACTCTTCATTGTTTGTCATAATCTTTATGAAGCACAGGCTCTCTGTGTTTGTGGAGGAAAAACTTGCCTCTCTTTTCCATATGCCAAATGGAGGGTCTGGCTGCTGTAGACAGCAGTAGTCTGTGATGATTCCCTTGTTGGCCGTAAGACAGTAGTGATTGTCGGGGGGTTCGTAGCTGATGAGGTGCCACTGGCTGGGCTGGTGACGGGCTTGTGATAGGCCAGTAGCCAGTAGAGTAATGAGGTAGCTAACGGCATTAGCATGGTCCAGAGTAGTCCGGGACCTGGGCTACTGTTATCAGCAAGGCTGTGTTATCAGGCAAACCCCACTGGGATAACCTGATAGTGGGGATCGGGAGGCAGTGGATAAGAGTCCTCTCAGCCCCACTACGTCTACAGGCCCTCAAGTCCTGAAGGCCTCTGGCTGCTGCTGCTGGACTTGTTTTCTACTGCTCCAGTGGCCCCCACGTCATGGGGAGCAACACACCCTAATACACAAGTGTAATCTTGATTCATCCATTATGCAACAGCATTATAGTCCTTATTAAAATAATTATTTTTCAACTGTTACCATATATACATACATATACTGTATATATACACCGATCAGCCATAACATTAAGACCACTGACAGGTGAAGTGAATAACATGTGTTATCTCATTACAATGGCACCTGGAAGTCGGTGGGATATATTAGACAACAAGTGAACATTTTGAACTTTGTGTTGGAAGCAGAAAAAATGGGAAAGTGTAAGGATGTGAGCGACTTTGACAAGGGCCAAATCGTGATGACTAGACGACTGGGTCAGAGCATTTCCAAAACTGCAGTTCTTGTGGGATGTTCCCGGTCTGCAGTGGTCAGGACCTACCAAAAGTGGTCCAAGGAAGGAAAACCGGTGAACCGGCGACGGTCAGACCCGAGGCTCATTGATGCACGTGGGGAGCGAAGGCTGTCCCGGGTTTTGTGTGTGTATATATATATATATGTATATATATATATCATTAAAAGTCAGTTATTGATATGGAACTGAGGAAGGAAAAAAATGTTTATAAGAGATCAAGAGCTTTAGAAGATGCTTATTTTTGAAGATTGTTATGCATTGTTTGGTTTCTTGCTGAGATTAGTCCAGGATGGGTTTTAAGGAGTCATGATTTCCTGTTGTGAGCAGATAGGGCTGGTGTTGGGAAGGGAGTGTCTTTGGGGCCACTGGAATGATGGAGGGTGCTGCTGGCTGAGCAGAGGGAGAAATCAAACTCCACATCCAACATCCTGTTTAAAAAGATCACGGCAGATTTTTTTTTTCTTTCTCAGGAAACTTGAAAATTCAACTTTTAAGCTGCTATCATATATTCATGAATGCACACCAAGTATCTTTATTAAGGGAGAACTTTGGTTTGTTTGTGTTATTTGTAAAGTGGAGGATTTTGTTGTTCGGTTGTTCTAAGTCTGCCGAGATGTTGTTTCCTGTTACTGTACAAATGAGAGCATGATCCTTGCAGGCTCTAAGCAAGCCGGCCACACAAGTTCTCTTGACCAGCGTCGCACGTTTGTTGTTTACATGAGCACACTTAAGCCTCTTACACACAGGAACTCCCATAAGCACGTGCACACACATACTAAACACACAAACAGATTCCAGTCATTTTGTTTGTTTTCTTTTCTTTACTAAGAAAGTTCTCCTATTAAGGTTCACTTGGTTGTTTAATTTCTGTCATGATTTGCAATGATTTAGATTAGACTAAGAAAGTATTTTTTCATTATACACCTCTAATTTAGTGGGTTTAAAACCAGCCATTGTCGTGTCTCCCTGTGTTTATTTTTGCATGACCTAATGTTGACAAATGCTTGCACATGCCACAATGAATTATTTGCTGGACACCTTGCTTGTGTTTTTTGTGGGGCTTCTCATTTTGGTTGGTCTGCCAAGGAAATTGTGTTCAAATTTATGGACCACATCTTGTTTTCCTGGGTTAGTTGTCCTTTCATATTGATCTTAAACAGAACCCCTCTGTTGATACTTATTCTCGGTTTATGATATTTATTTTACCTGCAGGAATTTGTTCAGGAATAATTTATTACTTTAGTGAAGGACACTAAAACTATTAAGTCCAAGAGCCCTCTGCTTTCAAAGGGGTTACATTTTAGACTGGACATAACACTGACGTGCGTTAACACTAAATACATTTGTTAGACAAACATCAACAACTTGATAATGAAAAAAAAGCAAAACATGAGAATATAAGTGCAACTCTCCAAGTGTTCAGTGTTGCTTGGATTTCGATTGAATGAGCCTTGATGATGTTTACTTTGGATTTCTCTATTTTGGTGCTGTTTAGTTGGTTGCCATTAAACAGGATTTGGGATGCATGATGTCCTTTGTTTTGTTGTGTTTTTAGGTAAACACTTGCACTTCTTTTATGGTAAATGAGCAGCATTTGCATGTGTCAATGACAGTCTGGGCATTAGTCTATTGAGTGCCACTTACATCAGTGTAAACAGGCCTGCTGAGCTGCAGAAAGGCGCGAAATTCTGCCCCATCACTGATTTATGACCTTAGGGAGCATTCTTTCGCACAGGGTGCCATTTGATATACCCCCAGCACCTCTGCTACACTCATTTACTGAGACCTGCTCACTGCCCCACGAAGGACGACCCGTGCATGACTAACTCCACCTGCACTGACCTTCACCTACGCTCACAGGCAAACAGCAGTGTACTCTGCTAAACCCTGTACATTTCTAACTTTTCTCTCACCTTCCGAGGAATTGAACGCGGCTAAAATTGAGTTGCACATGAAGACACAGAGATTATGGATCTCCTGCTGAGTGTATGTTGTCATTGTTGGCATTGGTCACACTCTGTGTATGATTGCCTACGACAAGCCCAGGTTGGGCTAAATCTGGAGGCATTTAAAGCTTGGGAACAGGGCATCCTATGAGGGGCAGGATGTGAACAAGGACATGACAGATTGGCATGCTGGGAGCAGACAGCTTGGAATCTGTGAAGGCGAATCTGGCACTGCCCCTTGAACTACTTGGACATGACGACGTGCATTCATTCCATTATATTTTCCTAATATATTTATACCGTGACAGGTATTCATGCCCTTGTGATGGCCGATGACTGATTCAAATCATCTCTTTGTGTTCAGTTGTTGCTCTATGATTGAAGGCTTTCTTTTTTGTCGTTTGGTAAATGTTTGGAAATATTCCAGTCTGTAGAAGATTTTGTGCCTTTTAAGCCCTTTGGCACCTTCATGTGGACTGCTGATAATGAGTGTCCTTCAAAGAGGTTTTAATTGCCTTTTACTGTGAGAAGCAGCGACCAGTGGCTGTGAGTTTAGGTCTAACAATGCCACAGGGGCCTTAAAGGGATAGTATATGTGTTTTTGAAGTGGGGTTGTATGAGGTACTTATCCGTAGTCAGCGAGTTACCTACAGTAGATGACGGCCGGCACGCCCCCAGCTTGGAGAAGCGGACAGGAGTTACCACACAGAACCAAAGCAATGTACTGCTGTGGACGGGGCCGGCAGCAAAACATATTTTAGACGCCTAAAAGAAAGGCTCATCTAATAAAATCAATATCCTTTCCGACGAGTAACTGAACTGAAAGTGAAACTTACAGTATCTATGCTCTCTGCAAAGCCAGCAGTCTCAGATGACAAAATTAAGTGAGAAGAAGGCTAATTTTTTCATTGACTTCTTTACGATCAGATTTTTTTTTGCAACCAGAGGAGTCGCCCCCTGCTGGCCATTAGAAAGAATGCAAGTTTAAGGCACTTCAGCATTGGCTTCACTTCTCAGACCCCAGGCACTGTGGCTCCACAGTTGTACGATATTGTCCGGCCCTATTTTTAGGTGCTTTTCATCAATAACACTTAATGTCCTTATATCTTTTCAGTTCAGGCACAGCTGCACTCATCATCTTAAATGACTGCTTTCTCTCATGTTCGTCCCAGTGCACTGTGTCTTTCCAAAACAAGAAACTTTGTTTTATTTTTAAAGCCTTAAAATATCCTGTCATTCACTTCCACTGGATGAATTGGATGAATTGTAGGTCACTGCTGAGATTTCTTACTTCCGGTGCAGTGTGCCATTTGTGTTTGTCTACTCTGCATGTGTCTCGATGTATTCACATGACTTAATGACTCAGAGCTCCTCTCGTTGAGCTGACGTCAGAGCAGTGCACATACACACGCACATGGCTGCTTGGCTCTGCCAGCCTTAACGCATGTGATCCAATTGGCAATATGCTCACACAATATGCACAGTCGCTTGGTGCATTTAGTGAAGATGGGAAGCATGCTGACGTCATTTTCTAACATTAGACGCAGACACATTTATCCTTCTTTTTTTAATGTTTCTATTTCTGAATCATTGCGTTTGTTTATAAGGAATGTAAATATATTTATTTGTCAGTTGTCCTGCCACCATAGAGTTTTCAGATAGGAAAAGTGTGTGGCTGCTATATACTCTGAGCAAGAGGGAGACCACATAGCAGGTAATCTCACTGGTAGCCAAAACATCCCACCCCCAAAACCTCTTGTTTAATCCACCAGAATCTCACTGTGATATTTAATCTGTGTGGAATTCAACTGGTCATTTCAAAACAGCAAGTTGTTGAGCCAGAGAGCTTTTGCAGAGTCCAGTGATTTTGTTTAGTAGATCAGGAAGGTCAAAAGCCTGGTGCCTCGATATCACCTATAAGGGCATTTTGCACCTTATCAATGACTGAAAGGGCTGCTGTTATGATAGTCCAGCCGGTTAAAGTGTGGCTTGTTATCATTGTTGAACCTGACAGTTCAAATGTTAGACTAAACACAACATGGGACTGAGGCAGAACTACACTTTATTTTCTTGCCAGACATTGCACGAAAACCCCTGCTTTCTGTTTTAATTGTCATTTATTCTTGACTCTAAATATCATTCTGGCTGCACTTCCTGGGCCCTATAATGTCTTCAGATCTGCCACAGTGGAACATGGCTCCATGGAAACACGCCTATCAACACACCATAGATTATGATGCCACACACATGTTGCCGTTTGGCCTTCAGTGTCAAAGGGTAGGCTGCAGAAGTTTCCTTTATTAATTGTCTGTATGCGTGTGTGTGTGTGTGCGCTTCGTATGCCCGAGATAAAACCTGTCAAACAGTGGAGGTGACCCCAACAGGATACGGGGCATCCCGCACGTGTCGGGACAGGACCTTGGGGCAGCGCAGCGACACTGTGATTTACTCTTCAAAGACAAGCTCATGATAGTATTTCATCTGCATCTTAACCCTCTTTAACCCACTAACAGGCTGTATACATTAAGGTGTCACAGGGTTGAGTGTTGCACAGCAGCTCAAATAAACAGCCTGCATAGGCGACGCTTTGTGATGCTGTTGTCCACATAAATTCACATGTCTAAATAGTTGTAGTTTGACTTGTGATTTACTAGTCATCACAAACAAAACACCTCTTGGTGGTTTTAGGTGCTGTCTGTGGAACAATGCCACGCTATGTAGACCAAAACCAGCCTACTGATTTAACTGAGTAGGAGTCTATTCGTTCATGTTCAAACAACCCTTCTTGGCATTGAAATACGCTTTTCTGAAACACAACAAGGTTTTTTATTAGTTAGTGAGAGAGAATGATCCAACTAGGGCTGAATGTTTTTGAAAAATATGTAATTGCAATTATTTTGACTGGTATTGCAATTGTGATATGATTTGCAATACTAGAGGGAATGATCATTTTTACATCATTATTCTCAATTTCATTGAAAAACTGGGATTTTTTGCTGGGATCTGTACCAAACAAAGATGTGGTGTGTGGGCCAGGACATCTCTGTAGCATGACATCATTTCATTTAAAATGATATTTTGACTGCCATTTCACCTTTAACAAATATTGCGCCTCCTGCGATTTGAAAATTGCAGTAGGCTATATTGCAATTTTGATAAAGTTTTGATTAATTGTTCAGCCCTAGATCCAACTAGCATGACAGGAAATACTTGTAGCAATAGTAAAAGAGCAGGATATGAAGACACAATCCCTTGGCCTGCAAAAGTGGCTACTTTACTAATGAGCTACTCTGATAGAAGAAATAGAGTAGAATTCCTCTATTGTCATTAGACAAAGTACAATGAAATGAAGTAGCAATCCTGACAGTGCATTCACACATATCAAACAGTAATACAAATACATAAAAATAAAAATATCTATTATTAGTAGAACATATGTATTTGCTGGGACTTTTTCATTTTCATTGTTGATTAATCTGTCGATTTATTTTCTCGATTTAATCGATTAGTTGTTCTATAAAATGGTGAAAAATGTCGATCAGTGTTTCCCAAAGCCCAAGATGACGTCCTCAAATGTCTTGTTTTGTCCACAACTCAAAGATATTCAGTTTACTGTCATAGAGGAGTAAAGAAAGCAGAAAATATTCACATTTAGGAAGCTGGAATCAGAGAATGAATTTTTACTTTTCTTTCTTTAAAAATGACTCAAACCAATTAATAGATTATAAAAATAGTTGTCGATTAATTTAGTAGTTGACAACTAATCGATTAATCGTTGCAGCTCTAGTTGGAATGTATAACATCTGTGCAGGGTACAATTTATACGCACATACAAAGGTTGAAATGCAAGAAGAAGGCATGAACCTTAACCATACATCTACTAAAACTTAAGTCTGTAGCCACTGTACTGTATGTTGGTCAGTATTTTTTATTGTGAGTGTCTCCTATTTGGTGGCTGACCTTGACGCTAGTCTTCAGCTGCAGGCAAAGATTGGGTCTATAGAGGAAGTACCTTATTTTTCCAACACGAATCCGCCAGCTACAGAGGAGCATTTGACAACCCTTTAGACTTTCCCCTGTATATTAACCAGCTGTGTTCAAGGTCCTGAAACACTATTTAATGTTCTCTAACTCATTTTTATAGGCGGCTAGGCTGATAACAACCTGTCCTGATAAAGGGGACTAAATTTGTGTATGCTTGAGATTTATAGGACCATTTTTCCTCTCCAATACCACCACCAAGTCCAACTACATTTTGTCCACAGGGGTTGCAATTTGAGATGCATGAGGCTGGCATCTCCTCTGTCTAATCTGAAGCCAGGCGTCTCTCTCTGGGAGCCAGCTGTAGTTTGTGTCTCACCCTCTGCATGGGGCTTAGGTCTGGGCAACTACAGGTCTTAATCCACTGTCCAGCCACTGCCCAGGAGGGGACACAGATAGCTCGGTAAGACGAGGTGAGACAGTTGAGATAAATGAACGGGAATCTATCGATCTGTGATAACCAAGTCTATTGGATTTGTTTAAGAAAGTTGAGCTCCAAAACTGTTGCTGTATTCTTAACAGACTAGTAAACACACCAACTGTACCATCAGATCTTATCTGTAGGCTTTGTCATTTAATAAAAATGTTTTTACTTAAAAGTGACAGTAAAAATAAAGGGCAAAAGAATGAATGTTATCATCAAATAATTGTGGCTACTTGCAGTAAGTTACTTAAAGGCACAGTGACAGCCGTGGCCGTTAAGTCAACAACAGTCAGTGTCTTGTTGCTCGCACTATGTAGATGCGAGCGAGCATCGATCAAAACAGTGAAGTGACACACACAAGACTGAATGTGATGGACAGCTAAAAGCACAATATCACTATATATTTCACATGCTTACCAAACAAAGGTCCCTCCATGAATCGAAGGCCCGGATGATTTTGATCCTAGTTTCCCCCCCGACGTCGGTCACATTTCTGTTTTGCAAGACGGGCTTCACTAGATATTACTTTGGTTTTTTTTGCTTCCGTGGAGTTTGTGTTGGAGTCTGAGTTGTGGTGGGGGCTGGTCGTCTGTTGCCGTTAGCGGACCTCATTTCTAACCGAATGTTAGCTATCGTTGCACACTGCTAGCCCTGTAGCGGAGCTGAAAATAAAGGCACAACCTGTTCACACGTTGGCAATAAAAAAATTATTGCAAATAGTCCCTTTAATGTTTTTTTTTGACTGTGTGTCATTATGCGTGCAGCTAAATCTCAAATGAATGCTATAATCCTCTGAAAGGGGAAAGGTTTTCCTCCTACAATGGTCAAAACCAATTGAATAGTCTTGCCACGGTCCAGCCACAGTCTTATGTATTCTTTAAATTGTTATTTTTTAAATAATGTTGCCCATTAATCTACAAGTAATTTAGAAATTGCTGTCTGTTTTTTGTTTGTTGTGTTATCACTACCTGTTCCCAATGTTTTCACTCCAAAGTGGTACTGAAATAATTTGATTTCATGTCTGGCCATCCTGATAAGGTGCTCTGCAGGAAGTTGTAGTGCACGATGAGTTCCTGTGAGATGGTTCTGAAGTTCCAAAGTTCAATAGGAAGTGGAGAAAGGAAAAGGATGCAGATCGTATCACTCCAAGAATGAGGATATGGTCAATGAAGCCACTGATATATTGTGAACATTGGTGTTTGTGCTTAGAAAGCAGAGGTGTTACTTGAGTTTTTTCCAAAGCTCAATCTTTTTCTCGTCACTTCATTTGTGGCAATGTGGCCGTTTCTGAAAGTCCTTTTGCAGATTTTCTTTGCAGTTAAATCCTTGGACACTCAAGACAATTTGGAGTGTTCCCAGGCTCTGTGTTGTTCCATCATTAGTTTTAGGACTGTACTTCAGCTCTTTCTTCTTCTGGTTTTAGACCCAGGTTTGGAAGATAATGAGGTGGAGCAGGCAGTGCATTGCTAGAAAGGACTGGCAATTGGGTGATTAGACACCCTCATTGAGTGTTGTTTGAAATAGCAACCAGTGTTTTTGTTAGTGGGGGAGCGGCATCACTCAGGCCTCATTCAGACTGGGAACCACTGTTGCTGTAGGGGGAGGAGCACTTTCACACATAGTGATACTTTGCTGATCGAGTAACAAAGTGACCCATCAAGCTCCAGGATGCCACATAAAGTCGCACACCGTGACTTTCCCGCTTCCAACTACTGCCAGTCCATCAGACACCTCTCAACCACCTCTGTTTTTTCTTCCCCTGCTTCTATGATCCTCTTCAGGCTCTTCCTTTTTGCGGTGACCAATAAAGCATTACCATTCCCTAATGTTCTGCTGGATTTCACACCCAGGCCGACATAGTCCACGAGCATGCGAGAAAGCCTCGTCCCAGGGGATGCAATCTTCATCTCTCTTGTTGCTCTCTGTTAAAGCAACCTCTTATCTGCACCCTTTAACGCGTCAGCATCCAAGGCCTCTCTCCATGTGAGCTCGCACAGTAGTTGACAGCTACTGCAGTGTGCTCTCTGGATAGAGCTGCTACTTTTCATTACTTCTGTTATGGACACAGACAACTGATGGTAGTGTCACTTGCACACACACAGTATCTAATACAACCAATAAAGATTTGAATTTTTTTCTATTCATAAAGTGACACAGCAGTTTTTGTCTTTGCACAATGATCATAGGTAGTGAATAATAAACATGCGCAGGGGATGTAAAACCAATTTCATGAAAGATAATAAAGGTCGTAATATTCAACAAGCTGAATTCGTGACCAGCAATTGATAAGGACCAACTAGAGCCAATAATGGCAGGCACCTTGCTAAAGCTACAGGCAATTGTTGGCCATGGATGCTTAATGATGGCCCTCTGGCATCCAACAGCCGACTGTGTGTCAGGACATTTCAGACTGAAAATATCCTCTCCGCAAATAAGGTTCAGTGTCATCATGAAAGTCTCTGACCAGTGTTCATGCGGTTTATATAAGGTGCTTTTGTGATTGCTTTATTATTATATGGTTTAATTAAGTTTGATACAAATGTGGCATTTGTAGCAATTTATCAAGAGAGTGCTCCAGGAATTACGTATTTTTGTAGGCCAACCAGGACCAATGGGATTTTTCGGTTGGGTTTTGGACTATTGCAGAAAATAATCTCTGTGGCAAACAAACGTTTATGATACTTACACGTTTTGTTCTGCAAGGTAATTTTCACAAATGAACACTTCTATGATTTTTGAAGTGTGAATGCAAACGCCAACGTTAGACTGTAAACGAACTACAGCACAGTCACATGAGCGCGAGTATACACAACGATGCTGTAAAGGCGGACCAGTCGGAGTGATGATGTTTTGTAGTCTCAGCCACTTGTTAGAAACCGTCTTTTTTAAGACACGTAAAAGTTTAAAAATTTGCAAGTGGGATATTTACTGACGTATTTTATATCATAGAACAAAACGTTAAAATCTCTTAAGCTTGTGATAATCACAGACTTTATTTCAGGCATCTAACTGAAAACCCATTGACTTCCAGACGAGGGAACCGGAAGTGCTAAAACTTTAACTCATTTCCAGGTTTTAGGACTCATTGTCGCACAACTCCTTTTCAGCAGTAGTCTCATAGTTGCGTCTTTCTTTTTTTTAAATTACAAAGTCCCTATTAGTGTTCATTCTCTTGATTTTGAAATGAGCCAGAATTGAAAACTACCATTTTTAATCACCACTGTAATGTTACAGCCATCAATGAACGGCAGGTCCAGTAGAGTGGACAGTCTAATGATGACGGAGGGCTTGGGTGGTTGAGGGTATTCTGATTAAGGCCCGTGCTATAAGCCCGGGTGGATCACCTCCTGGGGGGCAGGGGGGCGTAATGACTTCCCCAGCTGGCCCCCTGGGACGACTGCGCTCGTGCTCTGCACCTCTCCTGGCCGCTTTAAGCCACTACCATGTTTGTTTAGGGAAGATTAGCAACGTAAAACCCTTACAACATCCTGAACACGCAGCAAAGGGAGACGCGATGGAGAGGACAGCGGGAAAGAGGAATAGAGATTGATGGGCGGAGGAGAGAGTATTTGTGTTCAGCAGGAGGTTTGGGGGAAGAATGAAAGCAAAAGAGACTGAAGGAAAAGGGAGGTATAATACATGTAATTCCAAGCAATTCAAACCAAGTGTTTTTGTGAGATTGCTTCAACAGTACTGTAGTGGTGTCTGACGGAGTCTTTGTTTGGACACTTGCCAGTCACTGGCCAGTCCATGCGTAGCGTAAAGCATCTTGCAAAGCTATTCTTAAGGACCAAACCTGGCAACCCAATCCCTCACTTATTCTCCATGATAGATATTTATAGACACTAAACTGCTTGGTGAATGTACCTGTCTGGCTGAAACTGTCCTCTGGGTAGTGTAAAACTGTGAAGTGCATTTTTATCCACTAATCTGGACAGGTCTCCTGGTGCACTGTGGACATAAAGCAATGATGTGCATCTAGTACATTTACAGGAATATACTCACTGTCTGTGGGAATAAATCTTCCTTAAGATTATAGTTAAACTCCCACTTGTTACTTTGAGTTGTTTGTTTTATACAATATCCTTCCAAGCAGCCGTGTTATGCATTTTATATTGATTGATTAATTGATACAAAGATGGTGACTGAAGAGATACAGCTAGGCTTTTTTAAGCTGTGGTGCACCAGGTGTGTCACAGGTGTTTGTGTGTTTAGCCGTGGCAGGAAACAGATGTGCAGTGATATCAACGGCTGCACAGGTCTGGCAGACTATCAGCACGGGCCAGCCTGCCGTCTCACTGCTGCGCTCCACTTCCTGTGGGCTTAAATCATGCCAGCCCATGATAAACAGAGCAGAGCACTGCTCTTTTTGAGAATAATCTGTGGCTTCCTGATTATGAACCCTCAGCGATTAAAGAAGGATGGTGAGAGGGTGCATGACAAGGTCAATAACTGTGAGTCTGTTGGCCAATAATTGTTGGGAATTCTAGGAATGACATGAAACAATAAAGTTGCCCCATTAAACAGATGAGTAGCGAATACAACCTTGGCAAGTTGTGTGGCTCATGCTCATGATAACAGGCAGGAAGTTTAAGGAGTTACTGTTGTCCTCCTGGATAGGTTTGAAGCTTTGATCATTTGTAAGTTAAAAAACACTGTTTTTATTCTTTTTACAGCCCCTGTCCAGAGCAAGGAATGGGTGATGAATTTAACCTCATGGATCATTCAGACCTGTATATCTTAGACTTCAGTAAGTATCCTTGTCACTATCCGTGTCTCTCTCTCTTGCTAGCTTAAGAAGGTGTGTAATGCAGATATTCAATCAGATTCATAAATCCCCATATACCACCCCAGGTTGCAAATGTAAATAAGAAAGCATTTTCAGCCACCTTAAAGGGATTGTTCGGGTGTTTTGATGTGCGGTTGTATAAGGTACTTATCCATAGTCGGTGTATTACCTACAGTAGATGGCGTTCAGCATGCCGCCAGCTTGGAGAAGCAGGCAGGAGTTACCGGTCCGGGAGCAAAGCAATGTACTGCTGTGGACGGGGCTGGTAGAGAAATGTATTTTATCCACCTAAAAGAAAAGCCCACCTACAGTAAAAAAAATCAATATCAGTTTAAGTGTATGCTATATTTAGAATATTTTCTCGCTTTACCTTGCAGTCAGACAGTCCTTTCCGATGGGGAACTGAAGCCGTTGGATCCATCTGTGCTCTCACCAAAGCAACCAGACTCCATTGGAAAAAAACTGTAATTTTACCTCGCAGAACATGGAGGCTGCTGGTCTACCTCTGCCTTGATCGGTTAGTCTGTTTGTGTTATTGTGTGACTTTGGTGAATCCGAACTAACCAAAGTCGCACAATAACACAAACAAACTAACCGATCGAGGCAGCGGTAGACCAGCAACCCCCTGTGTTCTGTGAGGTAAAATTACATTTTTTTTCAATGGAGTCTGGTTGCAAAAGATAACGGCTTCAGTTCTCCGTCGGAAACATAGACTGTATAGCTGTCTCACGGCAAGGTAAACCGGCCAAAATATTCTAAATATAGCGTACACTTAAACTGTTAATGATTTGTTTAAGTGGATAAAATAAGTTTTGCTACCGGAACCGTCCACAGCAGTACATTGCTTTGGCTCGTGCGGTAACTCCTGTCTTCTTCTCCAAGCTGAGGGCATGCCGACCGACATCTACTGTAGGTAATACACTGACTATGGATAAGTACTTCATACAAACCCACTTCAAAATACCCAAACAATCCCTTTAAATAAGGTTAAATAAGCTATACGGTGGTCTCCTTAATACATTTTTATAGAACCTAGATACCTTCCTTACACCACTGCTTCATCTCTCACCTGGCCTAGTACGTACAGTATGCCTGGCCTTGGCCCTGCTTTTTGTTATCACATGGGATACTTCCGTCTCATGGACTACCAAATATAGCCATTTCCTGCCTGCACTGGGGTAGCCTGTAATGCTGTCAGGTCACAGTTTGTGTAGGTGGGTTTACACAGAGACCGTATGGGACTGGCAGTACCCGGTGGCATCCCCTGGGGCATTCGCCTCCACGTGCCAGTCGCGTGTGCCTTCACACTGTTTGTCACTGAACATATGGTGGAGCAGCCATGACGGTGATAATAATTGAGAGGGGAGTTTGGAATAAGATGATTTGTGTACTAAGATGATTTAACACTGCCATTATAATGTTCTGCATGCCCTCTGTTGTTTGTTTCAGCTGTTTTTTCTTGGGTCTGGTAAAAACAGGAACATGGTGATTTTCACACCACGGAGAGGAAATAAAAACCCCTTTCATCTCCAGATTCTTAGATCTGGATCCATTTTGAATTCCCACAGCTGAAATGGATATTCTGAATATGATTAGTGTCTCTGATCAGTCTATGACTCATTGCACTTTCTCTTCTTTTCAGGCCCTAATTTGAAGACGTTATGCAAACTAGCTGTTATTCAGTACAGTCTGGAAACGTCAGGACTCCCACATGATATCAGGTCAGACAAGCATCCTCTTCTCAAACATTAGCGCTATTTGGTCATAAAATTGACATTGTTGTTCATGCTGTATGTATTGTGCTCGTCATTGCTGCCGCCGCTATGTCTCTCTCAGTAATGAGGCTGTTTTTCAAAGAGGCAAATTATGACTCATTATCCTTCATTTAACCAGTGGTAGGTTTTACTCAGGCTTTTGTCCGACTTTACCTGAAGTCCCTACATGTAAAATTTGTATGTAATTATATCATACAGACAATAATGATGAAACAAAGCCAAAAACTTACCTAACACCAGCCAAGTGAGGATCACTGAGTACCATCTCAATTTGGTTCTTGATTCATTTGGTGTCATTGGAAAAAATATTTCTCTCGGCATGTTTCGGCTTTATGATGCCCTGATTTTGTTCATAAAATTATTAAACAAAGCCGTAAAGGTTCTAAACCACCTTTCCCAAACCGTAGCACACAAAGTGAATTAACAGCTTCTCAATATTTGACGAACCTGACATGCCAGATGGTTTGTTTACACAGAACCATCTGAGAAGCCGTCATTAGAAACTGTTTGGAAAAGTGCAGGCACTTACAAAAAAATACTTGGCAGGTGATTGGATGAATCATCTGTCAATCAAACTCTTTCCGAAGCCACTCGGAATAAGAGCGAAAACATATTTTCAATCTAGAAAAGCCTTCAGTGCCGTTCTTTGTTATTCTTTCAATGAGGAAAAACTACCAGTAGATCCTTATTTCTCAGACAAGCTGCTACTTGAGACATTTATTATTGAATTATCTATTACCCTTGTTTTGTAGTTTAGTTAATGGTTCTGTTTCAGCTAGACAGGATGTAACAATCTTAGTCACTGGCTCAGTAGCTTACTCTTAGAAATTGTTTTCTGCCGTCTTTACTCAGCACTTCCTCGCATTGGCTGCTTGAGCTGCGAGTGTGCAGAAGATATCTGCTTTATCTGTGGCTAGATACAGACACACTTAATATTCTAAGGTCATGATAAAAATGGAGATCTTAGATATGACTAAAATATGAATTTCAGTTTTACCTGCTTTATTTCTTTTTTTGCTTCTACTTCAAATAAAATACCTACACAGTCAGCCACAAAACAACTTGCTTTCTATGAAGCTAGTGAAATAGTGTGAAATAATAATACAATTAAATATTAAATCAAATAAATAAATGCAAAAAAATATCCTTCTCCGTTGCAAGCTGGTAGGAAATGAACATGTAGCACCTTTTGAGATTTTTAAAGATACTGTAATGCAAGTGTAAGGCCAACATTGCTGCCTAAAGAAACAATTGTGATAATTTAATACTACATCTATTTCCCCTCTCATTGACAGTTTGGACATTTTCTGACACTTAAAGTTGCAAGAGAGACTCAAAAGCTTGAGAGCACCACTTTCATTTGTTGTGACGTTGTAATCACAGGGTAGGGAAATTATAATAACTGTGTTAAAGCTCGATTTTTAAAACATGTAAAGGCAAAATACGTTACTGCAATTACTGTCTGCCAACCTCCTTTATTTTTCCCAGTAATATAGAAGATAATAATTTGCTTCATAGGGAATAATATTCACACAATCATTCCATTCCAAGCATATATCCATTTCTCAAATAGCGTTAATGAATACTCATTAGGAACATGGACCCCATGGAACTTGATACTAATTACTCCTCTTAGCCTCTCATCTCTCTCGCACTGTCGCTGCCACCTTGCACACTCCCCACTTTGCAGTTGTGTTTCTAACCCTCAGAGGGTTTTCGGTGGGGTCACAAGACTGTGGTTAACTCCCTTCGCCCCTCACTGGCATCTCCAGCTCCAGTGCCAATCTCCCCTCTTAAACACACACGCGCACAACAAAACAAAAAAACGAACAAAGCGATTGAGAGGGAGTGAGTGTGAAACCAGAGCCAGTGATAACAATCTGGAGCTCAACCTCTGACCTGTCAGCAGGTCAGCACTAGACCCTGTTGTCAGCCCCTGCTCCTGGTTCTCGTGTTACAGCGGGGCCTTCCCTCATCCTCGTCCACGTCGTAGCCCTTCGCTCGGACAAAGGGGGTGGCGTGGAAGGGGTGGCAAATGTCACGCAATTGCTTGATTGACTGTCATTGTAGTAGATTTTGAGCATCTTGGATATTTCAAACCATAAAGGTCTGTTTTCTAGTTGAAGTTAATTAAGAGCATCGGGATTGTGAGGTAAAGAAATCAGACAGCAGTATGTTACCCAAAAAAAATGAAAACTGTATATGCCCACAGTGCCATATTCGACAGCAATCCCAATGAATCAGAATTAGCTTTATTTATAGAACTGTCATGTACACAAGTGGTGGTAAGATAGGTGTATATATAAATATATATAAAGAGCACCAATGACCAACAACAAAATGAGAAATAAAATAAAACGTCTATATGCAAGTTAAGTGTTCTGTTGGCTGTAGACAATACAAATAGTGCAAAGAAATAAATACTGAATGGATATCGGAAAAATTAGATTTTATTTAGTCAGTTTGGAGTATACTGGAGCCTTTAGTCTTCCTGAAGATTAAGGGGTGCTTTCACACTTAACCTGCAGTCTCTCAATCTGAATAAATATAGCCTGTATTTATGCAGGATCATTTGGTAACCATGGTAACAAGTATGCACTTCAGCACAAGTGCGAGACTATCCCCTGATCCATCAGAAAGTGAAAAGGACTTAAACCAGAGGTGTTATGCGTTTGTGTCGTACCCCGTCTATTGTAGCAGTTCCCCCAGTTACAGTCTGGACTAATAATTCACCCCTTCGCTAAGCCCCCTTGGTTACTGTTGCTAGGCCTGTCAAGCTTTCGCGCCTGGCATGTCAATATGGCGTTTTTCAATGATATCAGTGAGATACTCCACCAGGGGGCGATCGAGATGATCTGGCTTCACTTTTGGGGAGCTGTCATGTCGTCCAGCTTTATATACAGTCTATGATCTGGACCAAACATGTGAAGGTATCCTAAGACGCTTGCCTCTGATTCTTCCCGTCCAGGTGGGAACTGGCAGCCATGACAACCAACAGCAACATCAGCAGGCCCATCTTCTCCTCCCACGGCTGACACCGCTGAATGTGAAGCAGAACCAGGACTCCTCGCTCTGTTTCAGCACCCTGAGCTCTTTCTCTTTCTAATCAACTGAGCTCCGACGGACTGTTTTTGTAGAGTTTGGATCTGTATGGGATTAATTTCCCCACATTCTTCAAGTGAAAACTCATTACTGACCAAAAGATCCTGCGTATGACTTCCTTGGACACCATGAGCGCTCTCATGCCTAAGGATATTTTAAACCTCGAGAAACTGGTTCCACGCGACAGAAATTGTTGACACCTTTTTGTCTTCTTTCTAGCTTCTCTAGAAATCCAATCAGCCTATGATAATCATAGACTTCTAATCTTAAGCACAGGAAGAGACAAGAACTTCAGCCAAAGGTCTTGAGAGCTAACCTCTTTGTTGAGGATGTCATCCTGATGTCTCACTCAACAGATCTCCCCTAAGAGACAATTTTGATCCTTCTGTTCCAGATATAAAGAGACTGAGATGGTCATGGAGTTTGTATATCTTGCAGCTCTAACTAGGTCATAAAACCTTGTAAATGTTGCGAGAAATGAAGTTATGTACACCGTGTATGGCGTGGACGAGGCTAACTTATTACTTTGGTGTTAAATGCAAGGAGAGAGAGTATTGGGTATGTGGTGTGATGCTTGTGAAAGGCTCTGTTTGACTGACTTTCAATGCTTACCTTTTACCCTACTTCATCATAACTTGGCGAGCATCTTTCCATCTCAAAGGTGATTTGCAGGGCGACTGAGGTGAGCAGTTTGTCCGCCTTGTAAAATAATCAAATCCATCTACCTCCCTCCATAGCATGTATCATCGAGTCTTTAATAAGACTACCCATACATTAGACATCTACTCTCCCCTCACAGGGAAGTTCGTATTTGTGGTTGTCTGTCGTATTCTTCCAAGAAATGTCACTGGAAGACTGCGACTCACCTGCCACGCCGCCTCGCCCCCTCACCCCCTCACCCCATTGTTTGTTTTTCAGTGCCAAATGTAGAAGGGAATCATGATGCAAATATATACTGTGTATGTGTGTAAGCTCATGGTCCCGTCTACACATGATCCTAGCCCATCTGCTTCAGTTTGCCTGTTATTGTGGGGGAGATGATCACTAATATGCATAATGTAGTTGTTCCTCTTATAGACAATCCTACAGCGATCAGAGACTCTCCTCGCGACCTGCTTATCGGTGAGAAACCAGTGTGTTTGTGTGCGACTGCGAGCAAAGCTGAACCTGAGCAGATGTTATTAACGCATAAGGGCTGTTATTAGAATACACACCGACCACAGCTGGAAGATGACTTGGAATAGCTCAAATTGGGGGTGTTTATTCAGGTTGTGTGTTTTTATTCTAATTTACAAATTTCAGAACAAAACTTTGAAAACACAGCAGTGGTGGACGTGTTTTTATTGTAAAGCTTTCATCTCCATCCACTTCAGTTAAAGGATAAAGGTTGGTGATATTCTATAGTTTTGATATAGTCAACAAATCTCATAAAAAGACCAAAACCTACAGTGTGTTAGTCCATCTCTCAGCACTTCCCTACGCTGTCTGTGGCTCACATTTGTTCCTACTGAACGGTACCAACCAAGGTTGAATCATTGCCAAAAACAGCTGGGCACTGTAGCAACAGTTAAACATTTTTGGGGACTTTTTTCAGTCTGAACAGTCAGAACTGTGTGTATTTAGGATTGACTCAAAGTAAACTAAAGTGGCCACGTTCATTGTTATGAAGAAACTAGAGCTGCAACAATGAATCGATTAGTTGTCAACTATTATATTAATCATAAACTATTTAGATAATCGATCAATCAGTTTTTAAGAAAAAAAGTTAAAATTCTCTGATTCCAGCTTCTTAAATGTGAATATTTTCTGGTTTATTTACTCCTCTATGACGGTAAACTGAATATCTTTGAGTTGTGGACAAAACAGGACATTTGAGGACGTCATCTTGAGCTTTGGGAAACACTGATCGTCATTTTTTACCAGTTCGTTTTTAACACTTTATAGACCAAACAACTAATCGATTAATCAAGAAAAATAATCCACAGTGAAAACAATCATTAGTTGCAGCCCTAGAAGAAAAATGTCTCCCGTCTTTTATGGGATTTGTTGACAAAAAAAATACAGAATATCACCAGACATCCTTTAAATCTTAATAAACAATAAGTAATACGGCATGACATTGAAATGAGTGACTTGGTGAGGATGAATATACAGGCAAAAGAGTTTTATTTATACTGCCTATTTATTTTGATGTGAATAGGAACTGTGTTACCACGCACTTGTGAGCTGCATCAATGCTCTTCAGTCCTGGTCTTTGGTACTATGAATGCTGTTGTTTTCTGTCCGACCAGACAGTTAAATTGAAATCTGTATCAATCGGTCTCTGATTAGCTGCATGGCTCCGGGTCCCAAACATCAGGATTGGATAACACTGACCTACATGGTAAATGTTTACAGATCTGTGTATGTCATGTAAAGCAGTGTAAACAATCTTAAACGCAGGTCGAAGTCACCAGATAACTGCACTAAAGCCAACCGTGGCATGTCAGGCCTTACAGAGAGGAGACATGTCGATGCTGCTTTTTGCCTCCGTAGAGTTCCAGAGTTTGAGACGTTTTGTCTGCCCGAACCAATTCTGAATTTTATTTCTAGACCGGTGGTGCCAATGTGACTCAGTCTTATGCCCTGTACACTGCACATGGACATATCACACTCTTGATATTCCTCAGTACCCCAGTTATACTTGGACTATACAACAGCTAATGCAGTGAAACCACAGGGAAGCTAATCATGTGTTCACACAAAAAACAAACTACTGGTGAACAAATCAAACTGTTTATGTGACACCAAATGGCAAACTGATGTTTCTTTTTTTTTTTCTAATGTGTGGTGTGGAAGTCATTTTTATTTCAGGATGTTGGTCCTTGTTGCGTGTGAAGATCAGAGGTGATGGTATTTTCAGTCAAGAACTTTTCAGGAATATCACATTGAATAAATATTAAGCAAATGACAATAGACACTATGGTAAAAAAATAAAATACCTGCACAACAAATTTCCTCAGTGATGGTCACTCACAGGTTAGTGATTGGCATTACGTTTTAAAAAGCAGTGATGTAAAACAGTTTCCTGTTATTTCTCATTTAACTCTGTGAGCAAATAGTTGATCAAACTTGGCAGGGTGACAGCCAACCTAGAAAAACCCGCTTCTCTCAAGAAAAAGTGCATCATTAAATTATAGCGTACACTCATTATTAAGTTATTCAGCAGTAATTATTTGCCAAGCAGAAGTACGTGACAGAACTGATTTCATGCCAAGAAGTGTATTCTATCTTTAGGGCTTGTAGTGTACAGTATGGTTGAATAATTCATAAACAACAAAGAATGCCTGGAGGAAAAACAGAACAAAGTATGCAGTGTATTTGGATAAATTTTGTGAAGGCTCCCTATGCTCATTGTTTTTATTTTAATTTTATATTTGACACATTTTTCAGAGGGGACTGTCGAGGTTGGTCAGGACTTCCTGTGCAATATACTTTATTACTGTATCAATAATAAATCTGAGACAATTTGAGTTGCTAACATTTGTATCTATTTTACATTCGGTTTCGTTACTTATTCCGTCATCAGAACTTGTTGCACTGGATGATGATTTTTTAAAAGCTGTACGGATTTGGACTGAAGACTGACCTGAACATGTCAGTCTTATATATATATATATAATATATAATATTTCGCCAGTGCAAATAGACTCTCTACACCAGGGGTTCTCAAACTTTATGGGCTCAGGGACCCCCTAAAGGGGAGAAACGACCCCTAGTAATCGAAACACTGATTAAGCCTAATGCTTACTACCATTTGTCCTCTTAGATGACATAGGAACTATTTATATTCTAAATACTTCAGACCTGTTTGGTAGTGATAAACAGAAACACATTTCAATTTGAATCATGTTAATACCAGTTTGTTTTGCTCTTATGTTCCGGGTGCTTTGTTATCAAATGTCGCTTTAGCTTTTTCCGGCTTCATGGCTTTGATCGCCAGCACCCGAAGACACATGACGAATTTTAGTCTCCCGTCGCTGTAGATATGTACTTTTTAATGATACAGCACATTTTTATAATTTATAGCAAATTACTTCGCAGACCCCCTGACAGAGTGCCACAGACCCCACTTTGAGAATCGCTGCTCTACACATCATGGGGTGTGAAACTGGGTCAGATTTGGCTAAAGAAACAATTAAATGGTCTCCTACATGTTTAGCATTTATTGTTAAATGACGCATGCAAATTAATTTCTTTTATTTTAGAGCAAAGCTGCAAAATCAGACGCCTAAAAATTTGATTTAATTCACACAGTTGGACTTTTGGAATTCAAAATAAAAAGGCCCACTAAAATCATGAATGAAACTTGCAGTTAGTTATTTCATTTCCACCCAGTGGAAGACCTCAATATGATGTTTAAAGAACAAGCCAGATGCGTCCAGATTTCCACCTCTTAATCTATGGGTTTCGGTCTCTTCTTGGCGCTACTGTATGTGGAGTTTAATAGTCACCAGTTCTTTGAACCCTGCAGTTTCTGCTTCCTGCTGAAATCCAGAGAGCTGGATCTGCCCCAGCCGGCCTGTCTGATAGCCCTCATTGTCTACTTCAGTGGGTACTCTGAAGCCATGGTGCCACCCAACCCCCCCCCCCCCCCCCCCCAACACCCCCTCCCCACTGGCTGTCAGACTACCTAATGGGACGCGTGCGGCTGCTTTGGGGGGTCCCCATCATTAGAAAGTGTCTCACCCTGAACCCCAGCTCCAATCTTTGCCTCTGCTACCAGCAGCGGCCTGGCAGTTTGTTCCTGTCTGTCACCAGCCCCGTGCTATAAAGCCAGTGTTATCTTCAGTGTTAAGTGCAGGCCACAGACGGAGGGTCAGCTTAAAGTGAAGCAGCAGAGACACCCTGTCCCGCCTGGCCCCGCCGCACACAGGAAGCAGGGCTGCGCCGGGTCCCTCTGTCTGGCCCCGGAGCCGTGGCCAGCTACGCAGGCGCTAATGCGAGGAGACACTCGGCCAAATGACTCTCTAATTTCCCCTCAGGACTCAGACGATCCCTCTGGCCCTTGAGAATCAGACCGAGGATTTGTTCGGAGTGATTTGTTTTGTCTTGTCCACCCTCTCCCTGTGCAATTCCCTCACTCAAGTTCTAGTTCTCTGCCTCCCGGCGTTGTTGGGGCCACTAAATTGGGGATTTGAGAAAAGAGGCATTAACAGAGGACGAGCCCTTAGAGGATAAAAGCTGTAGCTTAAAGTCCTGCAAAACTGACGTAAAAGAAAGCAACAAGTCACCATTTCACAGGGAAACTTTAATCCGTAGTAACTCCTGTGAGATGAGTTGCAGCCTTTAATAAAATGCGAGGTTTTCTAATATGCCTCGGTCATGTTTTGTGACGCCCATAATCTATTCATCTGCTAAAGGAACTAATGCTGTGTGAGTGAACGAGCCGCTCTGCCTCTCAGTGCGTCACATTCGCAGACCTGTAGCTTAATTCCCTTCCAACAGGGGTTTAATTGAGTGAGTAACACACACGCAGTTAAAGCCCTGTGAATACAAACTGCTATCGCCGACTGCCTCCGAAATCTGTTGAGAAATTAAACAATGATGCATCAAGCTGGTTTTCTGCTGAGATATGAATGATAATGACATTGCAGTCAAACTCTGATGCTGTGCTCAGGCTGTTGTGTTTAACTTCTAAGTGCATCATGAAAAATAACTCAGCGGTTATATTCTTATAATATGCCTCCATTCTGGTAATGCCTTCATACACATACTGTATGTATGCATATGTATGTATATACAGTATATGTGTGTGTATATTAGGGCTGTCAATTGATTAAAATATTTTATCGCGATTAATTGCATGATTGTACATAGTTAATCGCGATTAATCACAAATTAATCAAATTTTTTTTCTGTTCTAAATGTACCTTAAAGGGAGATTTGTCAAGTATTTAATACTCTTATCAACATGTGAGTGGACAAATATGCTTGCTTTATGCAAATGTATGTATATGTTTATTATTGGAAATCAATTAACAACACTAAACAATGACAAATATTGTCCAGAAACCCTCACAGGTACTGCATTTAGTATAAAAAATATGCTCAAATCATAACATGGCAAACTGCAGCCCAACAGGCAACAACAGCTGTCAGTGTGTCAGTGTGCTGACTTGACTATGACTTACCCCAAGCTGCATGTGATTATCATAAAGTGGGCATGTCTGTAAAGGGGAGACTCGTGGGTACCCATAGAACCCGTTTTCATTCACATATTTTGAGGTCAGAGATCGAGAGACTTCTTTGAAAATGGCCATGCCAGTTTTTCTTCGCCAACATTTAACGCAAGGAGCGTTATTTAGCCTCGTTCCCGACAAGCTAGTATGACAATGGATTCTTTAGGTTTTCTAGTTTCATATGATACCAGTATCTTCACTCTAACTTTAAAACTGAAAGATCAATTGTGTTAATGAAGAAATTATAGTGGCGTTAAAACGACAAATTAAAATTTGTTCTAATGCGTTATTATCGCGTTAACTTTGACAGCTCTAGTGTACATATGTATGTATACAATATACACATATATACTGTATATACATATTTAAAAAAAAATTAAAACATATTTGTGTATCAGAAATTAGTTTTTTCCTCTTTTCTCTCCCATTAATCATCTCACAACCTCTCAGATTTATCTTGTGACCCTTTGGAGGAGCCCGACCCCTAGGTTGGGAACCAGTGCATTAACCTCCCTAGCTGTATATAAAGTCCTTGAGCTGCTTACACATTGATGCATCAGTGTTGAAATGTAATTTATTATAACATATCATTCACAGGGGGGCATTTTATGCAAAAGAACTTTCACTTTTGATACTTTAAGTACATTTAAGTGGTAATACTGCTATACTTTTACTTTAGGATTTTACATTCAGAACTTTCACTTGTAATGGAGTATTTTTTTTACAGTGGGTTACACGAGTTAAAACTGGTTTGGTGTCTCTATACCATTACAAATATAAAAGTAAGAAAGGTTGGTCTGTTTATCCAATATGGATGTTATATGAGTGAAAAATCCATTTTTAAACACGTGGTCAACCAATATCCCTCCGCCTGGGAAATAGTCCCTCTGTGTCACTGTGTGTGTTTGTTGGCTAATGACATTTTAATCTAAGCTGTTGCGATGAGAATGAACTCTTAATTAATAATTAATAGTCACACAACACTTAAAGCTTTCTCTTTATATGAATCAAAGTGACTATATATGTGAACTTCAACTGTCCTCAATAAACGCAGCATCTTTTATTCTGAGCATCAGGTGCTGCTGATTGGCCACTAAATCAATATTTTCTTATTATCTAATTAACACAATATTTGCTCACACTGCATGATTACTCTCGTGAAACATCACATATTAAACACACGCACACACATTTCTTCTATATGAAATAATGACATCATATCTCACATCTTTACCACTAGAATGCGTCTGATCTGATGAGTTATTTATAGGACTCACTTCACTAAATATAACCCGCCTCGATCATCTGTCATCACGTCACAATAAGCAACAGGCAACATTTTCCCTTTTTTGTTTTTTCCTCTTGTTGAGATGGAGGAGAGGTTATTTTGGGGCTATAAAAGGAGGGACGCTCACAAAGGCTGGACACTCCTCATCCAGGCCAGGAGCAGTAGAGGACTGGTAGGTAGGACATCTTTAACCAAGGGACAACATTAGTTTATATCTCAAAAATGTGTGTTTTTAAAGGAAAATCTAATATATATATATATATTTTTTACACTTATTAAATGTGTATGTTTTACCTCCTAGGTGGCTACATCAGCATCAAAATGACTATCTGGTGCAACTCCTGCAGATGTCATGTGAGTGCTCCGTGCACCTCCCATCATCTGCCTGAGGATCACCGCAGCTCCTTCTGCAGGAGGTTCAGGTCAGTGACTCTTCTCCTCCTCCTCCTCCTCTTCCTCTCTGCTCCATGTCCTCTAGTGGCTGAATCAACACATGGCTGTTTTAGAAAATTAACTCTGCAACCCTGCAGTGAATGCACCACAGGGAGCACTTAATCCAGTTTTCTCCTGTCTGCAGCCTGTTACTGTATGTGTGATGTGGACTAATCCAGCCACAATGGTGCTGCTAAAGTGGGACACTGCCTTTATGTGGGACACCTATAAGCTCCAGTGGGTGTAGGTCTTCCTCAAACAAATACAAGTCAACAAAACTATTGATATTTTATGGCTTTCTTATATGCCTAAATGCTTGAAAGCTATTATAGTCATTATTCTTTATTTATTTATTATCATTTATAGTCTTATTGTTTGTTCGATGTTGCTCGATTCTCCATGTAACATCCACGCATAAGCCTCGGTTTTGTAACAGCAATAACATTGAGTGTTAAAATTACTGAACATGGGATTGCACATTTGCTACATTTAATTTGAATGTTTCCTACATTAATTAAGGTGATTTTTAACAGACTTTTCAGTGTCCCGCATTTTGGACATGACTGTCCCACATTAGAAAATCAACATTTTTCTGAGAAAACTTTATTTTATGAGTGATATCTGATTAGGACACATCCTGGGGATTTCTGATGTAGTACTGGGGTTTGGATTTAATGTATTGGCTTCATATCACAATATATTCCAGAAATCTGAAATGCAAAAAAATGTCCCACATTAGGCTTATTCACCCTACTGCATTAAAACATATCAAGCTGGTTCAGATTAGTCAATACCAGGATGCTTTGGTGCAGAATCATTAATAAATTACTTTGAAATAATAGAATAATAGTCTACTAGTGGCAATTTATAATGTTTTTGTGAATTTAATTGTGGCTTAAAATCTTGGTCGAGTATCTCTAAAAATAATCCTCAAACACATCCTATCAGTTACATAATTTGAGTGGATCTTTGTCGTTAAGGCGCTGCGATACAAACTGATAGATTTCTCCTTTTGTGGCACTTTGTGTGTCCCTGTGACGTGGGGCGCCCCGCTCCGAGGACACCCACTTTATAAGGCAATGAAGGGAGCAGCAGTAGCCCAGCCTCCCCTTTGTGTGTGACGCCCACGCTGAAGCCTTGGCAGCTATAAAAACCCCCGGCTCTCGGTGGATGGGCCCAGACAGATACTGATCACACAGACAAAGTCTGCTGAGAGCCCTCGTGTCTGCCGCTGACACGACAGCCTCTCATATCAGCAGTTTCCATAGGAACCCTTGAGGAAGAGGCACACCAGGCTGAATTGTGAAATTGGTTCAGGCCAATTACTCCTTTTGTCTTCATTTGATTTCTTTTTTTCCTCCACACTTGTCTCTTGGAGGAGGACAGAGTTTTTTTTTAAATGCAAGTGTGGCAGTGGACCAAACTTCCCTCAGTTTTCTTCCCACCTCTGACCTCCGTGACCATGGTCTCTCACAGATCCACCAAAGGAGCGTCCAAAGCCCGACGGGACCACATCAATCATGAGATCAGGGACATGCGTGCTCTGTTGCCCATCACCCAGGAGGACCAGGAGCGTCTCTCCTACCTGCACTCCATGGCCGCCATCTGTGCCTACATCAGAAAGTCTGTTCTCTTCCAGGGTGAGTCCTCTCACAGTCATTCTTTAATATCTTTGAACTACGAATCTACATTCAGCCTGCGTCCCTGTTTAACAAAATGGGAGTAAGTTTGCAGCACCACAGGGACTATATCAAAGACAACCTGCAGAGATGCATCGAGTGTAACTAAGGCTGAACTCCCTCTTTCCTCCCTCAGGACTCCCAGCTGGGGTGAGATCTCACTGCTCTCTGCCGTACGAGGCCTTTCTTCCAGCCCTGCACGGCTTCATCCTGGTCACTACGGCACAGGGGAAGCTGGTCTACGTGTCCGAAAATGTAGCTGAATATCTCGGCCTTTCCATGGTGAGTCAACTCGGGACATCTTTTGGTGCTTTAATGTTCTCAATTGGCTTTTCATGTGTTGTATCTAATGGTAAAAACCTAATTTTTCCAGATAGATGTGCTTCAAGGAGACACTTTCTACGACATGGTGGAACGCTCTGACGTTGATATTGTTAAATCAAACCTGGATATTGAAAAGAACTCATCATCAGGTAACTTTAAAGACTTAGATATCACTTCTTTGTGAAGCATTTTAAAATGTGATTAGTTACTATCACAAATTTAAGAGATTGATCACCATAAAATCGTTTAATTCATAGTTTCTGAAGAATTGCTATCCTATTCGTGCTACTGACAGACTAAACTGTTATCTTTCTTCAGAGAGGAGCTTTATATGCTGTATGCAAACCACCAAGGCCTTCAAACTGCAACACGGCAGCTGCTGTTCCATGCTGGTCAGAGGGAGCTTCCAGTCTTCCTCCTCTTCAGTCCATTCCACCAACCAGCCTGTGTTTGTGGCTCTCTGCACCCCCACGGTCAACAGCCTGCCGAGCTCTGACTCCAACTGCTGTCTCAGCTTCAGCAGTGTCCACAGATTCGATATGACCTTCACTCAGCTGTCAGACAGGTAAATTCATAAATCCTCCTTTAAAACAGATGTAATCAAAAATGTTCTCACGCTGGTTACTGACAAATGTTTCATTCTTTTTCAGTGTTTTATATTTTTTGGGGTATTCGTCAGAAGAAATGACCGACCGATCGTGGTACAGTCTCGTTCACCCTGAAGATCTTTCACTGAGTGCAGATTCTCATAGAAGTTTAAGTAAGTGTACGATCTGTTGAAGGAAAACTTGTTTTACACTGATTGAATACTTACGACAACAGCCTTTTGCAATGAGAAACAAGTTAAGGGTCCGAACACAAAACTAAAAACATATTTAAAGTATTTTTTAGAACATTAAATACCACCAACTACAGCAAGCAAGCCGCGTGCAACTTTAAGGGTCAATTTTCAACTCCTCTCTTACTCTAAAACAAAGTCTGAGAAGGTTTGAAAGAGCTCAGGGATGCTGAAAATTGCATCATTAATCTCTAAAATGTGAGAACAAGAAAGACCGTTTTACTTCATTTTAGTTTCTTTAGTTTTGTTTTGGATTTGCAGGCTTAAAGTAGAACATTTAGTGATGGAGCGCTGGTTTTATTGTGTGCATGATAATAACCCTGAATGTTTCTCCCCTGTCCCGTCCAGTGCAGGCAGATGAGGGCTTCCAGGTGGAGATGGTGCTCAGACTCCAGTGCAAGGATCTGTCCTGGACCTGGATCTACATTCGAGCTAACAAGGACTCTGAGTGCAAGAGCGTGAGCTGCACTAACTTCATCATCAGGTAAAACCAACTTCACTTTTCCTGAGCTGACGGTGTAAGAAATGTTTTTTTCAAGTCACAAACTTAATTCATTGTTTTGCTCTTGCAGTGAAACAGAGGCCAGATTTCTGCAGAAGAAAATCAGCAGCGATGCTTTCAAGCCATCATCTCTGGCAAATACCTGCCACTTTGCAGGTCAACAGTCGCCTCATCACTCTCAGAACTATAGCAACACTAAATGCTGTAAAAGACAGAGGACGTCTAACAGCCAAAGCGAGGAGCCGGTTGCCAAAGCCAGGAGGGAGTCGGAGCAAGATGTATACTATGTGGCGTGCGCCTCCTCCCGTGGCGATAGCTCACCTGTTCCCTCGGGCGACAGCGGCGCTCTCTTCACCCCTCCCTACAGCCCGGCCTCCTCCGGCTCCCCTCTGCAGCAGGAGGAGCTCAGCCATGACCTCCTGATGGATGTGCATGGATACACCGATCAGCTGCTGTCCTCCCCTGAGTGCTCTCCCTCCTATTACTCCTACCCAGAGGCAGGGCTCACCTGTCACCAATCACCCTCCGACTCCCTCCCTGCAGCCGCCGCCGAACAAACATTTGACCAGGCAGCCTTCCTCAGCGCTCGCTCTCCACTCTCCTCCTCATCTCCCACCTATGATTTCCCAGCTTGTACGGCTGATGCTCGATTAGTTCCAGACTGCCTGTCTGTGTCGGACACGTGTGAGAGCCCGGTGGACTGTGCTCTGCATCAAGATGACTTCAGCCTCCTCCAGCAGCCACAGGGGGGCAGTCTCGTCCAGGTGCATCACGTTCCTCACCATTTGTTGCCCATACATCTTCTCACCCCCAACCAGTCTCCCACATCCACAGAGTCGAACCATTACGACGAGAGGGAGCAGGCAGAGATCAGTATTCTGGCTCAGCAGATCTCCTCCCTTGCCAGCAGCTTCTCCATGTATCACACCTTTAACCCGCTTCACAACGTGGCCCAAAATGCAACCACCAACACCCTGCCCTCAGCCTGCGACTGGCCTCCTCTCCCATCAGCCCTTCCTCTGAAGCGTGAGCTGGTCCTCGACGACGGCGTGTTCGACAGCATCCTGAAAGACCTGGACATGGTGGCAAGGAAAAGCAGCTTATGTGACCCCCATCAGTTGGATCCGGAGTCCCTCGGTCTCATCGTAGAGGACCCGCTGCCTGCAGAGCAGTTCACTGTCACGGATCCCTTCGGTTTGCAGTTGGGACGCCACCAAAACACTGGGTTGCATCAACTCAATCACTATATGCAGAGTGGCCTTCAGCAAGGTAACGACACAGACACTGATCTAATGATTTTCCTTTCATATATTCACAGATATTAAAGTTACAGTCCACTAATGTTGTTTTCTGTCTCCTTTCAGATGGTCTTGCTGAAGAAAACCTGTACTGAAATAAGTCTGTGACTTAATGTACTACGACGTGTATGACATATTGTCAAATATGGGCGATTCAAAGACGAATGCGAGCAAAGACGTTTAAAGGACATCTTTGCTGAGACACTGTTTCTTCAAATGACTTATTTCTGAATGTAGAAAAGCATCTAAAGTAGATCATTTGCTCTTCAAGACTGCAGCTTTGTCTTCATTTCTCACCACCGCTGTCATCGGGGTTTTATGTTTCGCTGACGTCTTATATTTTATGATATGAGGTACTTTTTTTAAAAGATTTGTCTTTACACTTACACACTGAAATGGAGGTCTATTTTTCTTCTAACGCTGAGTGACTACAGTTTACTATTGAGCACTTTATCAATGTCATTGCCACAGGAGTTTATAAGCGAGAAGGCGTGATGATATAAAGGAATATTATAGATTTCAAAGCTACCTGGATGAGCTTTAACACATAAATCATTCCTTATAACAAAGAGCCATTTGTAAATGTTTGCTTTTAGGTGCCTTAAAAACATGAAGGGAAGACACTTATCAGACTGCTAAAAATAATATTTCCACTCCTTAAATGTCTTTTTTTCCTCAGTGCACATGTTTTCATGCTGTTATGAATAAATAAATAAGTCAGTGAGATAATGATGATTGTGACTTAAACACCTACCTACCTCATTGGTACATCTAAATACATTCCAAGTCTGAATTTCATTCATTCATTGTATTTATTTTGACTCCTTACTCTCACTTAATAGTCTTAAAAATGTTTTTATTTACTGCAATGTGAATCCTAAAGTAAATTTTATTAATTCCACATTTGTTTATTTTTTTCATGGTACTGAATGTTCAATGTTATTGTGTTATTCCTGCAATGTTTGAAATGTAAATAAAACTAATGGAAAAATGCATTGGGTCTTGTTGATATGATGACGAGGGTATTCAACGTATCTTCTTCCACAAAAACGTATTGCATGTGTCAAATACACATGACTCTCCACTCTGTTATTGGAGTCTTTAATACCTTAAAACACAATCAAAACACCATTAAACTTTCATACCATTAGTCCCAAGAAATGGAGTGAAATTCGGTCAATCTGGAGCTATGCTCCAAGCTACATTTTCTACCTGAATTAAACATGGATTAACTGGTTTTGTTTAACCACTTGGGGGCGGTGCAACAAGTTGTAAACACACCAACAGGTAGTACTACCGCCTTACAAGGTTGTTATGGAAAACATGATAGCAAACAGTTGCCTGTTAACACCTCCAGCAGATCTGGAGCAATATTAGTATTCATTCAGAGGCATATTCCTGTCCACCTGATGAATGTAAGATCAATATTCACTTTCTGAAACTGAGCTCACCTGCTAGTTACTAACTGTGTGTCTGCAGTTTGGTGGTGAGCAGGTAGCATACAGTGGGTTTATTTGCTACATCTGGGAACAATGCTGGTGAGGCGATAGTGAACCAAAACAGTTTTAGCTGCAGGCTGTAAAACCAAAACAATGAAACCTGAAAGATGCCAAAAAGCTACTTAGATTTGAGGAGAAAGACACCTTTTACATTACTCTTAAAAGCAGGGTGGGTGATCTTGAGAAACCAGCAAGTATATACTTGCCATCTCCATTCCACTCCTTTTACACTAGATTTTAAAAATGATCCCACCGAAAGACCCAGCCCAGTGTTGCCAACTCTTTTCCAATGAAAGCAGCACTAGATCCAAAAGTCCCTAAATCTAGTGAGAAAGTCGCTTCAGACCTCCCTCCAAAGCCACTCCCCCACTGTTATCATATAGATATATAATAATGAACTTGAATGATGAACATGTCTATTGTTGATACTCACAGCTGTCAAGCTACAGCAGCTTGTTGAAGACTCGCAGGCTTATTATGCCGAATTCAAACCAGGCAGCGGCAAAGTGCGGCTCGCCGCAATAATTACATTTTCCTGCAGCCGGGAGGCGTGTCCATGTGTTTCAGGCGGGAAGAAATTCTTTGTAACACAGGTCAACATCGAACAGTGTAACAGGAGTCACAGGATCTGTTTACTGATCAGCTGTGGGTCTTCTCTGGTCTTCACTTCACCGCTAAAAGTTAAACTCCCAACTTTTGTTTGTCCGCATTTCAAACGAAATGAAAACGAGAATCGCCGAGCTCGGGAGCGTCCGCCGCAGCTTTACATAGACATTGCATGGCAGCTTGCCACAGGCCACACTTCACACTTCAACTCTGGTGTGAATTCCGCGTTACAGTCGTGCAACAGCCACAGATACCGGATTTGTTCCTTTTTTTTGTCGGAGCATTTGTTTTTTTGATTGCTGTCGGGATGTATTGATAATTTCAACTAACAAACAATTTTGTTAAAATCTTTACCAACCCTACCTTTAATAACGTGAGCATTAGTTAATATAGAAATATTGATTAGTCCAGCTTTAATTATACACCCTGTAGGAACATTTATTCATAACAAAGACTATTTTTTTATGAGCACTCTCTCTTCATCTGATCACATTGCAGATGTCTAAACAACTGAGCTGTTCAATGCTCCATTGATTTTTACATCTTGTGGTTGGTCATACCAATGAGAGTATATCAGCTGTATACAGGGGAAATCAATTATGTCAGAGCAGAGTCAATGCATAAATGAATAGTTAGACAAAGAAGTGATTGATGGATCACCGTCATTAAACAGAGACGCTGCTCCAGAGAAGCACCAATGTGGAGCAGAAAGCTCACAGGGGGCACTACAGCCGAGCTGCTGGTGCACTGCAGAGCCCCTGTGGTCGTCTCATGCGGGTTAAAACAGCCACTAGATGGAGTGATAGCTCCAACAGCCTCCCAGTAACACAGATATCATACCATTAGTGGAATATTACTTAAAAAGCATTGAAAAAAGTGGAGGAGGAGCATGTGTGTGTGTGTGTGTGTGTGTGTGTGTGTGGCCATGAGAGCACAAAGGACATCATTCGGTCCGTTCATGAGCAAACAGCCCAGATGCCTCGTCTTATCCATGGAGACCTAATTAAGAGTGATGTCTGTTGAAGGGTACAATGACAGACAAAGTTCCTAACAAGTCCCCACATCTGCTGTCTGCGCTCCAGCGTTACCTGGAATGATAATGATTTCCCAGAGGCACCGGTGACACCGAGACCGTGGCATCGACGCATTTGTCCACACCAGGGAGACAGCAAAAAATCCACCTTTTCACTTCACCGGCATCATCCCATCCCAATAACGCCACGTCTCTACACATTACTGAACAGCAAAAGAGAGTTTTCTGTAGCTGTGGATGATTATTATTAGAGCAGGCATGGCTCTGTGTTGAAGTGGTGGTGTTAGGTGACTTAGAAATCAAAGAAAATAGTATTTAGATTAATGGCTGTTTGTGTGTGACAGTGATGTAAAATATCACAGACAGCTGCCTCCCTGATATTAAATTAAGATGATGATAGATTGAATTAACAAAAGCTAAGCCTCACAGGAATAATGAGGAACTTTAGGAGTCTGCCAGTGGAAGAAGTGAGTGATGAAATGCAGTTCAGATGATTCATAACTGGGATCTGAGCGCAGCACTGGGGCTGAAGATGATACCACACAGTAGAACTGACAAAAGAGAAACACAGGCAAAACTGTCATCCGCCCTACTTCAGTGGCTTCTAAAGTGCTTTCTCAGGTGGATGGCTGGAGGGCGGATGCTGAGGGAAAAGCGCATCAGTGCAGTTAAACAGAGCAGCTCATGGATGAGATTCTTTTTCAAAGCCGTGCCTCCCACAAGCAGCCGGGGTTTTCATATCCTGCCTCACCGGTGCCTTCTCACAGAATGATTACCTCATTTGCTTGCTAAGAAAAGAAACCTCCAAATTGAAACTCGCGCTGATTTCAGACAGCAGGGCCTCAGGTGGCGCTGCCATGTCTTCGTTTATTTACCGGCTTTATGCTTTTATTGTCACTGCAACCGGGCTTGAGGGCTTCATTGAAAGCTTATCTCGGGGTATACGTTTTGAAACACACGAAGATGTGGAAAGACAGAATGTGATTTGTCTATTTTTCCTCCAGGCTGATTTGGCACAGGCGATAGCCGCCAAGGTCACGGAAAGATGTCACATGCTGTCATGAGGGAGCTGTTATTGTATGTTAACCTGAATCTGCCTTTTCATTGTCCACCCTCCAGTGCTCAGTGTGTAATTCATTTCCTCCCTGTCTCAACGTATAAGACGGCCCACAATTGTTTTGGCTGCATCATATTTCTATGTGTATAATGTCCCACTTTTCAAAGGAGGCACCTGACTGGTGTTGGCTCAGTCAGCACACGCTGACACTGTAATTGGGTTAAACAAAAAGACTACAAAAATAGACTGCAGCCTGTTCCTTCAGGACCTCTTCTGTTCCTCCTGTTGCCATGTGTGAAACCACAGCTCTGTTTAAACACTGGATCCCAGTCATGCAGTGTCAACACATCCCTTTTGATATTCACGAGAGAAAGGCCGGCCAACCAGGGGGAAGAACACAAACAGCCATAACAACGGAGCCTACTTACATATGAATTTATGTTCTACCGTTCTCTCTCAGGGAGGAGTTTGCCGCCGAAGCACCTGTCCGCAGAGGAGACATAAGCCTCCCACTGTGTCAAGATTTGCTAAACACATTATGTTTTGTTGATGGAAATTCTTGTGTATTGAAAAAACTATAAGAATTTCCATTAAAGACTTTCGAATACGTGCCTGGATGTAGTATTGTGCTTTACAGCAATCCCAAACAGATTGTCATGGGTTTATGTTCTTTTTTTCTCTAGATGCAATTGCCTGCTGCTGGTTTTCGGGAGGGAAAGTCTCTCAATATAGTGTGTATTTACCCTCCACAGGCTCAGCATTCAGGAAAATCAATGCTCTGTGCAGGAATTCCAATACACCGCAGCACATAGGTGGATCTCTGCAAGATACAGTTTGATTTTTCAAGCGCCGCTGTTGTTCGTGGAGTAATGCGGGTATTTAGAGTAATTGATGAAAGTGGCAGTGATTGCTAGTGATTACCCGCATGTGGTGGTACAGCCAGGGGTGCATTACATATATACCGTCCATATATACGTGGCCATGCATCGTAAACATGTTTATCTCTCCGCTTCGGCAGAATCCCAGGGGCCAACATTAATAAACAAGACTGTATCTCGTGGACGGCTCAAAGAGGCTTGGAAATGATTAGAAAGCAATTAAGTGAGATGCAATTGTAAATTAATTCATCAAGAAATAGTATAAAATAAAAAAGGATTCATAAATCACAAAATAATTGATGTATAGCTGAATTAGAAATTGGTATTAATACCTAATTAAATGGTGGAATGTGTTAAATCAATTTGATGACCCAGTTTCTAATTGGAAAATAAATGGCTGAATATTTTTTGAAGTAAAGAGGTAAAAATTAAACACTAAAGTATGGTTTACATTTTGTACTACCATGTCATTTGCTAGTGCCCTCATAATTTCAAGTGTTAATTGTAAAAAAGAAATGTCCCTCTTAGCCCCCCAAACCATCCATTCAAGAATGGAGTGTAAGTGGAAGAAGAAGAATTCTCTAAACATGTCAGTTAACGCTGGCTACAAAGTTTTGTTGGCTATTAAAGATTTAGTATGTCCCAATACATAGTATGTCAAATGCAGTATGCCAAAAATACCAGATGTCCTACTACAGTCGGTCGCATTTTGCAGTAGCGGATATATTGGTGCCTTCAAATGGGGTCGTGTTTACCGTGTTCACGAGAAGAGTCCATATGAACGCCCCCCTCATGTCGTATTCACGACCTCGTAAGTGGAAAGTTTCTGAAAGCTCTGAGTTCACAACTTGTGACGTGTTTGTTGACGTTGTCAGAAATGGCGGAGGCCATGGAAGTTCATTTTTCGGTGCATAATAAGTGAATATATTGTAATTTTAGTCGTATGTTGTTCTTCTTCATAATTTTACAATATGTCTGAGGAAATTATTGATATTCTCAACGGCCAAATCTTTTTCCTCTGTCATTATGCCTTTGCATTTACTGCATTATGTTACCCACTTGCTGGCTTGCTAGATTATTGTGCCTTCTATATGCTGACAGTAACGTTAATATTATCGTTGCTTAGCAGCGGTGTTCTCACGACTTATAGTACTACAGTAACTGTAACCATTTGAACGTCAAGCATATTGTTAACACTACTCCCCATGTTGTAAATACGAGCTCACGAGTTTCATTTGAAGGCCCCACATGAGGAAGAGGCTCAAAGTTCAAGGCGCAATGTTATGAGAAATAGAATATGTACCAGTTGTATGCATACTGCATGCTTATCACTTGGGTATTTTATTTATTTATTGTATGCCCTGTCTTATTTTATGTATTTACTTCTTCTGTTAGAATCTGTGCTGCTGTGCAACTGCAATTTTCCAACGGGGATAAATTAAGTGCTATCCTATCCTATCCTATCCTATGGTACAGGACATAGCCTACTTTGTAAGGGCAGCTGCAGTACGTAGGCTCCTAAAAGTAAAAAGAAAAAGTATGTGATTTGGAAAGCAGAGACAGTCTGGCACCGTGTCCAGACACCCTCAGACTCTTTGTAGATTGGACTGAGTTGTTTCCTGTGTTTTGGGCTTTCTGTTCTGTTTTTTTTCTCTGTACTGCCTTTCCCTCCTTTACCCGTCTTCACACCTGCTCTGAATCAGCCTTGTTAGTTCTTCCCAACCAATCAGCTGCTTCCTGTTCCCAGTGCTCTCTAATCACCTCATTCCTCTCACCTGAGCTGCTCCGTCCGTCTCTCCACCTGCTCTTCATCCTCCCGTCAGGTTAGTTTGTATTTAAATCCTGATTTTGTTATGAGATGTTCAGTTCTGATTTGCCTGCACCAAACCTTGAGATAACATTATTTCTTCATTTCCCTGTTGCCTGTAGTCTTCTGTGTTTGGGTCCACCTACTCCACCACCTACTCTATATGTCAATGTGATGTTCACAACTTCAAGTCGTCAAAAGTGAATTTTTATGGCATCTATTTTGCACTTTTTTCACTGTGTAGTCTGCTGTAACATTTCATACGACTGTTATCTCTGTCATTGGTTTGAGTTTCAAAGCATTCTATGAGTCTTTGTTACTAGACTTATATGACTTGACTGACAGGAGTGTAAATTTATATTGCCTTTTTTCTTCTTCTGTGTGACTGAGTGTGTGTGTGTGTGTGTGTGTGTGTGTGTGTGTGTGTGTGGGTGTGTGTGGGCGAGTGGATGGTTGTTTAAAATTCATCACATAGCCTATCATCAGACCCTTTCAACGCTCAGTTTACTTGGGTTTAGCCCTCATTGATAATTCTGACAATGCAACTCACTCAGAGGGAACGAGGCCTCAGCCCGTGCATGACAGAGACAATATTCAAGTCAAATGTTCCACTCCTTTGTTCTTATTTTAAAAGGGATTTTTTTTAATCATTATTGTTCAAATCCTCTCAATCTTTTCTTTTGACTCTCAGGAAAAACGTTTGATCCTCACATTCAGATTTTTTTATAATCTCTAAAGTCTTTCACATCCTCATCATCAGCAGCAGAGTGAAAGTCACTGTCAAGTAAAGAAGATTTCAGCTGCATTTCTGAATAAAACATTCTCCACGGGATACCTGGAGGATCTCATTATTAACATATGTGTTGTGTAGATATTAATACTTTCTGAATTCAAACCAACCCCGAGAAAAACTCAGAGCAATGCCAGGGACGAGACAAAACTCTAGGTGTTTCACTGCTGCGCAAAATATACTCAGCCCGGCGGGGGTCAGTGTGTGGGTTATCTCGAGACGCTGCTTGAAGGATGAAGAAATAAAATGAACCATGTGGAGAAGATGAGCAGCTACCGAGCACACCTCAATGACACTCTTTCATTTTTTATCACTCAACCTTTGCGTAAAAACAGAGCGCGCCACTGAGCAACACTTCATGCATTCATGTGTTATCTTAAGGGGGTTTTAACTTTGTTTTCTTTATGTTTGTTTGTGTGAAAAGCATGCCGGGTAGCGGTGGATGACAGACTCTAAGTGCCTTTGTAAATGTACAAAGTGTTCCAGATAAAAAGATCATTGTACAACAAGATTTATTCATGAGGAGGTATTTCATCTTCCTATTGCAGTCACAAGTGTTCCTGCATGCAAGCACAAAGAACATTGCAGAATATTACCATGGAGATGATACAGTGCCCACACCACTTACGTTAATGATAATAATAATGTCATAATACCAGTTTATTTGTGATTATATAAACAGAATATGCTTTTATTAACCCTCTGTGACCAGATGTGCATGCAGGTTCATTATATTCCACATAATACAATGCAGAAACTGGAAACCTTGCACAGAATAAAAGAGACTTCCATGATTGTTCTTGCTTCTGCACCATCAAGGTCATCTCTTGACTTCTCATTAGCATGGAATTGGTATGGATTATAGGGAACAATCTTAATAAAAAGCGAGATTTGAGAGGTTTCTGTCACAGTTAAACATCCTTGAGGCTGGGATATGTCCTCTGATTTGTGAATCCTGTCTTGCTTTCCCCCTGTTATTGGCACCTTTTATCCATCTTCTATTTCACACTGTAACTCAATCATGTTATATGTAGAAGCCATTTTAAAAGACAAGAGGAGACAAGACCTATCCATTTTGCTGATCACTATTTAGCTCATTCCAGCCCTCGCTAATGATGATAATTGAAGACAGCGCTGCCCGGGTGACAATTTGGCATTACCCGCTCATTAATCTATCCATTTTACACTCAGATAAATGTGCTGACTGTGATCTTGGTGACCTCTGGTTTGCAGGGACCTCACGTGCTCAGGTCATGCACACCTCCTACTATACAGACCATACTGCTGAAACAAGAGGCTATTTGGAATAAAATAGACATAATGATAATGTAGCTCGGGCTGGCTGCCAAATGGAAAATAAAGATGTAATTACAAAGTCAAATGAACATAGATTTGCTACTGTACACATATTTTATTGTGCATTCCCAGAGCGCACGCAGCCACACATACAGTACTCGCACACAGAAATGGCTTTGTGCTCCAACAAACAAAAATCAATAATGATTTCACAAAGCTAATCAAACACGCTCTCTTTGGATTTTGGACAGGAAAGCAGTTGATTTGAATTGAATAAACCCTGTTCAGCTTTGCCCTCTCAGCGGGTCTAGTTTTATTGAATAGATCTCCTCATGGGTACTTACTTAACATACTCATAGCGCCAGAGCCAGAACAACACGGCCTACAAAACTTGACTCTGCGGTGTGTTTTGTTGCCACATGATACTCTCAAGTCAAGTAAATTTTATTTGTATAGCCCAAAATCTCAAATCACAAATTTGCCTCAGGGGGCTTTACAATCTGTACAGGATACGACACCCTCTGTCCTTTACCGTGCGACCCTCTCATCTGATAAGGAAAAAATCCCCTAAAGAAAAACTTTTAACAGCGAAAAAATTAAAAATGGAAGAAACCTCAGGAAGAGCAACAGAGGAGGGATCCCCCTTCAAGGATGGACAGATGTGCAAGAGATGTCATGTGTACAGAGTAACAACATAATGAAAATACAACATAGACAATCCATATGACAAAAATTAATACAAGCGGACGCAAGCGGCAGTTTTCACCTGCCAAAAACTGATTGCAGCTCCTACCTTGTGACTGTAAGTTTTTTTTTCTGTCTCAGAATGGTTTGATTTCAATTATGAGGATGATATTTAACTGATCATAGCCCACTCAGTCCTTTTTAACTGCTTAAATTCCTTTAAAGGACCATTACAACCCATAAAATACAATTTTTACCTACCAGAAACTGATTGCAGCTCCTACCTTGTGATTGAAAGGTTTTCTCTGCCTCAGAATGGTTTGATTTCATTCATGAGGATTATATCTGACAGACTATAGCCCACTTAGTCATTTTTACCTGCTGAAATTTCTTTAAAGGACCATTGCAACCCATTAAATACAGTTTTCACCTGCCAAAAACTGAGAACCTACTTGAACCCTAATAATGTGAACATACAGTATGTGAAAAGGTAGATCCAGGAGGATGTCAAGCAGCTTCCCGGCGTCGCCAAACAGATAGAGCCAGAGCAACACGACCTCCTCTCCACGTCAGATAGATAGGGCCAGAGCAACACGACCTCCTCTCCATGCCAGATAGATAGGGCCAGAGCAACACGACCTCCTCTCCATGCCAAATAGAAAGAGCCAGAGCAACACAACCTCCTCTCCACGCCAGATAGATAGGGCCAGAGCAACACAACCTCCTCTCCATGCCAGATAGATAGGGCCAGAGCAACACGACCTCCTCTCCATGCAAAATAGAAAGAGCCAGAGCAACACAACCTCCTCTCCACGCCAGATAGATAGGGCCAGAACAACACGACCTCCTCTCCACGCCAGATAGACAGAACCAGAGCAACACAACCTCCTCTCCACGCCAGATAGATAGGGCCAGAGCAACACGACCTCCTCTCCATGCCAGATAGACAGAACCAGAGCAACACAACCTCCTCTCCACGCCAGATAGATAGGGCCAGAGCAACACGACCTCCTCTCCATGCCAAATAGAAAGAGCCAGAGCAACACAACTTCCTCTCCACGCCAGATAGATAGGGCCAGAGCAACACGACCTCCTCTCCACCATGGAACTTTGAGAGAGGACCAGATTTTCGTTTTTAATTCACAGTTGCTTGGTAATGTAAACGTATTTTACCCCGTATCTTACCCAATGTTACTCTCCTGTTCTAATCCGAGGTTTTCTGACTCTGGCTGCACGGGTTTGGGTGTCTAACGGGAGTTTTGATGATGATGAACGCTGAGGCATTGACACACGGATGATTTATAGTACAGTAGTCAGTGGAAGTGTGCTCAGGCTGTGCCACCCTGGGAGATGCCTTCCATCACATCTCATTTGCATTCACTCGATTTCTGTGCCGACGGTGACTCACACCACTAATGAGGCCCCCACAGGACAGGAGAGCGCTCGGCTCACAGTTACACTCGTGTTTTAATCTTCACTGCGAACGCGACTCCTCACCAGAGTCTGTACATGGAGGAGGATGTCAGGACGGTTCAGTACAACACCTCGCAGTTTATACTCAAATTGAGTATTCTGACTGGTACTTTTACATGAAATCATACAGTTGCCCTAAAAGCGTCTAAATGTCATATTTTGATGTACCACGTGTACACTACATGTCACTACATCCATCACACCTTTTTGTTTCAATCAAAGACAGTGACTTTCCATGTGACAATTTATAATAATTCAACCCTGCCACCTTTCACCCAATATGCACTAAAGTTCAGACTCCTGGTGGCGGTAAATTGGTTAAATGCATTTAGTCATTTGCATTAGTAACAGTTGTGTTTCCAACTACAAAGCCCCGGCAAGAAGGACACATAGAGATGACTGAGGACAGAATTGTGAACATCAATATTCCCAAAGAAAATATTTTGTTTCTAATTATATTTTACTTTGCGATTATTTCTTATTAATGTTTTATTTATAATTATATTTTACTTTAAAATTATTTTTTCCTTTTTTAAATTAATGTTTTGTTTTGTTTATAATTATATTTTAACCTAGCATTTCTTTCTTTTTTTAATGCTTTGTTTATAATTATACTTGACTTTACACTTATTTTTTTCTTTTTTAAATCAATATTTTGTCTATGATTATATTTTATTTTACATTATTATATTATTTTTTAAAATGAATGTCTTGTTTATAATTATATTTAACTTTACAATTATTTTTCTATTTATCAAAATTAATGTTTTGTTTATAATTATATTTTGCTTTACAATTATTCTTTTATTTTTTAATTGACATTTTGTTTATACATATCTAATTTTTATTATTAATTTCCAATGCATATCTTGAATATCAATACAAATTTGCCCCCCGCCCCCAATCTAATATAATATAATGGACTATTTTTCTTAGCGGAAGCAATCAAATCATTTTTAAATCAATATTTTCTGTAAAATTATTGATTTCTTTAGAAAGTAGCCATGTAATAGGTGTGATAATGTCCCTACATACTTTCACAAGAATTGCAAAGGCCTGTTCCAATAGAAAAAAACTGCTGTACCCATATTTAGATGGTACATTTACATTATGTTTATTGATTTGAAAGATGCTTTTGTCTAAAATGTTGTACAAATGATGGCTAATGTGTAGACTGCGATCAGTGTGCAAATCACATGCACGTTTTTCTTGTCCAGGTGCTGAATCCAAAGCGGTAATTGTGATTTCTGCCTCCCAAGGACTTTAAATTCATCCCGACATGAATGGATTTGGTCGCATTTTCCAGTAAAATCTTTTTTCCCTTGCCTCTGTTCCATAATGTATTTTATGCTTATGTGCTGGTAGATGGCTGCGACATTCAAGTATTTGGTAGCCTACAGTTTTGTTTTGTTTTTTACTTTGGAAAAGCAGTTTATTTGATACATGCAGCAGAGAATGAAAACACTGTACCGTCTGAAGTGAGCTCAGTGGAGTCAGTGAGCTGTGGACATGACAGACTGAGAGATGAAGAAGACATGAAATATTGTTCCCACACCAGCGGTGGAGAAATCCTTTAACAGTACATGTTCCCCATTCAAAGAAGCCTGTCATTTTTTCTTTTTTTCTCAAACAAATTTTTTCCCTAAATCTTGAGTTTTAAACATCGATGCACCTTCCATTATCTTTATATGAATGTTTTATATATATAATGTTTTGAGGCATGTGCACACTTACTATGAAATAATAAATGCTATTGTTGCGATGATAATGTTTTTTAAAAACAAAATGCAGAAAAATAAAAGATATACATGGATAGTATGACTTCTAGCATATAAAAGGACATCTTATTACTTTAATGCAATACTATTTTGATTAAAAATCCAACATATACATTTCTAAATCTTTAAGTTGTGTATCATGATACACATATTTGCCAATACTACCAGGACCAGCAGTGGAAAGTATAAGGACATTTATTCAAGTACTGTACTTAAGTACACTTTCAGGTACTTGTGGTTTACTTGAGTATTTCCATTTTCTGCTACTTTATACTTCAACTGCACTACATTTTGGAAGCAAATATTGTACTCCACATTTATTTGAATACACCAGTTACTGGTTACTTTGCAGATTCAGATTATTAATACAAAATATAAATCAACTAATAAATGATGATGTATTGTTCAGGATTTAGCCACCTGATGGTATAAAAACTAGTTAAATTAGCTCCACCTTAATGCATCAATAATTATAATCCAAACATATAATATAATATATCCTGGAAAGGGCTATTCTGCCTGATGAGTACTTTCGATATATTTTGATGCCAATACTTGTGTACTTTTACTAAAGAAAGATTTAAAGATTTTGAACACAGGACTTTTACTTGTAACATAGTATTTCTACACTGTAGTATAGCTAGTTTTATGTAAAAGATCTGATTCATTTCAGTCATTTCAAACTTGTTTTTTTGTCTTGTTAACTCGAAAACAACCTTGAACATTTTTCAGCTCTTAACATTTATTGCACACTGAGATTCAATACAAAACATCACTGACTTCAAGTGCCTTTGTGAAGTCTGGTAAGTTGATTCAATTTGCCAAAAAGCCACTTGTTAACCTCGTACTTGACTCCATTTGGTTCACAACTAATGTAGATTAGCAGTTTTTTAAAGAGTTACAATAAAAACAGACATAATACAGATAAGCAGATATAAGCATGAATAGATACTTTGAGAAATGAATTGAATCTCATCCGTCACCAGTTACTTTTTTTCAGCTTATTAATAACTGTAAAATCTGTATTTCAAGTCTGAAGATGAGCAGGGATGGGAACATGAATACAATGAATGATTTCTTTATACTCCTCTCAGGTGTGAGAAATCAACAACATTCATCTTCCACCATGACTAACAACCAGAACCCGAAGGTCTTTGCAGCAGACCTGATCTCCTCCCCTTCCTCGCACTACGAGGAGCAGGATCTCCTGGGGTCCTTGGGATCAATTAAGGTCTTTTCTTCTGTAAAATAAAACGTTATGATGAGCTTATAATGGAAATATGTAATTGAATCATTCCCGGAATTGCTCATTAAAGTTTATTTGATGGGAATTAATTTAGAAGTAGGGTCAAACTTGGTGTATGATGACATATTGCCAATTTGACTGTTATCAGGCCATTAAATAGGCGTTATCGTTCACTATAAGTAATAAGCGCCATAGATGTGGGTCATTAGGGGCCTACTACGTTGTGAAACGTTATGTTTTGAACACAAAAAGGCTTCTTTAGATTTAGGCAACAAAACCACTTAGTTAAGTTTAGGGGAAAACATCATATTTTGGCTTAAAATAACGTTTCAAAAGTAAAAGCGAAGCTTAACGCTTGTGAAGACGAAGACAACACGTTGATGGTTTCACACAGAATGCGAATCCCAGCCTCCTGGGTGAAAACCGCATGACTTCCATTGCTCCTGTCATAATTACTACGGTCTTTGGGCTGATTGTTTATCTTCCAAGTAAGATGTGCTTAAATACCTCATCCAAGAGAGGAGTGACGGACAAGCTGGAGGAAGCAGGTGATGGAGGAACTGTGATCTGAGGACCACCGCTGGCCAGAACTACGTTCCCTCCTACTCACCACATAGATGTGGGCGACAAGAAGCGAGAAGCAGCTTGAGGTTTAATCATTCAAACCTGGACTATTTCCCCCCCCCCCCTTCGTTGTTTCTAATAAATCCTGTCCTAATAATAAACCAGCTCCCTGCTATGAAAAAACCTTTGTGAAGTCAAAATGAGTATGTAAATTGAAATTTATGTGTCTAATAACAATGCGAGGCGCCATTTGAATAATTTCCTTCTCATATCCTCTTTAGCTGTGATCCTCAGGTCATTCTTCACGGGGGGAAATACTTGTTATTTGTGGTTTCTCTTTGAACAAAAACCACCAAAAGCAAGAACATATTTGAAATCTTTTCTGCAGAAGTGATGACCAATTACCTAATTGTAATAAAGCAATAAATCACTGTGTTAGAAGTATTTAACTTTGAAAAAATGCTCATGTGCATGTAATTTAAGTCGGCCTGTGATCCTAATTTAGACATCACACACTGTATCTATCTAAACTAGGCTGTGCTCCCCTGTGGTGTCTGTGGCCTTTCAGTCACAGTGCCATTACTGGAGGAGAGCAGGCTGTGACTGACAGCTTTAGTGGGCGGTAAAGATGTGTGTGTTTCCCCGGAGCGAGAAGTGCAGCAGTCCTCGCCGCTCTGTGTCTTTTCCTCTCCCATCGATCAGCAGTTACGCCATGTCTGTCCATATGAAAGGTCACCGGCTCTTTTTATGCTTCCAGTGACACTGTGGACACTAGGAGCCGCGTACATATATAACAGCCTGTGGGGAGGCTGTAATGCTCTGGATGTTCAACCACAGCACTTTATAGGCCACCTGAGGGACAGAGCGGAAGGGCTTTGAATCACCTCACGTATCTCACCCAATAGTGACTTATAAAAAGCTCCATTGAGGAAGGAAATACAGAGTTCATTTTATCCCTGCCCTGTGCTAAAGTTGATGAAATTACTCTGTCCCCTTCGCTTGGCAGCAAGTATCAAGTATTAATTACAGTTAATCAAACTTTGCAGATTATAGAGGAATGTGGAAAGGGTCAAACGTTGGGACGAGTGCACTCCAAGTGCTCTCTGGCTTCATTCAAGGCATGTTGGTGCGTTTAAAGTGCTGAGCGGCCTTTTGCTGAGGTTGAAATTTCAGAGTATTAGCAAGTTATTAACTTCCCCTAATAGGAAAATCCTGCTCTTGGAATGCAAACGAGGTGAGAGAGCCGTTAGGTGACAAGGAGCGCATCGCTCAGCCGCTCATGGGATAATAATGATGTGTTCATTCATGCGTAAGGTGAAACGGCCTCTGCGTCCTTAAGCGGCGGTCTAACACGTACATGTCAAAAGTCCATCCAGAGTTATCTTTAAGTGTCTAGTCATGAAACTGAATGCCACGGGTCATAAAGACGTGTTATTTATCGGAAAACCACCTGGGGATTCCCATTAATGTGAGGCTCTCCTGATGAGGATGACCATTTAATGATCATTGCTGGCTCATCGGGGATGGGTCATCTTTATTCATGTCTTTATTGATTTTACAGGGATGATTTTGTAATTGTGAAAACATGCAGCGTCAGGTGCATAAATCACTTTCCTCTACACAAAAGATGCCAACTTAACTATTATGTCTCTATTAAGTATTTAGAATCTGTTGTCTAAATAGTTCTCCTTAAATGTTTTATACAAAAATGTTATTTCTCTACATGCTACATGGCCGAGCTAGGTCTGACATTTTATAAAAGCTCCTTTTTTGGGCACTTTTCATGTCATTATCATTGAAATGTTTAGATTTTCAGCCATGCTAGTGGCTTAACATCTAGCATCATCATCAGGTCAAACTTTTAATTTGGTTTATGACCATATAACTAATGACACATGCTAAGATGGTGAACATGGTGTATTTAGTCAGGCTTGCTATGTACATGTCTGGTGTTAAAGGAATAGTTCAGGTGTTTTGAAGTGGGGTTGTATGAGGTACTTATCCATAGTCAGTGCATTACCTACAGTAGATGACGGTCGGCACGCCTCCAGTTTGGAGACACAGACAGGAGTACCGACATCGGAGCGAAGCAATGTACTGTTGTGGACGGGGCCGGCAGCAAAACATGTTTTAGCCACTTAAAAGAAAAGCTCACCTTAAAAAATTCAATATCAGTTTAATTGTACACTATTTAGAATATTTTCACAGCTTTATCTTGCCATAAAAAAGCCTTTTCCGACGGGGAACTGAACTGAAAGTAAAATATATATATACATACATATACATATCTATGCTCTCTCCAAAGCCAGCAGACTCCGTTGACAAAATAGAATAGATAAGTTTCACTTTCAGTATCTTATCACTGATTTTTTTTTAGGTCAGCCTTTGTTTTAGGTGTCTAAAATCGATTTTCTGCCTTCCCCATCCAAAGCAGTACATTGCTTTGCTCTGGTGTCAGTGCTCCTGTTTGTTTCTCCAATCTGGGGGGCGTGCCGACCATCATCTACTGTATAATACACTGACTATGGATAAGTACCTCATACAACCCCACTTCAAAACACTCAAACTATCCGTTTAAGTCTGTGACAGAAAGAGATGTGATTATGTGAACAGTATCTGTGCAAATAGAGCCATGTAACAGCTGCTGACAAATGTGGAAGCATTGGCTTACAGTCCACTATCCAAAACTACGACCCTGTTATATTAAAACACGATCAGAAGATCCACTAAACTAAATCAATTATAAACAATTACGACTGCAATCTCACCAAATTTGTCTGCACAGCAGAGAAAAGCAAAGACAGTAATTAAGTGGAGTAAAACACATTGTTCAGACCTGATGGCGTGTCAACAAGTGTCTCTTTTACATTCTGCCTGAAATGTTTGGGAAATGAGGTGTGTGACAAGAACAAAGTGAGTGAGGTGCAGAACAAACACACACACACACACACACAGACACGCGATACAGATGGAAAGGGGGGTGGCATCAATTAGCAGACATGTTCAGCTCTGCGTGTCGCCGTGTTTTTATAGAGTGTGGTGGAGCGCTCGCCATGCATCAGTTGGCCCCATTACAAAACCTCTCAGAAATGTCATTAGAATCAGTGACCTTTCAAACAACGACCAGCATGCTCAAACACAATACATATTGTATTTGCAAGTTTTTCACCTTTTTTTCCTGCTTCGGTAGAATAAAGCCTCCCACTACAGGTTTTGGATGTGACAACCAAGGGTTGACAAAAAAAAAACACCCACAGAAAACTTATGTCAAGAGCCTGCAGATGGAAGTTTAACACAGTTTCAGCCAGAAATTTTGACTGGATCAGTTGACAATCTCTGTGTCCTCACCTTCGGGTGAACCCTCAACCTGATTGTTGTATCTTCAAAAATATTAGGACTACAATATAATTTAAAATAACGTGGTAAGAGAATGGAGATTCATTCTCGACGTTGGGGACATGTGTGTGTGGTAAATATTCTAAATGTATCCCACAGATTTCTTCATGATGCAGGTGGTCAAAAATGGGGGGAGATTATAAATACCTGCAAAACAAAACCAATGACATTCCCATCAGCCTCAGCTGCACTTTGTGTTAGTACGAATCAGCAAGTGTTAGCATACTAACACACTAAACAAAGATGGTTGGTGCCTTCATATGAAGCTCATGAGCTTGTGTTTACAACACGGGAAGTCATGTACACAATATGCTTGGCGTTCAAGTGGTTAAGTCGTGAGAACGCTGCTGCTAGCAACGGAAATATTAATGTTGCTGTCGGTGTCTAGAAGCCACAGAGGCCAACAAGTTAGCAAACTAGCCAGTGGGTAACATAATGTAGGAAATGCAAAGACATAATGACAGAGGAAAAAGATGAGGCTGTTGGGAATATCAATACTTTCCTCAGACATATTATAAAATTACGAATAAAAACAATATGCAATACAATATACGACTAAAATTACAATATATCAACTTATTATGTGCCGAAAAATGAACTTCCAAGGCCTCCGCCATTTCTGACAACGTCAACAAACACGTCACAACTAGTGAACTCAGAGCTTTCATAAACTTTCCACTTCGTTCATATGGACTCTTCTCTGAAACATGGTAAACACGACCCCATTTGAAGGCACCAGGTGAACATTACACCTGATAAACATCAGTGGTGTGGTTGCCGATTGCAACCAACTGAGTACTCCTCCGCTCACTCCTCCCTTTCCAAGACTGCGGTAACGTGAGCCACTAAGTGGAAAACCATGGTAACGCCGTTCACCTCGCTTCTTACCATAATAGCACTACTTTAGGAGCAATGGAAGTCAGGCGGCGGCTTGCTGTACCACAGTTTTGCACTCTGCGGCTCACGTTACCGCAGTTTCACAAGCGTGTTGGAGAACTACGGTGGCCTTCAGGTAACGTAAAAACGCAAAAGGCTCTCTCTAAAGCCAGTGTTTGGTTTGTCCGTTCTGGGCTACTGTAGAAACACGGCGGACTCCGTGAAGAGGACCCGCTCCCTCTGTAGATATGAAGGGCTCATTCTAAACTAACGAAAACACAACGATTCTTAGTTTCAGGTGATTATACACTAATGAAAACATAGTTATGAATATTATATTCCATTTCTGCTAATAGATCCCCGAAATGTTACACACCGTTCCTTTAATACAGCCTCACAGAGCTGCTCACATTGCTTTATAGACTCCTGTTCCAACACACTTTCAGTAACTAAAGCATACTGTATGCTCACCGACCGACAGCAATTCCATTTCGATGGATTCTAGGAGACAGGGTTGCTTTATAATGTGGGTTTAAGCTTCTCAGGTGGACAGCATTTGCTCACTACCTTGAGCAAAACACTGATTCTCTTCCACCTCCAGGTGACCTTCACCTTTGTCCTCCATGCAGTAAGGAAGTAAGAACATTTCCTCTTCAGGGCTCAATAGTGTCTAAAAGAATATTAGCTACAAGCCTTGGATTTAAAATCGAGTTAACACATGAACATTTTGAACACATGAACTTATTACCATACTGGTAATCTTCCAGGTAATCCCACCTTGTGTTAATTAAACCAGTCTGTAGGTGAGCACAGGCACACTCTCTGACATCTTGTGTCCACATCAATCATCTCTGCCCACAGTTTCTCATCTAGCACTAATCTCTTCTGGGGTTTCATTCCACAGCAAACACGATTCCCCACTTAGACGACCAGGATTTCTTTCTCTCGGGTCGCTGCACTTGTAACTTACCTCAAAGGCAACTGGCACTGCGTAGCTCAGTATTTCCTTCTCCATCTTTAATATGGCACTTCTCCGAATTTGGAGTAGATAAAGCGTTAATGATGGCCTGTCCTGGTGTTAACAGCACATTTCACCCGTTGATCAATGGGTAGATTGGCTTGTAATTTCCCCTCTTAGCATGGGAAAGAAAGTGTGAAACAGAAGGGGGAGCATTGTAATTTGTTTCGACTGGCTCCCTCCGGTGGCTCAGACAGCGCTGATGTGTCTCTAATTGATTTCCATGGCATCCTCAGATGAGCTGCAAAAGAAGAGCAGGAAAAGTACGCTCTGTTTTTTCCCACTAATAAAGGTTACAATTTGTCTTAAGTTGACCTCCATTCTCCTTCACATCTAATTAATCATAGCAGCGAAGTCAGTAAAAATATTAATTAATGATAGCATTTATGAAGTGTCTTCACATCCGCTTTGGTACAAGAGTGTGAAAATTGAGCTTCAATGGATAGTGAAATGAATAATGAGAGGGAATATAACCTTGTAATTTGCATGTCTTCAGGTTTTAAAATGCGGCTGATTGCACTTAGCAGCTGAATCATCCCGCTATCATCTTCACCAACAAACAGGCGACATAAAGCAAGTCAAAAATAATTCACAGACAAGTTCGCTTTAAGGACAGATCTTTAAAAAATAATATTAAATGAAGGATGCTTCCTGTATTTAAGTCTCATGATAAACTAGCATTTTCAGCCTTATTTGACAGGCCACTTAAACACCAAACTTTTTTCTCTAGCCAGGGGACTAAAAACCAAACCCCTGGGCGGATCTGAGTTGTCTTTTCCTCTTTATTGTACCTCTCAACAGTGTCATGCACACAGCATTTATCTTCATGTAGTGAACTGGACAGCAGAGGATTTAGGAGGGCTACTCTCAATCCGTCATAGTGCCAGAAGCTCTTTTTGAATATTAAAAAGGCTATCTCCTTGATCAAATACGCTTGGCTTAGAAGCCCTGCCAATATTGAAGTATGCAGGATTGATATTATGGTATACATCATATACCAGGTTGAAGGAAGTGGATGGACATATTACAAAAATAAAAGATATGGTTAACTCTAAGCTTCCAACATGGTCACATAAGAGCAGCAGAAGTGGCATCTTATTTGTAATCAAAAGGAAGCAAGGAGTTATCAGTCACTGACGGCTATTTTATCATCTGTTTATATCTATCTTTACCTACTTTGGCACATCAATAAACACATTAGTATGTTGTTGCCAATCGATGAGCGCAGACAGACGAAACCCTTTGGCCACGGCTGCCGTATCAACAAGATCCCCGAAGATCGCTGCAAATTAAACCTCTGTCTGAACTCTTCTTCACCCTGCATTCAGCACTGACCCAACATTTATCAAACATTCATAGCTGCGAAGCTATTTGCATCAGCACAAGACCTACAATCAATTCCGGGCTCCGAGAGAGGTTTACCAACTGGAGGGCTGTCAATAACTGTTTAAGATTCACTGTAGATTTCCCATGCGTGAATCGACCTCCTGTACCCCGAGTCTGCTGCTGCAGGATACAGCGGTGGTGATGGCTGATGATGTATGCCTCTGCTATGGGCTCAGTCTGACTGATATGTCCAGGGTCGCAGACTTAACTCAGTCTCACAGCCAGTCGTTTATTTTACTTAATTATTATCACCTAAATCAACGGTGCCCGCCAGGGTCATACTTTGGCAAAGCTGAAGAGTGGCTGTATGGCTCAGAGAAGCCTGCCCAGCCAAAAGTCACGTTCTCGTTCCTGATGATACACATTGTTCTGAGTGGTGTACTTGATGGCAACAGAAATGTTAGACACTCCCAAGAGAGGTGTGTGGTTTCAGCTGCAAAATCACAGGAATCACTGAAGCAGCTGATGCAAAGATGTTTAGTACTGACTTCATTTGCAAAGCTGGGCTCAGGGGTGGAAGTAACGCATTACATTCATTCTTGTTACTGGAACAAAGTCATTTTTTGTGTACTTTTTTTGAGTAGTTTTAAAACTTTGTCATTTTATTTTTTTGTATGCTACTTTTTATCAGAAGTATTGAACAGTGGTTGCACAATGCAAACAAATTAATGATGATGTCATTATGGGATATGGTTAGCATTATTCTTGTACCTCGGCATAGTTAAAAAAAAAGAAAGGTTGCATCTGCCTTAATTAATCACTCATTTAATGTACCACCTGGCAAGCACGCTAAGTGACCCAAATCAAACACACCTAAGATGATCAACAGGTGCATGCTTGATCTAGTTAACATGCTAAATGCTAACATGCATGAGGATATTCCAGCTGTGACTTCTGCATACATGGAGGAACTTTTCTCCCCCAGTGAGGTGTTTGTGACAATAATCACTGATGTGACTGCAGAGCCTCATTCAGCTCTTAGAGTTAAAAATAAACGTTGAGCAGATACACAGTGGGACAGAGAGGCTGAGTGGACTGGTTATTTCAGGGATCTCCAACAAGTTACCGCTACCTGCTCCTAAGATAAAATAAGATAAGATTAACATTTATTAATCCCCGGAGGGAAATTCAGATGTCAAAGCAGCAACATCAGCAAACAGAGTGAAACACAGGAGAGGTAAAGGTATACAAAAATTATAAAAACAATAATAGAGATATAAAAGATACAGAGTGAATGGCTGAACATAGTGTGTGCAGTCCGTCAATAAATAAATGTAGTATGTACAATAAATAAATGTAATATGTATTGACTGGTTTAAAAAAATGTATTTAAAAAAAAAAACTGTTCCTGAGTGGTTCAGTGGCTCCTTAAAGGTTAAAAAAAATAACATAAACATAAATACATAAAAGTGATAACACAAAGTGACTTTGTAAACTTGATTAAATTTCTATCCAATCAAATTCCAATCAAATCTCTGAGAAAATGAGCCTACTTCTCACTTGATTTATTACCTCAGTAAACATTGTAAACATGAATTTTTGGTCTCAACCGCTAGTTTCAAGTCTTCTTCAATACAGCATGAAGTTCATTTAGTAAATTATGGTCCCATTTAGAGTCAAATTGACCATAAAGCAGGGGATGCTTTAGGGCGGGGCAACCTTGTGATTGACAGGTTGCTACCACGGTGTTGTCCGGTCTGGGTGTTGTCCGTGTTTTTATCTTAGAACTTTAACCCTTTCACAGTGTGTTTTTAGATCATGAAAGTTAACTGTAACATTTTGGTCACCTGAAAATGTCTTATTCAGCGTTCGGTTTTACTTAGCTCCACCCTCTTGTGTCACTTCTGGTTGCAAAATACTAAGATGGCGACAGCCAAAACGCCAAACTTGAGGCTTCAAAACGGCAGTCCACAAACCAATGGGTAACGCCACGGTGAATATGTCCACTTCTTATATACAGTCTATGGTTGGACATCATTTCCAGTGCCAAAGAAAAATAACACACCAGGATCCGGACAATGACCAGTTACACAGAGAGACATCTGCAGAATGTGGAAGATGTTAAGATATACTGTACGAGTAGCTAGGAAAATCCTGCACCCTGTCATTGGGGTCAGCATAGTATACTGTACTTCTATCGTTTAGCTGCAGCTCAGTGGAGAGTTGGGACCTGAAGCAAAACCAATTATGGATATTATAGCTATATCTTCATCTGATGAACTCTTTTTTTGCTTTTTAAGCAGGCAGTGGATGCCGATTTAAAAGGAGTTAAAAGTGCAGCTGGTTGCCAGTTTGATGTTTGCTATTTGGCAATTTGTGTCTCAGATAAGTGATCATGTTAAATTCATGAGGTCCATGTTAAAGCCAGTTACTATCCAGTCTTTCTACACAGAAGAAAGGATAGTGACATAGCACAGAATCAATTTTATTTGGGTTTTGAACGTGCTGTAATGACAAATACTGACTGGCTGGAAGGCTTTTCTCTAGGCTGATTTATTGTGATCTCAGTGAAAGATTTGTTGGCAGTTAAATGCGCCATAAAACATCTTTTGTTCTTGTCGAGCGGGTCACAATTCTACACAGAAAATCTCTAAGGGATTGTTTCGTTTCTTTCCCAGGGAGACCAAGTCTAAATCAAATTTAACAAGGCCCCCTCTTTTGAGCCTAACTTTAATTAGTAAAGAGGGTCAGTCTGGCTGTGTCTGTGGTAAGCCCTCAAACACGAGGCTCTATCATTATCCCGTGTGAAGTTCCCACCTTCCTCTGCTGAAGTGCTGCCAACAGAAATGGAGCTGCTGCAGGATTTTTTAGGGATCTGTATGCTTCAGATTTGTGCTGTTTAGAGGCAGAGTGAGTCCCTGGAGACGCGTGGCATGTGTCTACAATGCAGATTGTTTGTGCGGCTCCTTTAAGGCGGACACGCTGTGAGAGAGTGAATGTGTTAAAATAAAAGTGGCTGAGATTGGGAGAGAGCAGAGAGGGGATTTAGATGAAAGAGACAGAGAGAGTCGCCCCACTCATCACCTTTGCAGCACACTGCATATTTCCAACCCCATGCTCTCTATTAATTCTATGCTGTATTTGAGAAGCTCTATAAATATGCAGAACAGCCACATGATAAAATTCGTATCCCAGGAATTGCAAGGTAAGAGGAACTATTGAGTCAACCCGAGATGAAGACAAACCCTGATGGCTTTCCTAATTGACCACAGGAGAACGGGCGGGAATCACCTCCAGCGCTTTAGCTCTAGCCAGAAGGGGCGAACCGGGGCTTTTAGCTTAACAGTGTTATACCAGATGACATGGACTACCTTAATACCAGCATGACATACTCATCCATCCTATTACATTGCGTGCAGTGTCAAAGATAGGCAGGCCATGTGTCATACAAATGTTCCCTCTTTCCCCTCTTTCAATATTCAGTGTATAACACCGTCTGTAATGCCCCCTTACTGTTTGAGACGTCTGCAGAGCAGCACTTAGATACATATGCAGCTTTCAGTAGTAGTTTCCAGTTCCATAAGGGGGAATATAACCATTGCATGACATATTTTTACTCTCCAGAAGAGAATCATATTTCTGATACAACTGCAGCTCTAACTCCTATTCTGTGGAAATATTTGAGTAAAAATTCACTCTCGGACTCACTGAATTTACATTTAACCTCTTTTTTGCCCAGAAAATGTTTTATTCATGAGGTTTTTCAAAATAAAGAGGCATACCACCTTCTCTTGTACCCGGGGAGATTACACTTAAGGCTGTGTATCAGGTTTCTTTGGTCGCATAAATTAATTAACACCGGCGCTAATTTCAGCAGCATTGCAGTGAATCCTCCTAAGGCGGGCACCTCTCTTTCCATCTAGTCAGCAGAAAGCACATCACAGTTGCTTCCCGGACTCAACTTCACAGCACATGAAGCCACAAATGTTGCACAATAACTTGAGGAAAGAAAGCCCAGTACATGTTCAAATCAAGTGGGACTCGTGTGAAAATGAATCCTTCACTCTCGCTGAATGTCTCAAACCCTCAGCAGTCATGATACTTCTCATATCGTCCACGCTGCTTTTCTCTGCACACCCTCTGAGGACAGCCTCTGTGTGCCGCTCAGCGTTTCCTGGGGGGATTAATGGAACCTAATATGGTGATTGCAGCAGGGAATTAATACAAAGGCTGCTCCATAAGCTTCCTAATACAAAGTGCAGGTATACTAATCTCCTGACATACGCTGTGCCATGATGCAGAGTGATCTTAGCTTTGAATTGGCCCGTGTGAGTCATCGTGGTACTCGTGACACTGTGGGTTTACACTCAAGAGGGTTGTGTAACTATGGCAAGCTGTTTTAACATTTAATAGCTAAACTTGACTATCTGTAATTAACATTAGAGATATCTACAATTGCATTTTGACTATTGAATTGTGACTAGTCAGAATTCGTATTCAAGATATCTATAACGTCATTCTGACTAGTCAAAGCCAAAGTTAGAGATATCCGTAATTCAGTTTTGACTATCATAAATGACAGTTACAGATATCTCAAACGTCATTATGACTAGCCAGAATTGTTGTGTATGACGTTGCTCATGCAAGGTTTCCCATTGGATATCGGTCCAACAGAGCATTTGAACAGTGTTAGCAGAAGCTTTTGCCAACTTAGATAGTTCGGTAAAGTTGGAAAGATAGTCACAGATTCAAACTTCCGGGATCAATAACTCACAAGCGAAACATTGTTAAAATACAAACGACGGCTCTTTCTAACCGTAGTTAGGTAGACAACGAGCTGCAACCTCATTTTAATCAAAACAAGCCATAGCCGTTGTAGATTTATTGTCTCCAGACACACTTTATAAACCTATATGGGGGCAGCGCAGCTATGTTTGAATAGCTTCCGCCTCCCACTTGCTGTTGCTGCTGACGTAATTACAGATATCTGCAATGTCATTTCGCCTAGTCAAAACTAGTTCAAGATATCTGTAATTACATTTTGACTATCCCCAACTCCAGTTAGAGAAATCTACAACATCATTCTGACTAGTCAAAATTTATTTTTAGATATCTAAAAAGGACAATGTAGATATCTTCAATTGAGGGGAATTAAAAATAACATGAACTGGAATTATGACTAGTCAGAATTAAATAGTAGATATCTGAAAATGGAATTACGACTAATCATAATTCAGTTGCGGATATCTGCAATGTGAATTACAGATATCCGCAACTGAATTGTAGATATCTGTAAAGAGAAACCCTATACACATGAATGGCAAAAGTAGTTTGAATCGTACTAGTCAAAATGTAATTACGGATATCAAAAATTAGAGTTTTGCATAGTCAAAATAGAATTGGGGATATCTTGAACTAGAGTTTTGACTAGGTAAAAAGACGTTGCAGATATCTCTTATGAATATCCAGTCTAGCTGTTAATGTTAAAACGGCTTGCCATAGTGTAACATCCCTGCAGTCGCCTTATGAAGACATAGTGTTGTCTGAGTGCATATAAATGTTGACTATAGCCACTGATTTTCACAAGTTACGTTTCTATGATATTCTGTGAGCAATTAATTATCACTTCTAATTAAAATGTATTTTACCAGTACATTTGATTTGAACTGTACTAACTCATTGATGAGTTTTACAGCAATCTTTTGTTGCAATGACAATGCGCGTGTACTCCTCTGAATCTTAATTATTCTCTCAGTCTCCAGCTCAGTTCTTTGGTCGCAACATTTTTAATGAAACGGCATAATGCAGGATTTTCCAGTTAATAAAGCACAAAGTTCAGAAGTGTCTGTTTCATTTTGCAGAAAACACAGAGGGCACAATGTAACCCAGAAAACTGCTCAGTCTTTTTCTGCCTATTAGCAATGTGCTGTGCTTTTTTGTTTTTGAATTGTACCCGGTCTCACATGGAGGACGTGCATAACAGCGACTGCAACAAAGAAAAACGTCTATTAAAAATTGAATTCACGAAGCTTTGATTTAGCTGTTTCCCTCAAATGCTAATCAAATGTCTTTTGCTTTTTTTTTTGCTTTTTTTACAGCGACTCGTGGAAGCTTTTAAAGTGCACTTGTTTTCAGACAGCTACTGTAGGTAAAATGTACGAGACTTGTGCAACTGACAGTGAAATATCTCCCCCATCATTCACCCTCTGGGGTCAGAGACCCTGCAGCAACAAGGAAGGTTCCTGCAAAAGAAAAGAGGTGCTCTTTACACCTACTTTTGGCATTCAGTACAAAGGAGGGAAATCTTTTTGGTCCTTGTAGTTGAATGTTTTCCTTTACTCATTCTCTGCTGATGAATAATGTTGATAAAATTGAGTTCTCTCTCTTTAATCCTTTCAGTTTACCATGTCTGACTGAGGTCAAGGTCCTCAGCTAGAAGGAGAGGCAGGTCTAGCAATTCAGCTGCACACTCGCCTTCTCCAATAAATAAATAAAAGTCTATCGCCGGGCCTGAAGTGACAGCTCCATGGATTTTAATAGTAAACAATGACTGCTCCGGCATATTAAGCCAATGCAGTGAACGTTGAGATTGCATCTCAATTGAATTATTGCCAGCAATTTTGCTGTCATTTTACATTCCCTCAGTTACTGCGCTGATGATAGAGGCGGGAGAGAAGAAACCATCTGTAAAGCCATCTCATTTTTTAACATTAGATGTGCGTGTTTGCTTGATATGACAGGCCATTTATTATAAAATATGATTCTACAAACTGTCAGTCTTTTGCTTCTGGATTTCAAAGGACAGGCAGATTTTAAAGCGGTTAAAAAATGTTATCACCGTGCCTCGTTTTCACCCGTCTTTGACAAAAAGTGAACAGATTTCACACTTATAGATGATTGAAAGTCATTCTCCTTTTCTGTTACAGAAAAATAAATCATATACCAGCACTGCAAAAGCTGTGAGCAGGAGGAAATAGGATTAGATACAAAAAAACAATTCATTTAAATGAGAATAAATGAAGAATTCAGACATCTCTTCTTCTGAATACCTTGATTTTGTTGATAAAAGACTGCCTGTACAACTAATGTTACTATATGTGTGTATAATAGGCTTATAAACATACTTATAAGCAGCTGTACATCATGATTTATTGGGCTAACTAATTAAACCACGACCAGAAAAAGATATACTGGAATACTCATACTTCTTTTTCACCTGCTGCTTATCACACCGTGGATCTGTTTGATTTAAAATTGTCTAATAATAATTATCTGCACACATCAAATACACCTGAGAATTTGTCTTTACTCTCAAATACAACTACACGTTTGGCGCCTTAGGAGGAGGGCGACTTGCCGGGAGCTCCGCATTTGTATTAAGTTTTTTATTTTAGGTTTTAGGCTATTTATTAGGGTTAGTTTTTAGGTTATTTATATGTTAATTAGTTTTGTAGTTTCGTATTTCATAGTTATTGCTTCTTATATTTTTTATTAAATTGTAATGTATTTTTTTATGTTCTTGGATATTTAAATTGTTTTCTTTCTCTTATAGAGATTCCCAGCAAAAGCATTTCACAGTCTTTGTACTTGTAAAACCGGAGTGACAATAAACATCTTGAACGTCTACCGTTCATACCAATTAAAATTTTACATTTGTTCCTCTTTGTACCAAATATGCATGAAGTCAGACTAATTATTATCCTCTCAGAGGGTATTGAAGCCTCTTTGTAGCAAATGGGAAGTTTTAAAGGAGAGAGAGACAGACTGGAAACCAATAACCGGTGCAATCAAGTGGTTTAAGCTCCAACATGTACCCCAGGACATTTTGTTTTGGCACATCACACATGACCAATCAAGCAAATCCTGTGACATCGCCCAGGCAAGTTGTTCCTGTAGTGTACAGTGGCTAATTAGGAAAGTTTGGATGGTTAGAAACTGTGATGGATCGGAGTTTTAGGGCTGTAGTTAACATGATTATTCATGTAAAAAACACAGAAATGAGAAATTCCAATCATTTAACAGATTTACTTGAAAAGCCACGATAGATAATTTGTGCAAACATGCTCTGTTTTCAGTACAGGTGCTTCTTTTGAGGCTCGTTACAGCTGTGAAATAGCAGAGATTGCAAGGACACATTACCAAACAGATAAATATGACAGTTACAATGAACTGTGCCTTGCTCTTTTGCTGCCAGATTCCTGGCCTACACTTTACAAAGCTATGCTTGTATGCTCTGAAAAATATTAATATTGCAGTTCCAACTAATGACACCAACACAACAGCAAAAATACACCTTAGAAGACTCCTGTGTTTAGTGAGCTGGATGAGTAGATGTTTAATCAGTACTCAAGGGACATCAGCTCGGATTAGTCTGAACAGATGAGAACATTGGCAACAGGTCACTTAGACGTACTAATGGATCAATGTAATTCATTCACAAGAGCAGAGGATCAATTAGTATCATCAGTGTCCTCTGCCACTTAATTAATTCTCTTATCTTTCTTGAATTTGTAAAGTGAAGAAACAGGGAGCTATTTTCTTTTTAAAAGAGCAGGACCGAGAGGATCGAAACGCTTGGTGAGTAGCTGAGAGTTATATCATCTTTTTGATTGTAAGTGCGTTTTCAGCACAGTTTCAGTTGAGTTGAGAAAACAATCCAGTCACAACGTCCTTCTCTTCAGTGATGCAGTAATCGTGAGTGGCAGTAATTAAAGTTGAAGAGGCCCAAACAACAAAAAGGTCTGCGTAGGAGCAGGTAGGCATGTTACATTCTTGGTGAGGGTGATGGATTTTCGTAGAAGACTCTGTGTTTCTGTCTCTTTTTGAACAAAAAGCCATTGTCTCTATAGATTCATGGATGAAATTGGGTCTGTTGACTGTAACCAGACAGCAGAGCAGTTTTATCTGCAGCCTGTCTTGGGTTGGCTCATTAACAGAAGACACAAGCTTGCCTGAGCAGAAATCTTTATCTTGGCTCTGTGGTTTGTTTGTTTGTTTGTTTACTTGTATTCATTGATTTAATCCTGAGAGTAGATAGCAGAGAGCCTGCGTGAATGTTCACGGCCTGGATTATTTCCCTGATTTGAACTCTCTAACATATTCATTGTTACCATTTTGAGAGCTGCAGAGGAAAACCAAACTCCTCGGAGGAAAAGACCGGGGAATGAAAGACTCTTCACTATTCTTATCAGATGAATGGCAGTTTTAATCTTGTATGTGCGGCGGCGTCTAATAAGGAATCCCATAAGGATTTTTATGAATTCTGCATACATGATTTCTTTGTTGCAGAGACGGGCCTGATGCTGAACTATCACGTCTCATTTATGGCAAATAAATGGTAAATGGACTTGCATTTATGTAGCGCTTTTCTAGTCTTCCGACCACTCAAAGCGCTTTACACTATGTCAGCATTCACCCATGGTATCATGGTATCTTCATCCTGAAAATTGGAAAGCGATTTATTTACTGTATACCTACAGGCAGTGCTGTTATTACAGATTGTTGCACCCAATGAAATAAAAACATACCTGCAAATTTGATGATAAAAGCTTTCTAGCTGCATGTCCGTCAGAAAACGAAAATGTAGTATACTGAATATTTCTAACAGCACTTTTTTATCATGTCCTGACTTTCAAATATTAAAACCGTTTCTATGTTCTGAAAATTGTTGCTTTTATTACAGGCAATCACAGCCCTCATGACCTTTCCTGCAAGCATCAACTGAGCACTGCTTTAAAGAAATAGTTTGACATTTTGGGAAATACATTTATAATTTAGCTTTTCTTGCCGAGAGGTAGGCGAGAAGATTGATACCACTCTCCAATATCTGTCTGCTAAATATGAAGCTACAGCCAGCAGGTGATCAGCTAAGCTTAGCATAACTTGACATTTTTACTTTTCTTTTCATGCACAGATTTAACTAATTAGATATAATTTAATATGTCACAGTAATTATTTGAATTTAGAGATGCTGGTAAGCAAAACTTTTTTGAAACTCTGTTGTCAGAGTTAGAAGACTAATAGCGCTCTCCTGTCAGCCATCTAGAGCCAGCAGTTTATGTTTACTTAGTTACTTATTGAATAAACAAGGTATAACTTTAGAAAATTTTGCTGGTAGGTGTATTTTTTAAAAACTTTGGACAGAGCGAGGCAAGCCGTCCTGCTTAATATTTTGCATACAGACGATATTTTGCACACATGACCACGCCCCCTTTTGTTGGAAAAACAATCCTGTGTTCCTCGTAGACGACAGCGTAAACAGAGGAAGTTGAAACGTGTATCCAAACTTCTACTTTAAACAAACCGGTTTAAATGAATAAGGATATGCCAAAAAATTGCTGTGTAGTTGGTTGCACCAACAATATATCCCAAAACGCTGATGTCCGATTTGTTCCCCTACTTTGTCCCAAAAACGATATAATAGAGGGGCTTTATGGCTCCAAGCTATATACCAGACCAGCGTCGCGCCATCGCCGAGGCTGCGCTCCCTTTTGGGGGAAAGAACGGCTGTCACGTTAAACAGAAAAATGCAGAAAAGCTGTTGTGTACTTAAAGTAAGTTTGCCAACACTAACAGCACCTCAAAATTTTACTAATTAATATACTAAGTTATACCTACTAACATATGTGTGTATAGGCTTATATACATATTTATAAGCAGCTGTACATCATGATTTATCTAACTAATTAACCCACGACCAGAAAAAGATATACCCATACTTTATCACCTGCTACTTATCACACCCTGTATCTAGGCCGTTTAAAACTGTCTAACAATCATTATTAGACTATTAATAATGTCGTTATCAGTTGACTAACTATGGAAATTGCCCCAGCTGACTTCCAGTATGATCAAATTATCTTCACTGTCTAGCAGCATTGGAATAATGTCCTAGAATATGACAAGTTAAGTGAATTACAATCGGGGGAGAAAATATGGTGATCATTGTGGCCAATTTGCCTGTAAGGCTGCGTCCTCTCTACAGTCTGCACAAGTTAAATACACCTGAGAATATTTACTGACTCTTCAAACATAACTACACCACTATCGTACATACCAATTTAGATTTGGCATCATTTTTCTCTTTGTACCAAATATGCATGAAGACAGACTAATTCTTATCCTGCCCTATTCTGCATAGGAAGTTTTAAAGGAGAGAGAGACCGACGGAGAATCATTAATGTAAGCTCCAACATGTAGACCGAGACATTTTTGTGTCACACATGGCCAAACAAACAAATCCTGTGACATCACTGAGGCAAGTTGTTGCTGTAGTGCACAGCAGCTAATTGGGAAAGTTTGGATGGTTAGAAACTGTGAGGGCTCAAAGTTTTAGGGTTGTATTTAACATGATTATTCAAGGTAAAATCTAGCATGGCTAGATAACGTTCGCTTGATGGGAGGCTGCTGCAGTAATACAGTCATACATTAACGTTATAGCAGCATCAGACTATCGTCTCCAACTAAATCTCAGCCTGTAGATCAAACAGTTGGCTATTAACAGGTTGGTTATTTACAGACACTTAGGCTAATGTGATTCAATCAAATATGTATAGAAGTCTGGATAAGCAATATGTCCACTGTGTTGGACGGGGGAAGACTGAAGGGACATGGCGGCGATCAACCTTAATTTATTAAGGTATAACGAACGCTCAGGTTCAGGCAAGATCGCAAAATAATTATTAGACATGTATATAACAATGTCAAAGTTTGTATGCATTCAAAGACCTCTGACCTCTAGATATGTGAATGAAAATGGGTTCTATGGGTACCCACGAGTCTCCCCTTCACAGACATGCCCACTTTATGATAATCACATGCAGTTTGGGGCAAGTCATAGTCACGTCAGCACACTGACACACTGACAGCTGTTGTTGCCTGTTGGGCTTCAGTTTGCCATGTTAGGATTTGAGCATATTTTTTATGCTAGATGCAGTACCTGTGAGGGTTTCTGGACAATATTTGTCATTGTTTTGTATTGTTAATTGACTTCCAATAATAAATATATACATACATTTGCATAAAGGAAGCATATTTGCCCACTCCCATGTTGATAAGAGCATTAAATACTTGACAAATCTCCCTTTAAGGTACATTTTGAACAGACAAAAAAAATCTGTGATTAATTTACAATTAATCATGATTAATCATTGATAGTCATGCGATTAATCATGATAAAATATTTTAATCATTTGTCAGCCCTAGTATACAGTATATCCATTTCACAAAGCAGATGATTATCTTAGCTTAGCGTTGTGTAAAGATTGGCATATGATGGCACTGTTCAAAGTTAAAGTAAGTCTGCAAGCACTAACAGCACCTCAAAATTGTACTAATTAACATACTAAGTTATACCTTGTTTATTAAATAAATAAATAGGACAAGGATAAGTGAATCTCTTGCTGGATCATACTGTAGTTAGCATACAGGCATGAGTGCATATGCATATCTTATCTAACTCTGACAACAAGTCCTGCAAATTAAACAGCAAAATATCAAACGGCTGATGCTGTCGTTCTTCTTGGGAGGACAGTCTCATCTCTCTCTGTTCCCATGCTTCTCCTCCAACCTTTTATTATGAAACACACGTGTCTGTGTAGTAACCTGATTTAGATTCATGCCAGGATGTCATGTTCAGTGTGTTGAGACAGGCTGGGTGAACTGTGTCATAGTGAAAAGCAAGGATTAATCCAAATTAGGTTTACTTTCTATGCCACCTAACCATGTGAGCAACAAGGATATAAGATGTGCAGTCTGCCATGTAGTATAAATACCATCCTGGTGGAAATAATGTATGGATTTGTCGAGGTCAGAATTTATAGGCAGATAGTGTTGAAGAATCTGAAGGGAGCTGATTTACAGTTACTCGTGGACCGGGTAGACATGAGGAACAACAGTGGGTAAATGGGGAAATGTCAGGTTGGTAATTTTAGTTTCATTTTTTAATAGCATCCTCTGTCTCAGTACAAATGAGAAGTGACAGGATGCCAGGCTTTTATTGACCAGTTGACATTTAAACCAATTGAGGATTCCCCGCCTTATTCAATCATCCCATCTACAAACAAATGTTGCAGAGCGATTCTCAAAACAGACCTCCCCCCCTCCCTCCACTGTGCTGTCAGCCTTACCAAATATAAAGCGTTACTGCCGGTGACATGCATGCATCTCAAGGGCAAGGACACAAATTTGAATTAGGACACTGCACCCTAAATGCTGCAGGGTTTCAGGGGCATGCAACCCTTGGAAACAATGCGCTGAAACAAGAGACAAGAAAGATGGATTGCTTCAGTTCAAGATCATAGTGAATTTGCTGGAGACAAAACTTGGCCAGTCTAGACAGAAAAGAAAACACAGGAGCCAAGTTTCTAATATTTAACTTTGACTGACTTTGTTGCTAGACAGATACACTGTGTATTTACAATACACTCGTATGTTTGAATCTAATGAGGCACAAAATGGTAATCACACAATGTTTTTGTTTGTTTACTCCCCCCCCTGAATAAAATCCTAAAGGGAGATATTTAAATCTTCCATCCGATAACACCTTGACAACAGTCACACAAATTAGGGGAGCAAAGGCATTTTTCACTGTCAAATTGACTGACAGACCTTTTAATTCAACGACTGACTGTGTGGCAGCTAATCATGTATTCTAAATCTACTTAACAGCTGTAAAGCCTTTCTGTCTGCACCGTTTGAATTCACCCTCTGGACAAAAACATTTCTGCATTAAATATCACTAAAATATACAAAAAGCATTTGTGTCTCTGTAAACTGAAAAGGCACGAAAAGAAAAAAAACATTGGGGCTTTTAAGGTCATGCAGAACATGGATTTGGACTATGCAGCCATCCCAAATTGGACCCCCTCTGGCAGCATTTTAGGGCAAACTGAAATGAGCCCAGCAAACCGCAAGAGCAGCCGCCACTTTGTGGTTTGTTATATTCACTCTGAAAAATACAGGTGCCATTAAAGCATTAAAAGTGCTGCATACGACCACAATTCTCCAAATGAATAAATATATAAATGAAAATATGGTTTATAAATGAGCAGCAGGAAATTAACATAGACTTTGCAGAATTTAAGTTCTGCTTATGAATGATGAGTGAATGACAATGAGGAAGCCAATAAATAATGCAATACTAAAAATACATGCCAAAATATATGCAAATAAATGGCAATCATTAAAAAAGTTCATCCAAAGATTTTATCGGTTTAATATATACATATTTCATCATTAACTTATATAATATAGATTATATAAATGTCAATATAAATAAGATCCCAGTTATTAGTTTCCTTAACATTAAGTTTAAATTACATGAAGAATGATCCCATCTAGAGCTGCAATGATGAATCAATAAGTTGTCAACTATTTAATTATTTGCCAACTATTTTGATAATTGATTAATAGATTTGAGTAAAAGTAAAAGTTCTCCGATTCCAGCTTAAAGGGACTGTTTGTAACTTTTTAAGCGTATAAATGTAGCGGGTCGGCACACATGCGCGTTCGCCCTTGCGCGTTGACCCTTAGCTCTGAGAATATCTAGTGAATGCACAGGGAACGTTTGTGCAGAAATAAATGCTGCAGCTCCTCCAGACCAACAGAGGTTTTCCGTGTCTTGTGAAGTGACGGGGCTCCTCAACGAGTTACGTTATCGTCTCGTTACCGACCGGGTGCCGGTGTCTTCGGCTGCCGGATGCGTCGGAAGGCGATAACGTAACTCGTTGAGGAGCCCCGCTGCTGAAGCCTGCACTGAGCAGGAAAAGCCAACACTAGGATCAGTATTGATTCATGGAGAGACCTTCTTCTGGTCTGGTAACATTACTGCCAAGCAGCTGAAATATAGAGTGATATTGTGGTTTTAGCTGACGTCTGCCTCACTGTTTTGAGCGATGCTCGTTCATGTCTATGTAGAGCAAGCAAGCGCGAGCTCGACGCTGACTTTTGTTGATTTCAAGGCCACAGGTGTCGCTGTTAAGCAGCATTTCTAAATCTTACAAATAGTCCCTTTAAGTGTGAATATTTTCTGGTTTCTTTACTCCTCTATGACAGTTAACTGAATATCTTTGAGTTGTGGACAAAACAAGACATTTTAAGGACGTCGTCTTGGGCTTTGGTAAACACTGATCGACATTTTTCACCATTGTCCGACATTTTAGAGACCAAACAACTATTAATTATAATAGTTAATAATTATAACTATTAATCTATTAATTAAGAAAATAATCGACACAATAATTGGAAATGAAAATAATTGTTAGATGAAGCCATAATCACATCCTGTACTGCGAATTGTCCAATAACGTTCATATACTGTAGTGTTTCTGCTTCTGGTGGGCTGGCCTGATCACATTTTGATTAATATATTTATACATAAAGTGCAAAAGAACAATAATGGATATGATAAATGTTTATTAGCACATGCACATATTGTAATACTTGAACAACACTAGGCTTCAGGGGTTATGAATACACTTTAATACAAGACCTAAAGTATCAATTTATATGTGTGGCTCCTTGCCATATAAACTCTGGCTGTCACATTCTGTAAGCAGGGTGCATTTGAGATGCTGTTTTATAAAGCTGCCGAAGCTCCCTTATTAGGCACTGTGGCTTTTTCTCTTCCCTCAAACTGCCTCACAGAAAACTCCAGCACATACGACTGCGGTGTTTGGCCATATTGAATGGAGCACTTACACATTTGGGAAAACTGAAATGGCTGTGATAATGGCTGCATTAGGTTTGTGTGTAATGGTGGACTGCTTTAGCTCTGCAGGGAAACAATGATGAATTTCAGTGAGGAAGTGGCTCGTTAATTTTTTGGTTTGTGACAACGTGCACGATGGAGAAAACGCCTTTTTGTTGCTGCAATCGCTTCTTACTAAGTGACATATTTGCTTTTGAAGTAAATACTAACCAACATAATGGCCTTTTCTTATTCGGGAAACAGAAAAGGCAATCTCACTTAGAATGGTAAACTTCACCGTTGGTAAAGCTGCACTCGTTCAGGCTTACTAATATTTCCTTTCATCATTTTAATAAGGTTAATGTGTGAAAGTTTCAATTAGTCAAATATTGTCCATGTCTCTATCTACTTATGGATCTTTACGGGAGGATTATTGTCTCCTTTCTTTGTCTTTGTAACATCACGTTCATGCTGACAGTATGTGCAGCAAAGTTAATACTAAGCCCAACAGCTTTTCTACATCTGCATCTTGCACTAGTTTGTATCTGGAGGCTATATCCTGACAACCTGAAGGTGCCCTTATGAAGAAAACACACACATAAAAAAAACATTCATGGTTGCAACTGTCAGTGGTGAAGCTAATTAGCTAAGGAACGCTGTCTCTTGAATGTCTTTAGATAGCTAACCACCTTTTTCCTGCCCTTATTTATGCTCCTAAATGCCAGCAGAAGATTTCACACATAGTATGCTACAAAACAATTCAATACAGTTGAATGTTAAACCTGCATTATTTATTTATTTTTTGGCCACTTAGGAGCACAAAAACACAAAATCCAGCAGCTCCAGAGGGAAATATCTGGCTCTTTAGCTGCTAAATGCTCCACTGTGTTCACTAGCTAGTTGATAACTTTGTCTGTGTGTTGTCTGGTGCTCGGCAGGTAGTGTGCAGTTGCTGTCTGGAGATGATGCCAAAGAGAGCAGTGAAAATGAACCACAACATTAAAGTTGCAGGCCGTAAAAAACAAAACAATGTGTTAAATAGGGCTGCGGCTATCGATTATTTTAGTAATCGAGTATTCTACCGATTATTCCATCGAGTAATTGCCTACAATAATATTAGCTGTCAAAACTAAACCAATTTAGTGCATTTAAGTGCCATATTAGGCTACTTTCTGGGTTTTAAACAAATCAATTTCTAAAAAAAATAATTTCAAATTGCTTTAAAAAGGTACACATCTTATTGGCTTCTCCTATAAAGATACTAGGGCTGTCCCGAATACCATTTTTTTGGGCTTTGCTGAGAAATATCCGAAGGTATTTGCAGCTTCGCGGCTGACAAGGCTGACATGTTTCAGTGCCCGGGACAGTGCACTTATGTACACACACGCACCTCTATACATAACAAACAGCGATATCCGTCTACTAATAATAATTAACGTTGAATATGAATAATGAATAATGTTGTGGGATTATTCCTTATTTCATGGGCTATTTTGGGATTTCTACATTATTATTACTACATACTTATATATATATATATATATATATATATATATATATATATATATAAAAAAAATAATAAATTAAAAGACACAAAGCATTCAAATACTGATTTTGAGGTCGATTACCATGACAATGGTCGAAGCTTCGAAGCATTCAGGTCAGCCCTAAAAGGTACTGTAATTATATTTAATTGAACTGGATTGGCATCGATGATTTTTAGAAATCGAATTACTCGAGTAATCGTTTCAGCCCTGGTGTTAAAGGACGCTGAGACAGCCCATAGCTTATGGTAACTGCAGAGTCGGGTGCTAATTCTTGATGGTTCGTCAGTACGAGCAACCCCTTTTAACATACAAGTCGTCATTCGACCACCTGTTGATATAAAAATATTGATTATAGAAGCTTTAAGCTAATTTCCCATGATATTGCTTATTTGTCTGATGCTTTAGCCCCTAGCTATAGCCCGAGAACAACCCAGCACTTATGCAATACCTTATATTTTTCTCCACCAGCCAGTTGACACATTTCATGGAAATACAGAGTACAGTTTGCACCCCCAGTGTGCCCCTGGTTTCAGTGAGAAATGCCATTCTCAGGAAAGTGAAACACAAAATTAGAATCTTTTCCCTCAGTCTGACAAACGTCTGGAGTTAGAGGAGTGCCAGTTAAAGTAGAAAATGCAACAGTATTCCTTCAGCCATTTAAACTGCACTCCCAACTTCAGCAGAGTTTTTCCAAAGCGATAGAAGCTAATGATCCACTGGCAATGCTGAGATAAAAATTGGGCCACTGTCTGTTGACATATTCTGGCAGCTCCATTATGAAGCAGATGATTTGACTTTGTTGGGGGATTATACAGTATGTATCCTGCAGCAGCAAACTCTGTGAAGTGAAGATATCAATAAAACGCAGCAGGCATCACGTTGGACTTCATACAGAGAAGTGTCTCTCTGACGCTCCTTAGAAACACATGAGTGCCGGTTTTAGATCCAGTCATTGCAGAGAAACCGTCCACTGCATTGTAGATATAATCTTGCGCTGATAAGAAATAGATGTTTTTCATTACATCAAACAGCTGTTTTGAATCTGGGCTCTGACATTTTCTGACCCCGGCAGTGCAATTGAGAAATATCCAGTCAGCATGGTGCGTATTGGGGTCATGAGGGGTGCCGACAGTTTCATTTTATTTATGATAATCCATCTTTCTAAAGTTGCTCTTCATCAATAACTCCAAAGGCAAGCATGGCTTACTCTGGCTTTGAAGCTTCCCCAGGAAATGTTGACAGGCATTGTGAAATATCACGTCACGAGCCATATAAAATATTGCCCTCTGATGAAATGTTGTCACCCTTTTGAATCATTGTTTCTCCATGCATTCATGATGTGACCTCTGCAGACAACTTATCCATGATTCACAGACTGAGGAGGACTGCTGTCTGCAGCTCGGTCCTGGTTTGCTTACCGTACTCTACTGTATACGACAGCAATGGCATATGTCATTTTAATTGGTTTTACCTTCCACAAAACTTCTACATTAGCGAGCAAGACCTTGTTGAGCTTGCAAGGTCTGCTTATTTTTTCCGGTCATAAATAATAAATTGATTGAAATGAGCTGCATTATGTGGCTAAATGGCTGGTGAGCAATTTGAATGTAAACAGCGCTTTCTGCTCCACTTATCCATTTATAAGTCTAGCAATAAAAAAGCAAACATAACCCATGAGCACTCAGCGTAAAGAGGGCTGCTCTACAGTAATGTCAGCAAAAGTAAATACCTGCAATAAAGTAGCATCCAGTGCCAATCTATTACAAAAGCCTTAAATTTGTGTTGATTTAAATCGTTGTTATAGTGTTTTTCCGCATTAAAAACATTGAGATGCAGCTCACACAGTAGCATGTAAGCTACAGTACATGCAGTGAATCATTTTACCACTAATTCAATCATTCTCCAGGAACATATAGTTCATCAGGGTAGTCAGTTTTTTTTTTTTAGGTGTTTTGTGCAGGATCTTCAGGTGTCTGTCTGTAATGCGCGTGTAGGCGGGTGAGTGATGCTCAGGTCACAGCAGCACTTAAACTCTCTGGTGTATGACAACATGAGTCAATTATTTGCAGCACCATTTGAAAAGTGCAGGTGTTGACAGGACGCTGACTTCGCTGTGCTCCCAGACATATTGTGTGCGTCACTGTGCTGTAAGATAAATATACTAAGTTTATTCTTTTGTCAAACGAAGACTGCAAACTGGCATTGTCTTCAAGGTGCTATTTAATTTAATTACTGCAGATAAAGGCTGAAAAAATAATTATTCTTTTCATATTCTGTACGTTTTTTCTAAGTGATTTGAAGAAATGATTTCTATATGAATAGAATATTTTGACATTTCGGGAAAAATGCTTATTTTTTTTCTTGATAGATAGAAACGGGGGAAACAGCTAGCCTCGCTCCGTCCAAAGGTAACAAAAAACACCTACCAGCAACTATTACAGACCAATTACCTCTCACAGTTTCAATGGGTGGCAACTAGGGATGGGTACCCACACCCGGGGCAAATTTTTTCAAGACTGTATATCGATAAGCTCCGACGTTAACAGTTCTGCTATCAGTATTGGAGAAATTAAGAAAATTGATTTCCTATTTATTTAGGTTACAAAAACGTTATCTCACTTTTGATCTCTCTTTAGATATTCTGATCTATGGATTTTTAAAAAAAACTTTGGACAGAGACAGGCTGGCTGTTTTTTACTCTTTCCTTTGTGCAAAGCTAAGTGGCTGATGGCAGTAGCCTCATATTTAACATAAAGACATGAGAGTGGTATCAAACTATTCTTTTCAAAGGGGACATATCATGAAAAACTCACTTTTTCAGTGTTTGTGCTCATATATTTGGGTATCTGGAGTGCCTACCAACCCACAAACTGTGAAATAAGACAACCCAGTCAGTTTTTTGTGGGCTGCCTAGATCAGACAACATGTGATTCAACAAGCAATTCAGCTTTGGGTCCCCTTTCTATGTCACATGCAGACTCATTAGAATATATCGCCCACGGCTTGACAACTACCTTTGCAAAGATGCATCATATATTTTTTGTCATCCAATCAGAGCAGACTGGGCTTTTTTCGGGAGGGGTTGCTTAAAGAGACACACACTAAAACCAGTGGGCAACTCCGCGGTCTGAAAAGTGAAACCAATGTGGAAGTGGCTTAAACTTGCATTCTCTCTAACAGCCAGCAGGGGGCGACTCCTCTGGTTGCAAAAAGTAGTCTGATTGTATAGAAGTCTATGAGAAAATGACCCTACTTTTCTCTTGATTTATTACCTCAGTAAACATTGTAAACATGAGTTTATGGTATCAATTGGTAGTTTCAAGTCTTCTTCAATACAGCATGATGTTCATTTAGTAAATTATGGTCCCATTCAGAGTCAAATAGACCATAAAGCAGGGGATGCTTTAGGGCAGGGGTCTCAAACTCGCGGCCCGCAAGACGATATTTTGTGGCCCCCACCCTGATATGAAAGTTTAATGTTAGTGCGGCCGCAAATTTTTTTTGTTTTTTTTATAAAGTTTTTTTTTTGGGGGGGCATTTTTTCATTTTTATTGACAGGACAGTGGATAGAGTCTTGGAAAGGAGGGAGAGAGAGAGTGGATGCGGAAAGAGCCACAGGCCGGATTCGAACCCGGGCCGCCGCGGTCAGGACCAAGCCTTGTTACATGGGCGCCCGCTCTACCAACTGAGCTAACCACGCGCCCTCAGCCCGCGAGTTCTATGTGAATGGCAGTTTGCCGTGGAAGGTCCCTTTGTTGCGCGAGCCCGAGCTGAACGAACCGACCAATCACAGCGGGGTATGTGCCTCCCGGGGGCGGGCAATCAGCCGGGCTTGAAGCAAGCAGAGAAACATTTCACAACAACTATGGCGGCCCGTGTAACATCGCATAAGCTTGATTAAAGCTTGATTTATACTTCTGCGTTGAATCGACGCCGTAGCCTGACGTCACCTCTCCAGACATGTAACTACACGTCGCGGCGACGCAGACCGCAACAGCTGTGATTGGTCCAGTCTCTCAGCGATGCTGAGCGGCCAGGACCAAGTTCTACTTCTCTCTGCCTCCATCTGTTCAATGTTTGTTCACACAAATCCACTCAGGTATATGTTCTCTTCTCGGCGTTGCAGTAATGTCAGTAAAAGTTCTGCGGTTCAACAGTTATTAGCTCCAACTGCCGCTCAGTTTCTGTTTGGAGTACAAGAAGAAGAAGAAACTCATAGAGACGCCGCCGCCAACTAGCGGTTTGGTGGTGTAACTGCAGAGCAACACAAACACAGCAGGCACAACTTTACTGTGGAGTGACACCAAGTGGAATGAATATATATCATGTCTTTTTCAAAGCCTGCAGTGAAGAGAAAGGTTGGTGACGAGCACAGACAATTTCAGGAAAAGTGGGAGACGCAATAGAGGCCATGTTCAGAAGAACCGTTCATGTTCTTCAATGTTCCACTCATGTTCAGAAGAACCGTTCATGTTCTTCAATGTTCCATTCATGTTCAGGACAGTTCATGTTCAGAAGAACCGTTCATGTTCAGAAGAACCCATTCAAGTTAAAGAACTGTTAATAATGACGTTTGAGAAGATTGTTTTTTTTTTTAACAAAGCTTTTTTTGTGGAATACCTGATGCGGCCCAGCCTCACCCAGACTCTGCCTCCAGCGGCCCCCAGGTAAATTGAGTTTGAGACCACTGCTTTAGGGCGTTGCTACCTTGTGATTGACAGGTTGCTACCACAACGTTGTCTGGTCTGGGAGTTGTCTGCATATTCATCTTACAACCTTTCTTAAAACCCTTTCAGTTGTTTTCAGTTCACGAAAGTTAATCATAACCTTTTTGGTCGCCTATAACTATTCAGCGTTGGGTTATACAGAGGGTTAATACAGGTACATTCAGACAGACAAGAGAAAAATAATGTGTTTTTTGAACATTAAAGCATGCAAACATGTTCTCGTAAAAACCCCAAATACAAGAGAGAAGAAGACAACCTGTACAGTGGTTCATGTGACTCAGAAAAACAGCATTTTTTTTGTCTTTAGTTGAGTGGCAGCTCCTCTTGGCAACATGTTCCACTCCACCTACACTCCCCGGAAAACACAGATCCTCTCTGATAATTTCTGTGCATAGGAAATATGTAATTAGCAACCAGACGTACTAATTAGTGAAATCTGCCTATTTCCATTTGCATTTCATCTCCATTTCCACTTCCCAAACAAAAAGCCACATATTACCCAATCTGTGCCTGACAGACGTGTTGATGTAGTCCTGTTGTTGTAATCATGGGTCAGCGGGAGCCAGAAAAATGTAATGGGAGCATGTTATGGTGCAGTGAGTGTGTGTTGGACTGTATGTGGATATAATGGAGTGTTACAGCATTGCTCGAGGCTTCACCCCCTACTCCCGAGCGTTTGCTGCAGTTCTTAGTTATTCAGTGCCACACCACAAGTAGATGCCTGAATCCATCAGACCATAAGCTGAATGAACGTGTGATTGAGTCCTAGAGGTAGTTTCTAAAGGTGCCAGCTCAGTGTACACACACACACTGATGAATGTGCCTCAGAAACATTGTTCTTAATGGACGACTTTGGATCCACCTCTGTTTTCTGCTTGTTGAAGTGCTCTCTCAGTTTCAGCAGTAAGTACTGACAAGTATGGCATCTCAGAACTAAACAACTCAAGACAGGCGAGTAGCTGCACTCTGAAACACCCCAGGTATTGTGTTGAACATCCTCCCTCATCCAAACACTCTTAGGTGCTGCAGGATGTGAATAACAAACCTAAAACCTGAAATTGAGTGCGCTACTATAGCTCGGCCACAAGCTGTACTTCCTCGCAGCATTTTTAGGTTCCTAGTGTCCCCAACAGAATCCCAAAGCTGGTGCAGACACGAATAATTTATCCAGGACTGTCGGGGAACATTTAGACCTTTCAGGCAGTCTCCGTTGTGAGCAACAACTTCACTATTATATGCTGGAAGCAAGGGGTGAAAATAAAAACCTCCACAGCGTTTAAGAGTTCATTGTCAATTCTGCAGAAAATTGCAGCTCTGAATAACATGATAAATAATTTTCAAGGTGAAGTTGGTTGTTAACTTACTTATTTACTTTATATTGTTGGAATGTGTGAGCACAGTAAGTGCAGCAGCAGCAGCACAGACTGAAGAGCAGGAACACAGCGGCGTACAAATAGTAAAGGGATGTAGCACATGGAAATACTGCTGATGTCTCGATTATATTTAAGAAGAAATTTAACCCACTCGGCACAGCAGGGATGGGTTAGGGTAGAAGTGTTTGTAGCAAGATATTTCCTCAGTATTCATCTAACAATATAAAAAAAACCGAACTCACTTCCTTTGTCGTTCCCCTGCAGTAACAGTAAATGGCAATTAGGGCATGCTGAGGAAGAGTTTCGAGAGTCAGCACTGATGGCACACATGGTGGGGGGATGGGTCTGACTCGTAATTAGCCACTGATACAATGTGAGAGACATCAGGAAAGCAATGGTGTTAGGGTGGTGTTATGCCATGCTGAGATGATCCTGCATGGGTGAATTGTTTGATTTTTTTGTTTTGGACTGCAATTTGGGACTTTTCCAGTCTCCATTTACCCATAAAATAAAACCTGAACTGTCTACATCCAACCAGATCTCATGGGAAAGCGTATAATAGCACAGCATTTTAAGGACATTCTGCGTGTCATGATCACGCAATTTAAGTAGGGCTGTATTAATTATAATATTTAATTGTGATTAATCACGTGATTGTCCATAGTTAATCGCAAATTCATAGCACATTTTATATCTCTTCAAAATGTACCTTAAAGGGAGATTTGTCAAGTGTTTAATACTCTTATCAACATGGGACTGGGCCAATATGCTGCTTTATGCAAATGTATTTACAGTATATATTTATTATTGGAAATCAATTAAAAACACAAAACAATGACAATTATTACACGGCTTTGTTGAATACTCGATTCTGATTGGTCAATCACGGCGTTCTACGGTCTGTTATTTCTGTAAAGCAGACCGTTGCTATGGGCGCAGTTCTGATGTCGGACTCTGGCGGACCGTTTCTGTGTCAAATTATTGATTTCTTAAGTAAGTAGCCGTGTAATAAGCGGGATAATGTACAGCTAGCGGGTCATTGTTGTGAAATAATCGATAATGGATTGCGTTAATGCATTCAAGTAATTAGTGGCATTAAAACGATTTTGCATTAACGCGTTATCGCATTGACATTGACAGCTGTTAAGCTTTTTGCAGTTCATTTAACGCCACGTCGTTACAGTGAAACGGTCATGGTTATGTTTAGACAACAAAACCTAGTTAGGTTTAGGAAAAACATCATAGTTGGGCTTAAAATAAGTGCGTAAACTAAGTAAAATAGGTGCTGAAAACACTGAATGCAACTGAAGGTGTCTGGTAACTGCCAAAAACACCAGAAGAAGAATAACCATGTAACAGTAATTCATAGGAACATCACTATGTCCTTTTTGAGTCACAAATGTTACATATTTGGTGTTCAATCCTACAGTTAACGTGGCCTAATAGTGATGGGAATTACTGTCCTGAGGTAAATAACATGAAAGTAATGTAGGCTATGGACCTAAAAGCAATGATAAGAAGAAACAATACAACCCCTGTGCCTACTATGGCTACAGCCTTTCCATCTGAATTGCACTTTGTTACACTAGAAATGGTTTGTTTCATTACTGGATCATCACAGGAATTACTGCATCACATTACTTCACCAGATTAGTTATATCTATAATTGAAAAAGACAAGATTTTGCTAAATTGTGCTAGCTTATGTAAGACTTAATGGTCAATTTCTTCCCAGATGTAATTGAAAAGGGCCTATAAATTGCCACAGGCCAGACGAGGCCAGACAATTCAAGGCATCACTTTTCACACTGAATGTCTGAGGCTGAACCGACGGAGGTGCTTCATGTGGTTGAAGCTCTTTACACAGACAGACCTCACAGTTAAAGTCTACAATAAAACAGAGTAGAAACAAAAATACTTGATCTTTTAAGGTTCAGCTTTATTGTCATTATACAATACAGGATTGCACAATGAAATGCAGACATAGCCACCTCTATGCTACACACATTTATAAACAAATATTCACATATACAGCCATTGCTGAGATTTTTTTACCAGGGTAGATATGTGGGATATCTGTGTGAGGTTCTTCGTGATGCTCCACCTCAGCTCCACTGATGTAGACAGTGGAGCTGAGGTTTTGATCAATGATCAGCTTCTTGGTTTTGCTGACATTGAGCAGTAGGTTGTTCTCTGAGCACCACCCTGCGAGATTGTTAATTTTCCTCACGATATGAAGTCTCACCGTTGTTCATGATGCCAATGATGGTGGTGAACAAGGGTGATAAGAGTGGGGTGAGCACACAGCACGCGAAGGAGGTGCGACCCGTCAATCTGAACTGTCTGTGATCTGTTTATAAGGAGGTCAAGTGTCCAGTAGCGAAGTGTGGTACTCAAACCCGGTGTTGTGTGCTGAGTTTGCCAGCCAGCTGCATGGGGGTGATAGTGTTAAATGCTGAGCTGAAATCAACAAACAGCATTCTGATGTAGGTGTTGTTATTTTCAATGTGTGAGGGTTGAGTGGAGGGCAGTAGAGAGATGGTATCTGTTGGTTCAGAATACAAACTGGTGAGGGCACAGACTGACTGGGATGTTGTCTTTGATGTGCTGGAGAACCAGTTTCTCAAAGCACATCATTAGACTGAGGGTGAGTGCCACATAAGGTGTGATGATGGTAGCACTAGACTTGCTGCGGTAGTCGGTGTTACCAGTGTTAAACGTGGTCGGCCATACACCGATTACACCGTCGTTTTGCTTTTTTTTTTATAGAAATAAATCCAATGTAGTTCATTTTGGCGTATCAGCGGCATGTTATCAATACATAGTCGGACGACAGACGCTACAAACTGAAAGTGTCTGCTCCATAGGGAGTCTGAGCACAGAGTAGCAGGAGTCAGATTTCACACACTGGATGAAAGATTGTTGACAGACAAGATGATGGCGGAGGATTTGGTGTCAAAGCGAAAAGCAAAAGCGCCTATTTGGCAATACTTTGGATTTAAACCCAATGCTATAGCGGGAACCATAACGTTAATGAGGCAATTACCGTGCAGAAGGACGGAGCGGTCATAGCCGGTTTGCACGGCGCAGTGGCGGCTGATGGAAACCTGCAGCCTTGCAACGAAAGCTGGACCGGAGAGGCCAGAAACACAGCCATCCGACGGTAAAGTTTAAAGTAAGTGCTCTACATACAGTATATTGAGCCCCGTCTTTTCTTGTAAAATGTCCGGTATAATTGGTAACACCAGTGTTGTCGCAAGTTTATTAACTGGTGGGAAAATGTCCTCACCGTGACATCCCTAGGTGGCACCCCTGCTTTTTGTACCTTGTGAGGGTCTGCATCTTCATGTGTCCTTGTTGTTGTTAGTGTTGAGGTCACCCTCCACTCAGTCTCTCCTGATCCCTCCGCTTTGCCTCCTTGACGCCAGCTATCAGTCTCGCTCTGGTGGTTCTGGATGCCTCCTTGTCACCTGATCAAAAGGCAGCTTTTTTTGGCTCTCCATTCATTCAGGCTTTTCTGATTGGGGAATGATTTTATTGTCTTTGTGCTCAACACATTATCAACACATTTGTTGATGTATGAGTAACGGATGATGCATATTCCTTTAGGTCGGTGTGGTTCTCGTGGGTGGCGGCATCTCTGAACATGTGCCAGTCTGCAATCAAACAGTCCTGTAGAGCTTCATCTGTCCGTACTTTAAATGGTTTTTTTTCTGATGGTTTGATCCTTTGTATCAGCAGGGAGTACGTTGGCAGGAGAAGCAGAGAAATGTGGTCTGACTGTCCAAAGTGGGGGCGGTGGAGGGCTTTGTAGCTGCCAGGAATGTTTATGCAAACATAGTCCCGGGTATTGATTCCTCTAGTGGGGCTGAGGACATGCTGGTGAAATCTAGGTAAAACACACAACTGTTTGGCTAAAATCGCCAGGTACAATAAAAAAACCCCATCTGGTTGTTTTGTCATGTGCCTACTGATGGCCTCATATAGTTCTTTTACTCACTCTCTGGCTTTCTGTTTTATGAGAGAGTTATTTATGTTCAGGAGCGTGACAGAGAACACAGAAATGACCTTTAACACCGCTTTAAAGTGGATTTTCTGTCGCTGTAACTCAAGCCTGATTTCTGGGAACATGCCATAACTTAAAGACCTACTGTACAAATTTGTAAGAGTAGCCATGTTCCATGAAACACATGTCAGCATGAATACTGATTTGAGCAGCTGTATCATACTCTTGACTGAATTCTTTCTTCCCTGAGGCTTTACTGTTGCGTTCCTTCATCCCTGATTTAGCAAACATGATGCAGAGCTGTGGCTATGTCTTACTCTCAACAGTGATAAATAAGTGCACCAGTATATAGAAACTGCAGGCAACACAAAGGTTACAAGGAAACAAGGTGTAAAATGGCAGAGAATAATGGGTTGTTTTAGTGTTTGACTTAGGATTTATAGGGCCTGGGTGAATTCAGAGAAAGCAGCATAAAGGCTTTGGAGTGTCGTCTCCTGACATTTAGTGAAATGAGGACAGTGTCTTGAAATGCAAATGCTTTGTGCACAAAAAGTTAGCAAAAGATATTTTCCCGACACATGAAGAGTTCACGAATCAAAAAGAGTTTGTTGTTTTGACGGTGAACTAATTTGGGTGAAAAACAGTGTTGGTGTTAGTGCTAAACCGAAACCACGAGCTGCTCTACCCCAGTATTTTAAAATAACTTCAAAAAAGACATGGCGAACATGATTAAGCTTATAATGATAAATATGCAGTACATATTACAGGTAAAATATTTTTAAATATTAAAGAGGCAGTTCACTAATTATGACAATTATGAGGCATTATTTTTCACTATTGTTGTGATTGCAATATCACCTGGAGGGAAATTTTTCAAATTTGGCACAAACGTCCACTTGGACTCGAGGATGAACTGATTACATTTTGGTGGTCAAAGGTCACTGTGACCTCCAAAAACACGTTTTTGGCCATAACTCAAGAATTCATATGCTAGTCATGACAATTTCACAAAAGTGACTAATAGGATAAAATGATGAAGTGATGACATTTTGGACAGACATGGCTGTAAACTGCAACTTCACCGGTTGGTGGAGGCATGCATCCGCGAGGCGCTGATTCTAGTTTTACACATGAAATTCAGTTTTCTCATCATCTGGAGTACTACTCAGCCTGTAGAAGCAGTTGAATAATGTCATCTGTGGCTCTGGAGGAGTTTGTCAAATCTGTGAAAATAACAGTGATGTCATAGTGATGTCATCAGGCTTGCTCTCAAAGAGTTACAATTTTAAAAAGGTACAACACGCAGAGCCCAGAAGCTGTCAGGTTTAACAATGCTGGAATCCTGAGGACTAGATGCACAACTTCAGCACATGCACCAACTAGCCACATCAAGATTCACAAAATGAAACTGGAAACTAGTCAGTGTTTCTTTCACGTTTGTAAGGTTGAATAAAGTGGCTTCAGTGACTAAAACCGTCAACAGTCATGTACTTTTTGTGTTTAACTTCTTACAGTATTCATAGAGTTCTTTTGGGCCCGAGGCGTCTTTAGAGCTGTGTTCAGATAGCGGTGCAGTAGCATACAGGACAGGACATTATCTTGTAATGTAGAACTCCAACCATGATTAAATGATTCATTCCCGTCCACCCGTCAGCTGTTGGCCCCTGTCACTCACTAAAATTGTCTACAATGTACTGCTATTGATTTCTAGGTTGTCATGCCCCGTGGGAAGGAGATAACCCAATCAAATGCAGACTTTGCCTCTAACATGAAAAACACAATTTTCTCTCTGCAGAATCTTCACACCGCCTCGCTGTGTTTGAAAGCCCTCAGGTGAATCTCTTTGAATTCCTTCAGTTTTGTCTTCAGCTGTTTTTTATCATTTGCATTCACAAGGGGGCATCTCACATTTACTGAGGAATTGATAATCTGCAAACCTAATTAATAAATCCATTTTTCAGAAATGGGATTTTTCTGGTTGTGCAGAGTGCTGAAAGACATCTGTCATGTTTATTATGCTAATATGAAAGTCTCACATTAAAACAGTTTAGCACCAGACATTTAAAACTTCCCTTTCTTGGCGTCGAAATACCTTTGAGAGATTTTGTTCCTCCTCTCTCTGATTTCCTCCACCGGCCTACAGGCTATAATCAGAATACAGGAAATAAAGGAAAAGCAAAAAACAGAAAAGCCTTGAAAGTTTGGCAGTTAAACTTTGTGGTTGCTCTTCTATTGAACACAGTTGTTTGAGAATTCCTTCCACATAACTTACATTTACAACATTTGGACAAAGGAAAATAAAGAGTAGGATCAGAGGGAGAGAAGCTATCTCCATTTTATGCCAGTTGATAATGTTAATGTGGTTACATTTATACGTACATTTAAAAATGTCTATTGGCTGTTTTTTTTCACATGCGTTTTCATCCTTTGTTGCAATGCCTGACAGTGCAATATCCCCTGTTATGGCACGTTTTCTGTCATCCATGTAGACTTCCCCATGACCTCCCCCCCCCCACGTTGCCAGAGCCGGCTCTGACCGGTTTGGTGCCTGAGGCAAGATTTTCGCTGGTGCCCCTTCGTGTTCATGAACTCACACAGAAAACTGCATAGCTATATGTCTTTGAGATTAAGCAATGCAAAACACACGTAAAAGAAAAACTATATATATGTATGTATATATAATTTCTCAAAATTATGGCGGGTGATGTCAGTGGTGTAATGGTCGTTGACGAGGTGGGTATACTAGGCAAATGGTAGCCAATAGGTTACCGAGGAGGAGGTGGGTATACTCTCCTATACATTCCAATGTGAACTATAAACCGCCAGAAAAAGATGGGTGGGTATAATCTGTTTACCTGCGTATACCCTCCACTCCATCACTAGCTGATGGGCTGGATTGAGGCTGCAGGCAACCCAGAAAACCCAGCCTATTTAATAGGCTACATAGTTATGTTTTATTTTTTTTGTAATATTTCAAAATAAATTGCATTACAATAATATTATTAAAACACAGTAAAAAGTTATACATTTTGAATTATTTTTTTATTCCCTCATTTGGACGCCTCTAGCATTCATCTATACCGCTTATGCCTAGGGCTGATCCATCGCCTTGCTGTGGCAAGGTGCTTTTTTTTAATCCATTTTCATATCAAACCATTTCCTGACCGTACGACCCTCAGGTGACACGGCATTAACGGCACTTGTTATTTTTTTTCCCATTCCTTGGCTTTAGCAGGTCCCTTAAGACCACTGCTGACACTGTTAAAAAATATAGTTATTATAATTATATACTTTCCTTTATTGATCTTTGGAAGCAGGACTTCAATCTCTGAGTCTTCTTTTTACTATTTGGTGCCATTTTCATGAATGAACATATGAGGCAGTCTGGCATTCATCATGTTTATTCTGTCATTTACACAGTTATCTGAAGTTAGGGGCGTTTGATGAATCTGACGTGGCATTCTCATATGAGCCATGAGGCCCAATGATGAAGGGATGTCATGGTGAGGAAATCTTCCCACTGGTTAGTAAACTTGTGACAATACCGATGTTACAGATATCGCCGGACATATTACAAGAAAAGATGACACTCATTACTGTATATGTAGAGCGCTTACTTTGATCTCTATCGTTGAATGGCTGTGTGTCTGGCCTCTCTTGTCGAGCTTTCACTGCTGGAGTGCAGGTTTCCACCTGGCGCCGCCGTGCCGCACGGTAATTGCCTCATTTTCTTTATGGTTCCCTTATAGCATTGTCTTTAAATCTGAAATATAGGCGCTTTTGCTTTTCGCTTTGACACCAGATCCTCCGTCATCATCTTGTCTGTCAACTCTCTCTCTCGTCCCTTGTGTGTGAAATCTGACTCCTGCTACTCTGTGCTCAGAGCAGACACTTTCCCTTTCAGATTGTAGCGTCCGTCATCCATCAATGTATTGATAACGACGGTGGGGGCGGTGGGCAGGTAACGTAATCGGTGTATGCCTGAACACTGGTAACACCGACTACCGCGGCAAGCCTACCCACCAACTTCAATATCATTCTCGTTTGCATAAAACCCATGTGTCGACAAAATTCCTTCATAATCCCATTCATTGCTGCACAAAAGTAAATTTGTTTTTCAGTGTGATAATAATAATGATTGTTACGTTCAATCTTTCAGACGCTGCTGTCATTTGCTCTTCATGCAGAAATTCAAAATATGGATTAACATTAAACCAACACACCATTATTGTATCAAAAAGAAAAGACCTAAAACAAAATGAACAGAAATGGTTACTACAGTCCGGGTACATCATTTCCTGAGGAATTAAGTTTTCACAGACAAGAAAATCATGGTGTAAAGTTAGAAATGCAATTTCTTTGGGGACTTTTTACTTGTAGCTTTGTGTTGTTTCTTTGTAACAACATCTAACAGATGGACTCCGGGTATCTGGCCTTTTTTTTGCCCTTTTTCCAGCAGATATAACTTCTGGATCTGTCTCAACTACTTCACTGGAGTGCTTGTTTTTCAGAACTTTGTTGTGGCAGGCATACTAGTGATTCTGTCTGACCCGTTTCCTGGATATGGAGATGCTCTCTTCCTTCTCTCTCACTCTCTTCCTGTTAGATTTTACCAGAGGTGGATGATGAGAGGCAGGCCAGAAAGAAAGGAATTGGGGGTTCAGCTGAGCTCACGTGGACCAGCTGCCCCCTGCTTATTGAGGAGTTTATATGTGAGCTGCAGTCTCCGTCCTCCTCTCAGCTGGCCATCAGGCGTTTCTAAGGGGTGCTCTTGGAGATGAAAGAATTACTGCACCAGTCTCTGGTTATGTGATAACATAATGTAGTGAGATACTTCTGTTTTCATTATTCATCTAGGAAGGCTTTGTGATGAGATGGCCTCAATTTCACTGCAGGTCACATCAAGTAACCTAATTTTAAAGAAAAACCAAGGCAGCTATTATATTGATGGATAGATTCTTTATTGTGCAAGGAAATGTGTTACCACAGTCTGTACGTGTATTATAATACATTATTTTAAGCCAACACTCAATCACGACAGGAAACAAAACCAAGGTCATATCAAGATAGAGCAGTGCAATAGGTGTGAAAGTGCATGAAAACTTTTTAAACCTTATGACTGTAGTGGTAATTTAAGCCCACAGTTATGTGCCAATGGCTTCAAGGTAGGAGGACCAAAACCAAAGAATTGAAAAATATTTACTGGCTGCATTTAATAGAGCGCTTTACAATTTGCCTCTCATTCACTCATTCACACACACCAAGGACACTTCGACTTGTAGACACCAACACTCACCGTTGTTTATTGACGATTCACTGCATGAATACACACAGTTAAACGCAACTGAAAGTCTGGTTGTCATTGTCACCGGTTTCAGAATCAGCAGAGGTTAGAGGGCTAAGAGTCATTCACAGCATCATTGCAGAGTCTGTTTTAAAGGGCAACGTTCACTGGAGAGAAAGAAAAGTAAATCTCTCAATAGAAGTGGACAGAGTCACCTGACTTCGCAAATCTCTATTCCATCTGAATTATATCATCTAAATGTAATGACATATGGAGAGGACATAATGGCATGAATTCAGCTAAGGTAGTTTTACGTCATTCAAAAGTTTCAACATTGTACAGGGTCAGTAAACTGAAAGCAAAGGCTGCAACACGGTAATATTGGAAGCTGCATCTTTTATCAAAAGTTTTAAATCTGGTTTCGAATGTATTATTCCAACACCACAAGGTCAACAACAAAATCCACCGATGCAAACAAAACAAACAAACAGAATGTAAGATGAATAACCTAGACTGCAGTAATAAAATCACAGCATACAAATGCCTTAGAAACCCACACAAATTATGTGCAGCACAAAAGATGAGCATAGGTTGTCACATCCTGACAAAATATGATCAGGTTTGGGAGGTTCTGTATTAACCCGGCGCTTCCTCTGTCACTATCCAAATCTAAAATTTAATGTATTTTCTGAAACATCAAATGTTTTCTGTTTTGCTTATTATAATATATTTAATATTTAATTTGCATTCCTTTATGTGTTATCTGCTAATGTGTTTTTGCTGCGTCATGAGTCACATGACGTTACGTCTGTAGCTTATGTTACGTTACAAGTGTACTTATTTTAAGCCAAACTATAAACTAACCAAGTAGTTTTGTCTGCCCAAGCGGCAAAATATGACGAGTAGGGATGAGATCACCTTGCTTTTACCTAATCCAAAATGTACAACTTTTCATCCTGTCCTTTATTATTTAAAGGGACTGTTTGTAACTTTTTAAGCATATAAATGTAGCGGGTCGGCACACATGCGCGTTCGCATATGCGCGCTCGCTTGTGGCCGGAGCCTCGTCTCCGCTGCCTGCTCTCCTTCACTCAGACAGCGCGCGCGTCCTCGCTGTCTCACTCCACCTCTAGACGTGAACGCGCGCTCACTCCACACTGCAGAAGAGTTAGTTTAGCTCTGAGAATATCTAGTGAATGTAGAGTGGACGTTTGTGCAGAAATAAATGCTGCAGCTCCTCCAGACCAACAGAGGTTTTCCGTGTCTTGTGAAGTGACGGGGCTCCTCAACGAGTTTAGTTATCGTCTTGTTACCGACCGGGTGCCGGTGTCTTCGGCTGCCGGTTGCGGTCGGGAGGCGATAACGTAACTCGTTGAGGAGCCCCGCTGCTGAAGCCTGCACTGAGCAGGAAAAGCCTACACTAGGATCAGCATTGATTCATGGAGAGACCTTCATCTGGTCAGCTAACATTACTGCCAAGCAGCTGAAATATAGAGTGATATTGTGGTTTTAGCTGACGTGTGTCGCCTTACTGTTTTGAGCGATGCTCGTTCATGTCTATGTAGAGCGAGCAAGCGCGAGCCCGACGCTGACTTTCGTTGATTTCAAGGCCACAGGTGTCGCTGTTAAGCAGCATTTATGAATCTTACAAATAGTCCCTTTAAAACAAGTGGGTATATATTTAAGCAATAACTCATGACAGGCCGTGGTATGTTGTGATTATTTCACAGCTAAAAGGCTTTTATAAAAGGATCATCAAGTATGGTAATATGAAAGTTATAGACACATTTCAATTTAATTAGTTTTTATTAATTAATAATAATGTTCACAATAAAATAGGCTGCACATACCGAGGCGCTTGCTATGGAATGTACAACAACACAGGCTTATTAACTGGCTCTTTATTTACATTATTGTATGTTGCCATTTATTGTTTAACCAATGAAAAACTGTCCAGCATCAGTAGGATGACTTTGATAACTGCTTGCACTAGGCTTGCCTTTTTGTGTTAGATGGAGGTGTGTTGCTTGGCATGGCGAGGATGCTGCTCCACTTTTCTCCGGTCCCTGAGTTTTGGTTGCCAATCCACGTAAGGTCATAATCTCTCTTGTGTCAAAACCCGTGTCGTGGAGGCAGTTGTTGGTGGATTTCTGCTGCGTTCCTGCTTGCTTATATATTCTGGGCAACATTGTGTAGCCAGCTCTTTAGGTAGCGTTGCATGCTGTTTAGCAGGTGGATTTTTTTTTAAGTTAACCTTCAATTTGTTCCATTTTGTATCAGGTTTTGGCAGCTGACTTTGTCGTTACTTTGTACCTGTAACCTGTGCCGTGTTGGCAGAAGTGATCCCCCCGTGATGCTGTTGCTAAGCAACCATGAGTCTAAATTTTTTTTTCTCAGACGCGGAAGGTTAGACACGTCGTAGCAGTGGCATGTGGAAATTATATCACGACTATGAACCAATCAGATTGCGTGATTTGAGCTACCCGTTTTATAAATATAGTTAATTCTATTCTCATTATTAATGAAAACTCAATATTTTCTAATTATTTTTCACTGTGAATGAGACTCCCAGTCAGTATTATTCTCTGTTTCTGGTTCTGCAGAGCCTGGCCTGTAAACTAGTTAACATTTTCCGTGGCATTCCTAAAGGTCACAGTAAACTCGCAACAACATGTTTTCAGTGGAAATATGGAAAAGGATTAAGGAAAGGTCACATTCAGCAACACCTCTGATTAACTTTTCTGATTAGCATGTTAAAACTTTTTTTTTTTTTTTTTTAATGTATCACATTGAACTGAACAAGTTAAGATGTGTGCTGGACAAGTTCTTCCAGACTGAGCTGATGCAGATGGTCATTTGTGCCAGCTGCCATGTGGCCACGTAATGCTTCCTGTCACCTTGGCCGCAATCACAGTCAGACAGGGCACAGCTGGTCCCAGCTTGCACTTCATCGTCCGCTGTGTGTGCACTGCTCCGGCCTGATGTGCACATCTGCCCTGCTAGAGGAATTGCATCTGTGCTGATCCACAATGCCTTCACACGTCTCTATATGTATCCGCGTGTATGAGCGAGTGCATGTTTGATAAATATCTCTCTATATGCAATATGTCATCTGCATCTGTGAGTTTAAAGTTGATCTAAAACATATTTATATCGTGTGTCGAAATGTTTCCTATAGTAAAAACCAAACCAATGTATTTCATAGTACAGTCATGACATACATGGTAGATGTTAAACATGATATCACACCAGGGATATCTTGCGCGATACTCTAATCCATGCTGCACATCTGACATGCTTGCCACTAAAGGAATACATCTAGAATTTAAAAAATCTTTCATCCCAGAATTAGCTCGAGGGAGATGAATTAATGCGACGATCATCTCTTTAAAATAAATCAAAACATTTCTAAAATTATCTTAGATATCAATTATGTATTGCCAGCTTTAATCTGATGTGTGGTCATATAAAGTTTGAATCATGGATGATGTGCGCGGAGGACATCGCCTGCAGATTCAACTGCCGCTTGCATGTTACTGACTCTTGCATACGATTGCATCTCGTTCATTAGAAGTAAATTTGACGCCTTATTTTACTCACCTACGGGACAAGTCCTCTAAAATTAGAGCATCTGGGTTTAATAAGAGGATTTGTTTCAAACAAAAACAATACTGTCTATAATGTCCCATAATTTAAAACATGAATTCTCGTATAATGTAGTATTGAGGAATGTTTTCAACACAGTCTAGCCACCTACTAAATTTCCTTTGACAATTCTTCCTGATTGGGTTTTTATCTTGAGTTGAAGTTTTTCAAATTGATTTTCTCATCCTGGTTCACGGAGACATTTGTCAAAAAGCTTGCTGCATACAGAAGGTATTTGGACCGCTGCAACTTCTGATAATGTCAACATTATCTGAAACCGAGGTTATTCTTGTTCATTAAGCCCGGCGCCAAAAAGAGACTGGAGGAAAAATTTAAATATAAATTTAAACGAAACAGGGAGGCATGCGAAAATATTTACACCAAACTGAACTACCCAGCTTCCACAGGGCTAAACTTCATATTTTGTCATTTCGAAGACATATTTTCTTTTCCAAAGCTAAAGTTGTAATGTACGTTCTGTGCCTGAGGAAATATATCCGGCCTGTAATATGTAATTGTTATCAAAAGAAGAAAACCTGAAGAGCCAGACAAACACAACAAATTAGTCACCATTTTCAATCCAACTCGGTGTCTGTTTAAACTGCTCATTATTTGCTCAGAATACAAATTGAGAATATAAAGTTGCAACTGGCACACGTTCTGCTTTGAGTTTGCTCTGGTGTTGAAGACTCTTGTTTGTACAAGAAGAAATCAAAAACCCAAATAAGTATAAACCACACTTGATGGTTGAAGTCACTGGTTTCGCTAAAACAGCCAGTTAGACAGATACTGATAAGGGTGACTATAGAGCCAAACACCACCCAAAAACATACATAAAAACGCTCTCAGACGACACCTGTCTGTTGATTAGTGTGTCAGGGCTCTCGCACTCCACCTGCAAGATGTAATCTAAAAAGATTATACATATATATAAATATTATGAATTCGTAATTTTAAATGCATCCCGGGAGTTATTTTGTGATGAGGCGTTGTAATTGTTTCTTTCTGCTTTCCCTAAACCTGCCTCGTCCATTTCCATTCAATTAGTGATTTTCTTTCCCAGCATGCCTCTGAAAGAGCCACAGGGAATAGATGGTTAGTGGATTTTTAATGATTGTGAAGCAGAACGCTAAAAAAAGTGTCTGCTATCTTTGAGCATATTGCATCGTCATTATTTTACACGTGTACTGTAAAGAAGATGATTGGCAAATAGGAATTGTGTCATTTGTAGTAAAAATTAAAAAAAGAATATGGATCAAATCTGAAAGACCTAAAAATGATGACAAGAACAATTACTACCCACCTGCTCACATAATCCACAGCTGCATGCAGCGAGCTCCAGCTGTTCTCAGAGCGGTGAAAAGTGGAAGGCAGTAAGAAACTACTAACGAGTAGAAGTAAATCAGCCCGACTGAGAGAAACTGAGAACATCAGTAAATCAAAAAACTTTATAAAAAAGGAAATCCTTGAAACCTTCACTGATTAGGCGCGGCATGTGGATAGCCAACGAAGTGTCAGTGACAGAATACATCAGGACTACACACACCACATGTATCTGGTATCTTTTATAAAAAAGATTTAATAGCTAAAATCTCAACTTGCTGTCCCCAGAGATCGTACCAACCTGACCAACGTCTTCTCATTTAATAAAATATTGAGAGATATTTAATGAATGAATGAGTGAGTGACTAAGTATGAGGGTGAACTGAATTAATTAGGTGCTCTGCATCTAAAAAAAAGCATATAACAGTCCTCCCTTTACCAGTCATTTCTATAAGATATCCTACTGTATTTCTCAACGTGTAACTCTAGTTCTCAAGTCTTTCTTCGAAGTTTTGGTAATTTCTACAAGTAATACCGGCATCGCACTCGCCAAGTTAAGAGCTGCGATCTGGGAACACAGCTGCTTTGATAAAAAGAAATCCAACAGGGCAGGAACCACAAGCAGTCCGATGATCAGCCAGGTTGTAAGAAAAACCCTGACAAAAGCAAACCAACATGTGGATAAGGGGAGTACCGGCACTTATTTTTTTCCACTTCAAGCACTGGTTTAGAAAGAGAAAACGAATGAAAGCAGTCATTTTGATAGTATTTATTGACCAACAACAGCTAGCTTCGCTGCAGGGTTTACACATCCTCCAACTCTGAACAAAACAACATCCTCCTCCAACCTAAAAATCCAAAGAACTAAAAAATAATATCACCTTATTAACCTCCTAGAAAGACAGCAAACAAGCCGACCCCCCCAATATTTAAAAATATATGTATTTGTATATATATATATATTATCCTTTAAGAAAATATTGACTTAGTACTGTATAACATCATAAACTTCCACTTGCAACCTGGGCTGCAGAAAAGGGGAGGAATAATTGAGTATTTAATGGGTGGCATATCTGTCTTGGGAAGAACAAATGAACTTTGGAAATTGGGAAGATTATCACCTGAGGCTTCCGCACTCTCAAAATTGTTCACAGTCGAGTGATGAAATTCAAGTGAATGATTGTTTTTGAGTGAGCCTGTGCGAAAGCTTTGGTGAGACAAACAAAGAGGTTCATATAACAAAGAGAGAGCGGTGGTTGAAGCTGTCATTTGCTCTCCGGCAGGTCTTCCTCTGATATCGCAGGACTCCAGACTCAAAGCAGAGACCCCCATTTCAGTCAAAGCAACAATGAACAGCAGACGAATGAAGAATGAACAAAAGGTGATAAACTCCCTTTAGACTCCTATTAGTGGTAGTGGCTCCTTTTGAATTTTAAATTAGATGCTGTGCAGTTTCATCCAAGATGATTAACAACTTGGAATAATCCTCATCATGCTAGATTATGACAATATTGCTCAAGATGGAATAACCAAAAACAAAAAGAAGACACTCATCAGCATAAAGTAGCTGAGCAAAAAATTAAGTCTGTTTTATTTTTTTAATTATTTAAAGGAATAATTAAAAAAGTAAATGAGAAAAGTAAACTCTCTGAAAGAAAATAAATAAATCTAACACTTGGAACCCTCAAAATGCATAAGAAAAAACATAAATTAGTGGGTATCTCCATGAGATACCACCCTCATATTAAATAAGAAGCTGTAGCTGAGAGTTAGCTCAGACTGGAAACAGGGTAAACTTTGATTAAAGTTATAAAATTCACCTATCAGCTGCTCTAAAGCAAAGTTATTAACAGGAACCTGTGGGCATCGGCACAGTTTGAACTTTAAGGTTGGGGGTTCACAAAAAAAATCAAGAGGGTAAACCTCCGAGAGGTCTAATGTATCGGGATGTGTGTAGCCTACATATTACACCCTCCAAACAGAATGCAACGCAAGCAAGCGTCAGTTAGATTACATTGTTTTCTATGGGAATGTCCTAACTGGCCATGAGTGACGAAGCGCTGTGCAGCGTGCCGTTTTGAGCTGAACTTTTGTCAGACGCTGTTTCTATTTATTCCTGTCGCTCGCTTCGAAAGTGCCGAAACTGAAGAGGAAGGGCTGATTCGTGTTGTTGAAGTTGAAATGAGGAGTTCTCATTACGATACCTCCTCATTTTACTATAAACACCCAAATAAGGTGGCAGCAGGCTGGAGGGAGATTGCCTGAAAGTATGGCAGTATAAAACCTGTGTTTCTATAAAAACAAAAACACCAACGTCGGAAGATAGCAAGTACTACTCACCCATCTTTTAGTGGTTACGTCTCCAGTCTGATCTTCACCGCTCAGATGATGGAACGTGGTTTGTTTACATCGCGTAATAGAAGTGCATATTTAACAGTGTGTGGACAGAGAGCGTCCGATGTTATTAGGCTATGAGTAAATAAAGAGACCACACATTTATCGTCTTATCTTGTTGTTTTTTTATTCTGTCAATAAGAAGACACAACAGGGTTGATATTATTACAATAATATAAGAAAAATAAACAGAAAAAAGCACTAAAAATGTATTGTATATACAATAATAAATAGCAATTTAGAAGACCAATGAATGCAACAGTATACAATGTGCTTTTGATACACTGTGTCGAACTCATTTTGCAGCACAGGCTAGACTCAATTTCTCAGTACCTCTTAAGTCTTATCTTTCTCATTGGAGAAAACATTCAGATACTCTCTCTCTTTCTTCCTCTGTCTCAGTGTTTATTTACATCCCTCTCCAAAGCCCCCTCAGTATCCTCTCTCCATGCTCCACACAGTGGCAAAATGGCTTCATTTTCTCGTCCTCAGAAGCCAGAGGAAATCGATTGTGTGACTCAGAATCTCTCTCTGCGGCAACTCTCGCACACGACTTAAGGTCCTTAATTTAATCAAAAGGACAGCGTGATTACGTTATGTGTGAAATGCCGTGGTTTATCTGCCCTGAAATATTCAGGAGCTTACAGTGTGTGCTCGGCTCATTGTGCTGGGAGCAGGGGTCATAAATAACCCATTTTCTTTTGTGTCTATATTCCTGAATGTTACTATTTAGTGGCTGGCACCCAAGCAATTTCAGCTATGACCTTTAAGACTTACCTTGTCAGTTTCTGAGTCATTTCAGAAAGGTTTCATCCACTGTGAAGGCAGGAAAACATGCAGGTGAGATCTACTCAAGGCTGAGCGCAAATTGCTTAGTTTTGTGTCAGTCAGGCTGGTTAGTGCTTGTGTAGTCAGTGGCTAAATGCAATTAAATGTGAAACCTTGTGTGCTATGCGGTCCCATTATTAATCACATTAGTCTTGGAGCTGCATCATTTAAGCACAAATAATTTAATTTGAGTTTCTCAGTCATGGATTTCATTCCAAACTTAATCAGGGTCTGAGCTATCACCTGTCTCTCCAACTGTGCCGTGTTTAATCGGTTAATGGACCTTCCGGTGCGTGCCGATTTAAATATCAGCACAGAGTGTATAAAAAGAAATAAAAATGAATGGTTAATCTTTCTTTATCTTGGATTAGACTCTGCATGTACTTATTGTGTTGAAGAATGTTTTGGAAAGTAGAAGAACATAAATAAATTAGGTGATTAACATCAATATCCCAAGGTGCTACTTTGCCAACAATGTGATTGCTGGGGGGGAAAAAAATCAAATTATATGATCAGCAAAACTGACTAATTAATCCAAAATTAATTCTTAAAAATCCCTCCACGTTCTGATACTCGTAAATAGTGAAAGGAGAGCAATAATGAATTTATATTAGCTCTTAGTGGCTGTGATGTGAGTGCTGTGTAATTGAATGTCACCTGCCAGCTCTGCTTTAAGGTTTGATTAATAAATAGCTATTTTGTATCCTTAATTTATGATGTCCAAATAGCCAAATGGGATTGAGAAAATTACAAATTACAAACAGTCCAAGATTGGCACTTCAAAACTCACAAACGCTCCTTGTCCAGTCAGAGAGAAAAGATTAGATTCCTGAAATACACTAGAGGCCTGCGAAGGTGAAGCTCACCGATGCACCTGAATGGATTTATCTAAAACATGTTGACTTTTCTTCCTTGGGATTCTTTGTAAAGAACAACTCTTATTTTGTTATAGGCTTACTATGTTATTGCTCCGGCTTCCTTAACAATATTTCCCAGTGTCTCTGATATTGATGTTTTGCATGTAGGCGACAGTTTGTTGATTTTATTAAATTACTTTTTCATATCCGTCCAATGGCGCAGATATTAACTTGCTTTTTCTTTGCCGTTTGTAGAAATAGTCGCTGTCATGCTGCCATCAGATGTTACACCTTGAAAAATAAGCGGAGATTGTTGTCATGCCTGAAAATAGCAAACATTATGTAAAGCTCATGGTTCTCCCACAGAAATTCAGTGTTTATTTCTATTGGAACTTTCAATAGTCACTTTTAAAAAGGTCTTTTAAACATACAACCATTACTGCTGCAGTTGGTAACCCTGAGCAAATATGATAAAGTTATTTTTATAAAACTGTCACTATATCCTGACAGTAGTACATGAGACAGATAATCTGTGAAAAAATCATGTTGCTCTGCCTATTCCTAGTGCTCCTAATGGCATTTACAAGTTTCTACCGCGCCCGAACCTAAACAACCAATCATAGCCGAGAAGTCTCTGAGCTGCTGTCAACCACTCGCAAAATCCGATCAAACAGTCAAACTAGGCAGCGCTGATCAAATATGAATCAATATTCTGTTACTGTAATGCCTATTTCTCGCCTATAATGTGTGCAGAAATATATTTTAATGTATTGTTTAGCTGTAAAATGAGAAAGCTTGTGTCCCGGCTGTCATATTGAGCACAGTCGAGACAAAACCAAACACCGGCCTTAGCAAACTTTCTCATTTTACAGCTGAACAGTACAGTAAAATGTGTTTCTGAAAACATTTGAGGTGAGAAATAGGCATTACAGTAACAGAATATTGATTCAGATTTGATCAGCGCTGCCTAGTTTGACCGTTTGATCGGAGTTTCGCGAGCAGTGATTGACAGCTGCGTTAGAGACTCCTCGACTCTGATTGGTTGTTTTCCTCCGGTCTGTGAAATCTTTCAAATGCCGTTAGGAGCACCGGAGGACACACAGGAACATATTTTTTCAGATTACCTGTCTCATGCACTACTGTCAAGATATAGTGACTGTTTTAATGAATAACTTTTTTCTTTATCATATTTCCTCCACGTTACCAACATCAGCTTTAACGCCTGGGGAAAGTGGACCATACAGCCACAGGGAGAAGGGGCAAAAATGGCTCCACTCTTCAAGGAGAGCACAACATGCACAACAGACACGAGGAGGGATAAACTCTGCTTTTCCAGAAGAGCATAGATTACGAAAAAGGCGACCAATGCCGAAAATTGACTTTGAGAGATTGTAGCCATTGTAAGTCAGCTGGGCCTCCAAATAGACCTCATAATGTCATACACCCCAGCAGGACACAATCACCTGGCAACACGTTGATTGATAGCAGCAGGCGACACTCCAGCGCATCAGCTCAGGCAGATTTATCCATCATTGGAATTTGGATTTGATACGCTGGTTGATAGGAGAAAATACCATTAGAGTGGCAGGGGATGCAGCTGGGTGGGCCGCCAGAGGGAAGGCTCAAATGAGAGACAATGAGATATCCAGAATGGGTTTATTAAGAATGGCTGATATTGATGAATATCTTGTGGGGAAATATCAAATGCACAAGAGTACATTGGAACGGACAGGATGTCTGTAGAGGCTGATGATGTGTCGTCTACAATGTGCAGTCCATCCTCTTTTTTTTGCTTTTGTCATACATCTATAATCTCTCAATCATATTCACCGGCTTTATTGCAAAAGAAGAAGAAGAAGAGTGCTCACTGTGCAGAAATCTGCTGAGGTTTGTCTGCCTCCCGGGCTGTTTGCTGTGGAGGGTGACAACTTAAATGGCTGATATAAAACCTGACACAACTAATCTATCATGCATCCCCCTGCCTGTCTGCTTGAAATTCCTCTTTTTAAAGGATGGTTTATCGTGCAGCCATAAGTCATGGTGTACAATATTGCTGGCTGCGGCCTTGTGTGTTTACAAGATTGCACGTGTCGTCTGGATTTAGAATATCTGTAACACGGACATATCTGATCCTTTTTTGACATGCAATCTCGATGTTTGGATTACCCAGTAGGAGAGGAAATAACATTGCTTGGTTTATTTGTTTATGTCTTAACAAAAGGAACACTTGACAGATTGAAATGTCATGTACAACGTGTCAAAACAATAATGAAAGTTTGAAAATTTACAAAAGAAAAAAATCATTTTCACAGATTGGTTGATATATTTTTAGAAATAAATGCCTATTTAAGAATGATTCAATTTTTATATTATAAAAAAAACTCCCTTAATTCACTGTGAAGGCAACAGCGATGCTAATAATCCTTTAACATCAATTAAGGAAGAAAAGGGCAACCACGTTCTTTTGAACAGCTTATTAGCAGGCTGAACAAAGCAAGTGAAGCTTTGTAGAAAATCAGTACAGTAATATCAAAGCAGCACCTTATCTGTGAAAAAGCCCCAAAATTGTCTTTAATTTAATGGAAGCACTGAAATAATTCCCTCCCTGCCTCCCAAATGACACTTTAGGCCAGTTGTTGTCTTTGTTTTCCCCGCTGCCTTTGACAAACCCATTAAAACAAGTTAATCATCCATTTTTATGACACAAAACATCAATTAATCATGTCCATCTTCTTCTAACTCCTTTAGAGCCCCATTAAACCATCTATGTGAGCGCCTGTCATTAGAACACTTTCAGAGCAGCCGGCAGACTTCAGCAAGAAACACAGAAAAAATGAGAGAGATGCTCATTTAAAATTAGTCTGGGTCATGATCCAGCTTGATAAATGAAGAGCAACTGACTGTCAGGGTAACATAAACGGGCCAAGTTGAATCATAAAGTTTTGTCATTGTACTGCTGCATTATTCCAATTCGAGATTATTGACTTAATTTGTGTTTTGCTCATCGATGCGATACTTAAGCGTCCCCTGAAGTAGTTAGGGACTCCCAGCACTGCTGATCCACTGTTAACACATGCAGCACAGTACATATGCTGCACCAAATCATTAAATTAAATCGACAAATTCTAATCACATGTGTTTTTCAAACTGTATTTGCACTTCACAGCATGTATCAGCATTCACATATCTGCATGTACTGTTGTGTTCAACACACCATTCCTGTATAAACATGTCAAGGCAGCCACAACCAGTCACTGTCACTGCCCTCAACACGACTGCCAGAACGTTGAAACCTCTCGTCTGCATAATGCAACACCCACTGCCCTGTCAAACACAACTAACCTTGTCAGGTAATGTGCATTACCATGGTTACAGTGGTTTAATACTGCTCATGTCTCTCCGGTCCACGCACGCAGTAGAGGAAGCCTTTGTTGTAACATCGATTAACATTTCAGATCTTTCTATTTTCACCCTCTAATGAGTTCATCTCGCCAGTCTGCTTTGAAATGATACTTGTAATAATACACTGTTTTCTAATTCCTTCTCTTCTTGTCTGAGCACCAAATGATGCATTTGATCATAAGTCTGAGATTTAATGGGATTTAATTTCAAAATTGTATTACACTTTGGCACTGCAGTGATTTCAGCAACGTCTACCATTGAAGTTGAACAGAGATATTTTTGTTCTCGACAGTATCTCATCATACTGTGTGTGTGTGTGTGTGTGTATGCTGTCTGTCTTTTTACAACATCCAACCAGGCGGCAACCTCCAGTTCTGAAAAGTGAAGCCAATGCGACGAAGAAAGAAGTCTGATTGTATAGAAGTCTATGAGAAAATCAGCCTACTTCTCACTTGATTTATTACCTCAGTAAACATTGTAAACATGAGTTTATGGTCTCAATCGCTAGTTTCAAGTCTTTTTCAATACAGCATGATGTTCATTTAGTCAATTATGGTCCCATTTAGAGTCAAATAGACCATAAAGCAGGAGATGCTTCAGGGCGTGGCTACCTTGTGATTGACAGGTAGTTTACCACGGCGTCGTCCGGTCTGGGTGTTGTCCGTGTTACCATCTTACAACTTTAACCCTTTCACAGTGTGTTTTCAGTTCATGAAAGTTAATTGTAACATTTTGGTCTCCTGAAAATGTCTTATTCAGCGTTCGGTTGTACTTAACTCCACCCTCTCGTGTCACTTCTGGTTGCATTAGCAAAGATTCCTACTTCACATGTTATTTCAACACCTTCTGAATCAGAAGAATCAGAGAGAAACCGTATTTGGGATTTATTATGCCATGATCACTGGAAAGTCTGGGTGTGTGTGCCTCTTCATAAATACGCCTCAGATAATAATTTCAGTGTAACTGCGTGTATCTATTAGTGCTGATCTTTGTCATTGGACTGTTTTTTGCAATGAGACTCATTTGCATAGAAAGGGGCCAATTTTGTGCCAAATGTATACTGTATTACCTAATTTAAATATGTGCAAATTGCACAGGAGCACTGAGAAGCTATTTGTTTGGTAGGGGTGCATTTCACCATTTGCGGGTGCTGCATTATAGGAAGGATTAAAGGGGTCTAGCTAGCTAGCGTCCAGGGTCCAGTTGTGTTGATAGCAAATGACCAGACTGTCAAAACTCAGGTAGTCCTGTGATTCCAATCACGACACAGAGTAACTATTGTATGGAGTGATGGAGTGATGTAGGCAGTGCTCAGATCACAGATAGGGCTAAGCAACGGCTAACAAAGTCAGCCCCCCCCCCAGCTGCTTCAACATCTGTGTGGCCATTTCTATTTCTAGTGACAACAAACACAGATATTACATCAATCAAATTACAGTACCGACGTCGTCAGTTGGAAAAACACATGAAATTCATCCTAAGTTCAGCTTTGACAACCCATATATATACAGTAAATACTGTATATAAAAAAGCAAGTGTTATCAGAGGGGGTGAAATATGTCGGGACAGCGTCAACGCCTGCTGCAGACAGAGCATGGTGGAGCATTTGATGAATCTCTGAAGCTCACAACAGACCCAAAGTTGAGTTGCCAGCATGTGATCTTCTTCAATCTTCCACGATTCAGGTCAAACACCATACATCTCACAGTTTCTCCCTGCCATCACTGTCATCCGTTTCTCTCTGAATCTCATATTTGTTCCATTTCCCATGGTGCCTGTTTTCCTGTATTTCTCAAGAGTGAAGCCATTAGGTTTTCTCATGCACACATGCTGTCGATCACACAGCAAGTGTTGAGCCGTTCGTGTTGAAAGGAAATTTCACACAGAACTGAGGCACAGTGTCTACGTAGAATTAATGCATCATTTTTGACAAGACAATTTTTACATCTGTATTTAGCATTGAGTTTATTTATTTATTCTGTCAGTATAACACAGTATTTAACATGCACAACCACCAGCTGAACTGTACTGTGGTTTGTGCTCAAGGAATCAAATTCTAATCATGAAGAAGCAGACAGGAAATGATGAACAATAGAAACATAATGAAGAATACAAAATGTGATGTGTCTTTTCAATATTCTCTTACGGCAGCATTGATTAAATATTTGTCATTTTTGTTTTTAAAGGCATGAAAATAATACCAAAGAGGAATATCAATATAACAGGAGAACAAGTAAAAACACATTAATATCTTAAAATCATTACTTGAATTCATTATTTAAAGGAACATAAAGAGTAATGAGATCCAGTAAACCAATCTAAAATACTGTATTTTAATGAGATCTTTGGGTGCAATAAAGTTAGATGATTATTTTTTTTTTTGTGGTGGAAGTTAACATTTTGGGGCGGCGCTGCCATTTTCTTTGCAGTCATTATCTGCCACTGGTCTTGTCATCTGACAATTGTTCATCAGAAATGAAGAGTACGCCCGAAAGACAAATGCCCATATAAAAAGAAGCTCTTGACAGAGGCAAGGGAGCGATATACAGTGGTATCATGTCTGTCGTTTTGTATTCTCATTTAGCCATTTGTTTTTAAGACACATAAAAGCTTAAAAATTCACAAGTGGGGTGTCTATTGATGTATTTTATGTCGTAGAACAAAACGTTAAAATCTCTTAAGCTTGTGTTAACCAAAGACCCTTTTTCAGGCATCTAACTAAAACAAAGATGAACTGGAAGTGCTAAACTTATTTCTTGGTTTTAGGACTCATTCCTGTAGCACTCTATACTATACAGTATAATCTACATTTTGTGTTTTGAATCGTATTCAGTGTGTAGTGTTTTGTGTTAGTTCAACACTTCTCTTTGATACTTCCAGCCGACTTGCTGTTGATGACGACACATTCCCTATTGGAAATGAAGCCGGACCTGGAAGCAAAATTTTGCATTCAGGTTGTATGTTGAACAGATTTTTGGTAACCTGTCATCCTGCCAGGTTGGAGGTCTGTGGAGAATCTAAACTAAATTAGATTCCAGCTAAGCATGATGGATGCTTGTGCTCTGTGGTGTGTGTACCGCTAAAGATCACATGAAAAAAATCAATATGAGCATCATCCCAGGTTGTGGTTTGCCCTTCGTTCATTTAGTTCTGCTGTAGGCTTTCTAACAAAGCCGGTTACACTGATTTCAGGGCCCGAAGCAGAATTTGACCCAAGGCGTCTAAACCTCTAGAAAACACACGTATGATAGTTTTTATATGAACAATCCTTTCACCATATATAGACTATTTGTAGTGTATCTTTACCCGCCTCAGACCCTACCATCTGCCAGTCTCTGCAGAGGATCTGAAGTAAGAGGGTTTTGACAAGTCTGACTGCAGGCAGCTGAGGGCTCGCTTTGTTTTCCTGAGCCGTGAGCTCCTGTTGGTTTTTTAGCAGCTCTTCACAGTTCACAGCATCCTGGAGTAAATGTAGTTTGAGTCACATTCAGGGGGAATAGATTCAGCCCACAAATATGACACTCGATCATTTTAAAACAAAAGCGCCACCGATCTGAGCAGCAGCTTTGTAGGCATCGCAATAGAGACATAAAATGTGGAAAAAAACATCACCACCGTCTACAACATTTTCTAACCTTTGTTAGAATATCAATGTTTTTCTGTTGATAGTCCTTTTCCTTCGTGTGTTCTTAGTCAACCGAATGTGTCTGAGGGTTTTTTAATGTCTCCAGCAAGAGCAGTCTGGGTTTTACAGTATTTTTGCATAACGGCCGAAGCCATTATGAAATGTATGTTTCTTCCTGTAAAGTTAGTTACCTTTTAATAATTTAAATAAGCTTAAACAGTGCACAAAGTCACAACACAAAAGCATCCCAGAAGATATGAATTTTGAGGAAGACAAAATATCACACACACCCTCACACAAACCATAATTATTCTCCGTATGTTTTATAATCCTGTATCACACTTCTTATTGTTTATTTAAGTTTATAAAATGTGCATTCTTTATTGAACGCATTGTGAGTTCAGTGGTTTCTCATGTATTTAAAAATGTGGAATTAGCTTTCTATGGAAATATTTTGTTAAATAAATAATTAGGAGCAGTTTTTAAATGTTATTTGAAAAGAACTATAAGGCAAACTAAATGCACAAGTCTTAGGTCACCATTCACCATTTACCGCCTGCTTTTTAAGAAAGCTGTAACACAACCCCCTCATTAATCTCACGGTCAGCCCCTGTACTGCTTTAGTTCATGAATGTTTTTACAGTACATTACCTCATCATTATCATTATCATCAAGTTATTCTTACAACACTTCTCGGAGCAAACTCCGAGCGCTCTGAGTAGAGAGAGTGAGTGCTGAACTACAACGTGAGTCACGGCCTCAGTTTGGCCCGCAGCACTGATTCAGAACTTGGCACAGGACCTGTGCACAAACTTATCAATAAGAGGCTGCAGATTGCCAGCTCAGAACTTTCTTTCCCAGCTGAGTTTTTATCTCAATTATTCAGGTATGGCTTGCGATTTCCCTTAATCTCTGGCAGTTGAATTCTAGGAAAGGCCAGGTGGAATGATGAGTAAGGAGCTATAGGCGCTATGTTGTAGCTACAAACACAAGTTATTCTGCCTCGGCCATGAGCGGTGCAGCTTAATTTTCTCCCCAATCTTGACTGTTTTGTGAAATTTAAAAAGTTTGCCCACTTGGATAGAAATGTCAGAGGATTAGTAATCCCATGCTGTCTCTTCCATACACACTTTTGCCTCTTTTTTTTTAAGCGCTGTGTCTCTCAGGGACATGTAGCCTTGACAGGCACAGAGGGGGCACGACAGAAACCTCAGAGGACATGCCCTTTTATGTCAGAGGGAGATGAAGCTGGAGAGAGAGGGAGGCACGGAGGGAAGAGCGGGGCGGTTTGCAGGGAGGCGGGGAGCCACGCTACGGCAAGCCAAGCTAAATCTCCACCCTACTTTGTATGCATGCCTACGCTCACCGGCTATGCATAGTGCAGGAGGAAGGCAGAATTTGTCACCCGGCTCAGGAAATTATTCAGAATTAGTCAGACATGTTTGATATCCTGGGATGCACCTGTCATTTATGTGGTGTATTTACATACAGGATTTGAAGGGAGAAGAGAGAAAAATAGAGAAATGCTCTTAATGTGTTTCTAAATGAAGCGTCATTGAGAAAATGTACCAAATTTCAAAGACTTGAAACATTTAATTCTTCCTCCTCCCTTTGTGGCTTGTAGGTGAACTGAATAAAAGCGTGTTTCACAAATGAGATTATGAGATAAAGAGCAAGCACAGTATTATCTCAGAGATCAAACAGCGATGAAGGGTTTCGGCACTTGTTGCTTTTAATTTAAAATGCTCCTCAAGGTCCCTAATCTATTTATTTTCTGCAAATTCACTCATTAATGCCTGTAAATGATCCATATATCTGATAGATATTCATGATACATAACTGGAGCAATTTGCATGATTGCAGTGTCAACACCGAGGTCCAAGCACCAGTTATGAATATTTATGAGGATGTCTACAAATGCATAATTGTCAAGGTAACCTCTCAAGGCAGGCACGCATACGTACTGTGAGTAGCAGCTTTGAATGCTGGACATGGCTTCCTTTCTGAAGCTCAGTTCAAAGGTAACCGAGGGAGAGGCGCCGAGTATGTGGCGATAAATAACTGGAATGGAGGGTTAAGGTACAGCTGGAGACCATTTTCAATTATTTATTGGTCAATAACATCATATAATGAAAAAGGTACTTGTTATCAAAAAGAGCAGGGCTTTAACCCCTGATATCCCGGTGGCTGGATGACACGTGAGGGTAAAGGAAGGTGGGGGGGAAATGCCTATTAGCTGCGTGCAACGCATACATTCATGACCTCCTTTAGACCTTTCGTGAGAATCCAAAGTTGTTTTTCTCCCCTAAAATGCTCGGGTTTATTTTTCAAAGTGAAAATGTGTCCCTCAGAACTCACTTGATAGACCAATCCTCTTGGACAATAGAGCCCAGACCAGACAGTCTGCGACACCATCAAAAGGGACTTTCTGCTGCTCTTACTGATAATGGGAGGCTCGGGGCAGCACCCAGGGTGAATGTCTGGTGATAACCAAACATTTTCTGCTTCAGAGCTGTTATCATAGTGAAGATGAATGCATTTTGGATGGGAAATACTCAAAGAAACATTTAGTCCATTAAGTCAGACTCCCTTTTCTTTCTTATTGGAGCTGCTGTCTAACACTCGATAACTGTACAAGACAGATTAGTATTGTGGTCTCTAGATAAAGCAGAGAATGCACTCATATTTCCGCTCATATAATTAGTTTGAAGTCTGTGTTGTTCAACTACGACAAGTTTATCAAAGGTGTATTGTTAGCCACGCTAGCGACATAGCAAAGGATTGTAAGGTCCAAAATTTTAATCGTCTAATATTTTTGTTTATGACCAAATAACTAATGACATTCCCACCAGCCTCAGCTGTACTTGAGCTCAATGCACTGCTGGGTCATAAACTTCATCATACTTCAACATGGACATGGACGCGCACAGCTGCAGACTTGTATGCAAACAACAGATGTGCACTCGATTCTACTACAAATGGGGGTCTGTGCAGACGCGTTTCACTCATGCACAGTAGAAAACTAGATGGTGACTTCAAGTGCAATTTGTTTTTTTGTGCCAGGTAGGCTTATGTTATGATGGCTACTCGCCTGCATCCACCCATGTGTGACCGTGCCCTGAGTGAGAGGAAGAGATGCATACTTTCAACCGCTGGAATTATTGTCATTATTTTGAGCTTGTCTCCGTAAAAGATGCAAAGAACATTGGCGTTGTAAACTTTGTGCGAGCAGCAAATAGCTTTCAACAGCGAAAAATACAACCCCTAATTTATTAAAGCATCTGATACGGCAGCACAGCCATGAGGCTGTAACTACTTACGAATAACTTAACTATTTACTTTTGATACCAAGCAATAAGTAAAGTAATATTATTTTATATATTATATATATATTAGCTCTTTTGTTTGTTGTATCCGGCAGAACAACAAGAATTGAAAAAAGAAAACGGTGTGCGTGGCAGCTTTTAATGAGAATAGGACTACAGACAAATACAGTATATTGTGCACGAAATAAGTGTCCAGTTTGCCTTTTTGGTGAGCTTGGCAAACGAGCAGGTAACAAAAATGTACGATGTCGCAACCATTAATTGTCCTTTAGTGTATCCTCACACAGCGTGTGACCTATATCTTATATATTTAATGATAGTGTAGGTGAGGAAAAACATTTTGCACGTGTGGTTGCAGCCAATTTATTTACTGAAGACAGAAATAAAGACAATACTGCATATTAACTTAACACTAGACAGCAATAGTCTAAATCCGTCTGTTCTACTGTGAATCAATGAAACAGACCAGAGTTTGCGTCTGAAGATCAGCTTGTAGCCTTGAGTTTGTGTTACTAGGAGCAAAAACAAAATTAGAAACCATCTTATCAAAAGCCCTCTCTTTTCAGAATCTTCTACATATACTAATGAAAAAACACATTTTCATTTCCTCTGAAATTACTGTATCCAGTCATGTTTTTTAATGTCAGCTGAACCTCAAAAGCCACAAACATTAATGACCTCCCTTAGCTGATGGCAACAAGCTTCTGAAGACTTATCTAAGCACCAAAGCACTCATATTTTTTAGATGTTTATGTTAACCCCCTGAAACCCATCATGTTGTCAACTTAATTTATGTGCAAAAACATGGAAAATCCAACTAATTCACAGCAGGAGCACCATCCACCCTGTAAATGTATAAATGATAATTAGCAACAAAACCAGATGTAACAGATGCAGATGCTTTGGCCTTTTGCAGAGTATACTCTCTATCAAATATGATAGAGAGAAATGTGGTTAACTAGTGTCCTGATTGGCTTTCCTCTCTCACTGGCTGATTTTGGTCTGGACTAACAATTTGATATTGAAAGTAACCTTGGAGCAAATCCATTTAGACTCAGCGCGGTGAAATTGTGTGCTTATGGAACCGGGGTAATACAAGTTTCTTGACTGACATAAAAATCTACCGAGCAATAATGTGATTATTTTTATATTGTACAAGTTTCCTGTGGTGGAATTGCCTCGCCTTACAGAACATGATGGAGACTGTTTTTCCTTTTCAGTCACTAATGCAGTCTTATCATCAGGATGATGTGTTCCACCACAGCAGCCTAATTGAATTTGTCACAGAAATGATCCACAAATTGTTACAAAGCAGAGAGCTATATTTCTTGTTAAACTGTTGATTAATTAATTTCCCTTGCGAAACAACAGATAAAACTTATTTTGTTCCTCTTGAGTGCTTAAAGCAGTTTTATCATAAGCTGATATTGGTTTGTTTGATGGCATTGCAGTAGAAATTTAGCTGCTGTTTTTTATACTTTAAGATGATCATTGCTGTTCTATTTCTATAGATTACATTACATTAGGTTTGTATTAAATATAATAAATCTGATCAGATTTGGGATCAGTGGGCAACCTCCGGGTCTGAAAAGTGAAGCCAATGCAGTAATAAGCCAATAGCCAGCAGGGGGCGACTCCTCTGGTTGCAAAAAGAAGTCTGATTGTATAGAAGTCTATGAGAAAATGAGCCTACTTCTCACTTGATTTATTACCTCAGTAAACATTGTAAACATGAGTTTATGGTCTTAATCGCTAGAATCAAGTCTTCTTCAATACAGCATGATGTTCATTTAGTAAATTATGGTCCTATTTAGAGTCACATAGACCATAAAGCAGGGTATGCTTTAGGGCGTGGCTACCTTGTGACTGACAGGTGGTTACCACGGCGTTGTCCAGTCTGGGAGTTGCCCGTGTTTTCGTCTTACAACTTTAACCCTTTGTTAAATATGTCACAATGTGTTTTCAGTTCATGAAAGTTAATTATAACACTTCGTTCACCTAAAAAGGTCTTATTCAGTGTTCAGTTGTACTTATCTCCACCCTATCGTGTCATATCTGGTTGCAAAAAAACAACATGGTGACCGGCAAAATGCCAAACTCAAGGCTTCAAAACAGCAGTCCTAAAACCAATGGGTGACGTCAGGGTGACTACGTCCACTTCTTATATACAGTCTATGTTTAGGATCTATTGTCCTATGAATAATGAATTCTAAGGACCCCCTCAATTACACTTTTACTTTGAGGGATTGTCTCTGTATGGACAAACATCGTTATTAGACAATGCAGGGGAAGCTAAATAAACACTTGTATCCTCCTTTTTTTTTATGTTTGGCACACACCGAAAACTGCTTACCAACAACAGACCCAGCACGGCCCCATGCATTTTCTTAATGCTCAATTTGGCTGCAAAGCCTCAACGGTAATTACACAGGAAGCACTGACAAATATGTGACTATGCCTTGTTGAATTGACCAGTTTACTTTGGTCCGACTCCTAAAATATTTACTGCCAATGAATATGGAAGCAGGAGACGTGTCCATCTCTCTCTCCCCCCCGTGTTGCAGAGACTCGCGCTATTGTAAAACCGTATCACTGAGGGGAGAAAACAAAGCAAGGTTATGGTCAAATGTAAAGTGGTGCAGGGTGCTTAATGTTGGGACATTAGTCTCTGTCAGGGCTTGGTTAGAGGGAGTTGTGTGCAAGGCTGTGCTATCTGGAGAGGATCCAGCCAAGTCAGCAGGGTGAGAACAGGCTCATTTACCTCCAGTCAGATGTTGCCTTACATCACAGGGCCTCGCTTAAAGCACTGGAGGGCTTAGACTGTTGACTCTTCCTGTGTCTGACCAATTAGAGGATTTTTACTCCAGACACAGTGGATTAACTATATGGGATGAATAAACAGAATTTCTATCAATGTCATATTTTCATACAGAGCCAAGAAACAGTGGACACTGAGGGGCAGAAGTTGTTTGTCTTTCACAGCATTGCTGGGAATTAAAGATTAGGACACCACCAAGAATCGCTTCATGTTGCATCACACACACAGATAATACGTCCTCTCAAATTTTATTTTCTATTCACACATTATGTTTTATTGATGATATGGCTGTCACTTGTCAGCCTGAGTTCACCTCCCTTCACACAGATTTGTGTGCAACAGTGCTGGCGCATCGCTTGAAGGGACTCCACTGTTCTCGCCTGGAAAAATATGTTCTGGTGTCATGCAAATGTTCTGATTTACATCAACTGGAGGCCATAAACTGATGTACTCTGTAGTGTCAGGCTGGATACCTCAGGTGAGGCTGTGCTATTCATCACAATCAATTGTGCGATGATTTCATTATTTATTTAACCAAGCATGTATAAGTCACGTCGAGATTTAAATGCCTTGTTCAAGAATTTCTTGGCCCAGAAGGCGGCTTGAAGACTGAGAAAAGAAACATGGTTATTGCGTTTACCTACAGTAGTATGTTTAAAATGAGGGAGATTGGTTTCATTATTAGTTACATAGTTGGTTGTGTAATGAACAGTAATGTGTTCATCTCCTCATGCTACATTTGTCAGACATATTCTGGAAAATGGAGAAGACAGAGACATTCGGGCAGTCAGTTTTTAATTTCTGTTAACAAACACTTCAGAGTTGGTATGTTTGGGCTGGACTCCAGCACAGCGACCATTATTTTGGCATTTGCTTTGCAAAAGTGGCCACTGAGAACAATTTGCCAATTTCCATGAATCTCAATTTGCAGACTTATTGTGTCTGTACAGCGGGTGAGCTTTTACTTTAGAAAGTGCTCGAGAAGGAGGGGAGCAAGTTGGCCAATTACTATAATTCCTATGTGATAATGGTGAGTTTGTTCTTAAGTGGCCGTAATCACACTCTCCTCGTGGCTGGCGGTTTTACCCTTGCCACCATTATGTATGCAAATGAATAAAACATTATATTATAGCATTTTGCTAAAATGGTGCTTAAACCTTTTTTTTTCCAAACAGTACTGAGTTTCGCTCTGCTAATTAATGTTGTTGTTTTGATGTTAGTGAATAAATTAATTATAACAGAGCTCCTGGGAAATTGAGATTCTCTGTTTCCACTGGAACCATTCGGATGTAATGTTGGGCTTTTTTCCTGAGAGTCAAGTGCTGTGAAAATCATCAGCATTTAACTGCACATTGTTAACTGCACTTGGGGTTTGTGATAAGCACCCTTATGTCACAAAAGTCTTCACATAATCAAAACTCTACAATTATTTCATTGGAATTGCATGTGAAGATTGTTGTTGTGTTTAGACTGCTGGTGAACTGTTTGTATTTCAAATTATGGTAGGCTATATGGTTAACCACTGTTTTCTGAGAGAATACAGGTCAAACGTTAAAGCTGATGTTTTTACATTAACAGTAGATCAAATGCAGCTCAGTTGCCAGCAAAAAATGCTGGCATTGTACGTTTCTGCAAACAACAGATACATTGAATGTGGACGTTTTTTGCATTCGGTCAGAGCAAGTTACGTAGTATATTGGTCGACCTTTATTCAAAGTTACGAGGTATAATGATGAGTGTAAAGAGAAAGAATGTCCATTAAGGGTGGATGGGAGTGGTGGTGGTTTAGTCAAACAAACACAGGACTTTGCTGTTTGTGTTCCATGTGAAACCAAAAGTAAACACTTAATGCTTGTTACGTAACATTGTGTAAGAAAGTCTGCTAAGGGCAGTTGTTATTTATTTTCGGTAGTTACGTTCCGTTGTTGCGTTCCGTTGTTGCGTTCCGTTGTTACGTTACTATTTTAACACAGACAATGAATTCTTTTCTAACCTTAGCCAAGTAGTTTTGTTGGTCTAACCAATCGTTTCACAACGTTAACCACGTGTCATTGTGCGTTTCTGTACGCGAGATACGAGGCTGATATGAAACGTATTTTTGGTTCAGAAACGTCGACATTCAACGTATTCCGTGGTTTGTAGAAACGTACAATGCCGACATTTTTTCTGGCGACTTGATTGATCAAATGACTAGTGTAGGTGCATGTGAAAGGTATTTAAAGGCAGTGACGAACCCACAGACAGAATTATCACCAGACTAGTGGTCACTGACTGTGGTTCCCCTCAGCTATACAGAAAACGTCTTTCAGTCTTTCAGCTCCTTGTTTTGGTTTTCCGGCTCGCAACTTCACTCTCACCGCTCTCATAGTGTAGCTTTCAGTCATTGCTGGCAGCTGTTTTCAGCTCTAAAAATCCTGTACACCACCTGCACATCAAATGGAAAAAACGGACAAAGTTAGGTACAAGCTGTTGAACACAGTGAAGCATTTATCTGCTAAAGAGCCAGCATTTCCCTCAAGAGTTGGTGGAGACCAAAAACAGAGCTAAAAGAGAGTGAATATTAATATTCACCAGGTTCATTTCTAAATGAGCAACTGTTTGCTAACAAGTTATCCATATCAACATTAAAGTGATAAAATGTCAATTTTCTGGGCATGTGTTCCCATCATAGGTTCAATATAGCACACCTCTTCATCCAGAACCAAAACAATATTTAATAACAAGATCATTTTACCACTTTTACATACCAGAGGTTGGCAACATTATATTCCATTCGGAAAGAGAGATGACTGGTTGCTCGGTGTGTTCAATCGTAAGGCAAAACGTGTCGGGTGCTCTTGGAAAACGGGGAAAAAATCAGGATAAACAGGAAGGCAATCCAGGCACTCCAAAATATCAAAAAAGTAGCATGGGGAAGAGAATAAATTAAAAAGCCTTTATTATAATGGCTAAATCATTTAAAAAGCCAACGCTTTAATATTCCATTCGCTGGGTAATGCAACTTAATTTAATTAGCAAGAAACATGACTGATTGGTGACACTTTGTGTTATAGTCATTGACGTGTGATTGGTCGACATATGATCAGGTTGTTATACAAGTGCAGCAGCTCAGCAGTTTTCCCAAAGGTCGTTGTGTTTTCCACAGAGTTTGCTAATGTATATTGCACTTAGGTTTGGCCATATATGAGCGCCACTGAATGAAAATGGTCTTGGATTATTTCCAGGTGGCTGTGCTTTTGAATTACCTCTCAGGGCTTAAAAGGATTCAGCATCCCGTTTTTGCCAAAACTGCCCCTACAGATGCATAGTCAATTCAATTTGTAATTGATTCTTTAACACGCTCGTGGGGATAATGAGTGCTCTGCTTGCTGTTAATAGCTTGCTCAAGTCTTTTGTTAATGCTTTTATATTGTTGGGATACAGAATGTCTTGGTAAACAGGAGCTACACTTGTATACACTTGAGAAGTGTATTTTATTTTCTACATTGATTTAATTGCTTTGCATACGCGTTCCCTTGAAGTGCCCATGATACTATGGATGGGTACCTTATAGAAGTAAATACCATCAGATCAGGCGCAGCTTAAGTGCCTCCCAAAACAATTTAGAAGACAAGCAAGGAGCAATATTTGCATCTCAGTGCAGATGATTTGCAGTACCATAGTAACTCCATCTCAATCCCATCTGAATAAATCTATAACAGACCATTCATGAAAATGGGAAGCCCTCTATTAAAGCCATTTGACAAAGTGGATGCTTGCCTGAATTCATTAATGCCACAGGCTGTTCCTTAAGAATACTGATGAACTCTTACTTCATGTTTGGACGCTGCCAGTGGCCACCGAAAGCCACCGTTATATTTCATGTTAGAATTATTAGAATTAATCCCCAACAGCCCACTGAAAATGTGTTTATTCCTAATAAATGTGCCTTTCTGCATTCTTTGAATAATGTGCTTGTTTTGTTCATAGATGAACTGCAGCGCAACAGCTTGCAGTGCTGTGGAACTTTATCAGACACAAGGGACACAGAGAGCTTTTAAAATACTACTAGTGTTATTTTTTAAACCCGACATTGTTGGTATTGACCACCAGCTCTGTGTGGTGGCTGTAGTGGAGTTAACATCTTTTATACCTCTGTGAGAGCTGTCAGAAGTGTGTTTGTGTGTGGCCTTCATAGTCTGTTTCCTCCCTGGGTGCTCATGCGACTCCCTCACCGGAGCTGCGAATTAATCTGCTGGTAGTGAATCACCATGTTGCCCGCTCCTTGGCATCGGTTCACTCTAATATCTAGTTCAACATAGGTTGGCTGACGGCAAGAGATATGCTAATTCAATACTCTTTTTTACACATCATAAATAAAAGTCTCTACCAAGCCTGGATTTGTGGAAACGCTGCTTCTGTTCTGTGAGATAGTTTCTCTGATTTTGCAAACATCCTCCTCAAATATCGCTCAACAATTTCTACATTGAATGACAAGGACAGTGTGTGACATGACTAACATTGCCAAACCTTGTTATCTGGCTAGACCAAACCATATTTTTTAACTGTCTTTTATGATGGATGTCAGATTTCTGCTCATCTACTTAATAAATGAAAGCATAAGAAAGAGAGTTGCGGAGGATGATTATTTTGGGGTGCCTTTATAGCTCTCCCCCTTCACGCTGCCTGCGTGGTGTGATTTGTAGAGAGATTGAAATGAGGCTGGCTGGTCGAGCAGAGACCCGCTCTTGATTTACACACACTGGTAAATCACACAGACAGCTGGCTGCCGCCGCTGCCCACCGCCCCGCCTAAGACACAGATCTATCTCCGCGCAGGAGCCCCTCCAGATACAGAACCTTATGGCAGGCGGCTATAACACACCGCCCAGCGCCGAGTCCCAACTCCAGCCTGCTGTTGACAGCGTTGGATGCTGTGCAACAACTGCCAGTAAATGATTTCTGGCCCAGGATTGCTCAAGAGGATATTGGACCAAACCTCAGAAAGAGACTTGGTGACAGAGAAAACAGAGCGGTTCAGAAGGACCTGCTGGTCAGGTGGCCATTGTTTGTGGTGGCATGGATAAATACCCATGACTGAAAGTACAGAGACTTTCTGCCGTCCCGTCTCCCTGAAGGAAGGTGGATGCTTTTCTTTCAGTGTGGGAAAACAATTATTTGTTTAAATGAACCTGTGCTTTGTGTCTCTGTGTGCATGTGTGTGTTTGGATGGAGAATGTCCCCGTAGAAAACTTCAAAACGGCAGAGTTTTCACATAAAATCACAAAAACAGTTCTTTAAATTCCATTATATTGCAAACTCACAGTGTTTACTTATCTGGCAGTGTTTCCACATTGTGTGGGCGCTGTTGAATCTACCCAGATCATTTTAACTAGGGCTGTGTATTGTGCAAAAATCTGGCGATATGAAACATATCGTGATGCAGGGGTAACGATTTAAAATATTACGATATATTGCGATACTGTAAGCAAGGCGATACATTGTGATTTTTTCAAATCTAATTATAGGAAACTGTCATAGTATAAAGACAGTAAAAAAAAGTCACTGTGAAATGGCTACTATGGGGACTGACATCATTACACATGAATACAATTGGACTCATTGGATCCACAAGAGTCTCAGCTTTACAGTCATACCCAATTTATGTAATTCCAAGACTGTTTAGGGACCCCAGTATGCAGAAATCAAATATAATTCAAATACACCATTTTAGGGTTGGTGAAAAAAACACATTTATAATGCATGCAGAAAAACTGCATGTAACATAAAGTGGGCATGTCTGTAAAGGGGAGACTCGTGGGTACCCATAGAACTCATTTTCATTCACATATCTTGAGGTCAGAGGTCAAGGGACCCCTTTTGAAAATGGCCATGGCAGTTTTTCATTAACCAAAATTTAGTGTACTTCGTTATCGTTATTTAGCAGTCTTTGTGATGTGCAAATGTGACGTGGTTGGTAACAATGGATTCCTTAGGTTTTTCTAGTTTCATAGGATGCCAGTTAAGATGTTGATTAAAAAATCGATACAGCGTTTTGGAGAATCAATACAGTATCGCAAAACATCATATCGCAATACTCATGGGTTTCGATATTTTTTATACCCCTAATATTAACACAGACAGACGCCTATTTATTCAGATTGTTCAATAAGTTCTTCATACTAAACCAGGATGCAGATGAATTATTAAGCGAGAGACTTCGGTCACACTTTAAAGAATCAGGACACTGCATGAGACAATACTGTAGTATTTAACAAGCACATCACTGTCAGTGATAATGACTTGTACACACAAAACAGTCAGGGTGACTCAACTCATTAAATTGCAATTTGGCATAGAGCACACGTCCCATTAATTCCATTTTTACATCGCCAAAGAACACAAGATTAGATTTTCAATTATTTTTTATTCTATTCAAATTGGGAGATGTGTTTTTGGATGCCAAAACACTTATTTCACAACAGCTTCTGGAGTCCAGGAGAGAACACGTCTGGCCAGAGATTTTCAGACTGAATTCATCATGACTAATCTCGCCCGTTGAATTTTTTAAAAGCGTAGTTTTAGGAGTCGTACTGAGTGAAGAACTTTCTTGACTCTTGCACATAAAACGGACCATTACAGTCACAATCATCATCAAGTATCGGCTACAAAATTGTTAATTTGCATTTGTAACATTTGCACAGCATTTAATCTGTAATTACTTTACAATGTAGGCTTATTTATAACAGTATAATTATTATACTTTAATCACTGTGCTCTCACTGTGAAGTATAAAAAGTGCAACACAGTTTTTTAATGAGAGAACTCGTCTGGATCTAAAATGGAAATCACATATTACAGTATTCATCTTTTCAAGCTGTAGATTTGGCTTCTGTAATCACTTTTTGGTATTATTCTTATCTGTATCTGAGTTTCTCATGGTGCCATTTTATTTTATGTGAACTGTTTAAAGCAAGTCAACCCATTCTGCCGTTCTTGAATGTTGAATCCTGATTTCGTCACTTAAAACATGTTGCATGATCAAGGATGGCACCATGCAGAGAAATAGGTCATCTATAGGGTAGCAATATTGACACAAAAAGAGCTCAACCTCCCATTGAAATTCCCAACAGTAATACACGCTTGTTTTCGTGCCAGCGTTGCTTACTGAGGCTGTCATCACTGCAACAACAAAGCCTCCCTTCCGCGTTACACAGCTGTGAAAAAAGCCGTTATTTACCAGATACCATATTGAGATCACTCGGAGCTCGCTTCACACACATAATCACTAGCTGAGCATGCTGCACCATGCGGGAAATAAGTTCCCCTCGTTAGCTCCAACGTTTACATCCAAACATAGCATTGCATCTCTTCTGCCAACATAATTATTCAGTAGTTTATCCAAACTATTCTGGCCTTTGACATGGACTGAAAAATTATATTTGACATGAGTCTCAATCTGGACAATGATCTGTCACATCGAGGCTCATTCCTCGTATCTGAAACGTTGCAGCCAACCCTTTTTTAATGCAGGCTTAGTGTCATGGTGGCTTATTACCTTATGTGCTGCATGGTTGGCATGAAGTACCTGCTGGCAGCTGAACTGAGGCTGCTGCTGGGGACTTTTCTCTGCTTAATCTTATTAGTGCAAAAGGCCTCTTTTCTTGAGGCCACTATATGTTTCCCAAGTAATTCTGTGTCACCCTTGAGTGACAGTGTAAGGCTTAATAGATTTTACTTACAGTGTCAGGTAGCTGCATGTGTACAGCAAAATGACACGCACAAGATATTTCAGACGGGCTTGTTTCCAGGTCGTCAAATACCAACACTTTGTCACGCCTCTCAAGCATAAGGCAAATGTTTGGCGTATGTATGAGACGCACCGGGCTTTCAAATGCATTTTTTTCGGCGCCCCCTGCTTCCCCACCGCCATATGTTAAACGCACTACTGACGTTTTCGCCACAACACCTGATTTGGTGTGAATGCAGCCTAACTCCAATGTAAACAGAGCCACTGCTGGCTTGCGTCTGGAGGTCAGGCCGGATGCCTTCAGCCAGTGTCTGAGATGTGCGTGGCCTGTCACACTATTGGCTCAGTTAGTCCTTTCATAAAAAAAAACATAATATTATGTTAATCACGTTGTCATATTGCTTATCACTCATGCAATACAGGCTGGATTTAGCACCGTGACGCCATCGGCAAAGGTTGCTGTCATTGGCTTCTTTTTAATTTGCCAGAACATGTCATAATGACAAATGCCGGTTCAGCCGGTTGGCATAAAATCAAAGCTCCTTGATTCCTCCTTGAAGCTCGTCGTACACTGGATCAGACTGGCAAAACCGGGAATAAACAAACTCTAGGTGGATGGATGGATGGGTCAAGCAAACGCAGGACTTTCACAGAGGACACTGCTGTTTGTGTCCCATGTGAAACGTATCTAACTTACATACAGTACATTGCTTAAGTTATGTAACAACCTCACTTATTTTAACCCAAACCGTGATCTTTTCCTAAACCTAAACAAGTAGTTTTGTTGCCTAAACTTAAGTGACCAAGCGTCTGTATGTGACGAGTTGGGAATGAGAACAGGTTGGATGATTATGAATCTTACGTTTATTGTATGCAGATGTGTCTATAAATACATCGTTCCATTCTTACTGATTCAGCAGCTGGACTTGTTTATTACAAATTTAAAGAAATAGTTCAACATTTTGGAAGTCATCCTTTGCTTTCTGGCAGAGAGTTAGGTGAGAGGATTGCTACCACTCTCATATACTACATGTCTTTATGCTAAACTTGAAGCTATCTATGCATATATTAAGTGTAAAAACTGCTGGTTACCTGGCTACTGGACATAGCCAAGAAATAGTCTGGCACATGAACGATAAATTGTCACTTTTACATGTCGTTTTTATGTACGAATTAGACAACAATATACATGTTAATTAGTGACCTTTAGAGGTGCTGGTAGGCAGATTTTCTTATCATTGGACAGAGCAAGGCTAGCTGTTTCCAACCTTTATGTTAAGCTTAGCTAGACTTCGACAGATATGAGAGGGATATCAATCTTTTCATATTACTCTCAACCAGAAAGCGTATCTCCCAAAATGTTGAACTATTCCTTTAAACCTACGAGCTGAAGATGAGCGTGTAAGTGTTACCTCTCACCTTATAAATCCATGATTAACCAAAAAACATCTCTCTGCTAGAATGGCAAACTTAAACAGAGAAAGGTCGTTAATGGAAATTCAGAAATCATCTGCATAAAATCTCCTCATTTATTTTCAGTGCTCATCTCTCTCTTCCTCTTTACAGATCAGCTCTGAGGTTCTGCTCTCTGACCTTATCTGTATGACATTACTCTCTCCATGCCCCACCCTTCATCCACCCCGCTTCATCTTGATTTCCTACTTCACTGTAGACTAATTAGGTTACCCGAGCACGGGTTCAAATGGAACGATTAAAATCCTACAAGGTCGTGTTGGTGTCAAAGCTGGAAGTGAACTGAGAAAAGTCAACATTATACCATATGTTTAGACTTCAGCTACACAGCCTGCTGTGAGCTGGGAATATATTGCTCATCAAAGCATGAGGTGCATGATTGCCTCCCGTTATCTCCACTATTTTATCAGCTTGGCAACTTGGCAGCTTAATATATGCCTCCTACTCATTGTCCAACATTGTATCAGAATTTACGGTTTAATAAGCTTATAAACAATCCCCGTTGTGTCCACAGATACAAAGAAGGTTAGAGAATGTCACTACATGGCCATCGATAGAGAGGCGGGTTCGGTGACGGCGGGCAAATGTCTCCTGCCCCCTCGCTATCTCGGCTAAACAATTTCCCAAGAGACATCTCTCCGAGAGGGGTCATTCCTGTACTGTGAGCTTGTGACTCATCCTCCTTATGTTCCCGCCCTCCCGGTGGCCACAGTAAAGCTCACTGCTTCCATCTATATCAGTTCTTTGGTCTGCTTGCTGTGAACTAACCCGACCCCCGTCCTCTCTCCTCCCCCACATCCTTCACTGAGCTGCAAGCTGCTCCGTCTTCCCCTATCTCTCCACAAGCCGTCCAGGCTCTCTCCAGAGGCCACTTTATCTATACCACCCTGGCAGTCTGGCAGTAATAACTATGGCCATTTACAAACAGCTGATACACCTTTGACTTTTCACTTTGCATTCATAAATTTGCTCTAATGATCAGCAGCCGCCTCATCTCTTTAACGAGGGACAAAAACTGTCTACGTCATCAAAAGGCCTCGTCCTCTGCATCTGTTTAAAGTTTACAGATGTTTCCACTAGTGTAAACAACTTTGCTGTCAAGTATAGGCTATGTACCTTACAGGAGAAGCCCTCCTGTTTTCGTTGTATGGTTTTGAACGATACAACGACGATAAGGGCATTCTATTCTATGTGCTTTATTCTAGTTATTGAATAAAGTCAGCTTCAAGTGTTACTTCATTAACATCTCTGCTGCTGTAAGTGGTTCGCATTCCCGTTGTGAAGTGTTTTCATTATGTTCTTCAGTTTCTTTTCATTGGAAAAAATAAGAAAGTTCTGTTGAACAAAGAAAACGACAACAGGAAAATGCTGTTATTAATAATTTATTTACTTATTATTTAACTTCCTGTTGGGTTTTGTTAAGGATTTACATTCATAGATAAACACTTTGCAATAAAGAAATAGAATACAATAAAAATATAACCACCGTTATGTTATATTCTTTTCTGCATCATAGTCTTTTTAAAATTCAGGAAAAAGAATTAATGGATGGATGCAATCTGGTCTCACTCCCAGGACGGTTGAGCTCGATACCACACTGGGTTTTCAATTAACTCCAATGAAAACCCATCCACATCATTATTAGACGCTCAGAGCAACGGACGTGGTATTAAGAGCGAGAAAGTCCGCTGAGGGCGGGAGGGAGGACTGGTGGACGGGTCAAACAAACACAGGACTTTTACTCAGGGGGCTGGCGTTCGTCTCCTGTGATGTGAAACCAAAAGTTGAGTGATTTTTATGTCAAGTGACGCTACGTCATGAGTCATGAGACTTATTTTACGCCAAACCATGATGTTTTTTCTAAACCTAACCAAGTGGTTTTGTTGCCTAAACCTAACCACCACGTTTCACAACGTTAACCACGTGTGAGAACCTTCTGTGTCTGCAAAATATGCTGAGTAAAGATGAGATCATGTTGATGAATGAATGTATTGGGATTCACTTAGTAGGGATTGCTTACCTTTTTGAATGTCTTTTCTCTTTCTGTTAATGAATTTTGTTTATCATATTTGAAAGAAAAACGATTTTTACAATATGTCTCAGTTGGACCAAATTGCTAAATTGAGACTGACAGTGATTGATTACCCCACATGCACTGACACAAATAGTCGAATCTGAAGCTTGATAACTGTTGACCTAAGTCCCTAACTGGTAGTGTCACAGACTAGAGAAAATGCAAAAGGAAAAGGTGTGATACTGCAGTAATAAAGTTATGTAACATTAATAATCAAGTTTTTCACATGACAGCATTCATCAGAAGCCAAGGTCAGTCAGTTCATTCGTCAAACAGAGAGAGCGATGCAGTGTCTCCGGGCTTTACAAACGCAGTAGCTCAGTAATCTTTCAGGATGAAAAATATTTCAGTTAGTTTAGTAAGAGACTGTTTTGTTAAGTTTGCAGTTAAATACATTCATACTGAAATCACAGTTAGTCTTACTTTTTTTTTGCTGTCAACCTGTCAAGGTGATACTTCAATGTATTGTTATTTCAGATATGCACCTTTTCTCTCCAGCCTCTGAGTGGGCATGTTGGAGCACAGAGGCAAAGAAAACTAACTTGTGATTGTAACTGTATAGCTTAAAAGCCGAGGCTAGACGGAGAATAAGGAGCCATAATCAACATTTGCAGGTAAATGTTTGCCTTATTTAATGCTCTACAGCTGACTATCTAATTAGCAAGTTCCCCGCCTACGTAGATAATGATCCAACAACATTTGTTAATACACAGATAGGAGGTGCAATCACTGAATCAAAAATATCAAATATTAATTTATTTTTGGGGAAATAGATTTTTCTCTCAAATGAGGGCACATGACCTGTTATTTACAGAGCTGATATGTGAAAAAAAAGTTAATTAATTTCAGATGATCTAAGTTTGGATAATGCTAACAAAACCTTGGCAAGCAGGCAGGATACAAAAAGACAGCTAACCACTTTTGGACAATACTCTTGAGTGATGTTGGTTGTCCTGATTATTAATAAGCAGCAGCTGTAGGGCTGTAGAACATCTGGACCTGTCTGTTTTCTCACTGCGAAAACGGTGAGTGAGTCAGTCCTGTTGTTGCTTTGGATGAGGTTCTCTGTCTTTGTGCTTTAATCCTAAACATTTCACACCAAAATCCTACCCCGAGACAAAGGCAGTAAACACATGCGGTGCACAAACCGCAAGCCAATTCTCACTGTCTTGTTGTATTACAGCCATTACATGCTATTAAAATTAATTTGAGAATGAAATATTTAAATGCTCTACACACAGGGTTTTAACAAAATTCAACAAAACACCCATTTGCTCTATTATTTCTTAAATCCCCTCTACAAATCACCAGCTCCTGGGTCGAAGAGGAATCACTATATAATTGTGGATTAATTGCTGGGGAGGACTTGCCTGGTGAGAGTTTGAAAATGGATATTTTTTTTTAAATGATCAGTTAAACAGAAGCACCAGGCTCAAACCGTCTGAATTACTTCTCTATTGATTCTCCTCATTTCCTCTAATTCCTTATTTTCATGTGGCTTACCAAGCCTTTCTTTGTAAAAAAAAAAAAAATCCTGCAGGCGTCTTAAAAATCAGAAATGTTTTTTTCATAGTTTATATAGTGCAGTGGAAATTAAGGGCATGGAGGTTGAGTTTCAGTCCAATATTCACTGACCTTTTAGATCTGTTTTGGTCTTCAACAGCTCATGAGAGAAATATCAGGCTCTTTAAATGGTGGACTTTCTTAACCAGCTGGCAGTTTGCTTCAGCTGCTTTGTTAAAACAGCTTGTAGGGTTTCATTAGAGCCCTGAGACTCAACCATAAAGTCTACATATGGGCCAAAAAAATAAAATGTCTAAAAGCTGCATAGAGCTGCACAGTGGGTGGCTATAGGCTCTTATTCACTGCAGACTTTTTAACATGTTATAACATGAAAAGCACAGGTGTAACTGACCGTTCACTAATTTTCTGCCCACACAGAAAGTAACTACGTTTACATGCACATTAATATTCCACTATTATTCAGAATATGACAATATTATGTTTGGATATTCTGAATTAGACCTTCTTCCGAATTGAGCATTTTCCGATTAAGACATTTGAGATATGCCGATATTATTCGGGTTCTAGTATTCTTTGGACATGTATACAGCACATTCGTAATATGTGTCTCAATTGGGGTTTTACGACAGTTTGCGGCACATGACCCTACGACCCTCTTGCCTGTTTACGGCCAGCTTTGTGCGTTGTACACAAAACAGCTAGCCGACAGTTTACAGAGAAGCATGCTCAAAAGAAAAGCCCACATTTCTGGTTGGAAGGAGAAACACACTTCATGACATTATGAAAGACTTGGATATCAACAGGTTTTTTGGATAAGCACAACTATCGCAAAACAGATCTTTTTAAGAAGGTGGTTGAAGGAATGAAAGAGGGAGGCTGTGTTCGCACGGTCGACCACCAGTTCCTTTAATCAGAGTATGCACGGCTGCATGTAAGGGAATATTAGTGGAATATTAATTTTCATTAGCAATGTTAACCGATTAGTAGGAATACTGTCTTTTTCAGAATTATCTCAAAGAACGGAATATTTTGCATTTTGCATGTAAACATCGTCATCGTCAACATCGTGTGTCACCCACATTTTTTCATGTGCATCTGACGAAACACATACGTTATCTATTTCAATAAATCTCGCTGTCTACACTCACGCTATTCGCACGTTAACACGAGCCAAAGCTTATTTTTTTAACTCATCCTATGTAGACCAAGCCCCCAGGAAAGCCAATTGAAGCCAATTTGACATAGGGGCCAAACCGATTAATTACAACTTCTGGGTCCGTCAAGTGATATTTACACCTGTGCTTTTCCTACTGTGAAATGTCAAAATGTCTTCAATGAAAATGTAGGACATAAGGTTAAGACATATGTGTTGCTCTTTCGTATCTTTTGGCCCATTACTATACATGTTTGTCTAAAAAAGGTTTACATCAATGAAATTTCAGTGCACAATATGCTCACAGGGGTATGGACCAAGCATCTGGAATGACAAACATCTGTCAGCAAAATATTTGCTGACGCTTTTAAATGACAGCATGTTTATTTAATGGAGATTCAATCAGTGCGTTAACATGTGTAATTGGGTTTTCCTTCAGTCTCAAAGGAATAGTTCAGATGCTTAATATAAGGTGCCACTGGTAATATTCATGCATGGACATCAGCTCGGTTTACAGATAATGTGGACGTAGATTTTTCTACAGCCTGTCAAATACAAATAAAGAACATTTTAATCTAAAAATAAAGTCTTAAGGGAATATAACATATTTGCAGTATTTTAATGCTCAGCATTCTCTGTATGATGGAACTGTTTATCATGTTAATCATCTCTAGCTTCTCCTTAACAGACATGCTGACTCAAACATTCAAGATCCACAAGGGATTGACATCTGATGTGACTAAAACGTTAACCCTTTCTTGGCCAGATGCTCAATGACTAAACACTGCTAAGCAGTTTAACTGAGCACATTAACAGACATTTTAACCAAATAATAACTATTGTAGAGCATCAATTAATATGAATCAATTAGTTGTCAACTATTAGATTAATCGACAACTATTTTGATAATCGATTCATCTGTTTGAGTAATTTTTTAAGAAAAAAAGGTCAAAATTCTCTGATTTCAGCTTCTTAAATGTGAATATTTTCTGGTTTCTTTACTCCTCTATGACAGTAAACTGAATATCTTTGAGTTGTGGACAAAGCAAGACATTTGAGGACGTCATCTGGGGCTTTGGGAAACACTGAACAACATTTTTCATAATTTTCTGATATTTTATAGTCCAAACAAAGAAAGTAATCAACAATGAAAATAATTGTTAGTTGCAGCCCTACACTATTACACAACACAGTATGAGTTCTTTTACCCAGGATGCTCCACTATTCATTGTAAGGGATATCCCACTTCCTCTGTGAAGCTCCATTTAATCTTTCAGGACCCAGCTGAGAAGCACCCCCAACTAACAATGACTGCTCAGTCATAATTGTCTGGCTGTAGCCACTGTCATGCCAGAGGCATGCTGTGGAAAAATTACAATGCCAGATTTGCCTCATTACAATAAAAATAGCACGGCCCTCGCCAATACAAAAACAGTATTACAAATGTAATCAAGTATGTGCTGCAACGACATCATAAACAAACACCTGCGATTGAAGCTCTACTAGATCACACACAGTATATCACAAGCAAACCACTGAAGTACTAGCTCAGCTAAATATATCATCTGTTTGGCTGAATCTTCAATGAAACCAAGGACATGTTGGGCAGAGATCAATTTGCCATGGGCTGGCTTGTGGGCCTGTAGCACGGGGAGGTTATAGTAACAATAATGGACAGAGGTAAGAAATCACTGCTGTTTCTCGTAACATTTGCCTGCACTCACCATCTGTTTCATTAATGCCTGAGGTGGTTATTTTTGATAGCAGTTTCCTCAACCTTGGGCTAGATGCTGTATCAAGGTAGACAGCTCATCAAAATGAGTGACAGGTGTTTGTGGAGCGGATTTGACCAACTGCAGGGGTGGAGCTGACAACAAGGTGAAACAGCTTTAACAAAGAACCAAGGGAAAAATTAAATGATCAAGACCTCTTCCTGTTTATCCTCTTTTTATACTGTATATTCCCTTTTAAAGTACCAGTGTGTAACAATTAGGAGGATCTATTGGTATAAATGGAATATCATTTTAATAAGTATGTTTTCTTTCATGTATAATCACCTGAAAATAAGAATCGTTGTGTTTTCGTTACCTTAGAATGAGCCGTTTATATCTACACATGGAGCGGGTCCTCTCTTCACGTAGCCGGCTGCCATGTTTCTACAGTAGCCCAGAACGGACAAACCAAACACTGTGTTAACTTATCCTGCTTGGGCCAGAGTCGATAACGTTACTCACTCACAAGACAAGACACGGGAAAACTGTTGGTCTTGAGGAGCTGCAGCATTACTGTACATTCACTTGATATTTTTCAGAGCTAAACTAACTCGGTTTTCTGTTCCACAATCTCACTTGTTCGCTGACGCACCTTCGCCGCCGCTCTCTATCTCTTGCATCACCACTCACTTCGCACGTACTCCAAATGAGCTATGCTACTCTTACAACAACTGGCTCTAGATAAAGGCCATTCGCGTTTTCACGTTGGTCACCGTAGTTCTCCTATACGCTTGGCACACGGGAGAGGCTGCCATCTGCAACCTCACTGCTAGATGCCGCCAGTTGTTACACATTGTAGCTTTAACAAAGAACCAAGGGAAACATGAAATGATGAAGACCTCTTCCTGTTTATCGTCTCTGAATATTCCCTTTTAGGTGCAAGTGAATAACAAATGCTTTAAAATATAAATGAAGTCACAGACAGTGTGTGATCAGTGTGTCCTTCAACAATAGGTATGACGCAGAGCAAACATTCTTTTAGATCTTTAGGGACCTGACTAATACATTTATGTGTAAACGGGTGCCTGAGAAAAAGCCCTGCAAGCAAGAGAGAGAATCATAAACCACCTGAATCTTTTATAGGTCAACAAACGCCTGACAGAAAACTTGCAGAATCGCTCGGATTGAAATGCTAAATCTCAAGAAACAGGTTTAAATATTGAAACACCTCTCCATAATTCACATTCAGCACTACACACGGCGCCCTGAGCGACCGTCTCTCATCTCCGACACCTGGGTTCCCTGTTGGGTCGACCGAAAGTCGCCAGCAGTCCAGCAGAGTGACCTGATTATTAGGAAGATCATGCTGTAGCTGCGAGTCACAGGCCTGATCCTCTGTCGAGTTCACACTTCACAGCTGTTGTTAATCCTCGCTGAACTGTGCATGTGCAAGATAGTGAAACCTTCCCTCTTACAGGGGCTCTCAAATCTCCTCTCATAAAATGCATACATCCGTGTCTAAGGGCTCTATGCAAGGAAACAGTTTTTGTAATTACACTGGCTGCAATTTGGTGATTGAGTGCACTAAAAAAAGAGATAAGTTGCACAAGTGTTTTGACTGACGAATAGATAATTGCGACTCCTCAGCAAAATAGTTCAAGGATGTCAAATGTTGCCCAGAGCTAATGTGCGAGTCCTTGGAAAATCTGTATACGTATGGTATGTTTAGTAGGAAGTGGATGAATCTCTGCAGAATAACTTTCTGACCTTTCGGTGCTTTGTTCATGTGCACAGCATCTGAATTTTAGATTAAAGCATTCATTATCATGTGAACTGGCCGCTCCACTGTTTGAAAGATGCACAGTGCTTTAAGTTAAAGCATTACAGAGGAGCATTAAATACACCAAGTGCAGCAGCATCGCACACTTTCCTCTGCTCCGTCTAAAAAAAGCCCCGTTGTTATTTGTTTTTGGAGAGTGGTCTTTTTAAATCTAATATCAGTTACCCTCCAGACAAGAGAATCAATACTTGATGAGCATTAATTTTCCGTACTGGTTTGTTCTCCTCGTGCTCTAACATGCCTTCCATGAAAAATACATTTGTTTCCCCGGATCTGTTGCCATCCAAGACCGCCGAAGGTCGAGCTGTGAATTTACTGCGGCCGTTTGTCTTGCTCGCTTGGCACCGGCCGCTTTGTCCGTGTTAATGTGGTGAGTGTGTAGGTGCATCCAGCAGCCTTCCCAGTTTATTAACATTCGAGAGTGCAAAGCAAAAAAACATGGTCATCTGGATGAATGCAACATTCATTCAGGGTCTGGCAGTGTGAGAAGGGTGATGTGAGGTGGGTGGGAGGGTGCGGGTAGATTGGGTTGGATGGCTGCCCAAAGGCACACTTGTGGCTTCCAGAGGAGTGGATCATCATTTTGTTCTTTAAACCATTTGTATGTGATAGAAACATATGAACACCAGTTGTATGTGAATAATAAGTGCTTTGTTGATACTAAAAGCAGAACTAGATTAAACCAATGATGAACAGTGATGCAGTTTTATATATTTTGCCAACATAACATATAGTAATAATAGAGTAATATGTACAGTGCACTGCCTGATATCCTACTAATGTTTGATTTAACACTAAATAATCTACATACAGTACTGTAAGTGGTGGAATAACTAAATACATTTACTCAAGTACTGTACTTAAAGTGCGGGTCCTTTTTGTGATTTTATATAATTCTGTAACTTCCCAGTGTTCCTTTTGTATTCAAATCCAAACATTCAAATTTTGGTCAAAGTATATATACGTTGGAGTAAAAACTGTTATTGTCCAAGCCCTTCTAAAAACCTTTTCTCATGTGACCTGACATAGGTTTCTGCAGGATGACGCTGCTACAATACATGTATACAGTACATCCATATAGTCAAAGTATTGACGTTACATACTTGGATGGCGGTCGGCATGCTCTTAGTTTGGAGAAGCAGACAGGCACAGAAGCTAAGCAATGTACTTCTGTGGATGGCACATTATTTCGAATCCGAAAGTCACACAATAACACAAACAAACCGATCGATGAAGCGGTAGACCAGCAACTCCTGTGTTCTGCGAGGTAAAATTACTGTTTTTGTGAATGGAGTCTGGTCTGGTGGCTTTGAAGATAACGATATAACGGCTTCGGTTCCTCCTCAGAAAGGGCTGTTTGATGGCAAAGTGTATATAAATACAGCATACACTTAAACTGTTATTGTTTTTGTTTTTTTATTCATAACCTTATTGATTAGCTTCATGATTAAAAACATTTCGGTAACCTACATCACTGCTTTTTGTTAACGGCTGAGTGGGCGTTTCCATTTGAAAAAAAAGAAAATGAATGCAGATGGTATTTACTTGAATATTTCCATTTTATGCAAATTTATACTTCTACTGCACTACATCCCAGGGGGCAAATATTATACTTTTTAAACATTATATTTGTCTGACAGCTTTAGTTTCCAGTTACTTTTCAGATTAAAATTGTTCGTACCTTTTCTGTTCAGTGAAAAACACTGTCACTGGGAATATTTATCTGCAGAATGAGTACTTTTACCTTTGATACTTTAACCCTTAGAGACCCACCATACTGTTGACCAGAAGATTAATTTGAGGTGCAGCTCAGTACTGTGTGTCAAGTTGTTTTAGTCATAAATCAGAAAAAAATAAGGGTTTAGAACATCATGATGGAAGTACAGTATATGATGGCCATTTCCATACTCTATTATGTCTCATAAGTTGTTGCAGCAATTTTTGGGTTGATACCATTTGTTACAAAGATTTGGTGCTAAATTTAACAATTTTTGAACACTCGAGAATTTATAAAAATGATCAATAATCCCTTTAAAATACCACATTAAGACACCAAGACCTTGAGGAACAACATAGAAAAAGCCATGCTCTAATTTTGTTTCAAACACTTTTGACATTTGGAGATTTCTGCAAGAATTGCATTTTTCGGTGATTTCACTTCTGTTCTGGAAACTGCTCAGAAACCCCCTTATTATTATTTCCAGTCATACCCAGATTATGCAATTCCAAGACTGTTTAGGGACCCCAGTATGCAGAAATATTCAAATACAGCATATTTGGAATAAGTGAAAATAACACATTTATACTGCATTCAAAAAATGGCATGTTTTTGCCCCAAAACTGCATGTGATTATCATAAAGTGGGCATGTCTGTAAAGGGGACACTCGTGGGTACCCATAGAACCCGTTTTCATTCACATGTCTTGAGGTCAGAGGTCAAGGGACTTCTTTGAAAACGGCTATGCCAGTTTTTCCTCATCAAACTTTAATGGTTGGTACCAATGGATTCCTTACTGTACGTTTCATATGACACCAGGACCTTCTCTCTAGCTCTAAAACTGAGCCTGCTACAGCCTCTGAAAGACAGTAAAGTCGGTCAGGATCGCCAGCAACTTACTTACTTTTACCTAAGTAAGGTTTTCAATGCAGGATTTTTACTTGTGGTGGAGTATTTTCAGTGTCATATTAGTACTTTTTACTTAAATACTACTCTTACTACTTCTTCCACCATTGCATACTGTACAGCAAGTAAAGGCTTTTGCATTGAATACTGAGAACCAAAACAAGTTCATTATCCCTTCTTCAGCCATCTAGTTTTTGTGTGACTTGTGTGAACAAGTTGGAATGAATGAGAATGTGCTTTGCAGGACTTCACAGTGGTTCAGTTATCACAAGGGGGACCTGGGTTTGAATCTTTGAAGCATTAGTTTGCATAATGTTCTCCCCGTGTTCCCATAGATGCTTTTTTTTCCTGTCACAGTCAAAATGCATGCCACATGAACTAGAGACTCAAATAATGTGAAAAAGAGCACGCTTGTATGTTTGTTAGCTGTGCAGTGGACTGCTGACCTATCCATAGCGTCCTCTGCCCTCCACACATTGCATGCTGGGATAGATGTACTTATATAAACCGTGTTCCTTATATAAGCCGAGTTCTGCTGGTTGAATAGTTTTTCTTCTCCATATTTTCTGCTTTTGACCACAAAAGACACACGTGGGTTTAAGATTGAATGTCTATGAACAACACTAACGTCAGTGTGCAAGGACTTGAATGCTTTTGTAAGAGCAGTAACCGTATTGTGTGCAAATTATGTAAACCTTTTGTATAGATGCTAGAGCACACTAGAATGACGTTGTTTTATCGAAATTCTTAAATCGTCATCCACACAATCAAGGCAGCAATGCAGCCCATTTCTGCAGAAATATTTCCTCATTGTTCATCACGTTAACTGAATTCATCATTCAGCACATTCAGTATAACTCTAAAGGATGAATGCTCTCCTTTCATTGCTACAGTTCTGCAAAACAATACAATACAATAGTTTATTATAGTGTCTAAATTGCTGATGTTTTAACTTTACAAGACATCAACGCAGACAAGTAATGCTGGCGACAGCAGTCTTAATGTGATAGCCTGGTTTGGGGCGCAGAAAGTTGCCACCTTCCTGTAGCTGCACAGATGAACATAACCATCTTCTGCACTCTCAGGGTTTTAACAAACATGGACAGACAGTCTGCTTTAAATTATGCAAGCAGTCACTGGCGAGAGAGAGAGATTATGCAAAGGAAAGTAACCTGAGAACAACAGAAGGGGACTATTGTGAAAATGTAGTTCTTTTTTAAATGCGTTAAAGGGCTGCACAGTTAATCGACTATTAATCGCAATCACGATTTTGGCTTCCCACAATTAAATTAACATGATCGACTGCGATGTTGGTGTTAAAATGCTCCGCTCATAGAAAACTCAAGCGCTTCTTAAACTAACAGCTAGAGATGCACCGTCAATCAGCAGCTGATCGATGCCGGCAGGTTCTCAGCGATCTCATATTCATATATCCAAGTTTTTTGCCGGTCATACAAACATGTGCAGCCGCCACATGATAGTTTTACGTCGGCAGTCAGTAACGTCACACACACACAACATGTCGTCGGTGTGGAAGTTCTTCAGTGTGAGTGAAGGAGACGGCTCGTCTGCCAACAGTACGGAGCACGTTATGGTGCATTCAAGCTGTACTCAGTAAAAATGAGTATTAGGCGATGGTAAATTATGACCCCTATCATGATGCGTTCAAATGTAATCTAAAATGTAGTTTGGGGTGAGAAACTTGAATAAATCCAGTTGTTTGAAGGAGATGTTTTCGCAGCAATATATAAAATAGGTAATAGAGAGAGAAATATGAGCTGTTTAACTTCCTAACACCAGCTCTAAGCAGCTTATAATATATAATTAGAACTACTAATGCCAAGATTATTTTAATTAGCGCAAATATTGATATGAAAATTACAATAATTTATTTCTTAATCATTTGAATTGTGTGTTTTTATGCAAATAACTGCTATAGATGACAATAGCAAACAGTTAGAGTTTTTGACAGTTGGAATGAAGCACAACATGAAAGTGAAAGCAGCGCTCTGTTTATTTAAAATGTGAATTTGCAATAAAAATATTTTGTCCCTAATATCTATGAATAATTGTGATAATAATCGTGATCTCAATATTGATCAAAATAATCGTGATTATCATTTTGGCCATAATCGTGCAGCCCTACTGTGTTATTTTCATTTATGCACTGCGTCATATACCACCTGACCTCATTGTTCAATGTGTCTTTGTATCTCCGGCTTTGTTAGTAACGGCCCACCCAGTAAAACATCCTCCTTCCATTTCTCAGTGGCTTTTCTTCTCCTTTTGACAACCATCACTTTTTAAGAAAGCACTAAAATGTCTCCATTACTGAAAAGCAAAAGATAAAAAAAAGTCCAGCTCTGACTCAACTGGTGGTGACGGAGAGAAAAAAGATATCTCGAGACAGAAAGGGGATTTGTCATATTAGAAGGCATGATGTTTTCTTGGCTGTTGTTTGGATTCACATCACTGGACCAAAGTATCCATTTTGTCCTTTTGTGTGAAGAACAAAATGACAGTGCTTACAAAGATCTGCCGCCGCCGCTAAGCACAAGCACAGACAGCCACTGAGCGCCTGAGGAGGATATTAAACAGGTTTCCTTATTTGGGAATCATTTATCCATCTGCAGTGTTACCTCTCGGCTGTGTATTCTGTCCTATACGGCACCATAGTCACCCTTTGCAGTGATCAAAACTGCTCAAAACTGCACAGAAAATGTATTTCAAATGTTTCCCTCCTCTCTCAAAATAAGCAGCCTGGAATATAACAATCACACTCAAGATGAATGACATCGCAAAGGCACCACTTCAGCATTTAAGTAGTCTCTAATTATAGATTGAACCAGGGTCTATTTTCTTTTTGTAACCCAGGTTAATTAAAGGACATTTGCTGGATTTTTAATTACAACGTGAATCGCTCCAATAACTTTTAAATGATTTCATGAAAATAAAACCTTTTACAGCCAGTGAAAGAGCAGGAATGCCTTTATCTTGTACACAATACTTTATCAAAGAATCACATATAAAAACACACTTTAACTGTTATTTACTTTGATTCTCGCATTGGTTGCTCCTCCCGTCTTTGACGTGATAAAGCCCTCGACTACTAAGAACATTCGAGCAACAGAAATACACACCACAGCACACAGACCCTTAAGTTTAAGATTAGAATGCAACACACACAATTCAAAAATATATATCCTCTAATCTTGCAGTAGTTGCCCTTTTTCTTTTTTTTTTATCTTTTTGTACAATTAGAAAAAATACACAGTTGACTGAATTCATTGGAGGAAATGCTTCAACAAAGTCACAAGTGAGACTGTATTTTGCACCATGACAGATTTGGATACAGCACTGCTCTATCCTCGCTAAGCGTCTGCAGTGTCCTGTGTGCCACTAAGCATCACCCTGTGTGTTCACATGAGTGTTCACATGCCCTAAAGGGTGTGGAGCGTTGTGCCCTGCCAGCGTCCTGAGGGTCATATATATATTCATATTGACATCTCCAGGATTCACTGTCATGTGTGTTCGCACGTCGTCACCTCGGGGAGCGCCGTCTGGTCCTGCATGACCACTTGAGGAGGGGTGGGTGCAGGGCGAGCGTGGGCTACCGAGTTTTTCTGCAGCTCCACCCCGAAGGCGGGAGAAGCATGCTGCAACTGTCTCCTGTACTGCACGAAGCTGCAGGTCTTTAGGATGATGGCCAGGATGTTCTTTCCTATCAGGATCCCGGATACCCTGGCGTCCCTGTACAGGATCATGTTCCCCCCGCGGATGAAGAGCGTGATGACGTTGATGGTCACCAAGCTGAGGATGGGGTACAGGAGCATCTTGTGGGGCACGATGTTGATGCCCTGCATGCTGATCTCGCTCAAGGACACGCAGGGCAGCACGAGCAGCAGGATGTAGCAGTAGAAGAACATCAGGCCCTCCGCCCACAAAGGGAGCCCCTTCTTCTGAGGCTCCCACAGGTTGGCTTGGATGTCCAGTATGTCCAGCAAGTCCACCACCACCCAGAAGAGGCGATTGCGGATCTCCTCGCGCTTCTTGAAAGCGCGAACGTACTCCATGTGGTCGATAGCGACCAGCACCACGAACAGCACCGGGATGCAGATGGACAGCAGCAAGGTCAACGCTTTCCTCGCGAGAGCGTCCAGGCTCTTCCTGTCCGCCTTGTAGTTTTGATACACAAAGTAGACCTTGATCTCCAGCACAAAGATGTAGAGGAACCAGAGGATCATGGCGTAGCCTCGCTTGGACGTGCGTACCTCGGCGCCCACCCACACCGCCACGTAACGCAAGACGATCAGGAAGCAGATGTCTCCCACCATCACCATGATGCAGATGCCAATCTTGCGTGGCCCGTGGTTCTGCTCCACGAGGTAGGCATCAATCAGCGCCATGCTGCTCATGATGATGATGGTGGACAGGCACACGTGGGGCTTGTTGGTGGGAGGTGGAGGTACCATCCTTGCCTGGGCGAGAAGAGGAGGAGGAGGAGGAGTGTTGTTGAAGAGGGAGTGCAGAGGGGGCTCAGTTTGTCCAGTGAGGAGGCAGATCAGATAGTACTGCTAGACAGCGGCGTTCCCCTCCATTGCTTCTGCCTTGGCCAGAGTCCAGGATGCATTAATAGGATTCACACAGATCACTTCAATCAATCTCTGCCTGTGCCCAAGCCACCTGCCGGGTAGACAGTACCCCTCATTTAGTAAATTATGTTCATTGACAAATGGTCTGTAAACATACAGGTTTGTTATCGTATAAATGAATGAATCTCAGGATGTGTGTGTCACCCTTTAACACCCTGGTGATCATTCATCAAACACAACACAGTAGTTCAATAAACGAGTTGCAATTTTTTTTTAAATAGAAAAAAAAAAAAGCTGCTGCGATGTGTTCTCATTCCAGATTCACTTCCAACACCCTTGTTTCCACACAAGCTTAAGCCTTCAGAGATAAAAATCCAGCTGAATACTCACTTGTGTCCCTCTTTGTACTTTATCCTAATGACTGGCAGCGAGCGATCATCCATGAGACTGCACTGGGAGATCACAAAGCCCATCTGTAATCCACAGGAGAAGAGAGGAGAAAACGCACGGGATCTTCTCCTTCTCTGACACACGTAAATCCACCAGTCATGGATATATTTCTCTCCTTTTTTTTTTTTTTAAGCAAAAGAGAAATCCCAAAATATTGCCGTCATAATCCACTTACTGCTCAGACTGAATCAGGAGGAAGCATCTTAATGGTCACAAAGACCGCTCTCAATTCCTGTAACTAAGAATAGAGTTGATTTTGTGTTGTGCTTAGATAGAGGGTTTAAACCTCCAACTCCCCGAAAAGAGAAAGTTATTCTTACTGGGAAAAAATCTATGCAGTAAGTCCTGCTTAAAAGAGAATTTCCTCTCCAGAAGTTTTCCTCTCCATCATCCAGCATCCATGAAGTAACATTTTGTATCTGTGCATGTGCGTTTCAGAAGAGTGAATCTTTTAAATGTGTGTCTGACTGTCCTTCCCCACTCAGCTGTGTGCATGTGTGTTTTCCCGTGTGTGTGCAGGTTTCAGCTGTCTCCACGCTTCGTTGTCGCTGTAAAATGCTCCCCCCCTGGCGGGATCCTGGCTGCTGCGCCGTTCTCTGTCTCCTGCTCTAGCAGCTTTTGCCAGGGACACCAGGATCAACAGCGCCAGTGGATTCCCCTGCCTCCACTCAGCACGCTCTGCCAACACCACCAGCGCAGTGATACTCCAACGGCGCCTGCCTCTGCCCGTCTGCCTCTGCCCACTCCTCAGCCCCTCTCTTCGAAGTCGGAGGAGATGCTCCTCCGGTGCGTTCAGACACACTCCTGGGGATGAGCTCTCTCTCGCAGCTACCCTCCTCTTCCTTGTGCCTCTTCTGCTCAAGTAAAGGCACTTGCTGTGTGGAGGTGACGCTCAGCAGACCACAGCTGCAGAGCGAGGGAGAGAGAAAAAGAGGTAGAGAGAGAGACAGAACACTTTTCCAGGGGGTGGAGAAAGGCGGGGGGAGGGAAGACGAGCCAGCCTTTTGCAGCTTAGCTGAATGCACAACTTCTCTCCCTCACCCTGTTTTTATTCCCCCCTCTCTTCTTTTCACATTGTGTCTTATGCTGATATCCTATTTTCTCGGGCTGTTTCTTTTTTGGCTCCCAGAAAGAGCCCTGGTTGCCTTCTTCTTTGAGGATCCCATTAAGGCGGCGTGCATTTTGAGGTGCAGAGATGAAAAGTGATCCAAAGTGGAGAAAAAAGGGGGGGAGGGTGAGAGAAGAGGATGTGCTCTCCAGTATGGGATGTAAAAAAGCCAGCTTCCCAGCAGGCTGTGTGTCTGCAGTCTGGGGAGACATGGGAGGGAGAGGAGGGTGAGGCGTGTGGTGGCTCCGCCTGACAAAGAGCCTTTCTATTGATCTACTGACAGAGCAGTGAATCAGGAGCCTGAGATGAGGCCAGAGACCAAAAGAGATGAGGGGTAAGGGGAGATAAGGTGGTACAGATGTGGGGAGAGCGAATTACAAAGGGGAAAAAAACAAGACATGGAGGTGGAGGTGGAGTGACATGATGAGAAGAGAAAAAAAGAAAGCAGGAGATGTGCTGGGTGGGACTAAATGTCAAGGGAACATTTTTATCCCCTAAGATGTAATAATGCCTAGCTGGCAGATAATACTTATGCACAAAATGTCTAAAGGTGGGGAAAGGTTGCCATGCAGTATGCTAACACCACTACTGTAGCTCTGTTTATCCAGCTGGGCCAATTAGCGATAATCCTTCCTCAGAGGAACCAAACTGCTTTCATTACTACAGTATGAAGCCATTTACTGCTCACTGAATGAACTGCAGTTACTGAGGAGTCAAAAGTATTGGTTTTCTATGCACTGTGGCTGCACTTTTCATCCAACTGTGTAACGACAACTGAACATAATTGCAATCAATCATGCAGATTTCTTGCAGGCCTGAATGGATATGGTTGCAGATTTATCAACTGACAGCTGCCATCATGGCTGTTTATGGCTTCTATCATGCCTTTATCATGGAAGCATATGGAGGCTTGAAAAATCAGTCAGGCGAAACAGCCGTTTGCCTTTCACCAAGCTGCTTTCTTATTGACTATTTCCTCTGGATTTTTCAGCCATAATTGAGCCACGGCAAGCAGAGTGATGAGTTAAGATCCTTCTCTGCAAAAAGTCCACAACATTTCTTTGTACATTTTGTTATAAAACGCATGGCAGGCTCCAATTTAAAGCTGCAGTTGGTAGAAAGGGAACAAATATGATTAAAAAAAAGTTATTTTTATAAAATGGTCACTATATCCTGACAGAAGTGCATGAGACTGGTCTGAAAAAAAATCATGTGCCTCTGTGTCCTCCGGTGTCCTCCGGTGCTCCTATTGGCATCTGCAGGATTTCACAGACCGTCTCTGAGCAGCTGTCAATCACTCGCGAACTCTGGTCAGTCGGTCACACTAGGCAGCGCTGATCAAACGGGAATCAATATTCTGTTACTGTAATGCCTATTTCTTGCATCAAATATTTTCAGAAACATCTTGTAGTATATAAATACCAAGCACCGCCCACCAGCCGGAGCACAGCCAATAGGAACGCTCTCTCTTTGGACTCTTGGACTAGATTGTTTAAAGCCTGAAAGCAGAGCCATGAGGAGGTGCAGAAGTCTAGTTTTCTCTCAGAACACTCGAATTACAATATGCTGAAAAGTTATTGTGTAATTTTTGCCCAATGATGCCAAAAACTTTCTGCCTACTGCAGGTTCAACTGGCTGCTGCAACACATTGTCAGAGAAGGTGGTTAGAGAACTCATTGTGTAATGAAAGGTCACAGGTCTGATCCAGTTAACAGCAAAGTGTCCTTGAGCCAGACACTGAACTGCTACCTGCCCACTCATTTGCTCAAAGTCACTGTCACTGTAGCAACAGCGTCAGCTAAACGCCTGAACTATAAATGCAAATGAGTGGATGGCTTGTCTGCTCCAACAGGGAACAGCAATGTGATCTTAATAGTTTCATCCCCTCCCCCCCGCCCCCCCCACACACCTAAAATCAGTATGGGAGATTGATACAGCACCTCCATCATCCACTTTGCTATTCCTCCCACATGTCATCCAGCAATCTATAATGTATATCTTCATTTACATGCCTTTTGTAATGCACAATGGAGTCCAAGACTATGATAACCTCTCTATTAAAAAAGGGCAGTTAACCTGGGCTCGGACTTTGATTCACATCTGCTGAATATCTTCATTTATACACGCTCAGCATTTCCCCTTTTGGCTTCCTTCACTCTGTGTTTATAATTCATGAGCGTAGAGGGAGTCACATCGGCGTCTCTTAACGGTATTGTCTGTTTAGATGGAGCTGATTTATGCACTAGTTTATTACAGTTAGTGTGTGTCAAAGTTCTCAGTCCTGATTAATATAATTACACTGCTACAACAACACAAGGCCATGTTTTATGATTTATAAGATTTCAGCCATAAAAAGTCCACCCCTTGACTGTCCTGTTGTGCCCTCTCTCCTTCGTCCATCAGGCTCCGTTCAGCCTCCTACAGAGGACTGCCCTTGGCTCCTGGACAGGGACACTGCATCATCACTGTTCAGCACCAGGCAAGCTAACACACATCAGATGACAAAACACCAGCTCCATTCTCTATACAACATAAAGCGTCTACGGAAAACAACCAGAGCACTGGAAGCAAGGAAGCCGTGGAGTGGCTACCTACGCTGTGGTTTTCTCATCCCGGCTTTTAGAGTTGTAGATAGAAAGCGGTTCTGTTTTGAAAGATGAAATGTTTAATTCGATCTCTTTGCCTTTAAATGTGGTATTTGCCTTTTATGCAAATATTTGAGCATGCTTTCTCAGAGCATAATGTACTCTGTTTTCAGAAAATGTTCCCTTGACAACCGAGTGCAGCGGCTTGAGAAACGTGTTTTCTCATCTTGTCAGAAAATATATCACGGGAGAAATTCAACATTGCAAGCATGCACCTTGAACTCGGCTTAAATAATGCATAAAATATGTTTTCTAAACATTGCCACGGGAGAAAAAACAAATTACCCTTAGCTTACCACCGTAGTAAGAGAATTGGGCTTTCAAATGCAGTTTCTTCTTTGGGCTGATTGCAATTGCTGGTTCAATCAGCAGCCTATTCGTCCTTTTTCCCCTTTGTGCAAATGTCTGCAAGGCTTTTATAAGAGGACTACTACTGTCTATTAAAAACACAGTTTTCCCAGTTGATGAAGGTTTTCTTTTGCAACTTTGAAACACATCACACACTTTAACACAATCCATGTTTACTGCGTCGATGTTCCCCCGGAGCGAAGCTGAGGGGAGATATTAATGTGCACCTAAGTGCTGCAGGTAGTGGCATAATTACAAGGGTATGCATCACTGAATGAAAGGGCTGATTTGATTTCCTTTGTGTTTAGACTGTAGATGATTTACTTAAGAGTCAAGAGTGGAGCATGGTTAATTTCACCGCGCTGTGCCATATGAAATCCAATAGAAATACCTACCAATTAGAATTATCGTGAGACTTGTCTTGTTTTGACACGCAATGTGGGTGAAATGTTTCCGTCTTTGTCTCTGCGTTTGTCGTCATTGAACAGAGAGATGAGCGTTAAGCAAACAATCAGTGTCACAGCATTCAACATGTCCTGATTTGCAGGTGTTGTTAGCGGGGTGGGGATGGGGGGGAGGGTGAAAAAAAACAAAGGCAATGGACACAAACATGGATTAATTGCTTTGGTTTGGCAGCCGGGATTTGGTGTCAGCAAGTTGTGAAAAGATTGGGGAATTTACATCACCAAAGACAATTTGTACATGAAGCATAACAGTGGAAATAGGACACATAAATCACATTAGCTGTAACCCTGAGTCTGCCATCGATTACCTACAGGAAAACAAATGGGGGCGTTAAGGCTTCCCATCCTTAAACATCCCCATCAGGGTTCTAACCACCAAATGGGAAACATGAAGTGGACAGGCTAAGCTGCTCCCCATGGGGCTATTAGATCACAGGGGGGAGGGTGTCTACCCTCTACCTCCTCACCACCCATCACCCACCCATGCAGGAGGAGGTGCAGGTCATTTCAGTCCATGTAGCTATGATATTTAACCGTCGGTAACAAGGAAGGAGTGTATGTTGGTATCTTTGCTATATTCGACATGACATCAGGTCAAATGTGAGACAAAGTCTCATCAACATCTCTTACAGAGGATGGATGACTACAAAGCAGACCTGGATCTAACAGTATTTGCATTTGATTGATCTCGTTCAGAGTCCCACGTGGGTGGGCTGTGCAACACAGAGGAAGAGAATGATTGCCACATTATTACCTCAATCTGGAAATCAACGGAGAGACATTTTGATATTCATTCAAAAACCGTACGACTTAACAAACCCGCTCCACCCAGAACAAAATAAACACTAAGAATTATCCGTGAAATCATTTAAAGTTCAAGCAATGTTGTTATATAATATAACAAGGCGGTTCTCTCCAAATGCTACCTGGAAATACAGCGACACGACAGATGACTTATGATCACTGCTCATGAGCACAGATTTGTTTTTATATAAGCCTCCCCCAGTGTGAGAGCAGGTGGGGGGAGCATCATCATTCATGGCTCAAAATACCTTTTCGTCTGAAACGCAGCTTTGGACATGCAAGATGAAACCAATGTAAATAATATTTCCCGCTGCAGCCTGTCCAGCACAAAGAACCCCAGGCAAAGAGAGAACTTCACTTGACACCATTAATGAATTAAGCATTAGAGGATTTATGTCAGGTTGAACAAGTTTATTCCCTTCACAGTTTGTATCAGCGATATTTATGTAAACAGAAAATATTAAATACCTTCCTGGGACTTCAGTTTTATCCATGTAAGAGCAGTGCTTGAGTATTTAGTACTGACAGTTGTCACAGCAGCATTAAAGGGGACATACTGTATCATGCTCATTTCAGGTTAATACTTGTATTTTGGGTTTCTACCAGAACATGTTTACATGCTTTAATGTTAAAAAAATCCCATTATTATTCTCATACTGTCTGTCTGAATATAGCTGTATTCACCCTCTGAAAAGAGAAACCAATGTGGAAGTGCCTTAAACTTGCATTCTTTCTAATATCCAGCAGGGGGCAACTCCTCTGGTTGCAAAAAGCAGTCTGATAGTATAGAAGTCTATGAGAAAATGACCCTACTTCTCACTTGATTTATTACCTCAGTAAACATTGTAAACATGAGTTTATGGTCTCAATTGCTAGTTTCAAGTCTTCTTCAATACAGCATGATGTTCATTTAGTAAGTTATGGTCCCATTTAGAGTCAAATAGACCATAAAGCAGGGTAGGCTTTAGGGTGTGGCTACCTTGTGATTGACAGGTCGCTACCACGGTGTTGTCCGGTCTGGGAGTTGTCTGTGTTTTTGTCTTATACCTTTAACCCTTTCACAGTGTGTTTTCAGTTCATGATAGTTAATTATAACATTTTTGGTCGCCTAAAAACGTCTTATTCAGCGTTCGGTTCTCCTGAGCTCCACCCTCTTGTGTCACTTCTGGTTGCAAAAAAACAACATGGTGATGACCAACAACCAATATGGTGACGTCACGGTGCCTTCGTCCACTTCTTATATACAGTATATGTTCTCAAGCTGTGGGCGATATATTCTTATGAGCCTGCATGTGACATAGGAAGGGGAGCCAAATCTGTATGGCTTGTTGAATCACATGTTTTCTGATCTAGACAGTCCACAAAAAAAGTGACTGTGTTGTCTTATTTTACAGTTTGTGCATTGGTAGGCACTCCATTTACCCAAATGTATGTGCATAATCACTTGAAAAAGTGAGTTCTTTTCATGATATATCCCCTTTAAGTTTTATTCATCCCTATTAACGACTAAAGCTAAAGCTAACTGTGACCCCTAAGTGACACAATAATCAGTCACAACTCCACTATTACAACAAATACAAGTGAGCTTGAAAATTCTCAAGTGAAGAGCTGATCTGCTCCCAGCAAAATAAAATTGTTGTAATGATGCTTTGTAGTTTTCGTCTTGAGAACAGACTGTTAACTGCTGCCATTTGCTGACTCATACTGTAGCAACACGTTCCACCGCCGAGCAGCTGAAAATGCAAGGAGGCGAGTTGGGGGGATGAGAGGGTTTTGTAAATCCCGATGGGCGGTGAGATTTGGGTCGAAAACAGACGAGAAAGTGGGTTTCAAAAGCCAGAAATCTCTGCACTTGATGAAGTAATTTCTGGTAGTGTACCACCTTCAGCACATACTACATTAGATTTTGGTAAACATACGTCATTTTACGACCTTAGACAAAACCTGAATTAGTAGTATTATAAATATTGTTGGTGCTTTTACACTGGGGACCTTCACTCTTCTCCTTTTATTTACAGTAAATACTGAGATGATAGTGGCGGTGGAGTTAGTGTCACTCTGGGATGCTGTGTTTTGATGAGCTAATTGGCAGCACATTTTCCTAAAAGGCTTTTTGTTAACCTGTCTACTCCCCGCCCCTACGTGGGATAAATTTTTGATGGACTCTGCAGCCACACACATAATGATGCTGAGTGACTAAAACAAAATAGATTGTAAGAATGTAAAATAAACCGTAGAGGTTGTCAGTCAATATTAATGACCGTGACTCTTTCGATAAAATGAGGTTACAGGTTTTTTCCTTTCAGAATTTTTCTGTCGTGAATCTTCTTTCTGAATGCAACATGGAGCTGAGAAAGTTCACTGCGTTGACATAAATATGAAGATAAACAACATACTATTCTGTACGCAACTGATGGTGTGTAGGACAGTGATTTGTCTGCAGCCTTATTAGACTTGAAATCATTGATGAATTTTCTGTTTGTGCAGGCCTCTCTGTAGTTTCCTCACTCTGATTAATTGAATACAGAGCAACCATTTACCCATAAAGAATATTCACACGCTCCCTTGAGGTTGCTTGTGTACAAAGAAACGCCTGGCATTAATTAAACTGTCTACAATCATAACTAAAGCAGGAGATAAAAAACGTCCACGTGCGTTGCCGCTTTGTCAAAGTCATTTTGCATGCAGCACTATTACTTATCAGTTGTTTTCTTTTCACGCCGCTGCGGAGTCATGTTGGGTAAATGTTATTTTTTATGCATGAGCTCTGAGGTGACTACTGTACTATTAAATCCTGCAAAATCTATAGTTATAAAAAGGATCAAGAACTTTAAGAATCACAAAATAAAACCAAAATATCAGCTTTCGTTCTGAGGGCGACTGTGAACAAGAGGCTATCATGATGTTATCCTCACGGAAAACATTCATGTTACATGTTTCTCCTTTTTCAAAGCACCGAGCTGGGTTGCCTCTCGATTCACGTGTGTGCATTTTCAGTGGCAAGTTTCCCAACTCTCCTCACAGGGGACCTGGCTAATTTGGGGAAGGAGTTTATAAATGGAAGAAACTGCACAGCCCCGACTCACCTTCTTCCCGAGGACGACTGCTTAGTTAGCTTAATGAGGCAGGGTTGTGTGTGTGCATGTGTTTGTTTCTCTGCTTGCTGAGAATAGAGAGGTTACACTTGATGAGATAAACTTTGCTGAGTCCACTGGGGAAACTTTATCTTGCATGCTGCTATTGTTAAGAAAGTATTATCAACTATCATGTGGCGGGTATAGTGTGTAGCCGTTTAAACAGCTCTGGTTGACTGCAGTACAAGATATTTCTGACTGATATGTAACTTCTTGACAGTTACTCACCCTATCTGGGAGTAAAACACGTTATGTGCCATCCTGTCTCTAGAGCTCTCTCAAGACGCAGCTCTTGGTAACTGGCTGCACTAATATTGCGCCATGACTTGACAGTGGCCATTAATCACTCAGTGTGTGGAGGATGGGTTTGTTTTACAATCGTTGTAGTTTCTACCATTATACATGTATTCTAAAATCCATGCACAGTAGTAATGAGCTGAGGTAGATGGGGAACATTAGCGGGGTCGTAAATCAACTCTGAGTGACTGGAGATCCAGAAATCTGTGGACCATCGAGGTTATCAAGTTTTATGGAGTTCGATTCTTCACTGGGAACAGCTGGAAGAGGATTGTAAGAAGATGCAGCTGTTTACTCTGCAGCTCATGTGGAGAATTGGTTTGATGAATTGTATACGTTGAAGAAATGTGGTTATGATTGAACCATACGGTAACCCACCAGTCTTTACAAAGATTAATTGAACTTTTACTGAGTCCTGCCCTCATTGTTACTGGTGCTCCCTGTCAAGCCACATATTAAGTTTATATTGATAACAGTGGCAGAAAGTTTTCGTATTTTTATGCGCCGGCGACAGCCGTGACCAGAGGCTTTATGTCTTTGGGTTGTCCGTCCATCTGTCTGTATGTACATACATACGTACATACGTCCCATTCTCGTGACCGTGATATTTCAGGAACGCTTGGAGGGAATTTCTTCATATTTGGTACAAACGTCCGCTTGGGCTCAATAATGATGAACTGATTCGCTTTTGATGGTCAAAGGTCACTGTGACCTAACAAAACACGTTTTTAGCCATAACTCAATAATTCATATGCTAATTATGACATTTTGGACAGACATGGATGTAAACTGCAACTTGACTGGTTGGCGGAGGCATATAACTGCAAGCTGGTAATTCTAGTTTTAAATAAACAGTCGCTTTTTTAAAACTTAACCTGTAGCCACATAAAGTAATTAGTAGTTATAGTGTTACTGTATGTGCTCCTTGGACTATGTGTTAGTTAGCTGGACTTGCTAAAGTTTGTAGCTCACATTAGAGCAGTTCGACACTGTTCAATCCATTCCCTACACTATTTCTCTTGTGGTTTTGGTTGTGGAAAGCTAAGAAAAATAACACCACCCTCCAAACTCTATATACAGAGTATTGGTCTTACTACAACCCCAAGCAGAGCGCTTTAAAATAATCCCAAATTTCAGAACTGCCAGCCTTATTAGCAAACCTACTGTACATTGTCTGTGAAGCTGAGATCAATCCACACCACCTGCTGTGAGACGGGTACAGCAGAGGGGATGTGTTTGAAATGACATACTAAAGTACTGCATACTACAAACTCAATCTGTATGTACTGCATACTGCCTACTTAATTAACGATTAAATATGCCATTACCGGCAGACTGTTCACACTTAAGTATAGCCCACTCAAGCAATCTGTCTTCTCCACAACAAACGGCTGAAAATTACCTCTTCCACTCAATTTAATATTTTCTAGTATTATTTTAAGGGAAATTTAAATTATTCAATATTGTAGTCTTAAATATAGGGCTGTCGCGGTGAAGCAATTTCCCCCTGTGGTGACAATGATTGGCTCAACAGTGCAATAGTATTGTCTTTTTTTGAAAAAACTTAATTTATCCTGATTTTAGTGCTATATAAATTAACTTTATTTTACTAATATTGTACTTTATTGTATTAATACTTGTTTATTGTTAAATGTAGAACACAGAAGGGAAATGAGGTGCAGCGTTTTTTTTTCAGGTGAGACTCTTTGGTTGCATCATGTATCTATGATACAGAATATCCGCAGAAGGAAAAATGACGTTACAATGTAGTGTGCTTGCTCTGGATGAAGGGAAGGCTGAAGCACAAAGGGAGAGAGGACGGACTGTCCAGTGAGCTCACGTCTCATACTCATATCTAGCAGCCTATACATCCGGGAATGTCTCGCACATACAAAATCCACATACCGGCCACCATTCGCGGTTTGGAGATGAACCCAGGTGCAACAAGTGGATTGATTTATGAGTCAACCAAATTGAATTTAAAGTGGCATTAGGTAACCTGTGATGGTTATCTATATCGACTGGACTTAAGCTTGCGATTTTTCTTTTTTTGAACAATTTAGTAATATATTTTTTTTATATTTAGTAAAGTAAGCTAGCTAACTGGGGCAGAAATACAACAGAAATACAATGAGGAGACAATATATCACCATGCAAAATACTGTAGAAATATCTATCTTTCATGTGCTTTTTTGGCTCGAGAAGGAAATGTGCTCGCTGGCTTGTGCTGTAGCTCCATCCTCCATCGTTAAGCAGGCGAAGATGCAATGGTGGAGGGTTGGGGAGAGGTGGGGGCAGAGAGATTGGGGGTGCTTTGAAATTCCAATGGGCAGGGAGATTTGGTTGCAAAACAGAGTAGTCTGTGAGTTTTCGGAAAGCCAGAATTTTGTGTTGTGTAATTCCAGCGAGGGAGGAGGGAGCGAGGGAATAGGGGAGAGGGGGTTTGTTCCCAAATGGAGTAAGATTTGAGAGCCTCAGCATCTCCATTCAGCTGGTCAGGTCACCGCAGAGTTACTGATGCTAATTAACAACCTTGGGAGACCCATGTAGATGTATAGCTATGAGATATGGAAGTTGCACCTGACGCACCTTTTAAAAGACGGCAACATTGAAAAGTATACTTTCACTTTGAATCCTTTCCAGCCAGTAGAAAAGGATCACAGCGAGACACAGCAAACACGAGCACTATCCCAACGGAGATTCACAAGTAAACCATTTAATTTGGCAATGACTTGCTCATGATGTATGACTCACTCTCTCAGTGAGCCACCGCTACTCAAAACAATGTATTTGGGTCAGTCAGAACTCGCAGTCCTGTGAGAGGCAGAGGGACGCCACCCAAAGGCACGAGCGCTCCGAGGCGTCCATGAACATAACCAGTGTGTTTTTTGGCTACGATGCAGCGCCAGCGCTTATTTAAATGAATTGAAAATGAGACAGAAGCTGGGCCAATGCAGCGATTTCGACCACCCATCACAATCTCCATTGTCTCGTGCCAGAGGCATTTGGTGCTGGCTAGATAAGAGGAAATTAGATAGATACACATGGAACAAAAGAGTAGGAACCGAGAGTGGACTGAGAGTATGTTAGGAGAAACCTGCTTTGAGTAAGATGTGCTTTAAACTATATCGACAAGAAGAGTTATTCATTAACAATTTCTGCTTAAGCTGTTTTTTTTTGCAAGAAAATGGTGCTATTGTTTCATCTTTTTTGAGTTTTGCTTCATTCGGAGGAAATACAGAGGAAAAGCCTGTCATCACAGCGGTATCCGAACACCTCGTTTTAGCCCAATAGATGCAGAAGGGAGGGAGGGTGGAATTGTAAAGGAGGTCTGCCCTACATTTTTGAGTTTCTAATGCTCAACATGATGCCGAGGGGGAGCACAGGCTAGTCTGCCCTGCAGTTAATACAGAAACCATTTCCTTTTTTCATGATCCCTCCAGCTCCAAAAAGAACCTCATTTCAGTGTTATTTCATTGGAGATATCATGAGTTTGCTTCCGTATTTCACCCTGAAATAGAGGCGTCTGTGAGAGTCCTCAATCCAAGTCTCCTCAGGACACTGTTCCTCTGGCTGACACTTTGTAGAGGCTTTTTTTTTTGTTGTTGTTGCATCAACTGGCCTGAAGGAAAGGATCCTCGCGCCTCGCTCTGGAGACGACGGCTCTTTGTCTGGCTGGACTCCCCGGCTTTCACATATTGTTTTCAGTGACTGCGTTGTTAGAGAAAAGTCAGCATGAAAAGCCCTTTCCTCTGCCATCATCCTGGCTCTTAGAAAGAGAGCATAGAGAGGTGTGTGTTTACTGCTCAGGCAGACAGGGAGAGCACTGAATACATTTACTCGGAGCTTTTGTTTCTCTGCACAAAGCAAGGAGTCGGAAATAGCTTTTGAGACACTGTATGCTTTAGATTAAAGTGTTTCACTCATACGTTTGCCTTATAATTTACAGCAAGAGATTTCCAGGTATCATAAAATATGTGCAGTTTGACATCCACTTTAGCACTTACGTTACAAATTACGGAGACAGCTGCATGTGTTAGCAGCGACCTCAATTAGTTTGGCACTAGTGTCACATGAAGACTAACATCCTCACAGTCCCTGGAGTGAGAGAGGAGTGATAAAAAAGACTGAAATTTTGGAGTCAAAAACTTGAGTGAGGCCTTCTTGTTATGCATGATCTATAATGGGCCCACCTCTGCTCTGAACAACTCCTCTTGCCAAGAGTAAATGTGCATTAAGCTGTCTAAATCACACAACTTCAGAGTGGCTTTTAGCACTTCCTCACCATCTGCTAATTCTCTAAGTGTTGGATGAGGGAAGCATCGCCATTAAAACTGGTGTAGGTAATGTAATAGCGTTTTATTTCACCCAATTAAATGCCAAACTGATTGCGATTCTACATATCCACTCACATCTTTTGATACTCTCGGGTTTTGTGTTTTTTGATTTTTAAAAAGTGAGATGAGTTTAGAGTAAAAACTTGTCGGCGCCCTACCTCCTCCCCGCCTCCTCTTCAGTTCATTATAAGCAGCTCAGGTGGAGTTCAACAACCTCAGATTCATTCACTTCTTCAAATTAACATCCAGCGTTTGCCAGAGTCCTCTCCACAGTTCTTTGACGACCATCAGCGGAAATTATATGCTACCTTCATCGGGTTACCGACCATGGCCCACAATCAAGATATCACAGTATTTACATAATGGGGTACGGTTCTGGCGCTGCTGTTTTGAAGGAGTGCTGCCAAAGATTAACATAAACCTTCTCAGAAGATTTTAAAATACAATACAATCCTTTTGTGAAACGACTTTTCGGTGACATCCTAAACTGAACTGTGGTGTATATAGAGCAACAAAAAATATGACTTGCAGGGGCATTTTCTTTGCTTGATAAATTACACGTACAATGATTTTATGTCAAACACTTATGGATGCTGTTAAATGCTCACAAATGACCAGTGTTACATCTCTCTTAAAAAGAAATGAGGTGTTCACATTTTATCAGCTGGTGCAATAGATATACTACTTTAAGCTTCCAGTGTGAAGAGCAAACCACAGAACTCAGCTTTTCATAACACGCGAGGTGAAGCCAATGCTGAAGTGTCTTAAACTTGCATTCTTTCTAATAGCCAGCTGGGGGCGACCCTACTTCTCACTTGATTTATTACCTCAGTAAACATTGTAAACATGAGTTTATGGTCTCAATCGCTAGTTTCAAGTCTTCTTCAATACAGCAATGATGTTTATTTAGTAAATTATGGCCCCATTTAAAGTAAAATAGACCATAAAGCAGGGTATGCTTTAGGGCGTGGCTACCCTGAGATTGGGTCGAGGTCGATGTCTATGTTTATGTCTTACAACTTTAACCCTTTCACAGTGTGTTTTCAGTTAATGAAATTTAATATTAACCTTTTTGGTCGCCTAAAAATTTCTTATTCAGCATCCGGTTGTACTTAGCTCCATCCTCTCGTGTCACTTCTGGTTGCAAATAACCAAGATGCTGACGGCCAAAACGCCAAACTCAAGGCTTGAAAACGGCAGTCCACAAACCAATGGGTGACGTCACGGTGACTACGTCCACTTCTTACAGTCTATAGTTTCTCACAGGAAATTGGTTCGCGGAGGTAGTGGACATTATTGATGTAAGTCCAACTGGTCAACATGAATTTTAAACTTACTTCAACTCGATGCAGACACCATTGAGTGCAGTAACATGTGTCCAGCCACTTGTGATTATCAAACTTAAGCCCGGTGTCTGACTGACAGAGTTTTTCCTCACATAGCCTCGTCTGAATTTGACTGATTGAGCCGTTCTCCACTTGTGAAAATTCAGGGGGCTTTTTTTTTTCCTGACGTTGACGAACTTCCGCTCCGATTAATGACTGCAAAGCGAGCGTACAATGTGATCAATCAATCAATCACCTGCTGAGCTGAATCAGACAGATCTGGCTGTGTCTCGTGTCTTTATCATTTTAGTTACTAGATGACGGTCTTACTCTATAAATACATTGTTGCCTTTCCTGTCTGCACATTTCTACAAAGCTCAATATCATGTTTTATAAATGTGCCATAATTTCTTCTAATGTCTAGAGGCAAGCTGTGTGTTGTTATTCAATAAAAACAAACAGGCTTTCCTACTGCTACTATTAATATTAATAGTAATGCTAATACTCATCACTCTTGTTTCATTCAAATGTCTCCTTCAGTGTCTGGAGGATCAGACAGCGTGGTTCCCCTTCAGAAGTCCGACATGAAGTATTTGAATGACAATAATTATCCAGCATTTATGTGACTGGCCTGCCAGAATTAATCCCCGCTTTTACAAGACTATAAATGCAGAGTCAGATTAAGGCCAGACCAGTCTCTGCAGATGGGGGTGAAAATGACTCTCTTCACTGACAATAAATGTAAGGAGGTAAGTAGTTCATGGGAGTACATCCAATTTGGCGTAACTTGTAGGATATTGCAGCTTGCTCATCTGAAGCGGGCTCTCCTCTCTCCACACTGGCAACAAATAATGGAAAATTTTGATTAACACTGCATAGATTATTGTTCAATGTGTCCCATTGAGTCGAATCTGCACTTAAGAAATATGGAAACAATTTACTGCACGTCTGAGTCATGCATAAGCAATGAGAGGAAAGCATAAAACACAAACATCAGCGATACGTCTAAGCAAAGGGTAATTAATCAAGCAGTCATTCAGATCAGCATGACCTAAATGCATATTGATCATTCTCATTCAAAAAGTGCATATTTTAAAAAAGAGCAATAGAGGCGAGGTAAAACACTGAATACTATTTTCAGCTGAAAGCACCGTGGCATAGCAGGAGGTCGAGATCAAGGGAAGTCAAACCATAATCCAAAGAGCATCCAGCAGCTGGACTGAGAGGTTGTGGAGGGCAGAGCGGGCATCCTCTCAGCCTCTTTTACTCCATCTCTGTTTTTAGCATTGGGATGTCAACCACTGTGGAATCAATTTCTCCACTGGCAGTTCAGGTCCATCTACATTTTTCAATTCATTTATACTCATTACCAGGAAATAGCCAGAGGCAGAAGCAATTTAAGCACCTGTAATATGAGGCCCTCAAAATCATTTCTTGTCACACTATTTTGGTTTTGAATTGATGTCATCAGCAATCAGGGGAAATGGAACATTTAAAATTGTTGTGGTCACAAGAAAACATGGAATAGTGGCAAGGCATGAATAATAATACGGTATAATCCTTACTGTTATTAACCAAATTCAAGGGCTTTAATTTTGAAAGGTGCAAAATGCTTTTGTCCAAAGACAAGTAAAACTTAAAAATGCACTTCTTTGTCTGAACATGAACATGATGGATATGCATACGAATGCTCGAATGAGTGATCAGGGTTAGGATTAGCATTGCAAGTCAACACATTCTGACCCACCGCCACCACTCAGTGTTGTTGTTGTGAGACAAATCTTCGCGGGGTCGATAGAGTTTAGCTAACAATGCCAGGAATTAAGTGGGTGAAATATGGCAAAAAGTACAACAAAGACTGGGAAAAAGAGTGCAGACTTAAAGATTGGATTCGCCCTCAAGTGGGGGACGATTCAAAGGCAGTTTGCTGTTTTTGTAATTGTGATAGATGGCACATCATGTAAATAAATGCAAAAATGTAATTAAAAGTTCAAATTCTTTTAGTTTAATTAACAAAAAAAGGTAAAGTTACAAGCAAAAAATGAAATACAAAAAATGAAATAAAATGTTCGACTTTTTATAGTTTAGTTAACAAGAAAAATATAAAGTTACAAGCTAAAAATGGATGCAAAAATGCAATGTAATGCAAAAATTGCATGCAATCCAAAATAAATTCATACACATATGGAGTAATCAAGTGGCCGCCTCTCTCTCTCTCTCATGTGGTAGGTAGGCAAGATAAAGTTGCTTGTTTTGGTCTTTTTTGGGGGGAGAGAGTTGCTTCTTTTGCACTTGCTCTCTAGCAAGATCTGGCAAAACTGATTCTCACTCCCACCTCATCAAATACTGAGGCTTGGTCAGTGGCCCTAAGCTTCAAACTATGATGCTCTAGGTAATCCTCTAGCGTCAGTTTTGGACAATATACTGTATGCTTGTTACATGCATAGTGTCTTTTCAAAATAAACTTCCGTCTTCATGGAAGTCATGACTAGCAACTCCCGTGACTCACAAATGACTAACGAGTCACGTGACTAACGACTGACGTGACAAAATAAGTCAACGTTGACTTTTAGTTTCACACGGGACACAAAGCGTCTCCTGATTGAAAGTCTTGTGTTTGTTTGACCCATCCATCATCAATCCCACCCACCCTCATCAGACTATCATTTAGCAGGTGGGTTTACATTGGAGTTGGTTGAAAGCCCGATGCGTCGCATACAGACGCTAAAGGGTGCCTCCGGGTACTGACCAAACTGCGGTATTTGACAAGTTGGGATTGTGGCCAGATTGTGCAAGTACTGTGAGTCTATGAGTAAAGGGATTCTAGTAATCAGATTACATGCAGTCATATAAAAATATTATAAATACTTCACCAGTTTTGTGTGATCATGAAAAAGATAGTTAAAAGAGAGATCTAAACATAATTTTATAAAGACTGGGGTAAAGGTTCATTGTGATGCAGGTCATGATAATAGTGCTGTTAAAATTCCAGTTTGGTATAGAGAGCCTGACAAACAACTGAAGCTTCTTTAAAGCAGAAAAGAGTCTTAAAAGTAGAAAAGCCGACATTTGCAAAACGAACAGCAAACATGCCAACATGTTTTCTCTGTGGATGGAAAGGAAAGGCAGTCTGAGCATGTATGATTGAATTCCTCTGTCGTTCTGTCATAAGCCCTTTATAGAGATAAAAGCGTTTGATAAAGTGGTCTTATCTTTGATCCAGGTCTACACCATCTAAGACCGCTTAATAGAATGCTGCTAAAACTAGCCTCTGGTAAGATGTGAGGAGAAATGTGCAGCACAATAACTGGCTTGTTTACTGCCGTGTCCTTGTAGGTTGTTGCTCAAAGACGTTTATGTTTTGAATGAATGAATGAATGATGACAGAACATGACATATGGTTTTGAGAACATGTCGTTCACAATCCAAAAGCACAGCCTTAGAGCGACACTGTTAAACATTTGAAAAATGAAATAACACATTCTTCCCTTTAGAAACAAAAAGAGGAATTAATAAACAACAAGATGCATCCTTTATCAGTGTAGTACACTCGGGGGGGTTAGCTGCTACAGCTTTACTTGATCTGGTATGACCATGGGCAACCTCCGGGTCTGAAAAGTGAAGCCAATGCTGAAGTGCCTTAATATGGCATTCTATCTAATAAACAGCAGGGGGCGACTCCTCTGGTTGCAAAAAGAAGTCTGACTGTATAGAAGTCTATGAGAAAATGAGCCTACTTCTCACTTGATTTATTACCTCAGTAAACATTGTAAACATGAGTTTATGATCTTAATCTCTAGTTTCAAGTCTTCTTCAATACAGCATGATGTTCATTTAGTAAATTATGGTCCCATTTAGAGTCAAACAGACCATAAAGCAGGGTATGTTTTATGGCGTGGCTACCTTGTGATTGACAGGTCGCTACCACGGCGTTGTCCGGTCTGCGAGTTGTCCTTGTTTTTGTCTTACAACTTTAACCCTTTCACAGTGTGTTTTCACTTCATGAAAGTTAATTATAACCTTTTTGGTCGTCTGGAAATGTCTTGTTCAGCGTTCGGTTGTACTTAGCTCCACCCTCTCGTGTCACTTCTGGTTGCAAAAAGCCTAGATGGCGACGGTCAAACTGTTGAACTCGAGACTTAAAAACGGCAGTCCACAGACCAATGGGTGACGTCACAGTGACTACGTCCACTTCTTATATACAGTCTATGGGTATGACCAGTAGCTTATGGTGGCTAATGTTAGCATATTTTAGATAATTCTGTGTAACTGAGCCCATTTGTTGTTTCTTACACTTGCCGTTGGCAAAAGGTATGTAGTGTCAAATTATACTTTTGTTTAGCTGGTCAAATTAGCATAATTTGAATGACACCTAAACATTTCTATCCTTTATTTTCTTCTTTCTACCTGTGAAAATGCACAGTACTCTACATCCTTCACCGGAAAACTTTAAATGGGCTTGTGAGAGTTGTTTAAACGGCACATATTTAAGTTGTTTCCTGATACAGACAGGTAAATCTGTAAGGACTCCGGAGAAAATGAGACTAACTGCATGCCTCATGTAGCTTTGACTGCAACAATTTCTCCCTTGGCTACAGATCTATTGAAAGCGTAAAACCAGGTGTCTTTCCCCCAGCCGTCTGGAATTCTTTCAGCCAAAAGCCAACTACTCCACCAGATAATAACCTGGACCGCCTATTCAGACAGCACTAGGGGAGCTGATAATGGCCACTGTCACGGTCTGTCAGCAAGAGCAGGTAATGCCTGTGTGTCACCTTATTGTGATACTGGTCAGTTGGGGCTGAAGCCAGTGCAAGGGACAGCAGATGGGTTGCAAGCACACTGAAACTGAAATGACCAGCGTTTTTGTTCACCAAGAATAGTTTTTACCAAACAGTTCTGTTTGCAATGTGTTGACCACAGAGGTACATATCTGCACAGGGTCTTGGAGAGCCACACAGATACCTTTCCTTCTACACTATTTTTCCTTCTTGCATTTTCTGCCACATGAACACCAAAAATTGCTTGTATCGCTTGGTCTTGGATTTTTTTTCTTGTCTATGTGCAACCTAGACTCTTTATTCGTGACTTTTTTCTGAACCCACTCGCCAGAAACATACTCCTCTGTATCAAAAGACTTTTTCTCTTTTCCTTAGAAAATTCTTGAGGATGCAAACATCTCTCTCAACTTGCACTCAGGCTGTACAATGCACATAACTTCTACATTTCAACCTACTCATTAAAGCTCTTGTGCCTCACAGAAACACTGCTGGGCACTCATCATAGCTGCAGCCACACTGCATGAGGCCGGGATGCCTGCTGGCTGCTGCTGCCTCAATGCTGAATGCTGAGAAATGTCAAGGGCTCTGTCAATCAAGTGTCTCCTTGAAAATGTTTCTGCACCAGCACCACCGATATAAATCTATGATTCCTCACTAATTCTGACTTTAAAATAAGAAATACCTATAACAATAACCTCAATAAAACACACACTGAGTGACGGTGTTAGGTAATCCTAAATGTGCATATATTAAATGGTGATTTTCCGAAGTGGAAGCAGCTCCTAAGATAAAATAAGTGAGATATACTGGCTGCCAAATCAAGATGAGCTTTAATAATGTCCAGGCCTCTCTTGCTGCTGTGGGAGGGAGCCTCACCCTGTAATCCAACTCATATGCTTCACCAGCAACAAACTCTATGTTCACTTAGGACTTAAACGCACTGTAAAATGGAAAGAAAATGATTCGTCAAGGTCCGATTAGACAAGGTCACATGCTCAGCGATGTACAGAAAAAGAAACCAAGAAATAACAGAATGATATGAAAGAAGTGGTGTATTTTTCTCAGATTTGAAACTGTACAGTACAAACTCAGCTTCATTTAAAAGGGCAGAAAAGGAAGTGAATCAGAAACTGTTACCGTAAAAGAGATTTGCATATTTTGAAGCAGTCTCTCTCGAGTAAGACTCACCAGCTGAGCACGTAATCCCTGAACATGAATCCCTAACTTCTTCAGTAAACTCTGAGTGCTGCACATTCATGAATCATGACACCCAACTTGGCATAGACATGGAAAATGAATTTACTTTTTTTAAGATAATAAAGACCATACACGTATCCATCTATTGGTATTGGATTCCTCAGTTTCTGGTTTATCTGAGGGACTGTACAAAAATGATTAGAGGGGTCATGTATTTTTTCTATTTGATGAAGGGGAGGTGGATTATTTTGGGAGAGCAAGGGGGAGTTTAGAAACTTTTAAAGGGGGGGTAGACTGGGGAACACAAAAAAAGTGCAAAAATGTGTTCAATAAATAGCTGCTATATATAACTCCAAATAGCCTACAGCCATTGGCAGATGATGAGACAATGGGCTCTTGGGACACACGCTGGAGAGATTATCTGTGCGTTCCAATACCCATACTATTTAGTATGCCAGAAAAATATTTAGTATGTCCCAATACATAGAATGTCAAATGCAATATGCCAAAAATACCAGGATGTCCTACTACATCCGGCTGCATTTTGCGGTATGCAAGCCAACATGCTTTTCTGGCTATTCCTACCCACAATCCTCTGTGCAGCGGATATAGAGTGCCTCAAGAATTCAATTTAATTTAGATCTATATAGCGCCAAATCAGAAACAGAAGCTATCTCGGGACGCTTTTCAAAGGAATGAGGAATGAGTCCTAAAACCCAGATATGAGTTAGCATTTTGGTTCCCTCGTCTCGAAGTCAATGGGATTATTGAATGTTTTTTTTGTTAGATTCCCGAAATAAAGTCTGTGGTTAACACAAGCTTAAGAGATTTTAACGTTTTGTTCTACGACAAAAAATACATCAATATATGCCCCACTTGTGAATTTTGAAGCCTTAATGTGTCTTAAAAAAGGCGTTTGCTAACAAGTGGCTAAATGAGATTACTAAACGTCATCACGCCGACTCGTCTGCCTTTACAGCCTCGTTGTGCATGCTCGCGCTCATGCGACTGGGGTGTATTCCCACTTCAAACATCATAAAAGTGGTGTTCATTTGTAAAAATGTTCTTGCTGAACAAAATGTGTAAGTATCATAAACTTGTGTTTGCCACAGAGCTGATTTTATACAATAATCCAAAACCCAATGGAAAAATCCCATTGGCTTTTTGTGGAGAGAACCAGGGCGATGCTAACTTCCTGATTGGCCTACAAAAATACGTCATCCCTGGAGCACTCTATATGAGCAACAGGGTCAAAGTTCAAGGTCCAATGTTATGATAAAGTATGTCCCAATTGTATGTACTGTATACTGCATGCAACAGTATGTACTTTGTAAGGGCAGCTGCATTATGTGCTAAAAGTAAAAAGAAAAAGTATGCAATTTGGAACGTCGCCTTTATCTCATCTGGCCTGAGAACTCCAGCCACAGTGCAAAGTAAACAGGTCGATCTACTAACTGACCTGCTGCTGTGGTGTGTTCACTGGACAGCTAACAGCCCTGTATTTTTCTGACCTGTGTGAGTGAATCTCAGTCCCTATGCCCACCCACCTGCCGTAACCTTTTCATATTTAATAGTAGTTATTCCCTGCTAAGCTGACCCTGTCAGACGGTTTGTTTACACAGAACCATCTGAGAGAGCCTTCATTGGAAACTGTTTGGAAAAGGGCAGACACAAAAAATACTTGGCAGGTGATTGGATGAACCATCTGTCAATCAAACTAACGAAAGTGAAACTAACTGAAGGCTCTCCGAGTTTTGATATAACTAATGCTGTTGCGACATCTAAACTAACCTTTTTAGGAGCCGTCATAGTTGTTCAGAACGAACAGTCGCCTCTCCATGTCATCGTCATCTCACTGGGTCTCACACGCAGCTAAACCACGCCCGTAGCTTCAGTAGCTCCTCACAGGACGCCGACTGGTCTGTTGTCTGCCGAGCCAGACACGAACGCATTACTTGAAGCCTGACCAGATGGATTTTTGTGTCACATTTGATACCGTGATTCACGTGTGATCTTGTGACATCGCGAGAATCCAGCTGCCTTGCAAGGTTAATTCCCTGCCATATTCACCCTCACATGAGGGATGCCACAGTAAAGACATTTTCCCACCAGTTAATAAACACGTGACAACACAGGTGTTGCCGATTACGCCGGACATTATACAAGAAAAGATATTTGTCGATGACCCTCAATATCTGTAGAGCGCTTACTTTGATATTTAATATTGGATGGCTGTGTCAGGTTCCCTATTAGCATTGGGTTTAAATTCAAAATATTGCATGCTTTTATAGGTGCTTTTGGTTTTTCACTTTAACACCAGATCCTCTGCCATTGTCTTGTCTGTCAACTCTCTGATAAGTGTATTCTGAATCCTGCTACTCTGCTGCGACTCTTCTGCTGTTGCTGTACAGAGCAGACACTTTCAGTTTATAAATGTAGCGTCCGTCGTCCAACTAAGTATTCATAACATGGTTAGTATTTTACAAATTTACAGATCTACTAAAAATTTACTAAATTGGTTTTATTTCTATTAAATTAGCGGAGTTGGGCATGTAATTGGTGTATGCCCGAACACCATGTAACACCGGTAACACTACTGCAGCAAGCCTACCTCACATACAAAGCCAATTTGCTGCAGGTTAATAATTCATTTACGTTTGTTTACTCTCAGCTGCTGCACCCAAAGACTTAGATGATCGAAACCTCAGGAGAGAAAGACTAACTTTGCATCCTGACAGGATATGTCTCTGTCGCTGCATCTTAACACGACGACAACATAGCCACTGGCTGGGATTTATGGTGACGCTAGCACATCATATTCTGCTGCTGCCACACTCCAAACTTTTTTCCAACTAAGCCTGTAGTTTTCTACACTTTCGACACTCTTTGCCCCTGGTCTGCTTCGGCACAATTTGAACTTTGCCACTTACTCGTGGTGATGGATTTTTTTTTTTATCTACAATCAATTTCCACTTTCTGGGGCTGTTATTTTGTTCCTTTGAGGGTTGCCTCTGCCAAGACCAAGGCCTGAATGACCCTGTTGTTCTTGACCTACAACATCCCTCTACCTATTATCAGTTGTGCTTGCTGCACTTTAATAGCTCCATTCACTTCGAGAGTAGAACCCCTACACTTATAACTTCTTGTTAGATTCAGTTAACATCCTCTCCTGTCTTAGCTTCACTGTGTTTCACTGCCTGGGCTCAAAAATCTTGACTATCTTCCAGGGGTGTGCTACACTGCGGAGACTGTGAGTAACTCCTACACCTACAGACAAAAGCTGATCATTCCTGTGGGAGTCTTACAATTTTCATTATCAGTGGCAACATCAGCGGAGGCATCAGCCAATCTTAAGCTTGCTTTGTACCACAAGCCTCTTTATGCACTCTAAAGCTCTTATCACACCCATACCTAAACCTCAAATCTACTCTTTCTCTGCACAGTTCATGTTATACCGTTTTTCTTTTCTTTTGCAAATCAAGAACCATTTTCCTACAATTTTAATTGGACGCATTCCCATGTCGTTAGTGGCTGGAACTTGCACTGTTGATGAAACAACAATCTGCCAACCAGCATCTATAAAGCTCACTAATTAACATGTTGTAACTTGTTTGTTTGATGCATAGAAAAAACATGTTAAACTAACTGTACAGTCAACTCAAGGCTGGCAGCCAAAGAGTGGAAACTCCCGGAAGTCACAGCTCCTGGCCAAGAAATGGTCCAGAGGAAAATCACAGTGAAACAGCAACTTTTCTTTTGTATGGATTAAACAAATGAGATATAACTTGTTAATAAATGAGCTTTGAAGGAGCTGCTTGGCAGATTTTGTGACCTTTGGACTCGGCCATTTGAAATCGTTTATCACATTTTTCAATAACCAAATAATATTTGAAATGCCGCTGAAATCAATATGTCCCCAGTGTCCGCCCAGGTAGTAATGTGCAGGGACTGTGGTCTAAGAGGAGTCGTGGTTTGGCATCGCCAAGTATCTCAGTGTGCAAGTTTTATTACCTTCCACCTTCTCTTCCTCTATCTCTCTCAAACACACACACACATAGCGAGTGATTCGGCGCTCAGCCCTCAATCATCTCTGTAATGTTAATTGTCGCAGTTCTCAGTCCAAAAGTCAAAATTTATTGAAAAACGATAGATGTAATCATTTCCAAAATTCACAACATGGTAAATGGACTCTGGAAGTCTTCCGACCACTCAAAGCGCTTTACACTATATGTCAGCATTCACACACTCACACACACATTTATACACTGATGGCAGAGGCTGCCATACAAGATGCCAACCTGCCCATCAGGATCTAATCTAAATACTCATTCACACACCAATGGCACAGCCTTCGGGAGCAATTTGGGGTTCAGTATCTTGCTCAAGGACGACATGTGGACTTGAGGAGCCGATCGAACCACCAAACTTCCGATTGGTGGGTGACCCGCTCTGCCTCTAAGCCACAGCCGCCCAACATGTTTTTATCTAACGAAATGTTCTGCTTCAATCCATATTTGTTGGCATCTAGCCTTTCAAAAATGACTTTTTCACTGTGGTTAAAAACCGGTTTACTCTCCCCGGGGCGGTCTAGCATAACAGACATTCAGAGTTTAATTTGAAAACCTCAGTTAAAGCTTTGCATGTAAAAAAAAAACTATTTAAAGTGCAACAAGAAAAGCAAATAAACTTTTTGTAAATAAACTCTTTGGTGATTTGTCTAGGCAGCTCTAAACAGCACTCAAAATTGTCATAATTGTGTAAGATTTTGCAGATAGTGGCTGTAGGCGGTTAAAAATTGATGACTACTTGGTTTAGTTTTGTTTTAAGTGATTTATAAATCAACTTGAATCGATCTATATGTGGGTATATTACTGTTTACACATAGAAGTTACATCTTAACTACAGTCGTGATGGATAGAAAACTTCTCCAACAGAAAACTGGAGCAGAGCTGACAGTGTGATCCCATAAAGAAGTTTTAAGATCACCAAGAAAATAGGTCTGAATGAAAGATGATCCCGTCTCCTCCTCCCTCTGAGCACTTCTAAACTCTGTTTGGGTTTCATGCTTTATGCTGTTACACTCACCAGCTTCACACGCAAAACGGCGGGCGAACCTGAAACCAGCACTAAGCTTGTTTGTGTTTGCTTATTAATGCAGGAAAAAATGGAAATAAGCAAAGGATGTGTGATGAATATTGAGCGGTTTTAAGCTTTGAGCAACATATGCCTATTCTTGTATATAAAGGCATAAATTAGTATGTAAATGATGAGCACTTGTGCTTTATCTACTGATGTGTCAGTTATTTGGTTCATTACAGGTTGGTCAGTATCTTCATTATCACAATAAAGACGTGATTTTCCTCCAAATTAAGGAGGCATCCTTCAGTTTGGATGGAGCATCGCTTACGGCATGATCCACGGGGTATTACCCAAATTATTCTGTGCAGCTCTCAGAAGTGTTTAGAAACTAGATACAAACAATGACGGAGTGAATATTTAACTATATTTATGAAATGAGTATACAAACAACCTCTGTACTGATACAACAAACTGGCTTTGAAACTTTATTTTGCAGCTGAATGCTGAAAAAGCATTTGATGGAATAGAATGACCCTATTCATTTATTTATTTTATTATTATCTGTCATTGTATTTATGTATTATTTACACACTTTCTTAATTTGGCTTAGGACATATGCAATGGATTAGGGCACTTAATTATAAATACTGTCTTGTGTTAAAACAGAATTGCAGTCCCACCTATTCAGCTATTTAGGTCCACTTAACAAGGGTGTCCAGTTCCACCAGTTACTTACATTTTAGCAGTAGAACCTCCTTCTTTGCTATTAACGCCAAGGGTTAAAGTTTTGAGACAAAATCACACAAAACTCCTAAACCGGACAACACTGTGGTAGCGACCTGTCAATCAAAAGGTAGTCACGCCCTAAAGCATCCCCTGCTTTATGGTCTATTTGACTCTAAATGGGACCATAATTTACTAAATGAACATCATGCTGTATTGAAGAAGACTTGAAACTAGCGATTGAGACCATAAACTCATGTTTACAATGTTTACTGAGGTAATAAATTAAGTGAGGAGTAGGTTCATTTTCTCATAGACTTCTGTACAATCAGACTTCTTTTTGCAGCCAGAGGAGTCGCCCCCTGCTGGCTGTTAGAAAGAATGCAAGTTTAAGGCGCTTCCGCATTGGCTTCACTTTTCAGACCCGGAGGTTGCCGGCTGTTTTAACGCTCATTTTTAAGGCAGCAGGAAAAACTTGTACCTTTGTTTTGATGCTTCTTAAGTTTTATACAGTAGATGTTTTCAACAATTCAGTATAGTTGAATGTTAGTGTGGAAGTCTGCATATAAAAATGACATTTCAATTCGGCAAGTAACTACATACTGTATTTACTGTAAATTGAATGCAACCTAAATCATTCACTAGTGTTAATAAAATGCAACTTAATCATTACCTTGTAAACAGGTTTTTCTTATAACATTTGTTCCATTTTTGTTACAAAAAAAGTGAACCAAAAATGTAAAAAAAGCAATTCTAAATCCTAATTGTTTGCAATTCTAAATCCTAATTTGTGTAAAAAGCATTGAGGTTTTGAATATTGCGTGAATGCTGCATCCAATAATCCATTTGTCTCATTAAGAAACAGCCAACAAATAGTGTAGGTGCTGGTAGGTAAATTGTTGTTTTACCAACAGTGCAAATTCAAGCTACCAAAGACATGGGAAAGGGTTGTGTCTAGAAGGTAACCTGCAAATTGCTAAAACTCTGGTGAGACTCGCTGCCCGACGACCTATCATAACCTTAACCATTCAAGGTCAATGCCTAACTTTAACCATCTCCAATTTTTTTCCAGTTACCTTCTAGACATGTATATGGGAAAGTGAAGTAAAGATTGTAAGAAAATGGTTCAGCTTTGCAAAAATAAAAAAAATGGTATAACATGAACTGTGCAGAGAAAGAGTAGATTTGAGGTTTAAGAATGGGTGTAAGAGCTTTAGACTGCATAAAGAGAGCAAACAAATAAATAATAAAAACATTTTATAGTTGAATGCTGACTCAGTGCTGCACCTATAATGCCTGTTTGTATGCCGATGTGTGACATCATGCCTTTGTGCTGCGCTTGTTTGTTCTGCTTTTCATCCGTCTTGAATCATTTCAAACTGTGTTGTTTCTTTTTCTCCTGACAGGCGGATTCTTGGGACTTGTCAACTATTATCTGGTACAATGTGACCTTGAAATAAGTTTGACAGATAATTACAGTTTCACATGGAGGACCATGGAGGACCAGTCATTATTATTGACCGGCTGCAGATACGTGTGATTCAAGAAATAAACGCTCTTGAGGGGTCGCCCTTCCTAACGGCAGCTCAATATCTTCGTGACTGAAATCCATCGTATTGCTAACCATTAAACACCCAATCCTCCTCATTCTATGACACAAAGAACCTAAATTAATTTATAGTCATGCTTTTCACCACCGATACTGATCGGTATGCCTCGGGTTGCTCCGCGTAGCCGAGTACAGGATTTTCAGTGTATTGACTGTGTTGTAATGACAGCGCTTAGAGCAGATGAGAGGCTGTGCTGTGGAAAGGGAGGGAGGTGAGGCCGACACTGAGACTCGGCACTGGCCGGGAATCCAGCAGCTTCAATTTGACAGACTTGATTTGATTTGGTGTGTGCGAGGCAGTGGTCTCCACAAAACCGCTCTCAGATGCAATTCACAGAGACGACGTGGCCTGGCCCGATACTCCTTTATGTCAAAGTTCTGGGAGAATATAGAAGTCTGAAAAGCCTTTGTAACGTCTCCCCAGCTTTACCAGACATCCTTGGGAAATTTAGACGTTTAAAACGTTGCCTTTATCATCACTTGTGCCCCCAAACTTGGTGAGACATGATTGAAGATTGATCTCTTAAGAGATTTGTTTTGGCTTTGTTCTTTTTAAAAGACAGTTGTTGGGGGACAAGTTTCTATCAGACACTAAACAACAGTTTGCTTTAGGGATGCTAATTTTGATTTTTTTTTCTGACCGATAACTGACCCTCATTAACTGATTATTAACCGACAAGATTAGTGCATTTCATGCAGCGTTGCTGTGGTTGTAGTGCCTAACAAGCCACCCAGCTGCAACGATAAGCCAATGCACAAACAGGTTAAATTCATAATTTATCCCCAGCTGCAGTGTATGCACAAAACGGACAACTGAGTCCCCAGTTCACCCGATCAGGAGAGTTAGCAGCCACGATGCTGTGTGTATTGTCGTGGACATATGCAGCCACATTCCCAGTAAAAGTCTCCACCGCATCATTTAGTTCAGCTGCGAGGTTGTCAGCTGTGTGTCTGCCCGGCGTACTCTGTTAGCGAGAGTCCGACAGACCGTGTGTGTGTATGTGCTACGTTCACAGCAATAACGTTACTGATGAATTCATGCTCACCGTTGTCACACACACACACAGTCTCAGTAATGTTATAACTGTGAACGTAGCAGTTTATTTGTCGTGAGTAAATGCTACAACTCCTCAAGACCCGAGCCAACTCCCTGTATGTTGTAACACCAGCTCAGACTCACTTAAAGTGGGCTGTTAAGGTGGACCAGCTATTCTCCTTTACGTGGCAAGCCGCTCCCCTGAGTTTTGCTCAGGTTTTTATTTAATTTTTTATATTTATTTTAACCGTTTAACTGATAGCATCAATCGTTCAAAATTCTCAGTGTCGGTTAATGGTTAAACGGTTAATTATTAACATCCCTAATCCACAAACAATTGGCTAGCTAGTCGTCCAAAGTCTGATTTGATTGGATGAATTTTTGTAAATTTGCGTGCAGGATGAGTTATCAAACATTTGAAACCGTTTATAAGAAGAGAAAAGACAGGGATTTTAATCAGATTTTGATGTAAAGATACTGTGATACTGTTATTTGAATAATAATCAAATAATTCCCAGTGATTTTCGTATAGTATTTTTTTCTTGTATTGCACATTCCTACAATTAACACAGGGACACAGAATTGAGACTGGGAAAATTTATTTTTCATTTCCCAGGGACTTTAACTATTTAAGGTCGTTGCCTAACCTTAACCATCTTGCGAGAGTTTCCCAACTTGTGGGTTACCTTCTAGATATGACCGTGAAACATGGCCTCCAACATGGAGCGCTGCCAAACATTAAAAGTGCGACGCTGTCCTGCTGAAAGCCTTAGAGAAGATTGCAGATAGTGGAGAGAAGAGATTGGAGACCAAGGTGTGAGGAACAGCATGATTAGCTGTAAGAGGTGCCTGTGGGGTGTGTTGTACTTCGCTGCTAAGCTCTTACTTGATTGTGAGCCAACACTAGTATTTTAGCCAACAAAAAAAATCTGCTACAATCCTGTAAAGTATCTGAATGTAATGTGCAGCAGTGTCATTGTTCAGATCTGTTTGTGTGTATGCAATAAGATGTCACAGCTTCTTATGAATTTAGTAAATGCATTTCCCGGCTTTCATTTAGGCATAAATGATTATATGTTTATTTGGTGAATGATAAGTATAATCGTTCCACTTATTGTACTGTACACTGCTGATGATACCAGCAGGCACATCACACGTCTACATGCAAGCCATGTCCACTTTTGCCACTCCATTTTCTATTTGTCCTAGTAAATCACTTTCAAGATTGCTATCTCATTGAAACGCAATTTTCTGTTGCCAGCCAACAGTAAAGCACCAGTGAGGGTCCATAGAGAGCTGTTTTTTCTCTATAGGAAGACAACATTCATGTATTTCCCATTTGTTTGATTCATTCTCTGCCTCGTACCTATTTTAAACAGTATTTGTACACCACGCCTTATGGCCTTATTATTAAGGAGAAAGCATCTTCAGCAATGCTAAACAGTTTTTCTCACAGTTCAGGTTTACAGATCAAAATGCAACACAATAGATTTTGGTGTATGAGCATATGTATGAGAGTCATAGTTATAAAAAATACCGGCATAATCCATTATTAACCATCATTTGATTTTCATTTTTTAAGACAATAATAGATACGTCTATTTAAAGGCTGAGTCTGTGACTCTAATTCAGTACACCTGTTGTCAAATTCAGCAAATATCTCCTCACGGTCCGCTATCTATCTAGCTTTATCTAAAATCCAGTGTTGATACACAGCCCTATCTGTTTTTAATACATTTTGAGTATTGGACTGAAGACTGACTAACAGCGGCGCGCACAGCCGTCATGTGTGTTTGTGTGTTTTTAATAATTAATATAGTTTATAGATGATGCAATTATAGGGGAATGGAGATTAAAGATGAACAGAGACATGACACTGACCGTGCGGCCTCTTTTCATGTCAACACACAGAAGCAGACGAATGATTTTCTCCCGTAGTCTTTGCCTTGGACAGACGACTTCTCACAGCTGTTTTCATTTTGTTCTGAAGGCTGAACCCGCGCTCTGCTGCCACACTGGAGACTGGATTTACCAGCTCTTTGAACGTGGGATTTCCTGATCCTGCAAGCACTCGCTTCACCGGAAGGAAATCCTGCAGCAAGCTCTCCTTCTGTACCAGTGGTGCAGCTGCATCGGCACTCTGAGGCCTCCTACAGTTTGTCAAAATGACGGACGGCCTTCAGACTTTTCAAAAGCGTCCTCTGTATATGAGCAAAAAAAGTTCCTTAAATATACTTAAAAGTATAGCCTCTTGATTAGAAGCAAAACATGGGAAAAGGGGAGTAAAAAGTTAATCTCATATTAAAAGCGACGGTGGCCTTGTGGTCTAAAAACTCCATTATATGCCAATAAAAATATAAAATAATCTTTGGCACCGTTTCAAAAAGTGTAATAGGTTTCCTGTCTATTACAACTGAAATGTCTCTCCAGACTGCAAACTGAGCAGCGAGCCAACACTTGATCTTTTGAAGCGAGCTATCATACCGTGCATTTCATTTCAGGTGTTATTATCAATAGAATAAAATGATTATTTAGTGCAATACTGTTGAATGAATGAAAAATCCTCCTGCGTGCTGTAATAATTGCCACATAAGTGCCTCGTAAATGAATAGTTATGGCCTTTTTCTAAGTGGAAGCCACTCGGGAGTCTTAATGACCACAAAACCATGTGCTAATCAATGTGTGAGCTATGTCCCGCGGGTTTTCATTAAGACATGGAAAATAATGGAATGTAACACAGAATAACTACACAAAATGATCATTTATAATGAAAATATTATCAGTTTAATCTGTGGCACTCTATTACAAGTAAATTATCAATTTGCTTCTTGTTATCCCGTGCTCATATACTGTAACAAAATAATGTAAACCTGCAACCTTTATATTGTCTTTCACATCACAGGAAGTGATGTGTTTAACATTTCCAGCTTTATGGATAGCCTGGAGCAAGATTGTTGATTACCCGATAAAGTCTTGGAATATAGACCTTATCTATTTGGCACGTTTCTAGCATTACAAAGCACCCATTCAATATCGCCTGTCATAGCTCCATGTTATAACAACTTTTGCTTTATTAACCTTCTTATTTCATGTGAAAATATAAACAGGAGAGCGTGAAGAGACATGGAAATGCCTCAACACCACCAGGATTTTAATTCAGAGAGAAAGAGAAGAGTGTTGCCCCAAAAAAATCCAACTCAATTTCACATTCAAACTGTAGATGTCAGAGGTGTGGACTTTTGCAACTCGATTGGACTTTAACACCAGTGATTGTGACTTCATTTGGACTTGAGCCTTTTGACTTGAAGATACTTGATACCTTCCCCAAAGCCCAAAGAAAAGTATGTTATTTAAAATGTGTGTGCACAAAGACGATCAGCTTCCCGGTACAGGAGGTAACTCAGACAGCGTCGGAGATGTTACGGTATTTACTTTTTGAGAGATCCTTTATTGATTCGTTTGGGAAGAGGATTTACTCGTGGAGGAAAAAACTGAACTGAACAAACTGAATTTCTATCTTTTCTTGTTTATTGCCAAATCACCGAAAAGTTTTGTTTTTTGTTGAAGTCTGGACTCTTATTATTTATTACTCTAGTAGCTATTATTACTTATTTTTGGTGAATATTATTGGGACTTGCATTTGATTATCTTACACTTAATTCCCTGAATCAACTTTGTTTGAACCAATCCGACATCATCCAATCAAATCTCAGGAGAAAACCCACAAAGAACTGACGTTGCGTCACTGAACGCAGCATTCAATTGGCGCCAATTCCTCTGTTGTTAAAATAGCATTACATTTGGTGAAGAGCGCAATACGACTTATTTCTGACTTGAAACTCAAAGTTTAGGACTTGGGACTTGAGTGCAAAGACTTGAGACTTAGGGCCCAGACACACCAACCCGACATCAGAGAACTAGCAGTGACGAAGGCCACCAGTTGCATCGCCTCACATCTGATTAATTTACGCTGAACCACCAATTTGTGATTTCTCTCACCGACGGGCTCTGCCACCAATTCAACATGCTGAATCGGCTGAAAAACCTCCAACATGGGCAGACTAGAGTTGATGGACGCTCACCGACGGCCCCAAACTGTCCGGCGGCCGACCGTCGACTTGATGTGTCGGGGCCTTTACTTGAGACTAGCAAAAACAATTACTTGGTCCCACCCCTGGCCGATAGTCATAACACTGATCATGCTGGCTGATTTTTGAGTGTGGCAAGCACAGTGCAAAAACACCACATCAAAGAATACTTTGATCACTTTTCATTACTGAAACATTAAATAAAAAAGAAGGGATCTCAAGCTCTACTGGTTTCACACTTGTTTCAGATTTGTCCTTAAAGTTTTAGTTGTCTAAACTTCCCCAGACTGTTATCATAGTTGGCTACTGACAAATGACCTCTTTTGTCTTGTACTTGCTGAAATCTTCCCGCTGTTAGCAGTGTCGCCATAGCAACATCGGTGAGGAGGCAGCCATGAACTGAACTCCAGTTCATGGGAACCTTCATCTCTTGAAACCTTAAAAAGTCTCCTGCAGCAGAGTCATGTGAAAGTGCAGCCAAATAAACCAAAACGCATCTATTCTCAGAAACAAGCCTGGAGTTGGCTCTAAGCAGTAGGAGTGATCGCACATTATGTTTAAGGGGAGAGAACATTTAAAAACCAAGTCCGAGGTGGTTTACTGTTTTCATAATCCAGTGAGGTATGGATTCAGCAGCTTGCAGCATCCAAAATGTTTCTAAAAACTACTTTAAAAGGCAAATGTAAGTTATCCGATCACTTTGAAGAACTTGTATGTTTTCTCGATATCCCCAGAATCCAATCGATTTCCCCCGCAACTCTCCCTCATCTTTGATTCGTTATTATTCTCCATACATAGCTCATCTGCCTTCCTCTTTGAAGCCGCTCTGCTGCTTTGTGGTTTTCACGCGATCGATCCTGAATCAAATCCACACCGATGTGTGCTGCTGTGAGAGACAGTCTTCTTCTCTCACCACTATAAACTCGGTCCAGAGAAAGGACTGGCTCTGTTTCAGAGGAGACTTCAAATACGCTGTCATTCTTCCAGCCAGCCAGTATATATATATATATATATATATATATATATATAAATATTTATACAGGATGGCATAAAGTCTGACTGAAACTCATAACTTGTCGAAAAGCATACAGTGAGAATGAGGTTGAATGTGACACCAGCTATAAAACGAACCACGGGAGTGTGGCCTTAAACACAAACACTTCAGCATAAATCGCCAGAGATATATTTCAGCGAGTTTGTCCGTTTCGTGAAATGCCAACTCCTTTCTTCAGCCATTGTTTATCAATTTTTATGGCTCATTTTGGTGCTCTCTGGGCTTCTCTTATGCTGAAACAACCTCAATCAATTCTGTTTTCTCGGCCCGACGCGGCAGCAGATCCCCCCCTCCGGCAACACAAAACCACCTGACAGCTCGCATTACAACGGGATTGTAGCCGCCACTTCTCGGACATGGAGTTTGAAGGAATAAGCAGTTGATTATCGCTTGTGAAAACGCTTTTCTTTCAGCTTTCTTATCAGTGTGGAGGATGACCTTCAGAGCTGTGTGGAGGGAGGGGGAGCCATCAGAATAAATTAAGGCTGCTGCCCTTGTCAATGAAGTCCTGCTGGTGGTTGTGACGGAGATGTGTGATTCTCTCTCCATCTCTCTCACACACACATTACTTCTTTTAAAATGACACACAGCTCTGAAGGCTGCAATCATAAATGTAAGCTATAGGTAGGCGTGCACCAGATGTAAATGAGGCAGAATAAAAGATTACAGGTATAGATTAACTCATAAAATAGCTGAATATATTACTCAGAAAAAGGAATCTATGTTGTGATTTATCACCATGGAGATTTGACAAAGGCAGAATGAGCAGGGTGGAAAAAAGTCGAAGTGATAACGCAGCCTGCTCCAACCCTCTGACACGCCGGGTCAGTCGATCATCGAGTGAGGAGATGAGCCAAGGCCCGCGTCTTCTAACCCCCAACCACCCCTTTCATAAATTCATCCACATCTCACTCACTGTCTGTCACATCCGCGTCTCACAGTCACATTGATTGTCTGTGAAATCTTTTTGCTCCTGCTCCCAGGACTGGATGGCCACATTTTAAAGAGCAATAACTACGATTTTTACTGGACCCAGAGCGCCAAATGACCACTATCCATCTGCAGGAGAGCCGACAGTGTTGTTGATCAATATCCGTGACTCTAGGATCACTTCGCAAGACGCTGACATTTCTCACTTTCCAGACGTTAATGCTCCACTTTGGAACCTAATCACAGATTTCCGCTGCTCTGCGAGGAGCTGGCAATACAAGATGTTTCAGTTCCAAAGTCCTGAAAAGCAGAAGCCAAACATTGGAACTTTTAGTTTTTAACATTGACATCGTGCTTAATATCTTAATTAGATATTTTTGTTGGATCTCTGAGAGGGAGTCTAAAAATTCAAGCCTGGCTGAGTTAAGTCCATATAAAAAAGAGCAACAAGATGGAGCTTGACAAAAGGTGACAAAAAGTATGAATATTCTTCTAACCATGTCTCCAAGAAATTACTTTTGTGTACTACAATTTTGCAATAGCATTTCATCCAATTCATAAAACAATGTTAATGTTAATATAAACCGTATTGTAAAACCAACCCGGTGTAAATAGCATGACATTACATTGACATTCCGCGTGTCACAAGGACGCATTTCATGCTTTTCGCGCATCATTTGTACGCCACGCAACAAAACTATGGTAACATCCGAACTTAGGTTCAGGCAACAAAACCACTTAGTTAGGTTTAGGAAAAACGTCATGGTTGGGCTTAAAATAAGTGCGTAAACTAAGAAAAATGCATAGAGAAACAACGTAACATAAGTACGGAAATCACGTCACATATGTCACCAAAAACGTGACAAACCTTACTAACGTCACAAAACAAAACACGCTCTTGAACACCGATCTCCTGTTTGTTGGACCCATACACCTCGCCTCCCGCTTGCCATAAGCAGTCTTTCTCACTTTTTATTCTACATCACTAGCTCTGAGTACAAATGACACGCCAAAAGCAAGAAAGGCATTCTTATTGCACGCCTAATGCCTTACGCATTATTGTGTCATTCATACACCTTTTCCTGTGAACGGGCTGAACAGTATATTTTAGCTACGAAAGCACGGTTGTGTTTAGGCACTACAGTTAAGGTTAAGGAAAGAAAGTCAGTATTGACTTGAAGCACAATACAGGATTGTGTACTTTATTAACATTTAATTGAAACCACAATCTTTCCATTACTTTAACCAAAGTGCTTTTGTTGCCATACTGTATGTAGGACTCAGGGTTCTCATCCCGAGTCTCTGCTCTGTGCATTGTAAACCCTATGAGTCTTTTGTGGTACAAAAATGTAGCGCTTTCATCACTCAAGAAAATGTTTCAAATTAAGATCATCCATGCTGCAATTACGTTTCCCTCCACAACATAATTTGCAAAACAAATTAGTACTGTACAAAACGTCATTTCTACAAGACAGGGATGCAATATCTTTGACAGTAATTGGAGTCAGAAAATAAACATTTGGGCAACAAAGTGGAGTTTGAGTCAAACTACATCTAAAGGCAAAGATGTTTATACCTTATCCAAATGGCTACACTTGAAGGTTGTGCAAAAGGCCTGTCATCATAAAGAGGGGTGAGATGCAGTAATTGTTAAAACTACAATAAGGTCACACACTTTCTGGCAGTCTCTCCTCAAAGTCATTCATGGCGTTGCACTTGGTTAAACACATAAAAACTGACAGAGTGATGGATGAAGAAAGAGAGCTTGGGCGAGAAGTTCAACCCCTGCTTAATGTCTCACCACCGCACAGCTGACCAATCGCTGCGTGAAGTGGGCGTGATTGTCGGATTGTCGATTTTGGAAAGTTATCCGAAGTCGCCCCCTCAATTCCGACATCCAAAAGGTGTCGGGGGAGGGGATTTCAGATGCTGTCTGACAGTCCGACAAGGCCTGAAACATACCGCTCCTTAATGGTTCATAGCCAAGTAATAAAAAATACCATTAGCTGATTTTTTTTTATAAAGAAGCTAGTAAAATAAAAATATTACAGCATTGTAATTTCCCTTTTACGACGTTACGGTATGCAAAATTTTGTAGTTATTGAGGGGCGAATGAGGAACGAATCACAAATGACGTGATAATTAATGAATTGTTAATAAGTAGTTCGTGAATATCTCAGAAACGATGACTATAGTAGATAATGGTGAGTTACTAGAGAACATACTTTAATCATTAGATAATGATTAGAGACATACAGAAATGATTGAGGTGGACAGGGGAGTTGAATCTTATATTTTATTTTATAAAAAAGCAATACTCTTCTCAGCCTTATTTATATTATTGTTGGACTTTCCCCTTGACATTGAAAAAAATACAATAACCTCCCCCCCAGAGATCCCAAAACAAACACACAAACTGGCAACTCCCCAACTGACCCAAAGCCGTGTATCAGCACAGAGATGCCCAATTTAAAAAAGAAAAACGGCACAATACCCAAGGAATCTTTCACAAAGCTTTCTTTTTTTAAAAACAAGATTATTTTTTGGGGGCATTTCTGCTTTTATTGACGGTGAGAAAGACGGACAGGAAAGGCAGGAGAGAGAGAGAGGGGATGACATGCAGCAAAGGGCCCTGGGCTGGACTTGAACCTGGTCCGCTGCGGTAAGGACTTAGTCTTAAGCTGGGGACACACCAACCCGACATCAGAGAACTAGTGGCGACGAAGGCCGCCTGTTGCGTCGCCTCACATCACCTTTGTTTTGGCTGACAAGTTTCACCCGAACACACCGCAAAGACTACAGCCGATGGCTGGTTAGCACGGACGTTCTGCACCTGCATGAGATGAAATAACTCTCCACACCAGCAAGCGGCGGTAGTCTGTATTCGTCATTCAAAAAGGGAAACCGGAAGACCGAGGACGGCGTATATGCAAGCCGTTGTTATGATACATACATGAAACAAAGCAGCATTTGCCGACCATTTTCACACCTCTCTCACTCACCACACACTAACTTCATTCCAGATGGCCATGTCGGTGTGAAAATATCCGTGTATTGGAACGATCAAATGAGATGAAGATGAATAATGAGAAGAGCCTTCTGTGTTTTCCCTCTTGACTTTACTTGTTAGCTTGCTTTCCTTTCGTCCGTTTCTCTTCTCGTGCTCTGATTCGTTGAAGCTGAACAGCCAATCAGAGTGATTCCTTTCACCGACGGGCTCCGCCGCCGATTCAACATGCTGAATCGGCCGAAAATCCTCCAACACTGGCAGACGAGAGCCGACGTTACGGGACACAGAAATGGCTTGGTGTGTCAGGGCCCTTAATGGTACACACTCTACCCGTTGAGCTACCAGGGCGCATCTTTCGCAAAACAACATTGACGTTTGAAACAACAAGTTTCATCAGCCGTTAAGACTGCATCTACTCTCAGTAGAGTGAGAATCCTGCTGATGAGCTCCACCGACTGGCAGTCAGACATCTCCCACATCACGGGGCCTTACAGGATCAGCACCTTGGACAGCGATCATAATGCACTTTATGCAGAACACACCAGCTCCATCTGAAGCAGGAGGCTGCCAGACTATAACCTGTAGTCTTTAACATTTATCACAACTGAACTTTATCTGACATCAGTGGAGCTATGATGTTGATGAGGAAAATAAAACCCTGATACAGAGACAGGATTGATCCTCTGTGTGTAAAACGCACCTTTATGACCCGTTGCGCACATGAAAGCCGTCTTTTTTAATGAAACTATTTGATCTCTGAATTATATAATAAATCTTGCAAGAGTAGGCTGAACTAAAATACACGTATTGAGTAAGAAAACAACATTTAAATGCCCTCTGCTGTCCCCAAAAGAAGCCAGACTACCCTCCCTTAAGCAAAAATACAAAATTGCAATACCCTCCCCCCCTTTGTTTTTAGAAAGACTCACATTAGAAATGGAACAAAGGAAAATCACAAGGGAAATTTGTGTCTTCAACATTTAATTCTGGTCTTTTCAGGATTAAGATGTTCCTAATTGTTGCTTGGGGGCATCAGATGCACACGTTTCTTTGAGGCTGAACAACACTAACTATCAAACAAGAACTAATAAGTGAAGTATATCCATGCGGCAAGTAGTTAGCATATCTGCTAACATCAAACATGTTAACCTACATGATGCTATCTGTCATCTGTTCAACTCTTCTAGAGCTAAAGCAAAAAGAAGCTGTGTTTCTGCTGGCCTTGGGGAACAGTAAAACGTTAAAGTGCTAAAAATCTGTGTCATCTCTTCTGGTGTGGTAGTAGGACTGTGCTGTTGGGTCCATTATCTCCCATGATACATCTATAAACGTTAACAGAATTTTGTTATTGGATTGGTGAAGGTAAAACCCAATATAACAATCGTCAGTACATTGCCTTTTCGTTGAACTATTCCACACTGCTGCTACATGTTGCATTTTTAAAGCATCATCCTCACTATTGCTGCAGAATATGACTTACATGTGGTCTGAATATGATGGTGAAAATATTAATTGAGAATCCTGCTGTCTCTGGTTTGTTATTAAGGAACTGATTGTGAATTTCTCAGTAAAAAGAAATGTACCACTTTGTGGCACAAAAAGGATAGCCTATATGGTCAGATGATCATGAAGTAATGAGGGACTTCTTAGTAATTAGGAGAGATCGAGGTCGTATTTCTCTGTCATAATTTATGTTGGAATATTCTAACCAGCAGCAAATGAAAGGTTAAGGTCTCAGCTTTGAATAAGTATGTTTTAATATACACAAACGATTTCTAAAAGTAGGTGATTCGTGATTAAAGTCATGTTGTGCATTTGTTATACTGCTATAGTTACAAAAAAATGAGGCAACCAAAAGAAACAATTTGACCATTTAATTCAGGCAAGAAACATGAATATTTAATAGAATATATGCCCTTTTTAAAAAACAAACAACATTTATAAGCAATTCTTCAGCACGAATGTCTAATTACTGTGACCATTAAAAAATAATCATAATAAACTAACAATACAAACATTATTTTTAATCCTTAAAAAAATAGTTTTTAATCTCTCAAAATACCCCAACAAATAAACATTAACAGTAACATTAATGGACACGTGCCAACCAACCCCGCTCACATTTGACCCATGTCAATGAATTTTTGTGATGAAATTATAAATCTTATATCAAAATATAGCTGATTCCTATGTCTATTAACTAGAATATATATATTTCCAATATCTCTATCTAACACAGTTTTAGTCCACAGACCACTTTTTTACTTTTGATACTATCAAACTGAAATGTTATCCAGATGTTTTAACATAGTAGATGACTGCAGGTCAAGAAAGCGAATATTTTTATGTTCCATTTTTGTTTCTGTGACCCTCAAAGGACCAGAAAATAGCTGTGTGCCAACCAACCCCAGTCTCCCCTACTCAGTATAATATATCACTTTACTTGGGGGTGCACAAAAATAGTAAATAATGATGAAGTGACAAGTCATTAATGAGTCGTTCCTAGGTTTTGTGCTGCGCGGCGGCTGCTTCACAGTTAATCAGGAACAACTCATGAAGAAAGTGGTCAGTATGTAGATACACAGATATTTATGAACTAATCATTATCTTATGATTAATTAATATAGTCTGTTCTCTAGTAACTCACCGTTATCTATTATATGGTCCTCGTTCCAGAGCTATTCAGGAACAACTTATTAACGCTTTATTAATTATCAGGTCATTCCTTGTTCCCTAGCAACCCCTCACTCATGTGTGTGCCCTATTGTGAAGTGTTATATTATAGGCCAAACAACAAGTGATAAAAAATATCTCCTAGACCCTCTAAAAGATTAAATTTTCTCCCTGGCAGTGCCAGAGAGCTGTCAGTGATGGTGCACAAAGTCTAAAGTGCAACAGTAGAGAAATGTTACATTTTTTTCATTGGAGACAATACAAGAAACTAATCTAAAGGTCTGAGCCACAGTGTCAAGAAGATAGAGGGGGAAAGGGGAGAAACATCACTTTTGATGTTTAATATTTTGAAATAAATGGTATCCACCTTCCGAACTTATTCCGCCAACAAGTGGTGAAGTAAAAACGCAACTGAAAAATCGTCTTTTCTGTTATATCTCCATTCACAGAAAGAACACAATCTCACTTGTATCCAGAGAATTGAACAACACTGCGGTGAAAGAAGTGGAGATGTCCCTGTGTGTCCTTATGTGCTTGGAGGGATTGTGAGTCCTAGACGAGAATGACGACTCATTGATTCCTGTCTTCTCCGGGTAAGTTTTGATTAATTCCCATCCAGGTAATTTGACTTCTGATCCACATTAATTCAAAACAGAGACACCTGCCGACTGATAAGGGAGAATTGCAGTGATTCATCAACATTTTAATCACAGTGTAAATTAGTAAAACAGTATTGTCTGACCACAGCGTCGGCACCAGATAGATCATTAAAATTTGATGTGTCAGTCTTTTTAATAACTTAGTGTTTCTTGAGAACAACTGCAGTGTTAAATAAGGTAGTAACAACAGAGTGTAATATAGATGTCGGTGCACAAACACCACATCAATTAAACCTGGAGCGGTATCCAATATTCCTGACAGTATTTCAGCTTACAGCCGGTATGTTAAAAGGTCAAATAAAGAGACTGAAAGTAGCATTAACACTAATCTGTTTCCATGAACTATATCTACTGTCACACAGTACAGATTTTTTCTATTTAATTACTTAATGGTTGGATTTCCATTAAGCAACTACAATTTTAAAGCAGCTCTAGTCTAAATATTTATATATCAACAATGTGTCAAATGATTACATGTAATGTGAAACAGGTGATGAACACAAAAACATTACATCTTAACTTTTCAGTTCACCTTTTATGGCCATGAACTTTACTGTTTAGGTTCACTTTGACCGTTCTCATCAGCAGAAAAGCTCTAAAAACCCGACTCCAAATGAATGATCATGTTGCTCCGAGTCTGCTGGATGTCCAGGCCAGGAAATCATGTAATACTGTTTTATGTTGTTTTGTTTCTTAAATAGAATAGTTCGATTTCCACTAGCGCTGCAATGATTAATCGATTAGTTCAGGCAACTATTAAATTAATCGATTAGTTGTCAACTACTAAATTAATCCCCAACTAATTTGATAGTAGATCAATCGGTTGGAGTCATTTCTTTAAAGAAAAAAAGTCAAATTCCCATGATTACTGATTCTTAAATGTGAATATTTTCTGGTTTCTTTACTCCTCTATGACAGTAAACTGAATATCTTCGAGTTGAGGATGTCATCTTGGGCTTTGGGGAATACAGATCAACATTTTTCACCATTTTCTGACATCTTATAGACAAAACAACTAATCGATTAATAGAGAAAATAATCAACAGATTAATCGACAATGAAAATAAATATCTTCTAATTTCCACAGCAAAGCAACGGCGGACTACTGACTTATCAACCTATTGGGAAAAAGTAGGTTGTAGTGTCGATGCTGGTCTGATATGACAGGGGTTAGATCTACACTGTGATATTATTCCTTTGAGAGGAAGACTGTGTTATATGGTTCTCTGTGGTTTTATTCTCAGTCAGTTCGGTGTGTACTTTATTTGATGCACACAGCATGTCAAGTTCAATATACGCACCTATATTTCAAAGTTTCTATGAGCCTGTAATTCATCTCACACCCAGCTGACAGCCATCCAACATTTCTACTGATTTCCCTCAGTCTTTTCATGCAATATCTATTACTACTGCAAAGCTGAGTAGCATTAGAATTGATCAGTTAATTATTAACAACTTAAGATCAAGGGCCTCACTGCCTTTTTCCCATGCCTTTCCAACCCAATCTCAAGGGAAGGTGTTTTGAATAGCATGACATTACAATGGCATTCATGAGGACACATTCACACGCCTCTTTTACGTGTCATTTTTTACGCCAAAACTATGGTAACGGCTGCAGTTAGGTTAAGGCAACAAAACCACTTAGTTAGGTTTAGGAAAATTGTCATTGTTGAGCTTAAAACAAGTATGCAAACTAAATTAAATGTGTACAGAAACAACGTAACAGAACAAAAAAACATCACAAAAGTCACAAACGTAACTTCAAAATAGCTCAACAACACTTCGGGACAAGAACACCGGTCTCCTGGTTGAAAGTCCTGTGTTTGTTGGACCCGCTCACCATAAGCAGTCTTTCTCCCTTTTTATTCCACGTCACTAGCTCTGAGCGTCGCATATTTCTGCAGATATGTTTAGCATTGCAGTCAGAACAGAGTACATGGTGTACAAATGACGCCCCAAAAGAACGGCATTCTTATTGCACTCAAAATGTCATTCAAACGCCATTTAGTGCAACCGCGTTGGCCTTTCACAGGGAGCAAACTGTGACAGCACTGAAGTGCCACATCAACCAAATCACGCAGCTCTCTCTCTATTCATGTTCATTTTAGTTTAAATGAAAGTTTATAAGATATTCCTTTTTTTCCAGAAATAAGCCTTTTGGGGGGGAAACTGCGACAGTATTGGCTTTGATGCAATGAGCCACTGTTAATTGGCTGTAAATGTTATGATTGATAATCTTAAGGAGATGGAGACAAGCTCTTAAGCTCGTACTAACAGGCCTCCTGCTGCTTTATTGCAGCACATCAATAACCCTGCAGTATCTCCAGCACTGTGTCTGCACTCACTGTTGCTCTGCTTGTCCCCTTTCTTTCACTCATCAGATAGGGGCCTCCAAGGGCTCCCTCGCTGAACAAGTTACGTGCCTGTTTTGGGCTCCTTTATGAACAGTTATCAATCTAGGCTGGCATCTTCCTGCGTACTTGTGATGAATGCAAAGAAAGAAAGCTTCAGAGAGCACCAAGTGCAGCTTTTTCATAAGTCTCGTACTCAATACAATATATCAAAGCTTTGCAGGGGGAGAGACAGTCATGAATGGTTGGTGAAATTATTTGTCATGCCGAACATTTTCTATTTGGATCAGCCCAGTGCCGAATGTTGATTTAGTGTGCTTCTTTTTGACAGAAGAAAATCCACTTATTTTGCTGACCAATGCAGAACAAATAAGCATTTTTTACTAACATGTCGCATGTTGTATAAACCTTCAATATGCAACTGCAAACTCTGTGTTTTCACGAAGATTAAATAATAAATGGTGAGCTGTTTATTTATGCTTGCCAGAGGGGCAAGAATTTAGATCTCGGTTGCTCGGTACAGTAAAATACGTTTTCAGGGGTTCTTGTTTATCTGCGCATTTCTGACTTAAACTTTTGAATAATGAATAGAGAGCTATTCTTGGATAGTGAGAGTTGCACCTTCTCTTCCTACTATGACTGATAACTTTGTGTGCGAGACCAAAACACTGAAAAAACAACAAAACACAATACAGTATGATGTGAAAAAGCAAACTTGCAACGATCTTGTTGCAAACCTGTATTAAAGGGGTGGAAAAAAACTGAGACATATTCACACTTTTTCTTGTTTTACCCGCCGAATGTTTCCTTCCCACGCATTTTATGAGTACAAATGATTTGGAATAAGCGATCCATTTGCAAACACATTCGCAAATCTGAGTAAGGTACATATTTGAAGTTTATGATAAGCACATCTGTCCAAGCAAGCACCAATGTTTGCAGATACTCTGCAGCAACTGACTGCAGAGTTTCTGTGAGCTCAGGGACTTGCATAACCTTAAACCTCCTTCAGAGGGGCGATCCACTACTTTATAAAAAGTCAGGCACTATACTGTAGCTTTCTTGCCTGAGGAAACAACGTTACCTCTAGCTTATGTTTTTTATTCACCTCATGCAGACCATGCATTTTAACACAACAATTCAAGCCTTAAGGAACTATGTGTTAGTATGTGAGGTAAATGTTACTCAGTGTGTTTGTGTGTGTGTGTGTGTGTGGGCACACTGCTCGTTGTTTGTGTGTTTGTGCGAGCGTGAACAAGTGCCTTCAAAAAACTGATATCCAAGAAGATCTAAAGACAAATAGCTGCAAAGGTAGCGGGCCTAGCATGACAAGTGTAGATAAGCGATTATGTGTTGGGTTTCAGTGGAGCAGGTGATTCCTCAGCCCCGCAGGCAGCGGGTGAGGAGGGTGAGGGGGGTGAGGCATTTCAAGCGGCAGAAACATCAAAAACTCAGCGAGCTGGGAGCTCCGGCTACGCCTTGAAAGATCAATGATAGGGGTTACATCTACAGCTGTTCTCGCAGGAGGTTTTGTTGCTAGAAGTGTGAAAAATGAATCACGCCGATGATGTGGTGTGTTTATTATGTCCACTTTTGATGTGAAAAAAAGTCATTGGTAAACATGAGATAAGAGCCTGGAGGAGATTAGAAGAGGTCGCTGATAAAGCAGATAAACAAAAGGTTTAAAAAATGGACTTATTAATTATGTTGTGGTCTTTTTCATGTGGTCTGTGAATGTGAATAATAATGTCAAAAATAATTAGAGACTCTATTTGTTAACATGAAAGTAGTTTTCTTTGCTTCCATTGTCCTGTTGATGAAGCTACAAACCTGCTGTCAGCATGACCGTACATCCTGCATCCTCCCACTGCGGCAAAACTTAAGGATCCCATGAATAATTTGTCCATCTGGGAGCAGTCGATTTAGCATAACTGACTCATCTATCTGGGCATGAAGCGCGGGGCCAGGCTAAGATTGCCACCGACACGCAAGTCAACTTTTTGCAAATTTCCTGGGTGATTTTACACCAAATGGATTTACAGGGAGGTTCTGTTTTTTACAAGTTGCCGACTAGATCAAATTGTCTGTGAAGATGCCACCCGCTGATATATGAATAACTGATCCACCTCAGGATGAAAATAAGATATATGGCACTCAGTTGGTTTCCATATGGCAGCAATGCTGGATAATTACCCCGTAATTACCTTGAATGTTTGCACTCTGGACCATTTGCCTCGCCAGCTGTCATTGCTGAGGCATCTGCTGGATATCGCAGCGTGCAGTGCCTCACACCTTGGTCCCCCTTTGACCACCCAGAGCCACATGCTCATTAACTAACTCATAAAAAAGTGCAGGCAGCCGTGCCTCTACCTACCCCTTCTAGCTTATTTGTTCCTTTACCCACAGGTCCTCTCAATAAATGCCATATCTTCATGACTTAATGGGATCTTCATCCGCATTGCATCAGCGGGAGTTCATCCTTAATAAACGGAGGCGGCTGCTTCTTCAGCGGCTGCTTGAACCGAGGCTGCAAATCAGCCAAGACTAGGAATGCCATAACTGAACATTAATGAGTAGATTATTGGATATTGATATAAACTGTCTTATCTTGTCTCACAAGGACACTTATGTTACTTAGGATATAACCTCTTCCACTCCTTGAGGGTGCTGGCGTAAAGAAAAACTGGCATGGCGATTTTCAAAGGGGTCCCTTGACCTCTGACCTCAAGGTACCACTATAAAGCTGAGACTCTTGTGGATCCAATGAGCCCAATTGTATTCATGTGTGATGATGTTTGTCCCCATAGTAGCCATTTCATTGTAGTGAGACCATTTTTTAAAATTTGCCCTCACTGTATAAAATGACCAGTGATGACCTCCAGGATAATCACAGCCTCATGAAACTTTACAGCCACAAACTACAGACCTAGAGCACTCAGAGGATGGCTTTCAGAGGTAGATTGACAATAAGGGGGTTTCTGAGCAGTTTACAAAAGTTTTTGATACCAAATCCCAGCATGGCTTTTTCTATGGTTTTCCTCGAGGTCTTGGTGTCTTAATGTGGTATTTCAGAGGGATTATTGATCCTTTTTATCAATTCCCGAGTGGTAAAAAATGGTTAAATGTGTAACAAAAAGTTAAAAGAAATGAAACATATACTTATCTTCCACACATTAATGTCACACATCTCTCATGTCCGAGACATCTCAGACATCCTGGCTGTTTTTATATTTTCTGAGAGGGTTAAAAGCTACAGTACGCGTCTTCACCTTGAGGCGCCTTTTTAATTCCGCCCTCTCAGACGGTCAAGGTCTCGCTTGTCACTCATCTTGTCTCCTATGAATGCATCTAGCCTGAGGCTGCAGTGCCATCAATAAAGACACCACAGGCACCGCCGGTGAACACTGATGATCTGCGGTACGTGAAGCAATTCTGATTCACGCTGGTGTTGAGCTCAGACAGCACCCCTAAAATGTCCCTGAGCAGTAAAGAAAACTGTAGATTTATACTTTAACACGGAGGTCCACTTATTTACAGTGAGTGTATTGTTAGTATTAACTTTAAAAGTTGCATCTCGCACTTATAATTTTCCTGTTTAATAAAGAATGAATGTTTATCTGTGTCTGACAGACGAACTGCTTTCTCTGCTTTTGGCTGTGTGCCGCTGCTGGATGATCTCAGAGGCCTCGCTGGCTCATATCTGACAGGCATATCTGATTCGTATTTTTGCAGTGCAGTGGTCCAGGGACAGGTGTAATCTGTTTGGATTTCTTCGGTTGCTGTCAAGACTGCAGCTGCATTTTCACCTAAGCCAGTTTTTTCAGTAGTCAGATATGCCATGCATTAATTTCTCTGAGCAACGCTGCTTTTGCGGTTTTGTAATTTGCAAGCGATGGTTTGATTATCTTTGAAAAATCAAAGATCAAAGATTCTGCTCCTGGTCTTATTCTTGACACACAATTACTTTGGGAATAGCTGCTTAAGTAAATAATTTACACAAGCAACACAAGTAGTATGTTTTTCTTATGAAACATGTCGAGTAAAATATCTTATCCTTATCTTTTCCTCTGATCAATAATTCATCCAAAGAAAACTTTTCCACATGTTCATAACCTTGTAACAGAAAGATGAAACATTGGGAATCGTTCCACATAATGATGGTAAATCATCTTCTGCTTCTGAATGATATTTTCAGTCAATAACTTGCTAACATCCCAGCAGGAATGCTTGTCAAACTTAGAGGGAGTGTGTTTTGGGGGTTGAAATCTTATCAAAGACTCAGTGGGAATCAAATGACATCCAGCCTTTGAGAGAGATGACACACTGCAAACAACATTTAGGCAGAGGAAGAGTTTCATATTTGTTCTATTGATTCTCAATTTGTGCGGCTTTACATATTTATACAGTCTGTGACTGCACATAGCTAATCGCTCAGGCTGGGAATCAAATTGCCAATCACATCACTTGTTATTGTGAATATACTACACGTTGTTGCAGGGCACTGCTAGAGAAATGCAGACAATCTCCTCGCTGTGCTCCCAATGAAGCAGAGGAGAAGTGCAGAACAATATCATTTGATTTCCCCGCAGTGCAGCTCGCAGGCATGCCAGCCACAGTCCACAGTCCCTGAGGATCAACACCCCATGGTCCTCCAACCATCGGACTTGGAAAGTTCAGAAGTTTTGAGACTTTCCAGTGTTAAAGTTTGGCTGAAACTTAAAGGAGTTGCAGGGTTTCCGCCAGAAAAGTTGTTAGGACTGACGTTGGAGGCGTGCTAAGAAAAACTCGAAGGAGTGGCTTGTCATAATGACAGTAGCGCTGGTCCACCTTAACAGCCCACCTGAGTTGTGAAGTTGTGGCTAACTTTGCGGCTAATCCCTTCAGTAAACAGACTGTGGCCAGCAAGACATGGGAACTTGGCTTGTGTCTTGAGGAGTTGTAGCACTTCTTCACCGACAACCTAAACTGTACAAACAGTGCACTGCTACGCTCAAAACTATACTGTCATCTTCATACTCGCCGTCATTCCGTCACACACACATGCCCCCTCGCTCTCTCTCTCTCTCTCTGTCTGTACCGCACACCGACACACGCCAACGTTAAGCACACAACCTATGAGTTATTCCTTTAAGGAATGCTTAAAGGAAAATGTGTTATACGCTACTTGTATAACACTTTTTAAAACATCTTAAATTATATTTACATTACACTGACGGAAACCCTGAGTTGTTTGAAATTCTAGGAAATAAACTACTAAATTGGAGTTATTTAAAAGTTATTTGCAGAGGACAGGAGGAAATCAGTAGAAGTAAGCCTATGCAGCGCTGACTTTGTTTGTTCATCTGATAACAATCGGACAACTTTTTAATGAAACAACACAACCTAAAAATATTCTAAAATAAATTCTCATATAAGACACCCACTCAATATGAGAGTTTTAATAAGTATGCATTTGGAAAAAAGTGACCTTTACTCTTAGAATAATAATAGGTAGAATAATCTGGGTAGTTATGCCCGAAGGTAATGGCAAAAAAAATAAGAAAAAGTCAAGGTCGCTGGTGCTGCAAGAAGTGATTTTGAAATGTTAACAGAAGGCTTCAAATGCTGCTGTGTATGAAAAGAAAATTAGAAAAAATAATGGACTGGAAAAACTGACAAAGGCTGCATGTAGGCCTCCCCAATGTAAAACAATACAAAGATAAGGCCATTGGTTTTAAAAGAAAACAGTGTTTGTGATGTTAAATTCACCACCTCTCCCTCTTGGCTTCCTAAGCAGCCACACACAGTGTATCTGGCATGGGGAAATTAGAGGATTAATGATTGCATGTATGAAACTGAAGGTTATTCTACAGAGCAGGGGTCAAAGTAAATCACACATAGCTTGCTGAATGAAAGTGTGAGGGTGTAATGAAAGAAATTGTAAGCCACACCTGAATTGAAGGGAAGAAAGTGGATGAAAGGTAATTACAGTTTATTAGAAAAAGTGCTTTTGGAGCAGAACTCTGACATTCCCTTTAAGGGAAATTAGATTTCAGGGGATCAGCGTGACCTGGTCTTTAAATGGCTTCTGTAGTTTTCTAGAGGAGCCGCTGCCTCTTACCATTCGTATTATTCCCTTATAAGTCTTCATTGGTTCGCAAACCTCTTCGGTCTTGCAGCAATTATTACTCCTCTAAAACACTTTCAAAGTTTGCTTTGCCTCTCGTTAGGATTTCATGGCCTGCTAAGCATTGGAGCAATGATTTGACTGTGGAGAGGGAAACGTCTCATCCTGCATCAATACTTCTTTTGAACTCAAGAGCTGCAAAATCACCACTCACTGACAACTTAACCACAGGCGTGTACTTTATATACTCCATTCTTATTGCGTTTAACCAGAGAAATAATCGCAAACAAATGCTGTGATGTTCAAGTAAGTCTGCCACTCCTCTACTGGCTGTTGAGGGTTCATTCCTCCATTTGATTGCATTAAAACAGGATGCGTCACCTGATTATTAGGGCTAACGCAATAATAACGCCTTAACTTGTTTTAATGCCACTAATTTCTTTAAGGTATCAAGTTTGAGGCAAGTCATAGTCAAGTCAGCACACTGACACACTGACAGCTGTTGTTGCCTGTTGGGCTGCAGTTTGCCATGTTATGATTTCAGCATATTTTTTTATGCTAAATGCAGTACCTGTGAGGGATTCACGACAACATTTGTCATTGTTTTGTGTTGTTTGGTTCCCAATAATAAATATATACTTACATTTGCAAAAGCAAGCATATTTGCCCACTCCCATGTTGATAGGAGTATTAAATACTTGAGAAATCTCCCTTTAAGGTACATTTTGAACAGAGCAAATTTGATTAATTTGCAATTAATTGCGATTAACTATTGACAATCATGCGATTAATCACAATTCGATATTTTAAGCGATTGACAGCCCTACTAATTATAAAAAGGTAAATTGTGTTTTTTAGCCTGTGAAACTGGTCTCACGCAACACGTTCTCATCCCAACTTGTCACACACTGCGGCTTTGTCACGCCCTTTGGCGTCACTTTAGGTTTAGCATCAAAACCACTTGATTAGGTTTTGGAAAAAAACACATGGTTGGGCTTAACTCACGGGACATGAACAGCGGTCTCCTGGATGAAAGCCTTGTGTTTGTACGCCGACGGCCGTGACAAATCCTTGGTATTTGAGTGGTTGGTCCAACAAAGAAGTAACTGCAGGCTACAAAGGCATCCCTTTTTCTTTTTTTTTTGAATACTACAAAAAATCAACTAATTTTAAAGAGTAACATTGAGCATATGGGAGATTCTTGGATAGCAGTCGAAACATAAACCAGTCTTTTATTTCTCCTCTTTGGAAGGCCTTTCTTGGAAGCTGCAGCATCAGCAAGAAACTGCACACTAAAAAATGGACATAAAACAAATCCAAGTCCATTAAGTCAACCAGCAGCCCCCCGAAAAAAGAAAAAGAGATTATCAAGTTGAGGCAGGATTTAAATATTGGAAATCACACAGTGCAGAATCTGTAGGGACAGCTTGTGTTTTAAGTATCAAACACATTAAAATCGGAGAGGATGATGAAAGGAACATGATCAGAAAATAACAGGCAAACAAGCAAGCTGACAAACTGGCGTCATGCCTTTCTGTAAGCTCCCTTGACAATTATCATGCCCTGATTTCCACTGTTGGTTAACATATTTCTCAGTGTGGATCTCTGTGCCTTGTGAGTCGTGGCCGTCGTGTTTTATATTCTACCTGCGTGCTTTGTAGAAAGCACACTTCCACAAAGCTTGTCAGTGACAGAGGATTGCTGCGACCTATAACACAAACCTGTCCACCATCAGCATCATTCTTGAATATATTGTCAGTCAGCGCAGGAAACGATCTCTCCTATAGGTGCCACCTTTGTGTACAGTATGTGCATCAGGGGATCCACTATTTGCTCTCTTCTAAATCTACACAATGGGAGAATTTTGATATGTTTGCTATAGAATAAGCTTTTCATATCCCATTTTCTATTGTGATTATACCAGGAGCATTATTTATACCCACGCTGCCTGGTCGGTCTCTCAGGGGCTCTACTGCCCCAAACACCTGAGAGGAGGGAATATTTAACTTTTGTCAAATAGACAGATACACAACTCTAAATGAATGCTAAAGTTGCTCTGTGTTTGCTGGATGTGTAAATAAGTAATTGTCTGTTAACACCCAATTTTACAGTATACTGTAAGCTTGTCAAATGTAATGTATATAAAATCTTAATCTGCAAAGTAGTGCAGTACAATAAAATGTCAGGCTGTTCTTATACACTGTTTGTAGCTTTGCCTACGAAAAGTAATGCACTGTAATTCTTATCTATCCCACGAAATCAATTTGTATGTAATCCACGTCATCATGAACCAGGAAGTATAAAGAGCGACAAACTCAGCGTAGGTTGTGTTTATAAGGTAACACGCAAATTGCTAAACTCTTGCGAGATGGTTAAGATAAGGCATTGACCTTGAATGATTGAGGTTAGGATAGGTTGTTGGGCGGCGAGTCTCGCAAGAGTTTTTGCAAGATTTTGCAATTTGCAATTTGTGGGTTATCTTCTAGACATGACCCTCAGCTTAGTGAGACGGCGGGGTGGATGGGTGGGTCTTAAAACACCGGACTTTCACCCAGGAGACCGGTGTTCGTGTCCTGTGTGAAACCGAGGCTATTGAATGAAGGCTGGAACACGGTCTGGAGCTACGGGGTACGACACATTCGCAGCTGTGATCAATCTCCGGTTCGGAAAAGTGAAGCCAATGCTGAAGTGCTTAAGCTTGTATTCTCTCTAATAGCCAGCAGGGGGCGACTCCTCTGGTTGCAAAAAGAAGTCTGATTGTATAGAAGTCAATGAGAAAATTAGCCTACTTCTCACTTGATTTATTACCTCAGTAAACATTGTAAACATGAGTTTTTGGTCTCAATCGCTAGTTTCAAGACTTCAACACATGTTGCTGGACATTCGTAGGAGAATGCCCGAAAAAACGTTTCGTAAGATGTCATTCAAACCATTGTATGACGATACGTTGAAACAGTACAATGTGTCCTTCTAAAATGTAATGGAGTTCAAGTATAAAAAGACAGAAAATGGAAATAGCCATATAAAGTACAAGTGCATATAACTCTACTTCAGCGCAGTGATTTGTCCTCTTCCCACCTCTGAAAGATACAGGAGATAATATGGTTGCTATGGAGTAAGCTTTTTATATCCAATTTCTTGTCACTATTTTACCAGGGGCATTTTTTACACCCATAGTTCAAATTTCAGGCACGCTGCCTGGTCTCTGAGGGGCTCTTTTGCTCCAGGGCCCTGCACACGTCCCCTGCTAATTTCCTGAAGTGTTAATCAAGGTGAGCTACTCGGATGAAAAACCAACCAGCCGCTGGGCAGAGAGATCCCAGCCAAACACCTCTGAGTCACGGCGCCGCTTCTTTCTTTCCTTCCCCTACACACACTCGCTCTCCTCTCCCTCTTGAGCCCCTTCCTCATGCCAGTGCCTCCTTCATGCGAGAGTCTTCTTCCTCTGATCTCCTGCCTGCGATACGAGGCTCTGGGCACACTTGGCCATTTCAGTCCCACGAGGCTGCTGTACTGTCAAACTCTCGAGGGGCCGTCTTGCCTCCTATCTTCCTTCAACCCGCCGCCACTCACCAATGCTCATTTGAAGGAAGTTCATTCATTATGTAATGCTGTCTTTAATTATTTATCCTCCGCTGAGTTCCCATTAGCATGCAGGGAGCTGTTGTGTTCGACAGTGGAGATCCGTGTGTTTGCCACCTTAAATGCTAATAGTTGTCGCGCTGTATGTCATACAGCTCCCTGCAGACCTGATACCAGACTTACAATTCATGCCAAGTGTTAAATCTTTTTGAAGTTTTCCTCTCTAATGGCTGAGAGGTGAGTGTATGTGTGCCAGTGTGTAAATGCGTAAAGGGCTCTAAGTGGGGGAATTTTGAGGGTACAGGCAGCTTAAAGGTTCTCTATACGATATCCAGAGCATTAATATAGCAGCAAACAACTGTTTGCTATGTAAAGATTAGGGCTGTCAAAGTTAACACAATAATAACACGCAAAATCCTTATAACGCCACTAATTTCTTTAACGCATTAAGGCAACTTGCGATTTTTAGGAGCGGGCTTAGTTTTAAAGCTAGAGTGAAGATACTGGTATCATATGAAACTAGGAAACCTAAGGAATCCATCGGTACCAACCATGTCATACTAGCTTGTCGCGCAGGATAACGCTTCAGACCTGCGCTCATTTTTGGGATCAGAGGTCAAAGGGGTCCCTTGACCTCTGACCTCAAGATATGTGAATGAAAATGGGTTCTATGGGTACCCACGAGTCTCCCCTTTACAGACATGCCCACTTTATGATAATCACACACAGTTTTGGTCAACTCATAGTCAAGTCAGCACACTGACACACTGACAGCTGTTATTTTCTGTTGGGCTTGAGTTTGCCATGTTATGATTTGAGCATATTTTTTTACGCTAAATGCAGTACCTGTGAGGGTTTTTGGACAATATTTGTCATTGTTTTGTGTTGTTAATTGATTTACAATAATAAATATATACAGTAGGCTTCATACATTTGCATAAAGCAAGCATATTTGCCCACTCCCATGTTGGGAAGACATTACATTTTGAACAGATAAAAACTGTGCGATTAATTTACGATTAAATATTTGAATCGATTGACAGCCCTAGTGAAGATATATGGCCGGACTGGCCGTGCATGCTTTTAGTGCATGTTCGTGCATGTGAGTGTGCCCCACTGGCTGGCTCACGGCTGCTGCTCTGCACTGCTCTCATTACAGCGGTTACAGCTGACAACGCCGTCCCGACCAACATCGCTGAAGCTTAGAACTGTCAGCAGTGTTGCCTTTGTTTTCACTGTTAGTACCGTTAGCTACGAGCCGCCACCTCAGCCGTTCCCATGTGCGGAGGTAATAGAAATGCTCCTAATCTCACATTTAGCACCTTTAAATTAAAATGAACCTTTGCATAATAATCGTTAACCCTTGTGTATTAATTACTTTTTTAAAAAGCCTTAATGGTTTCCTAAACTGGCCACCCAATTACAGTTATCTTTCCATGGGTTTAAGCGCTCAGCTCTGAGCCAATACGCTGTTTATAGGACGTGACCTTCTCTTTAGACGGCTGTCTGCTCATAACTTCTTGTGTCAGAGCGTCTTGAGCCAAGCGTTGTGGTTGAGTGTTGGATTCCCTCCAAGAAGAGTCCTGTTATTGATTTGAGTCTTTTATTGCACCATCAGTAGCCATTAGGGCTTTTGTTCTTTTATTTTACTTCTTCATAAAAAAACGCTTTCTTTGTAAAGACGCTGCAGTTAACTAAAATTGTTAAGCAGTGTTTAAAGTTATATCAAGCTGATATTGTGTTTGTCTTAAACTATCTCTAAGATGCTGAAATATTAATTTGTATGGACTTGGATCCATTGTACTTTTTGTCTGTATTGTGAATTATTTAAAGAGTGCTGTATGGCCTAATCAAGTCTGACAACTGTTTACGTTTCACTCAGGAATCTAATGTTATTACCCAGAGATGTTACTGGAGGATGTGCCAGGGTGCGATATTGAGAAACGTTTTGTGGAGTGATGTTTCTACTATTCTCATTTTGGTAAAATCAATAAAGAATTGATTACATAAATTTTAAAAAAGAGGGGGACTTTATACACACTGGAAGGCTTGACTCTTTGACCAAAAGAAAACTTTTAAGTAGTTTCCAAGGTTGTGCTAATTTGTTTTCAGCTTCAAAGTTCAAGTTTTTTGTCATTTTAGTTCCTAATTTCTCTTGATTGTCTTGGCTTGTTATAGTCTGCTGTTGCTTTTCTGTTAACAGACTTTTCTTTCTTTTCCCACACCTTTGTGTCACTAAGTAAACTGTATTTTTGTCACCAGTTAGCCTCTCATTTCTTTCATGTTTTTGTCTTTGAACCCACTGAGACATCCGCTTAGAAAAAATAATAGCAGACAACTTCACCTCCACATGAAACAAATGTGCTGCTCGCACCATCAACAGGTGCTCTTTGTAGAGATCACGTTAAATATCATTTTAAAAAAGGGAGCATAAAGAAGCGTAACTGAAAGAGGCAATTAACTACATAGGAATTATGTTCATTTATAGAGGAAATACTTCACAAAGGCCTGAATAATTCAACCAGCTTGACTAATGTCAAGGTTATTATTTATATGATGGACACTAGCAATGAGTTTATTTGTATTTTGTGGTTAAAATAATGGTATGTTAGCATACTGTGTATATATTTCCTCTTGTTAGAGTGATTCAGAGTGATATTTCTCTTATAATGTGGTTAAAAATCATTGGGATTGTATTTTCTGCAGGCAAGGACATCAGAGTTTCTTTTGGTTATCTCCAAACCGGTGCTCGGAGAGCTTGTCATCCCTGGCGTTTAAGCATAAAGGACAGAAAGGTCAGATGACAAGCTGTGAATGTGAGTCGTGTCTTTGTAAAGTTGGTAATGGAAAAGTTGGGATCACGGTCTTCTGTGTAAAGAGGTCAGGTGAACAGTACAGTACCTGAGCCAGAATGAAAGCTACAATGTCACGGGGGATCAAGCGTTTTCCTGTCAAGGCCTCTGGCCCAGAACACCATGGCGCGGGCCTGTCACGGGGTTACACGGTGTAGGCAGGAGGTGCTTTCGAATGCATACCCTGGGACCAGAGCGGGTCAACACTTTGCGCTTCCAGCTCTTCCCTTTTAGGATGGATCCAAAGGATCTTGAAGTGCTAAAAGCGAACACTAGCGTCTGCTTCCGTGACCTTGGGCAGGAGAGGCATCAGAATGACATATGGAGTCTGACGGCAGCGTTAAGCTGTCTACTGGCGTGGGACATCCTGCAGAGCACACAAGCCCAAATGGGGCTAAGGCAAAGAGTTTGACATGTTGCTGCCCCTACTGCAATATTGATGCCCATTGCGATGTGTGAAAAGCCTGTCTGAACTGCCCATTGTGGTGAATATAAGCCAGACTGACCTTTCGTCTTTTGGGGCCCTCAGTGAGACATTGCTTTGGGGCCATTCTACACCTCAACCTTAACTTAGAAGAGTCAGCTAGATCACCTGTAGTACCACTTTCATTGTAATGTATTGTAGGTGGACCCCAGGGAGAGAGTCCAGTTCAAACAGGAAGTGTGTTAATGACATTTTGGAGTTGGCCCTGTGCATATGTATGAAGTCACTGCTCCCAAAGGCTTGGGATTATGGAAAGCTCTACAGAGAAGAAAGACATTTGTTTTTTTTAATTGTCATGATGGAGTAAAGGTGGAAGTAGTGTGACATTGTTATAGAACCACAAAACCTCTGCCTTTGACATGGTAGACCACTGTTCACTTCCTGTTTCCCACCAAGGAATATATAAAAGAAGTATAAAGTTGAGGTCTAGGCTACTTTAAGCAAATCAGAGGCATCCGGCACAACTTGCTGCCTTTGGAAACTCCCGAGAAACTTTAAACCAAACATTGTTGATCTAAGATATATGTTTTCAGAAATACATTTCGGTGAACTATTTTAATAATATAAGAGAAGAAAGTTTCCAAACGAGCCAACATGTTGGTTCCGGTTTGAACGCTGAGAGCAGCAGCCCACGAGGGAAAGCGCTCATCCAATCAGGTGCCGAGTGCGTAGTGTCTAGTGGCAGCCCATCAAGCGTCCAATGCTGGGAAGCGAGGTGATCCCTCACGATAAAAAACACCCCTGTGGACACTTACCATTGCCAGTCAGAGATACCTGATATTTACCTGAATTATGGTCAATAAGAAGCAACTGATACTAAGGACGAAATCATTTATATCGTCTTTTGGTGACTGGGGGTATTATTATGGACAATAAAGAACATGCTGCATTCTGAGCCTTGAGGTACTTGATGGTGCTGTCAAAGCATCCAACCAGTTGGCATCACCACAGACTCCTCAGGGGGTCAATGGGCTCCACTGCTCTGTCTGACAAAAGGGACTGGTGTCATCAAACAATCATCTATCCGTCCTTTGTGGTGAGTTACTGTGTATGTGGGGCAGCGGGCGGCTAAAAGAAGTGACAACCTTACACATAAAAGTGATGTCCTCAAAGCTCCCTCCATCATGTGAGGAAGACTTCTAAAAGCGCTGACTCCCACAGTCAGTTCAGGCACTTAACTGCCGAGGTCACACCATCACATCAGAACAAAGACGTCGTCTGACAGACGGTGCCAAATGCAAAAATGGATTCGGGGACCCGGCTTTGACTCGGCTTTGTCTACGCTCTCCCATGAGTACCTTGGGCCATCACCGCAGGGGGAATGCAAACTTTCAGATGACAGGGATGGATTTGATATATAAGGAACGTTAAACTTGAAAACCTGTCTCATCTATCATTTCAAGATAGGCATATGCGCTTTAACGATGGCACATCATTCCTTTTCTCCTTCATGAAATACACGTCTATTTCTTGATATGTGGGAGATATATCTGGAGGTGACTTTTTGGTGCAGAGAATAGTAGTGGGAGGCTTCTTTTTTTTTTTTTTTTTTTTTTAGAAAATTGGGCAGCAGTTAAGAAACTCTATCCCTTTGATATAAGCCCAGGATAGATAGCTCTGAGGTAAAGTAAGCTGCAAAGTAGGGTAACTCTCACAAGCAGTCACCAGAGTGCCAGAGAAAGTGAAGAGTTTGTTGAGGTCATTGTTAAACCCTGTAGTATAGGCTTCACAACGGTAGATTTAGTGGAGGAAAAACAAAACACTTTACAGGTCCAACACCTACAAAATCTGACCTCACAGGGGAGTTGTGCTTTTAAAGTGCCAAAGATTTTGCAGATCTTCATGTTTTTGGACAGATGTGTTGGAAAAAAAAAAGAAAAAAGAACTGTTATGCTACCTTGCACAAATGGGTCTATTGTTCTGCCTGCTCTTACTCACGGTTATAAAAATTATTCAAAAGCGCATCAGCTCTACTGCAGATTTCCACTTTGCATTCCCTGTTTGCGCTCTTTCAACCCCCCCAGCCCTCTCCACTGTAAACATAGCTTATTAAGGACAGAAAGGATGGTGTTTTATTTTAATGATTTGTGCAAAAAAACAGTCCCCTGCATGTTGTGTGTTTGAAGGGTGAAGTCTTAATCTACAGAGCCACATTGTAGCAGTTTGAGCAGCCTGTTTGTTGGCAGCGACGTGGTGTCAGTCAGTGTGAATTCTGCTGACTTTGTTCTCCTGGTGGGCATCAGAGGAAACAGGAGAGCAGGAAGATAGAGACCTCGGCATCTTGTACGAGCAGCCAGCCGTACAAAATGGGAAAAGCAGTCTGCAGGACCTTGAGGGAAAGCCCCGATAAGAATTTTGTCTTATCATAAATCCCACAACTGAATTATTCATACGACGCAATTATATTCTATCTTCTTATTTGATTCACAGTAGAATGTGGGTGTGAAAACAGTTCTTTGAAGTGTGGAAATATTGGCCGTTGGCTCCGGGAACAAGTTAACAACAACATTTTTTGCATTAGTGGATGCTGGTGTAGCCTGCTTTGATTACAAATGACAGCTCGCTCTCATTGTCTCGTTTCCATTCAGGACATACGTTTTTTTTTATTCTGAAACAAGAAGACAATACACAGTGATTTAGTATTTGATTTATATTAAATAATCTACTACTATGCAAGCATTGTTGGGCTGTGTGATTAGATTTAAAAGGTGCTCTCATGCAAACAATCAGTGAGACTTATAGTGTCATAGTTGTTGTTTAAATAATGTTGCTCAGTGGATAAATAGCTTTTAAAGTTGTAATCCTAAACGGGGTGTGATTCTGATGCCAGCAAACACTTCTTGAGCAGCTAGTTTGTCAGAAATACAACAGAAGAGCAACTGGTGTATCATGGTGTTCCACTACTCCCTGCAATATTGAAAACTGATCTCATTTTAGGAGGCGGAAATAGGCTAGTAATGGCATATCGGTTTACTCAGTGATTTAAAGGACCAATATGTAATAAATTTACTGTAATAAATTATGAAATGACCATGATATATCGTTAGAGATTAAGAAAACATGCTGAATTGAAATACTGGCTTCTCTGACAACAATGCTACAGCCAGTATGTTCTCCTTGGAAATTTCTATTCCGGTCCGAAACATTTGTTTTTGTTTTGGATCGGTGTGATCCTGTCCACTGCCCATTTCAACACCCCGCTGCCACATATGAAACAAACTGGCATTTAAACAGTCTTCTGCAGCCATGGAAGCAAGCGAACGAATAGGATCAACAGAGATAACATTAACGTTAGATTCTACCTGACCTGAAAAGCCTCGGCACATCTCTCTGTGGTCTGTGTGCAGCTGGGTTATCAAGGCAGCGAGTATTTGAGACGTACAGCCGGTGAAGTGATTTTGACTACTGCTGGTGATCAGAGGCTAACGCAGTTGTGTCTAGAAGGTAACCCTGAAATTGCGAAAAGTGCGCCAACTGCTATAAATCACACCGGAGGAGCTTTGGACTGCTGTTACCCATTTTAATCGCTAGCTGTCAGAGCTACATATTGTTCCTTTATAGATAAGATTTGTGGGTATATTATTGATCGTTTTTATAGTGGCTAATTAACCCCCGTTTGGTCTGTAACCCACTTTATTTTGGCATTGTGATTACTGGAATAATTCTGGACTGTATTGCACCCAACATGCCATGTTGGTAGACATAAATAATAAATGAAGGTACCCACGCTCTGCCAGCTGTGCGTAAATTACACATATTGGAGAGGTCTGAGTGCCAATGTGTCAAATAAACAAAGCAAAGTCACATCCACTCCTCTCCAATAAGAGCTTCTACCACTCAAGGGACAACATCGTGACTGATTATTTATAGATTAATGGCTACATTGAATTATTCCACCACTGTATCTGGCAGGAACATAGTTGGAAACAAGTGGTGTGTGTGTCTTTCTTCTTGGGGTAATTCATATGCTACACTATTGTCAGCATATCTGTTATTTTTCAAACTACTCTGACGTATTTCTGCAAATACATTAATTACATTTTTACAACATTACACTGGATTACATTTCTGTGAATCTCATGTGCATGTGAGTTAATCACGACGTTCTATGGTCTGTTATTTCTTTATAGGAGATTGTGGTAACACATTTTACAGGTCCGCAAATTTCATAGTAGTTAGGTGATAATTAGCAATTAACCTATTTGAAAGTTCTTTGGAATTACTGCCAAATTACCCCAATATCTCCCTCAAAATTGATCAAAAATTACTTTATTATAAACATGATTTAATAATTATATTACGCTATTTCCCAATAGCTGGTAATTTATTTAATACATTTCCAGGAAAAGAATACAAAGTTAAATTGATATGCTTTATTTCCATGTCTGCTGATAAATAGATAATAATTAGCAATTATTTAAAATTTCTTTAAAAAAACTCCCTGAATCATGACATTAGCTACCAGGTTACATTTGTGTAGACAATAAGTCACACAATGGTGAGATCTGTGCCTGATCAGAAGTGTCTTCTATTAGTTTTGGTTTTCCACCTCCGATGAAGAGCAGCGCACAGCCGCTTCTCAAGCTTAAGGGCCCTATTTTAACCATTATATGTTATTTTAGCATATCATTATTAAATATAAATGTTTATTAAATAGATGTTTATAATAAAGTAATTTTCAATATTTTTTAGATAAATATTGGGGTAATTTGGCAGTAATTCCAAAGAAATTTTAAATAGGTTACTTGCTAATTATCATCTAATTACCATGAAATTTGCAGACTTGTAAAATGAAGTGTTACCGCAGATTGTTACTATGTTGCTATGTATAACAGATCGTTGCTATGGGCGCAGTTCTGATTCTCTCTGGCGGACTGTTTTTTTTTGTCAAATTATTGATTTCTTAAGTTAGTAGCCGTGTAATAAGTGGGATAATGTACAGCGAGCGGGTCATTGTTGTGAAATAAACCCCTTGAGGGTGATGCGTCCGGGTCCACACCTGTCGGGGTTTATTTCACAAAATTGACCGGCTCGCTGTACATTATTACATAGATACCTTAGGTAATTACTGAATGTAAATACATTAAGCGGTACTACAGAAAAACAGCTCATCATCATTTTGATTTCATGAAAATCTCTCCTTACATTTTACACCACACTCAGATACACCAGCTACACTGGATATTGGGTTTGAGCTTGTTGTTGTTCAGTATTGTAATCTTATGTGTCAGAAAGGATTATGTAGTCGGTGTGTGCGTCTCGATATCTGCCCTGTGGGGTTTCATAGTTCAGGCCAGGATAAACACTGTAATTTGCATCCAGTTGCATTCAGCTATTATAATAAAAGGTACAGTAAAGAGCCCTGCTGTCGTCAAAGTGTCTTATAGCACAAGCACACCAGGCAGAGCAGCTTCATTGCTTTTGATAAGTGAAACACTTCGTACTCACCTCAAAGGTCTCTCTTATGAGCTTGTAGGCATTCGGGATCAAAGAAGGTTTCATAAAAAGAATTTCAAGTTAATTTCAACATAAACCACATTTCATATTAGAATCATTTTATTGCTCAATAAAAAGTGCCTCTCGATACAGAAGTGCGACGAATTGACCAAGGGCCATGTGAGTCTATAATGTGTGATGTGAGAAATGAATTTCACTCAGCTAAACTCAGTCTCCTCTCTTGACCTCATCACCTTGGTGACTCTGTTATCTATCTATAAAATAAAAAAAGAAAGTGTTGGTGTTAATACCGGATTTCTTTGAAGCTTGGAAATGTATGTTTTAATTGGAAAGGTTATTACAGAGAATGTTCCACATTTACACAAGCAATACTTCATGATTCTGGCGACAGGATGAGTGCATTCCCTTTTCTCTAACCCCCTTTCCTTTTCCCTCCAAAGCAGAACGGGTGCTATGACATGTAATACTCCCAGCACCCATTACAGTGTGAGCCTTTATAGTCTGAGCCGGCATCTGTCCTCATGACAGTGTGTGCAGAGCCTACGATTGCACTCCTTAATATGCAGCTCCGGCGCATTGAGTTCTTGGGGTTGAGAAAACAAACGGAAACACAAAGCACCCGCCTCACTGGGACAAGCAAAGGTTCACAGTACAAATGCGAGATAACATCGCACCCAGACAGCTAGATGCAAAATACGCATCAACATGTTGCAGGTTCACTCAGCTGAAGCTGTGGAAACAAAAGCAGATTTTGTTTTCCTCTGTGCAGGAAGTTCACATCTACAGCCTGAAAGTAGAAGCTCAGACTCTTTTCTGCAGTGGGTGGTCACAGTGGTCCAATATGGCATCATTGACTGGAATGAGAAAAAGCTGAAAAATTCACTGCTTCATCTGCTGCGTGGTGATTTCAGATCGATTACTGTGTTGCGTAGGGGGAATTATCCAATTGCTGGAAAGTCAACCTCCTCAAATCAGATCTAATAACACCCCATTTGTATCGATCCTGCTCTGTATGGAGTTTCCTGACACATGCTTTTGAAATGTGTGTCTGACTTCCTGTGGACAACAAGCATCCCCCAGAGAAATAAGAGCCAGATAGCACCAGGCAAATTACACACTGTTATACATGCCAGGCCCTATAAGAGGGAAAGATGAGCACGAGACCGAGGTTTGAGCTCGGCAAAGAGGGACAAGGATGAGATTGCTTTGGTAAGCCTGTTAACTTGTGTGTGGGTGTGTTAGGGACACACACACATAGACATGGTAAAAGGATGTGTTTTCAGCAAGCCAATGTACTGCATGGTCTGTTACCATTACCATGATGATTTGCTTGGCTGAAACATTTTTGAATTTTTAGGAACCCCGCTGCCACCCAATGCTTTTTGGTAACACATGCATATGAAGTCTAGGAAATATCAGAAGTTGTGTCACTGAAAATACTGTCAACATTATAACTGGTGGTCAGTTTTGCCATGTTTGTCTGACCTGTGGTCATGCTTGTTTGTTTCAGGGGAATGACATTTTGATTTTGAGTTTATGTAAAGGCACATTTAAAACTGTTAAAATGTTCTCCCAAACCAAAATGTGTCTTTGTCACCAATCACTCTTTCTAGTTTCAGGAAGCACTGCAGACAGGGGCCGGATTATATAGTTATTCGCAATTAATCACAAATTTTGTATCTGTTCAAAATTAGTATTTAAGTATTTAATACTCTTATCAACATGGGAGTGGACAAATATGCTGCTTTATGCAAATGTATGTATATATTTATTATTGGAAATCAATTAACAAAACAAAACAATGACAAATATTGTCCAGAAACCCTCACAGGTTCTGCATTTAGCATAAAAAATATGCTCAAATCATAACATGGCAAACTGCAGCCCAAGAGGCAACAACAGCTGTCAGTGTGTTAGTGTGCTGACTTGACTATGACTTGCCCCAAACTGCATGTCATTATCATAAAGTGGGCGTGTCTGTAAAGGGGAGACTCGTGGGTACCCATAGAACCCATTTTCATTCACATATCTTGAGGTCAGAGGTCAAGGGACCCCTTTGAAAATGGCCATAACAGTTTTTCCTCGCCAAAATTTTGCGTAAGTTTGGAGCGTTATTTAACCTGCTTTGTGAGAAGCTAGTATGACATGGTTGGTACCAATGGGTTGATTAGGTTTTCTAGTTTCATATGATGCCAGTATCTTCACTTTAGCTTTAAAACTGAGCCCGCAACAACCTAAAAATTGCAAGTTGTGTTAATTAATTAAAATGAATATGCGTTAACGCGTTAACTTTGACAGCCCTAACTTGTATAACCGGAGTGACAATAAACATCTTGAATTTTGGATCATCGTTCTGCATCTCTCTTACTCGACTAAAAAACCATGTCCCTTCCTGGTGCATCACCTGACATTGACATACCTACTACCTTTATCATTAATCCTGCTTTCCACCTAATAAGTGCTTGGTGTGGTGCTTAGTGTCCCTGGTGTCTACAAAACTAAAGAACAAAAAGAACAACTAATAATACTAAAATAATCAAACTAATGAAATAGCTCTTACATGCATGGTGAATGGAGCCTCGGGGCCCCCTGAGGGTCTGGGGGCCCTGGGTAGTTGCCTGATTTGCCTGGTTGGTAATGCAGCCTTGACTATAGAGTCTGTATTCATATTTTAATCATGATTCCTACCTTGGATTCACCTTCGCACACGATTAACAGGTATATAACATCTGGTAACACAAATAGACATTCGTAACTGGCCTTTTGAAAATTCTTACTGCAAAGTACTTCTCACCGTGACAACAAACTAGGAGCACATTTGAGTTCGCTGTCACCAAAAAACTTCCAACCCCTTAAGAAACTACTCTAATGACAAAAGTTTCAGATCAAACAAATGCAAATATAGACTCAGTGAGTGACATTTTGCCTCAGGTTCACAGAGCTCGAGGAGTTAAAGCAGTCAGCGGCTGTTCTTCAGGTGTTAAGGTTGAGGCTTTCTCTTCAATAATAAATGACAGGAGGGCTCTGCTGGATGGACTGCTGGGCACCGAGATGGGGAGATGGGTGTGTGCAGTATGAGGATCAATAGGTGATGGTGCATTTGTCAGATCTTATGGACAGGGCATGCTGTGTATTAGATCTCATCCACACTCCTCCACAGGGGTCTCCAATACAATACTAGTTCTTAGATAAACTCAAGCTTTCCCAATACGTTTTACTGGGTAAAACTCTTCAATTGTACTGTATATATGACGTTTGGCTCCTATACACATCACAATGTTCTGTCTGTAAACTGTATTTAAAATCCTATAATCTGGGTTTTTTCATCAGCAGGGTCATGTTTGTTTGGAACAAAAGGGTTTCTGTCTCTGACATCTTTATCTGCATCCATTGTATTGACAGAAGTGACACAGCTAACCGCTCCAAATACAAATCAAGCGTGCAGTGACAAACCATTGGCTTTTATGGCTTTTTTCTCCCCATCCACTCATTGGCTTCCTGCGATTTTTAAGGGATGGCTCCTCAAGGGATGCCATTGACGGTCAGACGATCGTTCCACCACTTTGGTCCAGACTGAAATATTTCAAATTGCCATGACATTTTGTTCAGACATCCCTGGTGTTTGGAGATCCTCTGATGGTGACACGGTGGTTTTAAGTGAAATATCATGACAACTATTTGATAGGTTGACATGAAATTTGCTACAGACGTTCATGTTCCCATCAGGATGAATTGTAATAACTTTGGTGACCCTCTGACTTTTCAACATAGAACCACCATCAGGTCCAAATTTCAGTTTGTAACGATACTTAAGTCACGATACGATCTTATTGGGATTTTAAACATTTTGCGATATGCTGAGTATTGTGATAAGATATATTATGATTTATCACCTTTTTTCAACTGAAAATCATGCAGTTTGTGAACAACTATTTTATCTAATAAGATACAGTTTTCACTCTGTTCATCTCAGAGTTTTCATTCACATATCTTGAGGTCAGAGGTCAAGGGACCTGTTTGAAAATGACCATGCCAGTTTTTCCTCGCCAGAATTTAGGGTAACTTTTTGGAGCTATGGAGTTATTTAGCATTCTTCCCGACAAGCTAACATGACATGGTTGGCACCAATCAATTCCTTAGGTTTTCTAGTTTCATAAGACAGCCTGCTACAACCTCTGAAAGACAGAATAGCAGCCGGCAGATTGTTAAGAGGTTAATAGTTTATATAATAAATGATTGATACTTCACATCCCTGTATCGATACAATATTGCCATGCAAAATATCGCAATACTATGCTGTATCGATGCTGTTTTTCCCCCACCCCTAGTGTTTAGTGCCAACTTAAATGCTGAACATGGTAAACATCAGCATGTTTGCATAAGCATTGTGAGCATGTTTGCCAGCTGATGTTATTTAGGTCACAGAGTTGCTGGCATGACTGTAGACTCTTGTTGAAATCACAGTATACTGTATATATCCAGGACTTAATGGCCACCATATAGTGTAGGACTGACTTTTTCAGAAAGCTGCGGGCTTTTGGACTTTGCTGTGGGAAGATTACGTAACTAGAAATATGAGGCTCTCCGCTCCTTTGACATGATCCCACTCACATTTGTGCATGATAATGTGACAACTCACATGGGTTCACGGAATATATTTTAATCCCAGTTTATGGGGTTTTCTTGGTGGCTAGAGCAAGGACAGGCAAACAAAAGTCTACACCAGCTTAAAGTTAGTTTAGTAATTAAGCCGGCAGCTGTGATGTAGTTCATTTTGATTAAATAAGTGGATAATTTAAGGTGATAACAGTTGTGAAAAGACATGGAAATCACACATTTGTCAATGTAATTCTCAACCTCTTTTCTATTTCCTTGTTTGATGTGCCAGTGTTGCTCATTTGGGCAGATACTAGCTAAATGAACCATCCAAATCCTGCCTCTTGGTTAATTGTCTTGCAGATTCTTTGTTATATTTTGACATCTGACTCAGTAGCCATTATATTGTTTGATAAGTGCATCTGTCAAGCTATTCAGAATCTCCTTCTAAGTCGCTAAAGCCAAACAACCATTAACCATTTCTAATCCTCAAACTATGGCCAAATAAATTCCCCATCTTCCCATCAGCTTTAGCGCTGCAGTATGAAAGTTAATAACCGGAAAGTCATTGCTGGAATTCGATGATATGTTTATGGTGATAAGGAGCCATTAAGATTGGTGTGAGAGGGTAAATGAGGTGACGGGGGCTAAGCTGCTTTGTGACTATGCATCGGGCTGATGGGAAGAAGCTGAGACATTGAGGTGACAGTGTGTGGACAAGATAATGAAAATTTCAGTAATATCTAAGAGAGGGAAAGAAGGACAATAGATCTGTAATCTGTGCCACGAGATGTGATAACCCATTACCCACATAAAGATAACATCTGGTCCCCACACTCCTCCCTGGCATGAGATAACAGACCATTTTACATTTCAGTTTCTTATGCTTTTCTAATCCCTGGGCTCAGGCAGTGAGAGCCTTCCTCGTAATCATCCACACAGCCACATATAAACAAACTCGTAATCTTCTCCAAACTTCAGAAAATTAACAAGGCTCATTTTGTGTAAGCATGCACAGCTGTTTCCCACACAGGCTTGAAATGACCTGAATTTACCGGCGAGCCAAGACTGTGTTCCAAATTGGCTTTCAGTATTCACGTTTCTATTTCTCCATATAATGCAAGCCATTAGATATAATGACCTAATGTCATATGCAATTACTGCAACCATCTTGCAACTGATCTTGAAATTGAAATTCCACCTTAACATTGCGGCTGTTTCCTTCTAGTTGTTTGATGGGATGAAAGAAACAATTTCATCAGCTGGATTTGAAATAAATCTAATCTCTTTCGTTCCAAAATCAAACAAAGACAGTTCTAAGAAATAAGAAAATAATTTGAAAAATCCATTCAGTATTTTGTCAAACACTAAAATACCCAGCAATTTTTTTATTCTTTCACAGATCACATATCTTCATGCGCCTCTTTGCTTTATTTATACATCGCCTTCAGCAAAAGCAGCTGGAAAAAAAACACATTTTAAGCAGCATTGTAGGTAAACAAGGAAAAATACTGGCAATGCCAAAGAACAACGGAAAAAGAACAACATTCTTGAAGGTTAACATCGAAAAGTTTTGTTCCATATTGCGAGCGTTTGTTTGTCGGAGTTAGCCACGTCTGCACGAAATAAATCAAGAAAATGATTGTTACCCTTGATGGGAACTGAATCCAACCTCCAGCTGGAGAGGCAACAACCTTGCAGCTTCATTGTACCATGTGATGGATTGTGTGGGTGTCACGACGCATAAATGCTCAACCTTGCAACGTACTGATGAGGAGTTACTTCAGTTCAGCGCTACAGAATTAACAGAATATGATTTAATGAATATACGCGTTGGATCCATGCTTGACACAGCCTGCGGCTTCAGGTACTCTGTTACACATATCTGGGTCAAACATCCCACTGAGAAGCTGCTACATAAGTTGTGTTTTCTAACAGAAAGAGTGCTTTGATTTGTCTGCTCGGCTCCGTTCCTTTCAGTGTTCTGTGATAGTCGACTGTGTGTCACAATGTGGTGAGTTACAGCATGTGATTGTGGGCCGGTTTACACCGAGGTTACACAAAACACACTTGAAGCCTATGCTATACACAGGCAACCATACTGTATCTGATCAAGACTTTATTATTATAATACAAGTATAATATATCTTAATCCCAATAAGTAAATGGTGAGACATGGTGGTATGTGCCTGAAGAGCAAGGCTGGATTAATCTATTGACCTGCCCACATCCCAGGATGCATTGTGTGTATACATCTTGTTGTATAGAGTGCTGCAGGGATGACATATTTTTGTCGGCCAACCAGGAAATTAGCATCGCCCTGGTTCCCTCAGCAAAAAGCCAATGGGATTTTTCCATTTGATTTTATATTATTGCAGAAAATAAGCTCTGTGGCAAACACATGTTTCTGATACTTTTAGGACACAGCAACCCATTTTAGAGGCATATTAAAGGCACATATTGTGCTTGCAAAGTAAAAGCAATGGCCTGGTTGTATGGTCATATTTACTGCGTATACTTTGACAGCTACAATAAATATGTAATGTTTATTTCAAGCTTTATATGGCACAAGCCCTCAAACATTGGTCTTGGTTAAACATATATATATGTATCCAGTCACACACCAAAGTCCAGCCTGACTTTGACAGCGTTTAGTTTTGACAGGGGTCAGGAAAAAAACTCCTGACATTTAAAACTCACCGACAAGATAAAGTCTGTGCTGTTTTCCTGTTTTGACCCTGAGGGCAGCGTTTGCAAAGTGATCCTTTCCCTGTTCCTGTTCTGCTCTGTCGGTTACATTCAGATATGTCAGCTTCCCATACCGCCCTGAAGTGTCCGTGAACAGAGCAGTGAAGGACGTCTGTGACATGTTATGGACAAAAGGTGAGCTCAACGCGTGGCCTGTTTACGTTCCGGATGCATCCTGTCACAGCTCAGTGCCTGCTGAAGGGCAACTTAAATGGAGGACGAGCAATATATATACAGTATAATGACCACTTTATCTGGCAACCAGTTCCAGCATCTTCTGTTGGCTCTCAGGAAACATTGGTACATTCACTTCATAACTGTCAGCTTGGATAAATGTATCATATCTACAGTACAGTGTGGGTGGTATTAGAAAAACAGCAGCATCCTGTCAGACTTCATCCCAGCAATGCTATTTCCTAGAAGTGCCCATCCATCCTTTTACCACAGTTCAATAAGTACGGACATTTGAGCCGGAGGGCTTGAAGCAAGTACGCCCGTTCACACATCAAAGCAAATTTATTTAGAATGTTATGGTCCAGTTATGCAGGTTTGCTGTTTTGTTTTTTTTACAGTGTGGTAGTGAATCATTTATGCAGTGTTTTAAAGGTTCTCTATATGATATCCAGAGCATTAATGTAGCAGCAGCCAACTTTGCTATGTAAAGATATCGTGGAGTAACGCCAAATTCACACCAGAGCAGTGGCGAAGTGCGACCTGCGGCGAGCTGCCATGCAATATCTATGGAAAGCTGTGGCGGCCGCCCCCGAGCTCAGCAAGCTGTAGCCGTTTGATTCTGCGCCGAAGTGCGGCCAAATTAAAAGTCGGGAAGTTTAACTTTTAGCGGCAAAGTGTGACCAGATAGGACCCGCAGCCAATCAGTAAACAGATCCTGTGACTCCTGTGACATGTTGTCCTATGTTACAAAGATTTCTTCCTGCCTGAAACATATGAACACGCCTCCCAGCCGCAGAAAAATGTATTTATTGCGGCGAACCGAACTTTGCCGCTGCCTGGTGTGAATGTAAATGTAAATCAGATTTTACTGTCACACATTGCATTGTACACAGTACAGCACACAGTGAAATTTAATCTCTGCATTTAACCCATCCTAGTATTAGAAGCAGTGAGCAGCTACTATACAGCAGCCAGGAGAGCAGTTTGAGGGGTCGGTGCCTTGCTTAAGAGCTCATCGGCAGTGCCCAGGAGGCGAACTGGCACCTCTCCAGCTACCAGTTCACACTCCATACTCGGTCCGTGCGGGGACCTGAACCAGTTCTCAAGCCAAGTCCCTACTGACTGAGCTACTGCCGCCTGAATTTGGCGTAATATCTACCTGAGCACAGTGTTGGATGAGAATTTTGCCTCCCCTGTAGTATCCTCTGACAAAAAGGCTGATACCTTTTTGAACACATGAAAAATGAAAAGCTAAGTAAACTATCTAGCATTCAACTGCACATTTCTCCAAACCCAGAAAATGTCAAATGATTTCAGACCAGATGGAAATGTCAAGTTGTAGTACTGCCCGTAAAGATGACGTTGCCCACATCATCATGCTTTTTAAATTAAGATGATAAGTAATACTTTAGACTTTTTAGCCTCTTTACCTCTGTGTTTCTTTTGTTTTGAAGGAAGGCTTTGACGGGTTTACAAATGATTGCTCTTTTCAGAAGTGGCATTGAAATCATTTGTAACTCATATTTTAAGTAATTGCAGTTGAGATGCTGACAGTGGAAACAGCAACGAAAAATAAGCAAGAAAAACAAATATTCCGTCTTTCTGAGTAAGTGTTTGTCTCAGTATAATGATTCAAATCTGTCTGTCATCACTGAAAACTTGTCAGAAGACTAAAAAGGATTTTGATTAGCTTTGACAGCTCATGTTTTGTATCGTAGCCTATGCTTAGATGGATGTGATAAACACACACAGACTACACTCGCTGCACCAACATGGCTGCATTATTTGCATGTCTGACAGATGGAGCTGCAGATACTGTCGCAGGCATAGCCTCCGATGGCACCCCAGTTCAAAGATGGCATTTCAGGACAAAGACTTGTTTAATCGTTAGGTGACTTCAGGGAGTGCTGTGATAGGCAGATACCTTTTCAATTTCATGGCGAAAAGTAGCTGAAGTTTGGGTTGTCTGATTGCAGTGGAGTTCAAAGGATTGGGGAAGAGCAATCAAACATACCCCGGGGCTGCCATTTTGGATATCTGGGTTAATAGTGGAGAAAACATGTACTTTGCGCTCCAGCTACGACTCCAAAGCAGAAAATAATCAGCTAAGCTTAAAAGGGCTCATTAGGAAGAGCTCTCTCTGTGAGAAACATGTCGCCAAGCAGGGAGTTTCCCCCCGCGCCTCGTTTTACTCTGGGAAATCTAAATGTAAAATGATTCCTTTCAACAAAGGTTCCCATCTGAACGCATTAAGGAGAAGGGAGGAAAGAGAGCAAGCTGGCAGGTGCATTTCCGGCTTCTACTTAAATGAGAATTTTAATGGCAGCAGAAGATTTCTCCTAATGTTGGCGCTTGTCCAGAGTTGCCCTTTGTGAGGCTGTCTGTGCAGTAAGACCTGGTCTCAGGAGATGCTGTAGGTCTTCAGGACCCCTGCACGGCTTTTGTCTTGCCCGCTTGTCTCTGTTCTCTGTGGCTGACATTCATGCAAATGGATTTCATAGTTCTATAGTCTCTCATGTCTTTCCAGGCTGCATTGTCCAGAGTGGAAACACAATGAGTGTCCGGGGAATGTGCTCATACATTCTTCAGAGATCAATGGAGCCGCACCGGTACCGCTGAATGGATGAGAATTATGAACGCCCTTTATGCAGAGTTCATGTACTGTGAGATCAAGATGAGATTTGAAGCTGGCACATGATGTCTCCTGATTTGCATACTGTATGTTCTAATAGGATTTCATCAACTCACTCCATCATTTGTTCATTCCCCTTGGCCGTCTGCCTTCTTTTATCCTCTCCCACCATTCTCCACTATCGGCGTTTCTTCAGCATACAGCTATTAGCGCGTATCTGTAGACGTCTGAGAAGAGAAAATAGAGGGGAGATTTTATGTTAATGCGCTCGGCATAAGGAGAGCTTCCATAAACAAGAGGCATGTTGGCTAGATTGAATGGGAATGTCGGTGTCATTCATGTGCAAATACACATTAAAATGTACTAAGTTCTTAGAAACCTCTATTCACAGATGAGTTCTTGCCTGCCTCCTTTGTAACATGATAAAGGGCTTGTGTTGGAGAATCTCTCTTTCAGCCTTAATGGGATTTTCACATGATTTCAGTGGTAGGTTGCAATGCCAATTTTATTTATATAGCATATTTCAGTCCACGTAAACTCAAAGTGCTTTACATTGAAAGATAAAATATAAAAATGTAGACATAAACTTAGCATAAACATCATAAATATGAGAATACAGTATAAGCATGAGTACAGTAAAATGCAGAAACCGCATCAATGAAGGATACACATACAAACACCAAAACATAATCAATTAGAAACACACACTCACACTCACACAGGTGGTGAAATGAAACTGAGTCTCATAACACAGACACAACTGAAATTAAAATGCATATTTGGTTTTTGTGACATCATAAAGATCTCTTTTGTAAATTAGATGGCGTATGTCCTCTTGTGGGGGAAGAAAATGTCTACCCAAACAAAGAGTCTTACATTAAAAAAAGGCCAACTGACACTGTGAAATTAGATTGGTGAATCAGACTTGAGCATCCAGGCAATAAAGGATTATCAATTCGCAGTGGGCAACAATGAGGAAGTGCCTTAAACTTGCATTATATCTAATAACCAGCAGGGGGCGACTCCTCTGGTTGCAAAAAGAAGTCTGATTGTATAGAAGACTATGAGAAAATGAGCCTACTTTTGATTTTTTACCTCAGTAAACATTGTAAACATGAGTTTATGGTCTCAATCGCTAGTTTCAAGTCTTCTTCAATACAGCATGATGTTCATTTAGTAAACTATGCAAAATGCCAAACTCGAGGCTTCAAAACGGCAGTCCACAAACCAATGGGTGACATCACGGTGACTACGTCCACTTCTTATATACAGTCTATGGGTCAGTCACATGATCCAAGACAGAGAAGTTCAAATGAACGACTGGAAAACAAAACACTTTTTTTTTTTTTTTTTTAAATAATTTTTCATGTGTGTTTGTGTGTGCCACCTTCAAATGACCTTGTAGATTTCAAAGAGAGGAATTCAAACCACATAAAGTCAGACATATGGTTTTTAAGTTAAAATAGTGCTATAACAAAGAGCAAATATTCAACTGCTTAACCTGACCTTAGATCTACATTGTACAGTTTGTGTTTAAGCTTAACTACATTGACTGGTCATGATTGGTCATTTAGATGCAGAATGGTGTAGTCCTGTTAATTTGTCCTGTTTTGTCTTCCTTTCACTAAAGGCAACATTAACACTAAATTAAACCAGATTTTTTATTATTGTATTTGGTATTTGATATTGTTGAGTTAGAATGTAACTTTGTAACTTGGGTCTTCACCTGAAAGGTAAAATGTTGTTCTTGCTGTTTACAGTTGTCACTCCGAGATCTTCTTCTCTGACATATTCACTCATTTGTAGTATCAGTATTTAATCAGTATCACAATCCAACCCACGCAAAGAAATAATGATAATACCTGAGATGAATAAAAAACCAAGGAAATTGTTCATCGATTATGCCGCAACGAAGGATGTAATCCATGAGACATAATGTCCTTAATTTGCCAGTCTTGCAAACCCTTTAGATCAGCAGCTTATCTGCAGCCCTTCGTGTTTTGAAGTGTTATTAATAGTGAGATGTGTGCAGAGATCTTATGAAGGAAAAAGAGATGTGCCTCAGATTGATCTGCTCTACTGTATCAGGGCATGTGGCAATCTCTCAGCAGATTACAAATAGACAGGACCTTTAAATTGTGTCTGACTGCTCTCCAGAGACCAATCACTCTGAGCCCAGACTGGAGCCGGCTGTAATATGTGTGTGAAATGAGAAACATAACAGTAACGCTGTGCACAGTTTCCCTGATGAATGAGACCCCTTTTAAACTCAGGTTAAATGGTTCGGCTTTGATAGACCAGAAATTTAACCCTTTTCTTTCACCGCAGTTTAAACCATCACTCCATCAGAGTCTCTTCGGGAACACCAACCGTTTTAGTGAAAGCTGACAGAGATGGCAACCTCAATGAAACCCAACAGGAGAAGGTGCATGTTGATACACTTGGGTTTAAACTGAGCAGAGCACTGCTGAAATATGCATGGATGCAGTTCAAGATGAAAAAACGAAAAATGTCTCCATCTGTCTCATTTAATCTTGTCCAGTTAACGTCTTTATCATCACACAGTAGGAAGCGCGAAGGCAGGTGTTGACTCTGCCTCCAGAGGCACCAACTCAGATAAACACTGCTGTGCTGCAGGTATCATACGACTCCTACGCATACTCATCTGCAGCACAACGCCGCCAAGCTCCTCAGGGGTCAGCATATGGCTGCACATAATTTCGTCTGTGCCTCTGAGGTAGCCCTAAACACTTCTCATTAATGCGTCAATATGGTCCAACTTTAGCTGTATATAGGGACCAACTGCGTTTTAACTGTGAACTGATTGACAATACTAATATTCTCTCTGCTAGAACCATAGACTGTATATATATATATATATATATATATATATATATGGTGCCTTCAAATGAAACTCGTGAGCTTGTGTTTCCAACATGGGAAGTCGTGTACACAAAAGTCGTGAGAACACCGCTGCTAGGCAACAGCAATATTAACATTTCTGTCGGCATCTAGAAGGCTAACAATTTAACATAATGCAGTAAATACAAAGGCATAATGACAGAGGAAAAGATGAGGCTGTTAGGAATATCAACATTTCCCTCGGACCTATTATAAAATTACGAAGAAAAACAATATAAGACTAAAATTACAATATATTAACTTATTATGCACCGAGAAATTAACTTCCATGTCCTCCGCCATTTCTGACAATATCAACAAACAACGTCAAACTAGTCGTGAACTCAGAGCTTTCCGAAACTTTTCACTTACGAGTTTGAGAATACCACAAGAGGGGGGCGTTCATATGGACTGTTCTCGTGAAGGCACCACCAATTGATATACGACTCATCTCAAATTCCTTCCACTGTACAAAAGTGAAGCCAAAATATCACAGATACGGGAGCTGCTATCTTGAGATTTTGACGTAATTTGGAGCCAAAGCCTGCATAGGTGGAGCTGCGTTATTGAGATCCCACCTACACACACTAGCCCGAGCCAATCACAAGCTGAGTACAGCCGTAGCTTTTTAACGTGAGCCACCTAGCTGCTACATTAGCACCACGGTAGCTGTTTGGATTGAAATACACAACAACTATCCATAATATCTCTATAACTACATTTATGATCAAATTGACACATGTTCTATTACACAGACTCATGACGATTTTGGAAATTTAAAGTTACATCTCCTCTCTCGTACAATTCCCGAGCCTCCACTCAACTAAAATCAAACTTATCTGAAAAATGAACACTTGAGCATACATCAGTGTGATAAGAACTACCTACAATGACAGAAACCATCTGTGACAAAAATGTATTTGACGTGTACTTTGTCTTTTTAGGTTGGCTCATGTCCCATCCACTAATATGGACGAAGCAGGATTTATGACCTATACTGCAGCCATCCACCAGGGGGCCATTGAGATAATTTGGCTTCACTCTGGTCGTTCATCTTTATGAACAGTCTGTGGCTAGAACAATGACCACATTATCAGATTTGATTCATTAGAGCTGTATTGCCAAATTGCAAGAAAAATTCAGCAGACACTTATTTCCTATTATTCCCCTCATTCAGCAGTGGAAACTGAAATATCTGGTGGCACTGACAATCCTTAGAGGGAGGTACAAAGCAGAGACATTTCTCCACTGGTGTTAACTGCTCATCACACTCACTCTGCTAAGTTTTCACAAACGTCACAGAGACCTGATGCTCTTTAAGTTCTAAATTTAAACAAGAAAATGGCAAAGTCTAAGCGCTGTGCAGTGATTCACTGAAGGGTTGTTTTTAGCTTGTAATTCAAGGCTTGCTCATTAGAAATGTCTGATTTTGATGGTGTGGAGGTGGCACAAGCATAAAACAAAAGCTCACGCCTAAAAATAAAGACCTGCTTGGAGACCGCATTTGCTTGTCACCACTCGTTATGAAAGATCTGTGGCTTTCAGTCAGATATCTGAGGAAGAATAAGACGCTGTTACCTAACAGACGGTGTGGGTAATTAGTATTGTTAGTTGTCTGTATGTTGACGTCAGAGATGCATTGCTATATTTGCTCCCCTCTGACCGTCAGCTGGCTTTAATAACAGGAAATGCCCTGCAACCTTTCTAAAACATCAGCCCTAGCAGCCTCGTCTCTTTGCTCCAGACCTTTCTTCACTTGATATTAAGATGTGATTAATTTCTTTAATTTAGTGGGAGGACGCCTGCCACTGAGCAGGTGTTACCTGACAAACCGATGCTTGGGTATTTTATTCTCCTCCTCAGTATTCAATGAAGGTGAAGGGCAGCTTATAAAATGTCAGACTGTGGTGGTATGGAAACATCAACGGTGTCACAGTGTCACAATATATGCTCCCACCCACTCACACTTATAGGAGGAGGTTCAATCAGGAGGTTAGAGTGAGCAAGAGAAAGAAGAATAGAGAGGCAGAAGTTGGAATAAGAGATCCTACCAAAAATGCAGACAGTCTGCCATCTATTGGATGGATCGCAATGTGCAAGTTAGTATTTTATGTCCTACATTTTGTTGTAGTGCTCTTTTGCAACACTGGGTGGCGATGCACTCCACAAGTTTAGTCATTAATCATTTTATCCATTATGGTAATTTTGAGGTGGTAGCATTTTCTCAAAGGGCAGAAAAATGATGATAAAATGATAAATACCAGAAGGAAGCCAACGTGCGCGCACTGCAGATTTATGTTGAGAAAACTCATCTTCAGGCACCTTGGTATAATAAGTAAAGTCAGTGATTTCCCCCCTTAAACAATACTTTCATTCATACAAAATATATTATCTGACATCTAGCTTTCTCTCTCTCTTTTCAATTTTATTTAAAGCACATTGAGTGTATAAAATGCACTGTATATATACAAAATGCCTTGCCTTACCTTGACATAAAGATATTGATGAATTTTCTGTTAATCTAATCTTGTTAAAATGTATTGTTGTAATAAAAACAGTGAGCTATGGAATGACACCTTTTTTAATTGCATCACGGTTGCCATCGTCATTATTAACAACAGATGTTACAGTCTGGAAGATGAAACGCTGTCAGGTGCACAGAGTTGCCTTAGCAGTGATTAAAGATTAGATTGTTTACACTCACAGCGTGTTTTGCAGAGGCAACAATATATCCCACGAGACTCTAACAAAGTGTTGAGTTTATTAGCATATTTCACCTGTGAGCCAATGGTTTACTGCTTTAATGAAAGTCTAAACAAACAGTTGAAAAGGTCTATGAAGCAAAAGGTGAACTTGACAACAATAATGATCTGATAGAAGATGATGCATTGCTATTACATCAGACTTCTGATTGTGCAAAACACAGTAACATTTGACAAAGTCAATATTTCCCCTCCCCAGTCAGTTTAAACAGGCTGCCACACACATTACCCAACCCTCCGGAGCATGTCAAGTCAAGTCAGCTTTATTTGAGTCCTTAGTCACAGTTACAGTCAGCGGATTTCACAACACCTGCATTATGAGAACAATGACTGAATCAAATAGGAGTTGTCATTACGTGATCGGAGATTGATGATGAATCATGAAAAACATATACCAAAGCAGGTCCTGCCCACTTGAAACTTTACAGTGAAAGTTTTTAGATTTGTTTTGTTTGGGAATTGCAATTTAATGGTTATTAGCAACACAACCATGCACAACAATATCCACCAAGTGTTTATTGTCTATAGGTATTGTACAGCCTTTTCATTTTCATAACGAAAATGCCCCAGGAAAACAACTGTTTGTTTTTACTGATGCTTATTGTTTTTATTATTCGCCTTTGCTACTGTACACTGCAAATGTCCCTACTGTGGGACTAATAAAGGAATATCTTATCTTATCTTATCTTAATGTCATTGTTTGTTAACAGTAAAACAACTATTAACTAAGTTGAATAAATCAATTTACCCTTTATAAAAGATGGTTATTGTAAGTGTTACCAGTAGGCCTACATGTGGTTACAATTTGAAATCCTTTCATTTCAATACAATATAATATAATACAATACACCTTCTTTATTTGTGTGAGAACATTTTGTCTCAAATATGGCATGTTTGAGTTAATATACTAATCTGTATACAAAGTGATTCTAACTTTTAGAAGGTTTTTTGTTCATACTTTATTTCGAAAGTTCAATATTTTCCCCAAAGGATAACCATGCTGCCTTTATAAAAAACAAAATATGTTTTTGGGGGATTCATCTCAACCTTTATGAAATCAGTTTTATAATATTTAATAGTTTATTGATGTTGTGTGTATTTTTGTTCTCAAGTATGGTTATTATGAAATATGTTTATACTCGGAGAAGATTGTCTGGAACTGCAGGGATGCAATCCTAGTGTTTCTGTGTTTGGTTGATGTATTTGCTTCCTAAAGAAGGGGATCAGCCTGTTTAAACTGCTAAATGTCAGCATTTAAAGAAAAATTATTAGAGAGATATCATATATAAAGAACCTCAAAGAGGTTTAGCGATTTAACTGACATGAACATCAGACAACAACACAAATCAGCATAAATATTTCATAGTATAAAAATAATGTAAAAAAAATATATATATATATACATATACACAACAAAAATCAGACAGCTATCGAGCTGTCTGATTTTATTATGTTCATGCCCATTCTTCTTTATTATCAACTTTATAACTCCTCCCCCTTCTGCAGGAAGGACAGCTGAAAACATCAGACACTGAGTACAAATATAATATCAATATCATGTGCAATACTACTTTTTACATTCTCATGTGCAATATCACGGTTCATTGTGTGCAATATTAATGTCCAACATGTGCAATATTACTTATTTTTCTGTTTGTTAGCTTACTTTACCTTTTTTATTTTACTTATCTTATTTACTCATTTTACTAAATGTATCTTACTTAATTGTTATTCTATTAGGCACTGGTGCTAGAAATAGTACTTTTTTATTTAATACACTTGAACTTGTTGTAATTGTGTTGTATTTTTGAGCAATCTCTGGCACAAGAATTTCCCTCGGGATTAATAAAGTTCTATCTTATCTTATCTTATGTTATCTTATCTTATCTTATCTTATCTTATCTTATGTTATCTTATCTTATCTTATGTTATCTTATCTTATCTTATCTTATCTTTTCTTATCTTATCTTATCTTATCTTATCTTATGTTATCTTATGTTATCTTATGTTATCTTATCTTATCTTATCTTAATTCACAGAGCCAACAAACATGATGGAGTGGAGATGAACAATGCTATAACACCTAGCTGGTTATCTCCTGTAACATTACTGCATTCTCCTGTAAGTATGTGTATCCTACTAATCTTTACATATGTAAAGTGAGTATATCAGTGTGTTGATAGTAGAGATGGCCCACCCTGTAGCAGCAGAGACGTGCTGCCCCCTATCAGATCAGTGCCATCATGCCCCGCCCCGCCTATCAGCATCTCCAGTCGGTGTAGAGGAGCAGTGAGTCTGGAGGAGCAGCAGCAGGCAGAGACACAGCGGCTCCACAGCGGCTCCACAGCGGCCCCGCGTACCGTCCTACACTCAAGAGCTGCTCTCCACCACCCAGGCAGGCAGTGGAGGTGATGATGGCGGCGGCTGTAGAGAGAGGAGGCGTCCGGGCCGCTTTCCTGAACCCGAGCAGCGGCGGCGGCGGTGGACCAGCACCGACCACAACTCTGCTCCCCATCGGAGGAGCGTTATCCGGGGCTGTGGTCCTGGGCTCGGGCTCCGGCTCCGGGGGCAGCAGCAGCATGCCTGTACCCATGAACCTCTTCGCGACCTGGGAGATAGACCGATCATCCCCCAGCTGCGTGCCCAGGTAACGTTAACTATGTTAGCGTTAACAAATACCACATCATGTGTACAAATCACCATATTGTTTAAATAACGTTGGACAAACAACGCCCCTCGTTGAGTGTAACGTTAGAGCTGCCACACATTATCACAACACTGCTGGGCTGGCTCACTAGCATGGTGGCTAATGCTAATGCTAACTAGCTAATAGCACTGCCGTTAGAGTTAACTAGCAAGGTGGCTAATGCTAATGCTACCTAGCATATAGCACTGCCGTTAGAGTTAACTAGCAAAGTGGCTAATGCGAATGCTAACTAGCAAGCTAACTAGCATGGTGGCTAATGCTAATGCTACCTAGCTAATAGCACTGCCATTAGAGTTAGCTAGCAAGGTGGCTAATGCTAACTTGCAAGCTAACTAGCATGGTGGCTAATGCTAACTAGCATATAGCACTGCCGTTAGAGTTAACTAGCAAGGTGGCTAATGCTAACTAGCATGGTGGCTAATGCTAACTAGCAAGCTAACTAGCAAGGTGGCTAATGCTAACTAGCAAGCTAACTAGCATGGTGGCTAATGCTAACTAGCTAATGGTGTTAAGAGTTCCTCTAATGTTTCTAAATTTGACTCAAAATCTTTGTTTTGTTTTTTATAATAACGAGGCATTGTGATAAATTGACAATGCTTAAATGTCTAATGCACATCAATATTAAAGTTTAAGTGTGTAATTGTTAATTTTATTCCAACCGTTATGATAAGTAGGTAACAAAAGTTAAGCTAACTAACGGTTAGTTTAACTGCATGTCTTCTGCTTTGTGGCTCTACGTTGGTAAAGCTTTGCAGTTATATTACATTTCCCTTTTGTCCATGCATGCAGGTCTGTGCTTGAACTGATTTAAGGAATGCATTGCCACCTAATAGCAACATAACTATCTATAAATATACAGTGACATGAATGCCGTTCGTCTCATAGAGACTAGCCTAGACATCCTTTTCATCCTTAAGCAGCAGCAGTGTGTGTGTGGTGCAACAGCTGCATAGCCATTTGTAGTCCAGATCATTTTCATGTGTTATTTGTATGTTTATGATCAGATACCTCTCTGAAGCTCAGTGTTGTGCTGTTCACACAGAGCCATAAGACAAACACAAACCACTTCATAGTGTTGACAACAGCAGCTGGCACAAGGAGAGAGTTAACTGCTAGATTGTCACTTTTTGTGTATGCAAATTTACTCTGCATTGTCTTTGTGTTATTCTGTTTAAGTATAGCAGCAATATCCAGTAATACTCTGCATCAGTATTCATTGTCACAGCGAGCAGGCACTGACTGCTGCCACCTGACCAGAAACCTCTCGGGAGCTGTGGGCACATTAATCAGCTTTGACCTAGATCTGTTCCACTCATTGGGAGAGAAGTGGGCTTTGCAAGGGGAGGGTTTCCTCCACAGTCGATGGTGCGTGTGCATATGTGTGGTTTGCCTGCTGCCACTTTAGTGCCTGCAAGAGTATGCAAGTGTCTGTGGAATCATAGCATGCGGAAAACATGGATAATTTACAGTGATGGTGATCTCTGTTTGAATGTTGTTCTGTTTTATCTGTGGCTGCTGATTTGAAGCCAACTAGAATGAGTGAGAATTTGACAGCTCACTACTCTTTTTTTATTGTAGTCCCTTTTCTGAAAATATGATTTTCTATTTTAGCTCAATAAGAATTTGTGACCTTGATCTCACATCTTCCATGACAAAAACTGATCATTGATGTTTGTCTCTAATGTCTCAGGTTTTAGCTCTTTTCATGGACATAAATAGATAAAACTGGTGTATTATACAAGTAACTACAAGTTCTGATAAGTGTATCCATAAAATTTTAAGACTACTGGCTAGCGGAGAAAGCATGTCAGTGCATTTATAGAGCGTGCCATACACGGCACATTGATTTCCCACATTTCTGCCGCTACACTATGTGCTCTCTCTCTATAGTAGAGATGTAGGATGACACACAAGGTGCTGTATTAAAGATGAATAAGGATGAGCATGACAATGGATTATTAATGAGGCCCAGCGTAAAGTCACCAGTCATTGTTCAGTACAAGACTGCTGCAGTAGCTGCCTGACACAAGTCTTTTGTTGATGTCTTGGTAATTTGTTAGATCTGATATGTAATGGAGTAGAAGTGATAATCAAGTATGACAGAATTGTTTATTTAGGCTACGAAGTCTTGTAGTTTTTGTTTGAGATGGTGGCTTGGAGTTGCAGTGCTCACAGCAAGTAATTTGCCAAGCCTATTTCTGCCTTCTTTGTTTTTAGACCACTTATCCTAGACTGGTGTGAAAGGTCTTGCATGGAGCCCAACCCAAGGCCTGTTTTGGGGATTCTGCCTTGGCATGCTTTCAGGGGCTGGGCCATTTTGTGTGCAGCTGTTTGCTCCTCTACTAGCCTTTAGCAAATGTGAGTGTCCAGCTAAGTGGCACGGTTTCAAATGAGGGCATAGGGCTTTTAGTAATTGACTGTTTTTTATTGTGGTACTCTAAAACATCACACACAGCTGTTGTTAATATGAATCTGTATTTTAAAAATCGATCATCCTCCTAAGCCCCACTGAAAGCCATGCTTAGGGGAAAATATTTTATTCACAATGGAAAATATGTTCAGTGCTTGTAGGCCTTCTCAGCATGGGATTATGGTTCCTTACAGTTTTGCTGTTGACACACCTATGGCACTGGGCCAATAAAGGACTAGGACATTTTCTAACTTTTTTTCTTTGCCTTTTCTTTTTAATGTACTATGACTATTACACAGGGTCAAGCTAGATTCATAGAAGTAGTTATATGGGCTGTCAAAAGATACAAATATTTAATAGCGATTAATTGCATGATTGTCCATGCATAACTGCGGTTAATCACACATTGTTATTTGTTCAAAATGTACCTTAAAGGGAGATTTGTCAAATATTTAATACTCTTATCAGCATGAGAGTGGGCAAATATGCTTGCTTTATGCAAATGTATGTATACATTTATTATTGGAAATCAATTAACAACACAAAACAATGACGAATATTGTCAGTGTGCTGACTTTACTATGACTTGCCCAAAACTGCATGTGATTGTCATAAAGTGGGCATGTCTGTAAAGGGGAGACTTGTGGGTACCCATAGAACGGCCAAAATGGCCATGTCAGTTTTTCTTTGCCAAAATTTACCAATGGATTCCTTAGGTTTTCTAGTTCCATATGATACCCGTATCTTCATTCTAGCTTTAAAACTGAGCCTGATACAACCTCCAAAAGATTGATTGGATTAATGCGTTAAAGAAATTAGTGGCCTAAAACGATTTTGCGTTATTGTGTTAACTTTGACAGCTCTAGTTGTTATATCTTTTATTTGCACGATGACTCTTTTACTCTTGCACTTGTTATTATCGATTGCTTTCTATATCTATATGCTATCATAAACTGGCAGATACAATTTTATTGCTGTGTGTGTGATACAGTATTTGACTGGGTTTTACCTGCCAGACAAGTGTTGTCCCTCCGTAACAGGCCTGCTGGAACAGTTGGATTGTTTTTATTCCAGCACTCCCATGCCGCCAGTCTGCAACCCTCCAATGTTTCTAATACCATGTGGTATTACTGTTGCAGCTTATTTCTTATAAGCTGAGTTTTTTCTTCTTGTGTTATCCATCTTCTAAGTGTCTGGAGGGTGCGCTGGGAGCAGAGAGGGTTTGACCCGCCATTTCCACATTTCACCCACAACAAATTGCTGACTAATGCTTTGGGAATGTTGCTGAAAAATCAAAGACAGCTAAAGGTTTAAAGGCGCAGGAATACAGTATACTAGGGGTTTAGTGGCCTGCTCCGGAATCCAAAATTACCCGCATATCTATGGCAAGGCAGGCATTTGTTGAGAATTTGCAGGAATGACACTAATGCAGAGTTCAAGACGGTGCTATGTTTATCTACTAACGATAAAGAATGTGTAGCACCATGTGAGGGTTGGCCTCTTACCAAGTTCAAGGATCTTTTACAACTTGGTGTCAAAAGTTGTGACATTTATCCTCATCACTAACATGATGGAAGCAACCGAGCAATTTTGTCATGTTTGCCATGCAACCTAGCCAGGCGTCATTGTTTCCAAAATGGTAGGGAAGTTGTTATGGTTACCAGTTAACAACTGAATGAAAAATGTTTTCAAGCTCTGGAAATATTTTTGCATTTTCAGTCCATGGTATTTTTACTCCAAATATGTGTCTGTCTTTTAAGTTTCACTATCTGGGTTCAGAGAGGTGAAGATATCTCAGGTTTTCTCACAGGCTATAACATCAACAACATCTTTCCCCTTTCCTCTGACGTTTATCTTGGGTGAGCAGAGCATCCTTCTTTCTGTCTGTTTGATTCGTGTGAGTCCCGAGATGACCTTATTCTCTCGTGAGTGGAACAGCCCTATCTGGATAGTAATTGAGTGTACTCTGCAGGCTCTGGTCAGATGTTTGCGTCTTCTGCCCCAATTCTGTGTATTGGCTCAAATTTGATGTGTGCTGTCTGTGTATGTCCGCAAATACATAAGAAAAACAAAAATAAACTCAGGCCTCGACTGGAGTGACATTATTGTGTCCTCTTTGTTCTAGGTCAATGAATATGAAGCCATCAGCCCTAAGTGTTTACATATACCTTATGCTGTGATGCACACAGCTATTTATTATATCCGGAAGGTGGAATTGTTAGCGTGCAATCTCCAGTATCATCCCTGGCCTTAATCTCTTTGATTTAATGTCTAATTCTCTGTATGTTCATTTTAAACCTAAGATGAAACCATTAAATCGGGATACAAATAAAGGAGGCTCGTCGGTCAAATAAGATGAGCTTACTGTCCCCTTTCACCTCCTCGCTAACCCCTCCATCTCAAGGCTCGGATATTGTTTCTCCTAGCAGGGGAGCTGCCGTAATCTGATTTCATAACAGGAAAAGAAGAGCCAGTAATCTGATGCTGCACACAGACACTGTCTGCTTAATCCCCGGCTTCCTTTTGCAATCATAAACAAGGTCCATCAGCCTTCTCCGGTGCCCTTCAGAATTGTGACACAGCACTCTGTGTCCGTCTGCGTCATGTTTACGATCTTTGTTCGGCCACGGCGACAGTGTAGACATCCGATGCAGAACGTGTAAGGCACAGAAATGTCACTGTTACTGTGATGTCAAAGTCAAACAGCTGCTCGGTCTCAAGGACAGTGTCACATTTTGATTATACTGTTCCTCTCGTACTCAATGAGAGTTTTTAACATGTTTTATGCTGATTGGTTTTGGGGCTGTACAAGAATAATCCAGTTACTCTTCCTTAGTTGGAACACACTTATTGAAAAATGATCCACTGTTTAAAATGTTGTTGAATTACTAAACTCCTCTTACATTGACGAGTTACCCCTACAGCTAATTGACATTATATCAATGCCCCAGAGCCACATTACAATAAAAACATTTGACTTCAGTGACTGGAGTTAGGGAAGATATCCATACCATGGATAAATGAAAATACTTGAACGCATCATAATATAACTCAGTAGAAACTCTGTTGATGTTACTTGCTCCATTATTCAGCCAAGTTGGACTGTGCTGCCCACCGGCTGCTAACAGCTAACATTATTAGCTCTCGTCCTGCCGATTTCAACACAGAGTTGTTGTTCATAATGTAGCATTATCAGGGAAAGATAGGGTGCGCCCCTCAGGTGTATTAGCACCACGCTGTTGAGCGCTTTCTTCCGTTTTTTACATGATACAGTGTGCGTATGGCATTACATCATTGTGCATGCATGAATCTATAGTCACGGAGGCAACCAGGAACCTATTCTCGATTCCCATCCCTAGGCCGTTTTCCCTGTCCGCCAAAGTGGCGGATGGCCTGATAATTTGACCTGCCACTGCCAACAATTTACCCGCATTTGGTGGGTGGCGGGAGCAAATTTTGTCTTTTTTTTTAGGTCCCTCTTAAAATGCATTAAGTTTTGGAAATTAACTAAGAACGGGTTTAGTTCCCTTTTGTGTGATGTATCCTTGAATAAAACCAGTCCTAACTCATGCTCCCCCATGCTGTTCACACACCTTGCTAACAGTAGACCAATCAGCACCTTCTCTCCCCTCTTTTTCATGCTCACTCCCACTGCCTGATATGTGTCAAAATTCTCTTGGTTTCCTTCCCTGCCTTCCTGGAGGAGGAGGAATTTCCTTGAGAAACATTTCACATTCCTAGCGACTAGAGATCTGCTGGTGCAGCCGAAGCCAGGCCGCCGTGCTCTGCCCTCAGCCCCCTTTGTATTCTGTTATTGACCAACTACCTGCTCTCGAGGAGGGAGGGCAGGATTGGAGCTGTGGATTGCCCACCCTGTGAAAAGTTTTGCTGAACTGGCTCAGAGCTTCACAGTGAACGGTGAATGTGCTGAATGCTCATGTTGAATTCCTCACAAAGGGAAGAAAGGTTTGTTCCCCCCTGCCTGGACCTCTGAATGGGAGAAAGGCCAGATTTGTGTGTGGGTGGATACCGGGGTCTCTGCTAGTGAAGAGATCCAACTTCCTGATCCAACAAGTGAGGCAAGGGAAACTGTCCTCTGACACAGGGAGGATCCTGTCAAAATAATCACTTTGGGGACAATGTCTCTCAACTCATTTCTCTCTTGTTCTTGCTCTACTTATTTCCCACCTCTCCCATTCAGGCATTTCCTGAACTGTATGTGCCAGCAGCAACACGGAGAACATTATTTCAGATACAAAACACTGTAGTGTGGATGAATGAGAGCACATGACACACTATTTGAAAACATGAAACATATTCATAATAGCAGTCAGAGCTCCTGTGCTGCAGAATCTACTCTTGTAAACAAACACAGGTAGGGGTGGATTACTAAATTATTCAAAATGAAATGGTAAAAAGCTATGTGTAGCTATGTTTATCCCCCAGAGTCACATTTTTTACTGACAAAATCTCATAATTATTGCAAGCCCTTCTCATAGACCATTTCTTTAATCTCATTGCTGTGTTCATAAACCCAATGGAAATGTAGCCCTTGTCTTGGCTAAATAATATCCTGAGAAAATCATCAACACTTTGCTGTGTGATTGAGGACATAACAGTCCCTGGAGTGTCAACTCTCAAATAGCATTGAGCTAGATGCCCTGCCCACTTGTCTAATCACAGATTAAGGAGCCTGAACTATCTGTCCTCTTTCTGTTCATGTCCCTTTGCTCAATTAGCCCACACTATAATTGTGCCACTCTTCTCGTCTTCTGTGCAAAAACTCCAAGGGTTTTAATGGTTTCATGGACAAAAATTAGGCCCAGCTCTAGACTAAAATTAAATCTAATAGATATAGAATAGATACAAATGTTGGTCTACACTAGACAGTGTCCTAGCACACCAACATTTGCTTACTAAATTAGCAAGTTGAAGTTTGTCATGACTGTTTGGTAGCAGCTGCACAGGTTCTTACTGAACTCCGAGACATCGTTGTCAAAAGTAATGTTACATAGAATGTAAAGGAGAAAGTTGTACACTTCTTAGCACAGCTTGCGTTCACGTGCGCATATTGTTGGGATACGCCACCGCAGAAATGGCGACTTGTTTACTTCTGGTATTTCCCCGGATTCGTGTACTGGTCCCTTAATGCTTATCCAGAAATACAATTTTGGGAACGACTGGAGTTAATTTTACTGCTTTAAATGCTTCTGAGTCTGCCATACTATGAAGCGTTGCGCGAGGGAACTTTGGATAATTAAAAATATTGGGATTCTCAGTAGGAAACATCAGATTATCATGCTGTTTGACTCGCACTGGTTAGCTGTTGGACATTTTCCATTCCAACTGGGGCCTGTCTAAACTAAGCAAGAGAAAAGCCGACTGTCTTTTTTTAAAGCTCTATTGCACAGTCTCTCTTTTGTGTCTGACAGTGTGTACTTCCTTAGAAATGATCTCCCTCTCTGTCTGTCCTGATTAAGGAATCGTGTCTCTGTTGATTTCAGTCTTGGTGTTTCTTGTGAGACGAAAGCTTTCCATCGCTACAGCAGCTCTCTTCAAATTATAGTGTGTTTGTTATTTGGCAGGGTACTGTTAGCTTTTGTCATTTCTCTGGCCTAATTAGCCTCACCTTGGCATCACACTGATGTTAGAAGTACTACTGCATGGATACAGAGAAAAGCAACGTCTGTATATCGAAACTCTGGAGAAACTGGAACTCGGCTACATCCAGCACATTAGTCATTTGGACATATTAAGCCAGGGGGAATGGACTGGGAGGAGAAGGTAGAAAGCATTTTCGGGCTGCCAGTGGTCATTGTTCATCTCAAGAAATAGTGCAAAAAAACTATATTTTCATGCACCAGGTGTTTTATCAGCAGCATTAGTGGATATTACAGCAATAGACGCACGTGGCAATGCATTGTTTGTTTATTAAGTATCCCTCCTCCTGGGAACTTTTAGCATTTTATATCACTTTATCATCAAAAAAAAAAAGCAGAATCATATTTGCTGATGCTGACCATTGTACAGCTATTGATTGCACAATCCCCTGTTCACGGTGGCCCTTCATTATTCTTTCTGGAAGTGTTGTCGACATCGCAGAAAATAGTTTTGAGTCGGCGTACAGAGTTGTTGATGGCCTGTTTGTCAGCTGCAGCATCATTAGCCCAGATAACCTTGCTCTATTGCTTCTTAAAGCTATATTTTCTAATCTTGATTGCTCATACTTGCATATCATGTGCAGTTACCTCTTTAACATAGAACTAAATACAGATGCATGACAACTTGTTGGCAGACTTACAGGCAGATGAGGCCGAGGGTGTCAGGCCTATTTTGTGTAAAATCTCTGATCAATGATGAGAGCAGAAGGACGGATATGATCGTGGTTGCTGCAAGCGTTAAAGGGCAGACTTAATCCCATCTGATGCTAATCAGACTGAGGCACCATATGGCAGTATGAAATATGTATAGTAAACCTGAATAGATCCTTTTGATGAAATGTCAGCAATGTGTAAATTTAACTCAAAGGGAGCATCTAGTTTTGCTGTTTCACACCCTCTAGTGTGATTAGTTATAGTCTTTGCCATCTTATATTTCTAACAATAAGTATGTTTTGATCTATTCAACTAGATTTTAGCCAAGATGTGATTCTGATGTGTAAAAGCTCACAGGGGTCAATGCAGAGGTCTGGCAGGCTTTCCTAAACATCCTTTTCATTGTATTTTCATCCTTGCCCAATCCAGTTTATTCATCAGAAGTTTTTTTAAAGGCCCTAACACACCAAGCCAATGGTTGGCCGTCGGTCAGTTTTGGGCCGTTGGTGAGCGTCTGACGGCCTAGTTTGTGTGGTGTGTCCCGCACCGTTGGCTCTAGTCTGCCCGTTTTAGCGTTTTTTCGACCTATTCAGCATGATGAATCGGCAGCGCCCCCCGCGGTCGGTGAGAGAAATCACTCTGATTGGCTGTTCAGCTTAAACGAATCAGTGCAGGAGAAAAGAAACGGACGTGAGGAAAGCAAGCCTACGAGTAAAGTCAAGAGGAAAAACACAGAAGGCTCTTCTCATTTTTCATCTTCATCTCATCATTCCAATACACAGACATTTTCACAACAACATGGCCATCTGGAATGAAGCTAAGTGGTGAGTGAGAGTGCAACTTTTTGGCCAAGACAAAGGCGACGTGAGGCGACTCAACGGGCGGCCTTCGTTGCTGCTAGTTCTTTGATGTCGAGTTGGTGTGTCCCCAGTTTAGGATGAATCATTTTCAGTGATTTTAGTAGAAAGCTTACATAAGCAAACTAGAAATACTAACCCTGACATACTCAGCACACATTTTTATGCTATTTTGCAATTCTAAATATTTCCTAATAAGGATGGCTTCACAATGAAGGCTGAAATGGAAAATCACAGTTATTGTGCTCAGCACAGAGCAAAAATGTCATTATTATTCATCCATCTCTGGCAACAAAGTCACTGTACTGCAATTTTTTTAAATTGACAGGAAACTGCCTTCATAGTATCAGTGTGTCTAGACTTTATAACCCTGTAAATAAATAGTCATGTGTCCTGTTTGTTTTTAAACACTGGTTTGTATTTACCTGGTCAGTAGGTCAGATGGAGAGATTGTTTTAAACAAGGCTTTGCTCTTGAGCTTTTGATCCTACCAGTAGACTCCACCAGGCAAAGGACTCTTCCTGCCAGGCAGACCATCCACCTTAATAGGATTTTATAGCTCAGCCATAACCTTGTCAGTAGCTATGACCCTCACAGGATTCACCTGTGCCTGTTGGACTGGTTACTGTAAACTCATTAGGAAGTCATTGGATGCAGCAGGCATGAAGTTGAAGGCCATCAGTAAGAGGCCATACTGTAGGTTACTGTAGTTAAACCGATAAGATTGCCGTTTTCTGCATGTTAGGGAGATATCGTCTGTCATGTTACCCCCTGTTATCATGTACTGTAGCTGAGGTTGTCAAGGTGTCTTACTTTGGCTCCTCTGAGTTTGCCTGTAAACATGCCATGTCTGGTCTGATCTTGTCATGCATGGCCACTACAAACATGGGCCTGCTGACCTCATCAGTTTGCGGTCAGGGCTGAACAAAAGAGCTGTTTAGCACTGCGAAAACCGCAAACAAAGGATGACAGCCATGTACTGAGTTCCTGAAAATGATTGTGAGATCACTGACTGAGGTAATGAATGCAGCACAGGGTTGTAATTGGTATCAGAGAGGCTGAAGAGTTGAGTCCGATGAACCACAGTGGGATCGTGTGTATCTTACATTTAAGACTACTTCGTCTGTTAATTTGGTTTGGCTCCAGTTGAACTGGGAGACGCTCTTTTTCCCAGCGTGTGCTTGACTTGATGATGAAACATGGGGACAGGTTCACCCCATTCTTGCGTTTCCTGGTGTCACAGCAAGCTTTTTTTCCCTTACCTCGAACAAGCCTTTTTCTTCTGCCCCATATTTCTCAATAGGAAACATACACAACGTGCTAGCACACCCTTCATTATCAGAGAGAAGTCTTCTACCACCCACACAACAAGAGCGTACTGGTCAGACCTCTGATTCACACTTCACAGACATAAATCTCTTTTTCAAATGGGAGTTTGAGGGAAAGCGCAAGCTTAAATCACTAAACGGAAACAAAATCTGGCACTGAGCTCTAATGCACCAGCACTGTGTAGTATTACATAAAATGTGCTGGTAATCCCGACAACAGTCAGATTCAGCCACAGCTCTGGGGAGCCTCATGACCACAGAGTTCACAAAAACCATATTATAGAGTATTATGACAGATATGAGTGCAGCTATTACGTCCTCTTCTCTCGCATTCTGGGAAACAACCGGTTCATCTGCTCCAGCTCCCCAGTCTATTTTTCTTTTCATAACACGTCCCTCAGGGTGGTTTCATACCTGAGTAATGACACCTGTCCTGTCCTGCCTTCCCGTTGCACCAAATCGCTCCACTGCACCTCACGTGTCTGCACCAGCTGGCCCCAACAAAGCTATAATCCATCCTAGCAATGACTTGACAAAAACTACATGTTGAATGAGGGATGTTAAAAGGCTAAAGGGATGTTGTGTTGCTGTGTCTTAATTACCAGAGCCAGATGGAATGATTTCTGCCAGCCCTCCACTGTTCTCACCAGTATTCAGTAAAAATTACCATTTCTTCAAAGTCTTGTGAAGAATAATTTCACCTTTAACAGCTTAGTGTCATTCGCTCCTAATGGATCATGATAGGGCCTCAACATATATAATTTATTTATGATTGATTAGTCTTTGGACTACTTTTTTCAACTAAACAATTGATCTTTATAATATTTAAATTGTAAAAATTACTGACAAAAATCGATTCACCTGTGTATCGCGATTCTTTTTGTAACGATTTTGAAAACGTTTTTTTTTTCAATTCCAGAATCAATATTTATATATATATATATATATATATATATATATATATATATATATATATATATATATATATATATATATATATATATATATATATATATATATATATATATATATATATATATGGAAGTTATTGCTTTTATTATAGCCGCGCGACAACATAGTCGGGGCCCAAAATCTTTGAAATTTTGGCCAAAAACTATGATTTTTTTCGACTTCTATTTCGTTTCCAGAGTACAACTCGGAAACTATTTAACTTAGGAACTTCAAATTTGGTATGATGGTTGACATTGTGGTCTAGTTATGTCTTTTGTGGGTTAGAAGTCCAGTGTGGCCACATTTTTTTTAATTTTTTTAATTTAAATTTTTTAGATTTTGGCCAAAAACTGTGATACACTGACATTTATGTTAAATACAGTCAAATGGAGCTGCCCATGGATGTATAAAGAGAATGGAGCTGACGGGGAATACTAGCGACGGACTTGGCGAAGTTGCGGAAGTATACACATGTGACTACGTCATGTTCAAAATAAGGGAACTGTATATACAAAATACATATATGGAAATGAGATTGGTTGGATTATATAAATTTTTCCTGTATCAATTTAGATATTTTTAAAATTAAAAGTCCCAAGAAGTGTACGATTAAACTTTTTCCCATGGTTTAGTGTTAAAAGAGTTAACAAAAATCGCAATAAATCATAATATCGAATCGGCACCCAAGTATTGTGATAGTATTGAATCGTGAGATAGATGTATCGTGCAGCCCTAGTTATTGGTGCGTAAGGTTTGATAAGGAAGTTGGTCATATAGATGTAGTTTGGCTAAAATATGGCTGTTGGAACACAGTGAGCATACAGATGACGGGCGGAGGCTTTTTTTTAGGGCATTTATGCTGCAGGCGGGGAAACCTTTTTGACAGACACCTTTCAAGCCTACAGAGGTTTAGTGTTTGATGCTCACAATATTTAAGCCTATGTCTACACAACATTGAAAGAGCTCTGTTTAGCTTAATCACACAACTTCTGGTCAGGCTTTAAGCTGCCGACTCATTTAAAAATATTTTGTATTGTGTTGTGGTTAATGAGTGCACACCATCTGTTGTTTTGCATTATGAGAATTAATGCCTGATGTGAAATTTTCATTGTTACTACTACAGAAGATTAAAGGATATATTTGTAATTTTTGTCTTAATGCCGACCTCTGACATTCAGCAATGTGTTGGCATCAAAAAGTCAAAACAGACACAAGACTTGGTCCCCCTTCAAGGCCATGACTGTGGCTTTGCAAGCCATCATATGAAGGTTGCTTTCTTATCAAAGGTCTGTTTGATTTCAGTCTTATTTAGCTGTTTTTAACCTTTGAGTTCTGTTCTCATCGTGACCATTAGGTTGTGAATCGCACATAAACAAAACAGTCACAGAAATCCGGTGTTTCCAAATGAATAGCTTCCTCTTGTTCTTTGTGTACCCATGGTCACAGCCTCTTCCTCCTCCTTCACTGGGAGCTTGAGAAGATTTCATTCAGGGAATTAAAGCCCAACCAGCATATGGCCATCTGGCACACATAACCAGATATTTGGGGGCTAAAATAGCTTTTGCATGCAAGCCTAAGTGCTGGCTAAGCTCTTATGGCACATCCTACTGTGTGAACTTGTTAAAACCGATCCATTCAGTCCTTTGGATTTGTCTTCATCACTCATAAAGTAGATAATATTCAAAAGTTAATTTCGCTGCTTCTAAATTACCTACCATTGTTCTCATTATTACTTCTCAGTTCCCTCTTTAGCCATAGTATTTTGCAATCTCCATTTCTTTCTACAGTCTAAAAAATTGTGAATTTGAAACCAAAAAGGCAAAGATGATTTATTTACGTGGGTGGTGTGGGTATGGATTTGAGAATGCAGGGCTTTGTTTTTCGCCTTTTCTGTTTGTTTACAATATGATGGAAAGGCTATGAGCAAAATGTCAAAAATAAAGAAGGAAATCTCAGTAGTTCCATAGGCTTCACCATGAATAGATGTGGCCCCTTTTTTCTTGTAGGAGAATGAAATATTCAGAAGAAGTAGCTTTTAGACCAGCGAACCCTTTATTTGGACTAAATTATGCAACTAGACATGAACAAATAATAGTGTTATGAAAGAACAAAGTGCTATGGGTTTTCCTCAGCAAGAACCATGACTAGAGAGAAAGGGTTTTTTGTCAGTCTCCCACATACTTACAAGCCAGCACCATACACGGCTTCCTTAAGAATTTCATGCAGAGCATTATATTCAAGCATGCTTTATTAAAGGAATGTGACCGCCTTCACATCTCAAACAGAGAATACGAGAAATACCACATTGAAAGCACTAAAAGCATGACTTGAAGTCTCTTAATTCTCTAGCTTGGAAGCCCCCCAGCACATACCAAACATAGACAGTGTCTTTTTCATTCAGCCCTCTGTTACATCACTCATCCTCCATCCTCCACTTCCCCCCTGCTTTGTGCCTCTGACAATTGCTGTGCAGTGATCCGAGGGCATGGACCTGGCAAAACATCAACTAGAATGCTGACCGCGGGGAAAAGAATTACAAAAGTGTGTTTTTGTTTAGGCAGCATATCATTCAATTCAAAGGATTTGTTGGCCTCTCTCTCGGTGCCGTGCACAGTCATTTGTGAGCTATGAGCACCATGTCCATGTTTGCATGATAAAGTTTTCATGGCCCTATAAATGTTAAGATCCCTGCTACTAATGCTTCGATCTTTCCAACTGAGACAAATGAGAACACAAGCATTGACACTCGCTTTGTGTAAGCAGCCATATCTCAACATAAGGCTTTGACTACTGTAGCTGCTGTCTCTTTGTACGCTCTTAAACTTAAGGGTGTTCCAATCACACGTTATTTGAGATGCCTCAGTCGCTGTAAAGTGGTCCAGAAATAGCATAGAGATAGCAGCCCCATGTACTCTTACACGCCAGCATATCTTGGACTAATGGCTTTGAAGGATGTTGATGTAGACAGGATCTGTGTTGTTTGTTGACACCAGTGCAGAGAAGAAACACTCTTGAGTGAGGTTGTGATATCCATGTAATAGATGAGGTATTTTTTTAACATAGTAAGCTAGACTTTTTGAAACAAACAAGAATTGTCAATTGAATTGTTGCTATATGAGTTACACGAGGCATTATCACTGTTGAAGCTTAAAATGTTTATATCTCTTAAAGCCCCCCTCCAGCCAGTGTAACTTCCTGTTTTTTGGTTAATGTTTATTCTCAAACTGAGAATTTCAGTCGTGGTTAATAGTCAGACATAATTCATTACCATGGCAACCAGATTACATCGTTTTTCAACCCAGTTTAGATGAATTTACTGTTTGTCAGACCACAAATGACACAATAATTAGCGCAACACACCGACTCTCTCTCACTCGCTCTCTTCTTTACTGTCTCCTCCTGGCGAGGCAGCCGTCTGGCTGCAGCTGCAACAAGGAGTCACACCGCCGTACGCCGGCCACAGCGCACCGGGAGACCAATAGACATGTTGCCGTGGTCCGCCGTTTGAAATGGAGTTTCGGGATGTTTTGGAGGTGCTCCTTCCACCACCACCGGCCGCTCTTGCCTCAGCTCCCAGCACCGACACCGGGTTGCACTGCAATTCATCTATTTCTCTAACGGGACTTTTCTCTTGTTTTCTCTTGAGCTGAAAGTTGTGCGCTACCCATCGTCCGGTATTTTATTTTTTACTTTGAGCACAAAATTAAGTTATTTGTCAAAGCAAACAGTGTGGCTAATAAACTTAGTCGGGAAATGACTAAAATAAATATTAAATATTATAGAAATGACAAAACACACTGGAGGGGGGCTTTAAAGATTTCCTTTTTATAATATGAAAAAAGATCTGTGTGTGAATTTCCTCTTGACTTTTTAAAAACAAGCAATCAACAGAAGGAAAGCTCTATGGTCTCAATGCCCTTGCCTTCATCTGAAATGATTATTCCCTTATATGCTTCCAGTCACATCTTCTCAGATCTGATGCAGAGTGCCTGGGGAGTTGATTTCAGATTTGGGGTTTACATTTTATAAACACCTTTTGATGTCAGTGTAATATAAACTGTCACATAAGCAGTCTCCAGACAGACATATCATTTTACCAAAGAGCCAAACTCAAAGCGGCGAGTGGCCGAAGCTTGGTGTCGCGCCAGAAGTTTTCTTTGAGACCCGACTCCAGAGGAACCTGTGTGAGGCCCCATGTGTGTGTGTGTGTTAAAGAAAGCCAGCCTGACTCAGGGGAAGGTGAGGTCAGAAAGGGGCTAACAAAAAGGATTATTTGCTGTGCTGTGTGTGTATGTGTGTGTCTCTGGGCTGCCTGACTTCCACCCTGCTGTCCACCTTTAATCCACCTCCCGCAATTGATTTGGATTCCTCTGATGTTCCAGCCTCGCTTCAATACAGGCAGGCCAAGTTATTCAGTCTGTACTGGAAGGGAGAGAGAGAGAGAGAGAGACATGGCAACATGACTGTCTCCTGATTAAGTTGTAAAACACTGGTGTGTAATATGATATGCAGGTGTAGTTGCACATGTGTATCACACATTCTTTTTAGCCTATCTTTGTCACTGGGGATTCAGTCAATTTAAAAAGCTTTATACTTAAGGCCCTGTCTACACGTTTACAGATATTTTTAAAAACAGATATTTTCTTCAAGGTTTTTAAAAACCTAGAAGAAATTGGCTGTGCTCCGGCTGGTGGGAGATGCTTGGTATTTCATCAACAACTGATCTCAACATGGCTGCCGGGTCACAAACTTTCTCATTTTACAGCTAAACAGTACACTATAAGATGTTTCTGAAAACATTTGAGTAGAGAAATGGGCATTACAGTAACAGAATATTGGTTCATTTTTGATCAGCGCTGCCTAGTTTGACCGTTTGTTCAGAGCTCATGAGTGATTGACAGCTGCTCAGAGACGGCAGTTTCCAGCTCGGCTCTGACTGGTTATTTTCCTCCGGTCTGTGAAATCTTGCTATTAGGAGCACCGGAAAATCCAGAGGCATCTGTTTTGTTTTTTTTCAGATTACCTGTCTCATGCACTAGTGTCAGGATATACTGAACGTTTTATAAGAATAACTTTTTTTTTTATCTTATTTACTCCATTTCTAACCACTGCAGCTTTAAGGGTCAAATAATTTTGTTACCACCCTTCTCACTCCCTTTCCTTCAGCTTCATTACAGTCAGTTGGATAAATGTTATTGTTGGTGGGGGGGCTGAGATTCCTGGTCGAACTGCATGACTGTCATCACTCTGCTGTCATCAACTGTCTCTTCACATGCATAAATGACGAAAGGGAGGTCATTCAGGTTTATGTCCGTAGCCGTTCTGAGTGCTCCAAACCTCGCCTTCAAACGTCCAAATGCACATTCAATCACCATTCGGCCTCGACATGTTCAAGGTGTTCCCTGCTCTGGCTCCTGTAACTGTAACATTTTTCAAATGTAAAGTAAGAAATAGCAGTGCCAACAAAACGGTAACCAGCTATCTTTGTTATTGTTTCCGGCGCATGCTCATTACACAAAGCAACAATGGGCATGCACAAAATGAGGAGAGGATGTCATCGTTTCCCAAAGGCTCCGTTTTACTCATCCACAACAGATACAATCATACGTTTTTAAATATCTGAACCTTAGAAGGTTAAAAAAATATATCCGTTTTTGTGACCCTGTCTGCGTGTAGACGAGAGGCCAAAACGTAGAGCAAAATATCCGTCTTTAGAAATATCTGTATATATGTAGACAGGGCCTAAGTGATGAAGTGTTAAACTTGTACCTCCCTGGAACTGTGAAAGCTTCAAATGTTTATTACTTTTCCTCCTGATGTCTTGTTGTTATTGCTGTAGATAAAATGGATGAAGCAGCCGAGATAAGATAATGCGCCATCATGTCATATAACCCACAATCACAGCCCTCTTATCTAAAGCCAAATATTTGACCACAGCTGTTTGAGTGTCCTGCCTGATAAGTTGTTTTGTTTGTCCAGGGAAGATAAAAGTGAAAGGATTTGAGCGTAGCCTCAGGCGCACCGTCTGTGTTTCATAACTCGATAACTTCAGCAGAAGCTCTCAGTTCCTTTTCCATCTAATAATGATGATGTACCAACATTCATTGCTGCCTAGCTTAACTGATGTGGCACTGAAGGTACATCTTTTCATGTCCCTTTTCTAATAAGGAGTGAATTAAAAGTCCTGGTGATTGGATTTTGTCATAGGGTTTCGCTGTTTGTTAATTTATTAACCTGCATAGTGCCTAGGTTAGGCCTTAATAAGGCAGTGATCGGCAGGTCAAGTAAATCATTATGTTGCTATGGCTATTTGCTTTGTCGGATACAGTAGCTATGGCTAAGGAACTGTTCCTGTTACAGACCATTTCACAGTACTAAAATGTGTCTCAGTTTATTTCTTGTTGCATTGTAGGTGAATGACATAAGCTGACAGGAAGTAAACATGGACCCAAGCTATAGCCAAGCAATGTAATTCCGTTGAAATGGCCTATAGAGCTTTCAATACAGATTTATAGTCTTTTGTCAATTGATGAAGTTGCTTGCCTCAGCCTTTTTCCTCACACTTCACACAAATAGGAGCATTTGCCGCCTCCATTCTTTAGATTTCCTTAGTAATATTTGTATGTCACTTTGAGCAGTATAGTCTAAAAGAGGGAAATGGCCTTGTAATCTAATGGCCTTGCTTTACTTTAGTGGCCGAAAAGGTCAACAGTTAATGACGGTACAGCGAGTGACTAGGACGCACTAATGGGCTTAGATGCAGCAGCACTACTTACGCTGCGGTGAGTGATGCCATATAGGCTAAATCTATTAGCTGTAGAGTGCTCGGGCACTTACTGGGCACCCTCAGTCAGAGCAGTCGATAACTGGTCATTTTGACATGATATGACACTCCCGTTGTTTTATATATCTATGTCAGTAATGGAAGATGTCATCTAAATAAGATTTGCACGTTTACTGTAATTAGCCTGCTGTAGGACATGATTCTTGATTCCTGCGTTGCCTTAGAGCTGGTTTGTTTGACCTCCATCTCTGACACAATTGGATCTTAAATTATTATTACCGTCACTGTGTTGAAGGTTAAAAGTGAGCTGAGAAGAAGTCCTGCATTATAAGTATTAACAGCAAAATATAGTAGTGAAAGTAGTGGTTCTGCAGTAAAATGTCCCCTGTGACTGATGTATTATTATATATCACATTATAAATACTGATGCAGAGGAAAGAGGAAAAAGTTCTGATATAGACATTTTTAATGCCTTTTCCGATTTTTCCCTTATCTTTCCGATTTTTGTAAAATATTAGATACGTTTCCCTCTCTTAGACTCAATTTTTTAATATGCAATTATATGACAAGTTTATAGAAAAGCTAAGTCTCTCCCCTTCCGGTGGGACCTTATTTCAGAGAAAATATGTACGGTAGTCAAAGGCAAGAGACAGATATATTTTTTAAATTTACAAACATCATATGTGTGATTCATGGCGCAATTCAAACAGGATCAAAAAATATTTGTCTCTCACTGTAGACTACCGTACCATGGTGGTCCACTGGAAGGGGAGGTACTTCGCCTCTCTATTGGGGAAATATCTCTTTGCAATGTACAAGGGGCCCCAACTAAACACGGCTTTTATATAGGGAGTCACAAGCCAAGTTGGAGACCACTGGTTTAATCTTTAACAATATGGTGTAGCATGTGTCTATTTTGTAAAGTAATTAATAATTATATCTGTCAGATACAGTAAATGTAGTGGAGTTTAAGCATAAAGTAACATAAAATGGAAATACTCAAGTATATTAAAATTACTGAAAATTGTACTTAAGTGCAGTACTTGGGTACATTTCCCACCTCTGGTCCTGAATATCAAAACTAGTAAGAGTCCATAACCAGCATACCAGGGTGCATTTTGAGGATCAATAAACCCAGTCTATAACAACGATGACCCAATCAGAAAAGCTTGGCAGGCGATGTGTTGGCTTAGCACCGAAACTGAAAGAGGGATTTCCCCCGTGGGCTCTTATCAACTGGGAAACAGACAGAAAATGTTTCACTTATCTTTTGCTCTTTCCACCGCCTGTTCACAGAAATATTGAACTGCAGACTGCTGTATAGATTCTCCACCCACCCGGTCTTCTCTATGGATTGATATCACTGTTGTTGTTTTGGTCCTGTTTGGCACAGAGAGGCGTTCAGTGATCCCACCCCAGGCTCTCTCTGGGAATGTGGGAATGACATGCCAAAATGGAGGATTAATGCATCTTTCGAGTGGCCTCTGCAAGCCCCTATTTTGATCTTGAGTGTGTGCCAGTGTCTGGAGGGGAGACCATACCACAAATAACATCCCCCTCTCCCCCCCTATATTCCTGTAATCACAAAAGCACAGTGTATCCATACTGACAATGCTTTCTAAAACTAGCTGAATTATCCTTGACCCAGTGTGTGCCTCTTCCAGCAATTTTAGCACGATGATTAGTGCTTTTGTGTGACACCTGGTCTGTCTCTGCAGTCACTGATTGGGTTGCGAAGTGAACTGGCACTGGGCGGGAGCACAGGGTCAGACTGGCACCAGGCCAGAACAGATGGCCACGGGTTTCACTTGCAACACAACACAGTGGCAGGCAGGAGTGGAGATAACACCTCTGTCTAATAATAAAAAAAATCCCCGGTTCCCTAGGTGACCCCTTCAACGCCTGCAGCCTTTTTAATTACATGTGAATCCCAGTCTACTGAGAGAGAGAGAGAGAGAGAGAGAGAGAGAGAGCTGTGATGGGATAGAGATGTTGTTAAACCATCAGCCCTGCTTTCTCTCCCCCCCCTCGTGACAGAGAGCTGTACTCATGACTCATCCTCAGCATAACATAAGGCAAGCTGGATCCATGCGCTACCTACAAGGTTTAACATTTAATTACTCCAGCCTCAAATAGATTTGCATTTGTTATTCTGACGCACACACAAGGTAACTTAGCTAATGGTGTGTGCAGTCAAGTGGATTGGCAGTTTACGCTCAAATGATTGCAGTTAAATGTCGTACAGTTGTGTTGTCACGTTTGGGGCGAAGGGAGATTCTACACAGGAACACCAAGTTCCTGTTGTTGAAAATTTTAACTGTCATCATTAAAGATATATTCTGTTGGCTGCTTGGACACACGTCTCTCGAGATCTAATGACCTTTGGCTTGCTTCCTTCCTTTTCCCTCTATACTGTTGGTGAAAACTATGAGCAAATATATGAATCAATGTGCTTTTTTTGCAATGATGAACGTACAACACTAATGGGATGACATGCATAATGACTAACAAAATCTGACTACATCTCTTCATAATGTCATTGATGGAAATAGGTGGTGAAACTGGAATCTAGGTATCTAGAAGGGGTGTAACGATCCATCGATCTGGATCAATGCATCGATTCAACGAAGACACCGATACGTATCACCATCTTTAAGATATGCCTTTATTTTGAAATTCCCATGGCACATCTGTGTCACCATTTCCGTCCAAGCACACGTCCTTCCTACAGAGCCCAGTAATAAAATCATCAGTTCATATTTCAGTTGCTCATCTCATATCAATCGAAGGCCCCTGAATTAAATTGCATTGAAACTGTATCGTGGCAGACTTTGTGATATCAGCAAATATCTTATCGTTGTCCAACGAATCAATATAATATTGTATCGTGATCAAACTTTTGATTTACACCCCTAGTATCTAGGTATGAATTATTAATACATTATCTTAATGTATGTAATGTAATAATTTATCAGTGCATCCTTAATTGTATTAAACCTTTGCATTTTTAAGACATTACAGATTTATTTATAATTTATGGCCCACAATATTAACTTCTAAACCGACTATCCCATTGTTGGCGTCTCTAACGCAGCAATTTCTGTTACGCTTGAGCATGATGAGTCTTTGTGAATCATAGCAGGGAGTGTCTGAATGAAGTCAGTGAGTGTTGCAGAGTGGCTCTCAAGGAAAGTGGGTGACTGGATAGCTATTTGTTTGCTTTGTCTTTCTTCCTCCCGTTTGACTCTGGCTCAGACTGATCACAATTTAATGCAGCCAGACTTGTGGGAAAAGTGGGTCAGGAGGAAGTTTAGCAAACTTGGCTTGTGAGTTGTTGACTTTCTGTGTGAATGTTTTGCTGTAGCGGCACAGTTTTTAGGGGGATTTTAAAGGTCAGAAATTGCTGTGAATCCATGAAAGAGGTGTTGAATTGAGCTTGTCTGATTTTAGTCTTCTTGTATTGCTCATTTGTGGGGGGTTTTATCTGCGTCTGTGTTTTACAAGATAGGCTGGACCTGAGAGGTGTCCACAGGGACCCTCTGATTTAATACAGTATATGTTACTGTACTTGTTGTCTTCTTTGTACCATTCTGGACCCCAGTGTGACAGCTCCTTGGTATAAAAAGTGTGCCAGACAAAAATGTCTTTTGTGGCATATGTAGGTATATGTTTCTGCCTAGTTTTATTTAATAATGAACAGATGGCAGTGAGTCACATACGTCTCTGTGTTCAACATGTTAATGTGTAGCAGCATGCTGAAACAGGGCTGACTGAAGACATTTTACTGCACCACGGCTTGTCAAGGCATCTGCGCCATGTCACCTTCCATGAAGAATTCGTCCATAAAGCTGACAACATGAATCCTGATTTAGTAGCACTTTGGTGCACCATCCCTTCACAACAAGTCGTAGATTTTTCCTTGATGACGAGGGACACAAAGCTGAATAGAATAGGTTCTGATTACCGAGTTCCTCTCTTCGGTTGTTCACTCCCTTTCGTCACTGATAATTCCTGGATGCTGCCTGTTGTTATTATCATACCTGCTGAAGAAAGAATAAAGACACAAGTAGAAATAAACTAGTGAGTGCTGCTTTGTAAGCAATGCTTTTCATCCCCAGATGCTACACCGTGTCATGAAGGTGTGTTCACATTGTGTTAGTCATGCCACTAATCTGTTTTTCTTTCTCTCCCCTTCTCTTGTTCGTTCTCTTTTCCACAGGCTTTGCAGCCTCACGCTGAAAAAACTGGTCGTCCTCAAAGAACTGGATAAAGAGCTGAACTCCCTGTCTATAGCTGTCAAAATCCAGGTGGGTGGGTTAATCTCCCATGTGCGATGCGAGCAACAGGCTCAGTTGCGAAACATCTGATAGCAGTGTGTCACTTTCTGGAGCCTGTGGCTCACTGTCTCCCAGTTCTTTGCTGGGGCTGTGCTCTGTTGAATGTAATCAGCAAGCCTAGGCGATGATGAGACATGCTACTAATCCTGCCGATTGATAAAAACCTCCTCAGCTGTGCAGGTAGCTCCGGTGAGTCACATCCACTCAGGTGCTTTAGATGACAGACTAGCATTACCACTCTAAGCAGGAGCATTAGCACCTTAAGACGGATTGTGCATCTTACATTGATTGCTAATGCATTTTTGTGACTACGGGTGTGTAGGCCTAACATGTGTTGCATGGTTTCACAGTTTTTATTCAAAATTTATCTTGCACATTTGATGTGGTGGTCATGTTGCGTATGATTTGAATGCCAAATTCAAAAGTACATTGTCATCCTCCTTGATGCAAATGCAAAGCAAAAGAAAAACTGCTACATAAAGAAAGAAAAATAAAATATATATCTATAGAGAGAGAGAGAGAGAGAGAGAGAGAGAGAGAGGGGTACTGCAAAATGTATATAATTGATAGCAGAAACCAGCAGATGGCTGGGTAGGAGGGAGATAGTGTATGTCTCAATGTGTGAACATCTGCCATGGCCATGTGTGTGTGAACAACCCAGTTCATTTTACAGTTTGCCACTCACTAAACAAGCTTACATTATGTTTGCTCGTTGCAGTAGAGTTACAACTTACACTGCAGAGTATGATATGATAACTACTGCGGAGATGAGTTGAGGTTAGTTCCCTCCTTGACGTCGCTGAAGCAACATGTTCCCGTTCAACGACTACCCCATCCTTTAAATGGAAAACAAAGTATTCCTTGAACACAGAGTGACCTTTTTAGAAAGTGTGATAACGTCTGTAGGGCTGCAACTAACAATTATCATTGTCGATTAATCTGTTGATTATTTTCTCCATTTATTGATTAGTTGTTTGGTCTATAAAATATCAGAAAATGGTGAAAAATGGTGATCAGTGTTTCCCAAAGCCCAAGATGACGTCCTAAAATGTCTTGCTTTGTCCACAACCCAAAGACATTCAGTTTACTGTCATAGAGGAGCAAAGAAACCAGAAATAATTCACATTTAAGAAGCTGGAATCAGAGAATTTAGACTTTTCGTTGTTTAAAAAAGAAACTCACACCGATTAATCAATTATCAAAATAGTTTAATTAATTGAATTGATTAATCGTTGCAGCTTTTAAAATATGTCCCTCTCAGAATAATGTTTTGTTTGACTGACATATTGTTGGCAGAGAGTTGGAGAGGTGGTTTTAACTTGTGAGTGCCACGCCCCCTTCAGTGCCCTCGTGTCTGTATGTGCTTGTAAACAGAGAAGAAAAAGGAAACAAAATATTATATTTTAAAAAGCACAAATAAAGTGTTTTTTATAAAGCAAAACTGCAGCTGTGAACCAATTTCCTCAAGATATTTCAATATTGTGTAATTGACATTACGTCGAATATTACTGTTATTATTTTTAAATGACATCATAATCATGGAAACAGACATCCCAAGAGTCGATATAAATAGTGAAGCATATACTGCAACGTAACTGTCAAGAGCATAGACTCAGCTGTAGTGGCTTTTTAGTGAGTGTTGGAAGCCTGCCTTGAGTCTGCAGGCAGGCCTCACAGTTTGAAAACACACACTCAGCAGTAAGCCTAGTAGCGGTTGTAAAGATGATGGTCCACTGCTTCTGAAACCGTTGATTCTGAGAGAGAACTAAGGCCAGTGAGTACACCTTAAGTGTACACAGACACACATGGGAACACATCGCCCTGAGGTGGCCATGTGGAAATAATTCTCAAAGGGAAAAAGTCATTCAAACTTTCTTGACTGCAGAAAATCCACAGAGAAGAGAATCTGAGAATTAGACTCACCTAAAAGCAGGAAGAGGAGAAGGAGCCAACTTTTTCTGTAACTTTTACCTGAAAGATTCTGTGGCACAATAAAATAAGTCTGAGTAAAACTTTTATATTACCAACACATCAGAGAATCTCCTATGTAGCCTTCACCCAGTGCTGTATGTTGCAGATGCTTTAACCCCTCCTTTTCTACTACACAAATCCTGGCCTTTTCACTAAGTACCCACTTCTCAGTAGGAATATGCCACCTATGTCACGTTTGACACTGTGTACACGGTCTCAATCGCTAGTTTCAAGTCTTCTTCATTACAGCATGATGTTCATTTAGTAAATTAGGGTACCATCTAGAGTCAAATAGACCATAAAGCAGGGTATGCTTTAGGGTATGGCTACCATGTGATTGACAGGTTGCTCTGGGAGTTGTCCGTGTTTTCATCTTACAACTTTAACCCTTTCACAGTATGTTTTCAGCTCATGAAAGTTGATTGTAACTGTTTGGTCGCCTAAAAATGTCGTTCGGTTGTACTTAGCTCCACCCTCTCGTGTCACTTCTGGTTGCAAAAAAACGAGATGGCGACGTACAAAATGCCGAACTCGAGGCTTCAAAACAAACCAATGAGTGACGTCACAGTGACCACGTCCACTTCTTATATACAGTCTATGGCTGTTACACAGTTTGGCTAAGAGCCTTTCAGCTTCCAACCCTTTTATATCAACTTCACTGTTTCTGTAGTTACAGCTCTCTGCCTACATGCCTCAGTAAATTACCATTTTTCTTTCCCTCTCTCAATATTGTCCCCCTCATTTTGAAATTTAATTGAAAGTTTAAGCAGCACTGGGTGATTCTATTTAAAGAGAAACAAATCATCTCCCCTTTACCGTCATCCTGAAGGAGAAAGCAACCAACCAAGTGTGACTTTATCCATGAGCTACGCTGTCTCCAGAGCGTGAAATCTCTCCATTTCTGTTGAGCCGCCTGGAGGACAGCCGAGCAAAGCTCCGTTCGCCGCCGCTCCGGAACTGGAGCATTAAATGCAATTTCCAGCAGGTTTGGTTAGGGAGAACAGAGACGCTGAGGGGATAAAGAGACAGTTGGAGAAGATGACAGAGGAATGAGAGGGTTTTGTTTTCAGACAGTGAACGACAAAGCCTCATTACCGCATGTCATCGGTTCTCTGTTCAGCATACAGTGGCAGTCTCTTTCCTCTCTCTGGGCCTCATCAGGTTAAGTGGCCTGCATGCACACACACAACCCCTGTAATGGGGAGACCATTTGGATGGTCTCCCAAAGCCACAGCAGCAGGGATGATGAGATTGCAGTTCAGTCTGCAGGAGGCTCTGCGTTCCCTTGGAGATGCTCTTCTGTCTCTCACCCTGGAGACCGCTGGGTCTCTTCAAGTAGCTGAGGCCTCCTCAGACAACCCTCTGCTACATTGTCTGCACATTGAGTTGCAATGTGGTATTCTCCTACACGTGCACTACATGATTATGCAGTTTATGTCCTGTCTAGTCTGTGTGCAGTTGCCTGAGGTTGTAGTCAGACATTGATGAGAGCTGGATTATGATAAACTGTCACTGTCCAAAGCACTTCCATTTGCAGTCCACTCAGATATGATCCAATTATGTGTGTTGGGTGAAAGCAGAAAACGCCTTTTAAAACCTCTTTATTACAATTGCACATTGAGCTCTTGTCCTGACTCTAAATCACTTCCTGTCTTTGCTGCAGACAGGAAAGAGATTTTTACATCTTCAATAATAACCTTGAGAAGAAGTGTAAAGTTGAACTTTTCCCACAGGCCTGTGGAGCCTGGTAGAGTAGAGGGGCTGTAACGTCCCCCCAATCTGGCCCCAGAAAGACAGTGGAGAAGCTTGTAGCAGGGGAGAGAGAGGGTGAGAGAAGGGGGGGCCAAAGGACATTCAGTACAAGCTTTCCTTGCCAAGGCCCTGTATTGTTAATGCATGTCAGGCAGTTTGAGAGTGCTCAGCTTTTGTGCCTTGATTCATTGTACCAGCTACTGAGCATGAGAAAAGAGTGCATACAAGGCCTCTTTGTGGAGCTCAAGTTAGTGACAAGGTCAGACTCGGACAGAGATTTACCCTCTTTTTTTCTTTATATACAAAACAAGGGCTGCGGCTACTGTCAAGGTGCTGTCAGCAATGTCCTTCTGTTGAACATATTGAGCCATTAGCCTGGATAGAAAAATGCTTATTACAACTGAATGCTTTGCTAGTGTCAGCAAATCTTCTTTATTCCCACATTCCCTTTAGTTCTTCAAAGCTTAGGTTTCATTTCATGCATTTGAAACTATTGACATTGCAGCAAATGTTCTTCTTTTAAAATATACCTTTATGTTATGAGATACACTAGAACAGTGTTATGTGTCTGAGTATTTCATGCTTGTATATAACAAGTTTGTAGATTAAGACTTGGATTTTTCCAACTTCATGCAAGATGTGGAATAATCGAACCCAGAACCTCTTTCTCTCCGAGACAACAGTGCTAATGGGCTCCTGAGCCTCCTGAAACATTTTCAGTTCACTCAAATATTCAGAGGCTGTTTGCCGAAGATAAAATTAGAAGTTGGAGAATGCCTAAACACCAGCTTAGTCGTCAAAGAGCTTTCATTTTCAGTGGTGATGAAAATGGGTTTGTGAGGTGTCAGTTCTGTGTGACATATCAAGCTATATATGATAAGATAAGATAAGATATACTTTTATTGTCCCCGTGGGGAAATTTTTCCTGGACTCCATCCAACTGCAGTTACAAGCACTAAATTAAAACAGCATCAACAACTGCAACTGCGTGCAATCTTGTGTTTGGTTTTCTTGAATTCACACTGCTTGGTTGATGGGAGGGAGTTCATTACTTGAAGCTCGGGTATGTTCTAGGGTTGAGCAGTATGACTGTATGTACCATGCGACAGTAGAAACAAAGATGATAGAAGCAAGAAGCATAGAGACGTATAGAATAGAAATAATATTGTTTACTTTTGTATGGCACTTTGTAGGCGGATGTTATACTGGCGTCTTGTAGTCGCTTTCAGTCCAAAATGGCTTTGCTGCTGGGCACTGATTGTGTAATGGAACGAACAATTGATTTTCACTTCTTGGCAATATATGTTCTTTGGTAGAAATGTGTCAACCGGTAGAGATTTGGCAATGTCGCTTTCACCGTGGTGGCAATTTTCGCGTGATCTCGGCGTGATATCGCAAATCCAGCTACCTGGCAAGGTAACGTGATTTGGGCAGACATGGAGGATGAGAGAGAAGTTATAAAAACAGGGCAGGAGTAGGCATCTCAGCCAACCCAAGATGAGGAAGAACTCCAGTTACGTGATTACCAGACATTTGCACACTGTAGTTTATTTTGTTTTGTCAGCTTTTTGAAATGAAAGATGAATCCTGCAGGACAATTTTTTCTTTCAGTAGACTCTAAATAAAACACAAATTTGTGATTTTTATATTGCACTGATTGAAGTCAGGCTGGTATTTATTTTCACCTGTTAATCCTAAAACCTGTAACATTTGAAATTCTTGTTCTCAGGAACCTTAAAGCTTCCATTTAGAAAGAATTCTAGTTTTCTGGAGTCTTTTGTTTTTAACTCAAAGTGTTGCGTGCGTGCGTGCGTGCGTGCGTGCGTGCGTGCGTGCGTGCGTGCGTGCGTGCGTGCGTGCGTGCGTGCGTGCGTGCGTGCGTGCGTGCGTGCGTGCGTGCGTGCGTGCGTGCGTGCGTGCGTGCGTGCGTGCGTGCGTGCGTGCGTGCGTGCGTGCGTGTGTCTGTCTGTCGCAAAATCCATGTTGTGGCCAAACATGACACTGGTGATGAAACCGGTATACCGCCCATCCCTAATCTGTGATATATACCGTTAAGTGATATAAAATTATGACAAACCCTCGTAATCCTCTTGCTTTGTGTGGCTCACAAGGTGAGAGCCTTTGGATGTTTGTTGGATGTTGATTTTCTGACTGTGAATTTCTGTGGATTTTCCTTGACCTGCCCTTTGTGTCATCTGTGAGTTGACAGTTGTGATTAGTCCGAAAAAACACTATATTTGGAAAAACAGTTAATGGAGTGAAAATATGGAAATTACAAAGCATTGCTCCCCTTTACTGTGCCTATATGAAACATGCATCGTCAGTTAAATACTGTGTTTACCATAACTTATTATGTTACACCTATAGAGCCACCACTGCATTCTTGAATAACGCTGAGCCCCTCTGGTATCTTGTGATGATTCCTCAGCACACTTCCAACCATTTCATTTGGTATCTGTTACCTGATTTAGCAGCTCTGATGACATTAGGATCCAATGTTGTACCCTGTACTATTAGAGTTTATAGGGTATTAAGCGAGATACAGGATATCATTACTGCTCCACGCTGCTCACCAAGTGTTACTTAATTCTATTGGCAGGTTTAGACCGACACCTGAACTAAGCTTTGACGACTTATGAATTTTTTACAGCAGTTGATGAGTTGCCAGATATATTGCACAACAGATTCCTGTCTTCAGCACTCACAGCTTGACATTAAATCGTGAACCCGAGACTTGACAGGCTGTTCCTGTTCTCACGTTCACACTGTTTCAAGATTAGAAGAGGTAGAAAAAGAAGCTTGGATAAAGAGAATTAAACTGTAACTTGACGAGGAACGTGATAGACTTTAATCCGGGGCTCGTAAGAGAAACTCGCTGATGGCTGAGACAGGTCCTCCGAGGACACACTGTGTGTCAGTGTCCTTACATTTGGATGAGACTCCCACAACCCGTGGCTTTTAAATCCCTGTGCTGTTTGGCCACCAGAAATGTGTGCCAGATCCCAGAATTAGCAGGTGACGAGTCTCTCTCAACCAGAATAGCAAGCATTAGATAATACAGTTAAATTTGGTTTGGCGGATTGAAACAGCGGCTGCACCATAATAGCAGCTATATAAACTTATTTAATATAGAAACTTTTTCAGGTCACAGTCCTAGTTCCACCTGGACCAAACCTCCCTTTCAAGGCATGATTAAGAATCCTAAAATGCTGAGGGTAGCAGTAGCTTAGAGGCTGAAGCTGAAGCAGGCTTGTGATTGTTGCTTTTTGAATCCTTTAGTCAGTTCGTAAAACCTCTTGATATATCCCTGAGGAGGGCTTCTGACCCATATTTCAACGGTTCTAGTAGCACTGTTCTCTAGGAAGCAGTGAAGGAGGAGAGGACTGTTTGTACTGGGCTGCCTCAAGGTGTGAATCTGCATCAATGTGTGAATGTGAAGCAGGCTGGTCCTAAAATAAGGCTTGCACACTCAGTCACTGTTGTCTGATAGATATGGGCTCAAGAAACAACATAAGATGAGGGGTTTGTGGGTATGTGTCTTAGTACAAAGGGAGCCCCAGATGCATTTATAAATGTGCTTACAATGAAGCTTTGCTTTACTTTGTCTTCCAGGGTTCGAAGCGTCTTCTGAGATCAAATGAATACGTCCTCCCACCCAGTGGACTGATGGAGACAGACCTGGAGCTCACATTCTCACTACAGGCAAGCAACTCTGACATTATACTGTGAATTCTCACACCGATACAGCAGCTACTTGACAGGGAGGACTGTGTTGAAATCGTTATCCGCACTCGTGTCTCTTCCTCACCCTAAGTTCAAAATATCCATGTGTATTTGTACATGTGTGCTTACAGTGTTTTGTATGGATGAAGAAGTGCAGCCTCCATTCAGAAATGAATCATTACCAAAGTCACTCAAGCAGAATTTTTTATGACCGAATGTTTCAGAGTTGAAATAATAGACGCTGCATGCATGCTGACTATTTGCGGACTGGAATAACCAGAAAACTATAGAGGTGAGAGCCAGGACAAGAGAGCCAGGACAAGTGAACAAGTCGGCCACACGTCAGTGGTGTTGGAAAATGACCAAAATGTAAGTTTTTGGGGCTTATTCTAACATTGTGATTACATGATTCAGATATTATTGCAGATATCTGTTGTTAACCTAGCGTTAGTCTTTTGCTCATTATTATGATATCTGAATCATGCGATCACAATGACGGACAGCCAACTTCAATAATAACTTCATAAACCACAAACCATGGCAACAACAAGCGTGTCCCAGCCGTGTGCATCACTTTTTATTGTCCCCTGGAAACGGTTTCTATTGTGTTGTGAGCTTCTTGCAGCGCTATTTTCAAAATTATGCACGTGTCGTCAAATAGATGTTATCATGTGTCTTCAAGTTGGTGAAGTTGCTTGCGTTGTGTCTATTTGCAGTGTGTTGAACTCCCCCGTAAAAAAAGTGCAAAATCTTTTGCAAAACTCGAAACATCAAGGCCGGCTAAAATCACACTGCTGTTGAGTAAAGCCTAGGAAAAGTAGGGGCAGTATTGGACATGGCTTTTGCAGCAGTGATGTTCAACCAACTTGTGAAACTTGATCTTACAAGCCATTATTGTGTGAATATTATCGACCAAGAAGGCAAGAAAAGTCTTTTTGAAGATCAAGTTCCGGCAGTCAGAGACAATAAGACTCCAGAGGAAACCGTCAAGATAAAAAGAGCGAATGTGAAGAAGAAATACTCAGGAGTCTCGGAGAGAAATATAGTTCTGAAGTGATGAAGGTTCACCAACAGTTCAGCCGCAGTCTAGCAGACAGACAACAGACAGTTTTTTTAATACATCAGTCAGTAAGAATGCAGAGTCTAACACCCACCGGTGCTGGCATCTGAGTACAGTGAATAGCTGTATTTTTACATGACCTTGAACTGAGTGTGTGGGGTATTTCTACATCATCAGTTCACACTATTCAGTGCAGACAGCTTTCGGACAAAAGATACATTTTGTGAAATAGCGAAGCCGTTTGACCGTGCCTGGATAAAGTCGCGGTGCACAACAATGGAGAATTAAAATCTTGCTTTGCAGTCTAAGGGTGCTTTCACAAACCAGAATGCAGGCCGACTGTGTGGGCATTTGTTGAGATGGAGACAGGTAAATGATGATGTTAACATGAGTGGGAGAGGACTGACCTGGACTTCTGCGGAAGGCCAATGTTTGCTTGACATCTGGGCCAAAGGGAACATTCAGAATATGTTAAATGAAGTACACAAAAATAGTGACGTTTATAAAGTTATTTGAGATAAACTGGAGGAGTAGGGATTTGTGCGCACAGTCGATCAATGCCGAGTCGAAGGGAAAACACTTCTACAGCAATATATCAAAGTCTGTGATTCCCTGCATAGAAGTGGCAGCTCTTGAGAGGAAAAAGATAAATTCACTCCTCCGCACACGCCCCTTATTTTTATATTTGGTCTGCTTTAATTTGTGCACCGTGAAACCAAACCAGACTAAATAGAAAATGAACCAAAAGTATTGATTTCACTCTGATTCGGACTAGCCAAACAGACTATGGCTTGTGAAAGCGCTCTAAGATAGCCAAAAGGATTGTAAGGAGCACACTGGCTGGTGAAACACTGGAGATGTGGCATTGATAATATGACCTGGCCACACCCTATGCTGCATTTGGTGGCAATAATCCATGGTTACACAGATAAGCAGTTGCCAGGTGATGCAATGAAATCCACAAAGTCAGTCAAAAAATACTTTGTTTAGAAATAAATAGCATCTGAGAACTCATTCAAACCCAAAAAGAAATTGCTAGTACAGACTGTCTAAAGAAAAAGTGGGCATCATGGTTTCTAAAGGCACTGAAGGACACTGAAATATTGAGTCAGCACGAGTGAATATATGCAATTTTGTTTTGTTATTTCAGTTGTATGGTTAAAAATGTTATTTGCGAGCTGAATACAGACACAACACGCCAGGTCACCACTGAAGAATTAGTTTTCTTTGAAACAAGTCTGCACTTGGGTTTCCATCTCAAGGCTGATGAATATATAACGTGGTCTGCATTATTTATCTGACTTTATTTTTGTCATTTTCAGTACCCCCATTTTCTGAAGAGGGATGCCAACCGACTGCAGATAATGCTGCAGAGGAGGAAACGCTACAAGAATCGAACCATCCTGGGCTACAAAACTTTGGCTGTTGGAGTTATCAATATGGCCGAGGTACCGTATAGTGTTCAACTGGGGCATCGCTTTCAATCACTTCGTTTCATGTTTCATTGTCAGCCAGTTAATTTCTCTTGAGGAACATATCATTTTGCTCTGAGCTTGTGATTGCGTTCTGCTCTTCTCTGACAGTGATGGCTATTAGTGTCTTGGTTTGCCGGAGAGAGGGCCTCCTGCGTTACACATCATTTGAGATGACTCATGGTCATCACACATACTGCTGTGTGAGATTATGGGCCATCTGGAGCTGGCTTCATATGCACTTTTCTGGAAACAGTGCATTCAGCCGTGCTATCTAGTAATAATGGACTAGGAGCTGATATTATGCCACTTGTGGATGCTTGTTTGATGTAGAGATGTACGATTACATTTTTTTTGTCCTGATCCAAGTCATTTAATATTGAGTACAGCCAGTACAGCCCTCAGCTGGACACGCAGCGGGGACTTTGTAGTTACGTCAGACTGTGTTTGGCCACCGGGCCATCAAGATGCCATTTTTGCTTTTTGCTTTTGGCCTGTTGTCAGTGTGGATATCACACATTGAAACGACTGGCTGCTGTTAATTGGGCCACTCTGTGGGTCATTCACTTGCGACACTGTGCAGAACCAATGTGTTCCAGTGTTTCAACACAGCGGGGGATTTTTGATGACTGGCTTACTACTGTGGATTGCAGTGAACAAAGGATTAGAAAGTGGGCTTTATATAGCAGATACAGATCAACTAAAAGTAGGGATACACGATATATATCAGTCCGATAAATTATCGTACGATAATGGTAAAAATATATATTATGTATTATTCCGATAATGAAATTATAGCCGATAAATCAAAGGCAAATTGCTTATGTTAAATATGTTGACATGTCTGATTTGGCTTGTTTTTTGTTTGTTTTGCTGTTTTAACATTAGGGATGTAAGTTAGATTTGGTTAGGTCAGTGCTATATGGAATATTAAATCATGCACCTCAGGTGTGCATAATAAACTACAGGTTATGAACTTCTTTTTAAAATAAAAAAATGGGAAATTATTGGTTATCTCATTTGGCATGAGAAGCAGGTAATTATCTGTAATCGGTGTTGGCTGAAAAGAATCCATATCGTGCATCCCTAATTAAAATGCCTGATTCAGGACATAATTAGTTTGGTGTTTGTACGTGAGAGAAATCGAGATCAAGACAGAGATTTCAGCAGAGATATTGAGAGTCACGCTTATTTGTAATGCCCCCTGTCATGCTCAGTGACTTTCCACCAGTAGCCCCAGGACAGGAATTGACTGACATCTGAAAACAAGACTAGTGCTTTGTTGCATTTTAAAATAACACTCAACTGCTGTGCTGTTTTGGTGCTTGCTGCAGTAAAACAACCCACAGACTTCCATGAATAAAGCTAGATTGGCCATTATTGGATCCTGTTGGGTAATTATGTTGTCATTTGCTGTAGAGTAAACTCTCTCGTGCTCTCCGTCTGAATCTATCGGGGCATTATGTGGGAGGAAGTCACTTATTGGACTTTGCATGCAGCGTTTCGAGAGCACCCCTGCCAGCGTTTGAGCAAAATGAGCCTACTCCCTGTACAGCTATTCATCATGTGAAATGTTGGAAGTACCCCCCAGATAGAGTTTAGGATGAAAGCTCATCCCTTCTCTGATTCAAAACAGTTTATCTGTGTTATACTGTTAGACTAGGGGTCTAACGGTACACAAAATTCACGGTTCGGTATGTACCTCGGTTTTGGGTTTGGCACATTTTCGATACAATATTGAAAACGAAGAAAATACAGAAAATAACTTTATTTTTTCATTTATTTTGAAAACTATAAACATTCAACAATTGCTCATTGGCCATGATTTTTGCTTTAACAGTTAAGGCTGGGGATGCACCGATGCTGATACCGGATCAGATATCGGGCCGATACTGACTCAAATAGCTGGATCAGGTTATCGGTGACAATGAGGCCGATCTATTCAATTTGATTCTATATTTATATACTATATACATTATATACTGGAATTTTAATTCCTGTTTAAGTTTTGACCGATTACATTAAAAAAGGTTTACACTTGAACTGTAATTTCAGTTAATTTTGAAGATGTTTTACCAAGTTGCCAATGTTTATTATTTTAATACAATTCAGTAAATTTATATCCATTTATTTATTTTGTTACATTTTGTTTTACAAAGTTAGGAAAGCAATGGTCAGTCAAGCCTGATGTTTCTTTACACACAAAAGAATGATTCCAGTCACTTCCACACAGTGAGGCATACAGCTTATTAAATAAACACTGGTATCGAATCGGTACTCGGTATAGGCTGATGCCCAAAGCCCAGGTATCGCTTTTAGGTATCGTGACTGAAAAAGCTGGATCGGTGCCTCCCTAATCAAGGCACTCAAATACTGGCATATTGTCACTAAAAAGAATAAATAACAAAACTAAATAACAGAAATGTCTGTAATGTAATGTAATGTAAATTGAACCCATTTCCCCCCCGGGGATCAATAAAGTATTTATGATTCTATAATGCTCCATCAAAAAACTCTGACCTGTTGATAATTCCTGAACTGGGAATAGGTCAGGCACAACAGACTGACTCAAAAGCACACGTGAAGGCACATTGTATGGGGCTCAAAACACTTTGACCATATGCTTTAATTCTCTATTGTTTACGATCAGGTGTGGTTGCATATACGCATCAACAAACACTCTTATAGCATTGGTTATTACTTTGGAACGGTGTAAATCTGCAGTGGGAGGCAGCCTGAACGCTGTGGGGACAAGGACTCGCCGTCCACTCTGTTTTTATTTCGTTCCACAAATCAAACCGTTTGGGTGATGCCTTTCATAAATTAAATGTTTAAAATGTATCCACAGATATACCCGACTTCAGTTTAACAAAGTCAGCATACAGTTTGACACAAATCGTTGCCCATTGAGCTTGATTAACCCTGCAAACTAATGTTACAGCGCTGCTACGGCTGATAGAGTACAACTGGTGCGCTGCCTGCGAGTTTCTGTTCCGCATGTGGTAGACATAAACAGCTGTTTGGGTCACAGAGCGTACCAAAAGGATGTCGTTTACCACACCAAACGTCTTGTACGGAATGGCTCAATACGAATACACGTACAGTTACACCCCTGCGTTTGACTGGATGATATGAGCACATTGGCTCGGTTCATTTAGACCTTCAGAATGGAAAAGCAGCATTGTGCTACTCAAGAGTTACTTGGAGATAGCATAGCTGTCATCTTGTAATCAGGCGGTAAATCTGCGGGCATAAAACAGTGTAACAGAGGCCATGTCAATCTCTGTTGTATCATTGTTGGCTCAGTAAAAAGAGATAAAATTCTTCCATCCTGCCTGCCTGTTGAAGAAATATTATTTGTTCCATCTGCTTCGACATGGCTCTACAGAGTGATTGATAGACGTGGGAATTGTACAAGACATGAAGGCATCTCAGCTAAGGAGGACTTGATGTTTAGTCTTGTGTTGCATTTATTCAAGAAAAGATATTATCAGGAACATTGCGGGGGAGGGATACAATAAAACAGAGAGTCTTGTTTAAACTGGTTTAGAGCCCATTTTGTATTTGAATGGATTCTTAAAATCAATGGCTGTTAATCTTCCTATGTCCAGGTGATGCAACACCCGACAGACGGAGGACAGATTCTGGGTCTCCATAGCAACGTGAAGGAGGCGCCAGTGCGTGTGGCGGAGATCAGCGTGTACTCTCTGTCCAGCCAGCCCATCGACCACGAGGACGGTAGCGGCCAGGCTGGCCGCAAGACCAAAACCTCAGGTGAGCACGTCCACCTCCCGCCGACCTACGTGCGTCTGCTAGACAGGCCTGTACCAACGCTGCCCGGTCATATCCTGACTGTAATTTCAGCCTCCACCCTGGAGCCAGCCCTCCCTGCCAAGGCCTCCCTCTTCCCTCCTTCCACATGGCTCCTATTTCCTGACCGAGCACAGAATAAACTCCATTAATCCCAACCTATGGCCAGTGATATGTTATTCTCTTCAGCTATGGTTGTAATGTTGATTTGAGAGTTGAACCGATTTAGGGCCTATTACCTTACACTGCTCTAATTCTGGACGGGGAGAAATACCGGGCCCTGCTCGGACTCCACGCCTCCATCCTGCTGATGCTGATCCCTCGCTGTTCTGGATGTTATTAAGGAGGCCGCTCAAACATAACAGATGAGCTCATGCACCAAGTATTATACTAGTGTCACTCCGAGGGAAGGAAAGATGTTTATCTTTCGCCTTTCTCCTCTGCAGTGATCCTTAATAACATCCATCCCATCTAAGAGCATAGAGCAGGATGTCTCACAGGCAAAAAGAAGTTAAGAAAAAAAGATCCTCCATCGTCTCATCTGTCCTCAGCTGTCAAACACGCAGTCAAATCTGCCTTTTTAGGAATTTGGCTGTTCAAACCAATAAAATCTGACATTAAACAATAGTAAATCTTCAACCATTGAAATGTCATTAAAATTTAATCAGAATGTGAGACACGGATCACAAAAAAAAGAGCTCCCCAATCTAATTTACATATAACAAGACTTTCATTACATTTCAGCAAGCACATTCAGCATTTAATTGTGTGCGCAGAAAATGTTTTTGCATTACCCCAGTTTCTGTTCATTATTCTTGCCGAGTAGTCAAAGCAATTCATTACTGATGAACTCTGTAGAGTAGGACAGGAAATGAAGCAACTTTATCCACGCCAGATGGAAAATGGTCTTTGGGGCTCAAACTGATTTGTGGGAAGAAAAAAAAAACAATACACTGAAGAGAATTATACTGTTTTTATGTTTAACACCGTTTGCATTCAAATAGCAGTATAAGAACATTGTTTCTTATTGAGTTCAGGAGGCTTGTTTTTCCTGTAGTCTATCTTTATTCTCAAAGACAATTTCAGCAGAGCACTAGTGAGGCAGTGACCTTGGAATTCATTCATTCGCCACGTAAACCCCATTTCTCTCAGCCCAAGTTTTAAAAAGATGTGTCTGTGGGAAACCTGCATATTTTAATCTGTATATATGTAATGCTTCCCAATATAATGTGTCCCTGTATTTGATGTTTTTTTTCTGTGCTTGCCTACCTCCAGACCGCTCCCCAGACATGGATAACTATTCCGAGGAAGACGATGACAGCTACTCGTCAGAGCAGGAAGCCAGCGATGACGCAGTTCATGGCCAGGTCAGTGCCAGAAAATGCTAAGGTGTAACCTAATCTGCAGTACCCGGCGAAATTAAATACATATAAGGACGTCAATGAATACAATTTCTACTACTACAATACTTGTCATACTGAACATGCTGTTACATAGTACACTAGTAATGTTATATAAGAAAAAAGCAGTTGTCCTTTCAGAGTTTTTGGTTTGTATAATAAGGAATTGTCTACATTTAGCTTAAAGGAATACTTAGTTCACCCACAAAATGATCATTTGTATATCAATTACTCACCCTGTGTTACCTTGAATTAGTGAAGCAAAACGTTTTTCTCGCGTGCCTCCACGGTGAACGAAGAATCAAAAACTGAAAAAAGTCTTGATGAATTGAAGTAAATGGGGGTCAGGGTTAACAACAGCAAAATTATATCAAAACATCTGTTTACAAACTCTCACACATCTCGTGCAGTATAATCCAAGTCTCATTTATTCAGTCGTACGCTCACTACTTCCCAAACATATGCATCTTCGCTAAAACCTTAATATTTTAAACGCTTGCACGGACAAGTAGCGCGCCTGCTCAGGAGTGAGTCTGTTTATGCGCATAGTGAGGTTTTAGCGAAGATGCATGTGTTTGGGAAGTACTGAGCATACGACTGGATAAATGAGACGGGGTGAATAATTGATATACAAATGGTCAATTTGTGGGTGAGTTAGGTAGTAATGTAGGGTCACAATTATGTTGAGATTTCACATGTTTCATCCATCCTCTCTGTATTTCAGGATCTTTATGATGAAGACGACGAGGTCAGGAAGCCCAAGAAAGCCCGGAGGAAAATGATCCGAACCACGTCCATGACCAGGGTTAGTTTTCCACCACATGGAGTTTTATGCTTGCCAATCATTGACTATGAGAATAACTCAAGACCTGTGTTTGCTGTCGTACAAGCTTTTAAAGGAAAAGCACACACTGTGTTCCATTTGTCCGAGCCATTAGGACGATGCGGATGAGCACGTAAATGAACACTGTGGGTTCACTGGACTGATTATAATGGTCTTTACATAGAGTGACGGTGAATGAGTAATCCAGTGGCCAGCTACTGGGAGAACTCATAAACCCGAGCCCAGCTGTCATGCGTATTTAATGATGACAGTTATTCCCTTTTCAGGGGGTTCTTTTTCTCATAATTGCATGTTTTTTTTATCTGTTACAGCAACCTAACTTCAAGCAGAAGTTTGTGGCCTTGCTGAAGAGGTTCAAGGTAACAGATGAGGTGAGTGTGAAAAGAATAATTGCCCTTTTTCTTTTGATTGACACCCTGGAGAAGATGTTCAATGTCAAAGCAAATGACGTGGGGAATTTTTGAGGGGTACAGCATCCTTCTCAGTGCACACGCCTGGGATTTCTCAGTCCTTCTGTTATGAAGCTTTTAGCAAGTCAGCTGTGAAACATATCAGTTATTAAACTGGCCTCGGGGCAGGAGAAAACAATCTCAGTATTGACTGTCTGAACAGCATATTGCTGCGTGTAATGTGCTCCTGACTGGAGAAGAATCGCCTGTGAGGAAATCAACACCACAACAACAGAGGTACAAGCATCATTACGGTGCTAGGCTGTATTACCTCTGTGCTCAAGGATGTATGATTCATACATTTCCATTAGCGGTGATCCGTATGCGGAATCCATTAACGACCTTATTCTCCACCACTTAATCTAGTAATAAATGTCGGCTCGTATGCTTGTCCTGTTTAGGTTTGCTTTTCTTCTCTCAAGTCCTTTTCGAATAAATGTTTCCGCGGATTCTACATAATAGCTTGTAATCAGGTCATCAGCAGGAAGTCGACCATTTGTGTGCAACAACCCCTAGATGTCCATTAAAACATAATCTGTGTTAGGTCATTATTATAATGATAATAATTCCTATTGAACTGTGAAATCTATTGGAATAATTGAGATATCCATTGCCTCGTTTCTCCTCTTTCTTCTACTTTCTGACATCAAAAACACTCCATAGATTACAACAAGAAAGATGTATAAAAGATTAAAAGATAAAAGATTAAGTCTATTTTAAACTATACAGGTTTTCAGACGGGATGAGGATTTGCTCTGCCTTTTTACTCATCCCTTTAGGTTTATATGTACCTTTTAAAAAAGGGGACTAAGGCACTTGTGTGAGTGATTTAACCTAGTGATGCTTACAAGAGCCTCTAGGCTATCCGAGTTGTGTTTTGCTGGATGCTTCTGGAAGCTCCAGGTGGCCCGATGATCTTTTATCACGTTCCCTGTCTCTAATCCCTTCCTTGTGGCCGGGCAGTGTGCAGGGCTACAGCTCTATAAATACATAGCCGGGAAGAGGAGAGGGGACAGACTGTGTTTATCTGCTCCCTGCCAGCTTCTGCACTTATGGAGTGGCATTAATCACCTGATTAGTCCACAAGCCTGTCTGTGTGCAGTTCCTATGATATACATCCCCACTGTGCAGCTGGCAGATCAAGGCTCAGCACCTTAGCTCTCTAGCACTCACTTACCTTTTAATTGGCCTGCTTAGGACCAAGGCAGGGGTGTATTTATAGCATAGATTTTCTCATTTTACAGCCTTCAGTGTTCACCTTCATTCTTTAGGCTCCATTAGCCAAGCTGTGAAAGTGATTAGTTAATGCACAGCACCAGTCACTCCCTACACTTATTTACTCAATGGCCATGTTTACAAATCCCTGATTACAGTGTACTGATGTGTTGATGATGTGTCTATGCTGTGCGGCAGGTCCTGGACTCTGACCCAGTTGACCAGACCCAGGAAGTGGAGGAGGATCTGGACTTACTCTACGACAGTCTGGAGGTGTACAACCAGAGTGACAGTGGGCCAGAGATGGAGGACAACGAGAGCGTCCTGAGCACGCCCAAGCCCAAACTCAAGTATGTCTGGACTCACCCCCGTCCCTCAAAGGCCATCTTTTCATAAATGATCTCATATTTCTATGTGTTGTTAATTGATTTCCAATAATAAATATATACATACATTTGCATAAAGCAGCAAATTTGCTCACTCCCATGTTGATAAGAGTATTAAAGCATTTTTTTCCAAGTTGTTAATTTTCTCTAATTCAAATATTTGTTTCTGTTTTCAGGCCGTTTTTTGAAGGGATGTCTCACTCCAGCTCTCAGACAGAAATTGGAAGCATACACAGCCAAAAAAGCCAGCAGAGAGAGCTGTCGTGTCCTGTAAGTTGATCACCAGACACTCTATTAAAATAACCCGTCAGATGCCTTTCAGCCCCGCTGTTTACCCATAAAGGTCTTCCTCTCGGCCGCTGGTGAGGCTCTTTTTGTAAACAGTGTTACGTAAAGGACTTGCCCCTGGGCAGTGTTTAAATGTCTGGCAGTCCTCTGTGCTTATTGTGGTTCAGGGATTCCCAGGAACTTACCATGATACTACGGGCAAGATATTCTGAGCATGAGCGCAATGCAGCTCACACCCCTGCAGAGGAGGATGGGAGGGCCTGCAGTCCTTACCCTCTTCACCCCTACAGCCCTCTAGTATTTATAGGGACCGACACAAAATGACCTCTCCACCACCATCAACACACACACACACACACACACACACACACACACACACAGACACAAATATGCTCGAGAGAGAAGATTGCATGGCACAATCCCTGAACTCTTAGATTTATGGCCCATTGGAAACAACAAGGACAGAGAACGAGAGAACGAGAGAGAGAGAGAGAGAGAGACATGTTGAGTCTGATGGTTAGAGAGGGAGTGCTGTTTATAAATATCTGGGAATCCATTTTAGCCTGTAATAAAACAGCCCGGAGCATTTCAGACTGCTATAGCCCTCCATTTTGCTCAATAAATGTCTCCAGTCGAACTTCATAAACGCGTCTTGCAGGCAAAATGGAAAGCCTTTGATCTAATATTGAAATTAATGAAGCTCGATGTTGCAAGATGCACTTAAACACTTTCAGTCACACAAACTTGAGCACACAAGTGTGTCAGTGATTCTTTTGGGGGTTCGTGTGTTAGTAGGCAGCCGTACTGAAACATATAGATGCTTTTAGAGATATTTATTCTCGCCAGCTCTGCCATCGCCACCAATCTCGACTGTGTGGAGCTGCCACTGTGAAATTGGCCAGCTACGCTTCTTAAGAGTGGTCAATCTTGACCTGAGCAGATGGAGCATAGCCCCCCCCCCGTAAGGAGCTGTGACATTTTGTCATTTATACTCACCAGAGAAGTGCCCTCAATGGTTAAAATGGTCTAATGTGTGTGTGTGTGTGTTTACCCTGCAGAGTGGAGACTTTCTGACCGTGGACAGATGTAAAGTGCAAGGGGCCCGTTATCAAGATGACAGCATCACAGATACAACCGTCGGGGTATGTTTTTGGAACAGCAGTAGTTTTACTTTTGTTGTGTTTGTTTGTTTTTAACTAAATCTCCCTTGAGCATGTCTTTCTCCGATTCTTCCCTACCCTCTCCACTTGAGTGCCCTTACCCCCCATGGGTCTTTGTTGTTTTCCAGGAAAAAGCAAAGAGGGAGGGAGTATGCAAGGGCTGGCAAACCAAACAGCACAGTCATCCATTATGGATCAGTAGAGCAGACAAGGCAGCCCCATGTTGGATAAATCCTTACTGATGAGGATCGAAAGAGGGGTGTTTGTGTTTGTTGTTGTGCTGTCGGGTCAGTCTAACGTTGTTCAGCTCCCCCTCTGAGCGCCGCGGCTGCCGGCACGTTGCACCGCTCCACTAACCCAGCTCAATCTGAATATCTAAAAAAACTGCAGGAACCCGCAGCCTTCTGCTAAGAGACCACTACTTTTTTCGTCCGTCATGGTGGGCTCGTATCATTATCTCCAACCTCAACAGCTCAGCTCAATTAGTCACCAGGCCAGCACCTTTCTACCTCCCTCCCCACTTCAGCTCTTGCTCTTAAAATGCTGGCTGCGGATGCACCACACACTAATGCACAGAAAGAATACAGAATGTACCAGAACCTGCGAGAGACACTGATGTAGCAGTAGATGGGACGTGACAGTGTTGTACGATAAACATCAGCATTGTCCTCTTTGCTCCCTCCCTTTTTGGTTCAGGAGCCAGAGACTGACGACAGCGGGCCAGTGCCGGGGGAGGTGAGCAGCTGGGATGTCAACACTGAACGGATAACCAGCACTGTTGGCAAGCTCTGCAAGACGGAGTCCCAAAACCACATGTCTCCCAGGTACATTGCTGATCACTACATCTGCAAACATGCACACAAGACAATGTCAAGTATGTGCACAAGATACTTAAGATTTTGGAATGGGTGTTTCCTCAACAATTTTTATGAAACCGTTAACATCTGAGCCCAGTTGATTCGGTTCCCTGCTCTGTCTGTCATGTATGTTGAGCTCCTTGTGTTTTCGTCTCCTCCTCAGTAAAGTGGAGAACAGGCTGCAGAGGCGTCCTCGCAGCACCTCCATGAAAGACAGACAGAACTCCAAGGCCCAGAGCGACAGGACCAGCAGCATGGAGAGCGAGTGCTCACCAGACTCACGACTCATAGCACAGGTAAACACCTCGCAAAATGTAATATCAAGCTGCAGTGTTCTTTATAAGGGCTATCAATCGATTAAAATATTTAATCTTGATTAATCTTATGATTGTTTTCATTCACATATCTTGAGGTCAAGGGACCCCTTTTAATTTGGCCATGCCAGTTTTTCCTCGCCAAAATTTAGCGCACGTTTGGAGCGTTATTTAGCCTCCTTCGCCACAATCTAGTATGACATGGTTGGTACCAATGGAGTTCTTAGGTTTTTCTAGTTTCATATTCATTCAATCTACTTTTAAAACTGAGCCTGCTACAACCTAAAAATTGCAAGTTGCGCAAATGTGTTAAAGAAATTAGTGGCGTTAAAACAAAATAGCGTTAACGCCTTATTATCGCGTTGACTTTGACAGCCCTATTCTTTACATATGCTTTTAGTCCTATGGAAATGTGCTCAGACTCTCTGCTTCTCATTTGTCTCAAAGGTTCCCAGGAAGTCTGTGTATGACCAGCTGAACCAGATCCTCATCTCTGACGAACGTCTGCCAGAGAGCATCATCCTCATCAACACCATGGAGTGGCAAGGACAGGTGTGTGTTTTTCATCCCTTCATATATACAGTAGACATTCTTGGGTCAGACAGGATAGAGCTTACTTGCGACAAGCATTTCCTGACATTATTGCAAAAATACAAAATATACTGTTGTACCACAGTGGCATGTTTTTCCTGCTTACTTTCCAACCCGATCAACCCTGCCTCTTGCATACTCATTAACTCATCGTGTCCCTCTCATGTGTGTTTCTGTGCAGTATGTATCGGAGTTGCTCCATGAACAGGGCCAGCCCATTGTGTCCACCTGCTCTGCTGCCGATGTTCAGGCTGCCTTCAACACCATCGTTACTCGCATCCAGAGATTGTGAGTCGCATACATACATGCACATGCATTGGTTGAATGACACCGGAAAGTGTGATCTTGCTGCATGTTATCTCGCTAAACTATGTATATTTATGGTGGCTCGCTGCCAGATAATTGCAGGACGCTATCGCTCACGCTGCTGAAGCTCCCTCTGTCCATGAACCCATTCTATCCGAATGTGCCTGTTTTCTCATGAAAAGCTGAAGTTCAGCCTTCTTCTCTCTCTCTCTTGGATCCATCTGCTCGGCTGCTGTCTCCTCAGGATGTCATGTCAGTGGGAGACTGAGGCTGTCTCAGTCTGCTACGCTGCTTCTGTTAAACCTGTTTTCCCTTTAATCCAGCTGAACTGCAACTTTTTCCACCCTTTACACACCTGCTCCTCAGTAAACCTGTTTACTCCAGCTGGGGCTGTGTCATGGGGTGTCGCTGCTTTAGTTGGCTGCAGGGGTTTTCCTTAAAAGTTGTCACTTTGTAAATGGACATTTTAAAACCCACGGTCCCGTTCTGCTATTGAACATTATCATCTTCCTTCATAATGTCTCAAATCCTGAAGCATTTACATACAAATTCCTTAACACACTCCTTAAAACTACTTAAATATCTTACAGCACATATTTACATGTAAGACGTAAAATTGTGAAAAAACAATGTGGGGGTTTAATGCCTTTTTGAGCATTTAATCAACCCAGCTAAACTGAGTTGAGTGGACTTGAATTTCTTTTTTTAAAGACTCATTTTAAAAATGAAATTGGTCTTCTGTCTGTCATTGTAGAATTATGATCTAAAAGCTGTTGCAATATTCGGTTTAACTTCAGAAAGACTTGCAGATACTTGCAAGTACCTGGTATTACAAATTGTAACATGACATAATCTGGCTCTCAATTAAAAGTAAGACCGGTTTTAAACCAGGAGATATAAATCTTCTGACAGCCGTGAATTCTCTCATACACTCTCTCTGACCCACATCTTTCAAGATTTCTCTCTTTCACATAATTACTCATGCCTCCTCTTCTCATCTTAACCCTTGCAGCTGTAACTGCAATGCACAGACACCACCGACGATGAAGGTGGCCGTGGCAGGCGACCAGAGTTACCTCAGCACCATCCTGAGGTTCTTTGTGGAGCAGCTGGCCAACAAGACGCCTGACTGGCTCAGTTACATACGCTTCCTGGTGATCCCCATAGGTAAGTCTGTCATCCAGGATTAATACTTAATACCAGCCTAACATGCTACATATTTTGTAAGCATTGTTTTATACTTTTCCTCTGCTCTCCTGCATAGGTTCTCATCCCCTGGCAAAGTATGTGGCCTCCTTTGACAGCAGGTTCAACAGCATCTTTATGGACACTGCGTGGAGGGAGCTGTTCTGCAGGACGGAACGGCCCGCCTCAGGTTAGGATGCATCGCTCTGGTGTCTGGCTACAAAGCAAGTCTGCGTGTCTAATGTTCAGCAAACTTGAAAGGGAAAGAAATGGGGTCAGAGTACGGGTCAGAGGCTGATGGATGGGAAGAAGAGATTTTCCTCCAATTGCAAAAGACAGCTACAGCCTGCTGCAGTGTAGCGAATGGCTCTAGATAATGGCACTACTCCTCCTCCTCTCTGTAAACGGTCTGCTGCTGCTTAAGAAGACCAGCAGGCTGTCAGAAGTCTGACTCAGATATTTACCCCAAAGACAGTCAAAATTGCACTTTGTAAGTCTTGTAATTGTTTGCTGGCAGGCACACACATCTATGTTTAAGTTTCCCATCCCTTTTTCTCAATTCTCACTTGTTCTGCCCAGACAAGCCCGATAATCCTCACCCATCCCCACCTATTAATTCACTTAATTTACACCCCATGGGTGCAAGAGTTGCAGTCCCACACAACATGTTGAATCATCTCAAAAGGGGTTTCCAAGAAAAAAATAAAACATCTAAAGAAAGGATAATCTTTTTCCTTTATTCTTCTATCCTTGACGTAAGCTGCCATCGCAGCACAAAAGGCAGTGTTTGGATAGGAAAGGCTGTGAGTGCTTTCTTTCACAAGGAGACTTAGTTTAAACTGCAGAGAGGCAATAGGTCAAAATATGTTGACATTAAAAATCAGCCGGTTTGTAGTTCGGGCTGCATGTGGCCCACAGCTCTTCTGTTTGACACGCAATTCATCTTATTGGTCGTATGGCTGACTTCACCCACATTTTTTAATGACATCTTACACTCGCCCCCCCCTCCCCCCCCCACACCTCCTTAATTCAGTGGAATGAAAAATGATTAATGCACAGTCTTCTAGCGATCTGCTGTATGTGAAAATTAGCATTTGCATCAGTTGTCTTGCAGCTTTATTAGTCAGACATGAAACAGGAGAGGCATGTTGTTAACAATCTGTCTCCCTGCTCCCTGCAGACAACATAGATGTAGCAGGACGAGTCGTTCAGTATCTGGTCGGTGCCAACGTGTCCCACCAGTTCCCCATCTCAGAAGCAATGCTCACCTACAAACAGAAGAGGTAAAGTAACTTTGAGTATTTGAGCATCATGTAGTGAATATGTTTGTGTATGTGTACGCATGTTTTTGTGCTTCTTTGTGCTCGTTTTTAGCATGATTTCTAACTTGGAGTACTGATGTCAATGTTTAGTATGTGTATTTTTCATTAAAAACAAGCCCCAGAACAAATATAACTACAACTGATCATCAGTTAAACTGCATGAGGAAGATGTTTAAACGTGGTATTTTGACAGGTGATGGTGCTTATTGTGTTCAAGCATATGTCCCACACAATGACAATGTTTTACGAGCTAGAACACCAGTCACAGTTCGTCATGTTCACGATAAAAATGACAGAGCAGATTTCAACAAAAAGGAGTACCAAATAGTTGGCCCACATTTTGCCGCCCTTGCCAAAGTGCTGCCCTAAGCGGTTGCCTAGTTTGCCTATATGGACGCACCAGCCCTGGGTTGAAGGGAACATTGTCAGCACATAAAATACTCTTGATCGTGCTGTACTCCTCTGAGCGAAAGGCACTCCCAGACTCCGCACTTCTGAGCGTATCGCTGACCAGGGAGGTTGTTTGGAAATCAATTAACTCCATCTCAAATGCAGCCTCATCCAACGAGGGGATCGTTTTTTTCACCAGAGCGCAAAAGTCGACCTGCAGCCCCATGTCATCCTCTCTCTCTCTCTCTCTCTCTCTCTGTCTCTCTCTTTCTTTCTCTCTCTTTCTCTCTCTCTCTCTCTCTCTCTCTCCCTCTCCCTCTCCCTCTCCCTCTTCTATCACTGTCACTATCAAATAGTCGAGAATAAAGACCGACCTCATGTCCTCATGTGCTCTGTCTATTTTCCTAAAATAATAATAAACTGTTTTTTTCTGACATTAATTACATAACTAATAATGTTGAGAAAAAACATTTTGCTATGATGATTGTTCCTTGCAGTAGTTTATTCTTGGGTCCCCAGGGACTCCAGTCGGTAGTCCTTGTATGTTAAATAGGTTGGTAGGATGAGAGTTAAATGCGTATGCATGCAATCACGCACATACATTAATAAAACACACACACACTAGTTTCTGTGTGCATTTGTTGGTTTTCTCTCTGAGGTTTGACCAAACCCTTCCCCCCTTTGTAAGAGTGGCTTCCTATTGGTCCGCAGGTACTAAACACAACACACAGTTTTAACACTGTTGCATTCCTTCTTCCCCCTTTCCCCTTTGATTTGCATTCAAGGAAAAGAAGTTTGTATTTTGATTTTTACATCAGGTATCTAACTCAACTCTTGTTTTTGTTTTGAACCTCCCTATTTTCTCTCCTCCATTTGGCTTGAGCTCCTTGCTGTGTCTTAACATTACCCTTTTCACACTCGATATACTCACTGTGACTTCACTTTGCACTCTGTCCTGACTTGTGTCTTTGGTTTGCTGTGACTTTTAATTCTTACTCCGTCCTGTGTGTTGTTGCTGTGAAGATTTGCCTAACAACCTTTAAAACAACCCCAAATATCTACAAAGTGGAATGGTCTTCTGGCTCATACATCCAGCAATATCAGTGTTATATGACTAGAAGTCATTTAGAACGACCCACAAGCAAAACAGCAGAACGTTTTGTTTCAGATTTTATGGTGACTTGAATCGCAGGGCTGTATTGGTTTGACCTGAGGAGTGGCTACATAATTATGAACTTTGGCTCAATATTATTGACTGCTTTGACCACTGCGAGGCAAATCAGATATTCAATATCAGTCAAAAGAAATAATATCATTGGTAATATATGATATCTCCCTCTCATTCTAAACTACATGAATACTACTAACTGTATGTATATATATCAGGGCTGTCAACGTTAACGTGATAACGCAAATTTGTTTTAATTGCCACTTATTTCTTTAACTCATTACTGCGATCGAGCTTTCAGAGGGCTCAGCGGGTTTTAAAGCCAGAGTGAAGTCATATGAAACTGGAAAACCTAAGGAATCCATTCAAGATATGTGAATGTAAATGGGTTCTATGGGTACCCACGAGTCTCCCCTTTACAGACATGCCCACTTTATGATAATCACATGCAGTTTGGGGCAAGTCATAGTCAAGTCAGCACACTGACAGCCGTTGTTGCCTGTTGGGCTGCAGTTTGTTATGATTTGAGCATATCTTTTATGCTAAATGCAGAACCTGTGAGGGTTACGTGGGTGTGTCACTGTTTTGTGTTGTTAATTGATTTCCAATGATAAATATATACATACATTTGCATAAAGCAAGCATATTTGAGTATTAAATACTTGACAAATCTCCCTTTAAGGTACATTTTGAACAGATAAAAAATGTGTGATTAATTTGCAATTAATAACAATTAACTATGGCCAATGATGCGATTAATCGCGATTTAAATAGAATGACAGCCCTAATATATATATAAAACAAAGTTATACCTATCTTTACAAAGGATTGGCAGTTAAGTATTTTTAGCTGTTGTGCAGCTTGTGATGCTGCACGTTGCTTTGCAATATTTAACATCACTGAAATATAATGACATAATAGAGGTGGTAAGAGTGCTGGGGATGGCGGTTTTGTATCCGCGCTGAAACGGGAGCCAATAGCGTTCTTCGTCCTCCGTTGTTTGCTGTGGGTGCAATCCATTTTTTAGGCTCATGAAAGACTGGGAGAGAATCACCGGCTAGTTTAGGAGTTACACTATTGGATGGCACATGTTAGAGGACTATCTGAACTCTTCCCTGCTGAATCATTGGGTGCATTTTTGCATTGCCGTACTGTTTTTTCCCATCTTTGTATAGCTATGTATAGTTGAATCGGTGACTCAACACTTCAGAGTAGTAGTGTAAAAAAGCCACGCGGTTACTACGGCTCCTCCCAAACTATCACTTTTAGTCCCGTGCATAAAAATAGCTCCTGGCTGATAAGAAAGACCCCGTCTTCTTTTGGTTGTAAGGAGCGTTCCTCCCATTCATCTCATTGTAACATGACACCCCAAGATGACCCCATCTCACCCCAAGCCAGTCATGTGCCATGTCTGCTGCGATGGGACATGATGCAGGTCATGCCACAGCCATCTTCCCTACAGGACCATTGAGTGTTCATGTTTACCTCTGGAGTGTTGAAGTGGTAAAAACCCATAGCTGGTCGTACTCACAGCGTCTTTACTCTCTCTGTTTACAGCCCTGATGAGGACTCCTGTCAGAAATTTGTGCCGTTCATTGGGGTAAGATTTTTTATTTTTGTTATGCAAACATGCCAGACAGAATTGTTGATCCATTTTGTGTTTAATTTAGTTTCACACTGAAACCTTGTTTTTTTAATCTTGCAGGTTGTGAAAGTTGGGATTGTGGAGCAAAGCCTCTCAACTTCAGGTAAGGGAGAGTATTGTTTTTTTAAAGGTGTGGTAGTATTTTGTTAGTGTGTTTAACATTTTACTATTGATTCCATGTGCTGAGACAGAAACTTAAAAAAACTAAAATGTCTCTCGCTTGAGTCAGATCAGGAAAGAAGAGAATGACCCAGAAACCCCAATATTGTTTCATTTATTTACTTGTTTCTGGCTATGTTTAGTTTTACTTTGAAGCTTTGTGTATGAGACTATTTCCCCCCCCAATTTGCAGTGGACTCAGATGATGCGATGGGGGTCAACACAAGCATCCTGTCCTCCCCAACGCCCCCATCGGCCGGTCCGTATGGGAAGGAAATCGGGGGTACCCCCCCACAGTCTCCCTCTGTGTCCACCGCCCTCTCTGGAGCTGGGTACGACAACAACACACGGCAACAAACTACATCCTTTTATGGTCTGTCTCACCGTGAGCTGTGCTTCAGTAGCAAAGTGATGTACAAGTGTAGTGTTTTTCCTCTGTAGCTCTCCGTGTTCGGGCAGTGAGGTGATGGGTCTCCAGGTGGACTACTGGACGTGGCAAGGCCCGGAGAAGAAGAAAGAGGGCGATAAGAGAGACGTGGGACTGAAGAACACCCTGAAGAGTAACTTCCGTTCACTGCAAGTCAGCCGCCTGCCCTGTGGAGGGGAACTCACCCCCCCACCCAGCATGGCCATGACTGTCGTCACCAAGGAGAAGAACAAGAAAGGTACGCTTTAGAAAAACACACCCACAGAGAAATCAGAGTAATTGAAAACCTAATAATCACAACACATTTACATGTTCCTGTGAAAGCACAACATGATTGCATTTGCAATTTATTTTGCAAAAAAGCGTGACAAATGTTTCTGGTTCTAAAATTGTCCGTGCATAAGACCGATGAGTCGGGAGAAGTTATACATGTTTTGTACTGGAGAAGGGTTAAAAGAGCACACCACAGATTTAGCATTACACTCCTATTATGTTGCAGTAATGCTCCCCAAGTAAGCACACTTTGATACATACAATTGGTGGAGTTCCCCTTAAGTACAACAAATATATAAGTGTAGAAAATGTGTTTTTGAATACCTCCCTGTTTCTCTCTCCAGTGATTTTTCTCAGCAAGAAGCCCAAGGAGAAAGAGCTGGACTCTAAGAGCCAAGTGATTGATGGCATCAGCAGGTTGATCTGCACAGCCAAGCACCAGCACACCATGCTGAGAGGTAACTAAGGCCGACACTCAGACACAAACCCACAGCTGAGGCTGTACTGCCATCTGGTGTTGACGTCAGGACCTCCTCAATACTGCTCAGTAACCGTCATGTAAACAAACGATCTGCTCTGTAACAGCTGGCAGTGCTAATTCTGAAGCATCTATTGTCGGGCTGCTCGATTATGGCATAAATCATAATCACAATTATTTTGGGCAATATTGAGATTATTTAACACAAAAACTCATTGACTTTGGAAACATCATGAATTTATTCAACTTTCTTTATAATTAGATTTTATTTCTTTTATTTTTTTTACATGAATATTGTCACAGTTTGGTCAACAAATGAAATAATTCCTATATGCAAAATAATATTAATATGAAATGAACAATACGAAAAGAAACACAAGTCAAATGCATATTCTCACATTAATCTGCGCCATGATCTAATTTGATTTATGCATTTATCAAACTTTTTAAAAATTGTCTTTTTAATATTTTCTTTAACTTTAAATATAATTCAACTGAAAAATAAATGTAAAAAAATTGATAAAATGAATAATATATAATACTTTATATATATACTGCATATACAGTATATTTAAATAAATAAGCAACTATTTTGTAACGTTAGTGCTCTTCCACAACGTACTCAAAACTACTAAACATATATATTAAATATATAAAATAATATGTAAAAATAAATAAATTAGACCAATATAAATTAGATCAAATATGTCGTAGTTCACTGCCGCCACCTACTGAGAACTCCTAAACATATATTCAACATTTTGGTAAAGATATTCCAGTCAGTAACGAAGGTGAAAACGGGCGACAGCGCTCCGCTGTAAGGGAAAGGTGAGGTGCGCTGGATTTATAACACAAGACAAAACGAGAGCGTCATTACGAAACAGAATGCAGCACAATAATTGTTTTATATCGATTTTCTTGTTTTCATAATCATTGGAAGCCAAAATTGTAATTGAAAATAAAATGATTAATCCCCGGGCCCTAATCTATTGTGTAATGTTAAATGTGTTATTCAATTAGTGCATTTAAACATTTTCCTTTTTTCATCTTTTTAGTCACTATTGATGGAGTGGAGTGGAATGATGTGAAGTTTTTCCAGCTCGCTGCCCAGTGGCCAACACATGTCAAGCACTTCCCGGTGGGAATCTTTGGTTACACTAAGCCTGTGTGACCGTGGCCGCCACCACCACCCACTCCACCTCCACCTCCACCTCCACCTCCACCAGACTCTCCGCTGCACTTCGTCTCACTGAGAGGCTTCAGAGAATGAGAGGAAAAGCCAACGGGCCCCCGGCAGTAATAGTTTTCCTGTGGAAATCTTACTGACTCACAACCACAAATTTCATGTTGTCAATTGGATGTTTTTGATGTCGATGTTGTTGGGTGTTGTTGTTGTTTTTTACACACTACAAAAAGAACAAGTACTATTTTGTAAGATTTGTGCTACCGCCTCGGAGGTATTTTGAGGTATTTTGACAATTTGCCACATTTCGATAATGGCAGCTGTGTTTGCACTTTGTTTTTGTTAACATTTTATTATTTCTGTGAAATCCTACATTTATTGTTACTCTATAGACAATGGAGGAGTGTGATGGTGATGTGCAGTGGCGTGTGTGAGATTGTTTGAGACCGTGTTTGTGTTTGTTGTTGAAAGTTGGAATATTGCTGTGAATCTAGATGGAAACCTTCTCTTCTAACTCAGTGCTCAGTTTTCTTACTCGTCCCTTTACTTTCTCAAAAACAAAGGTCAATTTTTATAGAAAGGAACAGAAAGTTCTGTTTGCCTCGTTGCTTTTAAGCACATAAAGCAAATATTAAAAAACAAAACAACAACTAAAGCTAGGTATTTTTGAAGGTAGCTATAATGAATGTAGCTATGGAGCATTTGTAACCGTTCATCTAATCAGTTCATTATCGTTAAGTGCTTTTGTATCGGTGTTAGTGTACATTCAGACTGTACAGTAACATCTACTTAGCAACAGGGTAACGTGAAACCATATTTCAACTATCAACAGCTGAATGCCAAATTTAGTTTTGACTGTATGAATTGTCGTGTTGTTTCAAGGTCCTGAATTGTTTCTTCAGTTTCCCAGCCGCCCCGTGTTCAGTTCACCTGAGAGGGGACGCCTCACAGACCTGCAGGAACTTGGCAAATACTGGATGTCTCCAGATGTGCAGTGATGTGCCAAAGTCAAGTTCGTTTTACAGTGTAACCACCGGAGCTCTTGGCTTGGCCAAAACTTTATAGTATGTTGAACTAAAATCGTAATGTATTTCATGGTCCCTGTGGAGATCAGTATTTAGATTTACTGAGATATTCATTTGGACAAATAGTGCTCCACATTTGGCTAAATGTAATCAAGCATTTACAAAAACGTGTGCACATCCTATTTAAGCAATTACCTTTGTGTCCTTTATAACCGCTTCACCGTGGCTGAACCTGCAACTAGTACCCAACCTAAAACATACTGATAGGTTGCTCCGTCTGTATTGTGTCGGCCTGTTATTGTGGGGAAAAACTACAAATTAGTAGGACTTGAAACATGTTTTGACAGTCGTCTCGAGCACAATGCAAGTATTGAATTACTTTTAAAATATGATGAAAAAGTGTATGGAGTCTTGCCAGATGTCCAAGTCACTGCCTGTGTGTGTCTGTGTAGGTGTGCTATATGTTCGATGGTACTCCCTGAATAGTGTTACGTGAAACTTTTGCAATAGGAAACCTTTGGACAAAGGGCCTTCTGTAGGAGTTAGCTGTTGCTTTTTTTATAAAGTGAAGACTTACAAGCTTTGATTGGCTGGCTTTTTTAGTAATGTATATAAATATATACAAGATGTATTATTGTGAATCCCCCTCCTCCTACTCCCACTAAATTGAAAGCACAAATAGCTTACCTTTATTTCTCCACATAAATGCCAAATATATTTCCAGAACTCATAACTATGAAGTTGTACAATGCAAAAACACTTATTAGGTATGTCATTTCTCATACATTTCCCTCACTTTTTAATGCACTTTCATGTGGTTTTATACATATTTTAGCTCAAATTGGGACACACTTTGTTTTCGAGGTGTTATATTTGAAATGTAAACCACTACCTATAGTCAAGAGAAGGCAGATTTTTGTTTTCAAAATGACCCTTTTTTTTTTTTTAGGTCTGAAACGCCGTCATGGCCGTCTGTTACTTTGTTTTGCCACTTGATGTTGAAAAGCTTATTTTGCAGCTACCACCATACGTGTCTGCCCGTGACTACACAGTCAAGTTTTCTTTGTCTCCTGCTTTTTGAAGGGTTCACTATCTTCTTTTAGTTGGGAGACCAACTGGCCCGTACAGATGTGTAAACTGGGGCTGTGAAGTGTTAGCCAGGGCAGAGTTGTTTGAGGGAATTTGTCATGTGAGTTTGCCTTCTAAATACTAAACGGGCATAATGACAAGTGTATTTCAATGTATTTCACCTCTTTTTTTTTTTTTTTTGCCCTAAATCTAGAGGTAGCATGGGGGTGTTTTACAGGACTGGATCAATGAGCAGGCATGCTCACTTTGTTAAATTAACTCTTAACATCAGTGTTTAGTTTTCCATTAACGGTCAAACTACAATTACAAAATGCCATCTCATTGTTCCTGTTACTTGAAATGCCACCCAGTGTCTTTGCACAAACCCTATTTTAAATGACATGACAGTATTTTTAAATTTACCACTAAAAATATGGATTACTCTGCATGTTTTACTATAGATGTAAATATGTTTTGGATTTTTATATTGTTTTGTTTCTTTCCATGCTCTCACAAGCAGTTGTGTTTAATAAAATTTTTAATCTTCTGTACAAACTCGTCTTTATTCATTCTTTATATCCGAACATTATTTCATCATAAGCAAGAGACAACAAACAGTCCAGCGTGTTACGTAGCGGAGATGGAGGGAAGGTTGACGTAGATCTTCATCTTAGGCAGCGGTTTAATCTTGCGTCCGGCCCAGCCTCCCTTTCTCTGCCACAAGCCGCTCGAAGGGCGGATGCCGAGCCAGCGGTTGCGACCGGCTTTGCCAATGATCCGTTTATTGTGGTCGATGTTGGACACGCGTCCAACCGTCACCATGCAGGTCTCCAGTACCTGTGTGTGTGTTGAGAGGACAACATTCAGTTCAGAGCAGATCATGGTTTTAACACAGAAGGAGGAATCTTAATCCAGAAAGATAAACTCACCTGAACCTGCTGCTTTGAAGGAAGCTGAATGATTGCCGTTCCGTTGACTTTACGGAGCAAAACGCCAGTCGTTCCTGAAAACCAAATGAACCACAACATTCAGTTTAGGAATTATTATGAGCCGTCAAGTTTTTACAGCAGCTGTTACCTTGTTATAGATGCCCAAGGCTTTCCAGAAAATATTAAAAGAAACAATCAATCCCTATCATGAAACTGTCACAAGGATGCACAGTAACGGAACAAATCTTAATGTAAGTGGACTGTGAAATTAAAATTGGCGTAATTCACTACTTTGACATTTTAAAGACTAATTAATCAAAAAAAAATGTTCGATTAGCAATCCTAAACAAGAGTCTAAACATGTATTCAGGAAATACAAAGTAGAAACACGCAAATAATAGATCACCTGCAGCACGAATGTACTCTGATCCCTTCCCTGGTTGGATCTCCAGGTTGTTCACCAGCGTCCCCACAGGAAGAGCTCCCAGTGGGTAGGCATCGCCCTCATTGGCTGAGACTGCAAAGTAAAACAAAAAGTATGATTTTGTGTTAAATACAGATCATCTTTACTCCCATCATCTCGAGGGAAGGTTTGGATCTTATACCTGCCATGCGTCCGATAACTCCAGATGTTTTAATAATGTCTCCAGTCTGCATGTTCTCTGTAGCAATAATCCATCTTTTGCGGTTGCCTCCGGCCAACAAGGCGATGTCAGCAGACCTGTGTAACACAGATTATGACGATCAACTGCGTGTTCAGAAATACGTGTTAATCAAAGTGTAGCGGGGTGAAAGCTGATCTCACCTGCATGGGTCGTATCGCACTTCAACGACCTTCTCTTCAAAGGGCTGGGCCTCTTTGGTTGGCTCGTAGCGTAGCCGCTGGAAGTCTACCCATCTGTATTTCTGTTTGTGGCCACCGCCGATGCCATGTGTCCGGATCTTTCCTGTACGGCAGAAAGAAAGATGAGCGACTCTTTGCACTCAGCTCTAGTCAGAACAAGTACCACAGATGTTATAAAAGCAAATACATGCTGTCAGCCCTCTACCCGAGGCTCAACCTGACTTCTGATTGACGACTTAAGTGGAAACCTGAGGGGAAATTATTATTAGGTGATTATCATACTCAAAAAAAGATAAAACAGGTGCTCGATTTCATTTTTTCAAACCAGACCTGCAACATAACAATTCATTATTAATTATTCAGCTATAACAAAGTAATAATACTTGTTACAGTACTTATTTCAGTACGTATTTTTTGGGAGTATCTGTACTTTACTTGAGTTTTTATATTTCTGTCAACTGTCACTTTTACTCCACTACATTTCCTAAATAAAATGTGCACTTTTACTCTGATACATTTCCCCTAAGCATCTTCGTTACTTCTTACTATTACAAGTGATGATGGGCAAGTGCAAACGAAGTCCTCTCAAAGCCTTAGTTAAGTTTTGATTTCCGCTCAAGTCCAGGCAGGCTGCATGTCAGATCAGGCTACATGGTACATGCGACAACGAGGGAAAGAAAAAATGGATTTTGCTCTTTAAATCCTTTAAGTTTTGAAGACCTTGTTTTTCTTCAGGTGTAATGTAGCCTCCACTTTTAAGGTGGTGTAACATGTTAAGAGGAATAAACTTCATATATCTCAAAATTCTGAATTACTTTTGATACTTAAGAACATTAAATATCAAACACTTTGTGACTTTTACTCAAGTAATATTCTAAAAGGTGATTTTAACTTCTACTTAAGTCATTTTCTGGTTAGATATTTGTACTTTACAGAAGTGATGCTTTTCAGGTGCTTCATCCACCTGAGTCGTCATTTGGTGTATAAAATGTTGAAATTTCTTATAGCTCAAGATAAAATCTTCAAATTGCTTGTTTTATCTCTATTTGAACCCGGGTCAAGACTTGTGAAAATTGTAATCTAAAAGGACAATTTCACAGTTTTTCCTACTGTACATAACCTGATAGAGGTTTACTTCAAAAGCTGTTTTACTCACTTACTTTAATGAAACTTGAACTGGAGTAACACTGACAGCCTACAGACTGTTTCAAACTGCGCCAGATTTTAATCATATTTATTCTATTTGTAAAAAAGGTGATTTTTCTCTGTTCAGATTACATAAATTCGGGTCTATTTTAAAACCGTCTGTGCTTATGCCAGTTGGGCCTCGACTAGATTGACACTGAAAACTGTTTTGAACTTTGAGATTTGTACACTTACTTTTAATCTATGTGAAAACAGAACAAAGGGCAAACACACAATAATGTATTCTATTCTTCCACATTGACCACAGTCTTTACCTGAGTGATCTCTGCCTCCTGTCTTCTTCATTCCTATAGGCTTGATGGTGTATTTCTCCCTCTGCTTCCAAAACGTCCTGTTCTGCTCCAGAGAGGCCGTGGTGAGGAAGCCTCTGCACTGCTCGACTGTACTGGACACCTGAGATCTCAGCTTGGTCTGTGCAACCGCCTGCAAAACATTTATATATATATATTAGTCCAGGAGCCAGGGGGTTGGTCGTGCCACTTTGGAGGGACCAGATCTCATAGTGACATTTTACACATAGATCCAGTATAAAAGAGGGTAACCTATACAGAATATCATGAAGTCATATATCATTGTAAAGCTTAGACTATAATCTATCCATCAGTCACATTGTCATGACACTGAGGTCAAGAGCATTTGACCTTTGACCTCTAATACTGCAATAGGGCAAATTCTGAATGCTACTCCAAATGCCCTTATAACTAACGTCATATTGATCTGATGTGCCCATGGATAGTTCTCACATAAAGAGCACTACAAGAGCATTAAAATGATGTATTATATGAATAACAACAATAACAACATTTCTCATCAGAATAAACGTAACTTTGTGAAGTTTATATCTGATAGAATGTTATATAGAGATTGTTTGGTGGTTGTGATGAGGACTCAGATCTCCAGCAGTATGACTGACACATGGTGGTTGTGATGAGGACTCAGATCTCCAGCAGTATGACTGACACATAGTGGTTGTGATGAGGACTCAGATCTCCAGCAGTATGACTGACACATGGTGGATGTGATGAGGATTCAGATCTCCAGCAGTATGACTGACACATGGTGGATGTTTACCTGAGAGGAGAGCAGAGCATGCTGGGAGAGAGTCAGGGAGCGCAGGGCTCGAGTTAGACACGACACCGCCATCATGACCACGTCCTCCTGACAGATGAAGAGACAGTCAGACAGCTGGCAGTGTTTCTCACTACCTGGTGAGCAACATTAGCTCAACTGTATATTCTCCTGCTTTCAATTCAGCTTCTTACTTAACTAAGCCTGCAGGTATCAAATCATTACAGGTCAACAACATAACATCACCTACTACCTTTCAATTGCATCCCATATAACAGTGTGTTCTCCCCCTCACTGTGCAGTAACCTTACCCACACATAAACAGGAGCTAGAGCTCTCTCAGCTCTCTTAGCTCTCTTAGCTCTCTCAGCTCTCTTAGCTCTCTTAGCTCTCTTAGCTCTCTTAGCTCAATAAATACACCTCCTTTCTATTTTCTGTTTTAATAAACTGAGCCGAACTGGCCGCTTGTCTCGTGTCTACGTTGTAACATAACCTGGTGTAATAGAAACAGTAAACCGACCTTTATATTCTTCTTCTTATTTCATCACAAGCTTCTCTGGTCTGCGTCCTTCACAGTCCTGCACGCTGCGTCGCGCACTGATGACGTGACTCCAACTCTGGGATCTGAGCTGTGCCAGTTAGAGTGTCTTCTATTTTATCCATCTTCCCTTGTTTGTATATATATATATATATATATATATATATATATATATATATATATAGACATGTTTCAGGCTTTTTTTTTACGGACATTTTTTCATACTTTTTTTTCCAACATTTTTCAAACTTTTTTTTTCAGACTTATTTTTCAAACTTTTTTTTTCCAAAATTTTTACCTTTTTCAGACTTTTTTTTTTTTTTTTTTACCTTTTTCAGACATTGTTTAGACTTTTTTTTCCAACATTTTTACCTTTTTCAGACTTTTTTTTTTTTTACCTTTTTCAGACATTGTTTAGACTTTTTTTTTTTTTTTTTCAGACATTGTTTAGACTTTTTTTCCAACATTTTTCGAACTTTTTTTTTCAGACATTTTCCAAACTTTTTTTTTACGGACATTTTTTCATACTTTTTATTTCCCAACATTTTTCAAACTTTTTTCATCAGACATTTTATTTTTATTTTTTTTACCTTTTTCATACATTGTTTAGACTTTTTTCCAACATTTTTCAAACTTTTTTTTAGACTTTTTTTTTCCTAACATTTTCAGACTTTTTTTTAATTTTTTTTTTAATCTTTTTCATACATTGTTTAGACTTTTTTTCAACATTTTTCAAACTTTTTTTTTTTTTTTTTCCTAACATTTTTCAGACTTTTTTTTATTTTTTTTTTTTTAATCTTTTTCATACATTGTTTAGACTTTTTTTCCAACATTTTGCAAACTTTTTTTTCAGACATTTTTTAAAAAAAATTTTGGGACATTTTCTTTCCAACAATTTTCTGACATTTTTTTTCAAAAATGTTTAGACATTTTTCCGACTTTTTTTTTTTTTACCTTTGTCAGACATTGTTTAGACTTTTTTTTTCCAACATTTTTCAAACTTTTTTTTTTTACCTTTTTCAGACATTGTTTAGACTTTTTTTCCAACATTTTTCAAACTTTTTTTTTTTTTTTTTTTTCCCAACATTTTTCAGACTTTTTTTTTTTTTTTTTACCTTTTTCAGACATTGTTTAGACTTTTTTTCCAACATTTTTCAAACTTTTTTTTTCAGACATTTTCCAAACTTTTTTTTTACGGACATTTTTTCATACTTTTTATTTCCCAACATTTTTCAAACTTTTTTCATCAGACATTTTTTTTTTTTTTTTTACCTCTTTCAGACATTGTTTAGACTTTTTTTCCAACATTTTTCAAACTTTTTTTTAGACTTTTTTTTTCCTAACATTTTCAGATTTTTTTTTTTTTTAATCTTTTTCATACATTGTTTAGACTTTTTTTTCAACATTTTTCATACTTTTTTTTTTCAGACATTTTTCAGACTTTTTTTTGGGACATTTTTCAGACTTTTTTCTGGACTTTTTTTTCAGACTTTTTTTTCGGACCTATTTCAGACTTTTTTTCCAACATTTCTCACATTTTTTTCCCAACATTTTATAAAATAAAATAAATAAATATATTTATATAATTTATATATATATATATAATTTATATAAATATATATATATAAATATATAATTATATAAATATACATATTTATATAAATTATATATATATATATTTATTTATTTTATTTTATTTATTTTTTGTTTGTATAGGGTAAGTATTTAAACCTTTCATAATACATACAGTACAGTAGTAGATAAACTTGCCAGCTTCTTCATTCTCTGACAGCTGGTCTAAATTTCGCCTCTAGGTGGCAGAACTGCCTTCTTGTGTAACTGTGGATGTGGTCTCTAACCTTTTATTGGCAATCATCTATCTAATTTCTCATACCTTTTCATATAGGGGCCATGTATTAAAACAGTGTGTCTCATTGTCACATTGACAGTCATTGCTTAGAGGTTCACATTTTATAGGTTGATGAACAATATATATATATTTATATACTGTATATATATGTCTGCGGCCATGCTGCTTCAGTTGGTGCTGAAGCAGCAAGGCCCATGCCCGGCCAGTTGAGGAGTTTTTTTATATATATATATATTTAAAAAAAATAAAACAAAAAAAAGGAAAAATATTTTCTTTTTCTTCCTTTTCCTAATAACAAAATAAAATAAAACGAAATATGGATAAAACAAAATGGAGAGAAAAAGAAATTAAAGGAAGAAAGAAAAATAAATAAACAAAGAAACAAATAAATAAATAATAATAATAATAATAATAATAATAATAATAAAAATAATAAAAGAAAAAAGAAAACTTTAGAAATTCCAACATAACAGGGCAAGATCAATATTATGTGACTGTGTACAGTCAAGAATTAAGGCAAGATTAAAAAGAATAAGATAAAATAAAGTAAACTAAATATAAATAGGTAGATGGATAGATAGATAGATAAATAGATAATATATAGATATATAGATAGATAGATAGATAGATAGATAGATAATATATATATAGATAGATAGATAGATAGATAGATAGATAGATAGATAGATAGATAATATATAGATAGATAGATAGATAGATAGATAGATGATAGATGGATGGATAGATGTGGTGTGGAAAACAAAACATGACGTCACTATAATTAAAACTGAGCCGCAAAGGCTGCTGGGAGATCCTCGCTGTTGCTGGGAGACATTTTGGATTTAAAGGGGCTGAGCTCAGCTAGCCGTCAGTCAGTCCAGAGAGACCCGGTAAGTCAACGCTGTGTTTCACACCAACTAACAGCACACATCTGTAAACCCTGTATACCACCGTGTAGATAAAGTGGTATTAAGTTAAGACACCGTGTGTAGAAACGATCGGCTCGGCGGTTTGAACAGGGTGAAGTCCTAACAACTAGGGAGTGGTGATGCTAGCTGGTTAGCTGATGCTAGCTGGTTAGCTGATGCTAGCTGGTTAGCTGATGCTAGCTATGTTGCTGAAACAGATCAGAAAGCAGGCTTCTCTGTGAGGTTAGCTTCATTAATGAGAAATAAGAAATCTACTGAAGGAAAGCTGCTCTTATTGTTAATATAGTCCCTGTAGATGGAGGTAGAAAATCCCACCGCTGTTGTGAAAGTCATAACAAAATGATATTGTGAGTCTAATAATGAGCAGCTTATTTGTTGTTTTTATGGTTTGAATTAATGTATAAATGTCCATAAGACTCTCTGTTTGTTTTCCAAGCACGATAAGGTGGTGCAGACTCATTATCATGTAGCTACCTCGACATTAAAATCAAATGTCATTGTGTTTCAACACTATTATACGCATAGGTGTCACCTTTTCTACCCAATAATGAGCATGTCAAATGATCTTATCTGTTGTTTTTATGGTTTTAATTAATGTATAAATGTCCATAAGACTCTCTGTTTGTTTTCTAAGGTTGTGCAGACTCATTAACATGTAGCTACCACGACATTAAAAAAAAAAATGTCATTGTGTTTCAATACTGTTAACACACAAGTGTCACCTTTTCTACATGACACCCCTCAGGGTTAGACAGATGCTGTACTTGGTGGTACCTCTTTCTGCATCAGTAGCACAATTCAGGCAGGCAGTTTTCCGACAACCATTAGTGGGGAAAACATCCCTCACGCAGCTGGTTTCAGTGGTGTGATGGATGACTGTGGCCAGTGTCAGTGGCACTTCCCTCCTGGCCCTGCCACACCCTCCTTGATGTCTGGCTCTCCTTTGTGTCTGGTAGTGATGCGACCCAGTGTTGTTTGGATTGCTGTTTGTGCAGGAAACAGAGGAAGATACAGTGATCTGGTGGTGTCAAACTTCATCAAGTAGACAGGAAATGCGTCTCTAGGGAGATGGCACAGAAATCGACCAACTGGCTTGTTGATGCGCCCACTGCAGTCTGCCTTTTTCCAGTTCCTATGCTAGTATTTTATTATTATAATAATACCACAAAGCACCACACCCTCTCTCAAACCGCTTTTTTTCCATAGCTTGTGCTATGTTTTGTATTTGCTCATTAAGGATTTCCATCTCAGCTTTTCAATAACGTTGTTTGAGAAACATTTACACTTTTTTCTGTAAGTTTGCTGGAAACTAAAGTCACGAAATTTTAAAGAAGAATATGGCAGCTTAGTTATCAGCTCAGTTTTTGTCCTGCCCCAAAGTTACTAAGATTATATGTGCAATTACACTTGGCAGTATCAAGTGCCAGCTGATTAGACTGTTGTCAGGTTATTAAATAGTCGTTATCAGTCACTATAAGCCCCATAGATGTGGGTGAATAGGGGCCTACTACACCCACTAGTAGGTTTTATCATCTGTTCACATGGTGGATCACCGAATGAAGGTATAAAAGAACGACAGCGACCTCTGGCAACTAGTAATTATGACAGGAGCAGAAGCAACACAGGGTTTTCATCCAGGAGACTGGTGTTCGCATCCCGTGTCAAACTAACAATGTGTAGTTGTCGCTGTGTTCATAGTTATTTTAACCCAAAACACTGTTTTCCCCTTAACTAAACAAAGTGTATTTTTTTTGCCTTAACCTAAAGAAGTTCTAGTTTTGCAGCCTAAAACGTGACGTTTCATTCAGTTTTAGATGTTAGAACGTGTTGCCTTTTAAGTTTCGCTTTCACTCTTACAACATAGTAGGTGCAATAGGCCCTTAATGACCCACATCTATGGTGCTTATAGCGACTGATAATGCCTATTAAATGGCCTGATAACAGTTGAATCGAGTGCAAGTGCACACTTATACACAATTAAGGGTTATTCAGTTTATCCTCTCCTTGGAGATCAGTGTTCAAAAGCACAATAGACTTGACTGACTGTAGTGCAGGGATGGTAGGAAGAGATGAGGAGAAACGAGGCCCTGAGTGATGATGGTGTTTTCCAAAGGGAGATGTGATAATGTTAGGCCTGAGGCCTCTCTGGAGATGAAGACTAATGAAGAGTGGAGCTCTGGTTGAGCAAACACGACAGGAAGATGGCCCATGTTTCCACTGCTCAGAGGGAAATAACCCAGTCAATACAGAGTCCACAAAGTTGTTTCTGTAAACACAGAACTGTCTTTCATAAGACTGTTTGCTCCTCTTAGGCATTAGTATTGGCTTCTGGGCCAGATGTGCTACGATTGCTGCAATATAATGTGCCCTTTGATCCCCCTTCAAGGTTGAGTCATCTCTAACTTACTAGTAAAATTCAGTTCCTGATCCACCTCATCACAACAATGTCAATATAGGACTATTCAGTTGTTTTTGAAGAGATTCATATTTGTTAGTAAGCAGTATTTTGATAATGAGTTTTGAAGTTTTTTTTGCTGCACGTGAGATTCTTTTGTCTTTGTATTGTTATTGAACATCTTAAATAATGTTGTTTCAGTGTCGGTCCTCTGTATTCAAGCTGTGGTTGAAATGTGGGAACACATCAACACCTCTTTGGATTGATTTTTCTCTTAAGGTCCATAGACCACAGGTGATCTGTTGCCAATATATTGCTACTATATTTGACTTGTGCTTGTATTAGGATTTAATCATGTTATCAGAAACCAGATAGTTCTCGAATCACTGCTGTATTATTGAGCCTTTGAACATCACTGAAGAGATGTTTGTCTGTATAAATACTCATTACCTGAGGTATCAATCAACCCAGTCGCATAGTAGTTTGTGACATAGTAACGAAATTTAATGTATTGATTTGTGTACATGGACACAAATGTCACACTTTTTTTTTGTGATGGTCAGCACAAAATCAATTCATATGTAATCCACGTAATTGTGAATCGGGAAGTATAGAGAGCAGTGACCATCGCTTTCGCCCAGGAGATTGCTGTTCGTGTCCCGTGTGAAACCACAAGCCAAAGTTGATATATTTGTTGCGTAACTTCCATACTTAAGTTACGCCACTTCAAGAGTTATTTAAACCCAAACCGCAATCTTTTCCTGAACCTAACTAAGTAGTTTTGTTGCCTAAGCCTAACCAAGTCGGTCTTTTCCTAAACCAAACTGAAAACTTTTATTTTGAAAATACCTGAGCGGAAATTGACACATGCGTCACATGTTGCTGGACATATTTAGGAAAGCCAGGAAAATACACTAAAAATACATTGTCTGAAAGTTGTGCTGAGCATCATGGAAAAAAAGGAAAATTAGTGTCTATGTAAACAAATCAAATAGATTACATTTCGTGACTATTTCATGAACTGCCCTGATTTGTCATGTCTAATGTGACATCACAATCAAAAGTTGATTTATTTGTCACGTAACTTCTGTACTTAAGTTACAGCACTTAATTTAACCCAAACCGTGACCCTTTCATTGCGGTTCGGTCGTGTTGCAAGTGTTTGCTGGTCTACAAATGATCACTTTTTGACTATTTGATGGACTGCAGGCCAAGGTCAATGGTTTGATTTTGGGTTATAAGTAAAGTTGTCTCACCAGACATGTATTGCTTGGTGCTAAGGTGTGTAAATCAGTGTCATATTTACACATGCTGCATAGTACCACGAGACAGCAGGTTTTGACCTTGCAGTGTGTTGTGTGCCCTCATCCTTGGTGGCATGTGAAATTCCTTTTGTGCCTGTAAATATAGTGTCATTTAGTCCGTCCCATTAGAGCTATTCCTTTGTGTCTGATGATGACTATAGAGGAGCAGAGTCTAGATTGGGACGGCTCCCTCCCCCATCCGACCCGCTCCTCCTCTGCTCTCCTCCCGCTGTGGGCGGGGCTGTCTCTCGATGTGCGCCCTGAGCTGATATTGGTTGTTCTGACGGAACAGTGGGAAGGTCATCATCATCCCGCAAGCAGCTCTCGTCCTCCTCCTCCTCACCATCGGCACTCTTCACTCTCACTCCTGTCCGGCTTCGTTTCCATTTGCCTGTCTCACACCGAAGGTTTAATTTTTTTCATTCTAAGGACGATCACTTTGGATTAGCACGGCAATTTTATGATGCACTTTGCAAGCGTCTAGCAGCGCTATTGCTGGAGGAGGAGTCATTATTTCATCAGCTTTCCACCCTGCCAAAGTATGAGGCTCTGATCTGCCACTGAAACCGAGGTTAGTTTTCCGGCCTTAAGCCTTTAGTAGGCATTTAGTGGGTTTTGCAATGGATATAAATATTCTTTGAAAGGCTAATTTGCCCTTTTTTTCACATGTTGTCAGTTGTTTCCTATCGTTTTTCCTCATGACAGAAGCCATGACTCGTTTGCTTAGAATAAGTTGTTTCACTCTAATGGTTCTATATATTATAGTTATGTAATGCCACTAATGGTTTTAGATTACAACCTGATTGTAAACTTACATTTATAGTCCATCTGTTGTACCAATGAGTGGCAGCAGGAACATCTGTTAATGCACCATGTCTTATTTATGTTGCGTATGTGTTAAAATGGTAGTTCAAGAAGCTCAGAGCCGAGGGATTTGATGAAAATGGTTTCCTCGTGTGGCCGTGTTTACTTATTGCTTGTTTTAAGAAGTGAACATTTCCTCTTATAGCTACCTAAGTCGCTGCTACTGAACCTTGACTAACCTGATCATTCCTGTTCCTGATCATGAGGACATTTGGATAAAAGCCCAAATCAAATGAACATGTGCTGCTGTGTAGTGTAATGTGTGACATTTCTTTATTGTCCCAAAAGCTCGGTGATCCATTTCAGCAGTATGAGAAGTCATATTCTGGGCCTCATGAATGAGAGCTGGTATATTTGTCAGTCTATTTAATATTAACCTTTTAATGCTATCATTTGTTTTGTGTGCACATGATTTGTATGAAGCACAAAAAAGCAAATGTTAAAGATTAATTCAAGGGCGGTCTTTGTGAAGAAAAACAACAGGCCTGTTGGACTTTATCTCTCCCTTTTTAAAGACTTGGAAAATATTAACTTCAGCTGTCTGAGGAAAGCAAAAAGTCCCTGATACAGGTGTTTGTGTATTTTATCAAGGCGAAGCTGCTTGTGCTTGAAAGCACTTATTCTCTTTGTTAGCTGCCGTGTACACTCAGCTAGTCAGGCCTTTCATCCACATTTAACTGCTGAGAATCAGAGTAGCTGTGCAGGGTAATAAGCTGTCTGATCTGTGAATATGCTTGATCTTTTGAAGAGATTCCCTCTAATATCACAAATCATATCATAATGCAATATCAGTCGAAATAATCGCAATTAGCTATTTCTCCAAAATTGTGTTGCCCTATCATACAGCATACGACTCTAAATGCTGCTTAACTCAAAATTGTATACATGACCGTCATCTCTTTGACCATGCAAATGAGAGTACAGCTCGATTTGTTTGAGATATTTGAATAGACTTTTATGTAAAGTAGCGAGTCCATTTTTTGTCAGGACCGAATGGCGTACAGTCATCTGTGCTGTGGTCTATTTTTCTTTTATGTAAGTTCTCCCAAAAACGTGTTACTTCTTGCCTGCTGGGTGACTTTACGTCAGCACATTTTACTGTTCTCCACGCTTGCAACGACTGACTGTAAGCCTTCTGGTCATTTTGTTTTTGGCATACTAATCATGTGCATACCGTGACCACTACACAACCTCCACAAAACAGTTTTGTACTTGTGAATTTTTACCAGATCGGTTTTAATATTTCTGAGTATATGCTTGTTTAATCTTGATGCTTGACCTCAAAATGTTTTTTTTTAGGGCTGTCAATCGATAAGTATTTAATCACAATTAATCGCATGATTGTCCATAATTAATTGCAAATTAATTTCACATTTTTAATCTGTTCAAAATGTACCTTAAAGGGAGATTTGTCAAGCATTTAATACTCTTATCAACATGGGAGTGGGCAAATATGCTTGCTTTATGCTAATATAGATATATATTTATTATTGGAAATCAATTAACAACATAAAACAATGACAAATATTGTCCAGAAACCCTCACAGGTACTGCATTTAGCATAAAAAATATGCTCAAATCATAACATAGCAAACTGCAGCCCAACAGGCAACAACAGCTGTCAGTGTGTCAGTGTGCTGACTTGACTATGACTTGCCCCAAACTGAATGTGATTATCATAAAGTGGACATGTCTGTAAAGGGGAGACTCGTGGGTACCCATAGAACCCGTTTTCATTCACGTATTTTGAGGTCAGAGGTCAAGAGACCCCTTTGAAAATGGCAATGACAGTTTTTCCTCGCAAAAATTTAGTTTTAAGTTCGGAGCTTTATTTAGCCTCCTTCACGACAAGCTAGTATGACATGGTTGTTCGATGTTGGTACCAATAGACTCAATAGGTTTTCTAGGTTCATATGATACCAGTATCTTCAGTCTAGCTTTAAAACTGAGCCAGCTACAACCTCCGAAAGACCGATTGCGTTAATGCGTTAAAGAAATTGGTAGCATTAAAACAAATTTGCGTTAACTTTGACAGCCCTAGTCTTTTTAGATGTTGACTTCAATGTAGGTATATATTTGATGATCTCTTGAAGTGGTTTGGAAAGAGTTCATATTACTATTAATATATGTTGTTTCATTTGATGTGGGATGATAAATGCTTAATGGATCTTGTCACTCTACTCGTTCTCTGAAGAGGTTGGCTGTCTCTGTGAATTTGCTTTTTACTGCTCTCTTCTGTTTCTTCCTGTAAAATGGAAGCAAAGAGATAATCATATATGAAGTGCAATAAAGTACTAAACTGCGGATGAGAGGTGCTCAATGTCACCCCTGGGTACCAAATCTAACATGCTCAGTATGAATCAGTCAGCTTCAGCATTCTAACAGCTTAAACAAGATCCTACCTGCTTTACATCAGGCTTACTCCACCCCTTCATGCTTTCCTTCGCCACACCGAGGCTTCAGGAATTTAACAGAAAAGCTTCTTTGTAGGAAAAGAGGAAAAATCTATTTCCTTCAAACATTTTGCATTTTTTGAATTCTTCAATGGGTTTAAGTAAGCGGGTTCATGAACCCAAGGATTGTAAAGCTTTTAACTGGAAAGCAAACTTACAGGAAAAACAATATCATTTCACATTAAGAGGTTTTCACCTGACAGCAGAGATATATATATATATGTACAGTATGTCTTCTCTGTATCCTCCCATACACTCCATAGTGTTAGGTCACCTGACACTTTTTATTATCGATCACTGCTGCTCTTCTTCCCATCCAGAACCTCCAGCTGGTGGTACACATGCCGGCTCCAGTGTCGTCCTGATTAAAGCTCATTTCCACAGGCTGACTGACGTCCAGTTGGCCATTAGTTGGCTTCAGTAGCTGCCCCTGTGCGCTTGTCTAGTGTCCATCATGAAATATATTAGCATCACAAATAACAGTCCCCTGACCGAGATCAGCTGTGATTACATGATGTGACATGCATAATATCACTGGAGGGACATAATTACTGGATACTAGCAACAGACCCAGTTTGATGTGTTGCCTGTGTTTCAGACAAGTGTCAGCTGTAAAGTTGAGCCAAGGTCCACTGAAAATACACAACAAACTCCATCTTCTGTAACGGCATTTCTCCACCAGATCTTGTGACGGAGGGCGTCTAAACGCTTTTCTTTCATTTCCTATGAAAAGCTGGAGAAGCAGTCGCCCGGTGCATGGTGGGAGTGTTACGGCGAGTTGGCTAGGGTCTGAATTTTAAAGTTGAAAAATCAAAAATGTATGCAAATGAGCTCATACAGCACGACGCGTCTGGTTCACGAAACTTGGACCAAGCTCTCAAAATATGCAATGTAGTTCTAAAATGAAACAAGATCCAGCAGTGGCATAGCCTATTTCTATTTCTCCGCACATTTTATACACAAGCGACTTATCAATTAATCACGAAAATAATAAGCAGATGAATTGAATACAAAGAAAACAATAGTTAGTTGCAACCCTAGTAGTCATTTATCAAGTAGTTTGATTCTTTTTAATACTTTATTATAAAGTTTTCAAACATTCAAGAACAATACAACTTATTCCAACTAAGAACTCAATAATACAGTACAATACAATACACAAGAGACAGAAAACAAGGAGGTAAAATAAATATTAGTTTCATGATTTATATTAATAATTAATTATATTACTTTTATATTATGTTTAATATATTAATTAATGATAAAACTAATATAAATGAATAATAATATTAATGAAAAATAAATAATGATTTTAAAAAATGTTTAAAAAGATAGATAAATATACACACAATTCTTCTGTCGTGAAATACTTGCCACTGAGGTACCTCAACCATTGTGCCTGGAAGTTAGTATTGGCCTCCATTGGAACCAGTTCAAAGGTTACAGAGAGTCTTCTTCATCAGTTGATAGAGGTAATGTTTCCATGTACAGTATTCAATGAAAGCTACGTTAATTCCAGATCTCAGCAGGATTTAACATAGTTGCCATCATCTCTTCTGTTTTCACATTACGAAGCTATTTATTGCAGTTGTTTAGGGCTTTTATTAGTCTTTTTATTTTCTCAATGCTCTTCTTTTTTTATAGACAATTGCTGAAATGAAGTAGCAAAGCAGGGAGTGGCTCATTAATGGTGTAGTATATTTTCCTCTTGGCAGATGGCTCTCAGCTGGTGTTTATCACTGCAAACTCCCTCATCTATAACCTCTTATGCTCACTGCTGTTAATATACAGAAAGCTCTACATTGCCTGGACCCCAGCCGGCAAGGGCAGGGCAGCTTTATGCACTGACATTTGCACGATGTAGCCAACAGTGACGTGGCTCAGTGAGTCATAGGTTATCTTCAGACTGTTTGGGGGAAAATGGCACATGTTCCATGTGCTCGCCAAAGGGCTGACATTTCTTGAGAACACATTATTATTATTGACCCTGGTGTTTTTTCTGCGATTGACCAGCTGCTAAGCTGTATTCCTGAGGCTTTTGTCACGTCATCCTCTCCTCGACTCTTCAGCCAGTCATGCAGCCAGCTCTGTTTGGATCAAGTGCTGGCACCAGAACGGCCCCACACTGCAGCATCTGTGTGCCCTCTGGTACACTGCAGGCTGCAGCCCTTCTCCCAACCAGAGCTTATTATAGGTGCCAAATCCCAGCAGTCTCTCCACCAGAATGATATGTCCCTGTGGCCCTCAGCTATGCATAAAGCAGGCATTATACGCATGTCTTTACTCTGTATGTGTCCATTCATTCAACCCCTGCAGCTGAGTAATTCACAAGACTTGGTTGGAGCATGTGTCTTATTTTAACAACCCTTCTTTATTGAACAGCATACATTCAGAATTTGTCTAATTTAACAGCTCACAGAAATGCTGACCTATCTCACTCATGAAATTTGCATCCCTCATCTCCCCTGTAAAGATAAAACACAAGTTAATTTCCCCTTTTATGGCTGTCACGTTGCTCGGGGATCATGCTACTAACTCAGCGGAGCACAAGAATGACTTGGGTTGTGTCTGAAATCATTCACTCATTCACTGCCCCCTACTCACTATCTAGAGATTATGTAGAGGACTATATAGTGAGCTCATCTGCAAAATGAAAAAACTCTTTCGGACACTAGTCTGGTCATTTTCTTTGTGCTATTTATTACGTCATTGCTGTCACACAATTAAAACATACGAGATCAACGTCTGCAGGTAGACCCTCCATATAAATACTGACATGTATTTTTGTGTGTGATAAATACGTAAGTTATTTTGTTGAGTTGTCTCTTAGTATAATGCTCTGAGTGAATTTAAGTTCCACTTGGTAAGCAGTATGCAGTGTCTATGTCTAGGGCTTTTATTGTGAAAGGTAAGAGTTAACAGCCGTTGTGAATGTGAGGGCAATAAGCGTATTTTCCCAAATTAATAAATACAAAGTACTTTGCCGTTTGTGTTGTGGTGCTGCTTTGTTCACATTAAATACATTATTTTTGCGCCGCAACTCACGGATTTGTCGAAGTCGCAGTGCTCTCTTTCCTCTCGTCTGTCTGCCATTTTGCTTTCAGCGCAATGCATGATGGTATATAGTGCTTGATAAGTGACCATCGTTGTCCACTACTTTTTGGGATTGTGGGATGCTTTGAGTCCACTATATAGGATATAATAATTCTCACTTTACATTCAGACAGCACTATAAAATGGCAAACTCACTATATAGTCCTCTATATAGTGAGTACAGTAGTGATTGATTTCAGACAGAGCGTTGGTGTCCGTCAGCATCAAGGTCGGGGCTTTACACTGTCAGACATTGATATCTTTAAACAGATAATCCCGTAGATACTTTTTAGTGTGAAAGATCATTTGAAATTGAAGATACTCTCAGTGAAATACAGGAAAAGTAACGAGACATGTTGCGACATTAGCAGTTCAGCAGAGCTCTCGGGTTCTGTGTTATGAATTTTTATATTAAACAAGCACAGCTGCATCTTTGAAAGACCGTTATGAAAATGTCCTTTTAATGTGGCAGCTGCTGCTGTTTAAATTTTCCCACAGTGGTCCAGTGCCTGTTATAACAGCCGCTTCCCCTTTCTTTCAATCTCTACAGGTTTCCCTGAGCTACAGAGAAGATGTCCACCATGGTGTATGCACGGGAAGAGAAGCTTGAGAAGCTCACCCAGGAAGAGATCATCTCCAACACGAAGCTGGTGATCCAGGGTCTGGAGGCCCTGAAGAATGAGCACAACTCCATCCTCCACAGCCTCCTGGAGACTATCAAGTGCCTAAAGAAGGATGAAGAGGCAAACCTGGTGCACGAGAAGTCCAACCTGCTCCGCAAGTCAGTGGAGATGATTGAACTGGGCCTGGGAGAAGCACAGGTAAGACGGGGTGGTGGAGGTATGATGACTTAATGAGTAGATATAGTTAGGTCTCTAGGATGATACGAGCAAAAGATAAAAATGAAGTGGGTTACAGTTTTTAATATCAGAATTGGCAGAAAAAGAGAATGGCTCACAATGTAGTACAACTGTATACGTATGTGTTATTTAGGGCTGTCCCCTGAAGGTTGATGAGTCAAATCACCGTCGGTGACCCCTCAGTTGACAGGAAATTCTTGAAGTTGAGCCGTGTTTTTTTTTTTTTCTTTAGGCTAGATCTATGAAGAACTTCGTGCTTTTATAAACAAATTTTGTGCTCTTGTAAACAAATCAATCATAAACACATCTGTTGTATAGTATATGAATGATGATGACACAGAAAATGTCTCACCCAAGCATGGTAAACGAGACGGGGTCCGTGTCAAGACGAGTTTTGTCGGTTGTCGACATCGCCGCTGACCCCACGTACTGAGGACAGTCGCGCTAGGAACCCCGTCCCTCCACCGCAGGGAGCGGGTGCAGCGAGCACTAACTTCACGATCCGGGCAAGCGGTGAGGACCGGGCGAGGGCTGCTGCAAAGGTCACGGATCGAGCTGCGAGCCACTTTCAGCCCGGGCCTTTCCGAGCCAAGAGCCAGTCGCGGCGCACTGCGGCGCCCTCACTGTAGAGAGGTCCCACGAGAGGATCCTTCCCCACTGAGCCGCTGTCCCTGACTCACTAAATTTAATCCCTCGGGTAGACTACGCAGACCCCACCAGTTGGGAAGTGTAAAACTATTTTCGGTTCATTATGAAACTGTAGCGAACTGCATTTGACTACGTTAATAAGGTCAAAATCATCACTGAGACTCATGCCAGTGGATTTTATGAATGCCAGATAGTCTATATAAAGAGGAAAAAAGGAACAAATCAAATATTTGTATTGAACAGCCTAATCTGATTTAAAAATAATTCTGATTCAGATACAGCACTAGTGTTATTTAATCCACCTAGCCATGTGTTACTGTCTTCTACTTTGTGTGCTTCCTCACAGCTTCCTCTTTCTATACTGAGCTTGAGTGCTGATCGTGATTCATTCAGAATCAGCCCCGGTTTGTTATCTCCTGCTTTGCCGCTGCAGCAGTTTGTCCTTGTTAAATGTCATTGCTCAACTTCGATGCTGTCTCTGTCTCAGGTGATGATGGCCCTGTCCAACCATCTGAACGCCGTGGAGTCGGAGAAGCAGAAGCTGCGTGCGCAGGTGAGGAGGCTCTGCCAGGAGAACCAGTGGCTGCGGGACGAGCTGGCCAACACCCAGCAGAAGCTGCAGAAGAGCGAGCAGAGCGTGGCCCAGCTGGAGGAGGAGAAGAAGCACCTGGAGTTCATGAACCAGCTCAAAAAATATGATGAAGACGTCTCACCCACTGTAAGTGCAATTACAAATGCATCTACAGAGTATTACGTGTGTTATAGTTAGATTGTTCTCATTATAACAGGATTCTTTAAAATATATTGTTCCTCTTTAACACTGTTAACCGAAAGCACCGAGTTACAAATGTCATTTATTATTTACCCTATGCAGTGAAATGAGGTGACTTGTTAAATAAAATAAGCGAAATGGGACAGAAATAGTCAGAACATACTAATACAAATCATGTGCTCTGAACTAACTTGGAACTATTTTTATTCTAAATCTGCATTCAAATGATTGATTTAACTCTAAAGGGCAGCAAACTGTCAGTGATATTCGATCAGCTGCATTGTCTTCCAGGAATGAGCCTTTCTGGTCCTCATTGATCCAATGGTGGGAATGAATCGCTGCATATTCTGACCTTATTCTTAGTCACAAAAAGAGGCTGTAATAGCTTGTATCCACTAACAGCTTATTGCAGAATCCATCATGCTGATACCCTGAAGGATCCATATTCTTGCTCTGGAAACAGCTTTTCCATTTCCCAGCTTTTAACAGGCTTCTGTGTTAAGATCCAACTGAAACCACATTTAGTCATTTGATAGATCGCTGACATTACTGTTTTATGCAAAGTTTGATTGGCTGTGTAGAAATAAGATCATCACACAAATAAGATATCCATCTTCAAGGACAGATACCTAACCATATTCCATGGAATTAATGCAGAACTAGGGACGCCATCATCATTTCTCTCTAAAGAGAACACAGGACAACTGACTGACAGAGCAGATATGTACGGTATGTCCAGGGTTAATGTTTTTTCCCTTGCCTGGTCTGGCAAGTGGGTCACAAATCTACTTGCCTAAAGTAAACCTTACTTGCCCCAATTCAAATTGTTTTATTTATCAGCGGTTATCAAATAACCACAAACACCAACATTAACTGTCATGTTTAATCTTTATTTAAGTGAATTAATCTGGAGTTTTGCCCACGTCCTCCAACTAAACTCCTGTTTGCAGGATAATTGAAATGCTCGCTTGCACTTCAGCTCATAAACTTTGTCTTTACCCGCCATACGCTGACTATGGATAAGTACCTCATACAACCCCACTTCAAAAACACCAGAACCATCCCTCTAACTGTTTAAAAGATAAAAACTACATGACAGTGTTGCCAGATGGTCATCCATGATTCCCACTGTCTGTTGGATGAACTGACTGGCAGGTTTGTTTTATCTTCTCAGCAGGAGGAGAAGGACCGAGAAACACCGAAGGACTCCCTGGACGACCTCTTCCCCAATGATGAGGAGGAGCATGGCCCAGGAAGTAAGAACAACAGTATTCAGCACTTCGGCATGACATTATGATTTTACTCACCAATAAGACTGTTAAACCTGAAAATAACAGCTTTTCTACGATAGGAGTTTGCTTTCCAAAATGTTAAATTTAGAGTAAAGAACTAATAATACATTTTTATCCAAAAGTATTTATTGTACGGGATTAAAACGAATGATTATTACATTATTAGAATTGCAATTAGTAAAACAATTGAGACTTTTACAGCATGATGCGTCATCAAAATAATGACACTTATGGCTTTTACACACCGGCAGTGTTTTTTTCATGCGATTTTTCTGAGCTTTGGCACCACAAATAAAGGCATCAACCAATCATGTTGTGTAAAACAGGTTGAGTTGCGGCTATATTTATGCAACAACAACACAGAGGCTTCGTAGTCCGAATTTAGACAGAAAATTGTTTTACTCCTTAGGTTGTCAATAAGCAATAACCTGCTTTGAATCAGGAAAATCTGGCATTATTGGTTTGATATTAAGATCATGCAGGACCGATTATCTGGTGTCACATCCCTCTCCGAGTAAATGAACCTATCTATCTAAGTCCAGGACACTGGAGTAGATAATGTTGTGTCATTCCATTAAATACTAATTGAATTATCCCCATAATGTAATTATTCCCTGAAACAACAGCATTGTTTGCGTGCAAATGTAGTTAGCGGTATAATCAGGTCTGAGTTTTCTCCCTTTGACGTCCAAGCTCACCTTTGCCCCGTGTGTGTGGCCTCTGTTACTCCACAGTGCCACACCAACACAACAGTGCGGCCGTGGCTGCAGCCCAGCAGGGAGGCTACGAGATCCCGGCACGTCTGAGAACCCTGCACAACCTGGTGATCCAGTACGCCTCCCAGGGCAGGTACGAGGTGGCGGTCCCCCTCTGCAAGCAGGCTTTGGAGGACTTGGAGAAGACTTCTGGACACGACCACCCTGACGTGGCCACCATGCTCAACATCCTGGCCTTGGTCTATAGGTCAGAAATGCCTCCGTTTGGGAGCGTTTGCTTACTTGTGTCATGTTTCCCTCCTTTTCTACACAAATTGTGTCAAAGAGCGAGAAACATCCAGTCTCATCACTGTCTCTCCCTCTCACTTGTTCAGGGATCAGAATAAATACAAAGAGGCCGCCCATCTGCTCAACGATGCTCTGTCCATCCGTGAGAAAACCCTGGGGAAAGACCATCCCGCTGTAAGACCACACCATCGTCATAGTAACCATATCTTCATGTGGACATATCCATGTTTAGATAGATCATAATTGCTCAAAGTCTCTGTCAACAGGGAGGCAATAACCACAAAGTCTACTGTATTTATTCTTCTACTCAGTCTGTATGGATTTTGTTTTCACCGTTATTAAAGTATGGATTTTTGAGCATGTGCCTGCAGGCTTTAAAGTAATCAATCACAACTGCTCATACATCCAGCATGAACCAACCCACAAAGTCCTTGCAGTCGGCATACAACGACCAATGGGAAATCATTAAACTATACCACCCAGTTCATTGCCTTTGTGAAGAGATTTGTATGAATCAATTTATACTGTGACACCAAAACAACTCGTAAAGCCTAAAGGACGCTAATAAAGCCCAGTGCTAGTCCCTGCAGCTCTGTGGGATTTGGGTTTGTCTCGTATAGTTACTCTTGTCACTCTGACACAGAATAATGAAACACTACCATCCTGTGTAATCCGGGTGGCTTTGAGCTTTTTGAAAAGACTGCTTGATTGAACAATATACATTTTTTAGGACTGTAATAAGTCGTTAGACAATAGTAAAAGTTCTGTAATTGTGAAGCTGATGTGAAAGCAAAGTGAAGAAAGGAAGTGACCTTATTCTCTCTTTCTGTATGTCCAGGTTGCTGCGACACTGAACAACTTGGCTGTGCTGTACGGAAAGAGGGGGAAGTACAAGGAGGCTGAGCCTCTGTGTAAGAGGGCTCTGGAGATCAGAGAAAAGGTAGGCCACATCCCTGGATCGCACCAGTAGAGCCGAGCTATCGAGGCCTCATCTCAAGGCTAAACCGGTGAACAATTAGCTCATTGTAATAAAGTAGTTAACGGTGATAATAGTTCCAAAATGTCAGTTGGAGCTACTGTAACACCAGCGACTATAAATAGGGAAATGATTTTCTTAAATTGTCTGTGAAGTTTCCGCTGGGGGCCAGGAGGAGTTTAATTGAGAGCACAGCTGAAAAAGGATCGCAGGCTTCTGGGAGCGAGGCAGGAGATAGATAGGAGACATGACAAAGCTACAGAGCCCACCAGGAAACTAAGAGTCTCTCTTTGCCTGAGAGCTCTATTCTGTACCCTCTCTATTGATCAGCCAGCCTTTTATTAGATCTCCTGAGTGTCTGCAGCAGACGGACCTGCTGAAAGCAGCAAAAGGTACAGAAGGGAGAGATGCTTGGAGAAAGCCAAAGGCACTGAGTTTTAATTCAAAACATTTCTCTGTGATTTCCCTCAGGTCCTGGGTAAAGACCACCCAGATGTGGCCAAACAGCTGAACAACCTGGCTCTGCTTTGCCAGAACCAGGGCAAGTATGAGGAGGTGGAGTACTACTACTGCCGTGCCCTGGAGATCTACGAGTGCCGACTGGGCCCAGATGACGCCAATGTGGCCAAAACCAAGAATAATCTGGTGAGAGACAAGTTACCACATCAGCTTTTATTGTGATTCTCTCCCCTCGTCCTTTCAAACCCTTTCACTTCTACACTATACTTTTTATTTTGACAAGAATTACAGTCCCTACTGAGCTGTGAATGTACCAAGGTAAACACACAGGCAGAGTGCAGTGTTATTGCTCTGTCAGCCTGAGCTCAGTCTCTGCGGTCAGCATGTAAACGGTAACTGCTTTCTGCCTGCAAAGTTTACGCTTGAAATGTCTTTTTAAATTTTATTGTATACAATTGATGTTTTTCAGATTTATACTGTGCCTGACTTTACAGAAGGGGCACTATTTTTCTCAACTCGTTTTTTTATGAAAGGCAAAAAGGCAAAAGTTATGAAAGGCAGCTGAATATATTGTAATTTCACTCTTTCGGCACAGGCGTCGTCATCTTCAGAGGTGTTTATAGAATGACTGTGTTTCAAGAAGCCTTGCTTATACAAGCCAGTTGTCTAGAGATGCACCGATTGCAATTTTCTGGGCCAATTCCAATTTTACTTTAAAGGTATAATATGCAAGAATTTACAAAAAAATTAATGTATGACTGATAGTAAAAAAAAAAAAGATCGTAAAATAATCCCTCTCAATCATCCCTCATGCCCGACTAGAAGTGTGTGGTGGTGTCTGTTTCTGCAGAGACTTTGCAGCCCTCTGCTTGTATTTTCAGTTTTCTTCTTATTTTGCTTTACTCGGGATGCGTCTGTGTTGACAGACGGCGTTCAATGTTTTTACGCGATGTGACACGATAGTCGGACGCTTGCTTGCCGTTAGGACACGGTGTTACTGTCAAAATTTGATTGGCATAATATTGGATATATGAGACTAATCGGCCAGTCACCGGTCATGGCCGACTGGCTGAAAAGTGGCCGGTTTCAAGCGGTTGCAGATCGATTGGTATATCTCTACAGTTTGTCTATTGCCGTGCTTTTTCTCCTTCCTTCTTGTCTTCTGTCTCACTGATGATGGAGAAACTGTATGAAGACAGTAACGGCGGCTCTGGTACTGTATCATTATCCATGAGTCACAGTGCACACAGGAGAAATATGCAGGCCAACTGCTTCTGCTGTCTGAGGGGACACTGTGAGTCAATAATCCCATCTGATCCAACAGTAAAATGTGTTTTCTCTTCTCTTTCTTCTTCAGGCGTCCTGCTTCCTCAAACAGGGGAAATACAAGGAGGCTGAGATTCTGTACAAAGAGATCCTGACTCGTGCTCATGAGAAAGAGTTTGGATCTGTTGATGGTAAGGCCTCATAGCGTAGCTTACTGTATGTGGCAGCACATGTCTGTCTCTATATGGCTGTGGTGGTCGAGATTATTTTTTTCAATCAACCTATAAACACAACAAGAAAAATGGTGGTGGGTCACATCAAACTTCCCCGATTTGATTTTTGTCTGATCTTCCATCTACTGTTTGTCTCACACCAGCGGGCAGAGTGAGTGATGGTGGACAGGTGGTTAAAAAGTGGACGATGTTCTAAGCAGGGTGCCAACCTTCACCACTCACAAGGAGCACAAAGAATATAAAAAAACTTTTTAAAGAATAAAGAGTTTACCTGTCTGAAAGATGAACTCTTGCAATTTTCTTCTCTTTGAGTTGAAGTTGAGCTGTTTGTGGGCTTTCCTCCAGGGGATTAGATTGACTGCTTTGAAAAAGTAATAAAAGAGACTCAAAGGCACAATGAACTGCTCTGATGCTTTTCAAAGCAAAAGCATCTCACATTTTTTCTAAAAGGTTTATTTTCCATGTGTCACTTGACTTGACAATAGCGCTCAGATATTTTAAAAACCTGTTGGAGAGTTGAAGGTTAAGTGAAGCAGCACAGCAGCTTTAAGCAGCAACAGTTTGTGTCCCTGGGAATGAAGAAAAACACAATGGTTTATAGTTTATCACAAGCAATCGCAAATGGTGTTAAATATATTTTAATTTGAGTTATAGGTAGGGTTCAACAATTTAAAAAAAATATCTAATTGCAATTATTTTGACTGATATTGCAATTGTGATATGATTTGCAATATTAGAGGGCATTATCATTTTTACATCATATTCATTGAAAAATGTGTTAACATGATTATGTTGGACATCTCTGCAGCCCCCCAATATTTAATTCAATATGATATTTTGACAACATTTCGCCTCTAACAATTATTGCACTTCCTGTGATTTGAAAATTGCAGAAGTAAATTTTGATTAGTGGTGCAGCCCTAGTTATGGATGCTATGTTTGTGTGTTTCAAAGGCATATATAATGAATCTATTGCATGAATAAGTAATAATGGCTACTTGTAAATGTTTAAGTGTACTGGCGTGTGTCACTGTTTATATAACATCACCAGTATCACCTTCTTTCACTTACTCAGGTTTTTGTACAACAAGACAATTTAATGGTGCATTTATAATGTTTTCTGTATTTCTTTCTTCATTTATTTGGGAAAGAATCTGCTTAAATGTTTATGAAAAGATTAAATTCAAAAGAAAGACAAGTTATTGTAGCTATTGTACTATTTTTTTTACTTATTTTTATTTTATTTACAACTGTCTTAAACATTTAGCTAGTTTTATAATATTTAAACTCCAGGTATTTGTTTAGCTAAATATTAGGAGTGGGAATAACCAGAGGATATATTATATATATATTATCACGATACTTAAGTCACGATACGATCTTATTACGATTTTAAACATTTTGCGATATGCTGAGTATTCAATAAGATATATTGTGATTTATTACTTTTTTTCAACTGCAAATTATGCAGTTTGTCAACATCTGTTTTATCTAATAAAATACAGTTTTCATTGTTTCATCATCAAAGGTCAAGGGACCCCTTTGAAAATAACAATGCCGAATTTTCCTCGCCAAGTTTAGCTTAACTTTGGAGCATTATTTAGCATTCTTTCCAACAAGCTGGTGCATGGTTGGTACCAATTGATTCCTTAGGTTTTCTACTTTCATATCATACCAGTATCTTCACTCTAGCTTTAAAACTGAGCTCGCTACAACCTCTGAAATACAGAATAGCGGATTTCACTATTCTAGTCAGAAGGGTAACATGGCAAGCTCAGCCTGCGTCATCAATATTTCATGGTGGATTCAGTGAAACATCCGGAGGTCGACCACTTAAGCTGTTTCCCAGTCCTGTTGTACTGTATGAAGACCACCTCTCTTGTCTGTTTGTCTGCAGCTGAAAACAAGCCCATCTGGATGCACGCAGAGGAAAGAGAGGAAATGAGCAAGGTGTGTAGTCAACCTCATGTCATTCTGAACAAAGGCAGAGCAAATATTACTAATAAGCACTGCAAATTAAATGAATGAAACGTGTCACATGGAAAGAAAAAAAACAGGTCTGTCTATTTCACTTCCTGGAAAGTATGATACAATAATTTTTTTCAGGGCGCTCTTCTTCTTCACACATACAATATAAGCCTCAGTGAGCATATGATAGTTATATGTAAACACAGGAAAAATGCTGCTGATCCAGTTCAAACCACCACTCCCCTTCACGCTCTTTTCTCTTCCGTTTCTCCCTTATTTACTTCCAGGGCAAGCACAGAGACAACACTCCATACGGAGAGTACGGAGGCTGGTACAAGGCCTGCAAAGTCAACAGGTGAGGCAGAGCGTGATAAGCCTGTTTTTACAACTTGGTTATGAACAAAGACACATTGTAAAGGTTAGAGATTAATCACTCCCATTTATTTATTCTTTGATACATGTGTGAACTCAATATATTGCAGAAAAACCTTTGTATTTGTCAGAGTTTTCTTCTTTATTTTTTAGGAATGTGATGAAATCAGCAGTGGTTTTCTTAATCTTTCAGGGTTTTTTAGCATTTTCTTGCACTATACTACATAACGCATCAATTTGCTCGGATCAAATTGTTCCTCAAATAACCTTGTGGGTAAATATTGGTGTGCCTGTCTCATTTTCCAGCCCCACAGTGAACACCACCCTGAGGAACCTGGGGGCCCTGTACCGCCGACAGGGCAAGCTAGAGGCTGCTGAGACCCTGGAAGAGTGCGCCGTGAGGTCTCGCAAGCAGGTCAGCAGCGTTTCCCTGAGCTGAAAATGTCCCTGTCTGCATGCAGATAACTTCCTGTTTTTGTAAATTCTTAAATATGCCCCCCAAAATCTCATGATATTTCTTTCCCTTTCTTTACAATGCTATGGATCCAGAGCAACACAGTAAGTGGTTTGTCTATAACTGATAGCCCTCCATGGAGTCTCACCTCTCTACCCTAACATCACTACCATCTCACAGACATTTAGAATGTCCTCTTTGTCTCTGTGGTGCCGCTGTGACAGAGCTGTGAACGCATTAAAAGAGACAGAAAACATAAAACCTCTTTAATAATTCCATGTAACTTTACATTTCTCTCACCCTTCTCAACGAGCTGATGTCTACCGCCGAGCTAGTTCTAATCATGGCATGTTTGTTTGTTTGTGTGTGTGTGTGTGTCGTACCCGTGTTCTTACTTCCATCAGGGCATCGACCCCATCCACCAGACACGTGTGGTGGAGATCCTGAAGGATACAGACGGCGACAGGCGGAGGAGCCGGGAGAGCCTGAGCAGCGTTAAGTATGAGAGCGGCTCTGAGACCGGCGAGGAAGTGAGTATGGGCGTGGAGTGGAACGGGGTGAGTACAAATCCACTATAGTCGAGTCAACACGGCCAGTGACCTCACTGGGAGAACAAGGTGGTGTTTGCAATGTCACAGAGAGCGTGGACTGGTACAGAGCGGTGACTCGTGTCTTGTAGATCAGATCAGTGCAGTGAGATGACCAGTGATTTGGAAGCAGCCAGGGTTTTACATTTAACAGGAAGCGGACTCTTCTGGCTCCTGTACTGAAATTATCAGGAAGCCCCACTTGATGATGCACCTCACAGGAAGCCCTCTCCTCCTCACTGTGGTCAAACTGCACAAATTAGTCATTCCTGCATTACCTATTTCATGATGTCACTATTGCACATCATCATAAGTTGTATATGAATGACATTACTTATTCAATATAAGGCCAAGTTGTACAACCGGCTTTTTACTAAATGATTTTGAGGCACACCTTTTTAAAAATTGGTGGAATAGCAGCTCACTCCCAGTTCTTAATTTGGCTGCACTCACTTGGCCTTTCTCAAATATCAAATTCCTAAACCCTCTACCTTCCCTACTTCCACTCCATTTGCGCGTTCACGTGGAGGGTTCGCCATATTAAGTGGCATCCCAAACCAATTAGCGGGGAGTGGAAGTGGATTATATAACTCTCCAACAGCGAGCTTGCGTTGATACCGACTTACTAGCCACGTGCAACGAGGTTTTGTGTTCGTCACGGAACAGGCTCCACACAAATATAGTTCCTTTCAACTACCCTTACAAACATGAACTGCTCAAACTAAATAGATATTTAACAACTTAAGGTTACACTGTATTTAGGATGAAATCTACCCTTGTCTAGTCTAGAAAACGGTAGACGTATTCATTTGATTTTAAGTGTTGTATATTTACTGCTGCAAAACCCAAGCAGCTCATTTAACATCAGAGTTAAAAACGAAAAAAGATGTTTACAAAAAAAAGAAAAGGAATGCCACCACAGAAGCATTGGAGTAGGTTTTATTTTTTTAAATTTTATTTTCTCTGTAACCAATGGTTACGAAACATTACGACAGTTTCCGTCGGAGAGAGGGACATTCGTCCCAAAGCTTGCCGCTGTATTTATACCCCACACCTTAAAGAAGGGTGCTTCATTCAGCTGTGAGTGAGACTACAAACAGAGTTCACTCCGTCACAGAGTGGGAGTGGGGAGGGTCCGGTTAGAGAAAGGCCCACTGTATCTGTATCAGTCCACCGACTCCTGTAGATGCATCTTGTTCCTCTCATGAGGTTGAATCCTTTTTTGCAAACTGTAAAGCTGATTGAGTGTCTTGGCATGCTGCCCTCTTGTTTATGACAGCATCCCAGTTTGCTTTGGACTAAATGTTCATGTGTTTTTTGTCGTCCATTGCTTGACAGTAAAAGTCCTCATGTCTCGTTTTAATACGTGGTTGTTCTGCTGGCAATGCTTCTGCACAAGTGGAGCGGTAACAAAAAAAAAAAAAAGGCACAGGCTCATTCTGTGGCACCCTGGCAACATATGAAATATTGATTTGCTTTAGTGGGACTCAGAGATACAGCCTATTACACTGCTCTATTAGGACGTCTCATGTTTCCGCTATTAAACACAATTGACAGGGTTCCCAATATCCTTGCTGCTCATCCCTCTGCTCAGTAAACAAGGCGGTTGATATGTTACGCTTCATCCGGCTTTTTTTATTGCCTCATTATAACGTCCACTCTGGCTGTGTCTTCAACCATCGTTAGTGTCATTTCACCACAGAGCTTTTATTTCTGCACAGTGTTTCCCATTGGACATGTAACCCCTCTCCTCGTTATGAAAGAGGACGGTGCTGAAAACATGATATTGAAGCAGTGTATGCAGTTAAATAGACAGAGCTAGAGCCCTCTGGTGACGCTTACATAAACCAGAGGGCAGGGTTTTGCCATCATCGTCTGAGCCTGTGCCTCTCCCCTCACTTAAGTGCAGCTACGCCCTTCACCGCGCCGCCAACCCAGTCCAAAACATGCATGTAGCAACGCCAGCCTGCTGGGCTCACCCTTAACACGCACACATGTGAGTTCTCTGTGGTTGATAAATGTCTGTTAACCCGCTGCTCTCTCTGAGTAACATTAAGTAGAACGGTGGGGTTTTGTTTGCTGGCTGTTTGTGTGAATGTGAATGCTTCTCTACACACATGTTCATATGCATAACACAGCTACTCAAAACCGCTTCACTCCAGCAATTAATGCAACGGCATGCGTATTCATCCGAGTGTGCACCTGTTTGAAACATGGGATGGCATGCAGAGGGTTGCTGCTAGCATTTCATTATCCACGTCACGACTATAGCAGTAGAAACTAAATGTACACAGTTCAAATGGAAACTCATGACATTTTCATGCTTTTAAAGTCTCTGAAAGCTTATGTTAGGGATGCACCGATCTGACTTTTTCAGTCCCGATAGCGATAGCGACACCTGGGCTTTGGGTATCGCCCGATATCGAGTACCGATCCAATAGTGTTTAATTAATAAGCTGTATGCCTCACTGTGTGGAGGTGACTGGGATCATTCTTTTATGTGTAAGGCAACATCAGACTTGACTTAAACATTGCTTTACTAACTTTGTAAAACAAAATGTATCAAATAAATACATAAATATAAATTTTTTGAATTGTCATTTATTATTAAAATAATTAATCGTACACCAGAAAATTGGTAAAAAATCTTCAAAATTAACAGGAATTACAGTTCAAGTGTAATCCTTTTAATGCAGCGACAAATTGGTCAAAACTTAAACAGGAATTCAAATTCCAGTATATAATGTATATAGTATATAAACATAGAATTGAATAGATTGACGCCATTGTCACCGATATCCGATCCAGCTATTTAAGTCAGTATCGGCCCGACATCCGACCCGGTATCGGTGCATCCCTAGCTAATTTGTCACAAAACATTTGAGCTTTTGACTAAAAGATTTCTTAACAAAATTCCATCCATCCAGTCATTTACAAAGCTGCAAACGTGTTCTTGTGTTTTAGAAAATAGGCTTGTAAAGTCCTGTCTGCTTGTGTGTAGATATTTGCTGAGAGATGTTGTGATAGGCACGTCAGAGCTACCCCTCCCCTACTGTACAGCTTTGCCCCAACATGTCTTCATTCTACTCTCAGAAAGTCACTGAGGCCATAGGAGTGGTTCATATACTCCAAATTCTGCATTAGAATAAATTCCTGCTGTTTCATTATGGCATTATTTAGATGGGACTAATTTACAGGAGCTCATTTACTTAGTTTGTGTTGAACAAGTGGATGTACACAAGGAAGTAACGCTGAAAGCAAATTAGTGGTTGTGTTCAGGTTAATTGGTAGTATGTACGTACGTGTCTCTTTATGCATGGTTGGATTTACAAGTGTGTTTGTGTCTACAGTTGCTTTGCTCTCTCGGCTACACGCTTCAATGTGCTGCCTGTTTGTTCGCATGCTTTCTAGATTTCATCCTTTTCCTTTTTTCTACGTGTCACTAACCTACTTCCTTGATGATGATTCATGCCATGACAACCAATCAGCCTGTCAATCAAATCTCCTTTTCTCACTCAGTGGATTGTACTCTCCCTTTTTTCTACACAATACGCTTGGGTGGGTTGGTATATAGTGACATAATAGATAAGCTAGACAATTAGGTAATTCGTTATTAAGGCAATGGAGCACAAGGCAAGCTGAGGCTAGTACTGAAGGATGAACATAATGCTTTCATCATCTTACTAAGGATGACTTAATGCAGGATTTCTAAATGCAAAATGCAGTACATAAAGATGGTGATTCACAATGCCAATCCCTCTCATCATCAATGCAATGGCTACATCAGTGCTGATGCTTGCAGATGTCCCACGTCTGCAGTGCACAGTCACTGGCTGGGTGCAGTGTGCCAAGTCCAGGCTTCCTGGTACCCAGAGAGGAGAGAGAAACAGCTGAGTCACGGTGACTGCAACCACCAACCTACTGCATCACTGACCTGCTTGTTGTAGTGCAGCTCCTGAGACGGACGTAATGTTTCAAAGAGAAGCACAACTCCTGTGCTGCTGCATTTTCACGTCATTTTTGTTTCAACCGGGGTTTATAAAAAAAAAAATTAGGGCTGTCAATCGATTGAAATATTTAATCATGATTAATCGCATGATTGTCCATAGTTTTTATCTGTTCAAAATGTACCTTAAAGGGAGATTTGTCAAGTATTTAATACTCTTATCAATGTGGGAGTGAACAAATATGCTGCTTTATGCAAATGTATGTATATATTTATTACTGGAAATCAATTAACAACACAAAACAATGACAAATATTGTCCAGAAACCCTCACAGGTACTGCATTTAGCATAAAAAATATGCTAAAATCATAACATGGCAAACTGCAGCCCAACAGACAACAACAGCTGTCAGTGTGTCAGTGTGCTGACTTGACTGACCTGCCCCTAAACTGCTTGTGATTATCATAAAGTGGTCATGTCTGTAAAGGGGAGACTCGTGGGTACCCATAGAACCCATTTTCATTCACATATCTGGAGGTCAGAGGTCAAGGGACCCCTTTGAAAATGGCCACGACAGTTTGGAGCGTTATTTAGCCTCCTTCAAGACAAGCTAGTATTGAAGGGTTGGTACCAACAGATTCCTTAGTTTTTCTAGTTTCATATGATGACAGTACTTCAGCCCGCTACAACCTAGAAATCTGAAGTTGTGTTAGTACGTTAAAGAAATTAGTGGTGTTAAAACACATTTGCATTAATGCGTTATCATCGCGTTAACTTTGACAGCCCTAAAATAAACTATAACCAGACCCTAAGCTGCAGTTAAAACAGTAAACTTGGTGCAGGATAGATAATAGTGCAGATAAGTGTATAAAAGGGATGAAGCTCAGTGTGTAGGTGTCTAGCGTAGGCAACCCAACCCAGAGCTCTTAATCTTACAATGTGTGCCGTTTTTGTCTGTTTCTCTCTCTCTCTCTCTTTTATCAGGCCTAAGCCATCAAGATTATTCCTCCATCCTTCTCTCCTTCCCCAACACAATAGCAAAAGGATGTGTGTTGTCGTTCCCTCTGGCCTTCTCTTACCCGACAAAAACAACAACGGCTCCTCCGGCGGAGACTCAGAAAGCCTCCTCCCGGCTGTCGCCTCTGTCACCTGTTCAACTGCTGGGACGTTTGGTCTTCTCATCTCTGCTCTCTTTTTCCTTTCACTCTCTCTCTCTCTCTCTCTCTCTATCCTTTCCTCTCACTAACCTTGTGTCGTCCACCATTTCAGAAATCGTTCTTTCTCTCACTTAACATAAAAAAAAAAAAATCATTGTGTGTGAAATCTTTTCCCTGTGAGGAAGCCACTCGCACATTTTTCCTCTCTCCCAACACCCATTTGTAATTTTTCATAGGTGCATAGTAGATTTATTTGGCTAGATAAGAGGAGCAGGAAAAGTAATTTATTGGAAGAAGGCAAAAGATGAAAGATGTTGAGTATCAGTGTCATGTTTGACGGCAGCCTCGGCTCCAGAGATCACTCTGACCCAGTCAGATAAGACGTCACAATCGCTATAGAGTCAATATATTACAAAATGATTCATTTCCGCAGTTGCTCTGCTTTGGTCTCGCTCTGTTTTGTTTGCACTTGCAGTCTCTTTCTACAACAGGTGCAAGTTGACCTCAAAGCTAGCTTCCAACCTGGTGCCTGTATTTAGCCGTAATAGTATCTTGTGATTTTAAAGAAACGTGTTTTTTTTTTTTTTTTGCCGTTTCTGTTTTTAACTACCTTAACAATAATGAGATCAAATGCCTAAACAGTTTGGAAATAAACGGTACTGTATAGCTTCACATGCTAATCAAAATATGTCATTTCTTTTTGCTGCCTAGTTGGTGGGAAATGAGAAGGGAGCATTGCCATTTTATTTTTGTTTTTATAGATATATTTCCTTTTTAATTTCAATTTTGTATCATTTTGTTTACATTTTTTTTTAAGTGTTGGATTATTTTGTGGCGGAATATTAAGGCAGTAGTTAGTCAACTAATGCCGTAGCGTTGCCTATGTTGAAAGACCAGAGGCCTGTACTACGAAGCAGGAGGTTAGCGAGGTAACTTCAGGGTTAACCCTCGGTTTTCAGTCCTATGACGGTGGCAGCAGGTTATGTTCCAGATAAGAGATCGACTCATATAAAAGCACCGCCTACTGACCAATCAGAGCTCGGTGCGCAGATCTCATGATAATATTACACAAATACGAAGAAGTCATAATCCAGACTAAAAGCAACTGCCAAATGCAGGAAGGACATCTGGATGTGTGCTGTGGGTGCTTACCGCTTTGAATTATGTTTTTATATTTATTTTTTTACTTGCTCCCAAGTCTGTTTCCCACCGCCGGAGTCGGGGATGCAGCTGAAAGAAGGCTGAAATAGCTAGTCATACACGCCACATATTTACCAAAGGGTATAATGAAGTGTAATCTCTTCATCTATTCTGTTTTAAAAGCTATTTATACATCACTCACATGCTGCAAACACCGCCCCGTCTATGTGAACGCGCTCACAGCCAGATTGAGAAACCCAGATTTGATTTACCGAGTTGATAACCAGCGTCGTAGGACCGCTTAGCGTGATCACCGTTGTTAGGGTTAGTCAAGCCAGATAACGAGAAGATACCCCGGATACGTTGAACTCACTTCGTAGTACAGGCCTCAGAAGGGTTAACATCAGTTGACAGCAAAATTGGTCAGATCACAGCAAGCTGTTGTTGCCATGGTAATTTATGTTCAAGTTGCTCTTACCTGCGTCAGTGTCCTTGGTTTGATAGAGTGTTCACACACACACAGGCTCTACGCTGGTACATTATGTACACCGTAGCATTTACAAAGGGAATTGGCAACACCGGCTGATGCTGTAAAGCCGGCTGAGACCAACCGGAGCATCGAGCACAGATAACTGACCACCTGAGAGAGATGGCGAAATAATAGTAGATATCAAGAAATTATGGACGTAAATGCCCAGACTTGCCTTTTATTTGTTGGTGCAGGAGTAGATTAGAAGCTATAGTGTTATTATCAGTGGAGGCCTGGATTCCACAGTAGTGTTAGTGTGTATTTGTGTATGTTTTGGTGGTACAGTCACAGCGCCCGATCTAGCTATGGATACTGTATTTTGAACACAAAAGCTTAATGGAGTGTGTTGCCTTTTTTTCTTACACAGTAAGTTGTTTGCAAGTAAACATTGTCACTTTGGTGGATCACGTTTTTAGACACCAAAAAGTACAAGTGCGAGTGTTTCCTCAAGATCGACATGTTATTTTCAGATGTTTAACTAACTGAATGTAAAATTTAACATCTCTAACGTGTAATTGTAGGCTGTATTTATAGATTTGACAAGTGCATTCACTATACGGCTTTTCGGTATGCTACTTGCCTTGATTCTTCATTCCTTCCAACGAGTACACCTATTACTTCTAATGCAACTCTGATCAAAAAGAAATTGACTGTGTACATCACATAATTATGACAATATTGTTGTGTTAGTGGAATGCTTATTTATTGAACTGTCTATTCTCGACATATATAGTGTGACTTCAGTTTCCTGATGTGGAAGAACATAAATGGTAAGGTCTATAAGCACTATCTTAGTAAGTAGGACTGCATTATATATATTTACCATTCTGCATTGTGAAGACTATTGCATCAACACCTGTTGGTATTCTCAAATAAAGTTTTTCATTTGTGAAGTTTCGTCTTTTCTCTGCGTCGGATGGAGATCCAGAAATATTTAGATACATGTAAATCATCTGATTTACCCACAGTCCCCTCTGCTGGTGATACGCCTGTATTGCATCATGATGATCACTCCTCCAAACACTGTTTCTACAGTATTTTGTTATGCCAGAGGACGGTACACACACTGTTTACTGTTAGTTAATAATCAAAACACACACAATACAGGACAGCTGGTATGTGACAAACAAGACTAATCTAAAAATGAATGGATGGATGGATAAATTGATTAATCTGCCGGTTGATTTATGGATAAATTGAGTAATCGTTTGGTCTATAAATAGTCAGAATATAGGGTTGATCACACTATTCTGAACACCACGGTGACCGACAGACTCCAACCCAAAGATATGCAGTTTCCTGTCACAAAAGAGAAAGAAACACAGCAAATACTCCCCATTAAGATGCTGAAATGGAAGTAATATTTGGCATGTTTGTTTTAAAAATTACATAAATGACTAATCGATAATCAGAATTAGAGCGGCAACGATTAATCGATTAGTTGTCAATTATTAAAGTAATCGGCAACAACTTTTGATAATCGATTAATCGAATTTTTTAAGAAAAGGGTCAAAATTCTTTGATTCCAGCTTCTTAAATGTGAATATTTTCTGGTTTCTTTACTCCTCTATGACAGTAAACTGAATATCTTTGAGTTGTGGACAAAACAAGACATTTGAGGACGTCATCTTGGGCTTCGAGAAACACTGATCGACGTTTTTCACCATTTTCTGACATTTTATAGACCAAACAACTAATCGATTAATCAAGAAAATAATCAACAATGAAAACAATCGTTAGTTGCAGCCCTAATCAGAATAGTTGCTGATTATCTTTCAATAATCAATTAAACTCAAGTTACTATAGATGAAAAATAACACACAGCACAACACTTGGACCACAATGACACCTTCACACGAGTGACCTGCTTGATGGATGTGAAAAAGTTACTACGGTGGATTCTTGTGGTGAAACTTTACAAATGGGCATTTACATGGTGGTTACAGGGTGATGGAAATGATGTTTAAAGGTCAGTTATCAGAAAATGAATTGGTGGTGGCATTGCCTGCTCTCATTCACATTGCACACATGTACATATCTAGCTAAATATTTCAGTATCGCCTCATTTATTGCTCTCTAAAAAGTTGTACTGGTAATTTCATGTATAGACCTTTTAGACTTCATGCTGTTTGGCTGCAACCAACTACTCATAACAGGACTGGCCTACACAACAACTAATGCAAAACACAAACATGCTTCTGCAAAAGTTAAGAAAAAGAGAAAAAGATTTGACCTCTGACTTCTTGTGCCCACATCCTCAGTGCTGAATGGATGGTTGATGATTGTGTGTGTGTCTGCAGGATGGCAGCGGAGCACTCCAGCGCAGCGGCTCTCTGGGGAAGCTCCGGGACGTCCTGCGTCGCAGCAGTGAGCTGCTGGTGAAGAAACTGCAGGGCAACGGACCGCCTGAACCTCGCAGCACCACGTAAGAACAGAAGAAATCCTCTGTTATGATGGATAGCAGACATTTAAAGCAAAGTATACTCCTTGTTGAAGGAGTAAGTCATGTCTTTGGGAAGCAAGTAGATTGATAGTAGTTTAGAAATTAACTCTCCAGCTTCATGCATAATAATGTTGTACCTGTGCCCTGATCTCACTGACCGTTTATTTTCTTACTATTCGTTCAACAGCATGAAGCGAGCTGCTTCCTTGAATTACCTGAACAAAACCAGTGATGACCCGTTCCAGGTGAGCAACAGTTTGTATAGTCTTTTACATCGTGTTCAATTTGGGCTGTATTATTGGAAATGTTATGTTTTAAGGGGGAGACACTATACAGGCAAAAACATAATTTTTCATGTACTTGTCAATTTTGAGATTTTGCTTCCATAAAATGTCTTCTTTAGACATGTGGAAAGAAACCATCCAAAATACTCAGTTAGGTGTTTTGTTTTACTACACTTTGTCTATTTGCATCTGTAGATTTATCCTAAAGTCACCAACTGTTACCATTAGATCATTTTCATATTTAAACATAAACTTTCAGGAAACTTGTAATACAAATATAATTGTCTTAATGTAAGTAAGCAACTGGGGAAGTTTCATGGTGATATCTGTTAGTTAAAACATGTTTATTCTATTTATCTGTGGTGTCTCCCCTTAACTTTCATATCGTTCCCCTCTTATATCTTCTGTATTTTGTCTTCTTCTGTTTCTTTGTCAGACTCCGGGCGGCAGTAATTTCAGGGAGAGCCGAGGTCTGAGCTCCAGCACTGTGGATCTCTACACCGGAAACAACAGCTGATGTGTTCGCCGACCCAGAGAGGCTCCTTCCTTTGGCTCGTTCTCTGAGCCACGGTGATCACCGACAACTCTACCAGACAGCCTCCCACACTGTCTGCGTCCGACCCAAAGACAAAGTGTGTTTTTTTCCCAGTTTGTTTTTAAAATCCAAGTAGTTGATTTTTGATCTTCCCAGAGACAGATTGCTGTATGTTTCCCCTCATTGTGTTCCTAACATTGGTGTCGCCTCAGTGCCTCCTAAATGTGGCCAATAAAACTTACCTCATCTCTCCCCTTCTGTTGCAATAATGTCACCCGTTCTGGATTATTTCTCCTTTTATGTTTGAGATATTTGTGTCTTCCTGTGCCATTCATTGGTTTATTACTGCAAATTATAAGATATTTTGTGCATTTCTATTTTCTCCAAAATAGAAATATAATAAGTAGGTCTGTTGGGCTTGAAATGACATGATTATACTGTTTTAAAAAAAAAAAAAAATCATTTTTATTTTCATTTTAATGGTTTTGCCTGTTGAGATTTACTTGCAATGCGAGGTGTTGGTTAAAGCTTTGGGAAACAAGGTGACATATTTGTCTTACTAACATGATTTCAGTCATGTGACTCTTTTAGGGATAACTTTTTGTTCATACCAAGTTTTGAAAAACAATTAGAACTGGCTGCTGCTTTAACCTGTTCAACTTTGAGATCCAAGTGTGTTTTTCTCTTCCATTGCAGAGAAAACGCAAGAGAGTCATTTATGGTGTGCTGAGAAACACAACCATGAAAATGTTCAACTTTTTAGATTGTATATATAAAAATAAATGACGAGGTTGACCCGGGTTGCTTAATTAATCCTGGTCTTCCTGAATGTTCTCTGGTGCCATGCAGGACTCGTCTGCAGAACCGGCTGCATCTCTGTGTTTCAGTCGACCTCTGCAGGTTTGAGCTGCCAGCATCATCCTATAATGTTGTTTACAGTGATTAGAATGAGTGTCTAGATAATGTGATTTGGTTATAATGGTTTTTGCACAATTCTCAGATGGGTGTTTTCTGTCTTTGATTGCATTTTTAGTGAAGCTCAAAAGAACTGGAATGTCTTGTAATTATATTTTTGATTTTTCTTTTTTGCATTGTTTCACATGTTTTTCCTTTCATCATTTATAATAAATGTAAACAACAGAATCTGATCACAAGTTCACAAATCATAGAATTCATCAGGAAATTAGTGGGAATAGAATAAAATAGTCATTTTTGGTTGAATGTGCATCTGTTTGGATCTGATTCTTAAACAATCCCATATGTCACTGGTTCCCAACCTGGGACCTTTACTAGGAGTCACCAAAGCTTCATGGGGGGTTGCGAGGCCTTCTTGATTTTAAGGGGTGTATGACAACTTTTTAATTAAGGGATAATGTACACCTAGCGGCTCATTGTTGTGAAATACCCCGACCGGGCAATGCGGGTCTTGCATCGCCCTGTCGGGGTTTATTCCACAACAATGACCTGCTAGCTGTACATTATCTCGCTTATTAAACAGGGAGACTTACTGAAGAAATCAATAATTTCACACAAAAATGGCGCGCCAGAGTTCGAGATAAGAACTGTGCCCATAGCAACGGTCTGTTATACGTAGCAACGGTCTGCTATGAAGAAATAACAGACCGCAGAACGTCATGTTTGACCAATCAGAATCGAATATTCAACAAAGCCGTGTAATAAAAATATATAAGAATACACAGTTGGCCTATATCTCAGCATTTCATTCATTTCTGTGAAGAAAACTAAATGAAATTGTTATTTTTAAAGTTTGTATTATTATTTGAGGTATAAACAGGATAAGGGCTCGGTGAAGAACCTGAACACAAGCTCAGAGCGTTCCCTCTCTGCTAAACAGCCTCGTCCTGCATTAGAAAAGTACACAGTTAAAACAACCAAAGAGCTGATAGAAGGCCAAGCATCAGGGAGAAGAAAACACTGCAGCTATTAAGTATGTATGCTTGTTAAAAATGAAAAAATACAGAGAATTGTATTAAAAGTTCCTAAAAATAGCAGGAAAACTCATCTCTGATACAATATTCACAGGAAATAATCATTGAATATAATATGAAATATCCCTAAAATATGTCACTTAGGGGTCGTCAGTTAGGAAAAAGGATGGGAACCACGGCCACATGTCATGAATACTATCTGATAGCAAATCTGAACCACTTTCTGAGAAATAAATCCAACAATTTTCTATTCATAGTTGCGTTTTTGTTATTTATTCTTAAATTAGATTGTATGTGACTGATTTGAGAATTTCCTGCAGCCCTTGATTTGAAAAAAAACTTTGTTTAAAGTTCTTAGATGAATGAATTGGCTTGAAAATACTTGACAAGATCAAGACTAATGTTATGCGTTGCCCTTTCCTTAACCCTGCAATTATAACACAGTGAATTCCACCAAGCGAGATCTTAAACGTCAGTGTCTAAGTAAGTGTGGGAACCCTGATGCGTTGCCAAGATGTGATATGTCTCCCAGAGTTTTCCCTCCTGTTGGTGGAAGTCAGTCTGAGGTTTCTCTGCTCGCTGGTAATCTCACAGTATGTCAGCGCTTTAATGTGGAGCCTGAACCCTTTTTATCACTTCACTGAGAGCTTTGAATGACCCCGGGATGGTTTCCTTCTACCGAGAACTGTCAGGCTCCTTCTCCCGGCTGTCTTGGAAGCAGAGTAATAGAGTTTGTTATAGTGCCTCAGAGACTTTAACTTCTCATTAAAGGTCCCATATTATAAAAAAGTGAGATTTTCATGTTTGTTTATTATAAAGCAGACTTAAGTACTATATAAATACTGTGAAAGTATTGAAACACTCAATCCACAGGGAAATACACACAGCCCGTATTCAGAAACTCTGCATTTGAAACAAGCTGTCAGGATTTCTGCCCATTCGTGATGTCACGAATATACAATATTTAGACCCTTGACACAATTTTAAACGTAAACATTCTAAATGTGTCCCAGCTTATTTCCTGGTTGCAGTGTATGTGAATGTCATCAGCTGACAGGAAGTACACATGGACCCAAGCTGTTGCCTAGCGACGCAATTCTGTTGCAATTCCATTGAAATGCACTAAAACGGAGCGTTTCAGACAGAGGGTAAATACAGATATATTCAGACAGACAGTATGAGGAAAATAAAGTTGTTTTTTAACATTACAGCATGTAAACATGTTCTAGTAGAAACACAAAATACAAGTATGAACCTGAAAATTAGCATTATATGGGACCTTTAAAGGTTTTTGTATAATACGTTTTTTTAAATTCATTTTTTACAACTGTGTCCTCCTATTCACTGCATCCCCTTCCTATCAGCGGTGACACCTGTTTGACCCTTCAGCTTGGTCGACTGCATGTTTCAGCCGTCTAGGAGCCAGCTGGACCAGCAGCATGGCACCAGTCCCACACACAGTACCACCAGTGATGCTGCCAGCAGGGCCGTCCCCTCCTGCTGAGTGGGATGGATTTGAATAGGCTGGACTCACTGGGTTTGTGCCATAATTTATTACCTGTCAAACTCTTAAACGTACAGAATGTGCTGCTAGTTAGCTGCTGGTTTAACTGTGATATTAGAGCATTGACACACCTACAGTAATTATAGAGCCAACTATTATACAGATAATTATGGATAAACAAATTAACATAATAATAAACTAGATAGATTGTAGCATGGAATAGGTAAAGCCACTCTGAACTGATGTTTTTCTTTTTCTTGAGGACCCAATCGGATAATTTTGCAATTACTCTGGATTATATACACATTACATTATTAATCTGCATTATATACACATACAAAAACACATATATATTGTTTTTTTGTTTATTTTGAAACAACAGAACAAACATTCACAAACATCCCCAATAATAACATTCTCAGTACAAAGAAACTTAACAAACTTAATATTAATATAAAATAAGCCAGTATAGATACAGGAAAAACATATTATTTACAAAAAAAAATAGATCAATAAATAAAAAGAATATACACAAGTAAAAAATAAAATAGAAAATAAATTAAAATTAAAATGAAAATGAAAAATAATAAAATATAATAAAATCTATTTAAATATATATACATATATACTGTATACATATATACATATATAAATTTAATTTAATTTCCAAAAACATTTAATCTAGTGGAGATAAACGCATGCAGGACTTAGTTTTTCTATGACTGAATGAATTGCATGATATGAGAGTGTTTTAAACAGTGATCAGGTTGAACCAGGGGGTCGCAGTGTTGTACTCTTTATCCCAGGTCGGGTACGGGCACCGGAAGCTGCTCCGGAGGGAAAACAGGGAATGACGTCAAACCACCAGAGATGCACAGATTGATACCGGATGTAGTGATTTCAAAATAAAATCTACTTCTATTTGTTTTGGTATGTACTGAACTGAATAGTTGATTGGAAGTTGTTGAGGGGTGTTGCCTGTACTGTTAAAGGTCCCATATTGTAAAAAGTAAGATTGTCATGTCTTTTATATAATAAAGCAGGTTTAAGTGCTTTATAAATACTGTTAAAGATTGATGTGTTGTGTCACTGGGTGAGTGTTGTTCAGAAAAACAAAAATTAACTTTCCCTGTATAGTGACTGTTCTACTGATTATTGACAATTAATAAAAAGACCTTTGAAAGAGAAAAATAGACAAGTGAGCAGACAGACAGACGCGCCGACATTCTGTTTGCTGACATTGTATTTTCTCTTTTTGCTCAGGTCATTTCTGTGATGCAAAATAAATAAATAAATAAAATAAATGACACTTTTTCTATCATTTATTTTAAAAGTCCTCACCGGAACTGTTTTTTTATTGTAATTTAAAATAATATTTTTTTAGAAAGTACGCTTGCATGTTACAAATTTTAAAGAAAATATGCTTTAAATGACACTTCCCATTTAAATTTTTTTTTTAATTTAATTTATCTATTCATTATTATCATTATTATTTGTATTATTATTATTATTATTATTATTGTTATTTATTTATGTTTTCTATTTTTATATATATATGTATGTATATGTAGGTATGTATATGTGTATGTGTATGTGTATGTGTATGTATGTATGTGTATGTATGTATGTATATATATATATATTAAATTATTATATTATTATAATTATAATTATTATTATTTTTGTTTTTTGCTCAGGTCATTTCTGTGAGGCAGTTCCGGTGCAACAAAAAAAATAAAAAATCAAAATCAAAATAAATTACACTTTCTATGATTTATTTTGAAAGTCCTCACCGGAACTGCCGTGTATAGTTTCCGCCTGCTTGCCGTTGGTTGTAAAGCTTCACACTACAGACTAGAGAGCTGAGAGGAAGCAGAGTGAAACACCGCGGAGCTGAACTCCTTCTTGTTGCAGACTGAACTGAACTGCGACCGGCGGTCTGCGGCTCTGGACGCAGACGGACGGCGGCTACACACAGACACAGAGACCGGGTTGTAGTTAAACCTCCGAGGACCTGAAACCCAACACCAACCGTCCGTTGTCTTCACCCAACTGACGTCTAAACTTCTGCTCCAAACTTTCGGCGGTTTGTTCTCCTCGGTGTGTGAAGTGAAGTCGTTACCGTCTCGCTGGCCTGTAAACCGACACACAGACGCGTCCACATGTTTCTGCCTTGTTAGTGAGCTAGTTTACACAACAACCAGGTGAGCAGGCCAGCGACCTGCGCAGGTAACTCGGGTTAGTTTACCTGGACGCTCCCGTTGCCGAGCACCAGGATCTCAGGATGGATCTACCAGCAGAGAGAGAGACCCGGCGGCGGCGGAGGGACGTGATTAACCGGAGGAAAACACCGGTGGATACCGTGTACACCGTCGGTATTATCTGCCTCCAAGGTTGGTACCAAGCTATTGGACATTTCAAACACACAGTACTCATACATTTCTGTTTATTTCTATTCACTCAGAGGCTGTGAAACAAGAACAAACTCACTGCTACACTCATTGTATGTAGCAGGACCCAGACATTGACCTCCATGCTTTTTCTAAAGGGGTTTTGCTGTTTGCTGGTTAAAGTTAGTTATTTGGGTTTATTTCTGCTTGCACTGAACAAAAGAGTGAAAGTCTCATTTATACAGCTGCTTTTTCTCATTCATTGCTCCAGGACCCAGACATTGACCTCCATGCTTTTTCTAAAGGGGTTTGTTGCTGGTTCAAGTTAGTTATTTGGGGCTTATTACTGCTTGCACTGTACAAAGTCACATTTACAGCTGCTTTTCCTCATTCATTACTCCAGAGAGAAGCTTTCTATTGAGTTTAAAACTACATCTTGTTTGGGGGTCAATGCACCCCTCCCCCTTCCTCCATTGACCCCTAGTTTTGGGGGAAGTAAATGTAAATGATTATTTCATCCATACGATTTAACTAGAAACTGGAAAAATATACACAATACCAACAATTGACACTAGTGTTGCAACGATTTATCGATTAGTAGTCAACTGTTAAGTTAATCTGCAACTATTTTGATAGTTGATTAATCGGCTTGTGTAATTTTTTAAGAAAAAAAAGGTCAAAATTCGTAACAAGCTAATGTTCATTTTCAAACACACTAGTAGGCTTTCTGTTTATTTCTATTCATTCAGAGGCTGTGAAACAAGAACAAACGGTCAGATTACACTCATTGTATGTAGCAGGACCCAGACATTGACCTCCATGCTTTTTCTAAAGGGGTTTTGCTATTTGCTGGTTCAAGTTTGGGCTTATTACTGCTTGCACTGTACAAAGAGTGAAAGTCACATTTATACAGCTGCTTTCCTCATTCATTACTCCAGAGAGAAGCTTTCTTTTAAGTTAAAAATTAAAGAGTTTAAACTACATTTTGTGTGGGGGTCAATGGAGGAAAGGGGGCAGCCCCTCCCCCCTCCCCCATGGACCCCAGTTTTGGGGGAAGTAAATGTAAATGATTATTTCATCCATACGATTTAACTAGAAACTGGAAAAATATACACAATACCAACAATTGACATTAGTGCTGCAATGATTAATCGATTAGTAGTCAACTGTTAAGTTAATCTGCAACTATTTTGATAGTTGATTAATCGGTTTGAGTCATTTTTTAAGAAATAAAGTCAAAAAATGTTCTGATACCAGCTTCTCAAACACACAGTACGCTTTCTGTTTATTTCTATTTATTCAGAGGCTGTGAAACAAGAACAAACGGTCAGATTACACTCGTTGTATGTAGCAGGACCTAGACATTGACCTCCATGCTTTTCTAAAGGGGTTTTGCTGTTTCAAGTTAGTTATTTGGGCTTATTATTGCTTGCACTGTACAATGGAGGAAGGGGACATCATTTCTGATTTCTTTACTCCTTTATGACGGTAAACTGAATATTTTAGAGTTGTGGACAAAACAAGACATTTGAGGACGCCATCTTGGGCTTTGATCAACATTTTTCACCATTTTCTGACATTTTATAGACCAAACAACCAATCGATTAATCGAGAAAATAATAGATTAATCAACTATGAAAATAATCGTTAGTTTCGTCCCTAAACTAAAATGTGACCAGGGACGAGATTTCCAGCTTAAACCTTGAAAACATGTCATTTAAATGTGGTACATTTAATACGTAAAGCTAAATCTTAAACACATATTGTCTGTATTAATGAAACTCACCACTAGTGCTGCAACTAATGGTTACTTTTATTATTGATTAATCAATTATTCATTTTGTCGATAAATTGGCAGAAAATAGTGAAAGCTGCCGGTTGTCATTTCCCATAGCCCAAGGAGACGTCTTAATATGTCTTGTTTTGTCCGACCAACAGTCCGAAACTCAAAGAAATTCAACTTACTGTGACGTGTGACAAAGGAAAGCATCAAATTCTCTAATTTGAAAAGCTGGAACTAGTAAATGTGAATATCTTCTGGTTTCTTTACTCCTCTATGACAGTAAACTGAATATCTTTGTGGACAAAACAGGACATTTGAGGACGGACGCCATCTTGGGCTTTGATCGCCATTTTTCACCATTTTCTGACATTTTATAGACCAACCAACCAATCGATTAATCAAGAAAATAATTGACAGATTAATTGACAATGAAAATAATTGTTAGTTGCAGCCCTTGTTTACATATTACCGTAGTTACACAGTAATTAAATGTGTAGTCTGGAGCAGGGGCATGGTGGGTTTCCGTCTATCACTGAAGGCAGTCTTGCCATGTCATTATGTATTCCCAGGAGTATACTTCCATCTTCACACAACACATTGGACACGCCATTCCTGATTATCATATTCATAACTCTGTTTGCATGTTTGAACAGCCTCTCGGAGCCCCAGCGCGACATGCTTTCATGGGTGCCATTCGTATGGAGAGCACGGGTGGAGAGCAGTGCTCTGAGTGTTATCCAAAAAGAGAAGAGCCAGAAAAAAGAGAAATTAACATGACGCAACGCCCCCCAACACATTGTCAAAGCCTTTTAAAAGTTCATAACCTCGGCCGCAGAGCCATGAAAGGATCCTTCCTAGTTTGTGGAAGGAATGCTCTTATCCCTGCCAAGGATCAGGCTCATTAACTCACCGCTCATCATGTCAAAACTCAGTCAGTTTTATCTCATCCCCACACGTAGACGAGCGCAGATTGTGTTTGCCTGAGCCTTCAACACGACCGTGATAGCCAGAGTGGCTGAAAAATTCCTTTAAGTTGAAGTGTCTGTCTGTCGCCCCCCTCCAGTCTCCTCATGGTGCCCACTTTGGGATGAATGTGTCCTCTGTGTGCAGGCAGCAGGGGAGACGGAGGCTGCTACGGGTTGGTGTTTATAAGACTCATGAATAGAGCCAAGCCAGGTACTGTCATGACAGCCTCACGCTTTAGAAATGTCCTATTTTTAAAAGGGCTTTCTGAGGCCAGAAATGGCGGCGAATGAGACATTTTTATAGTGGCTTTATTCCCACATGAAGCTGTCCACACCAAACGCACCATGTTTCTGTCTGATCTGCTGGATTTGGCCACCGCTGTCCAATATTTACCCAGATCTTTTTTTTATTTTTAGTTTACAGTAATCGTTCTGTTTTTGCTGCTCCACTCTTCGCATCTTGATCTGGTTTCTATTTGTGGCTGACCAGCAGCGCCAATGCAGCTCTGAAGCAGCTCCCAGTAGATGAAAGCTACTTATGGAGTTAATGTCCATAATGTTAATGCATTCGCATCCGCCTACCTATTCCTTTTTCACCCCTTCCTCCTCGTGTGTTTTTCATTTTCATTTCCCCCCCTGCTTGCTTCATCAAGGCACAATCACATTCCTGAAGTATTTATGTGAAGAAATGACTGGGCGTATTGCCGAGGAGCGGAGATAGATGTGAAATGTCTATGTAACATCCTAGAGACCCTCCTCTTTGATCCTTCTCCCTCACGGTGCAGCTGGAGAAGATCTCTCCTGGCACATTAATAATTTGGATGCCTGTGCAAAAACTAATAATCATCTCATGATGATTTAGAGGTGTGCCATCAAATTTCGTGATGGAATTCAATAGTGAGTCCAGACTTTATTGACTTGTATATCTTCTCTTCTTAACCCTCTGAAACCCAAGCATTGATTTCATTGATGTATAATTTATTTTATTGTTTTAAGCTGTCTTTAGCAAGTCCCTGATTAAAAAAAACTCAATATTTTCTTGATCTTTTTTGTTTTTTGATTTTTTTTGTGAAAACAAGGGGCTGTCACAAATACCATTTTTTGTGCTTCCGAGCTTCGGTGAGAAATATTCAAAGGTATTTGAAGCTTCGCGGAGTAGCGCGACGCAGCAGACTGACATGTTCTTCTGCCGCACTACTGTACACACATGCATCTCTACACACAGCAAACAGTGATATCATATAAATGCTACGGTAAGAGTAAGTGACATATGTATAAAAAGCAAGAAAGACCACTTATGGTGGGCGGTTGGGGAGGTGGATGGGCCCAACATACACCGGAATTTTAAACCAGGAGATCCGTGTTAGAGACAGTTTGTTTTGTAAGTTACGTTAATGATGTTTGTGTTGTGTTTTCCATAGTCGGGTTACATTGTTTCCATACATATTCTACTGAATTTACGTACTTATTTTAAGCCCAATCATGACGTTTTCTCACCCTAACTAAGTGTTTTTCTTGCCTGAACCTAACTACAAACGTTTGCTTGACATACAAATGACACGCGAAAAGGCTAAAATGCGTACTTGTACAGAATGCCCATGTTGTGGCGTGGTATTTATACGCCTTTCTGTGAGCCCGGTTGGATACAGTTTAGAGTCTGGGGTGTTGGGATATGTAGTGTTTGTCTACATTCAGTCAGGAATAGATACTACTAAACACTTTCAAATGGATCTAAACTGCAGGAGTAGCAAGCCCCAGTGTATATTATACGGTATGTGTAATGGATTTGTTCTTCAGTCAATAAATTGATGGTGTTTTGCCCAGAAATATGAGGGATATAGGAAGTCAGCATTGTGCAGAAGGTCTCCTGTATTCAGGAATCGACCAGTGTTTTACTAAGTGGTGGTTTCACGGTTTCCAATACAAGGTCCATAAAGCTAATCTGCAGCATTTGTCCTGTTTCAGCTGGAGAGCAGCTCTGAGCAGATACCATAGAGGCTTTTTTTCTGGATATTTTGTTGGCTTGCCCACCTGCCGCTGCTTTATTTTACAATCTATACGCTTGGCTCTTATTAACCCATGCTGTGCTCGGAGGCTATTTGGCTGCACACTGGTCCCGATTGTCTGAATACACAAATTTCAGAGGGGATGAAAGGATGACGTCTAAATAAACACAGGAATATATTGTGTGAAGTGGAATTTGTCTGTTTACTATCGGGTTGCTGTTTACAATCCTGTGGTGGATAAAAATCGTCAAAAGGAAATTGTACTGTTGGAATTTATTTAAAAACATTTGAGTGGTTTACAATACACTCAAGAGATTGGTATCTTTTGTGCGCAGCTGTTGATGCAATAAACCGCTGTAATCGTATTTATACATCATTATTATAGTTTTATCATATTGCTAAACAATTTTAAGAAAGATTATCTTTTTTCTTTAAAACTGAACTCTACTATTTTTAACCACCACACCAATTGATTCTGATGTCGTGTTTGTTATTTCACTAATAGTGCTGCAGAGGTTGGATATTATATGAACATCTGTGCACATCATTGCATCAATCCACCACAACAGCCCTGCATGTGCTTTATCTTTTATCTCACTTTGTTATGGCAGACCAAGGCAGTAATTCCTGGCTTTAGTATTTTAGAAGTATAGTTTTGCGTAATGTGCTGGGCGATAATTCAATTTACCCGCTATTGAATTGAAGTCATATTGTGATATGATCTTATTCTATCATTTAACAAGTTTCTGTTGGCTGAGTTAATGATTTAGAGCAAGTTGTAGTTAAAAACTAAACATAACTTTTATTTTAAAATGGTCATTGAAGGTTTCTTTAAGGTACAGTGCTTAGAATTTGGTGGCATCTAGTGGTGTGGTTGCAGATTGCAACCAACTGAGTACTAGTACGGACTAGTAACACTACTTCAGAAGCAACGGAAGTCAGACTGCGGCTGGCGGTACCACGTTTTTGCACTCTGCATCTCACATTACCGCAGTTTCACAAGCGTGTCGGAGAACTATGGTGGCTTTCAGGTAACGTAAAAACACTATATCTGACATTTTTGAGGTCAGTACCAAAATTGATTTTTGAGAGTTTACAATGTCCTATTCATCTTTTTTTTTTTAGAAATAACATAGATTATTTATTATTTAAAGAATTGTGACAAAGAAAAAATTAACCTGTCAGTGCTCTCTCTCGGACAAACTATGTAATGGTGACACACATTTCTGTTCTACTATTCTCGTTATATATCAGCTGACATATATGCTGAAATCAATACATCTACATCGACCAGTTTACTGGTTTAGCATTAATCTTAACAGATACTGATTCTGGAAAATATTGTCATTAATATTGTGATATTGATTTCAACAATGTCACTGAGCCAGCCCTGGTTTGTGGTGTTTTATTAGATTAGTTTAACATGTAGCGTCATTTAGTCTTCCTGTATGTATAAATATTGTAGTCCTGTGGAGAAGAAATAACAGCTATGTTTTAAACTTTCCTATAGACATTTGCTATATAAAAGATCTGTATATGGTCATTATTACAATTTGCCAGGGCCGTTTCAAGGATAGCCCGTGCTCAGAGTCGAGCGTGACAGCAAAACAAAGCATCGAGCAGAAAAAAGATGATGAATAGAGTTTAATAATAAGATCTGGTTCTCAGTGTGTTTGTGCACATCAGAGAGTTTGACTGGTAGCACGAGTTGTGAGACTGGGGAAGGATTTCTCAAGGTCTTCCATGGCTCTAGTTTCTGGTCATTTATCAGACAGTGTTTATTCAGGTTTAGGTGAAGCCTTTTGAACGTGAGAGTCCTCTTTTCCACCCAGTTGGTATGTGCAGTTTGCACTCACTATATTGTAGAGGGCTCTTCTCCCAGGGGAGGATCTTCTTGCACTCTCTCAGAGGTTATAATCATGGTTGGCCACCCAATATCTTAGATTTTGGGTCCTTGTGGGTTATAAATTGATGCGTCCTTGTCTCCTCGGTTCTCTGTCCTCCAGCCCGTGACCCCAAAACTGATCTAGGTCTGCCATCTTTAAAGATCTTGAAGAGGAGTGAGGGAGCAAGGAGCCTCCCTCCATACATGTCTGGCTAAATTGAAAACATTAAGGGTGGGGGAAAAAATCTTATATAGTGATTTTATTTTTATTTTTATTTTGTAATTGATTTTTTTTAATGCCTGAATCGATTTAGTTGCTTCATTTGAGTCTATGCAGAGGTAAAAGGAAGTTGCCGCTTTTATCATGTTATTGTTATAGTCTGAATAACGTGACATCACATCCGTTTGATCTGGACATGGCTCAAGCTGCATGCTAACTTTGTCATGTACAGGTAATTTGTTATTGTAGATAAGCATATAGCCCTAGAAAACATGCAACGCTGTCATAGATGTACATTTTCACTGTCTTCAAATTTTAATCAAACATGAGCAAAGATTTGGCAGAGACATGTTAACTTGATACCTTCACCCACATCACACCTCTTCTTTGATTCCAAATAAAGCTAGAAGAAATGCAACAGAGGGAAGCAAGGTTGCATGAATTAGGAATTGAAAAGACACATTGTCCTCACTATGCTTATTTTCCTCCTGACCAAAGTAAATTGGTAGAGCAACAGGGAAAGAAATGCTTCATCTTAACTTCATTTTATTTTTAGTTTCTTGCCGCCATGTCTAAATGTGTTGATTGGAATCATTTTGAAGTTATGGATCAGTGGTTGCCAAAAACAACTCTTACCAGCCCGAGGGAGAGATTAATGAAAGAGAGATGGTTATTATGATAGCTTATATTTTCCATTCTGCAACATTAAATGTGTGGTATGTGTGTAGGAAGCTTACCTGCTGATTTGTCCAGGATCTCCCTGAGGTTTCTTTCTTTAGTCGGACCTGAAAATAAGCACAGTTCATAATGACCACTGCCCTCTGTGGCCCCTGCTGGCTGCTTGTCATCAATAAAGCCAAATAAACAAAGGACTGCGAGGAGCTACTCGCTTTAAATGATGATTACTGCTCCTAATGACCCATGTATTGGAGCTGCTGCTGTGTGTATGTACGTGTGATGGAGTGCATGCGCGTTGGCTCATGTGTTGGTGGTTTTGCTGGCTCTGCTGTTGGACCCTGTGGTTGTGATTGCAGTCGGGCCTTGTAGATCTCTGTCTCTTTCTCCTTCTTTCCTGTCGTGGTTGGTCCGTCGCCCCTCGTGGTTGCCAGTCTGGAGGGATCTCTGTTGTTTATTGACTCGGTGCCTGCTGCTCAGCTCTGTCTCCTGTCTGGGCTGGAGGAGTGGTTCGCCTGCACCCACCACCACCACCACCGCCGCTGCTGACTTTAATTTGTTGTTTTTCATTTTTGTTCTTTGGCGTTTCCAATTACTTACTGCCATGCTTCAATGGGATAGTATGCTGGAAGAGCTTTGTAATTTACCAAGGCTTCAGTCCAGAAAATCACTTCTGACTAATGCAAAACACATGATCATAACCTATTCTAAATATGTATTTTTTGAAGGTGTTAAATTCAATGTCTAGAGCATTAACAACAAACAACTATTGTCTATGTAAAGATATAGAGGAGTAATGTCTACCTGAGCAGAGAATGAAGTCACTCTCCGTCTGTGTGTGTTATAATCAGAGCTTTTCCGTGCATTGTTGACATCGCCGGGCCGGCCGCACGCACATGCTTTCAGTGCATGTTTGTGCATGTGAGAGTGCCCCACTGGCTAGCTCACGGCTGCCGCTGCGCACTGCTCTCATGCGGTGGTTACAGCTGAAAACCCCATCCCGACCAATGGCGTCTTTGCGGAAGTGTAGCACCCACCCTCCAGTTCCCCCTCAGATTAACACTGTTAGCTCTGTCAGCACTTTCGCCATTGTTAGCACCGTTATCTGCGAGCTGCTAGCTCGCCGTCGCCATGTTGACAGGCAATAGAAATGCTCGTAATCTCGTATTAGATACCTTTCGTTTTTATGTCTTTGTAAGAGAGTTCATAATTCAAACGGCATACAGTGGCGAGTAGAGCTGCAACGATTAGTTGACAGAAAATTAATCGTCAACTATTATGAAAATCGTTTTAGTTATTTTTAAAGCAAAATTGTCAAACATTTACTAATTCCAGCTTCTCAGTTGAGAGGATTTGACGCTTTCCTTTGTCACAGTAAGCGGAATTTCTTTGAGTTTTGGACTGTTGATCAGACCAAACAAAAAAATCTGAAGATGTCTAATTGGGCTATGAGAAATTACAGGTATTTATCAGAGTAAAGTGACATTATTGTTCTTATCAAATGCAGTCGCTGACATCTGTTGACCGTCTTTAACCTCCACTCTATCTAATCTGCTGTTGCTGGATCACTTATCTGCTATTAGTGATAACCCATGGTTTCATGTTTACTTTTAAAGTGATGAATACAGATGTTTTTATAGGTTCGCCGCTGCAGATATAACCCACTCCGACAGTTGTAAATCCTTACAACAACTTTCCCCCCGCAGGGCAGGTGTGAGGCCCTGGTGAGGGGAAGCTCGCCCTCAGAGTGAAACAAAATCCCTGTTTTGTTCCCACGTCGTCGGTGCCAAAGCATGCGCAGCGCCGCCGCTGCATTCAAATGCATCTGATCGAAACGTGCAGGAATGCCTAATTTGGCTTCAGCCCGTTTGAAGGGGAGAGAGGGGAGAAAGGAGGGCAGGAGAGGAGAAAGGCGTCTGGCATGCCGTTGCATAATCCAAGCAGCCATTAACTCTTTGTGTCCTGAGGCTGAATGAACTCATCATAGCAACGGGCCACAGGCAGAGTGACATCAGGCAGCTCTCAATCAGTCCTCAGCTCCTCCCCGCCACGCCAGCAGGTTTAAACAGGCTGAAAAGGCCACTGGTGTTTAATGGGAAGGGCCTTCAACTGTGTTTGATCTTCTAATGAATGGGGTCAGCTGGCTACAACTGACCCTGCAGAGGGCCCGGCTGTTGTTGGGAGAGAATATATTTACCGTCAGTAGTTTGCTCGTCCTCGTATCAGCGCTGATTTACTGTATCATCCAGTTTACTTATTCTCTGTTGTGTTTGGCGGCGCTCCTCATTATGCTGTTTCAGCTCTGGGTTGCAGCCGAGCTCAAAGGCCAGGTCTGTCTCCGCGGCAGCCTGTACAGTGTTAACCTCCCGGTCCTGGTACCTGACTAAACCAGCAGAGCTTGGATTTACTCTGTACGACGGAGCCAGCATAATGTATGACCTGAGCTGGTGGCTTCATCAGCTCTTGGCGCGTGGAGCCTGTGAATGTTTTAGAGCTTTCCGACTCCTTTGAATCCACGCTCATACATTTTGGATGCGAACCAAAGTGCCATACTACTACTACTACTACTGGTGTTCTCCCAGCAGGCTTTGGGGGAGCACAGCTGTATCTTTTCGGTTGTTCTCACCACAACACTATTTCTTGAAAGGGTTTCCTTTGAAATTGTCTCTGAAAGAAATATGGGGATGAAGAAAACATACTTCAGAGAGATTTTGGGGGGATATCTCAATTGGAGAGATATCTTTGTGTTTTGCAGCTTGAAGAAAGTATTGACTTGATATATAACAGGGATGGCTGATCAGTCAGGATCGAGTATGTCTGTGCGAGCTGAAAACACTGTTCACAGAAGCTTGTGCAAAATGGCTCCATATTTAATTGTGAAATTAGTATTCTCATTTAGGAAATATTTGGTCATATGCAAGCTATTTTATACTTTACTCACGATACAATATTATTACGATTTTAAACATTTTGCGACATGCTTCTTGCGATAAGATATATTGTGATTTATTACCTTTTCTCAACTGCAAAAAATGCAGTTTGTCAACATCCGTGTGTTTTACCTAATAAGATACAGTTTTCACTCTGTTCATCTCAGAGTTTTCATTCACATATCTTGAAGTCAGAGGTCAAGGGACCCTTTTTAAAATGGACATGCCAGTTTTCCTCGCCAAAAATTTATAGCCTTATTTAGCGTTCTTCCTGACAAGCAAATATGACATGCTGATTCCTTAGATTTTCTAGTTTCATATGATACCAGTATCTTCACTCTAGCTTTAAGACTGAGCCCGCTACAACCTCTGAAAGACAGAATAGCGGCCGGATTGTTAAGAAAGTTTATATAATAAAATATTGATATTTGATGTCCGTTTATCAATACAATATTGCCACGCAAAATATCGCGATGCTATGCTGTATTGATTTTTTTTCCCCCACCCCTATTAACTAGGTGTATGTACTGTATATAGTTGTATATAAGCTTGTTATAGGCTGATCAAACTTTATTGTCTCTGCTGTGCTGGAAATATCTCAATGTGATATGAGACTTTTTAACTAGAGGAATAAGAAAAATAGAAAGCCAAATAACAACTAAATGAATCCAAAACTTGAATATCATACATCCCCAACAGCTACGTTTTTTTGGTAGACAAGCACCCCATGGGTCATTTATTCATTCAGTTCTCTCTGGACACATTAGATCAGGATTAAACCCATGTACTACTGCAGAGCTGTTCAGCGTATATGTCACAATATACTTGTTAACAGTGTGGCAATTGATTTATCATTGATGTTTCCTCTTACTGCCTCTTTTTCAGGATTGTACGTCTTTCTGCGCTTTACCCTGTAATCAGCCTCTAACAGTGAAACCAGTCTTTCAGTAGATTTATTTATTGGCGACATAAATAATCACCCAGTGAAACCTCTGCTGACCCGAGGTCTGTTACCCAGTCATGTTTGACGATTAAACGTCTCCTCTCCTGCAGCCAGTACGGCCCAGCAGCATTAGCACATTATGGTCTGCATTGTTCTGTATTAGTAGACAGTAATTACCCACAGCAGAGAGGGAAGCTCATTACACGGCCAACATTGTTATTTTCTGTGGTTTTAATTATGTTAAACAACCTCACCAGTCTCTCCAGCTTCATCTTGTTTCTGTACTCGCACTCCGTTTCACCTTCCTCTGCTCCTTTTCACTTCGTTCGTTCCACTTTCACCAACCATGCCAACTTCTGAATCCCTTTAAACCTCCCGTTCTCCTTTCTGCTGTCCTCTATCTGAACCTCCCTTTGAGTCTGCATTCAAGCCAGACATCAGAGTTTTTTTTAAAAATCATTTCTGACAGAGGGATGGCACAGCAGAGGCAGACAGAGTGGGTTTGCCGCATGAGGAGGTTTTGGTAAAACTGCACTTCTTTGGTCAGTTGAAGCGATTCTCCTGATGGGAAGGGAGCTAAAACGAGCCTACAGATGTGTGAAATGATGTCAGACAGACACTGGGGAAGTTTGTTTTTATATCCAAACAAATTGTTTTTATTGCTCAAGTTTGTACTGACACACAGGAGTCTGGTTCTTCACTCAGTGTCAGGACTCTGGCTTGTGCCCAATTCTGACCAAAATGCCTCCAGAAGATTTTTTTTTATGTTTTACAGCGAGGTGTCCTGTCAGGAGAAATCTCTGTCTGTTGGTTTGTTTTCACCGGTGCAACAAGAGGTCACAGGTCAGTCCTGTAACATCTGCCACAGGAAGGTGCTTCCTGTTTGTCTTCCATTATTCCCTCCATCCTTCCACACTACTGTAGCTTCTATTGTGGAGACTCCTATGATGTATGGGGTTGTGCTCTTGGTGTTTATTAAAACAGATTTCATTGTGTGTGTTTTCAGTACACTTGATCAAAACTACTCTGGCGGTTTATGGCATTTAAATGCTTGTTCTGGGTTTCCATTGAGAATTTTTCTGCTGCACAGTCTAAAAGCTGTTTTTAAAAGGATTTTCCACTCTGCCAGAATAAAAAGTCTTGAGGGGCAAACTTGATCGTTGTATTTTTAGGGATATTTTTCACATGAAGATGGCCCACTATAAAGTTATCTGAATATCTGCACAGGCTGGAAAACGCAGACAGGAAAACACTAAATTTGGATAAAAGTTTTCTTTAAATAAATCACTGGTAGGCAACTTTTTGAGATGATAACACTTGAATGCATTATTATATGCCTGCAGTCTACCCTGTTGAATAAACCTATTTAATTTTAATGAGTGAACATGTTTTAAGATAACTTTGTACCAGTTTCTGCATGAAATTCGAGTGGAGAAGACCCACCTAGCCTGAGATAAAGAGCACCAGAAGAAATAATTTTCCCCTTTATTGAACTATAATATTCGGCTCATTAAGCCTAATATTTCTGCAAATATTGATTATTTTCTTGATAAATTGATCTATAAACTGTCAAAAAATAGTGGATTATTTTCATTGATTATTTCCTCAATTAATCGATTAGTTGTTTGGTCTATAAAATTCTGAAAATGGTGAAAAATGTCGATCAGTGTTTCCCAAAGCACAAGATGAAGTCCTAAAATGTCTTGTTCTGTCCACAACTCAAAGATATTCAGTTTACTTTCATAGAGGAGTAAAGAAACCAGAAAATATTCACATTTAAGAAGCTGGAATTTTGAATTTCTTTTAAAAAAATGACTCACACCGAACCGTCATCAGATCTCTTGCTTTGTCCGACTAACACTCTAGAAATACTGTACATTGTGGCCAATATTAATTATTATTGGTTTTACCTTAGTTTATCAGTCTTCTGTGGGTGAAATGAAACATTAACTCCAGTCATTGTTATCAGTATCAGCTATTACCAGCCTCAGTCAACAATATTATATATTTTGCCCTCCGAAACCCACATTGGTCGATCCCCACAGAGGACAAATGCACCAAATGATACACACCACTACAATGGGCTGCTCTGTGCAGGTGCAGCCTTGTTGATTGGGGAGCACAGGACAGTGTTTCCTGTTCTTATCTGCTGAGGTGACGACAGATAGAAATGCCCGCGTGTTGTGTCTGACAATTGACAATGGTCCCCTGTCCCCCCTCCTGTGCCAGAGGAAGTTCATATTCTGTTGTGGTTATTTCCTCCCGGCGTTGCGTCAGAGCGGATGGGGATCTCCGCAGCGTCCTCCCTGTTCAACGCCACAGCTTTCACCGCTGCTTTGTGTCCTCATCCAGGTTAGGACCCAGCCAGAGGGCCACGGTGCTGTCTTTCCTCACTTTGAAACACGTGGCCGAGGGTTCTCGGCTCTGTGCGTGTGTGTGTGTGTGTGTGTGTGTGTGTGTGTGTGTGTGTATATGTGTGTGGTCAGGATGGAGGGCAAAGGCTGCGATCTCCCTGAGGGTCTGGATAACAGCCTTGGCAGGAGAAGGTCGACAGCTGTTTGGCTGTTGAGTTCCTGTGTTGCAGATGGGGCGCCCCCGTGCTGCTGGACACATGGGGCTTTCACTGTCGCTGGAATTTTTAAAATCTGTAAACGCAGACTGACGCCACGCAAGAAAGGCTATTTTGCGTATGTGTGTGACATGTGCTTGTGTGATATACACATGGGGCTTGTGCACCTGTGGGTACATATCTGTCTGTATTTTTATAGCGAGTGCTTTATTTGTCCTGGTATGTACCATCATTTCTCAAATTAGACACACAGTTAACTCCTTTTTTATTCATTCTTCTTTCTCATTCTTACGCACGACTGGTGATGCTTCATCCTGGGATACAATTTTAAGTGAGTTCATTCCTGCGTGAGAAAATGCGAAGCCTGTGTTGCTGTCTGTATGAGAAGATGACACCGAAATAGACCAAATCTTTTCTTTATCTCGTGCTTTCTCTGTCTTTTAGTAAAATACTCTCTGCCATTATCCAGATAGTGCATTTCTGCCCATTGCGTTCTTACACCATGACTTCACCGGGGCTCTTTCATCTCTCCGTGGATGGTTTCCAGGCAGACGTCTTACTCGGCCTTTGTGTGTGTGCCCTCCCGTCCTGTCATTTCGTAGGAAGCAAAGAAAAGGTTGCAGTGAAAGCTACACCCCTGCCTTCCCTGCAACCTTACAGGTCCTTCTTAAAATGAGGTCAGATGACACACGAGCCCCGGGTGCACCTCTTTCTCTCGCTTCCTCACTCTCCTTTTCTATTCCTCCCTCGCGCTCTTTGAACATTCACATCGACTGTGGCGCGATTTGACGGGAGAAAACTACTGAGTGACTCTGGAACAGCGAGCGCCTCACCCTCTGATGTAACAAAGGGTAGAGAAACCCTCCTGTCTGCTTTCAAAAAATGTCATGTTCAAACTGTATGTGGGTTGAGTGACAATCAAATACTCCTGGCAGCATTCCTCACATACACGAGTCAAACGGAGGAAAATGTGTCAAAGTTAGCTGCAGTGTTTCCCTGTTGTGTGCTTGTTTTTTGGATCTCGTAGAAATGTCGCAACCATAGCTCATTAAGGCCACACCTTTTCACTTAAAGGCAGGGTTGACGATGTTATCCAGTATACATTATTTGTTATATTGGTTGAAATGGTCTTTACAACCCGACAGCGATCCATTACTTATGAGCTCTGAAAAAGGACCGGAAAAGAGACGTCATCTGTAGCTGCTGTAATCCTGTAAAACGTCTACCAATCACTGCCTCGCGGTCCGCTTGGAAAGAACCAATCAGATGCCTCCCTGCTCGCACCCTACCCTTTGCGTGCACTAGCCTGAACTTATAGCGCGTCGCCGCCGCACGTTTCCTGGAGAATGGAAGAGAAAACTCAGCCAAATGTAGCACTGCCATAACATCACTTCATCCTGATGAAAATAGCAGTTATCCTTACATCAGGTTACTTATTAGATTAGAAATAAAAAAAAGATAAAATTGACTAGAAAAGCAAGTCTTCAGATTTTCAACACGACAACACCTCGGCGGAAAAGAGGCTCGTCATGAATTAATCAAGCGCTCCTATTCATAGACACCCGCACAAGTGTTTCCCATCTCTTACAAGAGAAACATTTGGATGTCCTGCAGCTTTTCCTCCACCACTCCCTCTTTGTTTGATCTTTTCTGGCACTGTAACTCTTTCTAAAACTCTGTGGCTGTTCAAAAGGCATTAAACATGAGCAAGTTCCCCAGTGCAAGGAAACGGTGAAAGGCGTTCACAGAATATGCTGAGTGCATTAAAGACCTGAGCCTCCCAGAGCTGTTGGCCCCATGCACCCCGTTTCCCTCTGTAAACACATTCACAAACTCACACTCCCGTTAGTTATTCTTTTTTTGAAACATGTTACTTTGAGGATGCCGTTTGGGATTCTCTAAAGTCGGTGCATTTCCTCAAGTCTTTACCAGAAATAAGGTACAAAGTAAAAGGTTGGTTTACTTTGGAAATCTGACTATATTACATAAATGTTTATGGAAGGAGGGAAAAGTGCACTTGGGCTTTGTTTTTACACTTAGTGAGACCACATCTGGCTTGCTATGAACAGCTGTAAAATACCCAAGACAGCATCATCATAAAGCCTGAGATTCATGTCTTAATTATGTTCTGAAAAGTTGGGAAGCAGATAAAGGCACACATATATCTAAGGAGTTTCAACTCGGGAGAGGAAGTTTTTTTCTATTTCCCAAAGCAACTAGAAAACTTCACAAATTTATATCTACTTGTACAAGTTGGACATGACAAGCTGCCTCTTCCTTTTCATGTCACAGCTGGAAATCAGTGGAGGAAAAGGTTTGGCTGCAGACTGTATATCAAAGTAACTTTTATGGCGGTGTGCTGTTGGTGGGAGAGTCCATAAAAATCGGACTCTGCTTCTTAAACTGTCCTAATAAGACTTTAATTTCAGGCGGGAGTGTGGGTGATTTGGGCAGCTGGAGGGCATCAGTCTGAGAGAGGTTAGAGGTTCAGAGAGGAGGTGAGGTCACAGCTCCCCCTCAAAGAGCTGCTCAGGTTTCAATGCAGATGGACTTTAACAAGCATTAACCTGATTCCAAGTGAGGAAGAGACCCAGGTTTTAAGCCACTACAGATGGAAGTGTGAGCTCTTAATCGCAACCCTGTCAGCTTTAAAAGTGTAATGAATGATTAAAGGTCGAGGAGCACACCGAGGATCTATTTGCTCCAGATTCCCTTTTCACAGATGGAAAAGGTAACTTTTCTGACAATACGTACTTGAATAGACTTCCTACAAAGGAAATACGATGCATCAACTCATTCCAGCTGTGAACTGTTTTTGGTTGGACATGCTTTGCTCAAGGGGAGCACTTTTCAGTCGGCACAGGACCGTCCTTGAGCAAAAACACTGAACACTAAAACGAGCTAATTACCTCCCTGCTGACTTGCATGTATAAGTGACTGTGTGTGCTTGGGAGATACCAAAGACTGTATAAGAAGTGGACGTAGTCACCTTGACGTCACCCATTGGTTTGTGGACTGCTGTTTTGAAGCCTCGAGTTCGGCATTTTGGCTGTCAACATCTTGTTTGTTTTTTTTCAAACCGGAAGTGACACGAGAAGGTGGAGTTAAGTACAACCGAATGCTGAATATTTTTAGGCGACCAAAAGTGTTATAATTAACCTTCATGAACTGAAAATGCACTGTGAAAGGGTTAAAATTGTAAGACGAAAATGTGGACAACTCCCAAACCGGTCAATGCCGTGGTAGCGACCTGTCAATCCCAAGATAGCCACGCCCTAAAGCATACCCTGCTTTATGGTCTATTTGACTCTAAATGGGACCATAATTTAGTAAATGAACATCATGCTGTATTGAAAAAGACTTGAAACTAGCGATTGAGACAATAAACTCATGTTTACAATGTTTATTGAGGTAATAAATTAAGTGAGAAGTAGGGTTATTTTCACATAGACTTCTTTAAAATCAGACTTCTTTTTGCAACCAGAGGAGTTGCCCCCTGCTGGCTATTAGAAAGAATGCAAGGCACTTCCGCATTGGCTTCACTTTTCAGACCTGGAGGTTGCCCAGTGGGAGATACTGACAAAGACATCTTACAGTCACCCAGCAACTTGATCCTGTGATCTTGACCCTGTGGGTCAGGTGATGTGAGAGATCAAAGGCCTGTCCATGCCGTCCCAAATTAATTTATTAAATACCCTTCTAACCTATAAAGCATCAGCCTTTGATGCTGCATCTGATCCCAGCAAACCCAGTCTGGTGGGTGGAGAGGACGTTGACGGGTTTTTTGACTGGCTTTAGACATAAGTACATTCAAACTTCCAGGCAGCCGATTCAACTGTCAGGATGTGAAGCTTCATATTTACTCCCTCTGACACCATCGTAAACTTAACATAAGTGCTTTGTGGTTACAGGATCATAAATTATAGTACTAATTTGTTTTTTTTACAAGAGACTTCATGAGTTTGTTTGTTTGTGTTATAATTAAAAAAGATACCACTAAATATTACAGCAGCTCAACTTTAAATGTTCTCTATACAATATCCAGAGCATTAATATAGCAGCAAACAACTATTTGCTATGTAAAGATATAGAGGAGTAATGTCAACCTGAGCAGAGAATGAAGTCACTCTCCCTCTATATGTGTTGTAATCAGCTTCTCCGTGCTTTGCTGACATAGCCGGCTCATACGGCAGTTACAGCGGATAACCGTCCCAACCAACAACTGCGTCACGGAAGCGTAGCACCCACCCTCCAGTTTCCCCGCTTCCACTGTTGGCGCCGTTAGCACCGTTAGCTACGAGCCACTGGCTCAGCTATCGCCATGTTGAGAGCCGTGCGGAGGCAATAGAAATGCTCCCAATTTTGCATTGAGCACCTTTAAAAGATATAAATGTTCCTGTAACTTCCTGCAGTTTTTTACTAAGCCTGCTTAAAACCTACACCATTCATATGGAAATTGCGTGCAGAGTCCTGCTAATGCTACTTAGGTTAAGGCTTGTGTGTTTCAGAGTCCCTCATGTGTATGAAGAACATGCATTTGAGAATAGATTAAATCAGATGCTGGGATTAACCCTCTTTTTCAGATTTCTCAATTAGATTATTGTAGTAATTGTAAACTGACACTCACACATATTGTTTATAGTTTGTTGACAGTTAAATTTAGTGGCGACATTATGACATTTTTACAGTTTTTATGAGCCGAAGATGATTGACTGCCCTCGAAGTAGTGAGTCAGTCTTCAACACCACTTTTTTTCTGTATATGCCTGCGAGCAAAATGCTGTACAGGATCTTGTGGTGTGTCTGAAGTACCCTTTAAGGTCTGTTTTTATGAATGAGGGCTGCTTTTAGGTGGCTAGTTCCTGAGGTCGCACTGAGCCGTGCGGCTTGATGAATCCTCTAGAAGCTGTGCAGTGGAGAACAAGTGGTTCTTGTTAAATGTGAGCCGGAGAGAAAATAGCTGTAATTGAATGTGAGACCATATGCTTCTTATTTGGGGAAAATGCTTTTTTTGTTTTAGATCTTGTTAAATGTAGTGTTGCCAGACTACTCAGTGCATGCCATAAACAATGACCCATTTTCAGTGTTTTATGATGGAATATTACTGCATGGTGAAGACCAGTTCCCAAAGACGCTTCAAGCTATTTAATGTGACGCCTTCATTGATTTTTTTCTAGTTTGTAAATGAAACCTCTGTGTTCTTTTCTACTCGGTTCAATGAGAGTATTTCTACATAGACGTGCTGTAGAAATGATGACTGAGTGAATCCTGTAGAAAATTTTTGGCACATGGTCTTGTCAGACGTTCTGCAGTTTAACACTATTATCGCCCTTTGAGAGAAAACAAGAGCATCTCTGACTTCTCTCGGCCCTCTAAATCAGTCATTCTCAAAGACTGGGTCGGGACCCACAGGTGGGTCGCAGGACATTTTATTAGGGTCGTCAAAAAAATTTGCAGAACTTTCTTCTTAGTCTTTTATTTAAGATTTGTATCTGCAGTACACCTTTGAATTGAATTGTAGCCTACTTATAACATTGAATCTAATCTGAAAGGCTAGCGTACACTGTTTGTTTTACTGACGAGAGGAAAAATACGAGCCTGTTAACTCCACCTAAATGCATTTATAAAGTATTATAACATGTGTATTAGGGCTGTCGTGATACCAAAAATGTAATAGTCGATACCAATACCAGGGAAATTCCACAATTCTCGATACCACGGTAAAAAAACAAAAACAAACCTCCTGCCGATTTCAACACGGATTTGTTGTTCGCAATGTAGCATTATCAGGAAAACTTCTATTGTCCCTGGGTCCCGCCGAATTCACACCAGAGCAGCGGTGAAGTGCGGCGAACTGCCATGCAATCTCTGTGAAAAGCTGTGGCGGCAACTCCCGAGCTCAGCAAGCTGCGCCCGTTTGATTCTGCGGCAAACAACAATTGGGAAAAGTTTAACTTTTAGCAGCGAAGTGCGGCAAAAGAGGACCCGCAGCCAATCTGTAAACAGATCTTGTGACTCTTGTTACATGTTGACCTATGTTACAAAGAATTTCTTCCTGCCTGAAACATATGAATACACCTCCCGGCCGCAGAAAAGTGTATTTATTACCGTAACGTTTTCAGAGTTTTGGCATCGACTCAGTACCGAAGTATCAGTTTTCATTAATGCGTGCATAAAACAAAGTTGTCATTTATCAAACATATATCTCTACGAAATGACTGGTTTATCTACTCACGGTAATAGAAGATTGATGTAAAAATGGTCAGGAACGTACATTTACGCACAAATTCGTTCTTCTCACGAACACTGCTAGTAATGCCTTTTCATATTAACTTGTTTAACACACAGCGCCGAGCAGGTGGCTGCATGAATCTGAAATATAGGTTGACTGAAGGTATTTGAGGAGATGTAGCTGAAGTGTGTTGTTTGTTTTGGCCTCATTCCAACAGAACTATGCTAATCCAAGTGAAATAACGGCTCGCTCTGCAAAATAAACAAAAACCTACTTGTACCTTTTTTCTGGACAGCCTGTAGATTTTTTTTTTCCCTTTTACATTTAGTGTTTGCTTTAGCTTGGAAGTTGTTGGTTGAGTGAAGCAGTTTGATTTTTCAAGAGGTTTGCACTTTATATGCTACATAGGAAGAGGTGGGCTGTGGTAAAAGAATATATTTGCTACTGCAGACAGCAGAGTATTAAGTTACAGAGCTCTGATATTTTTCTTCATTTAAGCTGTAAGTGGCAGACTTGTCAGAAAGGTATTTTCGTGGATTCATAGCCGTGCAGGGAAGCTGGGCGTGCCTTCAGACGTTACAGAGTGAAGTTCAGTTCCTCGGATCAGTGGCTCTTTGTTACTGCGTGTTAGAAAACGGCTATTCTGACCCTCCGTTGTAAGCCACAGTCTCTGTAGTCATAAGCCTGACCCTGGGTGTCAAACTGACAGAGTCGGAGCTTTATGTCCAGAGGTCGAGACATGTGTTTTAACCTCAGGTCCTGAAACACTGAGACTTCTGTATAACATGACCTCTCACCTTTAAACAAGGCAAATCTGCTCCTTACAGGGTCATTATCTGATTATCCCCACCATGTAATTTCACACAGGAAAACTCCATCTTAACCAGCCGCGGCCATGTTGTGTATTTAACAAGGTCTTAAATCCTGACAAATTGTCACTTTTCTCTAAACAGCCTCAGCTGCTCTGCGTCGTCTGTATACTCGGACAAAAGCCGGACTGTTGCAATGTTGATAACTCTCAGGATGTAAATTCTTGTGTTCTTTGTGCTACGAGGCAAAAGTCGCCTCAGAAAATACAGTTTATCCGAACTTTAGTAAACCAACACTGTGCTGACGCAGTGGCTATCAACGGCTCCTCGACCCCTCTCTTTATGTTTGTGTGAAACTCAAACAAAGTCTGCGTCACCTGCCTTCACATAGTGGAATAGAGTTTTTTTTCTTCGTCCACACTGTCAACAAAATGCGTCAAAAGCGGACAGAGCAGAGGTAATTTAGATGGCATCTACTCATTGTGCAGTCGTGCACAGAAACGGTAAAGCTCCTCCGAGCTCGACCCCCGACAATCCGTTCGGTGGGCAGCTTTTCAGGGCAGAGGTGTGAGACGGGGAGCAGGCAGAAAAACAGGTTCCTGGTGATAAATAGCAGGCCCGGTTTGGAAAGTGTCTCCTTTCTGACAGAGGATCGGGCTTTGTCTTGAAATGTGAGCTGCCTCTCTGCAGCCACTGCCAGCTTCTCAGAGGCTCTGACTTTCAGCGGGGTGGAGGGGAGGAGAGAGAGCTTTATGTTACAGGGGGATGCCTCTGGGTGACATGGAGGGATAAAAAGATTTGAGTAGCTGTTGCTGTCTGTTAAAGGGGATTACCATTTAATTAGAGCTAAGGCCAAGGATATAGCAATCAGTATATTTCAACATGAGGAGCTGTCAACCAGTGTCCAGAACTCAAATATTTGATGATATCACGAGACAATGAATCACAAACTACATTTTTTCTTACATGTAGCTGATATTATACAACCACCTGTTTAATCTCTCATTGTAATAACATTTTCAGAAAGCCACCTATTAGGGGTGGGAATGACCAGAGTCCCCACAATACAATATTATCACAATACTTAAGTCACGATACGATCTTCGATTTTAAAACATTTTGTGATACGCAGAGTATTGCGATAAGATATATTGGGATTTCTTAACGTTTTCTTCCTAACAAGCTAGTATGACATGGTTAGTATCAATTGATTCCTTAGGTTTTAGTTTTGTGTGATGCCATTATCTTCATTGTAGCTGTAAGACTGTGCCCGCTAGTAGTTTATATAATGAAATCACAATTCAAAACACTTTTTTTCTTATATACACTTGTAGCTCTTGCACTTTCATAACATTTTTAGAAAGCCACCTATTTTGGTGTGTTTCTTTATGTAGGTTTAAGGCCCTGACACATCAAGCCGATGGTCGGCCGTCGGCAAGTTTGGGCCGTCCGTTAGTGTCTGCCTGCCTAGTTTTTGCGGTGTGTCCTGCACTGTCGGCTCCAGTCTGCCGGTGTCTGAGGTTTTTGGGCTGATTCAACATGTTGAATCGGTGGTGGAGCCCGCCGGTGAGAAAAATCACTCTGATTGGCTTTTCAGCTTAAGCGAATCAGAGCAAGAGAAGAGAAACAGACGTGAGGAAAGCAAGCACACGAGTAAAGTCTTGAGGAAGGCTCTTCTCATCTTTCATCTTCATCTCATCTGATCATGCAATACGCGGATATTTTCACAACGACACGGCCATCTGGAATGAAGCTAAGTGGTGAGTGACAGTGGTGTGAAAATGGTTGGCAAACCCAGCTTTGTTTCATGTATGTATCACAACAACAGCTTTTATATCCGCAGTCCTCGGTCTCCTAGTTTCCCTTTTTGAATGACATATACAGACTACCGCCACCTGCTGGTGTGAGAGTTCCTGTCACGCAGGCGCAGATAGTCCGTGCTAACTGGCTGTTGGCTGTAGTCTTTGCTTTGTGTTCAAGTGCAACTTGTCGGCCAAGACAAAGCTGACGTGAGGCGACGCAGCAGTCAGCCTTCATCGCCGCTAGTCCTTTGATGTTGTGTTGCTGTGTCTGGGCCTTTAGGGTTGATTGATTTCCTGCAACCAACATCACTCTGAACTTTAATGCTTTCTAATGCGATAGAAATGTGTGAATTTTATCTGTGATGGCTACTGTCACAGATAAAATCGCTGTTTCACTTGGAATTATGACTCATTTAGTTTCCTTTTTCATCTGTAAAACACTGCAGCCATTCTGTGTGGTTCCCCTTTAGGGCTAAGCTTGACTAATCGAAAGACATGACGCAGATTAAAGAGCAAGAAAGATTTTCCTTTCTTCTTTCAAACAGTTGCTATATGTTATGAGAAACTGGAAGTTCCAGAGGGAGATGAGCCTCATATTTCAGTCCGGAAATGTACTTGTAGCCCCCCTTTAAAGACCTAATGCTTGGAGCCCAAGTAGACCATTAGTATTAGCAGGTGAGATACGTTGAAGCTAACATTTATAATGAGATCCCTCTGCTGTTGATCTCTCTGTAGTCTTGTTTTAATGAATTGAGCTGCCAGGGAAACGCTGACCTTGTGTGTCCTGGGATCAGCTCGACCCTCTTTTTGGCTCATCTCCTCCTCGCACCTTGTTCCTGGTGTCCTCAGGTGTGTATTTGGGTATATCTCTCTGTAGGTGAGGTTGTTTATGCCAGGTGGTAAATTGAAGTGAGGATTTGCCCACAGCAGGAGCTTGGGTGCCCAGCGCCACTTTTCACGGGTCACAGATTTCGCCTTTGTGTGTCCCCTCTGGCACACTGGTACAATCCCTGCTGTGCCCACAGCTGCACTCCGTAGTAAAATACCTCCTTCCAAATTGACAAAAACACTCGCATATACACGCAGGGGAGTGAAGTGGAGTGAAGTGGAGTGCCCCAGATCTTGTTTCCTTGGAAAAAAGCCTGCAGGAGTAGTGTGTAATGGCAGCTGATGCATGCAGTCCATCTAATCTGCTCCCTGTTTGTCAGTGATGGATGTGGATGACGGGTGGGGAGATTGTGCAGGCTCATTACCGTCGTGTCAGAATGCCTGCATCTACACATACATGTATGCATAGAATAGCTCTTGTTTGGTTTCACTGTGACCCTGCGTGTGTTAAATACATGACGAATATGTGTTGTCAAGTCATTCTTTGGACATGCTTGCCAAGGGCGAGTGTGACTCACAGGATTCAGTTCTTTTTAATGCCTTTTCCCGAAACCAAAACATTTTTTTTTGTCATAGTTAAGCTCACTCTAAATGTTTACCCCCTGCATTTCAGCTAAACACAGACAGAGTGAAACACTTAACCTGTGGCTGATACAGCTGGGGGATCTGGGAGAGCGGTGGGAAATTCAGACAATGTGTGTGAGGCATTCTTGCCGGTGGGAGTGTGGTTTCCTGGGCTTGTTAATATTAGCCATGAGGGCAGAAGAATACACAGTCTGAGCCATCAGTCGTAGAAGGCTTTGATCAACCAGTGAGACCAACAGGGAGTCAGCAAGAGTCCTCCAGCTCTGCAGTGGACCTTGACTCACCGTCAGAGGATAAACCTGGTGGGCAGTAACCGAATGGATTCTTGCAGGACTAAACACAGACACAGATACGATCCTGTCAGTACCACTGTGTTTTATTAAAATATATGTTATCTATAGGCGACATATATAAGGCACAGGAAGTGAATTATTATCATACTGTGAATGTGATGTGTCTGTGTTTTTGTTTCGGTGCTTTGCACAGAGCTTACACCCGCCCGCTCGCTCTCATCCGGCTCTGAAGCTCTGTACGGTGCCGTTACCTGGAAAATTTAGCGGTGTCGGCAGCACAGCGGTGGTAGAAAATAACCTTATATTTTGATATTAATAAAATGTACCCAAATTCACGAATATGTAGGATATTACTACTGACATTCATGTAATATTACGTCACAACGTCTGCTGCATTAGCCATGTGTTTACCACGTGTTTATTTGCATATAGGGTGGGGAAGTGAGATCCGATCACAAGTGGCCACTCAAGACGCAGGTGGAGATGCCAGGTGTGAGCAGGGCCATTGAGTGAAATGCTAATGTCAGTATGCTAATGTACTCACAATGCTAACATGCTGATGTATAGCAGGTACAATGAATACCACGTTCACCATCTTTGTTTTGGCATGTTAGCATGCCAACATTTGCTACTGAGTCGTAGTAGTAGTAGAAGAAGTATTTGACCTGATGAAAGGTCAAATGTAAAGTGAAAGGATCACTTAAGTTATTACGATTCACCGTAACCGTCTTTACCAAAGTTTATGGCAATCCATCCAATAGTTGTTGGGACATTTCACTCAAAATGACAACTTCATAGTGGCACTAGAGGAAAAGTCAAGGATTCACCAATCAATGTCATTAGGGTTTATCCTCTGGGGAGCAAAATCTCATTCAGTCCATCCAACATTTGTTGATATATCGGTCTGCATCAAAGTGGAAAACAGACCAAACAACTAACATGGCCATCCTGAGAGCCCCGACATCAATGTGGCTAAAAAGTACTACCATTAAAACTGCCTTGCCATACATTAGTCTCTAATTCACATTATTCACATAGCAACACAATCCGTTGTATATTGGGCAGAACAACCTCACGTATAAATATTTCAATTAAGCATCAAGAGGTGTCGTTGCACTCACTGTTTTCTCTGTAATCATCAATGATCAGCACTGCTAATGAACACATGTGATCTGATTATGTAATCACTACTACTAGCTTGATTTATTCAAATGATTTCATGTCTTAAACACGTCGGCAGTTGCAGCTGTTTAATTGAACCGTTTCATTAGCGCTTGCCAATCCCCTTTCTCCATGGCGTTTTGTCCATGCCATGTGTGTGTGTTAACCCATCCCAGTCTGAGCGAGCTGCTACCCATACTAATGCGGAGCAGGATTTCAGTGTAGAGAGCTCATTGAAGGGCTTTAAAGGGGGGCTGAGTTTTGCAGGGCTGTCACTCTCTCATTGAGGAGCAGAGGAGCGCGCCTCAACACATCTTACTCCAATACAAAGAGAGGCTGTGATGTACATACAAATGAGCCCATAATAGGTGGTTTTGTCACTCAATTCCTTCTTACTTTAATCTGACGAACAAACCCTCTGTGTGTATGTGTGTGTACGTGCACATTTCACCTTAATCAAAGCTCTTTTTATAACCGTGAGCAGATCCTACATCCATACTTGTGTTTTGAAGAGTCTGATGAGGAGAAACTCAACTCAGCCCCCCCGTCTTCCTCAACCCCCTCATTCCCGCCCCCATTTGCCCCCTCAGCCTAAATCCTGGGAAAAGCAAAACATTGTTCATTCTCGGTGTGCATGACCTGCAGGAGATGGTGTGTAAAGCAGGAAGTAATTAGAGCTAATTATTCTGCTTTAATCATCACAAAAAGTACTCCACGGCTGCTGCTTCCCCACTGTAGTTGGTTAACCAGCGTTTTCACCATATAATTATTGTTCATAGCAGTTTGTTGTTCACAGTGAGACAGAGAGGCAAAGGCACATGATGTCCTTGGTTTACAACCACTCTGAGTCATCTGAAAGTGCGTCAGAAATCTCAGATAAATTTGCTGGTATCAGACGCCAAACACGTCCACATTCCACATCTTTGTTGTTATACTTCTCCTTTAAAACCTTTTTCTTTCCAATGTTTGTTTTGTTTTTAGTGTTAGACCTCCCTCCTTTGCAGTAGGACTTTGCTCACGTGTTGCTTTTCTGTCCTCCTTGCTAGGGCTGCATAATTAATCCAAAATTGTATCGAATTGGCAATATGGCCTACTGCAATAGGTGCAATATTTAATTATGGCGAAATGTGTATCAAAATACCATCCATCCATTATCTGTAAACGCTTATCCTATTCAGGGTCGCAGGGGGGCTGGAGCCGATCCCAGCTTTCTCTGGGCGAAGGCGGCTTACAGCCTGGACAGGTCGCCAGACTAGCACAGGGCTGACACATAGAGACAGACAACCATTCACACTCACATTCACACCTACGGGCAATTTAGAGTGCTGCAGGAAAAAGAATAACAGATCATTAAGGCCAAACAGATTTTAATCATGTGTGCAATTCTGCAAAGTATGAACATTCAACAAGAATTTTGACTTGGTTAAGACTTTTGCATAAATCCCATCCCAAAATGATCATTGGTTTCAAAAGGTAAACAACAACACTCAAGTAAAGTGCACTCTTGCTACATAACATTAAAGGAACTGAATTTGAAATTATAGACACAGATCCACAGGTGGAATATAGACAGCCGTAATAATTACTACTGTCAGCAGATAGAAGGGTCGACACATGACTGACAGAGCCTCTAAATCAGGGGAACAGTGACGGTCAGTGATTTGGCTGTTTGTACACCAGCCATTATACACATAAATACAGAGTCCGCCCCCCTTTTGGTCTTACTGTACCAGAGTCTTTGCTTCGGTCCAGGCGGTGGATTGTTCAGCCTGCTAGCTGCACAGCAGCGTCAGGTATCAGCGGGTGAAGCCAGGTCTCTGTTATAAACATCGTGCAGCAGCCTCTGGCGGACTTGTAAGCTGCCATCTGTAGCTTTAATTCGTCCATTTTGTGAACGATGGATCTGGCGTTAGAGAGAAAGATGCTTGGTAGCGGTGGTTTGTGTGGATGCTTCTTTAGCCTAGCCAGCAGCCCTGTCCGGCATCCCCGTTTCTGCTTCCTCTCTCTACGCCGCCTACGTCGCTTCTCGGAGCCAATAACAATCCACATAGACCCCGATGATTTGGAGATGTCCGCTTGAAGTTGCTTGTAACGGCGGTACTGTAATCCGATGTTGATTAAGTCTTGCCGACGATACACATACTTTGCCTGGCAAAACTGGACAAGCAAATCCAGCACATACACAAATAAGCCCCAAACTAGGAAGCGACACACATTTCACCTTTAACAAATATTGAGCCTTTTGCGATTTCAATCAAATTTTGATTAATTGTGCAGCCCCAATTGTTTTACGAAATTCTATTGTCCAAATTAATGACTGAGTACCTTTTCAATAAATTAATGTGTTTGAAGTTTTACATGTGATTTAATTTTTTCCCCAAATAGTGATATTTCCATATTTCCAAGCCATCTTTGTTAAAAATATTGTCCTCCTATCCTTCCTGTTACATCGATGTAGTGACAGCACCCAGGAACCTATTTATCATGTCCAACACGCTCTATAGACGACTAGCCGATGACAGGGTGAATCTGGTCCTCATGCCACGGCCTGGTCACAAGGGTGTCGACCCCACGGCTTGTTCAGGAGAACGGCGGGGGGAAGTGAGCCCTAATTGCCAGGGGAAATAGGATGGCCTTACAGGGAGGTTTCTATTGTAGCTAGGGCAATTAACTTGGCTTCTTTCATCTGAACGTCCCCTTTGAAAAGAGACATTGTGCTTAGCTGCTCGGTGAGCACCGAGATGGGACTGAGCCGTTAGCGGCTGCATTCCCGCTGCAGTGCCAAAAGGAGGTGTGTGTGTCTGTCGGGGGTTGTTGTTGGGACGCCACAGACGCGCCGTCCCTGATTGCCTGACCGTGTCGCGTCCCCAGTGAAAGAGACTTCCATTTCTTCAGTGCTGTCAGGACCAATAAGCTTTGTGATCGCTGTGCTTCTGCAGTTACATTACAGCCAAGTCTGTCAAGGCCTTCAGCTCGATGTGTTTACTCTGCAGTATTTTACCTCGGAGCACTTCCTCAGAGTAGTTCGCACAGAGCCTGAACTTACTTTATAGCCCAGTTGTTGCAGTGAGCTGCTTGATCTTCTGCCTGACTTCTTATTGCTCTTTTTAAAGCCAGAGAGCTGTTGGGGCGATTGGATATACGCCTGCAGGGACTTGGCCTACTGTAACAAACCCTGGACCACAATCTGCCCAGCTTTTTTACATCTTTGAAAGAGGTAGATGATGTGTGCCGAACCAGGATTGGTGGGGGGGTCGCGACACATCATGCCAGACACTAAAACCAGGTTAAGGGAACAATGGGAGACCTGAGGAGTAGGAGATGAGACGCTGGTCTGTGAAGTTCTGCAGCCAAGCATTTACGATAGTCCTCTGCATGTCTGCTTCCCAGTGGAGTGGAAAGGAGGCCACGCAGGGCTGAGGAGAGCCAAGCTGTGCTGGGCCAAGGCATGTGGAGGAAGAGGTGGGATCCAGGGAATGGTGGGGGCAGACACCCCACACTGTGAAAGACAAACTGACAGCCACAAATTAATTCAACATTTCAATGAATCATCTCTTCATTTGGCCGCATTAATCCCCCGCTTCCCTCTTTCTTCCCTTTACTCCCTCCTCTAACCTCCTCCTTCTGTACCCACGCAACCCTTTTCACCTCCTTCCAACCATCCAGACTCTTAAAACTCCAGGATGTCTGGAAAGAGAATTTCAGCTGTGTTGCATTTCTTTCCCTTCCTCCCACTCATCTACATTTAATTAAAACATCAGAGATAACACACATGAGTGTTTGGGAGTGTGAAACAGCGCTGATCTTTGGGGGAACATATGGCACTGTATTTCTGTGACCCACTTTTCCATTAAACAGTGTACCCTGCAGGAATTTTGCATTACATTTGGATAGGCCAAAAAAATGATTAGGCTGTTACTGTGTTTGAAGTAAATATGTTTTTTTTCTTCTTCTAATAAGGAGTTTTTTTTTTCCATTACAGGTTCAAGCATAGTTCTTTAGAAACTAATTACTGTAAAGTTGAAGTGGGGACAATAACTGCTTCTTTTTAAAACGATGCTTTATGAATAAAACTTTTTTTTATTGAAAACTACTATGCACAGTGCACAGGGTTCCTATGCAGTATTGCATTTGATTTTTAGTTATTCCCAGGTCTGGATAAGTATGGAAAAAATAAAACAGAGTATGGAAACATATTTGTGTTTCCAGATTATTGCCCCTATAAAATAAATTGATCATACAAGCAGAGTTTTTCATGAGGTTTGGAGCAGCAAACACCGCCTGCAAATCAGCTCTGCCCAAAATGCCTTATACTGTAACTGTACCAAATTGGTACATGTGCGACCAAATTAGTTTGAAAGAAAATGCGGCAATGTCTTTGAATCGCATATATAGCATCACAAATAAACAAATATTAAGCTAGTCTGAACATTTATGAGTTATGCAGTGATGTAGTTATCAGAAAAGTCAACGGATCTTTTTTTGCTTAAGGAAACCAAACCTTTATGGCTGCAGTGAATAAAAAAGGTTGTATTAGATAAAACAGATGTTGACAAACTGAATAATTTGCAGTTGAAAAAAGGTAATAACTCGCAATATATCTTATACTATACTATACTCAGCATATCGCAAAATGTTTAAAATCGCAATAAGATCTTATCGTGACTTAAGTAACATGATAATATCGTATCCTGGGGCCTTTGGTGATTCCCACCCCTAAAAATTAGGGTTTAATAGTTCAATAAGTTTAAAATTAAAGTCTTGTTTTATAAGATTCAACCAGTTGGTTTGTGTAGGCTATTGAAATTAGAAATCAAGATGCATCAAGAATATTTTTGTAATAAAATCTTGGCACCCTGAATAGAAATCTAATCAGATTGCGAAGTACGTAGAGCTTCCCAGTCCCGATGTAAAGTAGGTTAGCTTGTTCGTGTTCAGTCCACTAATGCAGTTTTGCAGTCATCTCACATCCACTGTAATCTCACCTCCTCGCCCTTTCTTTTCACAAACAGTAAACACAGTTGACCTCTTGTTTTCTGTGGCAGAGAATTCGAACAAATGCAGAGAATTCTTCACAACGCCATGCAGCAGATCACTGGAGGCAAATAACTGAAGATGCCTTCATAGTGAAACATCCATCATGGTTTTATTACCTCACAGTGGTTTGTGTCTGTGTGCCAATATATATGCCTGAAGCTTGTCTCTGTTGAGTGCTCATGGTGGCTAAAGCAGTGTTTTAGATTTCCCCCAGCCCGTATGCTGCACACTCAAGGAGAGGAGCTTGACAGTCCAGTGGCTCTCCCTGTGAATACCTATCATTGTCCCTCTGTTTTGGGGGAACTCTAGAGGCTGGCGCAGGACACGCTGGCTGGGGTTCAGGAACTCTGCGGGGCCAGAGATTAGCAAGGCATGGCAGGATCCCTGATAACTGACACCCTCCACGCAGGCATCTGAGCCGCTCTCCCATCCCGCTAAAGACTACAGCCACAAAGACGCCTTTCAGCGCTGGGCACGGTGGCGCTAATCCCCTTAGCACAAAGACCCCAGCCACCGATAGCATCTAAATAACTCTTCAGTAAATGTCATTTGCCTGAATTAGCTGTATAGTATCTCCCGATGCCGGTGGATTGCATTGTAGGTTGTGCAGAAATATTTGTGCCTGTTGTGATTTCTCTTGATGTGCTGTTGAGTGCTGGCATTTAAAAAGCCACGGGGACGGGTCAACTACTGAGCTGCTCTGCCATTGGCTGCTTGGCCCGCGGTTTTAGGTCAATTTAGTGCTGCAGCTTTGTTGAAACCATCCTTAGCATTCATATGGCATCGAACCGTCTCGCTGTTGGCCCTCGCTGACACCGTAGCCTTTTAACCCTGGGAGAGGAGCGTCTGGATGTGGCTGCACTAGTCGGGTGAACGCTTAACATCCATACAGTTGATATTGCCATAGATTTCTCTTTTATGAACTGGCCTCTAGGCATCGTCTCGACTGCGGTCTTATTCAGGTCACCAAACGTTAGATTGAGGTTAGATTGTCCTTGCTGTGCTGTTGTCACAAAAAGGGTAAAGAAGCTTTGAAGCCCCTGAGGAGATTGTGGGCAAACAGCAAAAGAAAACTGCCCTTTTTGCTCTGGTTTAAGAAAGCATTTGTACTACAGAGTATTTTTATGATGGCTTCTTTGTAGGGCTGCCCCCTCTTAGTCAACTAGTCGACTTATCGGTTGTTTTTGGTCTAAGTCGACTAAGATTTCTTTAGTTGATTAGTCATTTTTTATGCTTTTTTTCATGCTGAATGACTTATTTCCAAGACACTTATGAGCACATCTCTGGTAAACACAAGATTAAAAGTGGTGCTTTTGTGTGATTCTTTGTGGAGAAACTCAGTTTTACAGATCTGTCGATTGAATCAACTAATTGATTAGTTGACAAAATCATATGAGTGTTAGTCGACTAAGAATTTATTTAGTTGAGGACAGCCCTACTTTTCGGGAAACAAATACCCACTGAAGCATTTTTTAACAAGTCAGTATAAAGCAAAAAATAAATAAATAAATAAATACAGCAGCCAAAGGGATTTGTCACTGGTGAATGCATATTAACTCTCCTTTAAAAAAAATTATACCAGGGGGGATGGCTGCTTGAAGATAGGAGGATCATCGCTCCTCTTAGCAAAAATAAATTACCCTTAATTGACCTTTGACCACTGGTGAGTCCCCTTCTCCCGGGAGGATCACTGTCCTGCCACGGTTGCCGTGGAAACGCCTGTTGGAAGATGCTGCATAGATGCATGAGGGATGCTCCTCAAATTGCCCCAACCCACCTTTCGTTCTGTTACACACAAACCACCTCCTCCCTAAAAATAAAAACCTATTACAAACAATATATATCATTAAAATAGTCTCATTTCTACTTGCAGAATCCAATTATAGGATGCATTTATTTGGCAATTGATGACCTGTAGGCTTCTCCAATAACCAAAGGAGAATTCTTCCCATCATCTCTTTATGATGCAGCTCACATCCCCTCCTTTTGTAAACCCATCCGCCCATTACGAGGGCATGTCTGGGTCCTTCCTGAGACAAGACCTTGAGCTGCAGGATCAATACTTCCTGCTGAAATGGAGAATGGAAACAAACAACCTGTGTGTTGAAGTATACAGTAATCCTTAGCATGGTGTTTTTGCTCTCCTCCCTGCTGTCCCACTGGTCCTGGATGAGTTTGAAAGGGGGGTTTTACTCACTACAGTGCCCCGTCCCTCCCAGCTTTAATTCAATAGGGCTGACACCTGAGAACTGGACCAAGGCTGTATTAGCCCTATAGCCTGGCTTCTGGGTTTAGGCCAGATGGAAAGATAGACCAGACTGTTACTGGACGCCTGAGAAGGGTGGGATGGGGGCTGAAATTAGACATGCAGATACTCCTGTTTTTACTGTGTAACACGATCTGTTATTGTTTGGCATTTGCCGGTAAAGTATCACTGTTTTTTTGGGAGCAACAGACAATTTAAAAGTCAAGGGAGGGATCTGTTACTGAAGCTCGCCCAGAGAAAAATCATTAAATCACTAGGTCTGGAGGCAGCGGTCACCATTGATGTGAAGAGAGGCAGAGCCGCCCTTTGTGCTACTGATACGCGGGTGGGGGGCGAGACGGTCGCTGATGATGCTCAACAGCGAGGGTTTCCTTTACACCTTTTAAAAGCCATCTGAGATTTATTGGACATCCTTCTTTTGAAGATGTTCAAAGATAAACTTGAGGCAGTGGGACTCAGGTGGGTTATGCTCATGCAAGTCAACTCTGCTTTGTTAACTACGGTTTCTGTCTTCTGTAGAGTAATATTTAACGACATTCAGAGGCTTTGTTGCATCACTTTAGCTCACACCAGGAAGTGGCCCAGTGAAATTCATTAGTGCGTCTTCACAAAATGTGTGGTTCTGAAGGCTTTGGGACATAATTATTGTTTGCAGGGCTAGGTTTTGGCACTGATTGTGGCAATGTCATTTAAAGGGCAAGTCCAACTACGATCTTTTTTTTTTTTTTTTAAATGGGATCACCCTGACGTAGGTTACCAAAGTACGCTAATCAAAGCTCATCAATAAGGTTATGAATAATGTGAACGCTAGCACTAGCTGAGTTAGCTGTGCTAAGTTTGGAGATAACTGAAAGGGTTAGTTTGGATTTTTTTGAGTGGGGTTGTGTGTATACTCGTGCGTTCTGTGAGGTAAAATTACTGCTTTTGTGGATGTAGTCTGGCGGCCTTGAAGTGACTACATATTACAGCTTCAGTTTCCCGTCAGAAAGGGCCGTCTGATGGTGAGGTAAAGCGGCTATGGACGGGAGCAGCAGAAAAATATTTTTAATGATACACTGAAATATAAGGATGTGTGTGTGTGTATATGTATATCCATGTGTGTATATATATATATATATGTATGTATATGTATATACTGTATACTGTACATGTAGCAGTGTCATCACGCAGAAACCTACGTCAAGACCCGCGGGAAAAGGTTTTTAGGAGGGCTTGGGAAAATAGCATTTTGACGCTAAAACATGCATTCTTTAACCAAAATATGAATGTTCGGATTTGAATGCATGAGGAACACCATTGGAAAGCTACAGAATATTATAAAAACCTAAAAAAAAAAAAAATTGACCCGCCCTTTAAATGAATTTGATTTTGCCATAAATTTGTTGTTTTAAATGCTGGTGTGATTGGACGCATAATAATCCCGTTCTCAGTGTGTGTGTATGAGTGTGTGCCTTTTTATATACTGTATACGGTGTGTACATGAATCTGTTGACATATTTCAGTGCATCCACTTTTGTTGTTGTCTGAAAGCAGCTCGTCTTAGTGTCCCGATGATGTCACGGCACCCAGAAGCCGCCATCGGGGTCATGTTACTTTGTGCACTTCCATTTGCTTTAGTCATAGAGGAAACACATACTGTATACCTCCCAGCCACACCGTGTCCTGGAAACATTCACCTTGGACAAGTTCCGCGTTGATCACGTCAGGCTACATATATGTGCAGTATTGTCCTCCGTGGTCCTCCCCCTCAGGCTGGGAGTGCTGGCAGAGACAGAACACCCTCCTGCTGCCTTTCTTTCTTTACTTAATCCTCTTATAAATAGGCCACTGTGTCTATTTTACAGGCAATAAAGCAATGTGTTCTGAGCGTGTCAGTAAGGTTCAGGGGGTGAGCAGGAGGGCGAGGGGTCTCCCATGGTGGCAAAGGTCTGGTCTTTAAGACGCTGCAAAATGGAGATCCACCGCTCTCTCACTTTTTGATGTACTATCTGTTATTTAGCTTTTGCGTCTCTCCTCTCTCCCCTCCTGTGGCGCTCCGACTGAGCCGAGATGAGCCCAAAACAGTGGGAAGATAAATGGGAGCCAGTGAAGGGAAAAAAATAGATTTATGTTGCACTGCTCATGGGGGCTTTTAGAAATGTATGGTGCACTTTTTCGTAGATTGTTCCTTTGAGACAGAGAGAGTGAGAGAGAGAAGATGTGTTGACCTGAACCTCTCTTCCCTGCATGAAAGCATTACCCAGAAGCCCTTTGTTTTGGCCCATGAGACCACTCCTGTTGTTGCTGTCGAGGTTTATACCGCCAGCGATGATGAACCGTAAATCCATCATGGCCATATATAGTTTTGGGGAAATATATTGAAGGATGAATTGATGGATTCATGTTTACACCTGGATGGATTTATCTCGTCCTCCATTCAGATGTTTATGTGCCAGCAGGCATCGCACTGTTACTGCAGTGCTGCACTGAGTGAGAAGTACATTAAAGAAACACCTTTCAGATAGAAATGTTCATGTTGCCTCAAGGTCATCCTGCTGTTTGTGTCGATGCTGAGCCCGTGGCTAATAATCTTGTTTTTCTTTCCTTCTCTCCACATGTCTGCTTGGACGTGACTGCGGCCATTTCCATCAAAGGTAAGCTTAGATATATTTCCACTTTCTTGTTTCTGCAAACCAAACACATTTACTCTGAAGGTCATGGGAAATGCTCAGCTTGTTGCTTCACAGTAAGACTTCAGTATCACCTGGCTGCTTCACCCTTTAAACAAACAATCGATCAGTTGGATCCTAATGCTCTTGAAGAGAAGTGCTGACTTGGTTGGAATATATAAATGAAAAACACCAGTTTAGTCTTAATTCATATTACATTTCAGATTCAAACAGGAAAATGTCTCCTCCTTGTATTTTATTTATAGTCTATATGAACCAATCAATTAATGAGGACAGGCTGATTAAACCTGGATTGGCAGCATGTGATTTTAGTGAATGTTCTTGGAGTAGCTTCACTACAAATTTTCTCCAAACTATGATGAAGGGATAAACATGCAACACGGAGACAAATTGACGCACACTGCTGCAAATTACTGAACCAGATGGGTAGATATAACAATACCGTGTCAACTGGTAAGATGGCACAATAACAAGTCACTTGTCAATGCAAAACAAAGCAATTACAGACGCGAGAGGCAACATCATTTCATGTGCAAATTAAGCAATGTAAATGTAGTGGGGGGGATAAATCAGGCCTTGTTTTGATTTGAGGCATGAAGACGCACTTTCTATTAAATCTTATTCCTTTCTGTGATGTTTTGTTCTCAAGTTACTCAAACTAGGGTAGGTTTTTGAAGGCTGACACTTCCATCTTCGTACTGAAGTTGTTGATAGCTAATTCAACAATTAACACCTCTGCTAATACGTTTTGCAAGGGGACTTCCTGCGTAATATTAGTCAAATTTCAAACATGTGGATTCTTGTTCTTTTCACCGACATGAATATAGCAGTTCTTTTTGTAAACGATCAAAATTATATGAGGATTATCAGCTTTAAAGTGGCAATCCGTAAGATTTCAGTCCTGGCTGATTTGGTGACACCCTGTTTACTGGTGGTAACAGCAAATGCAGCTCAATACTATGGGTCCCAGAATACTTGGGACAGCAAGACAAACTATTGTTGTTGTAATAAAGAAGTCAGGCAATAATTGGCCTTTTCCATCATTCTGTGAGCAATCATGATCTGATTTAATGCTGCACACAGCACACCAGTCTGCGAACAGCGAAAATGAAAGTAGTTATGTTGCTCTCTAACAGCTCATTGTCGCTCCTTCTTGTTCCATTACTCCCTGCAGTATTTCAAACCGATCCGCTGTCAAAAAATTACGAAAATGGCCGTTGTCTTGTTTCGTAGATGCATTTTTGATGAACTATAGCGGTTAGTGTGAAGCTCACTGACAAACATGTTGCATTTCCTGTGAGTACATAAGAAAAGTCAACTCTTGTTTCACCAGTGAAATGCTTTTAATGTGAAGCAGCAGCAGCAGTAGGAAATGTTCAGTTTGTATTAGCACACCCAGTTCGTAATACTGCAAATATATAAATAATTCATCAGTGGGCCATAGTCTCAATCACCATTGTGCTATTTCTTTTGTTGCTAGGTAATGACTTAACAGACATTTATTTAAATGAAAATCTTCAAAATTATTACTGTAAACTGAGCTCCAGGCTCAATCCAGCAGCACAAAAAGTTTATCATATGGAGAAAGCCTTTACAAAGCTTTACAAAGAAAGGACTTATTGCATGGTTACAGTATTGGATTACTTTATATAGTGCAAGTGTAGCTAATAAATTGGTACCTCAGTGTAAGCCTTTTATGTGGTAAAGATAAGTCAAGCATTAGCTGGCAGATGAACTAGCAATCTTGTGTAATGCATAAAGTGGCTGCCTACCCTAACACAGACCACCTCTTTACTTCAACCCTGACTCCTACAAAATTACGTTCCCATGCTACTAAACTGCATTCTTGGTTACATTTTCTCCAGGATTACGGTTGCCGTTTTAAACAGATGGTTGACGTTGTAAACAAAACAAAAAACGCAACAAAACTACCTCGTTAGGTTTAATAAAAAAACAACACGTATTGGTTTAAAACTACTACAAGATTTAAACAAAACATAACAAAAATGCAGCAAAACTACCTGGTTAGGTGTAATAAAAAAACATAATGATTAAAATAAGTGAACATTAACTTTTAGTTTTACATGGGACACGAATACCAGTCTGCTGGGCGAAAGTCCGGAGTTTGTTGACCCATCTACCACCACAACCTCCTCCCTTGGCGTGTTTCCACGGACTATGATTGCAAACGTATTTGTGATACGTCAAAAACAGACATAATCCGCAACAAAATCAGTTTCCCCTTGAAACGTGATTCACAATGCAGTTTAGTTGTATGGAATGCAATTTTTGGGAGACCAGGCTGCTTTACTTCCATGACGTCAGACTGTCTTTAAGGACCTCTGCCACTGTTAAAATTAGTCAAAATATACTTAGGTGGCCTTTAATGTATCATGGCAGGTTGCCCAGTACAGCCTATATGTGGGGAAACACTAAACCCTTATATAGAGCAAACCGTAAAATGACTGAAGGGCAGAGGGAACAAAAATATCTGAAAGGGCACCAGTATAGAGCACTGATGTGGCCTGTGTGGGGTGGGTAAGGATGGCAACGATTATGGGATAGCAGAGTGGTCTTCCAGGCCAACGGGAGAACTCAGACAGGAAACAGCATTGTCCAATCGTGCTTAAAGACGAGACAGGCTCTGACAGAAAGACGGGGAGGGCTCCAGCTTCACACACAGGTAATTGGCTGTCGGCATGGGGGACGACACAGCGTGAGACTGGATTCTTTATTCCAAACAGACAGACACACACACACACACACTCTCTCTCTCGCTCTCGCTCTCTCTTCCCTTTCCTCTTCGCTTCCTCCCCTCTTCACCTTTGAGAGAACTGCCTATAACAACAGCTGCTGCCCCAAACCCAGTTAGTATTCACACACAGCCAAGCAAGCCAATTAGTGGCCTTAGAGCGTATAATTGTGCGTCTGTGATTGTGTGTACGTGTGTGTGCGCGTGTGTGTGTGTGTGTGTGTGTGTGTGTGTGTGTGTGTGTGTGTGTGTGTGTGTGTGTGTGTGTGTGTGTGTGTGTGTGTGTGTGTGTGTGTGTGTGTGTGTGTGTGTGTGTGTGTGTGTGTGTGTGTGTGTGTGTGTGTGTGTGTGTGTGTGTGTGTGTGTGTGTGTGTGTGTGTGTGTGTGTGTGTGTGTGTGTGAAGGTGTCATTTCGTTAAGTCTCAGGGGGTCGCGCCACCTCCTGCAGTGAGGAGTCTCTCCCTAGAGTGTGAGTGACAGTACAGTTGGAGGGAGGCCATTGTGCCAGTCAGGCCTCACTGGTTTCCAATGCTGTTTACATTTAAGGGGAAAGAAAACCAGTATGATGTCGTGTGTGTGTGTTTATTGGAAACTGAACAACTCATAACCCTCCCATCCCATAAATGGTGGGAAAATAATTTTGAAGTTTAAATTCTTTTAAATAGTTTGGTCAAGTTTATGGACTTGTTACTTAAAGGACAGATTTTGTGGTACTCTGAAGTAGTTTCACTTAACAATGTTTGCTTTATTGTACTGTAGAGAGATTTATATACCAACAAAATACCAAATGTTTATCTCCTGGTGCAGACTGGTCACACAAAAAGGTGTGTAAATGACACAATAAAATGTGCAAGGCAAAAATGTGTAATAACAAAGCCTTTCCTGCTTTAGGCGTGTCATTTTCACGCCATGTAGTCTGTACTGACTGCAATGTAAATGCATCCGCGTAAATATGCTACGCTCAGAGCTAGTGACGTTGAATAAAAAGTGTCGGGCGGGAGGGGAGGGGGATGGCTCCAACAAACACACGACTTTCAAAGAGGAGACCGGTGTTTGTTTTGTAAGCTACATTAGTGACGTTCGGTGACGTGTTTTCCGTAGTTATGTTATGTTGTTTCTGTACGTATTGTTCTTAGTTTACACACTTATTTTAAGTCCAACCATGATGTTTTTCCTAAATCTAACTAAGTGGTTTTGTTGCCTAAACCTAAGTGATTGATTTTGTTGCCCCCTGCTGGTACTGCACCTTAATACACACGTGTAATATTCATGCCTCAGGGAGGGGAAACATGACTCTGGCACGCTATCCTCTGATGGACAGGCGGGTCTATTTACACGCTTTGGCGTGATACCGGGTTGGCTGGTGGCATGACAGATTGAAGACTTTGAAGAGTCTTATCTAGGTTTTAGAGAGACACAGCGAACTCACTCTCCTTACAATTCAGGAAGTGCTATAAAGACGAGTACTTCCTGTACTCAAGAGGAGAAAGCATCTCTCCATTACGAGAAGAGAGAGAGTGATTGTGCTTTAAATGTCTTGTCAGAGACATCAGACTAAAGCTCCCTCACATCATGGGATATTCTTGCTTTAACAGTGACGTTCTGCTATAAATCCATTAGATATCTACATTAAGGCTGTTACAAATCCTTCAGTAGTACCATTAAAGTGTTTGAGCCCTCAAAGATGTGACGGTTTATTTGTTACATGAACGTTATTAGTTTTATGAAATAATTCCGCCGTATCCTGAGTAAAGCAAATTAACAGTTGCAATGGAAAAATAGTATTGTAAGTTGTTCAAGAAACACATCAGAGTCCATCATCTGTCTTTTGAATTAGGCTACTCATTTCATTCACGCTCATGTGCTCAAAAATGTATTCGTTTGGAAAATAGCCATGTCAAGGCTTTTATTTTGTATCTGCTTTTGTTTTCTGTAAATGCATCAGCTTGAAAAACTAAAACCGTCAAAGTCCATTAACCATGGACTGTTGACTGAGGTATCTAGAGTACAACATTAGTCATGATTGATATTTGAATGAGTGCATTTTTCCATTGGTGTTTTTCTTTATCTCTCATGAATTAGCATGTCCAAGATTGCATGGTTGCATGTGTATTTTTGCACAAATGTAAGCTGTTTTTTTCACGATTCTGATTATCCAGTCAAATTGGAAGCTCTCTACATCCCTATTTTCAATTACATGTTCATGTCACTGGCAAAGATGGTCTTGTATTGAACTCCAGCTGGGGCTGAAATTTCTCTTTTCATTTTAAAGAAACATGTTTTTGAAGAAACATGTTTTATTTGATCTAAATGCATGTCTGTTTTTGAAGGGGTGCTTTTAGGTTGTTGTTACATGGTGTGCCCAAACCACCCCTCGTCGTCATAACCATGGTTTGTTTTGGGTGAATGGCCACTTCACATCTATAGATGTGTATCTGTCCCATAGTCTGTATATATAAGAAATGGAAGTCACCCATTGGTCTGTGGACTGCCGTTTTGAACCATTTTGACCATCGCCATCTTGGTTTTTGTCCATTGCCATCTTGAAGATGTGACACAAGAGGGTGGAGCTAAATATATCTGAACGCTGAATAAGACATTTTCAGGCGTTCAAAAAGGTTAGAATTAAACACACTGTGAAAGGGTTAAATTTCTAAGACGAAACACGGATAACTCCTAGACTGGATAACACCGTGGTAGCGACCTGTCAATCGCAAGGTAGCCACGCCCTGAAGCATACCCTGCTTTATGGTCTATTTGACTCTAAATGGGACCATAATTGACTAAATGAACATCATGCTGTACTGAAGAAGACTTGAAACTAGCGATTGAGACCATAAACTCATGTTTACAATGTTTACGGAGGTAATAAATCAAGTGAGAAGTAGGGTCATTTTCTCATAGACTTCTATACAATCAGACTTCTTTTTGCAACCAGAGGAGTCGCCCCCTGCTGGCTATTAGAAAGAATGCAAGAGTAAGGCACTTAACAGCATTGACTTCACTTCTCAGACCCGGAGGTTTCCCACTGTTCTGTCCATTGTGCTGTGTGGACAGGTCACTCTGTGCTTAGACTGCTTCCCAGTGATTGTAATGACCATCGCTGAACATCCTTCTACACTACAAATAGTCAACAAATAAAAATATCATAAATGATTTTTCCTCAGACCAATGACTGTTCTGAAAGGAGCCGTGAATCTCCTCTGAGCCTGGAGCTGAGAGGGGGAGGGAGCTTGAGTTGGCTGGTCATGATCACCGCTGGTCTAGCCGCAGTCTGTAACTTCATCCACTGGCATCCTCATTAGACCAGAGCCCTGAGCAGAAACAGACCATTCACATGAGAACATGCTGTCCATTTGATCCTCAGGATACTCAAAGGCAAATATACAGAAATATTGGCATACATGCATCAGACACAATCTTCATATTGTCTCTCTCTCTCTACCTCCCTCTTTCCTCTTCTCACAGTTCCTCTATTTCATCCAACATGAGTACACACATTCAACATTTGTAGCACCGATGTAGAGATGGATAACAGCTGCTGTTCTGCTCTGAAGTGTTTTCCCTACTTGGATGTTGATGAGTAGAAAGACATCGACCGACTCCATCAAGATTCCTGGAAAGGCATAATGGAAAAAATGAGGATAAATCGTAATCAAGATGGTTTTCCACAGATGATTATGATCCTTCCTTTGCCAGTGCAGCAGACAGACAGACCCCTGCCTATTGTTTCAGTAAGACTACTTTAGGTCTATGAAGGTGAAAGCCTGCTGATAACTTGGAGCCTTTAACTTGTTTGAGCAGGAAGGTCGTACATTGGTCCACCGTCTTAACCCCCTTTGTGTTGGCGTTTATCAGGCACACTTATCCCAACGGAAGTCTGTCGTCCTGTCCTATCTCAGATCCTCGCTCTCACCGTGTTAGTGTCTAGATGCCTATCAACAGGTGCAGTACCTGGACAAACACTCCACACAGCCACGACGTGCAGAGACCAAACATTTAATTTCCTGTCCAGAGACCCTTAATCTACGGCACATATGAGCCTCCAGTCATCTGGTTTTCGTTGCCTGATTTCTCTCGTGCTTGCAGTGTGAACACAAAGCGCTTTTCTCTCTACACGGAGGTGTGAAGGGTGAGCGCTGAGCTGTTGAATTGTTCATAGAAACAACGTAATCACCTTGACCGTGTTCAGCTCCACCTGAGTGGGTGGAAACGCAACAAGTGGCGCGTGTTGCCAGGTAACGCAGCCAGTAAGTAGTTGTGTGATCGTCCATAATAATGGTGGCTGTGTGTCGCAGTGCTTCAATAAAGCTTGTGTATCATTAATATTTACAACAAAGGCATTTAGCAAGCCAGGAATTACTTTGATTTTGATATTTGGAGTCATTTTTCCAAGGCTTTTTTTAATGTAAATTGGGCGAAATCTGTTTGTTTGGGAGATTATTCTTCATTGTTATCCTTTAATTGAATTAATCTGTGCCCTGCTCAGTACTTGCATCAGCCAGTTATCTTTCATCAGTATGTATCCCTGCGCTACAGCCAGCACCTCATAGTCTCTAGAGTTAGTGTTTTACGACTAAATGGAACATGGATTATACAACTAAATCAAATATTCATTCAACATATCTGGCAGTAAAAAATGTTTGTGATTTCCCCCGCCCCCTTCTAATTGCTCTTTTTCCACCCACTTCTTCCCTCTTCAGCACAGAGGTGCGAAGTAGATGCAGCGCTCTCTATGCTAATAAAAACATTGCTTTCAAAGCTAAATGCTGAGCCTCGCTGGGGGTCTGCCACATCCTGCCCATTCCTCTGTTATTCAAATAATTGGAGGCGCTGCAAATGTCATGCACCCCCTACGGCACACACAAAGTCATCCCAGGAGATCTGAAAGTGGCACTTGTGCTTTGCAATGTCCTTTTGATATACTACACTGTATGCTAAATGTAAATAAAAGCAAAAATTGGTGCATTTAACGCCCAAGGAGAAATATCTCTTAAGGATTTTCTCAAACACTCACTGTATCAAAAGGATTCATACAGCGAAGCATACACTCCTAAAATGTGAAGATGAAGTTCTGTAAAAGACAGGCTGTGTTTTGTCAGTACATCACCTTATAAAATAAATTAATTCAACAGATGTTCATTCATTACACATCACAACAGATTCTGATGCCAGATGTGAACTGCAATCTCTCTCATCTGGATCCAAACTCAAACTGGACTCAGTATGTGTATAGATGACACCAGATCTGAACAGGGTGTACTAAACCAAAATACAGTAACGTACAGAAATAGGTAATCCCTCCACCTCCCCCTCCACTTTTCTTGCTCTTCACGGCTGTGCAAATGGACCACCTGCTGGCGTACAAACATGCCGGCTCAGTCTGCCTTCCTTAATTAAAAGATAATACAACCTAATTATAATCATTTGGGATGCAGATGCATGAAAAACATCAAGAACGGTGTTGGAGCGACACACTCACTCGCTCTTTAACTCACATAATGGGATGCTTTTGATGTCAGATTTTATGTAGATGACACACATTCTCATTAAGTGCACAATTAGTTCCTCGTGTGTCATGTCTGCTCTTAGCTAGATCTTTTTTTCTCATTGGTTAGGGTTGGACCTGGTTGTGTGTTTTAAATTAGGAAGGCTGAGGTAGGTGTTTCTGTATGCTTTGTTTCTTTGCTTTTCTTATTGCTATTGTTGGATATTATGTTCAAATTATGTAGCATTCATTTTAAGTAATAGGATAAATCTCCATATTTCCCTTTTAGTTTTGGACATTTACGAGTGTTGGTTTTGAGAGTTTGTTGAAAATGAAGCAAAGGCATCTTTTCTCACCTTACATGTGTGCTGAAACTTTCTGCTCTGGTAGATTTATATAAACACACACTCGTACCTATGTGGTCCACAGTCACAAGGACCTTTCTTACACCAGGAGAGGCTCCAGCGACTGCAGTTACAGTAAACGTCTGTCCAGAGAGGTTGCGGGTAATTAAACTGTGGTGACTACACTGAGCTCACTCTGCAGAGCCAGCCAAGCTCTGCTAGGAAACCTACACCACAGAGCCGACTGGTCCTGGAAACAACCTGGTTGCCAGGTTTGTTTGATTCCCTTCTGCCAGCGTCAACATCTGTGTGTGTGTTTGTGTGTGTGTGGGAAGGAAAGGTAGATATAGAGAGGCCACCCATGTCTTCAATCTATTTTTCTGAATGAAATGAAGAAGGTAGATATACACTGCCTTCTTGTCTTGCTTTTATATGTTAAAGGTCTGGTGTTTTTTGTGTCTTTTGTTAGCTTCAGTGCCCTCAGGGTGCCACAGTTGCTCAGATGAGGATATTGCAGATTGCTTTTACCAGAGGGATTCAGTAAGCTTTTAAAAACACACTTCCGAAGGCCAGTGGTAGATGGACTGTTATAGTGTGATGGAGAGAGACAGCAAGACAGAGAGCAAACTGGGGTTTAATGGAGTCCTTATTGTACTCTGGAGCCCCATTGAGTGACTGAAAGAATCTGACTCTTACGGATGTTCATCCATCCATCCGTCCGTCATTAAGTATTCCATCTTCTCGTCTTTATAATCCGTCTCATTAGATCATGAAATTGATGCTGCCCTGGCTGAGGAATCTAATTTCAAACCTCTTTTTTAATTATCCCTATTAAACATATTAGCAGTTGGATGTTACAGCAGCAACGTGGCATTGGATTGACCTAGAATGAAATTGTAATACTCAAAGGGATTGGTTAATCTCCCACACAATCTCATGTCCTCCTCAGTGCGAGACAGCGATAGAGTAATGACGGTCTCTCTTTTACAGCCATTATGGAGCCAAAAGCCTGAATGACTCTGGGTTTAATATAAGCTGTCTTCAGAATGACTGAAAGGCTCTCATCTTCTCTTGTTTTTCTACCCTTTATTCAAGGGGTGGGAATCACCAGAGGCCCCACAATATGATATTATCACAATTCTTTTGAGTCAAGATACAACCTTATTGCGATTTTAAACATTTTGCAATTTGCTGGGTATTGCTTTTTATTACCTTCTTTCAACTGCAAATTATGCAATCTGTCAACATCCGTTTTATGTAATAAGTATTGCTGTCAAAGTTAACGTGATAATAATGCGTTAACGCAAATTTGTTTTAACACCACTAATTTCTTTAAGGCATTAACGTGACTTGCAATTTTTAGGTTGTAGCGGGCTCTGTTTTAAAGCTAGAGTGAAGATACTGCTATCATATGAAACTAGAAAACCTAACCATGTCATACAAGCTCGTCACAAAGGGAGCTGAATGACGCACCAAACTTACGCTAAATTTTTGCAAGGAAAACTAGCATGGCCATTTTCAAAGGGGTCCCTTGACGTCTGACCTCGAGCGTTATTTAGCGTTCTTCCTGACAAGCTAACATGACATGGTTGGTACCAGTAGATTCCTTAGTTTTCTAGTTTCATATGATACCAGTATCTTCACTCTAGCTTTAAAACTGAGTCCGCTACAGCCTAAAAATGGTTGCTGTATTGATTTTCTCCCCCACCCCTGCTTCATTCTGAAAGTCTCCTCTTCTTCCTCCCCTCTTATCTTGGCTCACTCCCCTTCATGCCGGGTAGTTTGCCAGGGGGATTGTCGAGTGCCACCACATTCCTGGTTGGCACTCATGTCTGGACATAGCAGAGGTGCAGGCATTAGCCAGAGCCGCCTGCAGAGAGGAGACCGGCGCTGGCAGCCAAGGACTCAGCGCCCATCTGCTGCCAGAGCCAGTGAGGGAACCATCATTTATTACTTCCACTGATGCGAAAAGCAGCTCTTGTCACTCTGGAGACATATTGTCCCGTGATTGCTGCACTCTCGAAGGTTTCCGTCCCAAGTAGTCTGCATGTTTGGCTTCGGGTTGTGCAGTGGAGCTATTTTTCCCCCTCTTTCTGTTTAATCCATCCAACTTGTTCATCCTCAGTCACAGATCGTATTTCAGAAGGCAAGACACTTGGAAACAGCATCCCGTTTCTTGCCATTTCTGCTTTATCTCATATCTGTCATATTGTTCTGTAGAGGCGGCGTCTACAGGCCTGCAGAGGAAGATTTAACCCTGCAGCTCCAGCTCTCTAACTCCCACTTTAAAAGCAGACCCTTTAGTCTGAAACATCTATCAGTGTTTAGCCTGACTGCAAACTGCTGAGCTCCTCTGTTCCACTGTGTCTTAATCTTCCATCTTTGGCTCATAATGCTGGAAAAAAATCACAGAGTGTGACCCCAGATGTTTGACATTACAGTTCCTTTATATTTAGTTTGATACTAAATCCTCAGTTAATTTTTGCTCATGCCCTTTGCAGGGTAGTTATAGCACTTACTTATGTAAACAGTTTGCATTAGGCTTTCATGCCGGCTGTGTGTAGAGCCTTTGTTGTATATATGGAGAAAAAAATTAAATATATGTACAAGAAATGGCGGCCTTTGTTCTCTTCTGCTGCACTGTTGAGTTTTCCCTCTAAAAGTGGTGTCATTACTGGATTAGTGCCCAGTTTTTCAGGACCAAAGAGACAGGAACGGCCCAACCTGCCTTACCTGAGCAAAGCCTAATCCGCTTTAATCTAATAATTGCTCTCCCATTCACTCAGAGCACAGCTGCAGGGGACGGTTGTGGCTCCAGATTGCTGTGCACCATGGGTAATAATACCCATAGTCCCCTTTCATGGCCAGGATCAGATCTGTGGACGCCGCGAAGGTTTTGTCATCGTCATCGTTTGGGCGTTCCAGACAAACCTCTTCTCGGTGCCTTTCTTTCCCCGTCGGCTCAGGTTCAGTCCTCAGCATGCGTGGATTACACAGAGATGCATTAGGCTGCCTGTGTTTCAACAGTCGGCCTTTTATGAGTGGGTGTTGAAAATTGGTGAGAGCTGGCCGTGCTCACATGTCTCTATTTTAGATACAGCATGACAGTTATGAAGCCTGGTGTGGAGGGACAGAGCAGCGGGGGGCGATGAGAGACACTGCTCATATCTTCTCTGAAAAGGCTTCTTCAGAAGCTGAAGCTCCGTCTGTCGTAAAGCCAGCGAATCACGCTCCGTGAACTGCCATTTATATATCACACGATAACACAAAATAGCATGACATTGTGATGCTATGCTAATGTTCGGCGTTACAGTTAAATAACCTCAGCAGTGAGATAAAAGTCAACCATTTGATGCAAAGACAGCTTCTTCTACAAACTGGTGACATGGAAGTTAAACTAAAAATGTGATGATAAGTGTACAAAATCTATCATAAAGTAGATTTTTGTGAATAGAAAATAGAGCTATTTATAAAAGTAATCTTTTTTTTCAAAATGAATGGCCTGATGCTAATTATTCTGTCCTGTCTATTATCCTGCTTAAACTATGAGTTATGATTATGTCTGTTATTCCTGCTGGTTATATAATGAACTACTAGTGTTCCTCAGGGGCCAGACTAGTCCCAGTCCTCAGTCCTAGCCTGAAGCCCGCTGCAGGCCTCCTAGCACGGCTAGTAATGAGGCGGTAATGGCGAAGGATGGGTGGCCTATTAAAGCACACGTGAAGGAGCGTTTGGGTGGGGCCCAGCCAACACTTTGATGCTGTTGACCGCCTCCCGGTGCGCTTATTAAGAGATTTATGACTGACGCCTGTTCCCCCCTCCCTCCTCCTGCTCGCACTGTTACATGAGTGTTTTTATTATTTTCCCTGTCATGGAGACCATATGGAGCACTTCTTCATTTCAAAGGCAGAGGTGTGCTGGCAAGCAGCGTCTCGTTAGGAGGGATGAGAGGGTATTTCATTGCGGTGTAATAGAGGTGACGCACTTCTGTCAAAACGCCATGTCAAATAGTTTTCTGTAATGCAGAATCTACAGCTGTAATGCAATCAGTGTCATGTTCCTGATGAAAGGGCTCATTTTAGGAGTCAAAATGGGGATCACGCTAGAGATTCCACTGAGGCGTCATGGATGACTGTTGCTGCCGTTTGAAGCAAAGCGATGGTCCACCTGGAGAGGTTGCACGCCGGTTGCCATGCCAATGTTGCCTGATAATAAGCCGGGGAGGGGGCCGTCTCAGTCTAAGGGGAGCAGAGCTCGCTCCCCGCCGTCAGCGGCAAGACGGAGAGTAACAGGCATAAACTGATAGTGATCTCAGTGAGGTTTGTTATAATGAGCCCGGCCCACTCTTTGCACACGAGCAAGTCGCTCCACAGAGCGAGACCCCTCCACAGAGCAATTACCTGGTACAATAAGAGCAGAGATTGAATTAAGGTAGCGGGTGTGCATACCGGCCTTACTGGTAAAAAGGCAGCCCGGCTCTGCTGCTTTGAACATTTTCAATTAGAAGCAGAGGAATGAACACAGAGATGTGCTCTGCTGATGAATGCCACGCAGAGAAGAAAATACTACCCGGGGTCAGTTTTTTGGATGTAATGAAAAGAGACAGCAGGGGCTCGTTCTTTTGTATTACTTTGATCCATTTCAGCTTGATGGAGTGGGGGTGCCTGCCTCTGTAATGGCACGTTGGTGCTGCTTGAACATTGTCTATTTGTTCATACCTGAATGTTACCTTGTATGAGGCTCTGATGTCATTTATCAAACCCTGAGAAGAGACCCTGCATTGTACAGATTTCCTGGACTGGAATAGTTTTGAAAGTAGTAGTTAATCAACACAAAATTAATGACCATCAATTTTAAAGGTCAATTAGGGCTGCAACAAACGATTATTTTCATTGTCGATTAATCTGTCGATTTTTTTCTCGATTAATCGATCAGTTGTTTGGTCTATAAAATGTCAGAAAATGGAGAAAAATATCGATCAGTGTTTTTTCTCAAAGCCCAAGATGACATCCTCAAATGTCTTGTTTTGTCCACAACTCAAAGATATTCAGTTTACTGTCATAGAGGAGTAAAGAAACCAGAAAATATTCACTTTTAAGAAGCTGGAATCAGAGAGTTTTTCACTTTTTTTCTTAAGAAATTACTCAAATCCATTAATCGATTATCCAATTAGTTGGCGATTTATTTCATAGTGGACAACTAATCGATTAATCGTTGCAGCTCTAGTATCAATCTTTTCATCTAACTTTCAGATGTGAGGATTTGACTATTTTTATGTCACTGAACTAAATATTTTGGGGTTTGGGTCTGTTGGATGGGCAAAACAAGCAATTTGACCTTTCAGTAGAAGATTTATCAATAACAAAAATAATCCTCAGTTGCAGCCCTTGACAAGTTTAAGATTAAACACATGAACTCCCTCATCTCTTACACCTTTATTTCCCTTTGTTTTCTACTTAAGGGGTCAATAATGAGATCAGTCTGTTGGGAACCAAACTGTCACTCCCGTTACAATGTTTTGACAGAGACATTGTACCTGGCCTGACTTTGTCCTGTTTAACGTCTCTGCTGTCAAGTTAAATAAGGCAACCTGACCTCTTTGTTTGGGCAGCATTTCAGCTTCATGCACTGGTGATTTCTCTGTGTAAATTCTTGTCGGAGATGCCAAAATGTTTCTGACATAAAGCATTGTTAAAAATATTGACCAAAATTCACTGAAGCATGAAAATGCACTTGTAGCTAAATAAACTCAATTTGACATCGGTATCTGAGATTAGCTTCTATTTTTCAGTTAGCAGTGCTTTGTTTATAAAAGCACAGATTTTATTTTATGTCTTTTTTTTGTTTGTTTTACACTTTTATTACCACAATATCAATTTGCATTTTTGACCATGATCCATATTCTCCAACATTGCATTGCGTGCATGTTCTCAGTTGTAGCTGGAATTTAAATTGTGATTTGTCAAGATATCACAGCATTAATAAATCACAATGCAGTTTATCATGTAGCCGTACCTGTTTTACGCTCTTTTGGTTTCTGCCAACCACTTTTCAAGGAGGCAGCCAGGTGAGGCAACTCAGTCAGTGGAAAACACACACACACACACACATCTGGTAATTTGCATGACGGGCAGTGAAATCTCTGTCAGTTGGCTTCATACTGTTTGCCCTTCATTCCCTCTCCGATTCATCTCCCTGACATCTTGATCCAGAAACACAACTGGGGATGACGTTTTCACGGTTTTTCATCTGAGGTTGTATTTCAGCTATTAAAACACACTGTGACAGATTGTTATCGGCCCCTCTCTGCAAGTGCCAACATGACACTCACCCAAGCTAGCACCTCTGAGACTTCATCGAGACTTGATGGATTGTTCTATAACATTACATGTATTTGGCTGCCATGTGGTTACTACTGGTTACTACTAGCTAATTTATATAGAGTACATGAAAAAGAAAGAGATACTGTAGACCTTTTCAAACTTGACAACATAAATATTCTAAATGGGCCCTTTTGTATTTCCCGTTGTAATGTTTTTTTAATGCAGTAGCTGACAGGAAGTAAACTTGGACCAAAGCTGTTGCCCTAGCGACAGAATACCAATGAAAAGGTCTATACTGTAGACCTGAAATTCATCAGGCGGTTCTCATGCAATGTTCCTAGATATACCTATGAAAAGTAATGCACTGTAATTTGTGTATCCCACAAAATCTATTTGTGTGTAATTCACGTAATCGTGAACCAGGAAATTACAAAGAACGGCAAACGCAGCGTAGGGAGGAGGTCGGGGTGGATGGGAGGGGTCAAAAAACACCATACTTTTGCCCAGAAGGCTGGCGTTCGTGTCCCGTGTGAAACATAACTTAAGTTACACCACTTCCGGAGTTAGTTTAACCCGAACCGCAATCTTTTCTTAAACCTAGATTAAATATAATATATCACCTTGCTTAGAATATCGTAATATATTGAATTGTAACCCCTTTATCATGATGCGTATCCTATCGCCAGATTCTTGCCAAAACACAGGCCATTATGAATTATGAATTACATTTCAGTTGGTACTCAAAAGGTATTTAGGTTCGATACCCAGGACTACTTCCAAGTGGGTTAAAACAAATTAGAAACTAATTCTATTTTGCCATATTGTGCATCTTACTGTCTTCTTCTGACAGTGAGGACTTTTCTCCTTTCGCTCCCTCCTTCGCTCCGTGACATCCACCCTGGTAGGAATGCTAATCTTGTTAGCTCGGCATTCCAGTCAACCAGCAGGAATCTGCAGGAATTGCTAGAGATAAAAAATATGATTTACATTTTTTTTATCCCCACTGATGGCATTCCTGAATTGTTTAAGGGGAGCACTTTAAAGACGACCTCGTTAACTGAGCCTGAGGATGAAGACGGGGATCCACCCTTATTTTGGATCTTAACTTTCTCCTCAGAAAGTTGACCGGAGGGCACTAGACTTGTGTATTCTACAGTGTAAGACGGCACAGCGGCTGCTAAAATAGATGCTTTCAAGGAGAGAGTTTGCATCAGTCTACCATGTTGAAAAATTGATGCCATGTTTTTCCAGTCTGTTTGGCCCATGTCTGACCTCGTGATTACCATTAACTAAATAAGATGTTTCATTCTGCTTCCAAATCATGCTTAGCTCTCTTTCAGATCTCATGTGAAGAACTCTCTGCGTTGTTAATAATTGATCCGATCAGAGGCGCTCTAATCGTGTCTGTGTCGTTTCCCCCCTTTTTTTGCACTCTTTTGAAGTTGCACTGTTTGTGCAGTTTGAGCAAAGAGGGCTGATGTTATCTGGAGTCGTGCTGCTCTTATCCTTAATTGGGTTATGTAGATTTTGCGGCTGGGGAGAGGAGGGAGTAATGAAAATAGAGTGATCATGGATGGTGGAAGCGTCTTCATTAACGATGGCAGACTTTTAGTGCTGTTTTCGTGCATGACTTTAAACTCAAAAAGAGTGTTTGACAGTGTTTTAATGGATGTCTGCAGCAGTTTAACTGTAGGAATTTTTATGTCAACCGAGGCGTCGTTGAGATAAACATCTAATAGCAGCTACGCTCCAATCACTGTCTCACGCTCCGTCAGCATCGCTCATTTCCGCGACTCCAAGACTCCTCGTTCTGCCGTCCTGTCACTCTAAAACATTTCGGAGCAGCTGTCTCGCTCCGACACGGTCCGTTGAGAAGCTGTGAAATCACACACGTAGGGGCTTTTTGAGCTCCCACACGGGGAGACATGGGTGTGCCCGGTGCCAAGTATTTGTGGGTGCTGCTGTTTGCGTCTATGCATGTGCAGGGTGTCTTCCCCTTTAACCTTTTTGCAGCCTCCGGCATGTGTGTCATCCCTGCTTGTCGTCACTCTGGCTGGATACACACGATCCCGATTACAGGATATCCACTGATAAGATAACGTCCTCTTTGATGCAGCTGTTTATCTGAAGGAATTAAGGCTCTTATCTGAAATATTTTTTAGAAATATAGAAGCAGTTTCAGTTTTAACAGACAACTTTTACCTGCACAATGAAAGCCTGTGTGTAGTCTGTATTAACATCAAACAGTTTGTCTTATCTGGATATTGATTTCATTGTTAATGTCCACAGATAATTTACACACTCTCCCACATAACCTCTTTCTTTGACCCCAATTCTGCTGCTTGCATTCAGCCCTACTCTTATATGGTGATAGTTTTTCTTGAAATGTGATTCCCCTCGGCCAGCTCTGCTTGCCAGTGCCAGCAGACAAAGTTGAGAAAGAGAGAAGAGAAGCGTCGGCTGCTGATGAGCCCATTATGGTTGGTTCTGTCTGTCAGGCCGACTTAAAGGCGACTTCCACCTGACAGCGCTGACAGCCGAGCCAGGCTTAATGGGGTCGGCAGTGCAGCGAGTTGAGATTCCCCGCGTGCAGATATTTCACCCCTCTCAGCAGTTTCCCTCTCCGTCTTTAACCTACTTTCTCTGTCTTCCAACTTCTTTCCAGATACCTTGATCGAAAATCCAGAGAAACCCAAACTATTTTGAAAACGAAGAACTATTAATATTTCATGGTCGATCGCAGCTCATCCGGGTGCATTAGTGTATTCGTTGCTGGCTTTTCCCGGCAAGTGCATATTGATTGGTGTCAGAGCCAAGACTTTTTTTTTTTTGTTTTCTGTTTTTCTTAATCTGTGAAGAGATGGAGGCTCCCTGGAGGGAGAGTGTGTTTGTGCCTAGTTTTCTACTGCTTTGATTTATTTAGACATCATATTCCTTTCCTGTTATGAAGCTTTCTGGTATAAAAAAAACAACTACATTTTAAGTTAGTGTAATTGAAAATTCAGTCAACATAAACTTTGATGATTAATCATTTATCAAGATAGTTATCGATTATTCAAGCAAAAATAGTACAAGAGTACATTTACTTGTTCCAGCTTCTCAAATGGGGAGGATATGTAGTTTTTGTCTTTGCAAATTTTGAATGAGCAGTTTTCAATATTTTCTGACATTTTATACACTTAACTATTAATTCTAAAAACAATCTACCAATCAACCAATAATGAAGATATTGATTGGTTAGAGCTCTAATTTTAAAACTTAAAGGAGTTCTCCAATAAAAGTTATATTTACATTCAGTTAGGGCTGGGGGATATGGCCAAAACCTATCCTGATATAGGTCATTTCATATCTCAATAATATGAATAACAATATTGCATGTTTTCTGGTAATTCGATAAATAATCTATATAAAATAAGACATAGTAAAACCTATTTTTGTATACTACTGTGTGAATTAAAAACACTTGACAAATGAAAAGTTCTGAGTATTTTCTTATTTTAAGAACTTGAACAGTTAAAGTGAAATTATAGAGAAAAAATAAATAAATATACGTAAGCCTAGCCTATAACGCGATAGAAACAATATAGAAAACAATATACAATGGACATTTTTATATTGTTTTGACGATGTATATCGTCATATTGCCCAGCCCTACATTCAGTGTGTATCTTTGAGGTAACCCGTTGAATGCCTTTCCTTCCTCATGAAACATTTGCAAAGCTGATTATTTAAATAATTTGAAATAAGGCATTGTTTGATACCACTTTGCTCCGCTTCTTTGCATGTTACTGCCACCAGTTGTTGGTCGACACAAGAGTGTGAAACCGGTGTGAAGGAAAGTGTCTCGCATCGCCTGTGTGCAAATATATAACGGGAAACTTAAAAAAGTTGCTCCATAGCGCCACTAGTGGCGAAACTCCTTTCAGTCCAACTTTAATTTGTATTTAATCTATTCCGCTGTATTTCTTTGTGCTATTGTTCAGTTTGTCAGTTTAACATTCTACCCTTTCGATACCTGAGTCTCAGCATTGCAGAGCTTTTGCCATAAGAGCATTCCCACTCTGTCCTCCCCTCTCTCGCTGTTTGTTTCCCCTTCATCAGTAACTCTCCCTTTCAACCACTCTCACTTTGAAGGGCCCTCAGTGGGAGTTTGGATAGCATCTGCTCCGCTTATCTATTTGAAATGTCACTCTGTGCAGAGCCAAACATTCCTGTTCCCTCAGCCGTTGTGTGAGTCTGTGAAAAGCATGACCTAAATGAACTGTATTGATTTGGTCAGACAGACACAACTTTAGTAGTATTTATGTTGCAACTTGCAGCGCGTCTACGTCATGGTGGTAGAGGTGATCAGAGATGGCAGCTCTGGCTTTGTGTTTACGATTGTGTGCTTTGTATATGTGTGTGTGTGTGTGTGTGTGCCCTCCGTGTCTATACTTGTATCTGTTTAGAGAGGCAGGGCTGCGGTGTGTTTGAGAGATGTAGGTCACGATGCCTTCCCTGTTTGAACCTGGCAGACTTCCTCAGACGTGATAGACTATGCCTCACTCTCTCCCCATCTTAGTCTGTCATCCTGTGGTATGTGAAAACACCTTATCTGTGTGTGCTGTCTCTGCTGGGACTTTTCCCGGAAGTCATTCCCTTTGTAAACACACACACACACACACACTATATGTCAACGTGCATCTCAAATGAAACCATCAACTGCATGCCACAGCTCCGATGTTTCTCCACCAGAGCTCGTAACACCGCTGTTCACAGAGGAGGCTCAGTGTGATGGAAGTTGGCACGCTCGCTCACACACCAGCTGTAAGCTTGGCGTGAAGGCAGCGTGCTGTCTGTGAACATTACTTGATGGATTGTTTGAGGTGGATGTTGGGGAAAGACTCCGCTGGTGTTTCCAACCCATCTGCTGCCTTTTATCCCAGTTTTATGCAGATGGAACAAATTCTCAGCCTCTTAGGGAAATGTTAGAGACCGCACTTGCTTATACAGAAGAGACGTTATAACAATCGGTTGTGCAATATATCCTGTGAAGCTCGAGGCCGACCGATACAATGACGATAGTTAGGACCAGGAAAAAAGCCAAAACCCGATTAATCGGCCGATACCCCCAATGCCCATTAAAAAAATTTGACACTGTCGGAAAACAATTTTTGACCTTATTACAAACTATATAACTAACTGACATCTAAGTCAAATAAATAAATACATTTGTAACTTCAAACTTAAAGTACTAAATATCTAAACATGAAATGAATCCCACTTGTCTGCTTGCTGTAAAATCAGCTGTTCCCCGGGACCGCGTTGAAGGTTTTTTTCATGCAGTGGAAAATTGCTTTCTGAAAAATGTATGTCAAACTATCTAAAAAATAAACAGACCTATCTAAAACGTAATTTAAAGTCTGTCGTGCATTTATGGCTGGAGCACACTTTTGCTCGATAAATAACTTAAAGAATTTATTCATCAACATTTTATGAGAAAATAAGAATAAAAGAAGCTGTGATTTGATAATAATAAAAAAAAAAAGGTCTAGGTGGCTCAAATTGAGGTGAAGAGGTGACCTTTCATCCCAAGTGAGACATTTTGCCTGATACAGTGAAGTAAAAGCCAATCATCAGGCAGCAGGTGTCTCTCCTGGAGCCTGTAAATTTCTCCGCACATTGTATTTACAGCTGAAAGAAAAGCCACTGGGGCTGTGACCTCTAATACAGTGTCGCCAGGGGGAAAAAAAACAATTTCCCCAAAGAAGCCATCGATCCACCTGGCCAGACTTGGTGAAATTAAAAACTAAAGTATGATGGACTAGAACTAATAACACTGTGGAGTGGAGTATAGTGTGTCTTTGTCTCACCATCCCACCAAAGTTGAAAAAAAGGGTGACCAAAACTGTGTTATTTTTTTTAATAAAATATGAGATGAGAGAGCAAGAGCATCCACATAAAAGTGCTTTGTAATGTGCAGTCAGCAAGGACATTTGCAAGAAAAGGAGTCCTGTTGGAGAGCAGAGATAGCTGTCTGTGAAATCCCCTTTTCTCAGCTCACCAGCATCCTTACAAATAGTGACTTGTTATTCTATGTTTGTGTTTTAGGCCTTGAAGGGAGATGACTGTGGATTTGTCCCATTGTAGGAAAACATTTAATGGTGATTGTTGTCTTCGTGCTGTTGTGTCCTTCCCTGAGGATATTTTCTCTTTCATGCATAGTAGGAGACGTTCAGCAGTGGATTTTGGCTTTAACACAGGAATACTGATGGTTTTTATCTGTGTGGGAGGTGTTTAGTTAACACATATCTCTTTACTTGAGCTAAATGTTCATGTTCATGTTCAAAAACACTCAAGAACACGGCCAGACATTCCTTCTTATTTTTGGCACTGTCAGGGAATGCATAATGCATATAACTCAGTTTGATCCATCTACCTACCTTGTATGTAACATAGATGGTATTTCAGTATCTTATTTCTTGCTGACATTAACAGCAGAGGTCCACCACGTTTTGATACTAGTCCTCTACCTCTGATATTCTTTGGTAATTTCAGTTCCTTCTAGGGCTGTGTGTTGGCAAGAATCTGGCGATACGATATGTATCATGATACTGGGGTAACCATTCAATATATTGTGATATTGTAAGCAAGGCGATATATTGCAATCTTTTAAATCAAAATTTTAGGAAAAAACTGTCATAGTATAAAGAACAAACACCAGAAATGCAAAAATAACACATTTATACTGCATGCAAAAAACTGCATGGTTTTTGCCCAAACCCGCATGTGATTATCATAAAGTGGTCATGTCTGTAAACCCCTAGTTCCTTTTGTCTGTAAAGGTAAGGGGGCATTTAAGGCAAAATAATTAGTTTCATCACCCAGCTTATCCACAGCCTCTCTAGCTGTCTACCATGTTTAACCAGCCTTTCTGCCTCGCTGCGTCTTTTTCTGCCTGCCTGTCTGTCAGCTCGAGCCACCTGCAGCAGAGACAAAGGTGAGCCTGATGAAGAGCTGGACAGGCAGCAGAAGGACAGGAGCGGTGGGATGAGGAGGGTCAAAGATGGAGGAATTACCTTGGCTCATCTTCAACAGGCTCCTTGATTTAACATTATTGAAAGATCCTCTTACTTGGCTTCAGTCCTGCAAGAGACTATGAACACACACACAGACACCGTTACGCAGGTGTAGGTATGCTTAATCGACTCTAGCGGTGGACCTTTCTTATCATAACAAACCGTGACATCAGGTATGATAACATTGTGTTACACTGGACTCATGAGGGCCTGCTGTGACACACTATTGAGTTGGCTATTGATGAGTAGTTCATTGTGGTAGTTGTTCAAACAAGAAGGTAGCGCAGCTGTTGATGCCAGTCAGACTCCTTCCATTGTTTCCAACATTTCTCTAATTAGCAACAAACATGAATGCAGCTCGTCAAGATGTTGTGTTTTTTGGGTTTGTTTGTTTTTGAGATAGACACAAGAACTATCGTGTAGAGGTGTTTGTGAGCTGGAATAAGCAAGTGTAAAAACTGGCAATTTTGCAAAGAAAACAATCTGTGTTTTTTGATCCAAGAGTCTATTTAAAATCATAGAACACGAGGATGAATTGGTTGGATCGTAACTGTTACCACATGCTCTTTCAACTTCTTCTGGTTGTTCCATGAATGGCATTAAAAAAGGGAAAAATAAAAATAGGAAACAAGAAAACGTCTTGTAATGAGGAACCACAGACCAGAGACAGAAATAAAAACTGAAATTAGAGTATTACTCACACTGTTTTCATTTTCTTTACTCCGTGTCTTCTAGGGATGCTAAATCAAACCGTGGGCTTGTTGAACTGTTGCACCACTATTACATACAGGCCTGCTAATTTTTTGATGAGTTGCCAGAGACATAGAAGAGGCAATTACCTGCATATAAGCTTACTTGACCATTAAGTAGCCGACCTTATTTCATGTGTAAAATCAGTATTTTGGTTTCGTATAATATAGAAATATCATTCATTACTAGGGGTGTAAGAAAATATCGATACACATGAGTATCGTGATATTATGTTTTGTGATACTGTGTTGATTTGTCCGGCAGACCCAGACACTATACCTCTTCCAGAGGTTGTAGCGGACGCTTTAAGGCGTTATAGTAAAGATACTGGCATCATATAAAAGAAGAAAACCTAAGGAATCCATTGGTACCAACCATGTCATACTAGCTTGTTGCAGAGGAGGCTAAATAACGCTCCAAAGTTGGGCTAAATTTTGGCGAGGAAAAATTGGCATGACCATTTTCAAAGGGGTCCCTTGACCTCTGACCTCAAGAAATGTGAATGAAAATGGGTTCTATTAGTACCCATGAGTCTCCCCTTTACAGACATGCCCACTTTATGATAATCACATGCAGCTTGGGGCAAAAACAATGCAGTTTTGCATGCAGTATAAATGTGTTATTTTCGCTTAGTCTAAAATGGTGTATTTGAATATTTCTGCATACTGGGGTCCCTAAACAGTCTTGTAATTACAAAAATTGGGCTTGACTGTAAAACTGACACTCAAATCCAATTGTATTCATGTGTAATGATGTTCGTCCCCATAGTAGCCATTTCACATAGTGACTGTCTTTTACTAAGACGGTGGTGTGTGTTTATACTATGACAATGATGATATATTTTTTAAAAATTGAAATATATCACCTTGCTTACAGTATCGAAATATATTAATTGTTACCCCTGTATCATGACATTTATTGTATCGCCAGATCCTTGTCAATGCACAGAAATGGTTGTTTTTCTTCTTGCTAATGTGCAAAACAAAATAAACCGAATACAAACCGAACCGTGGGCTCGTTGAACCGTTGCACCACTAGTGTCTTCACCCTGATTTAGTTTACTGTGTTTTGTGACCTCTTATTTTATAACTGTAGCATATCAAAATGACTGTGACCGTGTTGTATTCTTCCAGCCTTCAGTCCAAGTCACACTCTTAGTCATTTTTCTCCACAGAGATGGTGTTAAATAGAGCAGAAAACATGTCTCTCACACAGTGCTTGTACACAGCATCACGAGGGGGAATAAAAGATTTAAATGTGCGTGAGGATGTGTGTGCAACACATCACGTCTTGTTTGAGATACGTGAGCTGATGGCACATGACTGTGAGGCACTCCTGTGTGTGTGTGTGTGTGTGTGTGTGTGTGTGTCTATTAGATCACCGACTCGCGTCACAGCCTCACTAACGGGAAAAAAAGTATTTTCTCCGTGTTAGGTCTGATAATTTTACGAGAAAATAATTCACGGCTAGCCAGTATTGTCTAAACATCACATTCCTCTGCAAGGCTAAGTGGTCGCCATGGCATACACTTAATGAACGGAAAAAGCAGTAAAATGTTAACAGCAGCTCCTTTCTAATCCTCTGTCTTCTACTTTCTCTCTCTCCTCTTCCAGTTCTGTCCATCCAGGCTGCCGCCATCCAGTTCACCAAGGAGCCCAAGTCCCAGGATGCCTTGCACGGCCGCAGCGCCATGCTACGCTGCGAGGTCAGCGATCCAACCGACATCAGTTACGGCTGGCATCACAACGGCCAGCCCCTGGAAAGCAGCGAGAGGCGCTTCCAGGAGGGCAGCAACCTCAAGTTCACCGCTGTGGATCGGCAGCTGGATGCGGGGAACTTTGAGTGCGTCGCACGAAACGAGGTCGCGGGAGAGGTGCTCCACTCCACCAAAGCCTCCTTCAATATCAAGTGTGAGTGTTTCATTTCAAGCCGTTCTCACCCTCATTCTTTAAAAAACCTCCCGAGTGAAAATTGCCAGCTGACAGGGTTTCATAATGGCAACAAGGGCGCGCATCCAGTTTCTGGATCAAAAAAGCAAAACAAAAGTAGCCGTATAAGATGACAGGTAGTATGAGCTGAAGGAATGTTTCCACCTTGTTGCCTTGTTCTTTGTGGCTTCCTCTCCCGCTCTCCAAAGGGAAACTGGATATGTGCGCCACCAAGCATGTGTTTCTTGTTGCTTGTATCTTTTTTTCTCCGTTGTGCAACACTCTCTTTTCCCATATACTATCAAAAGGCTTTTGTCTGGAAATTACCGAGCAGTGTAATTTGCTTCCCAGCTATATAATTATTTAGGTTTACATTAACACTGGCCTCCCCGCTCCAGCTTTTCACTCTTTTCTGTCCCATTAAGGAGGCACACTAGTATCTTAAGTTTGTTGTTTAGCCCCAAAACCAAACCTCAACGACCCTCTTAAGTTTCAGCGGAAGCCATGGGAATTCTGCACAGCCCTGTTTGGGATAAATAACAACCTTGTTCCAGCATTGTGGAAGGCCCTCAGGTACCAGTCGTTAGTGAAAAGCCTTTGTGTCTTACAAACAGAGACAGAGAGAGTTTGTACTGATGGCAGTAGACAACAAAAAGCAAAGCAGGATGAAAAATGGCTCCATCTGGAATATGTTGTCCTCTCTTGCTACATTCAGCCGGAGGTTTCTCTTTTGCGGTGATGTTACTCGTTCAAAGGCTGATTACGAGAACAGATGAGCGTCCAGACCTCCTGGTAGCAAACTGAGAGACAGACCGAGAGGCAGAGAGCAGAGGTTTAACCCCTGCTCTATGATGTGTCTCCACCAGTGGATATTTGTGGGCTGCGATGTTGAGCCCCGACTCCGAACGATTACAGTTTTTAGCCAGATGGACCGAGGAAGCACATCAGTTTTCCAAACCTTGTCTGATCTGAAGGGAACTGCTTTTATGCGTTGCAATTAAACGTGATGTAGTGTGTCAATAAAGCTCAACTGACACACTCCCACAGATTAAAAGGAAAAAAAAAACAAGTTAGACACGAAGCACCAGTTTTTAAGATCTGCCATCATGACCCAGAATAAACTTCACTGTCTGCCAGGTCATTAATATTCCCACGCATTGGAAGAGAGGCATGTTTTTACTGGAACGAAGGTGGTGTATTCATTTTTCAAAATCAAATTTATTCTTGCTCATTTAAGCATGGAAATGAAACATGTTTACACAAGAGTGGTAATACATTTTTAGATCAGTGTAGATGTGATATTTGGAGAAAAAGAGTGTCAAAACATGATTTAAATATAAAATAAGATGTGACTTGATCTTTAATGTTGTTGAAAGATCTGGGTCAAGTTCGAGGCATGCACAGATCACAATAATATCTGACTTCTTACCGCTCTATTTGGCAATTGGCAATGCAACAATCAGCTGTTTTCAGCAAAAAGCTCTGATAAACCTAGTGTACTCTACCTTGAGCTTAAACTGTATTTCAATCGTCATATACATTACATACATGCAATTTGACCTCTGCGTTTAACCCATCCTGAGCATTAGGATCAGTGGGCTGCTGGGAAGAGCCCAGAGAGCAGCTTAGAGTTTAGTGTCTCGCTCAAGGACACTTCTACATGTGGACATTAGGAGGGATCGAACCACTAGCCCTGTGATTAAAGGATGATGCGCTCTAGCCCCTGGGCCACAGCCGCCCAACACACCAGCCCAGCACCAAACATCAGTTAGACAAAGTTAGCGACTAGCTGGTGCACAAAGTGGAGCATTTAGCAGCTAAAGAGTGAATGTTGCTCCATGTCTGCTTCATGTGTCAATAAGCAGCTGTTGAGCATACCAACTTCATAAGGTGATAATGCATCAGTGTAGGGGCAAGTTTAACTAAATAAATCCTCAGTAAAGATACTTCCGTTAGTACACTTCATGTAGTACACTGTACACACTATGTACTTACTTGTGTAGTGCATGAATTTCGACAGCGCGGTGTTGTCTCTAATTACACTCAGCTGTTGTGCACTCACCGGAAGCTCGCTAGATCAGCTGCGGATATCACGCCATATCAGCAATAATTCAATTTAGATGGATAAATTAACCCAATAATGGCTTATATCTGACTGCAGTATAGTGGCACTTGGTGAAAAAAATGTATACATGTATAACTTAAATTGGTATAGTTAGGTTTTTTACGTTTCAATCGCAACCGCTGCAGCTTCGTCACCCGCCATTTTCATAAGTTCGAAATAGGTTGATGGCCCCTCCTCTTGCGCTACGTAGCAAAAATGGTGGTCGTTGAGGGTGAGGAGTGTCCAGCGTTCCACACTCAATGGTTTGACTGTTTTGAGTACAACATCCGGGTACTTAGAGTGCACTGCATTTTGCCATTGGCTCAAAATAGCAAGTGCAGGTACGGAAGTCCACAAATTGAGACATACCATTAGAAAGTCTTAAATTTGACTCTCTGAAAGTTGACCAGTGCATCAAAGGCGTAGTAACAAATGTGCTTGCACATGATATTTCCTTATTTGTGGGCGTTAACGAGCGTACATATTTGCACGCATGGATTCTCCACCTGCCTCTGTGGGTGTTTATAGGGCATCGTATCATATAGCCTTTAAAGGCGGCCTTTGAAAGTGGATGCTTGAAGAGGCTTTTAGCAAGTCCACCACAGCCATGCAGTACATAAAACAAGATATGAGCAGCAGATAGATACATAGCTGGGAGGCAGACATTAACGGATATAGTGCAGTAAATTCTGCTAGAAACTGTAAGATCGATAGCTTTATATCAGTTTAATAAGAGTACAACAGGCGCGGACTCCTCTGGCACGACTTCAGATAAGAAACCATCCACAGAACACCTCCTTTTAAAGCAGAAACAAGATAAGTTATAGCACAGAACATACTTGAATCAAACAAGGTAAGGTAGCATGCAGTAATAAATCATCCGTAATCACTTCTGTATGCTACATCTGTCTCTGTGCGTATCAACGCATTTGTCTCTGTCATAATGCGCAGGTTGTCTGGCCATCTCTGGATCACTTTAGGTTGATCAGACCATGTTATGACAGATGTTCTCATATTTCCCCAACATACATTTAACGGGCGATAAAGCCGTGCACAGCTTAAAAGTAAAGACCCCCTCTGGCATTAACCCTGCATGTGCGCTCACTCATGTGTACGCTAGTTTGCGTGCGTACTAGTAAATGTGGGTTGTGAGGAGGGGGTATTCATATGTACTGTACATGGACTGTACCGGAGTCGATTGTTTCCCCTCCCCCTCCTGCCCTCTGCAGAGAGAGAGTTAATTTATCTTGCTCTCAATGGTGGGTGGGCAAATCCTGCCAGTTGAGAGTTATTCAGAGTAATTATCCCCCCTCTGTTTTCACTAATAGAGGTTTTAGCCCCCCCTTCATCCTTTTGTCCCGCCCAGTCACTGGGTCTCCATGGCGAGACCGCGTCCAGCAGAGGCGTCGGGCTCAGTCATCGCTATTGTCAGCGTGTTTTGTTGGTCCTGGAGGCAACGCTTCGCTTGACTCTCTGTAACAAGATGCAGACTGACAGTGTCTTGGAAATAAGTGACATAGTAGGAAGAAGGGAAACATACAGTAGAAACCGAGGCACATTTTCTTCCCTATTTAATCTCTCAAATCACAGAGACACACACACACACACACACACACACACACACACACACACACACACACACATGCCATCTCGGTTTAATCACACAGCATGTGTCCTTAACCTACATTTGTTGGGCGGATGCATTTTACAGCATCCTTACTGATGGCGAGTGCAGCTGCACTCTTTCACCTCCCTGTCATTTTTTTCCTAGTCTTTTGTGAGCTGACAAAATGCAGCTCCTCATGCTTAATGACCCAGGCTCCATCCGTCAGCTTGTCCCCTGCAGAGTCACTTTGCTCCAGTGTCTTTTTCTCCTTCCTCTTTCTGTCTCGTCACAGCAGCAGCAGCAGCATCTCTCTGAGTCGCCGTAGTTTGCCGCCTGGCCTGTTGACCCCTGTCAGCCACAGCTGATAAAATCTGACACCTCGCAGCGAGCTGACTCTGTCACGCTTTTCCCAGGGCTGTGCTAGGGCACAAAGTTTACAATATGAAGCCACATGTTTTAGTTATTTCCATACCCATATGGCGCTGTCAGTCAGCACTCCCCTGGATAAAAAAATCCACCTTGCCTCTCTGTTGCACAAACCCTTCTCCATGGCAACAAATCAGCTCGTTGAGTGAAACAGACAAACACGCAGTTGCCTTTTGGCACAGTGAGGAATGAATGGTCCCAGCATCTGCCTTGACAATATCCTTGCAATTCATCTGTTATCATCCCCGTGTTGATAGGGCTTCCTGTTCTGCCTCCAACATAATAATTATACGGCCCTAATTATGGCGTTAGCTGCCAGGCCTGCTCCAACACTTAGTCATGCATTCTGAGAGGGATTATGGGGAAGTATTTGCCGCTAATAGGTTATGAAAGAGCGCCTTCTGTTTGTCGAGCGGACAGCTGGAGAAACCTGAACTGTGAATGGAGCTGTGAGCGAGAGTAAAGGGCTAGAATGTGTGACTGTGAGAAAATCCAGGTCAAAGTGGAAATGAAATAATACCAAGAATTGGTTTTAACCTGCTGGAGAACCAAATAGGCCAGAAACTTTAGACGGTCACAAGGCTGCGAGTGTTGACAAGTGCCCATTGTTGCAATGATTGTCAGGTCACAGAGGTCAAGCAGTGTGTCCTCCTGCACTGTGATTACTTTTTTACCATGGTCTCTCTTAGTGCTCACACTAGAGGTTGATAGTGGATTTTTAAAGGCCGATATAATAACAATATTTTGGATCAGGAATAAGGGCGATAGACGATTAATCAGTCAATATCTTCTTTACTTCTGCAGCAGCCTAGTCGGCTACTTTTGCATACGCCGTTTTTAATAAATACGTTTTTTGTCACTCCAAATTTCATCAGTCCCTAAGAGAATATCCTGAAGTGTGATTTGGTGGATTACATCGTTGGAATATATTATATTTATTTAATAGGCGATGCGCTGTTCTGTGGCGTATGACTGGCAAGGATTACTTCTGTTGTGCGTCATGTCACATTGTTAAATTACACTCTTACAAAGCATTAATGGTCATGACTCACGCATATTTCCGGGGTAAGGAGGATCCTAAGGTGTGTGATTTCATATCATGAATGGATAGTTACATAACTGGATTATTTGGAAGAGAGAACGGCAAATTGGCAAGTAAATTGTTAAAGTACCATTGAATGATTTCTTTTCCTCCCTGTCTGCCTGTCTTGTGTCATGGACAAAGAGCTGATATGGTTGCATTAGATAGATAGATAGATAGATAGATAGATAGATAGATAGATAGATAGATAACTTTTGTGCGGAGAAATAAACTCCCTCCTTTGTGTATGGATCCTCTGTGTAAAACGGTGATGTACGTCCAAGTGTGACTGGTGGTGGCTGTGCAGCCATTGGCCACTGTCAGAGCTCAGTTCAGCCAATAACAATAGTTTGTAAAACGTCCTATCGGCGCAGATTGATCGGTCTACCTCTACTACCTACCCAATTAGTTTTGCTCGTATTTCACAGTCATGCTGCTGGAATGTAAAATATCGCTTACAGATGTAAAAATGTGTCAGAGAGGGGTTTTCCCAAGAAAGACATACCAGACACAGAGAAGTTAAAATCTGTAAGTTGAATCGCTATTTCTTTTTTTCTTCTTTTTTTTCAATTGGCAATAGACAACAGAAAAACACACACTGACTCTTATAAAAGTAGCAGAGAATGTGACTTTAACATTCAGCCGCGTCTCCTGAGGTTGACAGTTTGACACCACCTGATAGTGGAAACACCCACCTGTTACTCCAGGCAGGTTGAAACAAATTCTTTGAATTTCATTTGTAAATGTCAGTCGCGCTGCAGATGATAGTTGTTGTTCCATCAAACTTCGTCTCACTCTCTCTCCTCCTCCTCCTCCTCCTCCTCAGTGACTCACTGTCTCCCCGTCTGGTTTTGTCGGCCCCGTTATGCTTCCAGTGCACTAATAATATGTCTGTCTAAGAGTCTGGCCCCAGGTCCCCATAGCTGGGATGGCCTTCACCTCCTCCTCCTCCTCCTCCTCCTCCTCTGTTGACTGGAACGGCCCGGACTGAGACACCCAACCAATTAGCATCCTCTGCAAAACACTCATAGACATTTGAGTACATTTGCACGCATGCATTCATGCTTAGGGGCACAGCATCATCAACTGTGTTTTACTTCTCACCACCACACACATACACAAACACTTGTCTCTAACGCCTCGTTTCCACATAGCTCTGTGTACATATGCATATCATCCGAAAGTTCAGTCATTCCTTTGGGAACCTATACTTTACGGATTTACGGACCCAAAACAAAACTGTGTGGAAACGAGGCGTAACAGACACATAAACGCACATATATGATCCAATGCAGCGTGATATGCACACACACTCACAGTTGTCGGGGCATCTGTGTTAGGAGGAAGCTAATGAGCGGAGTCCTGTTACTGCAGAGATGGTTTCTTATGATCCCCCAGGGTGCAGAGTAATACCAGGTTCCTGTGTAATTCATTGTGACAGGTCTTCCTCTAGCGCCCCCTCTTACCTCACAGCGGTGATTCCCCTCTCTCCACCACTGTCTCAGGTGGAGGCTCATGCCATGCATATTTCATAGATGATCCAAACAGCAGCAGAGATACAGCCGCAGTATTCAGCCACAGGCCATAGGTATGGAGCTCAGCATGATGGAACGTCTTACAACATACATGCACACAAAACCCTCAAGGAGTCATGTATAAACCAGGGCGACCCAAAGAAACATGCTCTCTCTTACTCTCTCTTAGTGAATGTTGTGTGTATGTACACAGCAACCACGTCGGGGGTACAGTTACTGCATGTCACACAACCACAACTTATTTATCATCACGTACATAACTATTAGCCCTGTTTCTCATTCAGTGTGAACATTTAGTATTTGTATAGTCAACAAACTCAGCAGCAGAGGAAGGGGAATTCCAGCTGGGTACACAAAGACTGTACAGACAAATCTAAGGTGTCACTCACCACAGGAGACTCCCTAAATAACTTAAATATGTCTTTATTCATCCAGTAGACTTTAATGTGCATCAGGTGGTGATTTTGTCAACATACCAGACATACACATATATCTATTATACATATCCAGACATACACATATATCCATTATACATATCCAGACATCCATACCAGGAAGATTCAGCTTCCATGTCCTCAAACAAAGGCCAATAAAGGATGACAAATAGTATAACATTTCCTAGTAGAACCTCTGACAGTATATTTATATAATTATTAGGACTATCAATCGATTAGAATATTTAATCATGATTAATCGCATGTTTGTCCATAGATAATCGTGATTAATCGCAAATTGATCACACATTTTTATCTGTTCAAAATGTACCTTAAAGAGAGATTTGTCACGTATTTAATACTCTTATCAACATGGGAGTGGGCAAATATGCTGCTTTATGCAAATGTTTGTATATATTTGTTATTGGAAATCAATTAACAACACAAAACAATGACAAATATTGTCCAGGAACCCTCACAGGTACTGCATTTAGCATACAAAATATGCTCAAATCATAACATGGCAAACTGAAGCCCAACAGGCAACAACAGCTGTCAGTGTGTCAGTGTGTTGACCTGACTATGACTTGCCCCAAACTGCATGTGATTATCATAAAGTTAGTCCTTTGTAATTTCATATGATACCAGTATCTTCACTCTAGAAAGATCAAACTGAGCCTGTTACAACCAAAATCGCAAGTTGCGTTTATGCGTTAAAGAATTTAGTTGCGTTAAAACAAGTTTGCGTTAATGTGTTATTATCGCGTTAACTTTGACATCCCATAAATTATATAATTACATAATTTTCTCCAGTTTAAGATGGTGCATAACTTCCCTGATCCAATGACTGTATGTTGGTGAAATAGGATCTTTCCATTTAAACAATATCACTCTCCCATCCAGGAGAGAACACAAAGCCATCATGCTGATCTCCCACTTACTGAGAGGGGCGTCTATTGGGGCCACACCAAACACCGTTTTTACAAATATCATAGAGACGGTTTCAAAAACGGTTTGCCAAAACGGGTTGAGCTTTGGACATGTCCAACACATGTGCCAGAGCCTTCCTGCATCGATCACAGGTGGGATCAGTGTCGGCTTAATACAGCATTTTTATGGCTGACACTGAATTTCTGGCTGCTCCAAAGAGACTTAGCTTACAGGAGCCACCACTATCCTTTTTATTGAAAGAGGGATGAATGCCTTAGTACATCATGAGATATATATATCTACCAGTCTCCCCTTGGACACTGAAAAACTATCGTATTCTCTTAGGAGAACGTAGGAATGATTTGCTGCTGTGATAGTTTCTTGACATACTGCATGTAGTTGATGTATATTTCCCAGTGTACCGGGTCAAACCCCTTTTAATGGTAAAACCACACTGTTCCATTCATTTCTCACTGCAACATGATGCATTCAGGGGACGACTGTGGATCAATTTCCCCGCCATCTGTTTCCTTCATTTATTCTCTTGTTCATCCGTCACTCAAGACGCCATTGATCAGGTTTCATGTTACGTTGTGTGAGTGATGTCTGTCATCTCTTTGTTGTGGCATATGCTCCTCCCACGGTGCGGTAATGTAGACACCTAATCAGGTTTGAAGACATTTCGAAGGATTCCAGCATTTTTAAAATTATAACTGCAAGGTGCTAAAAAGTCAAAACATGTTCACGGTTGTGTTGTTGCTCATTTCCCTTCTGCCTGATTTTATGGGCTGCGCTGACAGCAGAGTAGCCCTTTTAACAGAGTAAGCCAATGAACTGTCCATTAAATGTCCATAAAAAGCACTGTAAAGGCGCAGCTTGCTCTTGTGAGTGCAGGAAAGCGGTATGCTGATGAAAGCCGACCCAGTGATGTGGTAGCTCCCTGCTCTGTCTCTGTGCATGAGTCACCGTGCTGTCACGGTGATGTGCCCGACTCTCCCCGCTTCACCCATTAGCATCACAGGAGGACAGACGACGGGACAACCACTTAACTCAATTTTTCCTCCTGTCCTTCTCCTCCATTATTACTCCTGCTCCTGCGGCTCACAGTCGCCTCTGTTTTTCTTCTTCTACAGGGTTAGAAAGTGGCGGCGTGACTTTGAAGGAGCCCGCCTCAGAAGGGGAGATCGAGAGCTCTGCGCCGGTCACGTTACGCTGTCATATTGATGGACACCCACGGTGAGTCTCCTCCCCTGTCACCTCAGGTTCAGAGCTCACCGGGTTAAGGATCTGTACTGAAAAACCACTCTGTCCTCGTTGGCCTCTCTCATGCCCTTATGTTCCTCTTTCCCTATTCTTCTTCTTTCTCCCTCTCCCCTCACCTTTGTATCTCTTCTTTTTTGGCTTCATCAATCACCCGGCTCTTCTCTTATTTTCCTCTCCCTCTCAGGCCGACGTGCCAGTGGTTCAAGGACGGGGTGAAGCTGACAGAGAAGAGCCACCAGATCAACAACAAGGAGAGGACGCTCACCTTTACGAGTGCCAGTCCGGACGATAACGGCCTGTACTACTGCTGCGCCAAGAATGCAGCTGGGCACGTCTGCAGCAACAGCAATTTCACTCTCAATATTATAGGTGTGTGTGTGTCCTTACATGTGTAACATATACATTATCTTTTTTTAACACTTTTCTGCCACTCTTAGAATTGCTTGTAGAGCTGCAAGTAAGGGCTGATAGTTAATCGTGATTGATCGCAAATTAATCACACATTTTTTTATCTGTTCAAAATGTACCTTAAAGGCAGATTTGTCAAGTATTTAATACTCTTATCAACATGGGAGTGGGCAAATATGTCTGCTTTATGCAAATGTAAGTATATATCTATTAATGGAAATCAATTAACAACACAAGACAATGACAAATGTTGTCCAGAAACCCTCACAGGTACTGCATTTAGCATTAAAAATATGCTCAAATTATAACATGACAAGCTCAAGCCCAACAGACAACAACAGCTGTCAGTGTGTCAGTGTGCTGACTTGACTATAATTTGCCCCAAACTGCATGTGATTATCATAAAGTGGGCATGTCTGTAAAGGGGAGACTTGTGGGTACCCATAGAACCCATTTTCATTCACATATCTTGAGGTCAGAGGTCAAGGGACACCTTTGAAAATGTCCATGACAGTTTTTCCTTGCGGAAATTTAGCGTAAGTTTGGAGCGTTTTTTAGCCTCCTACGCGATATGATACCTCTTGCTTTAAAACTGAGCCCGCTACAACCTAAAAATCGCAAGTTGCGTATAAGGTGACATTAAAACAATATTAATTAATTTAGCGATTATTTTCTCGATCACTCCTCCCATGGGACACATTTCGTCTATAAAACGTTAAATGGTGAGAAAATGCTCCTCACAATCCCCAAGAGCCCAAGGTAACGCCCTCAAATCTTTGGTTTTGTCTTACCAACTGTCCAAAACTCAGATATATATATATTTTGCAACAATTTAAATCAGAGAAAAAGCAGCAGATCCCCTCACTAGAGCTGCAACAATTTTGATAATCAATTAATAGGTTTGAGTAATTTTTTAAGGAAAAAAAGGAACAACTAATCGATTAATCAAGAAAAATACTCATAAGATTAATCAACAATCACATTATATAAGTTAAAACCATTTTTGCTTGAAAATTACTTAGGTGAATATTTCCACATTGCCACACCTGCCAGGAAGTGTGGTGAGGAGGAGGGGGGGTGTATATATAGTCCATTAGTGTTGAGAGAGAGCAGGAAGAGAAAGTGATGGAGCTCCTAATGTGATTACCAGAGAGTGTGTTAGCACCTTCCTCCTCCGCGCGCCCACGCAGACAGAAACAACATCATAAACATCTACAGAGAGAACAATAACATCATCTCCCTCAGCAGCAGCAGCGTTGTTCTGTTGATCTGATGGCGTAACTGTAGCTTTCAGACACTTTGGTGTACTGTGTTGAAAAGGGAGATTATTTATTTTTCTGCTCTCAACATGTCTTATGATGTTTACTCTGTGTATGCGTGTGTGTGTGTGTGTGTGTGTGTGCGTGTCCCTCCTGTGTATTATCCCCTCATTACACCACAGAGTTAGTACAGTACATACAGCAGCACATCTGTGCATGAAACCTGACTCCCTGTTCCACTCTAATTAGACACCTGCAACACACACACAGACAGACACGCTAGGTTAGCACCTGTGTGGAGGAAGAATGGATAATTGTTGAGTTTCCAGTTACCATGTTGCCACCCTCTGCTCCTCTATAGGGTTTCACCTTAAGGTAAGGCTGACAGATTTAGACAGCTTTTCAATGCACGGTCACAGCTCTTTAAGACGAGGCCTTCCCGCCGACTTCCTGGGTGGGCCAGGTGCGATCTGAGGGAACGCCTTTCGTTTTCTTCACACCAGCCGGTAGCCATATCCTAATACTGTTACTGGCACCGTTGGCTGTTCAGATTTGAAATACTCACACACGTAAACCTGGATTAAGGGTATTTTCGTGTTCCCGTTTCTTTATTGAGCTCAACGCCCTTCAGCTTTGTATTTGGAGTACAACAATGTCCTAAAGTCTGTTGGGTAATTACTCCTCCTCTAGGTTTTACTGCAAATCTCTGGTTTTGGCAGGTCAGAGCAGCCTGTTCCAGTGTTAGAGGGCGGCTGGGAGGTTAGAAAGAGTCAAAAGAATGTGAATAGAAGGAAAATACTGTGCAGCGTTTTGGGGTGTTTTGAAATTGTTAAAAATCAAATCTTGACAGCATCAGAGCAGACAAATCCTGGCGCACCTTTGTGATCTTTGGCGCCTCCCTAAGGGGGGCCTGGACCCCAGGTTGGGAACCACTGCCTTAAATTATATATCAAATTTATATTTTAAGTGCAGGTTTTTCTTGCTTCCATACCAGTCGACCCCACTTGAGTCCTTCTAACCCCAATTTCTTGTGATAGCGTGACTTCAGATGATCACAGAGTAGAGAGAGAGATGGTCTCCTGTGTGTGTGATTCTGCGATCCAGGAGTTAAAAACAGGAGGAGATGATGGTCCAGATAAGCTACAGGGTCTATTCACTGACCTCATTAAGTCTCTCCGGGGCCCCTGAGGTGTTGACACACAACGCCACCTGAAGGCCGCCTGCGCACCAGCCCCACGCTGCTGTTGGCAGCTTTTAATAAAGTCCGGAGTAGATGGGTGCGACGCACGAGCATCCACACAGATGGAACTTGATGGTCTGATGCCTGCAGATGTAATCATGCAGATGTTTGTTCTACCTCTCTAACAGATAAGAGTTTTCCGCGGCCGGTGGTCACTCCTGAGGACCAGGTGGTGTTGAGGAACGAGGAGGCCGCGTTCCACTGCCAGTTCACCGCCGACCCGGCCCCAACGCTGGAGTGGTACCACGAAAACGAGCTGCTGGCGAACAAGTCTCGGTATGTTGAGAGCTAAATCCTCCCCTTCTTTTCTTTCTCATCATACATCTCAGACTCCCATCTCCCAGCCACATCCTGCCCCCACTTCATTCCCTCTCCTTACTCACCGTTATATAAGCTTCAGCCACAATCGGGTATCCCTTTGAACCCAATGAGGCAGAAACCCCTTGCGATGGGCTCTCAGCTCTCTGTGTGCCATTACAAGATGTATTGCACATTAAGGAATATTATTACTGGAACAGAGTAAAGTTTCTCTGCAGTCTACTATACATCACTTGAACGCAGCCTTTCTCTCAAGCCTATCATAAGGGACTTTGCAGCTCTCTGGTGTTCACACACTGAGCGGAAATGGAAAAGCATGTCCCCTATAAACACAAGATAATAACCAATTTCTATACCAAGTGCCAAGTATTCCCTCAGGGTTCATAGCACCTCATGCTTAAACATAGAGGCTTTGTAGGCAAGCTGCTCCACATGGAGAGCCTGGTTTTTCGATTTTTGAAGTGATTATTGTGTTCAGTGAGCGAGGGAAGAGAAGGACTTCAACATTAATAGTTAGTCACTTGTGTAATGAGCTTGTCGGAGGCGGGTTTGGTCACCTAGGCAGTGATGACTCAGCACCGGGATTACAGATGGATGGGTAATAAGCGTGAACATAAACACACACACAGAGTGTTTCATTAAAAACCTGGCGTCTTCGTGGTTGACGTGTTCCAAGGCAGCCTCTGTGTTTGTGTTTATTGATCTGGGCCGACGATAATGCCAGAGGAATGCAGCGCTCTGCAGGAGATAATCATCTGTTTCGCACCTGCACTGTTTAGACAACTCCCCCTTCTAGATTATGCGTGAATATTTGATTGTTTTTTCACATGTGTGAAACTAAGAAAAAATACACCAGCGTAAGCTCAAGGCTGTTTTTGCAGACAGAAAGAATTCTGCCCCGTGGGGTCAAACCAACTCTGGAGGGGAAAAATGTGAAACCGTACCAATTCTTTCTGCACATGTAGCTACAAAGATGATTGCCTTAAAAAGAAGACTCTGCCTTTGTTCATTTTGTTTTGTGGTTATTTTAGAGTTTCCTCAGAGTAAAGTATTGCTCCATCTCGGGGCTGGAAACACACACAAGCTCCCAAAGCTCATTTCCCTCCCGCTATTGAACAGAGAAGAAGAGATGACACAGAAATATCCCCCCCCTGAGGGAATCCGGTGCAGAACCAGATCAGTCCTGGATGATGGAAAAAACTCTACTCTGGAATAAAGCAGCATCCTAAATGCATCCAGCAGCACCTTTACTTGTTCCTCTCTGCTTTACATATTCACTTCTCCCACGAGCTTTACAATAACTTTGTCGTATAGCCGTGATGAGCTGTCGAGTTGTCCCATCTGTGGAGCTCCTCTCTGTGCTGCGTGGGATGTGCGGCTCCTTATCTGTCAGCCCTGAAGCTGGCTTAAGGTCAGCCTTTAATTACATCTCATCCCGTCCATCACTGGCACTGATACTCCCTTCAGCCTGCCAGAGGCCGGCCGTCAGTCCTGCTCTTTAAAAAGCACAAGACTTTTTTTAAATTAACTCACTATGTAGGACGCTTTCATTCGGTTTCTGTTGGACACATTCTTAGCATTTACTGTAACCTATTTGGGGCTGCAGATGGCTTGTGTTTAGTGAATCAGGGCAATTCAGATAGCGTCAGGTAACATGCCAAGTACATAAAAAGTAGGCCTGTGCTAAAATAGTCCTTTTATTTGTGGCGCTCGTATTGTGCTGTGCGGCAGAGCATCTCCATCTGGCGCTCTCAGCGGGCCAAAAGTAATGCTAGTAAGAATTATTTTCAGATGCCATCTGAGCAAGATCTGGGGGTGGGAGTTGCACATGTGCAGAGAGCATTTCTGTGACATGTGCTGCTGTTGATGTGCTTTCATGTACAAATGAAGGGTGACACCGTGGGCCTCATGCAGGAAGCAATGTACGAACATGAATACAATTTGTTCTTATTTTGTTAGTACCCAGACTTCTGGGATTCACCAATGTTTTCTTATTTTTGCTCTTCTCTTTGGTAAGAGAACATTTTACCAAGATACGAGAAAAGCATCTTGTTTTCACAGTCCACAAATTGTTTGTCCAAGTTTTAAATTTGAGGACATTAAAAACAAAATATCATATGTTCAAATTTAGATTATTCTATGGTTTAGAGTAATAGAGTAAGGACAGCTTCTGAATGGCTTACATGCTGCTCTTAGATGCTATTTGATTTTCCTGTAACCCCAGCACTGACGCTCTGGAAAATCACTTGTTTACTTTAACTATGTTTATTTAACAGTACCAGTAATATTAATATTATAGGCCTATGTCTGTTTCAATGCATAATGCAGCCCAATCCCTCCGCATGCTATTGATCCAAGTTCTTCTTCTTCTACCAGCCTTATTTTGGGGGCAGCATGTACCGAGTATTTCCACAGAGCATAATACCTGCCCTTATATAGTGTTTGGGGGGGTGTTGTCTATGCTAATAATAAACATCGGCCACACGCCTCCAATTTATGATCAAATGGTATTTATTATTGACCTGGTAAGAGCAGATTTGGATGATTAAGTACGTTTGGTGCATCTGGAGTTGACGTTTCTTTTTTTCTCTCAACAGGAAATTAAGAGAAAATATAATAGAAATTTAAGAGAATGTTGCTGCATGAGGCCCCATTGTTTGTTGGTCAGTGATGGTGAGACAGTATGAATGAAAGTGTAATCTGTTTGATTTGTTTATTCTCCACAGTGTGATCCTGTTATCCAACGGCACAGTGCTGATCACCCAGGTGAAGCCCAGGAACACTGGGACCTACAAGTGTGTTGGCCGCGGCGTCAGCGGATCCCATGTTGCCCTGGAGGCCTCCCTCCTCATAGCTGGTACACACACACACACACACACACACACACACACACACACACACACACACACATATTTGCAGTTGTTGAACTGGTGAGGGATAAACACCTGTGATTCTGTAATCTGAGAGCGAGAGGGGCATCTGGGTTACATATTTATCCCATTCTGCTCTCCCCTCCCTTCTTCTTCTTCTTCTGGCTCTTTCACTTACAGCCAGATCCTTCCAATGATAATCACATTCCCTTATTGACATCCGGCCCAGCTGTATCCACTACAAACACACGCGCGCATGGCGATGGAGTATTTTCCTGCTTCCTCTCCATATTATTTCCTCCCAACAGTCCAGCTGTTTGCCAAACTTGTTTAGCTCAACAAGCCTTCCTCAAAGCGTAACAGCACCTGGCTGAACAAGCAACACTAGATACCAGTATGACTCAAACTGGTTAACGAGCAGTGTAATTATGAGCTTGTGAAAGGTCATTAGACCTCCCACCTGTGATTTTCCTCCAACATCACTAGAAGTTTACTGGTAATAAATGACTACTTCCAAATGGGGAGGTGTGTTAAACCACATTTTAAAATGAAAACAAAACATCAGAACTATAACACTAACTATAAAGGTGTGGTTGTGCATAAAGCTTAGGTTGTCACACATGCAGAGAAAACAGTGTCATAAACAAGTCCTGACACATCAAAGTTGTTTCAATATTGCTCATAACAGCGCCTGCTCTTTTCCTGCCTAACCCCGACTCCAAAGAGAAAACGTTTTAAGTGGCTGCTTGAGCTTAAAAGCAGGAACAAGCTGTAGTATCGTCTCATTTTACTAATCAGCCAGCATTTTGAAATGCAAGTGCATGCAAGTCAAATATTTTGTTTAAGCTTAGGGCTGGAATTTCTATGCGTTTCAGAGTCCCGACCACTTTATTCTCCTCCATCAGCCCCCTTTCCTCCCCCCTCAAGGGTTTTGGATTAACGAGGTACGACTGTATCTGCAGTTTTAACCCAGTGAACCACAGCTCCATTTAAATACCTTAATTCACTTAATCTGATGGTAATCCCCACGGGCATTATAGGGGATTGTGTCACAGTAGAATCCAGTATTTAGGGACAAGTTTAAACAGTCACTCCATCGTAGCTCCACCTCATTCATTCTCCCCCCCCCTTCTCCCCAGCTCGACTTCCCTTTCATCCGCTGAGAAATGTGTGTTTTCTTCTGTTCTCATTAATTGATTTAGATCTCTAGACTCGTAGAAGGTCGCAGCCACTGACCAGCTTTCAGAGCGTTGTCGGCCAATAAAGTATTAATGACTTCCATTTGGGACGCACAGTAGTAAACCACACAGTAGTGGGAGGTCTTGTGAGACCACAGATCACGTTCCACTTTCTGTATAGGGGCTGCCAGTTTTGATATGACCCACCTCACACAGGCTCTAGTTAATTCCCATACAACCTATATACTCTGTTCGCCTACTGTGCTCTTTGTTCTCTAATTAATGTGACCGCCGCTACGAATCAGAGGACTTTTCCCAACAACAGAAACGAGCGTTGAAATTAAGCGTGCTTATGAAATCCAAAATGCTTCACTGGCTTTGAAGGCAGATTGATGATTATCAGCGTGTAAATGGAAATCAATTCATTCAGCTCTGCTACTTCATGCTGAAAATGTTCTCACACTCTCTGCTTTCCACCACAGAGATCGACGACATGGTGCCCAAGATGTCGAAGGTTTTCACATCGGACACCCTGCAGCGGGTGGCCTGTCGCCCCCCACGCGGCCGGCCCGAGCCCGAGGTCTGGTGGGAGAGAGAAGGTCAGCGGGTGCCCACGGAGGGCAGAGTGTACCAGGATGGTCTTGATCTGGTCTTCAGTCCCACAGAGGAAGGAGACTCAGGCACCTACACCTGCGTGGCCCAGAACAGAGCAGGACGCAAGACACAGGAGGTCACCTTCACCGTGGCCAGTGAGTCATACACAGGGACACATTAAGTTGGGTTTACCCGTCACAAGCAGAACTACTCCTGGGAAACTGTTTTATAACGCTGTAGAAAGTTTAAAAAATAATCCTCGGTTTGGGTTTGAGACTTACATTTTTTTAACAGAGGATGCGTTGGGTTTGAAAGAAGTTGGCATTTATGAGGCATGGAAGATCTATTGAAAGATGCTTCCACAATGCATTATGGGAAATGTAGGATCCAGTGTTTGTGGAGCTTTACCGTACAAGAAATAAAAAAAAAGTCAGGATATTTGGCATCTGCTGCTTCAATTATGGCTACTCTTTTTTTTTTTTAAATCTGTCTCTTGTGAGTCCCCTTGTGAGTTTTAGTTTTTTAAAGCAACCCCAAAAGTAGTGAAAATAAGTTTTCCCCCGTAGATTGTAAACTAAAACAGAACATAAGCAAGCCAATAAGGGCTAACAAACAGAAGGGGTGTACAAAAGAAAATATTGAGTATTGCCATATTATGTTTTGTGATACTGTATTGATTCTCAAAAACACTGTATATCGATTTTTAATTACTAGTTTACATGCAACGAGTAACTCAGTCAATACTATTTCATTTACATATTCAGATATGCGCTATATCAGTGTATGTGCCCTCTCAAAGTAGTGCTATGAACTTTTTTTTAGTCAGATTTTATGCATATGGTGGTGTGTTCTTATATACTATGACAAATTTCCTAAAATTTGGTTTAAAAAAATTGCAACATATCACAACATATTGAATCGTAACTCCTGTATCATGATACATATCGTGTCGCCAGATTCTTGCCAATAGACAGCCCTAACATACAATATAGATAATCGAAGCACTCTTTAATATTACAGTAAGTCTTGTTCTTTATAGTGAGCAGCATGCTGGGAACACTGGGACCATCTAGATACACAGGGATTAATGGAGTCTATGTTTAGACTAACCAGTGGGATAAAAAAAAAGATAAAAGATAAGCCTTTATTGATCTCCAGTGGGGAAAACAGAATAATATAATAAAATGTAAGAGTTTCCTGCTTGTTTTTTATTCTTTATTTTATTCTACAGTATGTGAAGCATCTTTGAGAACTTTGAAAAGCACAATATAAATCTGATGTATAGTTATTATTACTATTATAAGTATACATAAATAGAGAAGTAAAAATAAGAATACATAATGAATAAATAAACAACGTGCCTACAACGTTTCTATGTATAATAATTAATGAATAAATGATAAAATAAGAGGAATATACAAATAGTATAAGAGTAGAAACAACAAAACTCTACAAGAATGAACAAGTGTATTCCTTCATGGACTGCCGTGTAGCTGAAGAGCAATTATGTGTATACTGTATGGGTATGTGTAAAATGTCTGTGCTTATTTAACACATTTGTGTGTGTGTGTGTCTCCACAGCTGCTCCAGTGTGGGTAACGAGGCCTCAGGACAGCCACCTAGAGGAGGGAAAACCAGGTTATCTTCACTGTCACGCTCAGGCCAACCCTGAACCTGAGGTCACCTGGCTCCGCAACAACATCATGGTCACACCAGAGGTCAGTTACCAAACACAATCACAAGTAAACACGTTCTAATAAGTATAAGGGCTGTCGCAAACACCATTTTTTGGGATTCAAAGCTTCGGTAAGAAATAGTCAAAGGTATTCGAAGCTTCGCAGTACAGCGCAGCAGACTGACATGTTCTTCTGTCTGTCTCCATCTCCCCCGTTTCAGTGCCGCTGCCTTACTACTGTCCACACACGCACCTCTACACACAAAAATCAGAGATATCCATCTAAGAATAACTAATAATAATTAATGTTGAATATGAATAATTAATTGATTCTTCCTTATTTCATGGACTATTTGGGGATTTATACATTTTCATTACATACTTATATATAAAAAAACAAACAAAAAAATTAAGCATTCGAATACTGATTTGGAGGTCGATTATCATGGCAACAGTCGAAGCTTCGAAGCGTTCGGGTCAGCCCTAATTAGTGTTACTGTGTCTTTTTCTCACATGCATTCTATCTACACCTATGAGATGAAAATTTAAACTTGTATAACATCTTTCTTTTCTTGTTCTAGGACCCTCGTTTTAAGCTGTTCCCTAACGGCACGCTCAGGATCAACAACGTGGAGGTGTACGACGGACAGATGTACGGCTGTGAAACCAAGACTGTAGGCGGCCGACTCTCCGGGCAAGCTAGAGTCATTGTGCTCGGTAAGCTGCGATGGAATCACTCAGTTATATCTAATATATACAGTAGATTATACTTTGAGCAAATATTTGACGTTATTCCCCAGACTGACTGGAAGATGATGTGTAATGAGTGAAATCATATCCAGGGTATAATGAGTAATACAATGTTATTAAATATAAAACAAATGTGGTCATGCCTGTGGGCTTGTGAATGTGTGTGTTTCCTAAAATAAGAGTCCATGTTGTGTCTCTGGGCGTCCTGCAGGACACCCACAGAGGTGTAAAATATGACTCATGCTTTATTCTAGCCTCCATTTGAACACATTATCTCCATGTTAAAGCGTAGCTCTGCTGCTATAGGATTACTGTGATAGATGGCCTGACATGTCGCTGTTTTGTCTGGCCAATCCCTCCGTTTATATGATCTCATCCTCTGATAGACTTTTTATACGTGTGCATGTATCCACATTTCCCTGAATGTGTCTGAACTTGATTTCAGTCAGCTTAGTGTCATTTCATCTGCAGTGTGAGATGCACAAAAGAGGCTTTGGCATGTGTGCCGCCCTCCTTCTGTGTTTACCATATGCGTAATGAGTGTTTGGTGGTTTGACTTGTGTTTCAGAGAAGCTGAAGTTCACCCCGACCCCCCAGCCTTCTCAGTGCCTGGAGCTGGATAACAAGAACGCCATCCAGTGCTCGGCTAAAGGCCAAGAGAACCCGACCATCCGCTGGACCAAAGCAGGTGTGTACACCGCTCACTAAACCTCAGCTCACAATAGCTTTAGTCAGAAAAGGAATGACTGTTTAACACTTTCTTAAGGAAAGTAGCCCTCATTCTGTTTGTGGGTGTTTCTGCAACTACGGTCACTTTTGACTGTCTCAAATTAAAAACAGAAAAACCTCTTTAAACCTTTTTACCATCAGAGTAGGTAATACATATAAACAGGTACACAAAATTACATATTTTATGGTTTTCATCACTTGTTCTTACTAAATGTCCTTACCGCAACATTACAACAACTTTCATTTTATACATTTCGCTTTTTTAATATCTATTATATCTTTGAGACATTAAAAATAAGTTTTCATCAAGCTTTTTGCATCATTGTAAATATTGATATAAAACACAACATATTATATATTTTTTTGTGTATGAAGACATCTATGATTACTGTCTACATTTTTCAGGGTGTAGAGAAAATCATGAAATCCCCTATTTTAAAAAAAAAAATGTTTTTATGACAGATATTGCAATTCTAATGTCCTTACCACAACACCTAAAGCTGTTGCGGAAATCACATTTTTGCTAATATTGCAGATAAATGGAAAGGTCTGCTACGTTAGCTTTGACTCTTAGAATCTATTATACATGAATTCGACACTAATGTTAAGTTATTTTTTAAATGTAGTTCAAAATGCACAATTACTAAATATGTATATGAAACAATTACATTTGAAATAATGTCATATTACAATTGAATTAGCTCATGTTATGGGTCTCGTTGAAACCACAGTTGTGGGACATAAAGAAAAGTGGTGTTTGGACCCATAAAATGCTTAATACATTTTATTAAATCAAATTATTTAGTAATTATTTTTTTATGTCAAGATGGATAATAACACTGTGTATTTATCAATTGTTGCACTGCAAATTTGAACATAAATCCAAAATTTAATTGCTGATTAAAAATGCCCGTAGTTGCAGAAACACCCTTATGCTTATGATGATAAATGTTGTTTCCACAAGAATCATGCACAGAATCTGTAATAAACAGCGTGCGAGGAAGGTACATCATCATGGATCATTTCCCCCATTCATCTGCGTTTGCTATGATGGAGTCGATTTAACCACTTAAATCCCACATGCAGCACCAGACTCAGCCCTCCTCACCCCCACCGTGTCCCTGTGTGTCTCTTTGTCTCCCCCTGCAGACGGAGGAGAGCTGCCGCCCCGGGTGGAGCAGAGGAAAGGCAAGCTCCACTTCTCCAAAGTCACCCGCAGCGACGCCGGCAACTACACCTGCATCGCCTCCAACAGCCTCCAGGGGGAGATCAGAGCCCTGGTGACCTTCATAGTTGCAGGTAAACCGCTCACTCATCATCCTGAAAGCTGGGAATTATGAATGAAAGAGGCCACGCCGCCATATTAGTCATAAGTCCCACATTGAAATGACTTGTGGTCTCAGTACATCTGAGTCATTGATCATTCTCATCAAGTGGCAAACACTGCAGCCTTTATTGTGCACTTGCTGGCCTTTTTATGGCCCCACTAATGAATTGCTTTTGGGTTGTAGAGTGTAACTGAGACGTTAACCACAGTCACCGCAGTCTGTAAAGGAAATGTTACGGCCCAGTTGTGGTGTTGTATTAATGAGCGTGTGCATGTGTTTGTGCACATGTAGTGTACATTCGCTTTAAGGTGGACCCAGAGAATACGACGGTGTACCAAGGTCACACAGCCATCCTGCACTGTCAGGCCACCGGCGACCCCGAGCCTCACATCCACTGGATGGTCAAAGACAAGACGCTGGACATCAGTAAGAACAGGAGGTAAATGAGACACTTTTTGATCTGTCTTTTAGACCGCTCATCCATCATGGAGTAGGATTACAGTTTGTGAATACAAGTTCCAAACAGGATCGGTTGCATGTCTGTACATTAATTATAGATTTAACTTGTGCTAATGTAGTATTACACACCTGAATACAATGAGCCTCATGCAAAAATGTCTCTTACTAACAGATTTGTTCTGAAGTGGCACGTAAGAGTGATTTAAGAGAACTTGTCACTAGTTTTCTTGTACTTCCTTTAAAGGGATAGTTTGGGTGTTTTGAAGTGAGGTTGTATGAGGTACTTATTCATAGTCAGTGTATTACTTATAGTAGATGACATAGTAGGCTCTTTTTTCAAATCTAGACGTGTTAGTATTTAAATTATGTTTACTACATGCTTAGTGTGTGTGCCCCTATTTTCAAGCTTCAGATAGCTTATCAGGGTTTCCCATTTCACATATCTCCATTATGATGATGATGTCCTTGTATCTTAACTGCGTTGTGAATAAATTGAAACTGAACTGAACTGTGTTTGTGTAGTGGACGTTGTTGTGAAAGACCTCCACCTTCATCTCTACCGTCCCGTCTTTCTTCCAGGTTCCAGAAGATGCCCAATGGCTCCTTGGTGATATTAGATGTTACTACAGATGACACGGGCAGATACACATGTGTGGCCGGAAACAGCTGCAGTATCGAAGACCGTGGGGCTCAGCTGTATGTAGTGGGTGAGTTCAACACACACATATATACATACACAGGCTTCCTTTATGGGGAACAAAGGTGCACACATGGGGGCGTGAGCCACGATCACAAGTAAAGGGATGAAGGCGTTAATTAAAGCTTCACCCTCTGCCTGTCATCCTTCTCGACAGGTTAATAACAGCCGCATCTCTGACGCCACGGCTGTCACTGAGGTGACGGGATTGGGCAGACGTTAGATCTAATAACGCTTCACACTCCTTGTGTGCTGACTGAAGCTGAAAATTACAGTCACACACTCGCATTAGTGTCTCATATCAACTCATTATCTACCAAAGGAGCAGGATGGTCGTACGGATTAGTTCAAAGTCGGAGACAGTTGACTTTAAGATGTTCGCTGTAGCTTGTCAGTGTCAGCGTGACAGCACTGCCCAACAAAACCAGACTGGTAACAGAAAAATGACTTGTTGAATGACATGACCGTATGTTTTGAATTAGAATTATGGTTGTTAAAATTCAGTGTAAGTACATTTAATCTGTAACAGATAAGGGTTTACTAGGGTACTTGTGTGACAGTTGTTGCATGGGTTTTACTTTGCACATCATAACTGTAGTGGATTTATTAAACTATAAACCACATCTGATTCAAAGTGATCTGCATATTTGCATCTTTTTTCAATCTTACAACTCTTTTCAAAAGTCTATTCTTGGAAAAAAATGAAATGTGTTTACCCTTTTATGATGCAAAAACTGACCCTAAAACAACAGCATGTGCTGAAAGATGTAACACAATATGTGATTTTGATTAAAGACTTGGATGTTTACTGTTTCAGAGCATTTTTTAGTTGACCATAATTGCTGCCTGTGCCCAACAGAAAAACCAGTGCATCACTTGGATGAAGAAGACATGGACAAGGCTCCCTACAAGATGATCCAAACCATCGGTCTGTCAGTGGGAGCGGCCGTGGCTTACATCATCGTCGTGCTCGGACTCATGTTCTACTGCAAAAAGAGACGCAACTCCAAAAGGCTGCAGAAAGGCCAGGACGGAGAGGAGCCGGAGATGGAGTGTCTCAACGGTATGAATGTCTGGTGGAGAACAATGATTATGAATTTCTGGTCAGGTGGTTGTAACATCAGTCAGGAAGTTACGAGAGTACTTGATATTCCCTCAACCTCATGTTCCTCAGTGTTGCTTGAAAGGTTTTGGATATTTGCCGCCATCTTGTGTTCATCGTAGTTATTGCCGTTAAAATTTAAAATGTAAAATAGCACAAGTTCAGATCAATTTGATGAGACGTGTGTAATTACTTGTGTAATATGTTTACACTGGAAAAGTGACACAGTTAAGCATACTCAAAACAGTCAATATGCATACAAAAAAAACGTTATTTCTGAGGGAGTTGATGTGCATAAGGAAATGGAGCAGCTGCTCAAAGCTGGAAAATAAAACTTAATTGTGGATGATGGTGAAACAGTTTTTGGAACAACTCAGAACACAAGAAATATTACATTTTTGAAAAAACATTTAGCTTCGTCTCTATGAAATTTGATCAGTAGTGACACCTCTATGTCACAGTTTGATTCAACAGCGGAACGACTAACTGCAAAAATAGCATACTATGATGATGATAATAATAATAATAATAATAATAATAATAATAATAATAATAATCTTTATTTATATAGCACTTATCTAAACAGAGTTACAAAGTTATTCCCATAAAACAAATAAAAAAACAGCAATAACAAAATAAGAGTACTGAAAAAAATAAAATATTATTTAAAAAAAAAAAACTAATAAAAACTAGAATCAGGTGGAATCAGGGAAGGCAGTGCGATAAATGTACATTTTGAGATTAGATTTAAAAAAATTCAGTCTGCCTTATTTCCTCGAGCAAGGTGCTCCAGAGCTTTGGCGGTCTTATCTTAAAAGCTCTGTCCCCCTTTAGTCTTCAGCTGAAGACTGCAACAGATAAAAGACCCCTGCCCGAGGATCTCAAAGTACGAGCAGGGTCGCATGATGTTTGTTTCCTCGTACAACATCCATTACTCATCATTACTCTGTCATTCATAATTCAGTCTCTTTGCTCCACATTTCATGCCAGTGTGTTCTTCGTTAACCATCCTCTCTGATATTTATCTTAGATTTGGCTGAGCAGAGCAACAAGACAATGATTAATACGATTCACTGTATTTGGACTCGGATCACATTTACAGTGCCCTTTACTGCCCAGTGTGATTTGCACTATGTCTATGACCTTTGACCCTGTGGGATGTGTGTTGTGTTTGTCAGGAGGGGCCGTTCAACAAAATGGCCACACCACCGCTGAGATCCAGGAAGAGGTGGCACTCACCAACATGGGTACCATAGCAACAACCGAGAAACGCCACAGCCATGTCAACAACGATAAGCTCCACTTTGCCCGAGCAAACCTACAAACCATCACGACTTTAGGTAGACTGATTTATCCACTTCTCTCTTGTCTTTATATAACTGAGCATGCTCTGATTTCATAGGAAGTCACCTGATCTTAAAGATACAGCATTTCAACTAATAAATCAACATATGCGTTGTTGATTTTTGAGCTCTGACGTTTGCTCTGTGGTTTGTGTGAATGTTTATTCAGGCAAAGGGGAGTTCGGCGAGGTGCTGCTGTGCAAGGCGAAGGGTATCGAGGAGAGCGAGGAGGAGACGGTGGTGTTGGTGAAGAGCCTGCAGACCAGAGACGAGCAGCTCCAGCTAGACTTCCGCCGCGAAGCCGAAATGTTCGCCAAGCTCAGCCACCCCAACGTCGTCCGCCTGTTGGGCCTTTGTAGGGAGGCCGAGCCCCACTACACCATCCTAGAGTACTACGACCTGGTGAGCACACAGAAATAGAAACACACACACAGAAGGATTTAAAATGTTTTGCCTGATAATGTACAATGCTCTTTTTTTTTGCTTTTATCACGACAGGGAGACCTAAAGCAGTTCCTGAGAATTTCCAAAAGCAAAGATGACAAGGTCAAATCTCAACCTATCAGCACCAAGACCAAAGTAAGTGTTGAGATACACGTTTTTTTTTTCGAGGTTTAGATAAGAAGAGCAGTGCTACTGTCATGTCTGTACACTCAATATGAAGCTACAGCCAGGAGACGGTTAGTGTAGCTTAGCATAAAGATTAAACATGGGGAAACCTGGCTCAGTCCAAAGGTCAATAAATCCACCTACCAGCACTTCCAAAGCTCACTAATTAACATGTTATATCTTCTTTCTTTAATCTGTACAAAAGCCATAGTGTAGAAATTAGAAGTCATGGTTTTATATCCTGGTTATGTGCAGGATCATTTCTTGGTCAGTGGAGACTTTTTTCCATAAGGTGGAACTATTCCTAACTGATGCAACTAAGGGAAACCTTGGCAATACTTGTTGCTTGTTGATTTATTCTCAAAGTCACTTCACGTCAATTTACCTGACAGTTTTTATGTATTTTTCTTTCTTTCCCTTCAGGTTTCCATCTGTGCCCAGGTGGCTCGTGGGATGGAGCATCTGTCCAATCACCGCTTCGTTCACAAAGACCTAGCCGCCCGAAACTGCCTGATCAACAGTCAGAGGCGTGTTAAAGTGTCATCGCTCAGCCTCAGCAAGGACGTCTACAACAGGTCTGTTAGAAAAGGAACTTCATTTCATAATAATCTACAATAAATGGCATGATTTTAAAATTCTCTGTTCATCCGGCTAATTAGGAGTTGTTTCCACCTCCTCGTCTTTTCTCTTGTGTACATGTATGCAGTGAGTACTACCACTACAGACAGGCATGGATCCCGCTGCGCTGGCTCCCATCAGAGTCTGTGTTTGAAGACGACTTCTCCACCAAGTCTGACGTGTGGGCCTTCGGAGTGTTGATGTGGGAAGTGTTCAGTCACGGCGAAATGCCATATACCAAACTGAGCGATGATGAGGCGCTGGAAGGTCAGTATAATGCATTACCGGCTTAATTTATCAAGTATTTAATACTCTTATCAACATGGGAGTGGGCAAATATGCTTGCTTTATGCAAATGTATGTATTTATTTATTTATTTTTGGAGATCAGTTAACGACGCAAAACAAATTTTGGCCAGAAACCCTCACAGGTACTGCATTTAGCATCATAAATGTGCTCAAATCATAACATGGCAAACTCAAGCACAACAACAGCTGCAGGGACCCCTTTGAAAATGGCCATGACTTTTTTTCCTCACCAAAATGTTGCATAACTTTGGAGCGTTATTTAGCCACTTTGTGACAAGCAAGTATGACATCGTTGTTACCAATGGATTCCTTAGGTTTTTTAGTTTCATATGATGCCAGTATCTTCACTCTAGCTTTAAAACTGAGCCCGCTACAACCTAAAAAATCACAAGTTGCGTTAATGTGTTAAACAATTTAGTGGCGTTATTTGCGTTAACTTTGACAGCCCTATCAAATATCCTTTTAAATGTTGCAATCTCAAAACATAAAATGTGTCCGTATTTCTGATTTGGTTTAACCTCCCTCTCTCTGCTGCTTCTCCGGCGCCCCTCCAGCTCTGCAAACCGGGAAGCTGAAGCTGCCCGTTCCAGACGGATGCCCCTCCAAAATCTACAAGCTCATGGCCCGCTGCTGGGCGCTAAGCCTCAAAGAGCGCCCCTCCTTCACCGAAATCGTCCACACCCTGGGAGAGGTGCCCTCTGACAGCAAAGTCTGAGACGCCCACATCAGAGGGGAACTTTGACCAACCCCCAAAAAACTAAAGACAGGAGTGCTGGATTATTAGTCTCAAACATTTCAGGGAAGAGGGTTGAGGAGGAGGAAACACTTTTTTTAATATGCATTTCAAGCAGTGGGTGTGTGGATAAGACTTCTTTGGTATATCAGTGGAAACGCACTCACGTTTGTGTGAGCGGCTTCTCGTGAGCAGTGCCAGGAGTCTACGTTTGCCTTAACCGCAGCGTGGATGACGCTCCCCTCGGGGTTCCCCGTCTGTGGTTCCACTGTGACCCTGCCTGCCCGTCTGCGGCCGCTCTGACCCTGAGACGCTTTGTTTCACGGAGCCTCACAACCTCAGTGCCTCTACGCCTCCACACACACACACACACACACACACACACACTCACCCAGACCTCCGACTGCTTTGTAGTAAGGTACAGTGCTCTCTCTGGCTCAGATCAATAGAAAATATTGGTTGGACATTTAGGAAAAAAAACTGAAATTTAGACTCACTGCTCTGTCATGTCTGAAAGAATATTGAAGGGAAAGTGGGACGTATCAATGGAGCATTGAAGCTTCAACCACTTCGGAGTGTGTTGAACGAGATCGTTTCAACTGGTCTGCTTGAAAATCCAGCTGCATCCTGAGTCCACCACCCTGATCCTGGAGGAGACGATCCTCCAAAGTGTGTGTGTGTGTGTGTGTGTGTGCCACCGAACTGTTCCCACGCTACAGTGTACGTTCAAAGAAGAAGTGGAATAGGGTTTGCATGAAGGTTCGTCGTCTTGTCACGCTCGTGATTTGCGACGCGAGGAAAACTTGTGGAAAAAGTAATCCGTGTTATGGTAACACTTCAGGAAAAAAAAAAAAAAGATAACAGCCAAGGAATATATTGAATAGATGAGATTGTGCCAGTGTGGGCTTTGTACGTTTTTACGAGTGTGTTCTGTTCTTGTATTAACTTTGAGGTGCTTATTGGTAACACAGACCTATTGGGTAAGAAACACCCGTTATACCACATTAATCATGTTGCAGGCATGCAGCCTATCACTGTGTTATTAACCTGCGACATCATTTTCTCCAGAGGTCCAATCACAGTTTTCCTCCAGGTCCAGTTGTTTTTGTGCAATGCTGCAAAGTGGACCATCACACCAGGCAATGTGTACATAATGTAGAAGCCATGCACTAACTTCACTTAAAACAATATCTCTCTTTATCTCTATCATGTTGTGTAGTAGGACATGCAGGTGCCTGTTTATTTATGATGAAGGTCCTGTCTTTTTTTAACTATGTTTATAACAGAAAGGTACTTCTCTGATGCTATGTATTCATTCTCACGGTCCATCTCAGCAGGCGTTCAGTCTGGTAACCGGCTGAATACGCGAACACAAAGTACACAGGAGGTCAAAAAAGTGACGGCTGGTCACCAGTACTCATTAAGTGCCTGGTAAATGAAGGATTATCTTAACTGTTTCCCTCTTTTTTTTCTTTTTTTTTTTTACATTATCTAATCAAATGCAATGGCCTTTTGTTTATGAACTTGTTTTTATACGTTGTTTTTAGTGTAATGTTTTGTTTTTATGAATGCTAGGCACTCACACCTAGACCTCTTTTTTTAATCTGCTTCAGCAAATGTTCACAATAATCACAGATATATATACAAAAGTATACATGCTGCTGTCAATAAAGGTTCACAGTGTTTTTACCCAATGTGTTGTGATTAATAATGTAGATAGCAACGCATCGGTGATCAGTTTTACGTGGGGGTTTTTTTTCTTCCTTTTTAATTTAGTATGAAAACTTTCAAATAATTTTGACTTTACGCTAAAATATAGGAATACAATATAATGTAATGTAAAATATAATACTGTGACAGCCTGGTAAGTAAAAGTAAAATATGTTAGTTTCTTTCAGTAATATAATAGTATGCCATTAAAAAATCCTAAATATTTCTTAGTATGCTATGTCAGAAAAAACAATCATGATATAGTAAGCTATTAAGTTATAAAAACATCACAAAAATATAGTATAGTATGCCATAAAAGTAAAAAAGGTTTAGTATGTCATACCCAAGTTGTAAAAAAGTAATAAAACATCATAGTAAAATATAGTATAGTATGCCATTCAAATGTGTATATAAAATATCAAGAATATCATAATGCCATATATATATATATATATATGCCACAAAAATGTTATAGAATTAAATAATAGTATGCCATAATTCATAAAAACATCATAAATGTCATAAAAAATGTCAAAGAATGATCCGGCTCTAAGGCAAATAAGGAAAGCACAAGTGAGGGATTAAGTAAAAGAAATGTTTTATTTAACAGAAGTTAGTTAATTAGGTAGTTAAATTTCTTTTTAACAAAATATGAATTGTAACAAATGATGCTGGCAGGAAAACATTCTGTCAGGGTAACTCAGGTAATGATGAATAAAGTATACTGCAAATCAAAAGTCTGACATGACACAAGGTGGTGCCAGGGGGAAAGGAGTCCACAGACTCGCATGATGGGGTGGGTCTTATAGACTGGAAACAGTGGCCAGCAGCCTCCAATCCCTTTATGGCCTCCAGCTCCAACAAACTGGGAACCAGTAACACTGAAATAAATGTCACACACATAAAAAAAGTCATACAATGAAAATATCATGCTATATGCTGCTTTGACATCCTATACTACGACTTTTTTTCGACATACTATGACTTTTTTCGACACACTATACTATGACTTTTTTATTTTTTCAACATATTATACTATGACTTTTTTTCAACATACTATACTGTGAATCTTTGATTTTTTTCGTCATAGTTTACCATGGTGTTTTTTTTAATTTTTTCGACATACTATAGTATGACTTTTTCTTAAACATGACTTTTTAAATTTTTTTCGACACTGACTTTTTTATTTTCGACATTCCGTCTATGAATTTTTTTTTTAAATATTTTTTCAACATACTATACTATGATTTCTTTTACTTTTTTGACATACTAAACTGACTTTTTTTCATTTTCCCGACATACTATACTATGACTTTTTTTTTTTCAACATACTATACTATGACTTTTTTTCATTTTTTTTAGATACTATCCATGACTTTTTTTCTTTTTTCATTTTTTCAACATACTATACTATGACTTTATTTTTTTCAACATGCTATGCTATGACTTTTTTTGACTTTTTTCGACATACTATACTATTAGTTTTCTTCGACATACTATACTGTGACTTTTTTTCCGATATACTATACTATGACCTTTATTCGACATACTATATTATGACTTTTTTATTTTTTCAACATAATATACTATGACTTTTATTTTTTCGTCATACTATACTATGACTTTTTTTATTTTTTCGACATACTATACTGTGATTTTTTTTTTTAGACATACTTTACTATGACTTTTTTTAAAAATTTCGACATACTACACTATGATTTTTTTTTTTTCAACATACTATTCTATGACTTTTCCCGACATACTATACTATGACTTTTTTATTTTTTCGACATACTATACTTTGACTTTTTTTTTATTTTTCGACATGCTATACCATGAGTTTTCTTCGACATACTATATTATGACTTTTTTATTTTTTCAACATAATATACTATGACTTTTTTTATTTTTTCGACATACTATACTGTGATTTTTTTTTTTAGACATACTTTACTGACTTTTTTTAAAAATTTCGACATACTACACTATGATTTTTTTTTTTTTTCAACATACTATTCTATGACTTTTCCCGACATACTATACTATGACTTTTTTATTTTTTCGACATACTATACTTTGACTTTTTTTTTATTTTTCGACATGCTATACCATAAGTTTTCTTCGACATACTATATTGACTTTTTTATTTTGTCGACATACTATACTATGACTTTTTTTTATTTTTTCGACATACCATACTATGACTTTTTCCCGACATACTATACTATGACTTTTTTCGATATACTATACTATGACTTTTATTTTTTCAACATACTATACTATGACTTTATTTAATTTTTTTGAGATACTATCCATGACTTTTTTTCTTTTTTTCATTTTTTCGACATACTATACTATGACTTTTTATTTTTTTCAACATGCTATGCTATGACTTTTTTTTACTTTTTCGACATACTATACTATGAGTTTTCTTCGACATACTATACTATGACTTTTATTCGACATACTATATTGACTTTTTTATTTTTTCCACATACTATGATTTTTTTTTTCAACATACTGTACTGTGACTTTTTAAATTTTTTCGACATATTATACCTTTACTTTTTTTTTTTTTTTCAACATACTATACTATGACTTTTTTTTCATTTTCGACATACTAAAATGTCATGTTCCTTCTCACAATAATCTTTAATTTTAGCCTTGCATCATTCTGCTCAAGAAACTCTCACAAGAAACTCCGGTTCTTTCTGTTGTTTACCTCCAGCCTCTTTACATCGCTTTTCCTTGAGGTTTTACAGCAGTTGCCACCTGTTGCATTTACCTTCATCCTCCTCCTCTTCTTCTTTTTCTTCTTCCTTTTCTTCTTCTTCTTCTTCTTCATAGTTTTACGGCAGCCGGCGCATTTTACGTTGCATTGCTGCCACCTTCTGGAACAAGTCATTACTGTGCCATCTTCATCCACTTTATACTAGACAAGTGACTCTCAAGTAGTCAGACACTTTATTCCTTCTCTTTTACTTCCGTACTCTTTTTTTTTTTTAAACAATATTTTTTATTGAATTTTACATATAAACATATAAACATATATACATATATACACATACAGACAGAATAACAATATTAATAATTAAATTATACAATGAAATGTTTAGTCAGAATTTCCACAGTAATCAAAGAAAGAGAGACATGACATTTCATGTATTTCATATATCTAACAAAGAAAACTAATAAAATAAAAGATAAGACAAAACAAATAAATACCTCAAAGAAGAAGAACAAAAAAAACACAACAATTTCAACACAGCACTCAGCAACACACAGCAGTTTCAATTGTACTGTGCCCGCTGACGTCCAAGAAACTCCAACAAAGGTTTCCACACTTTTTCAAATTCTGCTGCTTTTCCTATCTAAAATACTTCTTATTGATATTTCTGTAAACCCCTTTTTCCTCATTCCAGTTTAAATATCTTTAAAGCAGTGCCTACATCCCATAAAATGCAGGGGTTTTTTTTACAGCTCCTGTCATGTCACTGAAAGTTTATTTATGTCTCAAAATGACTTGATTTCATTCATGAGAGTTATATTTGACAGCCAGACCTTTTTACCTGTTGAAATACCTTTAAATGTGCAATACCATAATGCAGGTTTACACTTGCCAAACAGGATTACAGTCCCTATAGTGTCACTGAAAGGTTATGTATGCCTCAAAATGACCTTTAGAGGCATTTCAACAGGTTAAACAGACTGGGTGGACTGCCAAATATAACCTCATGGACGAAATCTAGTAATTTTGAGACATAAATAACCTTTCAGTAATACTGTAAGAGCTGTTTTTGGACCGTTGACTTTTTATAATCACTTATAACTAGTGAAAAGTACTGGGTTGGTTGTAGGGCCCAAAGCAGGTACATAATGCATAGCCATAATGCAAAAGAGATTTTTTTTATAACCCATCCATAAATCCTTATAATTACAGTCTAGTTTCCAAATATAAACAATATTATACATACCATACACATATTTTTTAGAAGCAATATTGCCTATATCATGTAAATGTCATGCCATTTGTGATGTCACGAATATACAATATTTAGACCCTTGACACAATTTTAAACGTAAACATTCTAAATGTGTCCCAGTTTATTCCTGGTTGCAGTGTATGTGAATGTCATCAGCTGACAGGAAGTACACGTGGACCCAAGCTGTTGCCTAGCAACGCAATTCTGTTGCAATTTCATCAAAATGCGCTAAAATGGAGCGTTTCATACATAGGGTGAATACTGGTTTATTCAGGCTGACAGCATGAGGAAAATAAAGTTTTTTTTTAACATGACAGCATGCAAACATATTCTAGTAGAAACACAAAATACAAGTATGAACGTGAAAATGAGCACGATATAGCACCTTTAATGAGGTTAAACTACAGTCAAACTCATTCAATGTGATATTGTGGCAACTTTTTTCCAAGTGCATTTACGTAGTGAAAGCCCATGTATTTCAATAAAAATCCCTTAGCAGCCTGCAATCTTGGTTGAGAAACCATTTCTAAATACCATAATTTGTGGTATTTGTTTTAACCTGCCTGGAGTACCAGATGGGTGGGGTTTATTGCATCATTTTAAACACTGTCAGATAAGTATATAGAGCCTTTTGACAGATTAACCTGTTATGGGCCTTTATCACAGAGGACATGTTGACATTTAACAGGAGGAAAAGTACATGTGCAAATAATAAAATGAATGATGGCTGAGTTCCATTTGGCTGCTTCAGTTTCAGGGTCCTGGTATTGTACATCATGCTGGCTCACTGTTATGGCTTACTGGGACACTTTAATAGCCATCGTTAATGTTATTAGTAACACCTGTGCTTATAGGTTATAGCCTAATGTCTGCTGTGAAAAGGGCCTATTGTGAAAACTATGCAGGGTCGTAATAGGTATTGTGGCTCTGCAACATGTTGAATGCAACTTGCATGCTTTTGCAGTTTGTTTTAAGTAATTAAAAATACTCATAGTTTTGCCAACAGAGTGAAGAGTTGTGTTACAATTATTGAGAAAGTGATGCAGACATAGTCTTCAAAGTAATAATTAGTGTGTGAGGAGAGAATAGAGTATACACCATATTTTAGGGGAAATAGATGATGTATACAATGCACAAACAAAAATAAAACAATAACCTATAAGATAAGATATACTTTTATTGTCCCCGTGGGGACATTTTTCCTGGACTCCGTCCAACAGCAGTTACAAACACTAAATTAAAACAGCATCAACAACAATAATAAACGATTCCACACAAGACAGGGAAACAGTTCCACAGAAACAGATGTTTCAACACATACACAGTCCACGTACATAATGGCACATACTATCACACACACCATGGCAGGTATTGCACCCAGGTAGTGCACTGCACCGTCAACCGTCTTGCCCATATTGCATAGACAATGGCCCAATATTACACAGCTGCAACATATTGCACTGTCCCAATTTAACATATTGCACTGTATATTATATATACTGTATATTGCACTATATACAGACGTAGGCAAAGTTGTTGGTACCCTTCCGTTAAAGAGAGAAAAACCCACAATGGTCACTGAAATAACTTGAAACTGACAAAAGTAATAATAAATAAAAATTTACTGAAAATGAACTAATGAAAATCAGACATTGTTTTTGAATTGTGGTTCAACAGAATAATTTTAAAAAACAAACTAATGAAACTGACCTGGACAAAAAATGATGGTACCCCTAGAAAAGATGTAAAATAATGTGACCATAGGGACATGTTAAACTAAGGTGTGTCCTGTAAATAGCATCACAGGTATCTTCAAACTTGTAATCAGTCAGTCTGCCTATTTAAAGGGTGAAAAGTAGTCACTGTGCTGTTTGGTGTCATGGTGTGTACCACACTGAATATGGACCACAGAAAGCTAAGGAGAGAGTTGTCTCAGGAGATCAGAAAGAACATTATAGACCTTCATGTTAAAGGTAAAGGCTATAAGACCATCTCCAAGCAGCTTGACATTCCTGTGACTACAGCTGCACATATTATGCAGAAGTTTAAGGTCCATGGGACTGTAGCCAACCTCCCTGGACGTGACCGTAAGAGGAAAAATTGATGACATATCGAAGAGACGGATAATACGAATGGTAACCAAAGAGCCCAGAACAACTTCCAAAGAGATTAGAGGTGAACTCCAAGGTCAAGGTACATCAGTGTCAGATCGCACCATCCGTCACTGTTTGAGCCAAAGTGGACTTAATGGAAGACGACCCAGGAGGACACCAAATCATAAAAAAGCGAGACTGGAATTTTCCAAAATGCATATTGACAAGCCACAAAGCTTCTGGGAGAATGTCCTTTGGACAGATGAGACAAAACTGGAGCTTTTTGGCAAGTCACATCAGCTCTATGTTCACAGACGCAAAAATGAAGCATCCAAAGAAAAGAACACTGTACCTAATGTGAAACATGGAGGAGGCTCGGTTATGTTATGGGGCTGCTTTGCTGCATCTGGCACAGGGTGTCTTGAATCTGTGCAGGGTGCAATGAAATCTCAAGACTATCAAGGCATTCTGGAGCGAAATGTGCTGCCCAGTGTCAGAAAGCTTGGTCTCAGTTGCAGGCCATGGGTCCTCAAACAGGATAATGACCCAAAACACAGCTAAAAACACCCAAGAATGGCTAAGAACAAAACATTGGACTGTTATGAAGTGGCCTTCTATGAGCCCTGATCTAAATCCTATTGAACATCTGTGGAAGGAGCTGAAACATGCAGTCTGGAGAAGGCACCCTTCAAACCTGAGACAGCTGGAGCAGTTTGCTCACGAGGAGTGGGCCAACATACCTGTCGACAGGTGCAGAAGTCTCATTGAGAGTTACAGAAATCACTCGATTGAAGTGATTGCCTCGAAAGGTTGTGCAACAAAATATTAAGTTAAGGGTACCATCATTTTTGTCTAGGCCAGTTTCATTAGTTTGTTTTTTTAAATGATTCTGCTGAACCATAATTCAAAAACAATATCTGATTTTCATTAGCTCATTTTCAGTGAATTTTTATTTATTATTACTTTTGTCAGTTTCAAGTTATTTCAGTGACCATTGTTGGTTTTTCTTTCTTTAACGGAAGGGTACCAACGATTTTGCCTACGTCTGTATGTGATTGTTATAAGAATTTGTGATCTAAATTAGAATTTATCTAAACTTATATTTCCGTAAGAATAAAAAAATAAAAAATAAAGAAATGCTACCAATATACAATATAAGCTATAAACAAAAATAAAAATAAAAATGTAAAAAAATATAAAAAATATAAAAATAATAATAATAATAACAAAAATAAAAATAAAAATAATAATAAAAATAAATTTGATGTATGATGTATACAATGCAAAAACAAAAATAAAACAAATATGTGATTGTTATAATAATTACTTAACTTATATTTCCACCAACAGCAGATACAAAATCTCATCTAAACTAAAAAAAAAACAATTCTTCTGACAGAATCATTTCAGCCAATAAAGATAAATAAATAGATAATTTGGCTTAATACTCTGGGAAAACATGGTTTTGTGGTATGACAGGTACAACCTGTAGGGAATAAAAAACTTGGATGTTTGTTATTTTGACCATAATTTTAGGGGAAATAGATGAATCAGAATCAGAATCAGAATCATGTTTATTGCCAGGTGTAAGAGGTATACACTAGGAATTTGCTCTGGTTTTGTTGGTGCAAATAAGCAGTATAATAACAAAAGAATAGATAAAAACGTTAGAATAAAATAAGAATAAAAAAAATAAAAAATTTAAATTCTACCAATATACAATATAAGCTATAAACAAAAATAAAAATAAAAATACAAATATAAAAAATATATAAAAAATAATAATAATAATAACAAAAATAAAAATACAAATAAAAATAAATTTGATGTATGATGTATACAATGTACAAACAAAAATAAAACAAATATGTGATTGTTATAATAATTTGTGATCTAAATTAGAATTTATCTAAACTTTTTTTCTAAACTATTTCCACCAACAGCAGATATACAAAATCTCATCTAAGCTAAAAAAAAAACAATTCTTCTGACAGAATCATTTCAAGCCAATAAAGATCAATAAATAGATATTTTGGCTTAATACTCTGGGAAAACATGGTTTTGTGGTATGACAAATACAATATGTAGGGAATAAAAACTATATATATGTGATTGTTATAATAATTTGTGATCTAAATTAGAATTTATTTAAACTTATATATCCACCAACAATACAAAATCTCATCTAAACTGAAAAAAAACAATTCTTCTGACAGAATCATTTCAGCCAATAAAGATCAATAAATAGATATTTCGGCTTAATACTCTGGGAAAACATGGTTTTGTGGCATGACAAGTACAACCTGTAGGGAATAAAAAACTTTGGATGTTTGTTATTTTGGTTGCCTCTGCATGGTCCACGGTGACGTTGTCGGTAGCGCAACCATTTTGGTATTTATTCTAATGAGCGTTCGTATTGACCAATCACAGCGCTGCTCAGATAATCCTCAGCCAATCAGCAGGCGCCGCTGTGACTCACCAAATAAGGAGAGACAGCACCAAATAAGGAAACATTGTATCTCTTTATAAGGGTGGGAAGTAGATCCTGGGTTGTGATATCACTCCGCTGTCGTTAACGCTGTTTAAAAAATAGAGGGTTTTTATGTGTTAATAATCCATGAAAGGATACATATTGTGGTGTAGATGCAGTAAAAAATAGCAGTTGGTGGCTAACTGCTAAGCACAAGGGTTATTTTTCGCTTCCAAATGGCGGACTACTTAAAATGGCGGATGGACACCGAGGTGAGCTCTTCGGCCTTTTTCCTTTTTGAGAAAGCGCTGTGAGTTTTGGAGATAGAGGAGGAGGGTTGAACCAAACCGAGCCGTGCTGAAGGGGGTCTTAGGGGGCAGCATCACTTTCGAAAGTTTGTCTCGGTAACTTCCTGGAGTCTCCAAAACCCTCCAAACTGGTCTGGTTTGTTTACGTTTTGTGTGTGTGGCCTATTGCTAGTAGCCATTTGGCGAGGAACAACAACCAACGGCGCTATACAGCTCTTCGTTTTTATATAGCTGGCGGTTGGTTGTTAGGGCGACGATAGCTGGCGGTTGGTTGTTAGGGGCGACGACTACGGTTCAGTTTTTTAAGCCGTTAAATATATAATGTTACCGAGCCGGGTTGGATCGGCACCATCTGGAAACGGGTCAGCTACGGGGAGAGGTAACACGGGACACGGTTCGGGGGTTGTCGGTGGAGGGATTCGGCCGGTTTTGGTCCGAGCAGGGCAGGTTTTAGTACCGGGGGTCAGCGAGCAGAGTGCCGGGCGAGAAGCGGTGATGCTGGGGGCGAACGGTCCAGGCGGGTCGAGAGGAGGTGTGAGACCGGGGAACGGCACCGGGACCGGGGTGACAGCCAATCTGCAGACCGCCGTCCAGGGCAACATGGTGGGGTTAAACACGGGAGTTGTGTTGCCTCACCGGTTCGAGGACAGAGACAGAGACAGAGAGAGCGCTCCAATGTGCAGCGGCTCGGATAACGACTCGGACTCCGGAGACGACGACGACCCGTCATCGGTGGGTTCACTCGGGGACAGCAGGAGAGGCGTGAAGCGGGAGAGAGGCGAGATGGAGGCTGCTGTGACGGGGCAGGAGGTGGGGATGATACCTCCAGGAGGAGGAGGAGGAGGTTACGGCATGGTGCCCGGGGGGGTCGCCGGGGCAAAGCCGGGGAAGAAGACACGTGGGCGCGTCAAGATAAAGATGGAGTTTATCGATAACAAGTTGAGACGCTACACCACTTTCAGCAAGAGGAAGACAGGCATTATGAAGAAGGTGAGTCATGTGATTACCTTTGGATCTCATTCAATTAACATTTGATTTGAGTGTCACTTGAGTGCTGTTTGGCCTTGATATACTGCCTATAATATTCATTCATTCATGGAATTAACAATTAGGTTACACCTTAATAAGCTGCACAACCATAACATCATGTGGGAAAATACTGCATGGATAATTATATATATTATATATAGGCTTTTGACCTGTAATAAATTAATTTATTCCTATATAAAAACAGTTGTGGCACAACACCACTTTCAGCAAGAGGAAGACTGGTATTATGAAAAAGGTGTGTCATGTGTGATTGGATCTCATTCAACTATACAGTAACATTTGATTTTAAGTGTCACTTTGAGTGCTGTTTGGCCTTGATATACTGCTGTATAGGCCTATAATATTCATTCATTCATTCATGGAATTAACAATCAGGTTACTCCTTAATAAGCTCCACAATCATAACACATCATGGGTAAATATAATATAATAGTGGGTCTATATTATATATAGACTTTTGACCTGTAATAAATCAATTTATTCCTTTTATAAAAAACAATTGTGGCACAACACCACTTTCAACAAGAAGAAGACTTTTGGATCTCATTCAACTACAGTAACATCTGATTTTGAGTGTCACTTTGAGTGCTGTTTGGCTTTGATATACTGCCTATAATATTCATTCATTCATGGAATTAACAATAAGGTTACACCTTAATAAGCTGCACAATCATAACATCATGTGGGAAAATACTGAATGGGTAAATATAATATAATAGTGGACCTGTAATAAATCAATTTATTCTTTTATAAAAACAATTGTGGCACAACACCACTTTCAGCAAGAGGAAGATTGGTATTATGAAAAAGGTGAGGCATGTGATTACCTTTGGATCTCATTCAACTACACAGCAACATTTGATTTTAAGTGTCACTTTGAGAGTGCTGTTTGACCTTGATATACTGCTGTATAGGCCTAGAATATTCATTCATTCATGCAATTAACAATTAGGTTACACCTCAATAAGCTGCACAATCATAACATCAGTGGGGAAATACTGCATGGGTAAATTTAATATAATAGTGGGCCTATATTATTTATATATATATATATATATATATATATATATATATATATATATATATATATATATATATATATATATATATATATATAGACTTTTGACCAGCAATAAATCAATTTATTCCTTTATAAAAACAATTGTGACACAACACCACTTTCAGCAAGAGGAAGACTGGTATTATGAAAAAGGTGAGTTGTGATTACTTTTGGATCTCATTCAACTACAGTAACATTTGATTTTGAGTTGAGAGTGCTGTTTGGCCTTGATATACTCTCTATAATATTCATTCATTCATGGAATTAACAATAAGGTTGAGGTAACACCTTAATAAGCTGCGCAGTCATAACATCAGTGGGAAAATACTGCATTGGTTAATTATAATATAATAGTGGGCCTATATTTTATATATAGACTTTTGACCTGTACTAAATCAATTTATTCCTTTTTATAAAAGACAAAAACTGGATGTGAGGAAACATTCATGACAGGCTTTAAATAGGCTTGAGCAAATGACAATTCTATTTATGACCACCCCAACTATCACACACACACACATGGCCTGACACTCACATACGCATTTCCAGACACACTCATTCATGCACAGATAGACCCCAGAACTGTTGGAAGTAGTTGCCATCAGTGGCCCTCAGTGCACACAGGCTGTTCCCTCTGTCACTGTGAAGCAGGGCTTTGCTTGCAGGCGGCAGCCATGCGGTGGTTGAGCAGCAGCGGGGCCTGTAAGGTGCCAACAGCTGACTAAACCCCAGGGAAACAGGATCAGAGGACAGTCAAAGAGCACTCAAACAGAAGAAAGAAGCCAGGGACTGTCTGTGCATGCATTATGGCACATTTTGATACAAGCGTCAGTCCAGCCTCATCCTGTGATGACTTTCCTTGGTTTCAGTTTTGTTAAATCTGGCACACAAGCAGTTGACAATAAAGATGACAGAACATGCTCCATGTTAGTCATAACTGCCTCCATTACCGTCCTATTAGGTTTAGTACCAAAGCAGTATTTCACTGGAAATCCAAGCACACGATTGCTGCCTTGATAAAGTATAGCTATGTGGCATCTAAAGTTGATTATTTGGAGACGAGGTCAGCTGTTGACTAGCAGTTGTAGACATGACCATTTTTCATTACGACCTTAAATAAACACAATGCTTTATTGTAGTGCAAGAGTTATCATTTGTTACTTGTACTGTGTACTCTGCTGTATTTCTATTTTTTTTATGTATCCCAGACTGTTGTCGTGGAAACTGAGGTGTCTTTATGTAGGCTCTTGGCAACATGAACACTATTTGACACACTGTGTGTGGATAGAGATTTTTGGAAATGTTGCCTACACTATGTCAGCCATCACAGAAATTTGAGAGGTGGGTGGAGTGGGAAGATTCATAGTAGACTGGTGGTCTCAAACTGGTTTCTAGGATGAGCCTGCGGTTTCATTTTGGAGGATGTGGTGAGTGAAGCACCGGCCTATTTGTTCGCTTCTCATAAATGCTTTAGATTACGTGCATGTAAACATTTGCACAATACAAACTGTTAACTCAATTTGAGTTGCAGGACCGCTCAATTAATACTTGCATTTCCTTTTTTCCCCCCCAATATTGGTCCAGTTAAGGGCATGTTTTCATGTTTGCTCTTTTCTAACTATGCTCTATAGGCTGTTTTCATGGCAGACCTTTTGACCTGTCATAGCAGGAAAAGCACGTAAATAAGGGCTCCATTCCATTTAGGTGCCTCAATACCCCATGCAAGTGAGCCAACATGCACAATACCAGCGCTCTGAAACTGGCTCACCTAAATGGAATGCAGCCACTATTGTTTTTTATTATTTACACCTGGGCTTTTCCTTCTATGATATGCATTTAGATTAGATCCTGATGGGCAGGTTGGTACCTTGCTTAGCAGCCTCTGCCATCAGTGTATGAATGTGTGTGTGTTAATGTTGACATGTAGTGTAAAAGCGATTTGAGGGGTCGGAAGACTAGAAAGGCGCTATATAAATGCAAGTCCATTCACCACATGTCTGCTGCTGAAACAATGAGTCAATTAATTGAAAAAATAATCAATATCAATAATCTGATTGTATAGAAGTCTATGAGAAAATGACCCTACTTCTCACTTGATTTATTACCTCAGTAAACATTGTAAACATGAGTTTATGGTCTCAATTGCTAGTTTCAAGACTTTTTCAATACAGCATGATGTTCATTTAGTAAATTATGGTCCCATTTAGAGTCAAATAGACGGTAAAGCAGGGTATGCTTCAGGGTCGTGGCTACATTGTGATTGACAGGTCGCTACCATGGCGTTGTCCGGTCTGGGTGTTTTGTCTGTGTTTTAAAAAAACTAAATGGCGACGGCCAAAATGCCAAACTTGATGCTTCAAAAAGGCAGTCCACAAACCAACGGGTAACGTCACGGTGACTACGGCCACTTCTTATAAAGAGTCTATGGGTTGGACACAACAAGCAATTTGAAGACACTACCTTGAAATGCAGGAACTCAATGATAAATTGAAGGCTTAATCCACAATGAAAGTTGTCATTAGTTGCAGTCCATCACAATTCGTTGTCTGAAAACCATCCAAAATCCAAAGTTATTAAATTTTTCAATTTGAACTTGCAACTGTATACAGTCACAAGGCTACCATTGGGACTAGTGTTCGAACTGCCAAGATAACATCTGAAAAATACGCCACTGTTTTTTGTTGTTTTGAATTGCACAACTACATATGTACATGTTTGCGGCCGTCGATGAGTTTTATCTTTACGCTTCTTTTTTATTTGATATATAGGCTTAGCTAGGGAGTTTGTGTGACAGAGGAACCTATTACAGCCAGAGTAATTGGCACTGGTAGTCTGCAGTCATGAATATTTATGAGAAAATCAGCAGAGCAAGGAAACTTATTAAAGCATTATGTGGCTCTAGTTTGTGCCTCCACCTAGCACATTTAAGGTGACAAATTAGTCCTTCTCAGCCTTGGATGTTGGCCAAACATGAGGCTCTGTTGTTAGAGACTCCTCTGTAGCTGCTGCAGAGCTAATCAAGGGAGATGGTAGTGGAAGAGGATGACTGGAGCTGTGTACTTCATTACCTGCTCCTGTAATGCTGCATTAGCAGGCGGTGAGGTGAATTGTAAAACTAGATATTCCTTTTCAACACACACACATCAAAAACCTCCGTATAATTAAGGTTTGAAGTGCTCAGGGGAAACGAGCGTAGTGTAGCATTGAGCCACTGTGGCAGTAGCTGGTCATCATTAGCCTTTCTGTGCTCTGTCATATTATTGCACACAAAAGACAATTATACAATCAGCTTCAGCATGCACCCACATATAGAGGATTGGACTGATAGGGCCCATAATGAACACAGTGTTTGAGCATGATAGAGTAGAGCAGCATGAATATGGTTTTATAACAGCCCAATAAAAACCTTTTAATTTGAATGTGATTCGTCTCCTCCTCTTGTGCTCCAGCTTACAATGGCACATCTATCAAGCGAGCTCTGACTGCCTGTGTTCACCAAGGTGATGGTAATGGCGCTGTGCCTTCACAGCACCAGAAGCATCCTCCACATAACTTATGACTCATTTAGATAAAAAGGCTTTCTCAAGAGTTCACTCTGAGTGCAGCATCGGCGTGCGTTTGCTCGATGGAGTTGAATCTCATTGTGCTTTTCCTGTACACTGGGGAGTTTGAATGTGTGTGTGTGTATGCACGCTGTATAATGAATGACAAGGCAGCAGACTTTGATGGTGGCCTCACGTTTCACAGTCAGCTACCTCTGGGTTGTTAAGAATGATTCCTTGTGTCCTCCGTCAAGACTGGGTTACTACAACTCCCCCTGCCTATGCAAGCCAGTCCCCAGCTGCAATCAGTCTCTCAGCTATATCACACTCTCTATTCTGGGAGCCTTATCTCATGTTATTTTAGCTTCATTTGTGCTATACGTCAGACTTCACTAGAGGGGTATTTTTAGATTCTAGTGGTTTCTTGTCTAGGTTGTTTTTTTTCCCCCATAGGTTCACCTTTTGTATCATATGAAACTAGAAACCTAGTGAATTCATTGGAACCAATCATGTCATACTAGCTTGTCGCGGAGGAGGCTAAATAACGCTCCAAACTTGCACTAAATTTGGGCGAGGAAAAACTGTCATGGCCTTTTTCAAAGGGCTCCCTTGACCTCTGACCTCAAGATATGTGAATGAAAATGGGTTTTATGGGTACCCACGAGTTTCCACTTTAAAGACATGCCCACTTTATGATAATCACATGCAGTTTTGGGGCAAGTCATAGTCAAGTCATCACACTGACACACTGACAGCTGTTGTTACCTGTTGGGCTGCAGTTTGCCATGTTATGATTTGAGCATATTTTGTATGCTAAATGCAGTACCTGTGAGGGTTTTTGGACAATATTTGTCATTGTTTTCTGTTAATTGATTTCCAATAGTAAATATATACATACATTTGTCCACTCCCATGTTGATAAGACTATTAAATACTTGATAAATCTCCCTTTAAGGTACATTTTGAACAGATACAAAATGTACTGTAATGTAATTCCCAATAGAGATTACTTTGTCTATGAGATGAAGAACCATATCTTTCTGGCTCTTGGCCTATCCTCTCTGTCATATACTTAATTCTCTTCTTTCTCTTTCCCAGGCCTATGAACTCTCCACGCTGACGGGAACCCAGGTTCTGCTGCTTGTGGCCAGTGAAACGGGTCATGTCTACACTTTCGCCACCCGCAAACTCCAACCCATGATCACAAGTGAAACGGGCAAAGCTCTGATCCAAACATGCCTCAACTCGCCAGACTCGCCGCCACGCTCGGACCCCTCCACGGACCAGCGCATGAGCGCCACGGGCTTTGAGGAGACGGACCTCACCTATCAGGTGTCTGAGTCGGAGAGCATGGGCGACACAAAGGTTAGAATCAAAGAGGTCGGCTGTTGTAGACCAGTCCTCCAGGCAGTCAGATCATAAAATTAAGAACACACTTCATCTCTTTTGGGAAGATCGTAGTGAGGCTACAGCTGTGAATCCACAAAATTGAATACACTCATTTCAGTCCCAACCATCCAATTCCCCTGCTTTGAGCAACAATGGTACTCAAGTTAAAGTCTTCGTGACTCACTGTCTGCTAATGGAGACATGAATTGCAGTGCAAATTAAAAAATTATAAAAACCTGATGAAGCCCCATAGAGAGTCACTAATGGATATAGTGGGAAATCTCTCTCTAGAAAAGGCTAGACAACCATGCGAGGAAAGCAAATTCATCAAACCCACAAGCAGCTGTGGAAAATAATCTTTGTCCTATTGTAAACACAGTTTTGAACTTTTGCCTGTTCTATATGAGGCCTCTGTTTTGGGCTTGTGGTTTGGTTTTGAGCAGAAAGTAATTTTTTTAATTAAACCAAAAAATCTCTGTAGTCCTTCAAAGGGCTCTAAAGGGAAGGGAGAGCCAGATAAGATGCAGAGTATTACCCCACTCACTAAAGGGAGCTGTCTACACTTTACCTTTCTGACCTCTCATCCGGGAAAGCCTCGTAACACTCTCAAAGATAAATCACAGCAGCAGGTCTGGGTTGTGTTAGGACGAGAAACACGCAGCCTGCTACATGGAGGACTTTGGTGTTTATCTTTGATTTTTTTTGTGATGGAGCTGTCGTGTGTTCATGGATGAAACACTGAGATTGTTCAACAGAACTTACATTTCTGAAAATATTGGAACATCAAATATTTTGTGCCGTTTTCAAACTTGTCATGACAGAAATAAGCTGAATTTAGGATGTGATATTTTCAAAAGATGAATGATAAAAGATTAATTTCTACTCTGAAATCCTCATAATCATAATAAGATGACTGTGTGACCTCTTCTCATCCCTAATGAAAAGTTGCAGTTTCTGTGTCTCCTACTACAGCGATTTTCAAAGTGGGGTCTGTGGCACTCTGCCAGGGGGTCCGCAAAATAATTTGCTATAAATTAAATTATATAACTGTGCTGTTTCATTAAAAAGTTCATATGTAAGATGGGGACCAGTTGCGCCAATAGAACAAGCATAGTGTGTCCATTACTACCGCCCACGTTAGCTTTGGGCCAATGGAAGCTCTAATATGATTGTGACACATCACGTCAATCTGTCATGAATCAGTCACTTCACTCAGGGCGCAACACTCCTGCTGCTGCTGCTTAGCCAGCCAGCTAGCCGGCGAGCATGGAGAAATATTTGAGTCAGTCCACATCTTCGAGTGACACTAACCCCAAATTATCTAAATTGAGAAAATATGACAACAGTTTTATTGAGAATAGCAACTGGAGACTAAAATGCGTCATGTGTCTTCAGGTGCTAGCAAACGAAGCCATGAAACTGGCAAAGCTAAAGAGACTTCTGATTACAAAGCACCCGGAACATAAAGGCCAAACAAAGTGGTATTACATGATTCAAATCAAAAGGTGTTTCTGTTTATCACTATGAAACAGGTCCAAAGTATTTAGGTTGAAAAGTATTTGAATACAATTAGTTCTAATGGCATCTAAGAGTACAATTGGTAGTGAACATTATGCTTAATTGGTGATACGATTATGAGGAGGTCCTTGGAAAATTTTCTCCTTGGCCCCGAAAAGTTTGAGAACCCCTGTCCTACTACATTACTGCTAGAGCTCTTGAACTTCAGGTCTTTGAGATTTTGAAGTGAAGCGATAAATTCATCAGCAGACACGCTCCACTGTCCACACCTTCGTGCACTCACGTGCTGCGAGCCGAGATTCCCTCCGCTGTTTACACGGCTTAAGTACGCCCCTTTGAAGATGGACACTTCCAGGCCTGTTTGCTTGCGTGCTGTTCTTACAAGGCACCAACTAACACCTACCATACACCGTCAAGGATGGGAGATCAACCTTTGCATGTTAAGCCACTCTCATGCCCGCTCCGCTCATTGATAAAAATTAGATTCTGCCTCTGTAGCCATATATGGTATGGTTTCCCTGCCTGCTCTCTTGGCTGAGGCCCCTCACATTCCTTATAAGCTGCAGCTGTCTTTGGAGTCCTGTGATTTCCCCCCCCCCCCCTCCCCCCCCACTCATTTAGTGATATGGAGGGGAGGTAAGGATGTAGATATGAGCGGGTGGAATGGAAACATTTGAGCAATATTTTACATTTCATGCAACGTCTCTTGAGGTGGCTGGCAGTGACGCCGTGACCTCTGCCCCCCGCTGCAGTTTTGAGTGTGGGAGACCAGCATGGGCCTGTGAACACTGCTCACAGAGGGACACTCTAGAAACTCCGTCATTTTGGGCTCCATGTCAGGATCAGCGCTGTTATGATTAGGACATGGTGGGGGATACGCACATTGTGCAGTAGGTCTGATGCGTGGTCGCCGCATGCACCTCTGCAGCGTCTGGACACTATTAATCAAGAGAATAGTATGTCATACATACAGTCCAAGCTAGTCTAAACAGTTCAGAGTTTGCGATGGCTGGTGGGGGGAGTGGAGGACATGTTGGAGAAGCAAAAGAAAGAGGCTTAGATGATAAATGAAGTAGCTCATAAATTCATGTGACTAGAAATTCAAGAGAAATTCAGAAGTAATTCAGTTGTGTATATTTTAGTTTTTACCATGGATAATGTGCCTATACACTGGTATAGTGGAGTTTGATGTTTTTCAGTGGTTTAAAATGTTCACGTTAGGGCGCTTTTCATAAGCCAACATTTAGTTTGTTTTAATCGAATTCTGGTGCGTTTTTTTGGCCAATTTTGAACGCAGTAATCGTACTCTGGTGCGGACCAAAACAACCAGCCTGAAATCGCTTGTGAGAGGTCGTCTCGGACCGTTTTCAAGCAAATCAAAATGCAGGCTGCCTGTGTGGTCATTTGTTGAGATGGAAACAGGTAAACTACAGGTTAACATGAGTGGGAGAGGACTGACCTGGACTTGAATTTGGGATACACTGAAGGAGAAGGGATTCATGCGCACAGTAGATCAGTACTGAGTCAAATTGGAAAAACTTCGACAGCAATATAGCCAATCAAACAAATTTATCCTATTATAATAATCAATTATAGATAGAGATATAGAAATTTAAAGGCGTGGCGTTTCAGAGTCATCTTTTGTATCGCCCTACAACTTCTTGTTTTCATGGTTGATAGTTTTGTGTAGGGATGCACTGATCTTTTTCAGTCCTGATACTGATACCTGGGCTTTGGGTATCGGCTGATACCGAGTACCAATCCGGTACCAGTGTTTAATTAATAAGCTATATGCCTCACTGCGTGGAAGTGACTGGGATCATTCTTTTATGTGTAAGGCAACATCAGGCTTGACTTAAACATTACTTTCTTAACTTTGTAAAACAAAATGTAAAAAGTAAATCCATAGATGTAAATTTACTGAATTATTTATTATTAAAGTAATAAATCATACACCAGCAACTTGGTAACAAAATCTTCAAAATGAATTACAATGCAAGTGTAAACCTTTTTAATGCAGAAACAAATTGGTCAAAACCTAAACAGGAAGTAAAATTTCAGTAAATAATGTATATGGTGTTTAGACATTGAATTGAATAGATCGGCCCCATTGTCACCATACCCGATCCAGCTATGTGAGTTTGTATTGACCCGATATTGGTATCATGCATCCCTAGTTTTGTGTGGTTGCATGTTAAAGTTTGAGACTGAAAAGGCTGTGAGTCGCATTATTTTCATCTAATGGGCTGCTGATTGGTCTGATGCATATAGCTGGATTGATTCTTGGGTCAGTGTCACCAGGCCTAAATCTGGTCCTGAAAACTGAGCCTGCAAAATGTAATCTAGCCGTGAGAGATGAGAGGCTTCTTTCTGGAAATATCCTTTGGCATCTACTTAATCCATGTATTCATTGAGAGCGTCTTTAGTTTAGACTTTAGCAGATTGCAGTGTTAAAATAATGAGACATTAAGTTTAAGGTGCGTGACTGGAAAACCCTGGCTTTTCTATTGTTATCGCTCTGGCAGCACACATTAAGTAGGTATTAAGACTGTTCTCTAAGGGCTGTAGAAATGCATTCTGGGAAGTGTGATGTCTGACATAGAGGTGAATGAGGGAGAAGTGGTTACACCAGAAATTAAATGCAAATACTTCACAGAGAGGGTACATTTGCAATTATAGTGGCAGATCTTTGGATTGTTGTGGCTTCTGTGACTGCTTCTTGATATTAGACGTGCCTACAGTACAGATGTTTTTATGCTTTTTGGGTTATTTTTGGAAGGGGATGGCAAATCCCACAACTCATGTTTGCTTAGAGGATCTAGCTTAGGATGGAATTCTCAGTATCACAGTCTCCTCTGGTTTTCCCCTCTCTCACTTTCTCTCTCTCTCTCTCTCTTCCCTGCTGCTCTATCTGTCAGTGTTATTGCTGTAATCCTGGCAAAGTCTATTTGTTGCTCTGCTCATTAGCACAGATCACATTGTCTTTGCCGCTATAATATTGCAAGCAGAACGTCCAGACTGAGGCCACTGTCCAGACCAACAGCTGACATGTTTGTTTTCCTTTCATTTTGGCTCTTTTGGACGTCCTGCGACAGCCTCCTTATTCAAAATATTGCACGCATATAAATGTGTATGAATTTGAATTGGTCTCCTTAGAGAAATGAAAGTGATTTGATAATGAATGCTTAAATGGAGAACTGTACTTGTAAAGGTATAAGTATGTATAATTTTCTTCTGTCTAACTGCTGTTATAAGAGCAGAGCAGTGGCTTCAAGTAGGTGACGAGAGACAATCACTGAGATAATGGAAAGTTAATTTACTCAGATAGGCGCTCTTATCACAAGGCAGTATGTAGAGAGAGGTGGTGGTGGTGTCGGAGGGATTCGGACGGTGTCGGCAGCGAGAGCAGCGTGTTGGCTGTGTTAGCGGGGAGGAAAGCTACGCTATGTCACCCCCCACCCCCTTATTTTACAGCAAGCAACTGGACAGGTCAGCAGCCATTGGCTGCACCTCCTCCACTTGGGCTGCCTTGCCTTTTTTAGCAGTCCCAAATGGAGCTGCAAATTCCTTGTTGCTGGCAGGGTGACAGACGGGGAGATGGGAGCCAGCAAATGGGAGATTAGACGAGGGCCAGCCACCAGTAAACTGCACAATGGGCTCTCCAACCAACACTGGCCGAGCCTGCCAGTTGTCACCTTCAATTTGGAATGATTAATCCCTCATGAATAGGGAATCATTTGTGTCCTACTCTTTTTAATTACTCTCTCATTTCCTGTTACTTTAAGACAGGGTCTTTCGTATGATGTCTGCGAATGTGAGAAGGGCAACGGAGGCTTTTATTCTTTTACCATATATAGAACCCTTACAAACGGCCAAAATATGGAAACTGCGTATTGAAAGGACTTTTAAAGAACCACAAGGAAATGTTTCTTCACCTATTGTAGCACCACTACCAAACCAAAGATCCCTGGAAATCGTCAGTGTGTAAATAAACATGCTCATGTCTCTTTTGATATGCGTTTAATGAATTCTATCTCCTGATCCTTTTTATATTAGGATTTCTCATATGTTTATTATAGGAGGGGCAGATGTATAATACTCGAGATCTCTCTGTTGCTGGAGTTAAATAATGTCCCTCTCTTGTAAAATGGATTACTTAGCATGTTATGGAGGGTTCACTCAGTAGCTGTGCAGAGCTCAGAGGATTCATTGCTTATTCCAGACGACTCAGCCCTCCATTCGCACGACTATAAATTGTGACTTAATTTGTTACGTTCTGGTATCTCATTATACAAAGTGGCGTGTATCCCCAGGTTGGGCCCTGTTTTTTTTTTGTTTTTTTTTTTTCCCAAAACGAGGAGAGCAGTAGTGAGGTTGATTTGAAAACAAGTGGTAAAATGTGAATCTGTAGTACAACATGATCACATTTAATTTAAACCAGCTTTTCTATTTGTGAAAGAAATCCCCTCACCTATATCCTCTGGGTGGGTGAAAAATTGGTACAGCATAGTATTGTGATATTTTGCGTGGCAATATTGTATCAATACACGGACGTCAAATATCGATCTTTTAATATATAAACTATTAACCGTAGCAGTCTGACGGCCTGGCGGCGGGCTAGGCCGCTATTCTGTCTTTCGGAGTTTTTTTATGGGAATATAATGCTCTAAAGTTGCGCTAAATTTTGGCAAGGAAAAATTGGCAAAGCCATTTTCAAAGGGGCCCCTTGACCTCTGACCTCAAGATATGTGAATGAAAACACTGAGACAAGTTGAAATATAGCTTATCTCAGTACTGAGCATATCGCAAAATGTTTAAAATCGTAATAAGATTGTGACTATTGTAATAATATCATATCGTGAGGCTTTGGGTGATTCCCACCTCTACTATATTATTATATATTGTAGTGCTGCAACTAACGGGTATATTCACTATCAATTAATTTCCCTTATTTTCTAAATCGGTTAATTGTTTGGTAAGATATCGCAAAAAGTGACAAATACCCTTCACAACTTCCCAGAACCCAAAGTCACGTCTTCAAATTGCTCGTATCGTCTGACCAAAAAGTTCAAAATATATAGTTTCATATAACATAAGACAAAGAAAAGCAGCAAATTAAAAAGTAATAAAATTACTGTCATGATCAAAATAGCTGCAAATTAAGAACAATTGATTAATTAACAACTTTTTTCAGCTCTATTGTATTGTATAGAATATACTACTCAGACTTCCAGTACATTACAGTGAAGGGGTTCATTTTTAGTGATGAAGATGATGGGATGTATCGGTGTGTAAGGTTCTATTAAAAAGAGCAGGAGATGGATTTAACGAGGAGATGACAGTGCTGAGACTTTGGCTACACTTCTTTTCTAAAGAATGCATTACACCAATGTAGCCTATGTTTACTATGCACTGCCTTGACTCTGAACTAAAAGCCAGCGCTGTTTATAGACTGGCCAGTTGAACAGCAGACACGTGGAGATGGTCAAACAAAGCAGTAGGTCAGTGGAGGCTCGCTATGTAGGTCACAGAGATAGTGGCAGTTTGACTAGACCTCGAGATTACCACATAGGTTAAAACCTGGATGATCAGCTTGTTTACACCTTCTGAAGCCAAACTCTCAGGCACTGTTGGAGTAGAAATGTGACAGGAAAGCAAGAGCTAGGAATGAGACAGTATAGGATTTTATCACAGATCGCGATTTAAAAAAAAAAAAAGAAAAGAAAAAAGCTTGCAATAAGTTGATAGTATTGAATTTCTATTATCAGGATAATCGTGAATATCCTCACAAGTGACTTGAAAAAGGTGTCGTGCTCGCTATAGAGTTAGAGCTATATTTAATTGGTTTGAGTATTTTTTCAAGAAAAAAAAGTCTAAACTCTCTGATTCCGGCTTCTTGAATGTGAATATTTTCTGGTTTCTTTACTCCTCTATGACAGTAAACTGAATATCTTTGAGTTGTGGACAAAACAAAACATTTGAGGACGTCATCTTAGGCTTTGAGAAACACTGATCGACATTTTTCATTATTTTCTGACATTTTATAGACCAAACAACTAATCGATTAATCAACAGATTAATCGACAATGAAAATAATCTTTATTCGCAGCCCAAGAAAAATGGACCCTGAAATACAGGAATTATCATGTAAAACAGAACAGACTCAAACATTGTTATTATTTTTAAAATGTAGTTATTTATCCTTTATTTATGCACAGGACCTTATGATTTTTGATTACCTTATTTAAGTTTCTTTTTCACTAAAAAGAAGATCTGTGATGCAATAAAAAAATATTTGTTTATTAACAAAATGTAATATAAAGTGTTTCCAGTATGTTTTGGTGCCATTTTTAAGAGTTTTAAACATATTTTGATGATTATCGGGATAATATTCGTGACATGAAATTTCCATATCATCCCATGCCTCACAAGAGCAGCCATTTCTCCATTGAATGGTGTAAAAAAAAAAAAAAAAAAAAACTGGAACACATGACCTTGTCCCTTCAGTGAGCCATATTGTCCTTTTAATGATAGTACACGGTGAAGCATCTCAGTGAATTCAGTCGTTCTTGTGCGGCCCCGATGGTGAGATCTGCTAAAGAGTCAGATGGCGGCTGTCTTTTCACGTGGCCTCCTGCTGCCTCAGCTGGCTTGGAAAGGGTTAATTCCTCCTCAGAGGTGCTCAGGTTTCCCGCCAGCTGTCTGTACCCTCAGCTGTTTGTACTCTCGCCCCTATCCTGTCCCCTGTCCCCCGTCCCCGAACCTCACTCAGGTCTGACTCTGCTTCGCCTGCCGCACACAGACACACATACTCTGCTACTGCTGTGGCTAAAACACGCTACCACACCGCCGTGATGATCCAAACACTTGTACTTTATCTCCAGTCTCAAAATGTTGGCTTCATTTTTGTTCTGCTTTGTGACTGCTATCCTCTTCCTCTGTTACTATCTTAAATTTGTCTTACCTGTTGACATTAGGCATAGTAATATCTGTAAACCCTACGCAGATGTAGAGTGAGTTTTAAACATTTATATTTTTGCTATATATATATTATCACGCTTATTACTATATTCAACCAAAAGTCTCCAGAGAGAATGAAGACGTGGTGACAGCTGTGTCTCGGTCTGACTGTCAGCCATCGCTCTGTGATGACTGACAGGCCTGATAGTTGTTCAGTAAATGGATGACAGATCGTTGTTGGGAGAATTTAGTCAGTTTTCCTTCTTGGTTGAAAGGGCAGAACAACTGTGTGTGGCCCGCCCTCTTTGACTTTCCAGCTGCTGTTTAACTAAAGAGGTAAAGGACCTTGGACTGTCAGAGCCCCTCAGTGGGCCTGGATCTGAGCTGCAAATGAGTTAACTAACTGCTCAGCACTGTGTAGCTCTGTCTTGTTGATTCAGAGCAGCTTGTATAAGACACCACTTGCTTAGCCATCTGTATGTCATGAGGGCCAGAAAACGCTTTGAGTTAACGGTGACACACTTTTTTTTTACTTCATCAAATAAAAAAAACATTTAGTTAAGTCACTACAGTGAGTCGTACTAGCAGACTATCTTTGGTATTAAGATGTGAGCAGACTGTGATGTGGCTGAAGACTTGCAGTAGCTCCACTGGCATGTTTGCGTGATAGTATGTGGTTGGAAGGCCTTATCAGTGGAGTCCATGCTGAATCATCCACCTCTCACCCATGTAATCAGTCACATATAAAAACCAATAGTGCTTTGCTAAGAGACGTTGGCCTAGCCTGCTTCCACACTACCTTTCTCTGCCTGTTCAGAAATTCCAGCTTATAGGATGCAACACACCTCATTTACTTGCTCATTGTTAGCCTGTCTGTGTTTGATACATGACTGTGTTTTCATATTCAATCTCCTCAGCTGTTATACTGCTGCACTGTGTCGAGTGCTTTGAGTCTGTGGCACAATAGCTTTGACCCAATTCTAAGGCTGGATCCTCCAAAGGACAAGGCCTGCAAAGGTATGTCCTTCAGAGGACCTGAGGTCTAGGGTTAATCTCCACAAGTAAAATGGTCTAGCCTCAGAGTCAAATTGAGAGAGATTGAGATTGCCATGTTGTGATTTGAGCATATTTTTTATGCTAAATGCAGTACCTGTGAGGGTTTCTGGACAATATTTAATTGTTTTGTGTTAATTGATTTCCATTAATACATATTTACATACAGTACATTTGCATAAAGAAAGCATATTTGCCCACTCCCATGTTGGTATTAGTATTAAATACTTGACAAATCTCTCTTTAAGGTACATTTTTAACAGATAAAAATTGAGATTAATTTGCGTTTAACTATGGACAATCATACGATTTAAATATTTTAATCGATTGACAGCCCCAGTGAATACCACTGGGAAACTTGTTTCCCAAATACAGGGGTTTATAGTGCGAGTTATAACGTTTTACTTCAATACATGAAGTCTCAAGCTCAGATAACCCTGATGAAATCATCACAATGCATTATGGGATACTGAGAACTGCAAAGGATACCGGTTGTGTCCTCCAAATTCAGGCAAAAAGAACGCTGCATTTTTTTGGCCACATGTGGAGGAGCCTTTGAAATGGGACAGTCTGTTATGATGTCCTCTGTACTCACAGCGTCTAATATCTGTGTCTGCCTCTGTTAGGGCTGCAACTAAAGATCATTTTCATTGTCGATTAATCTGTCAATTATTTTCTTGATTAATAGATCAGTTGTTTGGTCTATAAAATGTCATAAAATGGTGAAAAATGTCTTATCAAAATAGTTGTCGATAAACAACAGTTCAACAACAGACAACTAATCGATTAATTATTGCAGCTCTAGCCTCTGTGTCTTAGCAACGTCTCTGTATCTAATCAAACTCTGAAAGAACAGTGAACCCACAGGAACATGCCAACTCTTACATGCCTTCTAATGTGTAGGCTCGTTCCTGCTATTACAGATCGTAACTATCAAGTGTTAAACGTTTGTATAAGTGCGTAGAAACAGGCATGGCTGGTTCAGATGTGCTTTATAGTCTAGAGCCTCACGCCTACCCTGCTCTTATCATGCAGCCCACTCACCAACACATCCTGCTCTGCTGTTCAATGGATGTGCACATTAGCGTATGCTGCGATGCTACGTCCCTCCTCCATTGATCTTAAGTTTATGTGAGCATCTCATCTGCCTGATTTCTACATGTTTTACTGAGATGTTACACGGTCATCTAGTTGTCATAGTGACTCGACAAAATATACTATTTATATTTACTCTTTGATAGAGTTGGATTAAGCAGTGATTGATCTTAATTGAAACAGGTATAGATGATGAGTGGATGATGCTGTGAGTATTCAGGTGTGTGATTTATATATTATTTTCTCTCTTGCGCATTAAGGAGTAGCATTTTACTAGGATTTGATGTGTTTCCCAATTAGTGTTGTGTCGCCATCCTACATTCAGTCGTGACAACTGACCCGATTTTTTTCTCAAACTTAAATACGACTTTTTGCTCAGAGAAACGCTCCCTGCTCTGCATATTATTTTACATATGGGTGCAATTAGAGGGGTCCCAGCCTGTTTCTCTACCTTGTTTATGTCGTTTGCCTTTCGTCTGGTAAAAACCCTCTCTGGTTCCTGTTACCCATCCATTGATCCATGTAAACATTGCAACTTCTCCTGCTTAAAGAGGAAAAGCCCCATTAATGGTGTTGTTTTAGGTGTTCTCATGTGAAACTCTTCTGATGTTGCTTTTGCAGTCACTGGAATAAATGGGTTGTTGCAGCGTAGAGCACGTACTAGTGCATCAGAAATACTAGCAACTAGGGGTGTAAGAAAGTATACGAGTATCGTCATATTATGTTGTGCAATACTGTATCGATTCTCCAAAACGCTATCAATTTTTAATTAATCTCTTAAAAATCAACCCGCCGATGGGCCCGGCTGCTATTCGATCTTTCGGAGGTTGCAGCGGGCTCAGCTTTAAAGCTAGAATCAAGATTCTGGCATCATATGAAACTAGAAAACATAACGAATCCATTGCCAAATATGTCATACTAGCTTGTCGTGAAGGAGGCGAAATAATGCTCCAAAGTTAGGCTAAATTTTGGCAAGGAAAAACTGGCATGGTGATTTTCACAGGGGTCCCTTGACCTCTGACCTCGAGATATGTGAATGAAAATGGGTTCTATGGGTACCTACGAGTCTCCCCTTTACAGACATGACCACTTTATGATAATCACATGTAGTTTTTTGCATGCAGTATGAATGTGTTATTTTTGCTTATTCTAAAATGGTTTATTTCTGATGTGTTCTTTATACTACGACAGTTTTCCTAGAATCAAATTAAAAGAAAATTGCAATATACCGCCTTGCTTACAGTATCGCAATATATCGCAATATATTTAATCGTTACCCCTGTATCATGATACGTATCGTACCGCCAGATTCTTGCGAAGACGCAGCCCTACTAGCACCTGATGATGTCATCAGGGTTATCCTGGACTTGGCTTGAGCCTACAAAATGTAGATGTGGGGATTGTTGTTTGACTTACATCTCTGGCATCGTGTACATTTGTTTTTTTTTGCACATAATTGATCGCTTTTATTGTTTAGATTTAGTTTATTCGCACTCTTTATATTTGCACTCTTTCCCACTTAGTATTGCAACAACAATATCCCTCAAGATAAATAAGGTTTTATCTTATCTTATTGAAAGATGTTGACATTTACCAGTCAGGAGAGGCCTAACAAAAGACCTGACTGAGTTGCATTATGAGAATTGTAGGAGCCAGTGTGTTTTGAGCTTGACCCATACTAGGGAGGAGAAGTCTGGATATCTCGGTGGCTGATTTTCACCGTTCTTTATTAAAACTGTCTCTTGCAATACGATTTATCAATACTAAATCCCCCTCGACTCAGTCCTCTTCTTTCTTGACAGAATCCAGTACTGATTTAATTTCATCAAATGCTCTTCCGCTGTCTTTTTACTCACACTCGTCTTCTTCCTCCTACAGGATACACTGAAGCCAACGTTCACGGTAGCCAGCCTACCAGGTGGCACCAGCAGCGCCCAGTGCACGGTACCCACCACCTCAACCACCATGCAGGTGAGCAGCGGCCAATCGTTTCCCATCACCAACTACCTGGCGCCCGTCTCGGCCAGCGGCAACATCAGCGCCAACGGTACCGTCCTCAAGACCACCGGCGCATCCACGGGGGTCATGCAGCTGCCCGGTGGCTTCACTTTCATGCCCGGTATGTAGGAGTGCAAAACAACTTTAACTCAACATCCAGAGCTCTGTCGCAATTCTTGATTATTTCCTTTATGGTTTGTTTATCTTAACCTCATCTTTTAGAATTGATGCTTCTGCTTCCTATTTTGTTAAAGCCACTGCGTCCTCTAGATTATTAGCTGATTAGAATTTGAATGGCGCCGCGCCGTGACCTCAGCTGTCTCGAAGTGGTCGTGCATCTCTCTCTTGGAGCTGTTTACATCACACAACAGCCCTTCACAGCCAGTCATCAACACTCAGCAGCCTCTGGTTTTACAAAGCCTTCAGTGTACAGGAAAGCCACGTCTATTGGCGACTGGCCCTGCCTTTGATTGTCACTTGGGGACAGGAATAATTAGGTGAGAGGGACACAATAGACCTGGCAATGAGGGATGACGAACATGGCCCATAATTAGTCATGAATATTCAATGAAGGATCGCTGGCTTGTGCTGAAATTATAATTGAGACGTACTTTGTGGAGCCGGAGCTTTGTGACAGAGCGGTCGTGAACTAGACGTGACCCTTCATTAAGGGGGACTTCACAGACACACTCTTAAACACAAGGGATCGCTACCGCACCAACTCAATGAGGACTTTGGGGCAGCAGGCTCTGATTCGGGGATCCCTAAAGTGTTTCTAAATTGGCTTCCCCCAGTAATTATTCATTACACTTCCTTTTCATGGTGGATGTGCTGGGAAATACTGGAGTCTGGGGATGCCAATAGGTAACGATTCACCCAAAAACATAAAGAATATTTGAATTTCATAATTTAATTAGATATTATCTCATCTGTATAAGAAGCTCAGTGCTCTTGAACATTTATTTGGACCGTCCATGACATGAACAATTTGAAAAAGGCTGGTTAAATGCTGACTGGTGCATTGTTTTCTACAGTATATGATGTAGTACTGGCATTAATGTCACTATCTAGTTGTACAGCTGAACAGACAGACGCATGACGCCCACTAATGGGTCCTGTATGTTATGTTGACTGACAGCTGACGGACAGCCAGGCAGCGTCTCTCTCTGTCCCTTTTCCCCCCTTTTTCTTTGTCCATCTTTCTCCTTCTGCAACAACCTTCTCTCTCACCCTCCCTCCTCTCCCTCTCTCCTCCTCACCACCTGTCTGGCACATAGCAGCAGTGCCAGGTGGAACAACACACCCTCCCACACTAAAACCTCCTCAGCTGACAGCTTGAAAGGGCCTGCCCACCCTACTGCAGCAACTGTTTATGGAGCATGTGACCAAATGTGAGGGTGTAACTCCAGAGTCATGTTCTGCCATGTGTGAGAGAAAACACTTTGATAATAGAAAATCAAAACAAATCATGCAACTCTTGAAAATATTTAAATGTCAATTCCAGCCAACCCCATAAACACCACTTAATACAGTCATATAATTACAGTAGGTGTCACTTGACTAAGCAGTCATGTATGTATTGAAACTAAGGCTGTCAATGGATTACAAAATTGAATCACATGATTGTCCATGATTAATTGCAAATTAATCACATATTTTTTTATGTTCAAATTGTACCTTAAAAGGAGACTTGTCAAGTATTTAATATTCATATCAATATGGGAGTGGGCAAATATGCTTGATTTATGCATATATATTATTGGAAATCAATTAAAAACACAAACAATGACAAATATTGTCTAGAGACCATCACAGGTACTGCATTTAGCATCAAAATATGCTCAAATCATAACATGGCAAACTGCAGCCCAATAGGCAACAACAGCTGTTGGTGTGCTGAACTATGTATATTTTGGCCTTTGACATCTTTTTTTTTTTGCAACCAGAAGTGACGAAAGAGGGTGGAGCTCCGAACACGGAGTAAGACATTTTTAGGCGACCAAAAATGTTATAATTAACTTTCATGGACTGCAAAACAGTGAAAGGGTTAAAATTGTAAGACAAAAACACTGACAACTCCCAGATCGGACAACGCCGTGGTAGCGACCATTTAATCACAAGGTAGCCACGCCCTAAAGCATCCCCTGCTTTATGGTCTATTTGACTGTAAATGGGACCATAATGTACTAAATGAACATCATGCTGTATTGAAGAAGACTTGAAACTAGCGATTGATACCATAAACTCATGTTTACAATGTTTACTGAGTGAAAAGTAGGGTCATTTTGTCATAGACTTTTATACAATCAGACTTCTTTTTGCAACCAGAGGAGTCGCCCCCTGCTGGCTAGTAGAAAGAATGCAAGTTTAAGGCACTTCAGCAGTGGCTTCACTTTTCAGACCCTGGAGTTGCCCACTGTTTTTTTTGCAAGTGGGTTACCGTTTTGTTTGTAACGTTTTACTTGAAAATTAAACTCACTCATATTGATGCTTGCTATGTTGCTTAGCAGTCATGTTATCTATCCAATGATCTAGAACTTGCCAGGTGGATAAATAATATTAAGTATATTTTTTGTGAACCTTGCATCCTTAACAGGGGTACATTCTGTACAATTTAAGTTATTAGCACTTTTTCAAGCTGTATTATCTTTTGGCCTTTAGTCTCATCCCCCTCTGTGTGTGTGTGTGTGCCCCTCCAGCAGGCACTCCTCTCCCCCCCGGCACCCCCACCATTCCTCTGAGCCAGCTGCAGCAGCACTCCCTGGCCCTCCAGGGGCAGCATGGTCAGGCCCTGGCTGTCGCCCCGCAGCCTCAGCAGGGACAGCAGGCTGTCTTCCGCTTCCCTGCTGCTGTCTCCCTCACAGGTGACCCGCTCTGCCACGACTGTGCCTGCTTAAACTGATCATAATCACATCACCATAAAGCTGCTGCTGCTGCTGCTGCTAGTACTGCTAATGCCACCTCTTCTGCTATGACTAATATACATGATAGGATTACTAATGCCACTTGCATGACAACAACTTCTTCCTCAGCTAATAGTTCTGCAAATGCTTCTACCCCCACTACTGCAGTCCCCATACTCCTACTGCAACTACTACAATTCCCCGTGCGGGGTGTTTTGTAGACTTACTGTCGTTGGCTGAATGCCCTCTGTGTGTGTCCAGGACCAGGGTTGCCCCAGCAGCTCCAGGCTATCCAGGTACACCACAACACCACCTCCAACAGCGACAGCAGCCTCGACATCTGCCACACCTCCACAAACTCCACCGGTAGGTCAAACCCCTCTCTAAAGAACGTCCTGTCTGGATGAGAATTTGTAGGTTTTCTTAGAGAAACGGCTCCATTTAAAAACACATTCGTGCTCCAGATGGTGGAAAAAGAAGACATAGAGTAACATTTATGAAGTTTTACTTAAAGCAGCAGTAGGCAGATTGGAGCAAATATGATTTAAAAAAAAAAAGTTATTTTTATAATACGGAAAAAAATCATGTGCCTCCGGTGCTCCTAATGGTCTTCACAGACCGGAGGAAAACAACCAATCAGAGCCGAGCTGGAGCCTGCCGTCTATGAGCAGCTGTCATTCAGTTGCAAACTCCGATCAAACGGTCAAACTAGGCAGCGCTGATCAAATATGAATCAATATTCTGTTACTGTAATGACTATTTCTCACCTCAAATGTTTTGCAGAAACATCTAATAGTGTACTGTTTAGCTGTAAAATGAGAAAGTTTGTAACCTGGCAGCCATGTTGAGATCTGTTGAGGAAATACCAAGCACCGCCCATTAGCCGGAGCAAACTTTTGTGTGTTTGCGAGTGATTGACAGCTGCCTCCATTGAATGAGCCAATAGGAACGCGCTCTCTCTGAAATGACCTGTGATTGGCCAAAGTCTCCCAATCACGGGCTAGATTTTTTAAAGCCTGAAAACAGAGCCATGAGGAGGTGCAGAAGTCTCTCTCAGAACACGTGAATTACAATATGCTGAAAGGTTATTATGAAACTTTTGCCCAATGACGCCAAAAACATTCTGCCTACTGCAGGTTTAATCATTTTTCACATCAGAATTTTTAGTTTGGCCTAAAAATGCAAGTACACAGCATCTCAATGAGTGGAAATGGGGTCCTCTTGTGTGTTGCTGTCCCACTTTGTGCCTGACAACAGTAGTAGATTTTTACAAGAATATCCTTTTAAAATGTGTTTCATTTTGTTTTTTCATTCTGCTAATGTTTGGAGTGAGCTGTGTCCTCTAGAAAAGTGTTATTGTGTCACTACACGCTGCATAAGTAGGAGTTAGCAGATGAATTACATGGATGTTAAGCGCCATCTGCTGGCCAACATGTATACCCACCTCTTGCCCTCAGTGTGACATGTGCTTTCTCTCCCTCCTCCTCCTCGCTCCCCTGCTCTCTCCTTCCAGCGACGGTGAGTCTCCCAGCAACCATCGTCACCTCGTCATTGCCAACGTCTGTTGCGGGTCACATGATGTACCCCAGCCCGCACACGGTGATGTACGCCTCCACGCCGACGCTGGCTGACGGGGGGCTGGCTGTGCTCAACGCCTTCTCCCAGGGCACCTCGGCCATGCAGGTGTCCCACGCACAGGGCCAAGACTCAGGTGAGACGCTGAACAACACAGACTGGCCACGTCAACTTGGATGAGTTTGTGCTTAATATCAAATAAAAAATGTAAGAGTTTACCAATTTGTTTTTCCCTTCGCAAGGTGCTGTCCCTCAGGTGTTCCTCACAGCACCTCCGGGCACGGTGCAGATCCCCGTCTCAGCGGTGCAACTACACCCAGTACGGCAAGATCTGCATTTTACAAGTGAAACTCTCATATTCCCTCTGCAACCAGCATGCCACGTGACCGCACTAATGCATCCTAACTGAGCACTGGCACACAGAGGCTGCAGGGTTGTCACCTGTTGCCTCTTTTGGATGAATGAGAATGATCAGCTGGTGGCTTGTTTTACCTGTGATTTTCAGCAAAATACACATGCAATAGACTTAACTAAACACCACTGTAGCAGTGCATGGGAATCAAAACTTTATATTTACTTTATGAGGTCCAGTCTTCAGTGTATTTAATGAAATTATATTTAATTATATCAACTTTCTTTAATGAATAGAACTCTGCAGTTTTGTCAACATAAATAAAGTAATGACGTCTTGACAGATTCGCCAAGCTAATGCAGATACAAAATGTGATCTTTTCTTTTTAAACGACTTACTTTACTAAAATACCGTTGGAACCGAAAAAAAGATTTTTGTAATTGTGTTTAAATAAATGTAAATTATGGTGCTGTTAGCTGCAAGACGGACCCGTTAATACTGGTGCGTGCCTCCCTGTGTGTGCGGCAAGCGGGACAGCAAATAGGTTTTAGTAAATGTTGTTTTTGAAAGGCTTAACGCCAACAAATATGGATTGAAGCAGATTATTTTGTTAGATAAAAACATGAATTTTGGAAATTATTACATCTATCTGTTTTTGATACATTTTGGACTTTAAAATGCTCTGGCGAAATGTTACTGTAATATAATTCTACAAATAGTATAATACTAATAATATTAGTGTAGCCTGATCATCATCTGCAGATGTGCACAAATACTGTACCGTGTTTGAACAGAATGTGGCCTATTAAGAAGCAAAAAAAAAAATGTATATATAAAAATTTTTTTTTTTTTTCTTAAGATTATTTTTCTGGCTTTTTGCCTTTATTTGATAAAGACAGTGATAGTCTTGAAGGGAGGGAGAAAGTGGGGACGACATGCAGCAAGTGGCCACGGGTATTTGAACCCTGGCCACTGCGTTAAGAACTCAGACTTGGAAAATAAATAAATAAAAATATATAAATAAATAAATAAAAATGTAAATAAATAAAAATGTAAATAAATAAAAATATAAATATATTTAGATATATATCTTTTTAATTATTATTTTTTTTTATACAGACGTTTGTGTAAAATGATCAAGTAAGTGTTGTTAGGATTGTAGTTATACCTGTGCAAATCTAATTTTGACAACTTCAGAGCAGACAAATCCTTGCACACCCCCTGTGATCTTTGGCTCCCAACCTGGGGTCCGGGTCCCCATTAGGGGGGTTAAGGGGGACCCGGACCCCAGGTTGGGAACCACTGCTCTAGAGAATGATTTCATCGAGTAAATAACTTCAGTATTACAGAAAATAGCCTCTATTACAGCATTACATCACTCCATGATGAACAGCATGTAGTGTAGCAGGATTTCCATCTGCGCTGGGTGTTGTGCTGACCTGTGATTGGCTGCGTGATACCGTCTGCTGATGTCGCTGTGTTGCGTTCCAGATGGTGATTGGCCAGCAGTCGAGCGGCAGCAGCAGTAACCTGACGGAGCTCCAGGTGGTCAACTTGGACGCAGTACAGAACTCAAAGAGCGACTGACAGACGGCTGGAGCTGTTTAACACGGCAGACCCAGGGACACAGACGGACTTACATACATCTCTATTTATTGATGCCTTCCTACAGAGTTTCACTTCTGAATGTGACTTCACATCTATACACACAATCAAGGGCATAAGTGTGACTGACCCTTATACAGTATACAGTATGTTTTGGTATATAAATATATATAAATATATATATATTCGCAAATGCATAGGAAATATATCACGACATCCATCATCGGAAGCTATTTTCTATGCCGTTAGATGGTGTTATTTTTTTTTGTGTGCGTGCGTGTGTTTTTATTTTGAAAATGTGTAATTACATGTACACACATACTGCGAGGTGCCACAGCTTCACACCAGCCAAAGAGACATTTGCTTGTCTGAATGTTCCAGTGTGAGCAACTCGTGCACAAGTGTGTGTCTGTGCGCATATCTGGGGTTTGTAAATGGGCGGGGAGACGTTTAAAAAAAAAAAGAGACATTTGGAAATGTACATAGTTTTTTTTTTTTTTTTAAATGACAACTTGTATTTTTTGCCTGGTTTAGTTTGTGCAACGGCATGTAGTTGTTTTTTTTTACGTAGTGGTTTTGTATGTACATGAAAATGATTTGCATCAAGAGAAAGAATTATTTACATGTATATGTAAATTAATTTAATATACCATCACATGTTGATATACTGTCATGCTGTTGGGAGTTTTCACTACAAGATGGAGAAAGAACGCTGGATGTTTTTCTACATGAGTGGATTGTGACATTTGTAGGACTGTCCCTTTAAACAGGATCACGTAGCTGGGTCACAACATGTAAAACATAAGATATTCATGATTTACTGTTAACATATTCTTTACTTTAAACTGGGAAGGTTTCAGCGCAGATGGCATCATTTTAGTATGACATCAGTTTTGCATGTGATGTTTCGTAATGAAGCCCTGATCTGGCACTTTCTTAGTGTGAAAAACAGTTACAACAACTATGACAATCTGATGGAAATTTATCTCACCTTTTAACATAATGCTATCTATATTTTCATGTGTTCACACACATAAATATGGATACAATTCTGACATTTTAAAAACATCTTTAGCGTGATTAGAACATTTTATTTGCTTATTTTTTAAATGCCACAATAGTTGAGTTGATGGTTGCCAAACAGGTTTTCATGACATCAGCTAAACTTTTATGTTGTTTAAAAAGTGATCCGTGGTAAACCCGTCGCGTTGATTTGCCTCCACTTGACTGCAGAACTTTAATGATTTGATGCCGTGACTGACTTGAGTCAGGGCATTGGACACAAATCTCTTGTTTAACAAGACACTGTATAGACTTGGCAATTCCACTTCGATACTGCAATTATTGTTTCCATGTATGGAAGCACTCGGTTATTCAGTGCAGTAGTATTACAACAGTAATGAGTGAATATTTTTGTACGAACAAGGATCTCTTATTTAGGAAAAGTAACTTCAGGTGCTTTAACATGTTAATATACTCCTATAAGTACAACTGTAAGACCCCAGCTGACTGCAATCTCAGTGTGTACCTCTGCAATCATTAAGAATGAGAGAGTTATTCGACTGAGAGCCTTCTTTCTGCACCATAGTGCCTCTTTTCCATGGCTGATTTCTAAATCACTGCTAGGCGAGGGAAACGTAGGATTTACTTATTTCCAGACCACCTCACATGACTTTTCATACAGTCCTCTGCTGTGAGAGTTTTGACTCGTTTCTACAGAACTAGCGGGATGACTGGGCATGCTGGCTTGAAGCCAGAGAGCGTTTGACGGAGGATAAAGTACCCGTGCTGACTGCTGCTCAGTTATTCACTGGCGAGAGAGAGGTCATTTTCATGCTCGCCCGCTGTTCTCTGGTCTGTTCTTGTACATGAGGTCATGTCATCCTGCAGGGTTGTTTGTGTAGGAAATTTACAGGTTAAAGACATCCGGTTTGTTTTTCCAAAAAAGTTATTTTAAAAAGGGGATTATTGAACAGAATTTGTGGTTTTCACCTCGTCATTGAAAGAAATGGTTATTTTGTGTATTTTTGTTTTGTTGTACAGACATTTTGTAATAAAAAATATGATGAAACACAAATGAACTGTTCAAACTGCAGAAGAACTTTCTTTCTTTTTTTAATTGGGACGGAGAATGTTAAAGAAACCATATTGTCCTGAACGCATTGTGTAACTGCAGTGTTGAAATGAAGACAGTTGATTAAGAATAAATGCCTCAGAGACAAAAAGAGATACTGCGTCACTTTACAATTAACTCTGTGAGGCATTGAGAGGCAGGAGGAGTGAGCATGCACGTTAGCTTAATGTTTAAATTATGCATTGCACGATCACAAAATCAAAGTGGCCGTGAGACGGAAGAAGCATAACAAGACTTGTTCCGTTTCACACCAGAGGAAAGCAGCGATTAACAAAGAAATGCAACATGATACAGTGATTGGTCTAAGCTGACACGAGAAAGTAAATCAGTTGGCATCAGATTTGTTGACTACACTGAGAGTCCTGTACATCTTCACAAACCAAACAAAGTGGATGTAACACAAGAGATAGGTATAATAAGATCACAACAACCGGTGGTGAAGCAGAAACCCCTTACACATCGATTCCAGGAGTCCTCCGAGATCCACAGTGTGAAAGTAAGGCATCATATCTCCCCGTCAGTGTCTTCAAACAACAAAGTGCTGACAGCTAAGAAATCACAGATGGCCCGACTGCCTTTTTTTCCTTTCTTTCTTTCAACAATGAAAAATAATGTATAAGCATGCATTTACACCAGGTAGTATATCTCTATTGCTATTGTACACATACAATATACAAATGTACAGAACAAGTTGGAAAGATAGTTGATTAAAAAATGTGCATGACTCGACAATTTAAAAAAAGTTTCCCATTAAAATAGAAACGTTGCTCCTGGGGCAGGCTAGATTTTTTTTTTTTTGGTCTATGAAAACATTTGGAAAAAAACAAAAAGCTTTTTGTTGTGTATATTTACATTATGAACAAGGATGAAGAAAGACAATGTGCAAATCTGATTCCATGCAAGCAGTTGCATAATGTAGCGTAGGTGCTTGAGTGATGGGATGAAGGTGGGGCCAGAAAGACGAAGAAAACAGAAACAAGGCTCAAGACTCATGGCTTCAATGAATGACTGTCCATTCTCCACTGCAATTATAAATCGATACACTCACACATAAACAAACGCTCACCAATCGTGGAAACATTCACACTGGAAACACAACAACCAAAGTTACATTAAGAAGCATATTGATTTAGATTAATTCAAACCTTATGTAATGAATCACTGATCCGTGAGGTGATTTTAAGTTACCGAAACCTTCCCGAAATATCCAGATATACAACCAACCAACCCCTTCCAACAACACGCGGCACCTGGTTGTTCAAGATCAGGATGAAAAGGTAATACTGCTAGTAAACGCAACACCTCACAGGAAGTCGTAATAACCTATGCAGGAGCTCTTATAGGATACTGTCAGCCAGCGCTTTCCAAACCGGGGAGGTCAGGACCCCTACAAAGATAAATTTGACAGGTCACGAGATGATAAACAATATCGGCTAATTTTTGCTACACAAAGTTCCTTTTTCCAACTTTCTTCTAATTAGGGTTATAGCCCCGAAGGGGAAAGGCCACGCCCCGCCCACCGTAAGTCCGATTGACTTGAAACTTGACAGACGTGCAGCTTCGTGTGATCTACAATAAAGCCTCTGGGACCACTAAAGTCCGCCTGGCAATATTTTCCGCCATATTGGATTTTTTGAAAAACGCATTTTTGACATCTCCTCCTAAACCGTTGGTCCGATTGCTACCAAATTTTCTGCGGATCATTATTGGATTAATGTCATCTAAAGTTGCATAAAGCGTGTTGATACCTCATTGCGTTATGAATCTGTTGACCAACAAACTTTTCAATGGTCGGAGCTTAGCAGGAAATTGGCCATAATTCATTGACCATTAGTCAAATCATCATAAATCTTGGTAGATATCTTCAGTACGTGTTTGGAAATAGGCGTACAAAAGCATTTTCCGTTTGACCCATAGGGGGCGCCAAAACTCTCAAACACTTATATCGCAAGATCCGGTGGACAGAATTTTATCAAATTTGGTGCACATACTCTAGGCGCTAGTGGCGCTTTGAGCGCGAAAGGCTATAACCTGCGAAATGCCGCTTGCGACTTTAATCTCTGCTTGTTTTCATGTGACTTTTTGGATGATTTCAAATAAAAACTAAAATCTCAGAAGTTAGAGTCACAAATTGTTCACAACTTGTGCTGCGTCCGAAATCGCATCCTATACACTACATACTCAATATGTGTACTATCGTTCAACATACTTCTGTGTCAATAAACCATGCCGGTTGGAGTCGTGTAACCCGCGCCAACCTTATGTGACCAAACGATGCTATTACGCCTATAGCAAGGTGGAATCTTATACTTACACTTAAATTGAAGCGTTATTGATGTTACAGAGCTGTCCGTCAACATCTGTTATGATCATTATCGTCACTACCACATTGCATTGTGGGATATTTATGCTGATGTAGTGTAGCGTTTGCAAACTAGGGCTGCACGATTTTGAAAAAATATCTAATTGTGATTTTTTTTTACCGATATTGCAATTGCGATATGATTTGTGATATTAGAGGGAATTATAATTTTTACATCATTATTGTCATTTTCAATGAAAAACATATTAAAATAATTATGGTGTGATTTTTGCGGAGATCTGAACCAAATTTATTTAACCTCTATTTAACCAGGTAAGTCAATTAAGAACAAATTCTTATTTACAATGGCGGCCTGGCAAAAGGCAAAGCCTCTTGAGGGAAGGAGGAAGGGGGTAAAAAAGATGTTTTCTTAAATCTTAATCTTTTTTAATATGATGTGTAGGCCAGGACGTCTCTGCAGCACCACAATATTTAATTTAAAATTATATTTTGACACACATTTCCCCTTTGACAAATATTGTGATTTTCTCCTTATCGTGCGATTTGAAAATTGCAGTAGGCCATATTACGATTTCGATCAAATTTTGATTAATTGTGCAGCCCTATTGCATTACTGTAATATTTTACCGGAAGTAGTATGCAACTCACTTCCTAATGGTTTCATACTAAGGTTTCGAACATACTAAAAAATCTCACATACTGTTTTAGTGTACTAAATAGCACATTAGTATGGGATTTCGGACGCAACAAATCACTTCCAAGTAGACAGAGCTTTGTTTTAGGGGTCGAGAGCCGGTAAAGATTAGGAACCTTTGCTGTAAGCTACAGTACGTCCTCAGTTAATGATGCATTTAAGACAATGGTCAATAAAATCAAAAGGTTTGCTCCTCTGCATCCCTTCAATAGAATAAACTAATTATTAATAATTATAAATGGTGTAAAAAACAATAACACAGTATCCCTTGGATAAAATAAACACTGGTGTGTGAGCGATGCAACACTGAGTCTGGAGAACTAAAACTATGTGGAATCAAAATGTCTCTTAACTTGACTTTACCAAAAAAGCGAGAATAGACTTGAATAATGTAACGACTAATGCAATGCAATGAGGTCCGTGTGCAAATTCACATAATTTGCTAAATTCACCATTTCATTGGGGAAATGTGATGGATGGTGACGTCTTTGGGTGAGGGTGATTACAGATGAGTTGTGAGAGCACAAGCACTTAAAAGACAAACTTAGGAAAGACGAGGAAAAACAAATAAAGTGAATAACATCTGCTTAGTCAGTCCTTACTTTGGACTGTTTTAAATTCATTTGATCGAAGTTAAAAAGGCAACCTGAAAGCAAACAAATAAATAAGAGGACTTGGCATTACAAATATGAGTGCAGTATGGTAAATACTACAGTTCGATATGTATGTAACTACAGGTACATATAGGGGGGTTGAAGGTAGTGGGCTTTTTTTCACTCCTCTACAGCCTCTTGTCTTCAAACAGACAACACGTTAAGATAAAAATGTTTCAAAAGGAAACAATCTTCTGTAACTGAAAGGTGCGATTCCACACTAAGGCAATGATGTTTACAAATGGGTGATAATGGGAGGGAAAATAAATACACAAACATCTTTTCTCCTTGATAATAGAATAATTACAGGGTTGTCTTTTAGCTGGTGAGAAAGAAAAGGGGAAGGAGGAGTGAGAGAAACTGCAGAGGCTGAAAAAAAAGTCCAGTGACCATCTCTCTGCACCTCGACCTCTATCCTCCTCGTATTCCTCTGCTGGCTGGGCAGTGTCTGCGCTCCGACCTTCTCAAAAACAAGACCAAAGACTTTTTATAGTGGAGGCCAGAAGAGGGGGAAGTGATGAACCGTCCGTGTGGGCTTTAACAGTCTTGCAGGGATGAGCCGTTAGTGGTAATGTTTTGCCGACCGTGTGACACCGGTGCCGCCACCACCACACCCACAAGGGCCCAGTGTAATCCTGACCTGTCTGCCTGGCCGAGGCAGATGGATGAACAGCAGGAAGATTACGGCGAGGAGGACGCAGCTGCGTGGTATTTGACGAAGGCGATGGCGGCCAGCTCTTTGCAGAACTCCTCCAGCACGATCACCCCCTCCAGCAGAGTCATGTGGTCGATACTACGGGGGAGAACAGACAGAAAGGTGAGGAGTGCGTATCAAAAGTCAAGTCTAGATTTTTTAAAGCCTGAAAACAGAGCCATGAGGAGGTGCAGAAGTCTAGATTTATCTCAGAACACTTGAATTACAATATGCTGAAAGGTTATTATGGAATTTTTGCCAAATGATGACGATCATTAATCGAGTCAATTAATCGATTTGAGTAATTTTTTAAGAAAAGAAAAGTCAAAATTCTCTGATTCCAGCTTCTTAAATGTGAATATTTCCTTTAGGAAAAAAGCTTTAGGAAACACTGATCAACATTTTCCCCCATTTTCTAACACTGTACGGACTAAACAACTAATCGATCAATCCAGAAAATAATCAGCAATGAAAATAATGGTTAGTTGCAGCCCTAGATAAGAACACAGAACCGTGTGGTGTAGCAGTACGTACATGATGCCCTCTGGCTCCAGACCTAATAATCTCTTCCTCACGAGCAGCAGTTTGGGTGTGAAGTCTGGGATGCGCTGGATCCTCAACATGAGATCTCCCACCACCTAACACACACAAGAACACAAAGCAATTACCAAAACACGACAGCGCTGCTTCCATCTCCTGGGGGGTAAAAGCGTAACACTTGTAAATCATTACAACATTCATTGGAGACGTTATTAGTAATTACCATAAACAAACAAGACCATCGACAAGGAAATGAGCTGCTTCCACCAGCCTCTACACTACCTACGCTACTGGGACTGATTTCAAAGAAAAATAGTTGGACTGATTCACTCAACTAAATAGGTACAGAGGTACAGTTCTTCCAGTAAGAAGCAGGTCGAATAGCAGCGTGTGCTCGAGATTAATAGAAAGTGTGATCCACAGAAACACTGGCGCAATCAATACCACTGGCACGAGATAAAGGCCAACACATCGTGTCAAACATGATCATTTGTTGGGCGAAACATTTTGAAATACAATATCAAACAAGTCAAGATACTACACACGACGAGCAACGAATCTCAAAGTACCCAAATAACAGTGATTGTAATCTGGCAGTGTCTGCTATCAATGCTGGATAAGACAACCACTATAATCTAGACAGGAGTCTTACCCTGACGATGACAGAGAACAGAGACCTGCAGCCAGGGGCCAGGTTGATATAAGGGTCCAGCAGGTACTCGTGTAAGTGGGGGTGTGGAAACATCGACAGCTTGGACAGCACGGCCGTCACCTGCAGGTTGACATCGTAGGGCTGGAGGACAGAGAGGGCGTCACACAGGAAATCAAAAGGCGATTATAGTGAACCTAAGATGAAATGTGTGTCGATGAATGCCATGAATAAATAATAGTGTCACAATAGGCAGAAGCTTTTAATGACTCCCTTTTAGATTCAATTTCCTAAATGCTACAAGAAGAAACCCATGAATGCCCATTAGTCATCTTCGTAATTTCCATCTAACATCATTTGTCAAATGAGTTTATGGCAAGAGCTCATTACTTTTTGTTTTTTTTGTTTCAAAAAATAAAAGGCTTCTGCACAATCAGCAGCTCATTTGCATCATCTTCCCATTTTTCTCTCCACTTTCCATTAGCGGGCCTCATTTACGCTAATCTGCAGTGAACTCTTGCAGCAAGAAATAACAACTGTTGGGTGCGTGGGAACATTAGATCCAAGTGAAAATCTGTTAAAACTGATCTGCTCCTTCTAAAACAATAAAATAAGGTGAGAAACAATAAAAACAGAAGTGATAGCTCTTACTTGGTTTGACCTTAAATAACATTTTGTGCAGATTTGAATACAGAAAACCTAATTTATTCACTGGAATCTGGTTGTACACGTCTAGCTAGTAGCTACTAGCTAGATTAACCAGTTTAGGACTCCTTTCACAAAACACAGCCTTTAAAACTTGCCATTTGAGATTATTTGGGAATTAATTAGGTCTATGTATTTCCATCAACTAAGGCAGTTGAATTTTGATTCAAGTGGTGCTCCATAAACAGCAGGCTACCTGTTCTATTTGCTCCATGGATTTGTTTACGACCTGCATTTGTGGTTTCCAAAGGGCCCTTTTACTGTGGGTGTCTTGCTACTCAGACTTGAAGACTTAGTGAAGCTTTAAACAATGCAGATATTTCAACACAAAAGCATGCCGTTGTTCTGAATGATGCCAGTGTTACTATAGACGTTAGCTATATGTTAGATCAAACTGACCTGATCTAGGATGCGACCCATCCTGTCGAAGAGAACCTTGAGGAAGTGGCCCTCGAAGAACGGGCTGTCCAAGTTACACTTCTCAAAAGGCTTTGGATTTCCCCTCCAGTCCCACCGCTGGCAGACCCCGCAATAATCCCTGAACTGAGGAGAACAATTCACCTGGTATTAACATGCGTCCTGGGTGATCCGATCACAGCTCTAAGTACAAGTGCACTCAAGACACATTGAGACAGGATTGCTCAGACCACATTTGGAGGTGGACTGGGCCGCATATGGACGTGAAAGTGTCCTGGGCCATATTGAAGGACCGCCTACTCAAATGACACGTGTGTGTGCGTGTGTGTGCGTGTGTTACTCACCAAGAGAGGTGATTCACTACAGCTTGTGTAGCCGAGGGTGTTACCTTGTGCCTCTATGCTACTTTATGAAGGTAATAAAATAACGGCAAACACTTCATTACTCCCACAGTCAACAGTAGAGCATAACAGCTTCACTCCTTAATAAAAACCCTACACATAAGCTATAGCCTACACTGCATCAAGTGGCAACTCAAATATCTTAATATATAGTTCTAGCTTTATAGCTTGTTGGTGTTTTTGTTCCGGTGAGATCTGACACCCACCATTCCGCCCCGATCGCTCTCATCCCCGGCTCTCTGAAGCTCTGTGCGCTGCCTGGCAAAGGCGGCAGTGTCGGCGGAACGGAGGTCTCCGGGGAATGCTAATAACCTTATATTTTATGTTCAGAAAATGTACTAATGCTATGTAATTCACAAATATGTAAGATATAACTACTACTGCTGTCTCCCGCCAGTTAAAAACATTTCTTTGCAAATGGAAATTATGCAAGTTACGTGTTTTTTTGAGTGTGAGATCCAATCACAAGTGGTCACTGAAGACGCATGTGGAGACGCATTCTAATACCAGGTGTGAACTGATGTACTTAGAGCTGTCCACTTATGATTGCATCACCCAATACGCATGTTAGTGCCAGGTCTGAACAGGGCCCTGATAGCGACATATAAGAAAACTGATGAGCAACAGTATCCATGGAATTGCCTCAGCAAGTAGTTTAATGGGGAAAGAAACACTGAAACAGAATTTTCCCCTTGCTGCTCTTTGTGTATCTCAAGCCTTAAACATACTGTAGAACGAGCCTTACCTGTCTGTGTGCATCTCTGAGGTAGGTGTCATAGCCTGTGCCTTCAACATGATACGATGACTTCGCCTCATCGGGCACCAAACACAGGAAACTGCAGGCAACACAATTTAACACAGTTAAACTTTTTGTAAGGACTTTACATGCTGCAAGTTGCATCAGGAGCCGACAGCGTACCTGTTGACAATCTTGTGGACCTCCGTCTTCCCGTCAGACTTTGAGTTGTCAGGGCTCTGTGGAGGAGAGGAGCTGAGCCAATCAGAACCAGACAGCCTGCTGTCTGGAGAGAGGTCATCACCAAACAGTGGATCCTCCTCAAGGTCTCTGTAGACAGAACACGTGTTCATTAAAAAGTATTTATATTAATGAGAATATGATCTGATTCTGATTCGCACTACTTAAGTGGTAACAAAAGATATTCATTCTTTATTTATTTTTTTCCTAAAGATTTATGAATATCTCAACACTATACTTAACTCTGAGGAAAGAGACCCACTGGTTTATAATAGAGTAAGCTATTTTAATTTCTATTTTCTGTTCTGGGTTGAAAAAATGAGAAGTCCACATTGTCAGTATTCTTGTGTGTAGTTGTTAAAAGAGAGAAAGAAGTGGTATTTCATTAGATGACAGCATTTTAGGGCTCTTTGGGCTTGCATGGCACCTTTGACGTCTGGTGTGTGGGAGGTGATTGAATGTCTACATAGACGTTTAATGCATTTACTACATCTGGAAGTGTGTTTGTGCTTGTAGATAGACATTCTTCAGCTCTTCTGTGAACTCATCTCAACCTCTACAAACAACATGATCGTGTCATATCATGTAAACCCAGTATTACAGTGCAGCATCTGGTGACTTAATTCCTTTTGCAAGAAAATTAAGAAGCCTCTTAAAGCAACATTCATATTAATAACATCAATAAATCCCCCAGAACTGATCTTTTAAAGTTATCAGTGGTTGACATGCATTTCCCACTAACCATGGCTTAAAAAAGATTCCCACCAATTGAAACACAGAGTAAGGAACAGTTTAGTTGAATTGGTGGCACATCTGAGAAACACAGCTAGTTGATGCATTCACTTTATTCCACTGGTGTGTGTTTGTGCAGGTGATTTTCCAGGCAGGATTTTAAGGCAGCTCATGGAGGTCTAAGGTCGGAGGCAGGTCCTTACACTGCATCGTGGGGCTGCCCGTTCTCCAGGGGCTCCCGCTCCTCCTGCGGTTTGTTCTCTAGGTAGTTCCTCTCCTCCAGGCTACGCAGCACCAAGCTGTGGAGGATGTGCTGGTTGGGCTTCTGGATCAACTGCTCAAATAGCCGCAGTGTCATGATGCTGATCTGGGGACACAGAAGGAGGAATGAGGCTTAGCTCACACTATATAGACCCAAAGCAACATGCCAAGTATTGGCTCACTGACGAAAAAAGTAGGCAGCGGCTGTTTCAAACATCAAAGAGATGATTCATCTCTCTTTTGTGTGATGAAAATGTGTGCAACGGCTCTGGCAGATACTAATTAAAATTCATGTGCTTTTGGTTAATCATATGATTCATTGGAACTCAGAATCCTTGAAGGGCAGATGGCGACTTCTACTTCTGAATATCAAACATGTAAAAGAAGATATTCTGAATACATGATTTTCATTTTTCAAGGCACATTAATGTGATCAGCCAGACATAAATGATATTAAAGTTACATTCATTAGCAGCTCCAGGTACATCCTGAATAATGATGTGATAAGTACCTCATCTGACAGGTGGTCGCAGTGCTCAATGAGTCTGTGTCTGAGTGGATTCTGAGCCATAGTAGCTGGAGTCTCTGGCTCTTTCTCCTCTCCCAGCAGGAAGTAAATCATCTCCTGCATCAGAGCCTCTGATGTCACCTGCCTGATGATCCTGTTCAGCAGGGCCGTGGAGGTCAGGATGCCCACCTCGGACCTGTGTGCACCCACAAATACACCACGTGTTAATGAGCAGTCACTACGCATAACACGCTGACAAGACGAAGAACTTCAATAAAGGATGATTGATTGATGACTCAAAGCTAGACTCACGTCTGCATAAGCTGTGGCTCCATTACAGACACAAAGAATTTTTCTCTCACAGCTTTTGCCATCACTGCAGCTGCTGACTGGAAGACAGTGAAGAAAAACAAAAATGTATTTCAGCCTTCTGTGGCTTTCAGATACAAAAGCTACTTCAAGTTCTTTTATTCTGACAACAATATGACACATCAAAACACAGTGAGTCAGCGTTGGTTAAGCACCTTCTGAGCCTCCTTGATGAGCTGGTCACAGTAATCTAGCCAGGACAGGAAAGAGATGAGAGCTCTCTTCCCTGTGAAGACAGCAGCATCCTCCTTCAGGTTATATACATCCAGGCTGAAAGAGAGACAGAGAGGAACAAAGGTGCAAATATTAAAGGTTTGATGCAAATCCGCTGAAAATAGCATTTCACAGAGAATGCTATTTAAAAAGTGCAATGAGTAAGATCTGGTCAAAGATTTAGTTTAACCTCTTCAACTCGTTGAGGGCGCTGGCGCCCTCGGCAGACATAATTATCTTTCAGGGGCTTTAGCAGGCTCAGTTTTAGAAATTTTGATGAGGAAAAACTGGCATGGCCATTTTCAAAGGGGTCCCTTGATCTCTGACCTCAAGATATGTGAATGAAAATGGGTTCTATGGGTACCCACGAGTCTCCCCTTTACAGACATGCCCACTTTATGATAATCACACACAATTTGGGGCAAAAAACATGCAGTTTTTTTTAATACAGTACAAATGTATTATTATTATTCACCTATTCTAAAAAAGGTGTATTTGAATATGTCTGCATACTGGGGTCCTTAAACAGTCTTGAAATTGCATACATTGGGTATCACTGTAAAGCTGAGACTCTTGTGGATCCAATGAGCCTAATTGTATTTATGTGTGATGATGTTAGTCCCCATAGCAACCATTTCATGGTAGTGAGACCATTTTTTTTTACATTTGACCTCACTGTATGAAATGACCTGTGGTGACCTCTAGGATAATCACAGCCTCATGAAACTGAACATCCACAAACTAAACAAACAAACCTAGGGCATTCAGAGGATGGATGGCTTTCCTAGGTAGATTGACAATAAGGGGGTTTCTGAGCAGTTTCCAGAACAGAAGTGTTCGCCGTCCAATCACTGAAAAGTGCAATTCTTACAGAAATCTCCAAATGTAAAACGTTTTTTATACCAAATCACAACCTGGCTTTTCCCATTGTGTTCCTCAAGGTCTTGGTGTCTTAATGTGGTATTTTGTAGGGGTTTTTCATCATTTTTATCAATTCTTGAGTGGTAAATTTTTTTTTCAATTTACCACCAAATCTGTGTAACAAATGGTGTCAACCCAAAAATTGCTGCGACAACTTATGAGACATAAGTGAGCATGGGAATGACCATCATAATGTTCTAAACCCTTATACACTTTAACTATTTATTTTAATAATTAATTATTTTTTATTTCTGATTTATGACTAGAACAACTGGACACACAGAGCTACATCTCAAATTAATCTTCCCAGCTTTCAGATGATACATGATGTACTTCACTTCTATATGACATATATACTGTTGACCTCCCACTAAAGACCCCCTGCAATCCCCTAAAAAAGACAAACAGGTGTATGTTAAAGAGGGGTGGAGTGGAAAAGGTTAAGGGCTCCCTGCTAAATCAAAACTTCAGATGATGACACAACTGAAATGTGGGCAAGTGGTGTTTACAAGTCATTACATATGTGGTAATAGAAAGTAAACACTAGAAAGAAATTTACCCCCAGTTGACCGACTCCACTGTCTCAATGTCCAAGGGGTCCATGGACTGTGGCAGGGCTTTATAGAAGGAGACCAGCCTGTCAGTCAGGAGCTCACAGAGCCCAGTGTTTTCAGTTAAACACTTGGCAGCTGCCGGCTCTGGTAAACTGACCAGCAGCATCAGGCCCTCACATGCCTTCACTACTATCCTGCCATCCTGAGGAGGGAAGAAATGGATACAGCTCATGAATACAGACTCAAAAGAAGAAAAAGACATAAATAACTTACAGTAAATCATCCTCATGCAATTACTTACAGGGCTCTTCGTGAGGTTGAGCAGCGAGGAGACAAGATTGTAATTGTTGCCGTTACTATTGTTACTGGTTGGACTAGAAGTGGAGGCAGCAGCTGCAGCCTGAAGCTCCTCTGGGCGGTCAGCCTGTTCCTCTGCCAGAGACTGACCGGTATCTGGAGCCAACACATTCTCCTTCACCACCTCTGTCCCTCCAGGCCTCTTTGTCTCAGGTCTCTTTGTCTTGTTCTGCAAATAACATCACAAATAAAAGACATTCTGTAAACTCAAAAATCCTGCAATGCTCGTACTTTTGCAAGTAATATATACAGATAAATATTTATGAATGTGCTGCTCAACTTTTCTTTCTCCCTGGTGTCATAGCAACTCACCTCAAGGAAAAAGTTGACAAGGTATGGGTCCTGCTTCAATTTGGCACAGACTATACAGAGGAACTGAATCTCTTCGTTTTCTGTAGGAGCAGTCAGCACCTCCCCACACAGACGGATGAGTTTCTGACAGAGGAATGTCACAGCCACAGGGGGAAAAAAAAAGTTACATAACCTGTCAGTAAGCAGACCATTTTGAGGAGGACGATCAAAAATACACTGAATTCCAGACGGCATCACTTCTCACCTGTACAGGTCTGTGGACATTGATGTGTGGCAGGAGAGGTTGACGAATGTGTGCTAGCAGCTTTGTGTAGAAGGTAAGCACCTGCTGCTTCATCCCTGGAGGACACTGGTGGTAAATCACACAAACAGAATATGTCAGAGTTTATTTTACTAGTGCAGTGCCTGTTCGGAGCAGGCCGATGGCTTGGCTCCCGGTATTGCCGCTTGCAGTATTGTCGAGAACCGCTCATCACTTGTTGACTCCAGGAAAGTGAAGAAGAGTTTGGTTGTAATGTTACTATATCCAGCATCCAGCAGCCCGCTGCATACAACATGCTAGACTCAGTCCGCTGAGCCCTGAAGCCCCGCCCCTGAACAGAGTGCTCTTTGCTTGTTTATTCAAAGTTTATTCAATTTGAACATGTCCAAACTGCACCAAATTCGACACTGCACTCCCACGGGTCACAAGCAATACACCCACCAGGTGTGAAGTAGATCAGATGAACGGTTCTCAAGATATGCGAAGGACATACACATATAGACCGTCAGAGATTCCTTGCTTTATAGTTAGATACCAATAAAGAGGTGTCCCCACCCTGCGTGAAAATGCAGCTCACAGTGCAGATTCATTGAAGGGTCTACCAAAATTGTGTGTTCACATACAATCATCTTGATATGCATGTTTTCCTGGAGATATCATTCATGTAGTTACCAAAGCATGACTGCCTTACATCTGCCTTGCCCAAGGTGTAGAGAGTCTCCAGGATCTTGTGGTGTAGGAGGTACTCCATGCAGGGTCCCGTCTCTCCAGACTCCCTCTCCCTTTCCTCCTGGGTCAGGATGTCCAGCATCTGTTCCAGGTGGGATGGGATGTTTGTGTCTGTGACTGGAGCTTTGTCATCTAACAGGGGAAAACACAGAAACATGTCAGAACCTCTGCATGTCCATAAGATATGATTATAAGGGAAAAGGCTGTGTTCATCTTCATCGCATGTTGGAAGTTTGAGGTTTGCCTAAGCTGTAAAAAGCTTCTGCATCCTTCATCTAACAATGTATCCTCATACAACGGAAAGGTTATTCCTCATTTTGTGCGTTTTCCTACAAATGTCCAGCAACACGTGTCAATTTACACTCGTTACATACATCACAGGAAACAACTTGGTTAGGTTTAGGCAACAAAACTACTTAGGTTTAAGATCATGGTTTGGGTTAAAATAACTCCGGAAGTGGCGTAACTTAAGTATGGGAATTACGTGACAAATAAATCAACATTGACTTTTGGTTTCCATGGGGTACAAAAAATGGTTTATTGGCAAAAAACCTGGTGTTTTTTGACCCACCCCGACCTCCTCCCTATGTGACGTTTGTAGCACTTTATACTTCCTGGTTAATGATTACGTGGATTACGTACGAAAAGATTTTAGGGAGATGTATACGAATTACAGTGCATTTACTTTTCGTAGATATAGTTAGGAACAGCGTATGAGAACAGCCTGCATTTAAACACTTCACCTCTGCACAGTTTTCCTTTCTGCTCACAAACAAAAACACAATTGTTAAAACTACATAGCTAAATACATTTATTATGAATCACATGCAGAAAGTGGTGAGTTACTGACAACAGTCTGTTTACACATTAGGAAAACCCAGTAAATGAAGGGAGCATGGCATCACGTCAATGAATGTTGCATAGACACTGAAATTAAATATTTCAAATTTCAATAAGCTTCTTCCTTTTCAATCAATGTCAATTCAAAGCAAGGGGATTTCAAAACTGAAGCCCAGGTCAGTTATGAAAATGAAATAATAATACGGTGTTAAAAGAGTGGCCTAGTATGGGTGAATTAATTCAATAAAAAGGTAGGATACACATGCTGAATGTAACAAAGCACACAATGCCAAAAATATGGTCAGAAACAAAGATAAATCACAGCAACAGCTTTCATAAAAAAATATCAAATAATATCTTAAATTAGTAACCATGTGGACTGATCTCAGAATAATAGATTGAGTTCATTCAAGTCACAAGTCTGCAAAATCAGTGATTAGATGCCCCTGAAAACAAGCTCAGCTACATAACTCTCAAAGTACAGATAATCCCCCGTCAGCTGTTCAGAGGAAACTTTGTTAAACTGGCCTAACTGGGAGAACTGCTGTAAAGAAGCTGTTGTTTGGAGTGAAGAATAAGAGAAAGACACTTTCCTGGACCAAAATGACTAAACAGTCTGGGTTTAACCACCAAGTACATCTTAGATGTAACCTGACACACGCAGAGCATGAGTTTTACTTGCGCTGATCCCACAAGCAAACACGAAGGAAGCACTCATAGTCTGAAGCTGCTTTGGTCGAGACAGAGTTGTTGAAGTCCATTCTAGGGCTGCAACTAACGATTGTTTAAACTAAACCAACTATTTTGAAAATCGATTAATTGCTTTGAGTTAAAAAAACAAAACATGTCAAAATACTCTGATTCCAGCTTCTTAAATGTGAATATTTTCTGGTTTCTGTACTCCTCTATGACAGTAAACTGAATATCTTTGAGTTCTGGACAAAACAAGATAGTTGAGGATGTCATCTTGGGCTTTGGAAAACACTGATCAACATTATTCACCATTTTATATACAAAACAACTAATGGATTATCAAAATAGTTGGCGATTAATTTAATAGTTGAAACTCTAGTCTATTGCAAACTCAACCAGCATGTTATTCCCAGCAGACATCACAATAATGCCGTTTAATTTATATTTCTTCGTAAGCATTCCTTTTGCAATGCCTGTGTTCATTTTATATACTGTATAGTGAGTAGTGCTACATGAGAAGGTGATTAATTACAGAAAATGTGATGATCAATCAATAATTGTAGTTGATAGAAAGTGTGATGTGTTACTGTGTTACTGTTTGCTGGAAAAAGCTTACAAATGATGCCATTTGCTTGCTTTAAAATTAAGGCAACTCTTTGGATCTGGTAAGTTGCAATGTGCACTAATCATCTTTTAAAATACCGAATATTGACAATAATAACTAGATTAATCGACACTGATAGTGAATACATTGTTATCTATAACTGTATTACTGTTAATTACAGGATTGGAAATTAGCATCAGCTACCAGCGAAATGTTGGTAAAAGGGCCTGCCAAAAAAAAGGTAATTTCCAACACTGGTTACATACCGTATGAACAACTTATGAATAAGCCTAGTTTCCTGCCATTGTACTCAAACTTGGTTCGAGTAACACCGGTAGAAAAGACATCAACAACTTTGAAGGCAACCTGCACAACAATCAACCTCTGGGGATACCATGACATAACATACATGACATAAGATTTCTTACCAGAAGTCTCAATGTAATAATGTGTAATGGCCTTCCAGTGATAGACAAAGTCCTCCTGCAAGGGCAGCGATGGGGCGAGCTGAAAAAGAAAAAAATGGCAAACATAAGCATATTGTATGTTTACACTGGTGGCCAAGAGAGACACCATCAATTATCACAGTAACACATGTTTCAGTCACTTTCAAACAGAGTTCAAACAGAGACTGGTTGTTCTAGGAAAATGTATCTTCTAGCTTTCAATAATATCCTCCTAATATCTTAATGTGCCACTACAAGAGCACTTTGATCAATGTGTTGTGATCAAAAGACAAAGCCCAGAAGTTGTCAAAATGTTAAATAGTGGTGTCAAACTTTCACTTTCACTTTTGAGTGACATAAATGTTTACACTTGTCATGGATCTTCTTCTTTTTTTTTTGTTTATTTGTTTTGCACAATTTAAGATTATACAACATTAAAAAAGAAAAGAATATAAAGTGCAGGAAGAGGCAAAAAACCCACTGGGCTTATCTGAAGCCTCCAGCTAGAGACAAGATTAATATAAAGAAGTAATATGACTACATAATAGAGATAACAAACAATTAGGACAAGATATAAAATATATATATATATATATATATATATATATATATATATAAATATATATATATATATATAAATATATATATATATATATATATATATATATATTTATATATATATATATATAAATATATTTATATATATATATTTATATATATATATATATAAATATATATATATATTTATATATATATATAAATATATATATATATATATATATATATATATAAATATATATATATATATATATATATATATATATATATATATATATATATATATATATATATATATAAATAAATATATATATATATATATATATATATATATATATATAATAACAACAATAACAATACAGTAAATATATCAAAAAAGACAAGTGTATGTGTGTGTGTTTCTTATCATCATACACACCAACAAGATATATGTCAGAATAATGAGTAAACAAGCTAATATTATATTAAAAAGTAAAAAGTGTTCACTTAGGATCACCTGCCAAACGTCTACTTATATTACTGGTTTCTAGCTAGTTAATGCTAGAATTTCTTTTGGCTCTTTTTAGGTCAAAATTGGGAGTAACTTGACTTGAAGATTAATTTTGGCTTAATTATATTACTATTTTTAACTAAGTGTAAATTATAACATACAGCTGCATTTTTGACTCAGTATATCTAATAATTACAGTAAAATAATTTTGATTTAGTAAAAAATGTCTCTTACTGTCTCATAAATGTTGACTTGCTATTTAACAATGTTGTTATTGTTAAATGTATCTGTTAATGTTGACTGACCACAGGTATGTTTAGCTGGATAACTAGCTAGTTGGATGGCTAACGAGTAAAAAATAAAGCTGTGTGACGTTAAAACGTTTACGCAACATGAAACAAGGCTGCCCAGTAGTTTCAACACCACTCCTCGTGATAAGAAACGAGCAGATGTTTGACACTAGATATCTAGCTGCGACGTTACTTTAGCTTTTCATCAGTTACAAACAGTTAGCATTAGCGGCTAACGTAACTAGCTAGCTCAGCTTGACAAACTACCGTCACCATAGCGAGCTAGATAAACACAGACGACTTGCTGCAATGAAGGAAATGTCAATATGTTAGTAATTATAGGGTTAGCACACATGTATTATCGATAACAAGAACAAACAGACAAAACGCTAACATTAGCTTAGGCTAATCAGTTAGCGTTAGCTCGCTACTTAGCAACTAGCTAATGCTGACGTTGTTGTCCGGGCAACAGAAGGCCTCTCAACATAAAAACAGGCGACACACAAAAGCAAAGCCACTAATGTATGTTTATACTCTATTTGGTAAACTCACCGCTTCCACAGCGTGCTGGAGGATGGAGGTGAATTTGGAGAACATTTTGTTCTTCGACTGGACTAGTTTCTCCCGAGAAGACCTAGAGAAATCCTCTATCTTCTTCTTCCTGTTGTTGCCGCCTCGCTCCAGATTGGAGGTTTCATATAATGACCCTAAAGAATAAAGGTGAGCAATAAAAACCACGTTACTGCTGTCTTATCACAAGGCCTGCTGGCACCAAGCACTGTAAACAAGACGTCTAACAGGCTCCAGTAACGTATGCTCTCACTTTGGACACGGTGGCACTTCCCTCGCCAAGCAGGTGCTGTTTTAACCCAGCAGGGGGCGCTGCTCGCACACAGAGGACCGTGAACGCACCACGGGTTTAGACTAGTGATGGGAATTCCGTCTCTTTTTAGTGAGCCAGATCATTTGGCTCAGCTCATCAAGAAGATCCGGCTCTTTCGGCTCCCAAACGGCTCCTCATTTTACCACATCTGCCTTTTTATAATTCAGCCAAATTTAGCGCTGTTTTGACCTATGATTAGTATGTGTGCAGATATATCACTTAATATATTCAATTTAATTATACTAAACCCTATAATTTCCAGAATATCATAATTTTACATGCAGCTTTGTTTCCGACTGTCACTCATCTTGTCTGCTATTCGCGCATCGCACTCCTCTCTCTCTTTCTCTCCTCCTCTCCCTCCTGCTCTGTACCTGTAGACCGTCGGCGCGCCGCACACCCCCGCCCCTCCCTGCTTGATGGTCTGATCCTTGTCTGTCATCACCCGATTGTTGGTACAGACCTCATTAACACAACATTCAGTCACAGTCAGTGCATGGAGTGCCCGTGGTGCGGAGAAAATCGTCCTATCATTCTGTCTTCAATTAATTAAAGAAAAAAGATTTTTTTTTAAAAAACGGCTCTCGGACGGGAGCCGGCTCTTATCGTTCATTTAAAAGAGCCGGCTCTTTGAACCGGCTCGTTCGTGACGACACATCACTAATAATTACTCACAACGCATACAAATGAAGCCAATGCATTCAATGAGGGGCGATGATGTATATTTTGTTTCAGCATGGAAACAACAATCAATAAGCGCAATTCAAAATATATAAAAGCAAGTATTGGATTCCGATAAATATGTTATATGGAAACACATCAATTGATTATGCTTCCACATGATGCACGGATGTGGGCTATTTCAAGATTCAAGGTTCAAGATGTTTGTCACGCCGGTTATACAGGTACAATCGTGTGAAATGCTTTTTGCTGGGAAGCTCCATTTAAAATAATAAGTTATATTACAATTATAAAAGGAAATCCTTTGTACTATGCATATTAAGAATACATACATTAAGCACATATACAGTACATGCAGTATAAGATATATGATTGAGGTACTTTTTGTGTGAGAAGGTGTCGTATGAATTATCTATTTATCAGTCAATTTCTCTGATATTGCAGTGTTTTTTCCCCACATATATGCTTTTAGGATAAAGTTTACGTGATGAATGGCCAAATATGTTCCTTTAAAGGAGGCTAGCTTTTAAAAAATATATATATTTAACCTTTATTTAACCAGGTTAGTCCCATTGAGATTAAGAACATCTTTCAGCACCAAGAACACAAAGTTGCAGACACAGACACAAATAGAGATATAAAATACAATTCACAAAAGCACAAAAATTTGCATTAAAAGACAAATATCTAAAGACAAATAGGGGGACAAAAAGGAACTTTTCTGGGAGTCAGCTGTACAACAAGGGGGCTAAAAACATTGGCATGCCATAGAGTCTGCTTCTAAAGGCTTCATTTAGATTTACAAATATTTAATGATACCATAGCTCCTAGATTTTTAGGTAATTTTGGAGCAAATTCCAGGCTGAGGCTGCAGAATATGCAAAAGAAAAGAAACCTGTGAAAGCAGTGAATACTGTCCACAATCTTTTATTAATTTCAATTTAGCTTTATTAATGTAAAAATAGTAATTTAAAAACATGCATTGCTCCAGAGTGCCATGTCAACTTTGTGATTTAGCCTCAACTATACCACACATCCAGAACAGCACAGTCATCCAGGATACAGAAAGTAGCTCTACATAGCCGGTTTAACGTGAATGCAACCCGATGGGAATTGCACGAATGATTTAATTTATAACTCTGCAATTCTGTGATGGTATTATATGTTCAAATATGGACATAAAACTTGTTGGAAAATAAAAAAAAAGGATGCTGTGTGTTGCAGGACACGCCCTGTCGCTGGAAAGTGAGCTCTCTTGCATCGAGCATAGTCTAGTCTACCAAATCGCAGGCTGTATATGCTTCCCTGCGTTTAATCCCGTTTAAATGATGACAAACTTAAAGTACAGATAATATCAGGCTGTCAACCGGTCTCCCCCTCCACAAGCCCTCTCCTGCAAAGCTGCACCGGTTCATCTCCTCCTGGTTGTCTCGGTAAAAGAAAGAGAGGCTCTACCTACCGGGCATGTCTGCTAGAGGTGAGTATCTTTTGCCGCAGAAGCCTTCATAACAATGCATATACTACAGGAGAAAAGTCTCTTCATTTTAGTGGGGGTTCAAGGATGGATGCTGTGGAGAAGAGAGCCCATTTGCGTCGTCTTTCGGGAGGATCAGGCTGTGATAATGACACTGTTGTTGTAAGTAGGTTACACTGGTACAGGCTGTATAGCTGAAACACTGCTGCAGCCCTTTCTTACACAGCCTACAACTTATTCTGTTGATATCTGTTGCAACCTATAAATAGATCACACTTTTTTTTTCTTTTTTTTTTTAAATATCTCAGCTGTGATAATGAACCTCATCTGCTGACATCATTATAATCAAGGATGATGCATATAGCTATTAGTTAAAGGGATGCACACACCCTAATGAATGAAAGCTGTTGATGGTGGACTCGTAACACTTGGATGTGCATGCTTAGTTGTGATACTATGGTGAGGGTCAGTGTATACCTGCTGCTGCTGGTGAGGTGATAAAAAAGTACCATCTTTTTTGGGGAAAAGCAACAAAAGCATCATTAATCAAGGATGATGCATATAGCATTATAGTTAAAATGATGCACACACCCTAATAAATGAAAGCTGTTGATGGAGGACTTGTAGCACTTGGATGTGCATGCTTAGTTGGATGGTTGTGATACTATTGTTGGGGTCAGTGTATACCTGCTGCTGGTGAAGTGATAAAAAAGTAGGGATGCACCGATCTGACTTTTTCAGTCCTTATACCGAGAGATACCTGGGCTTTGGGTATCGGCTGATATACCGAGTACCGATCCGATATCGGTCTTTAATTAATAATCTGTATGCCTCACTGTGTGGAAGTGACTGGGATCATTCTTTTATGTGTCAGACTTGACTCAAACATTGCTTTCCTAACTTTGTAAAAGAAAATGTGACCAATAAATACATAGATATACATTTATTTAATTGTTCTTTATTATACGTTTTTAATGCAACAGCAAATTGCTCAAAACTTAACAGGAAATAACATTCCAGTATATAATGTATATAGTATACAGACATAGAATTGAATTTAATAGATTGGCCCTGTTGTCACTGATTTCTGATACAGCTATTTGAGTCATTATCGGCCCGATATCTTATCCAGTATCAGTGCATCTCTAGCAAACAGTGCAGGTGGAGCACGTTTCTACCCATCAGGTGGGCCTTTGTGGATTTGTGTTCTCTTGCAGAGGAGATAAAGAGCCTCCAGCTGTTATGCTGTTGTGGTCTGACTGAAGTTGCAATATTAACCTGACCTCAAGGTTATTATATTAAATCTGCAGTTGTTCATCTATTGGGTGAAACATGTATAGCTCAAGCTGTACAGTATGTCACTCCCCTCCAGACTCATGGTTGAGCCTGTGTAGCAAGGCAGCTTTGAACCCCCCCCCACCCTCAACACTGATGTGTCCTTCATGGCTGCTGGTAGAGATCGATGGAGCTCAGAGTCCACCGCTTGACGGCCCCCCTGGTACATAGATCTGATTAGCACGCTTAAACCCCTGCAAACAGCCAATCATTATTCATGAGAACTAACTACACCAATACCCCATACAGTTGTGGCGACCTCACATTCGTGCAACCAACACAATCTATTATCACAGATAAATCAGGCACAAACAGTCTTTGTGCCAATATGTCAAATCAAGTAGATGTTTGTCATGGGCGAGGCTGAGTCACTGGCTGTAGTGCTCCTATCTCACATGTACTGGACAACTTGATTCACACCATGTTTCACAATATTTAACCAGAGGACATAAAAGGTTTTTGTGTAGATAATAAGTCAGAATATTTTTTGTGGATTGTGGAAATATATATTCTTCCTATATTTTCTATACTTTGTAGAGAATCTGAATGCACATCCCAACCTGTTTTGGGCAGTCAAGATGTGTTTTGAAGGATTTTTGCTGTGTTTCAACAGAATATTTTGATAATCGATTGATTGTTTAAGTGCAAACAAAATGCCAAACATTTTCCATTGCCAGCTTCCCAAATGTGCAGGGTTCGCTGCTTTTCTTTGTCAGATGTGATAGTAAACGTTAGGGCTGCAACTGTCACATCTGTAGATTATTTCCTTGATTAATCGATCAGTTGTTTGGTCTATAAAATGTCAGAAAATGGTGAAAAATGTCGATCAGTGTTTCCCAAAGCCCAAGATGACGTCCACAAATGTCTTGTTTTGTCCACAACTTAAAGATATTCAGTTTACTGTCATAGAGGAGTAAAGAAATCAGAAAATATTCACATTTAAGAAGCTGGGATCAGAGAATTTAGACTTTTTTTATCTTAAAAAATTACTAAAATGGATTAATCGATTATCAAAATAGTTGGCGATTAATTTAATAGTTGACTAATCGATTACATTTTTGAAGACATCACATTGGGCTTTAGAAATTGAGGACTTTCCGACATTTTATAGAGAAATGATTAACCGAGAAAATAATTGCTATATTAATCAAATAAAGAAACTAATCCATAGTTGCATCCCTAATGTGGATTACTGTAAATAATTGACATTGTCCCTGATCGTCCTTTATGTCCAAGGTTGTTGTTGAATTATTCTAGATATTGTAGCATCCAGAAATCTAAAGGTTAGCCGAGTGAAACATTTTCCTTCCCTCAGAAACAGGAAGTCAAAAAATGTCTGAAATGACTCCACTTTTCCTTCCCAGTGTGCTTTTATGATTACCAGCCCCTCCCTCAGTTGTCCAGCGAGCATGAGCCATTACTGTGCTCTCAGTCTAGCAGTCGCCAACCCCCCCACCTCTTATCAGCACAGGGCCATCAGCTTTTACCTTGGTAGTGATGCCCTTCCATTAGTCACCCCCCACCTTATACAAAATACACCCTTGTGGCCATACTGCTCTATCTGGACCTTTCTGTGTCATCATATTTCCTGTGCTGTTTTCTTTTGTATAGAATCTCTTAACATTTTTTTTATAAATCCATTATCTTGGGGATGTTGACATACTGTACATTATTCTAAGTAGTGCTTTTACATTAATTCCTACCTGTCTGCCATTCATGGCCACTGTGCACTTCGACCAGAGCAACGGGGAGTTAAGTGCATTGCTCAAGGTCACCTCGGTAGTGGCAATTGAGGGGCGTTTCATATCAGATTCCTCCATCTACAGAACGTTCTCCCTCTTGGGTCTGGGAAATCCCCCTAAAACCTACCACAGCTCTGTCATTTAGCATAATCTCATCATTTATTGTTATAGTTTGCAGTTCTGGTTCACTGCTGTTTAGTTTGGCCATTCATATGCTGGTGAATTTATTGTTCCTCTTGGTCATTTATCTCCGCTCCACCGCAGAATCTTAAAGCAACATGTTGGACGGCAGAGTTCTCACATATGTGGGTTAATGTTTTTCATCCAGTTTTCTGCTTCTCCTGCATGGGCTGCTTGTATAAGTCACATTTTATATCTGAATTTATGGACCTTTTTTGAAGGCATTGTTGAGCAGTGCGCTGAATTTATGTACGTTTTTCTGTTCTTCCTTATGAAATTTTCAACTGAATCTCAGCAACATGAATCAGAGTTTACCACAATGCTGCAAAATGTTGATGTTTAATAGTAATAATAATAACTTTATTTATGTAGCACCTTTCAAGGTTAAGCACAAAACATTCCAAAGCATTCCAGATTAAAAATCAGAAACACATGTAAGACGCCCTGTATGACATACAGAAATGAGAGCACATATATCAAGCAGCACTGAGCCCATACATAAACAGAAATAGTTTGTATAGGTAAGTAATATGTGGATGAGAGAAACAAGCTCATATAAAGCAGGTGACATTTAAGTACAGGAAATAACCACATGTATAAGTTAACACATTAGCGCAACTTGCAATCTTTAGGTTGTAGCGGGCTCAGTTTTAAAGCTAGAGTGAAGGAGGCTAAATAACGCTCCAAATTTATGCTAAATTTCGGCGAGGAAAAACTGACCATTATAAAAGGGGTCCCTTGACCTCTGACCTCAAGATATGTGAATGAAAATGGGTTCTATGGGTACCCACAAGTCTCCCCTTTACAGACATGCCCACTTTATGATAATCACATGCAGTTTGGGGCAAGTCATAGTCAAGTCAGCACACTGACACACTGACAGCTGTTGTTGCCTGTTGGGCTGCAGTTTGCCATGTTATGATTTGAGCATATTTGTTTATGCTAAATGCAGTACCTGTGAGGGTTTCTGGACAATATTTGTCATTGTTTTGTGTTGTGAATTGATTTATAATAATAAATACATACATTTGCATAAAGCAAGCATATTTGCCCACTCCCATGTTGATAAGAGTATTTAATACTTGACAAATCTTGCTTTAAGGTACATTTTGAACTGATAAAAAATGTGTGATTAATTTGCGGTTTTATTTTCTAAACTTATATTCATGTGACTTGCAAACCTGTTCTTCTTATTATCATAAGTTGTAGCATGATTGCAGGGCATAAAGCGTTCTTGTTGTCAAATGTTGTCAGCCTAAAGAAATTGGGGGTAACTTTAATGTACTTTGTGGGCCATACTTACCTATTTTATCCCCATCCTCAATAGACTTGACTATTTTACTCTACTTTATTCCAGTTGTCAGATCTGACAGTAATCATTGCATTTGGATGTCTGGATAGCTTTAAGTGACTAGCAGCAAAGAAATTCCTTCCCGGTACATCTTCAGTTCTGCCCCGCTCTGACCTCCTTCTCCGCCCCGCCCTTTCCTTGAAGCAGGGTGAGCACATCCTGCTTCGCCGTACCTGTTACACTGCAGTGTAATCAGGATGATGAATGGTGGATGGAGAGGGAGGCACGGCTCCATTCTGCAGTAACTTAATCTGATGCCTTATCCTCATCCGACCACTGGAGAGGGCTGCTCATGCTCCAGCAGCACGACCCTCTGCATCAGCACTTTTCTCTGTCTCTCTCTGTGTGTGTGTGTGTGTTTACTGTATGTGCGAATATGGGGGTTGGTGTGCGCGCGCATGCATGTGTCCTGGCAAAAGCCTGAATAATAGATGAGCAGGGGAAGGAGTGAAAGCGCTGCCGGACGGGACAGTGTGTGTGGGAGTGTGTAGAGATGGGGGAGAGGGATGAAGCGTGGCAGGAGCCTGGCTACGACGGGCTGTGCAACTACGCCCAAAAAATCACCTCCTGCTTCGGACTGGATGGTAAGACGGGGGGGGAAACAGATGAAGAGGAGGAGGAGGGGGGTGTGTTTATTCAAGTGCGGAGCAGAAGCGGCAGAGGCTATGAAATGTTTGGGTTGTATTTTGTGTGCGATGCAGATTTTTCTGCATGCAGGCACAGCAGTCTGAGCATGTATGTGTTGATCTGCGAGTGTGTGGGCAAATGTGTCACAGCGACCACAGAGTGGATGACAATTGGAGGGCAGTGCCTCACTGCAGCAGAATAGCATGTCCTTAGCCACCCTGAGGTCCATGTGTCTGCATGAGTGGGTGTCAGAGTGAACGTCTTCTTGTTTATACCTCACCATCACACTTAATCCTTTCTCTGAGATGAAACTCTTTCTGAATGGGAGTCAAATTAGTTAAATACTGTATGGATGTAAATAGTAGTTAACTCGGCCAGCCATCCCGTTTCTGTGCACCCCCTCAGACGAAGAGGAAAGTCATTAAATTTGAAGTGCAGCAGGCCTAGACCGATATCTCTAAACTAAAAGGATATTTTGTGCTTTGTCATTATCTGCTCTGCTTTACGTACCTTAATGATTTATTTCATTTCCTGGGAGAAAGTAGTGATTAGCCTTATCTGTTTGATGAATATTAGAGGTTACGAAAGGTTTTCCTGCTTTTACGCTTTGAGTTATTAATCTGTGTGTATGCATGTAAGAGACAGTCCTGTCTTAGCAGCACTCTTTTATGGTTTCGGTTGGTTTAAAACACATCTGAGCACTGGTGTGGGGTTATCTTGTTTTTGTGGAGTTTGCCCAGATTCTCCTCCCACACATCCATGACTCAAAATTTACCTCGTGCTGAACTCACATTTCCAAGAAAGGTGAATGCATCTTTTACTCAAGAAAGAGTGCTGGTAGAAGTTCAATAGCTTAGAGACGTTGGTTGTACGGATTTGGCTCGTCAAGAAAACACTCTGCAGAATCAAATCCGTCCCAACATTAGATGGTTTGAAGATTACATGCCTTCTTACTAAGTTACATCTTCCAAAATCCTATACCCGATGATTTCAGCGGATAACGGAGGGCGACTGCTGGCGTTTCCCCTACAGTGCTGATGTAGTAACAGTATTTTGAAGGATCCTGCTGATGATTAACAGTGGGTTTGTGCATTGTTGGCTGGTGGAATGACCTTGTTGGTTGTTGACCTTGTAAAGGACTGGCAGACTCCCAAGGCAATCTACCCTGAAAGCATGTCTTGGATCACTGTGATGCTGCACGCTGATATGCTTCCATTTGGTTAATGCATTAATGCACATTCACACAAAAAACACACTTTGTGAGCGTAATAGAATTTAGATGCATCTCTCAAAGAGGATCTTGATGTTTAATGACTTATTTTGGCCTCAAATGTAGCACACAGAAATAGAGATGTTTGCTTTTTGACGGAATCTCAGCTCATCATTGGACAGATGTGCATAAGCAGAGCAGTGATTGGGGTGCACACGAGTCCCATCAGGTGTAGAGACTCCCACCATACACTGGGCCGACCCGATAGAGCTACCTAACCCCACCCAGAAGATAATCATAGGCTCGACGTCAGCCCTAAGCTGCTTATGGCACTAGGCTGGTTGGGCTGAAGACACTCATAGTGTAAGCTTCTTTCCCTGTTTCTCACTCTGCTCTACCTGCATCAGAGTGCTTTGTCATACATGCCACCTGCTGTTTGGCGTCACCACCTCAAGGTGGACATCAGCGCTCCGCATCTTGCATCCACTGCAGATCTGAAGTGACAGGCGGAGGGGTCGTGACAAGAGGAGTTTCCACTGGAGGCCTCACTGGATATATTGCCATGATTTTATGATGAGCTGCTGTGAAGTCGCCCACCAAGCTCTGGCTCCTCTGTTTCCGTCTCGTGCCTCCATGAACACCCCATGTTCTTGATGTCCAAAGGTGACTGGATGTTAGAGCGGGTCTGAGCCCGACCCTGGTCGACGTCTATACCTGCAGTGGTTCACCTTTCTCCGTGGGACAGTCGAAGGGGAGCCGGGCGCCATGCCCACTCTGCCCAACCTCAACAGCCTGGGCAAGCTGTGCAGCTCCAGCCGTAGCCACAATGTCGACCGCGTCCGGGTGAAGCGCAAGAGCTCGGTCAAACGCATGTCCATCATCGAGGATGGGCACGTGGCCGAGGTCCTGTACCTCATTCCTAAACAATACATGGAGCATCTGCCCTACCTCGACCCAAATGAGTATTTTCTGAGTGATAGGCTGAACGACGTTGCGACAGGTAGGACGGGAGAAAAAACATTAATTCACCCATCTCCCATTGCAGCCATCCATCCTAGCTGTGGCTGACTACAACACCAGTCAGCTGTAATAATGATTGCTTAATCAATGAGTAATACAAAGTGACCAAAAAGAAAGGATTTTGCATGGATTTACAGGAAGTACATTGTTCTACTTTTAGATGCTTGTAATTGAAGTTGCATATCATTTTATTATGCTTTTACCTCTTTAACATTTGTTTGTTGATACCACGAGGGGTTATTTCGGTCCCGTATTGCAGTTTGGCTGCTCTGCTTTTCATTGTGTTTGGGAATAGGTGTCCGAAAGTGAATTGATTAGTCGTTGCTCAGAGATTACTTCATTTTAATTGGATGACAGTGAGTGATTACACCTCTTGAGGCTTTCCATATCTGACCTGTACATATGTGTGTGTGTGAGGGCTCCTAGTGTGCGAGTTACGCAACCCCGACTCCCCGACGCCAAAAAGTGTTGCTGCAAAATGAAGAAAAAGTCAGGAAATTAATCACCGTCGTCTCCGTAGTTACATAATATAATGCAAACCCATATGCAAGGGCAGACCTGCTGCATTTTGCCAAGCAACAGTACATGGGGAAGCTACATGGTGGCTTACATCAGGATTACAACATGGGCAGGAGGACAAAATTGAGATTTTCAGACCTTATGTATTCTCTGACTGCATGCCAGGCGCAGTAGTAAAATCATCATTGCTTGGCACTTAGTTGTTTGCAAAATACCACAGCAACTCTGTGTCTGCTTTGGAGTGAGAGTTTGATTTTGGCCAATAGCTCAGGTTCAAGGAAGCTATGTGTCTGCAAACTGACCCCGGATCAAAGATCACAGAGGTCAAGTGGCAGCCTAGTGACAGCTTAACTCAATCAAACAGTGACAGTCAAAAGCTGCATACAGTACAGTATATATTCTGTGAGTTCTGTAGAGGCCAAGCCTGGGTCATTTGACTGCTGCAGTCTTCCATGACTTTTCTGAGACCCGATATCTGTAAAAAAATATTGTTGCAAGACGGTAAAACTCGCAAAGAAACAATAGTCCTCATTTTATTCACCCTTAATCTTTTTTTAAACCTCTCTAGTGTCAGCCAAACAAAGCTGAAACATCATGTTCACTGTTTCCACACTGTAAACAATGCTGCGTTATTTCACAAGTTAAGTGCTTTTGAATATGAGTGGCAGTGATCCTTCTCCCCGAGTGATGTTATCCAGAGGTCACTGTGTTTGACAGTTCCTCAAAGAAACATGAAAAGAAGCCGGCAACCCAAGCTCGCTGCGGATTGTCGGTTAAAATAATGTGTTTTTTATGTTTGCAAATTGTTGAAATTCTTACAAAAGGAAAGACTGTTGAGTGGATGTTGTAGCGGAAACATATTTCTGTGTATTCAGGGAAGCTGCGGCACAGGAATGTTAAGTAGCATGGGTGAAATACACTTTGAAGAAGGTTGCACAGGATTGCTGTTCAAAAGCTTCTCGTTTTAAAATAGATGCAAGCCGGTGAAGTGTTTTTCATTATCCAGAGATAGAAAGGCAGGTCTGTCAATGCTTCTAAAGGACTTGACGGGTTCATCCTGGTTATTAGTATTTTTAACTGTCACGCTGTGTCTGTTGGATTTGTAAAAATCTGCAAGTCATCACCCTGTGCATAGGGTGTGTAGCTATTTACACGTGTGTATGTGCTCTGTATGCATTTGTGTGTGTGTAGTTCCACTAATCCTAATTTTAATCCTAGGGATAACTGTGCATTATATCCACAGAAGCCACTGCTGTTTACTGTAAATGTGACCTCAGTCTGGCTTCACCACTCAATAGCCTATAACTGTAGACAAAATGCACATGTTAAATGCTAACAGTGCTTAATCTGCACTGATATCAGGGCTATGCCGTGTCTAGTTCTCTTGGCCAGGTATTAACGAACAGTGAGATCATTGGATCTTTCTCCATAGGTGAGCCAAATAGAGTAGAAACCTTTCATCCATGAATAAAAGGCTTTGCTGCTCAGGAATTGCTCTTGGCAAGCCTTATGTAGCTTGAATGTCCAGCAGCTCCTGCACAGATTATTAAAAGTGGCAAAATGATAATAGGTCCATTAGAGTATTATGAGAAAACACAATAAAACTCTGTGTTGCACTTAAAGCTACACTGTAAACCTCTAATCTTCTCAAAGGGTTTCGGCTCTTTTTTAAAAAGCCAGTCAAACTCTTTGGTCATCATTACATATTTCTCTCCCTTCATAATAATAAAAAATGGGTGGAGTGCTGGAGAAATATCCGCTAACTATTTTTATCGGTTGCCTCACTGGCACGTCTGCCTCCACTTTCCGGTGAGAAGAAAACGCCCCTGTGGAGAGTGATGCACGTTGATGGGCATCCAGCAGGTGGCACAGTTGACACTGCAGTGGATGAATGCATTATGAATGCATAATGGGGCTGACTGCATCAGCAATTACAGAGGTGGTGCTGATGCAAAACTAGTCCTCCCTCCTCAGCCATAGAGAGGCTACGGTGAGGCTCCAGCATGGGACGGATGGACGGATCAGTGACCGTGTGGTCTCTAGTGGCTGCTGGTGTGACAAGGCTGAGTTCATTTTCTTTTTCTCACACATTGAAGTGTCTGCAGACGTTGGATTGGTCCCCTGCTATGTCTGTGCAGGGTCTCAGTGGATGTTATTTGTTCCCCAGGAGGCGAATAAGAAACTTTATTAACACATTATACTGTGGAGCATTGGCTTGAGTGAAATAGTATTTGTATGTGTTGTATATGTTGGGAGTAGATGGATGAGGTTTAGCATATGAGTAGTTACAGTGCTGCCTAGGTTGTCTAGAACAGTTATCCCAGCCTATTTTCCTTGAAGCCCCCCCTACTTGTATCTAACAAAAGCTGAGCCCCTCTCTCCATATTTTCTGACATCATCACCCTACAAAAATTACAAATCCTCGAACAAAATCCTCTCCAATTTGAATAAAGCGATTCAGTGTATTAAGTGAGTTAGTCTTTATTTAATAAATCAACTTTCTTTAATGACTATAACTCATCAGTTCGTGTTTCTCTTTATGTGCGGCGGGCGGGAGAGCAAACCATGTTTGACCGCAGTGAAAATGTTGTTTTTGAAAGGCTAAACGCCAACAAACATGGACTGAAGCAGAATATTTAGTTAGATAAAGACATGTTGTGAATTTGGAAATTCGGACATCTATCTTTTTTTTCCAATACATTTTGACCTTTGGACTGTACAACACTCTGGAGTTACTGGAAATGTTTGGATCACACGAATCGGAGACAATCCTTCGCAGGAATCTAATTCTACAAATAGTATAATACTAATAATATTAGTGTAGCCTGATCTTTATCTGCAACTGAGCAGAAATACAGGCTTTAAACAGAATGTGGCCTACTAAGTAGCAAAAAAATATCTTTAAAAAAATAGTTTTTATACAGACTTTTGTATAAATTATCCAGTAAGGGAAATTAAATCTAATTTTGACAACCTCAGAGCAGACAAATCCTGGCGCACCCCCTGTGATCTTTGGGCACGGATCCCAGGTTGGGAGCCACTGCTTTATAGTATACTAAAAAAGTGTGATAGTCCAAGCACCGACATAACCAAAGCAACAATATTACGTACAAAGAGTAAGTAACTTGACGTATATGAGTTCTCTAAAGTAGAGTTGACAAGAAATGTCTCTCTTCCTTCTGGTCATGTCAGTGGTCGATGATATAAGAGCTGGTGTCTCCACCAGGCTCAGCCGGGAACATGCTCTCCTGTGCTCTCTCTAATTGGATTTCAGAGGATCCACTAAAGATATTAATACAAAGCTCATGCTGGAGATCATGGTAAGTCTGATCTTCAACCTCAAATGGCCCCTGTTGGCCTCTCATGCAGTCCTCGCACCGTATACCGCTGGACGCGGTGAGGTTATTATAAATACAGGCTCAAGGTGAGCCTGGCTTTACTGCATCATGATCAGGTCGACAGTGTTGATTGGATCTGATTAAGCGACCCCTTATTTTCTATCATTCTTAATACGGTGGTGTAGATAATCATTTAGGCAGCATTTTTTTGAACTGTGGATAATATGTTTAATACATCTTTTATTTAATTTTGATTATTTATTTTGGTGCTTGGTGCTATAACCACCTCCAGTTTTCTGCTAAGAAAGACCAACATTCCCAGAAGAACTCAGCCTTTTTCTCCGTTGTTTGATTATTAATTCCATGTTTTTTTCACATGTGTCAAATACGCAATTTTGTGTTAAATTGAACCAATCTTTCAGCTCAGCAGGCTAATTACTGCACTGAAAAGACTAATTGATCTCCTGTTGTAGTGACATAAAGTCTTTGTTGAGGTGTTATACGGTACAGTGATGTGTTGAAGGGTTATTCCCAGCAACATTCAGTTTGGTGAACTTTCTGTTCATGGACTGAACTTCATTTTCATTTTTAGGGTGTCATAAATTCACATCATACCACACAGTTTACAATGGAAGTTGATGTCACGGTGAAGAGAAGAAGACAGTCTGATGTAACAGATTTTTATATATAGATATATATATATTGTGGTCTTTATGCATTAACAGTTGGTGTCACAGTTTATCTTCACATATGTTATGAGTGTTTGTGCTTTAAAGGGGTCTGTTTTGGGGTTTTTGGTCACACAGAAGCAGCAGCAGCAGCCACCTGGTTGCTGCAATGAGGAGGCGGCTGACACAACAGAGGGGCTGAGAGAGGGAGCAGGAGGGGAAGAGAGGGAGGAGGAGGTGGAGTGGGCAGAGAAGGAAAAGGAGGAGGAGGAGGAGAGGGATGGGAGGAAAACAGGCAGTCAGGAGGCAAACCCCACGCTGTAGCGGCGTTTTTCAGGAGGAGAGCTTAGCAGCGCCTACACCTCTCTCTCTCTCTCTCTGGTGTCTCGGCTGTTTTTGCTCTTCAGTCTTGACTAAAAAAAGGAACTAGCAGCTCCTGTGTTACTGGCAATCGATACCCGGAGCCTTTTCTGGTGCAGATTTACCTCAATTCCAATGGTCATGGTCAAAGAAAAAGGTATTGTGGTCACAGAGTGTGTCAGGAGTGTGTTTTCATGTGATTTCTTTTGCTTGTTGACTGTATGCAGTGTGTGTGTGTAGATGTGCTTCAGTTGGATTTGTCTGGCTGTTTGAATTTCATTTAGTTTGATTATTTTTTAGATGTGTGTGGATATAGTCACAGTAATATGGACATTTTTTAATGTGGGTGTGTGTTGCTTTCAAGAACCTCGACTATTAACACAGTATAAATGTGCATCTTCGACATATCAACATATTCTCTCTCTCTCTAGTTGAAGACTTGCTACGCCCTTCTCAATACTCTCGAGCAGCTGATGCTTGAGTCTGCTTCATTTGGCAGCGTCAGTCTTTATGTAAATGTGTATCGGAACAAAGCATCTGGCTGGTTGTGCAGGAGCGTGACACTAAAACGTTTAGGGTGATGATGTGCATACAGCTCAAACCGATCCGTCTTCTCATGCAGGCTGGATATAAAGGTAACATGTAGAGAGAAGAAGAAGTGGAGCACTAGTGTAGGGATCCACACTGCGCAGAGCTGTGGACCTGCACTCTCTGTCTCTCTCTCTCTCTCTCTCGCTCTCTCTGTCTGCAGCCGTTGCCATGGCGACCATCTATAAGGTACACTCCATTGTTGTCAGCTGTGGCCTCATTGATAGTGTCCCGTTAAGACAAAAAAGATGATTGTTTCCACCTATAACCGAGGTCGCCCAGCTGCGTGGGATGAATTAGGTGAAGTCAGGGCGAATGTTGCAGAGACATTAACATTCCCGGCAATTTGCTGGGGCATGTGGTCGTGAGATTGAGCATTGTTTGTCAGTATGACTCATGGCAAGCAGCTACATAGGTGCAATTTTCTATAATAAAAATGTCTGGTATGAATTCAGAAGAGCAGTAATGGCAACAATTATCTTCCTTTCCTTTTGACATTTTGAAAAAGGAACCACTAATATGTAATTTATAAGCATGCAACTCGCATATTCTGAATCCATAAATATTACTAAAAGCCAACTATTATATCAACGTTTTCTGCATTCGAGTCAACCGGACTGGAAGTGAATATGAAAGTAATGAATCCCAGTAATAATAAGTCATGATTACCACCATCATCACCATTATATTCCCTTAACCTGCAGTAGGCAGAATGTTTTTAGCATCCCTAGCAAAAATGTCATAATAACCTTTCAGCATATTGTGATTCAAGTGTTCTGAGAGAAAACTAGACTTCTGCACCTCCTCATGGCTCTGTTTTCAGGCTTTAGAAAATCTACGGGAGACTTTGGCCAATCACAGGTCAGTTCAGAGAGAGAGCGTTCCTATTGGCTGTGCTCCGGCTGGTGGGCGGTGCTTGGTATTTCCTCAACTTATCTCAATGAGGCTGCCGGGTCACAAACTTTCTCATTTTACAGCTAAACAGTACACTACAAGATGTTTCTGAAAACATTTGAGATGAGAAATAGATATTAACGTAACATAATATTGATTCATATTTGATCAGTGCTGCTTAGTTTGACCGTTTGATCAGAGTTTGCGAGTGATTGACAGCTGCTCAGAGACGGCAGACTCCATCTCGGCTCTGATTGGTTGTTTTCCTCCGGTCTGTGAAACCTGTTCCATGTACTACAATCAGGATATAGTGACCGTTTTATAACAATAACTTTTTTTAATAATATTTGCTCCATTTCTACTCACTGCAGCTGTAATAGTGTCTCTATTAAACCAGCTTGATATATCACTCCTGTGTTTCAGTGGATGCTTCATGAGTTGATCCTCCAGCTCGTGTAGACAAACACTGTTCTATGTGTGGGCATGTGATATTTTTATGTTCTGTCTGAAAATATTTCCATCACCGAAAAAAACATGTTTACAGATTTTGTTTTGACAGATACGAGTGTGTAGGTTTGTTTGAGTATCTGACAGCGCTCTTGTGGCTGGAGGCGGCGTCCAGCTCTGGAGCTCGTCCTCTTGATGTGGATTCGACTGGCCACAAAGAAAAAGGCCGTTGCCATCGAGTCCCCCGTGCTGGCAGGACACCCGTAACCTCTGGCTGCCACATGTTCATCTCCCACAATCCCTCTGAAAGTTTTCCGAAGACTTAACCCGCTGCTTTGCCTGCCCACTCTCGGGATCTGCTGGTGGCAGGAGGCTCGTCTGGGTTTATCGTCCATATTTAGAGGCCTCTAGTTTTTCATTCCTCTAAAGCTGTGGCAGCTTCTTGTATCCTCCCGGGATCTCATCATGCAACCTGTCTGAGGCCAGGTGGGCTTTTTACCATCTGGTTGCACAGCTGACCAAACACTGGATTATACTGTATGCTCAGAATGATGAATCATAATAAAAGGATTGCAGTGTTAGCGTTTTGTCCGCTCGCAGGCGGTTGTCCTATTTTCAAAGCCAAGAATACCCTTGAAATAGTTTGTAATTTATTGGGGCCGTGTGTACCCACGGCAGTCGGATCTTGATCTACACGTGCGTCTGAGATTTGTGCACATTGGTACGACTAGTTGATTAATTTGTTTATGCTCTTCCTGCGTAAGAGGCCCTGCTGACTGCGCTATGTGAAATTAGATAATCGTCATCACATGTACGTCACCAACTCCCAGAGCTCCTTGAATCCGAACATTTTTCCTCTTGACATGAAAGTCTAATGTGCCTGTGTAGCTGCTTCCTGTGATTTTGCTGCAGACAACTGCAGTGGTGCCTCATCTTTGAAGCTTGCCAGTGTCTACCCCCTGAAAGAGGAGCTAAACCCTTTCACAGACATCAATGCAACACTCTCATAGACACACACTGTTTGGACAGCTGGCACACAGGACCAGAATATACAGATGAGATAAGTGGTCGTCCGGGGGAGAGAGAGACAGTCACTGACCTAAAATATACAGAGGCTATAACAACAAGAGCGATGTGAGAGCAGACTGTAGCCATACATTGTGCCGGTCAACAAACATCCTCCCCGTCTGGCATCAATCGGTTTGATTATCACAGGAAATATGACACAGGAGTGTGGGGCCGTCATTGAGAGGCAAAGAGCCAAGGCATTTATCAGCTCTACTTCTTCTGACACAATGGCGTCTGCAGTTCATGAAGCCACCATTGTCTCCTCTCAGATGAGTAACCCCTCTCTCTGTTTATCAGTATTATTATTATGTACCTGCCCAACAACAAATGCTCCGCACTGTGCCGTTCAACCATTCAGAACAGATCATTATTCCAAACCCAGGTCCCTGAGGATTAGTTATTCAAGGTTGGGGGGCCTGGTGGAGGCCGATAGGGTCCCCTCTCATTCGTTTGAAGTGCTTTGTCTGGGTGGTGGGGCAGAGGGGCGGGGAGGCGGTGAATACAGCCATACATATTCATGGAGGGGAGGGTTAAGAGCTGCTTGTTATGTCTGGATGATGAAGAGCTCCCAACGCCCTCCCCCCAAACTCATCCGATCACACTTTGGGATTTCACGATGGGCATATTTCGTGCCCTTTGATATTCATTATGGGTCAGACCCCATTGGAATACTCCATCCCAAACTGGTTGGATTGGACGGATACGGGAGTAAAACGTGTGAAGAAAGGAGGTTTCACGTGCTTCAACCGTTTCACAAGGAATAGTACGTCAGTCCGGTGCTCACAGAATAGCATTCTTGTAACAAGGCGAGTCTTCAGAGACCAGGTCCAAAGCACACTGGAGCACAAGGCAATCAACTTTATTAGAAGATTAATGTTTCGACCCAATGTGCGTCTTCATCAGAGTCCTGAGACTCTGAGCTCAGATTCTCTTAAATAACCTCCCCTGATTGGGAACTGATTCAGCATTAGGTGATTCATCTATGATTCGATACTATCACGATACTTGGGTGTCGATTCAATATGAATTGCGATTCAATATTACGATTTACTGCGATTTTTGTTAACTTTTTTAACACTAGACCATGGGAAAAAGTTGAAACCCAAAGTGTTTCCATACTTTACTGTATGTGCAGTGTTTACCATGTTGGATTTAAAATGGGAGGGTGCAGGTTGTATCCACGTGGACCCTCAGCCTTTTTCTGCTTTTTCGTTTCGGCTCGCTGCGGCCAACTGTTTGTTTTGGTTGAAGGATACGGAACAGATATGACGTTACGTTACTCTGGCTACTCTTGACCATGGGAAAAAGTTGAATCATACACTTCTAGGGATGTTTACTTTGAAAAATATCTAAATTAATAAAATAAAAATGTTTTATTTTCATTTCCATGTATGTAGTCAGAGATGTCCTGAAGTCAAATATATCAGCGTTTAACGTTTCCTGTCCATGACAGAGTTAGCATGCAGCTTTAGCCATGATGTCTAGCTCTGCTTTTCCTGGCAATGTGTGAAACCAAAAGTGTTTCCAAACTTTACTGTATGTGTATAGTTTACCTCTTTGGATTTAATATGTGAGGGTGCAGGTCGTATCCACGTGGAACCTCCAGCGTTTTCTGCTTTCTCGTCTCGGCTCACTGCAGCCGGCTGTTTGTTTTGGTTGACGGATACAGAGCGGATATGACGTCACGTTACTCAGACTACAACAATAAAAGCGATAACTTCCATCTATCTCAGCATAAACTCAAATGAAGGAAATATATTGATTCTGGCATTAAAAAAATCAATTTCAAAATCGTAAAAAAGAAAATCGCGATACATAGGTGAATTGATTTTTTTCCCACCGCTAATTCTTACTAATATTTTTGGATACATGTATATGGATGTAGTGTCTGATGAAAAGTCACAAATATCTATTTATATATTTACTTTTACTTCTCTCTTTTTATTATTATTATATGATTGTTTACCCTGCCTACATGCAGCTTATTGTTCCCTCCCCATCTTTCCAGCCGATGCTGAATCAGTTCCCAACTAGAGGTTATTTAAGAGAACGTGAGTATCAGATCTGTTTGACTCTGACGAAGACACACGTGGCGCCGAAAGGTTAGTCTTCTAATGGAGTAAATAGTGTGTTCGTGTGAGTGTTTTGTTGTCTATGAAGCAGACACATCTGGGGCCAAAAGTGTTGGCATGGATGCCAAGAGTGGAGATGACTCTCTTCATCTGTCTCTCTTTGTAACACACACACACACACACACACACACACACACACACACACACACTCCTTCGGGGCTGTCTGCACAAACTCTTCTGTCTGTGACTCTTACAGTAACAAAGGCAGGGAGCGACTGAATATTTTATTAGACCTTTTCGTGTCTCATCTATTGTTTAATTGAATTCCCATTTCCCCCAGTGCATTTTGCAAACCACTAATATGGCTTTGCATTTCTCGGGGGTTCATATGAAGGAAATGAAGGCAGCAAATCACCAACTGTTTGTCAATAACCACGTTTTTTTCTTTTGTTATTTACCAGCGAGGCTGGGGCACGTGTTACCGGGGAATATGTCCTCAGGGGGATTCAAGATGGCCTTCTTCACTTCCCTCCAGAGTATCATCTGCAGCCTCTATTATTGCCAACGCAGCTCAGCTCTGCTTAAATGGGTGGGGGGTGGGTGGTATGTTGGGGTGGAGAGAGCAGCCCCCTTTCCTCTACGCCTGGCTTTGGGATGCTCTGCTGGTTATTGTTCCCTCAGCGCCGTGGCTGTGTGTGTCAGTGTGTGTTCATTGTGTGTTTAGGCTCATATCAGTCACTTTATCCCCTGGTGATGAGGCAGGACAGATCACTCTGTCAGCACGGCCAACACATCCAGCCCAGAATGAGGAATGTGAGCAGCGGTTGGAAAAACTGTTCCACCGTATAGTTTCTCCGTGCTGACGTTGCTTCATGCACTTACTTATTTATAGCATTATATAATATACATTTGAGCAAATCAAGCGCCATTTTACTGCTATCACAAGAACCCCTAAAGACTAGATTCATTTCAAATCCATGTTATTGCAGCGAAATTGTCATGCTTTTGTAAACATAAGTGTGGAGGCCTGCTAAACGTTTGAAAGAGACCTCACCACTAATGGATTTATGTCCAAACAAGTCTCATAAATGGTTCAATCTGAATCCTTTGAGCAAATCAAACATCTCTTTTGATGTTTGCTTCCTTATTTTTTATGAATTACCATGTAAAGTACCCATCTCGGCTTGACTTTGCCACAGTCTCTTTCTCCCTCTGTGCAGCCACCGCTGAGCCAAACAGTCTACAGTGGAGGAGGCGGGGTTAAGCTGGAAAAACACACATAGATTCCCATCCAAAGCTCATTTTTTTAGATCCTGTGTGCATGGGATTTAAACATCTGTCTTGGATTTTTGTCAACCTGTTATGACGTTAGCAGTGTTGACTTTTCCATGCTGGGCTGTCCCCCGCTGACAGCACAACACTCTACGAAATGTTAAAAATAGTAAGTCGGCTATACAAATGGGCTCAAAGAGAGATTGTTGGCATCACATCAATGTTAAATGTATACTTTAAAGCTGCTCTCATCAATGTTTTTGTATGAACACTGGATAAAATGTGTAATGTGAAAGGTTTAGCGTGTAGTGACAAACCTACAGAGACTTATCACCACCTCTCTCTGCAGTCTCAGATCTACGGAGATTTTTAGTGTCTTTTAACACATTGCTTTGGTTTTAGGGCATGCAACTGTTTTAGTTCCCTGTCACCACTTTTATCAGTGTTTTTTTAGACGTAGCAGGCTGCTGTTTCAAGCAAAAAAAGCTTTGAAAACCTTCTTTACACTATCAGACCAGCACCAAATGTCAGACAGACAAAGTTAGCGACGAGCTGGTGAACATAGTGAAGCAATTTAACAGCTAAAGAAACAGGTATTCACATTGGGAGTTGGTGGAGACCAAACCAGAGCTAAAAGGAGAGTGAATATTGGACTTTCATTCGCCAGGTTGCCAGTAACAGTAGAAAAAGCCCAAATCCAGTGTTGGTAATGCTTTACTTAGTAACTTGTTTCATGTGTTCACTTGTTTCAGTAGTATATAGTATACAGAGGTGAAAAGAGAACTGAAAATCTATGGTCAAGTTATAGTTAAAAATTAATCATCTACAACTAAAACTTTAAAAAAAATACTAGTAATAGTTACTTTTTAACCATCAATGTTTAATGCATTATCAATAGGCATTCAATTGAATGGGGAGATCCATGTAATGTCTTCTTTCAACAAAATACTTTTGCTTTCTTCTGCTCTGATAAATGATAAAAGGTATGAATGGATCAAACTAAGGCATATTGTTTTCGAAACAAATATACAGATACGGCAGGAATTTTGTCTGTTAAAAAAAAGAATACAAAAAAAATATCCTGCACTGTTGTGGCCTGCTGCAGCAGGGTAGTTTTTGTCCGTATGTCATGGTATTCTTTGGCCTGTTTGTCATCGGATAAAATTATTGCCTGCACAAAAATGCAGATCATGGTATAGAATTATGATTTTAAAAGTAGAAAAGTAGCTTACTTGAAAAAATATAAAAATTTCAAGTACAAGTACCTGAAAAAAATGACTTAATTACGGTAACAAGAGTAGTTGTAGTTTGTTACTACAAACCCTGGTAGTATAAAGGATTACAATTTGAAATTCACTAATTTAATTACAGTTACTAATCCAGTTATTTTAACATTTGGGGTTACCAGGAGTTTGATGGAGGGTTGATATCAGTTTGGTCTCTCTGCGTTCAGTAGACAGACTGGTTCGGGTCGTGCTAGCAGGGACTTGAGCTGAAGGGGAGGCAGAGTCTCTCAAAGGGGAGAAATGCGACTCCCGGCAATTCCAAAGTTGTGTTATTCACATGTTTTCTCAGCCACGGGCACGCCTTCAGGAATAACTTAGTTTTGCTGAGAGTTGGAGGTGTGTGAACCGCACAGCTAAAGTCAGGACTTTCGGACAACTTTGTGCAGTCACTGAGGCTAAGCTAGCTGCTGGATCTCTCCAAACTGTAGGGCTGCCTGCTTTTTAAAGAGGACCTATGATGCTTTTGTGCTTTTTCCCTTTCCTTTAGTGAGTTATATCGTTTTTTGTGCATGTAAAAGGTCTGCAAAGTTACAAAGCCCAAAGTCCACGCCAAAGGGAGTTACTCTCCCCCTACAGAAACACTGCCTGAAACGCTTTGATTAAAGTCCTGCCTTTTCTTCCTTAACGTGGTGATGTCACCAAGTAATACATTTGCATAATGGCAAGAGTTTGGTTTGGTTGACCAATCACAACATTGGGGGCAGGAGTTCAAGCACAGACAGAGGGTGAAAAGAGGTGCTGCAACACAGCCGGTGTATGAGAAAACTATGTCTCATTTTCTATTTCTACATGTTAAATACAAAAGATGCAATGTGTGGGTGGGGAAGATGTGGAGTTGTTTAGAAGCATCATTGACTGAGCTGGGCTGAGTAACAAAAGTAAAGTAGTGTAAAGTAATGTAATGCATTATGTTTGCTGCTGAGTAATTAATAAAGTGCAATAATTACTCTTTGAATGATTAAAGGATCATTTTGGCATTTTTCAACCTGGAACCTATTTTCCCGTGACTAATGGGGAAAACACTTTCATAATTGGTCCAGTATTGAGGGTGAACGCTGCAGCCTCCAGCTGCTAAATGGGCTGTAATGTAATTATTTGGGGCAACCTGGCACCGTCAGTTTATGTTCACTAAAAGTGCTTGTCTTTGCCACTGACAGGCTCAGATTGTCATTATAATGTAAGTATCTGACAACATTATGGAAAGGACCCTAAAGAGAAATAAAACGTTTTTCTTACCTTTGGCTTGATCCGGTCTGTTTGTCATTGTGTGTCTCGCTCGGAGAAGCTTAAAATGACTTGTTTATTGGATATTTTTGCAGAGTGCAGTTACCCAGATGGCCTGTGTTTTTCTATGGAGGTGCAATGTCACACACACAGAGCTGCTGAGACTCAGTTCACTGTCTGGTTCACCCAGAGATGACTCATTGTCCTGCTGAGTGTAATCACATCAGAGACACCAGCCTGGAGACAGATCCTCTACCCTCTCGTACCCACATTCCTTCCAGCCTCCCTCCTCTAATCCCGTATTTTCTTTCACCATTTCTCACAACTTCTCTCACTTCCTTTTCAATCCAAATTATGAATAGACTGATGTTGTGAACTGTAACACTAAGAATTGGCACAGGACATTTTAGACTGCCCCCAAAGACTGGAAGAGAAAATAATGTTCTGAACACTGGGCTCTCTTCCTAATTTGATTTTTATTGCAATTAAACCACCTCTCAATATCAGAACGCCACCGCAACAGTAGAAGTGGGATGCAAGGTAGGCCAAGTCATCAATAATCCAGAGTAATGTCTCTCTTTGGTCGACCATCGATTGGTCATGATGCTATTTCTGTGCCTTTGGTGGTGTCTTATTTTAGCCTTGCAGACTAATGATTCATTGCAGAGCAGAACGAGCAGAGATCCTTTACTGTGTATTCAAAGTGTGTGTTTATCTTTGTTTGAAAAAGAGAGAGAAAGAGGAAATGAGAGGATGAGAGAGAGTGGCTGCCTTGCTAGTTAAAGCTTGTGAATGTGAAATAATCTGCTGGTTTGAGAACAGCTGATAAGCTGTGTGCAGTGCGGCACTGCAGCAGTATTTACATCCCGTACGGTAGTGCTGGATTAATGTCTGTCTGTGTCAGGAACGCCCCAACTTTCTACTGAGGAGTGCCACCGGCTGGCGAGTCATGGATCTAAAGATAATACTGGATACTGCTTGTAGAGATAAAGCAAGTTGATAATAGCTTCTCTGTCTTATATAATTATGACGGCCGTCACAATACCTCACATTAAGAAAGTGATGTCTAAATCTTGAGTCAGATTAAGATCTATGCATGCTGTGCAACCAGAGTCATTTTAAAATTTTGCCATTGAAGTAATCTATTTGACACCATTTGTAGTCATGCTGGTGGCACCAGTGTGGCTTTAGGGATAGCAATGTTGGTTGGTCCGCCACTTTGCTTCAGACTGAAATATCTCAACAGCTATGTGATGGATTGCTATGAAATTTGGTACAGCCATTCATCTTCCCCACAGAATGAAGCCTACTGACTTTAATGATCCTCTGATTTTTTCTCTAGCGCCACCAGCAAGTCAAAGTTTTCATGTATCCAGTGAAATATCTCAACATCTACTGGATGGATTGGCACAAAACTCGATCGACAGAAAAATAATCGTCAACTATTTTGATAATCGATTAATCATTAAAGCTGAAAATGTCAGGCTTCTTGCTTTTCTCTGTTTTTATATCATATTGAACTGAATATCTTTAGGTTTAGGACTGACAAAACAAGACATTTAAAGTCATCATCTTGGACTTTTAGATTTTGGGATGGCCGTTTTTCACTATTTTCTGACATTTTATTGATCAAACGATTAGTCGATTAATCTAGAAAATCAGCAGATTAATCGATTATGGAAATAATCTTTAGTTGCAGCCCGGGGTAACATTTGTGGCTTTGTGTGAACTCTCTCAACAACTATTGGATGGATTGCCATGCAATTTGGTCCAGATACACCCCTCACCCTCTTGCTTAACAATTAGGTCAAATGTTTACTTGATTATTTGTTTTTTGACCAAATTATAATCAGACTCTCTGTACTTTGTGTTTAATGGTAATTTTCTAGCATGCTAATGCACTAAACTACGTAAGATTGCTAAAATAGTAAACATTACACCAGCTAAACATCAGCATGTTAGCATTGTCACGAGTTCACGAGTTGGGACGTGTTTGCGGACGTTTTCAGAAATGGCGGAGGCCATGGAAGTCAATTTTTTCGGCGGATGTTAAGTAAGTGATAATGTACAGATAGCCGGTCATTGTTGTGAAATAAACCCTGACAGGGCGATGCAGGAGGGGTCTTGCATCGCCCTGAAGGGGTTTATTTCACAATAACGACCAGTTAGCTGTACACTATCCAGTTTATTACACAGATGCTTACTGAAGAAATCAATAATTTGATGCAAAAATGGTCCTCCAGAGTCTGACATCAGAACTGTGTCCATAGCAACGATCTGTTATACAAGGCAACAGTCTGTTATAAAGAAATAACAGACCATAGAACACTGTGATTGACCAATCAGAATTGAGTATTCAACAAAGCCGTGTAATCAATAAATATATAATAAGTAGATATTGTAATTTTAGCTGTATAAAGTTTTTCTTCGTAATTTTATGATATGTCTGAGGAAAATGTTGATATTCCCAACAGCCTCATCTTTTTTGTCTGTAATTATGCCTACGCTGCATTACGTTACCCGCTCGCTAGCTTGCTAAATTGTTGCCTAGCAGGGGTTTTCTCACGACTTAACCACTTGAACATCAAGCATATCGTGTACACGACTTCCCATGTCATAACCACAAGCTCACAAATTTAATTTGAAGGCAGCAATATTCTTCTGCAATGTTGCTTTTCTACATCACATTCTGACCTTATTCTTGTTTTCCTTGTATCTGCACACAGGCAGTGTAGTTGGAAATAAAAAAGGCCTTTAGGGGAATGTATTTAACAACTGTTATTTATTTAATTCACACATTTGTTCCACAGAGTGAGCTATTCAATCGCAGCAAACATTAAGTCGCTCGGTGTTAATGTTATCTGAGCTGAGTGCCATGCTCTGCTTACTGTCAAACACTTGACATCCACTGGGAAGAATGGAACACTTCACGAGCCCAAAAAGCATGGGACAAGCTGTGTTTGACACTAAAACTTCTAAATCCAAACATGGCAATAAGAAGCCCAATATAGTATGCACTGCAAAATGATTTCTGGGAACATAATCAAGGCGTAGACAGCAAACGGCCCTTGATATTTTCCTTTGAGGATGAAAGTACAGTAAACTCAATAGCAGAACTGATTTTATCAATACCCTCTTAGTGTGCCATTTACCAAGCCCTGCTCCCCTCAGCATTTTGCCTCTCCATCCTCCACTGATCAAGACAGACTATATTTAGGTTGTTGCTCTCTAGAGATCCTATCTGGGCCGTGAACCCCAAGTAGTGCCGTCCTGCTCAATGTTGTTCTTTTTTTACCCTGACAGGCTCTCAGCAGTTGGTCTTTTTCTCTGGAGTCTGTGTGATGTTGCAAATTCAGATTCTCACACACAGCTTAAAAAAAAACATAAAAGCAATGTTACAAAAACAGCACTGAGCGACCAAGATGACTCATCAACATTACAGTTCAATAGTAATGTGAACGTCTCCTCTCTTGCAGTGGCTCATGCGCAGGACACACAGCACCACTCCACAGAGAAGCCCCTGATTCAGTGCTACAAGTGCGGGGAGCCATGTAAGGGCGAGGTGCTGCGGGTGCAGAACAAGCACTTCCACCTCAAGTGCTTCACCTGTAAAGGTACGGGCGTTTTATGTGACTAAATACCTGGTGTTGAATGGGTTTCACTACTGCTTGTGACTTGGCTCAGCTTTACTCCATGTGAGACAACCTTAATATTATGATCAAAAAGGCTGGTCCTTGGTAAGTAAGTAGGGTGACCATATTTTCAAACCCCCAACCTGGACCCTTAAATGTACCGCAGGTTCATGCACGTGCACATGTATGCGCTTATGCAAACACCGTAGGTGCTTATCAGGATTGGGGACAATTATTTCAGTGCTTAGCACACCTAGTGAGTGCACTTTTCAACACCAGCACCTCAGAAAATGGAAAATTGTTTTTTCTCCCAAAATCCACCAAAACAGAGTTTATTTGAAAACTGTTTAATAGCACTAGTAAACACAACACATTTGCATTGCATTGGTGTAATGCATATGTATTGATTGTCAGATACCTTTTAAAACTAAACACAAGATATTTGTCAGTGTGCACAAGCGCAGGCTGCCGGCTAAATGGCCGACTGTGACACATTCTCTGCATTTGTATATTGCTATCTGGCCATCTTAATATGATCTTTTATGTCAGCATTTCCACTATGCATGACCAAAAATGAAGGCTACTCTTGCAGTGTGTACAGAACGCAGCATTTTAGTGACCGGCTACTTTACGAAGCCTCTTGGAGCTCTTTAGAAAGACCGACTCCTCGGCATGACAGGTTCCGTCAGAAAGAGACGCAAGCGACATAGCAACAGCCTTGACAACGATACATTGATTGACACACGTACAGACACTTACAGTGTTGAATTTAGACGCATTGTTTGTTTTCATATTGCATTAGGTAATAATGGGTGGGACAGAACATGATAAACGTCTATGTAAGCTTTGAAAACAAGTATTATTCTTATTTCAGTTGTGGTGAAAACCGGGACATTTTAGTGTTTTACAGATATTTGTCGGGACTCGGGATACGCAGCTTGAAACTGGGACAATCCTGGACAAACTGGGACGTCTGGTCTCTGTATAAATAAGTTATGTGTTTACAATATAAAATTGAGCCCTCAGACAGCTTATTTTTTCTGAATTGTAGAAGAATAATGTGGGAGTTGTGTGAAAATTGGCAGCTAAGGTGTGAAGTTTTAAAATTCATAGCTAATTTCATACTGTCACAATATAGTAGGACATTTGCTTGCTTTCATTCAGCACATGCAGCCTATTGATGCTGTGTTTTGCAAAATATGATTCTTCCCCGTGATGTATGGTATGATAGTTCACAGGTAATAGATTCATAGAGGAGTCTGATTAGGTAAAAAAGGCAAAAGTGCAAATGAACAAATGTTCTTTTTCCACGACTGTCCCAAAAAGCGGTCCCTAAAGGCCACGCCGTCCTTTCCATCCTCCTCTAACGAGCAGCATGAGTCATCTTCACTTCTCAGACCTACATACCTCAATTAAAGTATGGACCAGACCGCTACGACAAGTGACGGTGCAAATCCTTCTGTGTTTAGCCTTATTACTGATGGATTTCTGGCATAATTGCGATATAGCTGCCCACGGCCGGCCAGGCAATCTCACTCGTCTGAACCTGCCTCGCCGAAGCCCCTGTAGTTAATCTGTGACTGGAGCACCAAGGGCCCAGAATAACACACACTGAGATTAGCACCTAATTCTGTCCTTTAGTGGTAGACATGCCGTTAGAGAGTCAGTGGTACTAAAAGTGTATATGCACACGAGTTAGTGGCTGCCAAAGAAGACACGAGGACTGCTTTAATAGCCAAAAGACACACTGTGTTAGTCCTTGCTCTAAATTTATATGTGCTGTTGTGTGTCTCCAACTTGTAGGACTAATAATGCCGTAACAGTCAGTTGTGGTCGTGTCCGGTGGACTAAGCTTATTGACAGCCATACTATATCCCCTTGGCAGACAAATCCCAAACAGCCGCATGCATTTATCTCATTCCATGAAATGCACAAAAGCAAAACCTTTCAATTTCACTTTCATTTCAATTTCATGAGTTGACCCTCTTAACTTTCCAAAGAGGCATTTAACGTGATGGCACGCATCTGTTGAAAAGCGGAGGTGGCTGGACATCACAGTAAAAGGTCACCAAATCTCCACTGCTGGTTTTCTCTCGACTCATAGCTTACAAGCTAATCTCATCACCCCTGAGCCCTAATGCAATTAAATCTGATTCTCTCCCTCACTCGCTCCCATTCATCCCCAGGATTTAGCGTGGCTCATTGCATAAGAATGATTAGGTGCAGTCATCTCAAACATCAAAATATTTTCCCTCTTAGCCGTGGCATTTCCAAAAGGCTATTAAATTCCCAGGCTCACTCTGTGGTGCTGGAATGGTGGACTGCATGGCTCGTGTGATCGTTATGTGGTTGAAATACTTGACATATACAGACACGCCTTATGTCTGATCGAACCATATGTGTGGTTAACTCAACATGTGCAGCAGTCAGTGAGTCGTGAGGAATGGGAAAATTACGAGAATATAATGTGAAATGGAAAAAAAGTGCTTATTTTAAGCCATGCATTTTTTAATTAGCCTCCACACCCCAAAATGTACCCCCAAATCAGCCACCAAAGGCAGCATGTCATCAGAACTACAACATATGTTGAAGCATGGGAAAACATGGATTTTTCCATGTCTGTTTGTCGGTATCAGTCCACCTATTTGGTCCAGACTGAAAAACTAACAACAACTATTTGATGGATTGCCATGACATTTTGTACAGACATTTATTGTTCCCAGAAGATGAATCCTATTGACTTTGCTGATCCCCTGACTTTTCCTCCAGCGCCACCATGAGGTTGACATTTGGATTTTGTATTTAAATGTCTCAACAACTGTGAGATGTAGTGTGGCCTCACTGAGCTGCAAGCATGGCTCTAGGTAGGCCTATTAGTCATAGACTGTATATATGGATGGACGACGTGTCTCCATTTCCTCACACTGTACAAAAGTGAAGCCAAAATATCCCGGATACGGGAGCTGTCATCTTGAGATTTTTACGTAATTTGGAGCTAGAGTCTGTGCAGTAGTGATCGGGGACTGGAGCCATGGTATCGAGGTCCCACCCACACTCCCACCCGAGCCAATCACAAGCCACCTAGCTCTTATGTTATCACCACGGTAGCTAGAAAGACACAACAACTAGCTAACCATAATGTCTCTATAACTACATTTATGATCAAATTGACACATGTTCTATTACACAGACTTGTGACGATTATGGAAAGTTAAAGGTACATCTCCTCTCTTGTACAAGAGACTCCTCGACTACTTCACTCAGGGCAGCTGTCAATCACAGCTGTCAATCACAGCTGTCAATCATGACGTATCACCTCCTTTTTATAGCATCAAATAACTAACTAAAACCAAAGTTATCAGAAAAATTAACACTTGAACATTTTGACTTTTTGTTTGGCCCATGTCCCATCATAACTTGGATGGGGCGGGCTTTGTGAGCTATACTGCAGCCAGCCACCAGGGGGCGATCGATATGTTTTGGCTTCACTTTTGGGGAGCTCTCATGTTGTCTATCTTTATATAGAGTGTATGGTATGGGTCTTGTTTTATTGTAAACATGTGATTTGAGCATATCACACACAGTTGATGGTCGAAGCAAGTTAAAAACTGCCGTGTTTCATGATGGACCAGCCCAAAAGTGAAAAGCCATGAATCCTTACCCACCCCGAGTGTCTCTGCTTGATATCACAGAGATGAAAGCCATTATAGTATTCCACATTAAAATGTTTGATTTCCATATTTCCTCCGATATAGACCTTTTTATTGCCATTATGTTGCTAGGGCAGCTTATGTGTTAACAAACATTGCAACAGGAAATACACATTTTGAATATTTATGTTGTCAAGTTTGACAAGGTCTATCGTAAATCTTTCATAGTAAAACATGATAACAGCGTCACACCAACATTAAAATACCCCAATTGTTCCCTAATTACTATTTCTGCCTTTGCCAGTCTTTCATGTTTGTGTAGATGACAAGGTTATATTTGTATTGAAGGAAGCTTGTTGGAGTATTTAGAGCCAGTTATCTTCAGAAACAGATCAGGGCCATTTCCCGGGCTACACAATTGTAGAATTGTTGTTGCATTGAAGGCTCTTCCTCCTCCACACCGACAATGAAAAGACCTTGCAGTGGTAGAGCCAATTAATCGACACCAGCCCTCAATGCAGAGTTCCTTCAAAGGGAGGTTTGGCTTTTTTTCATTGTGACTGTGAACACTGATGAAAGGATTTTACATTACATTTCACATTGTAACGCACACAACTGTTAAAATGTATTTCTCAGCATCCATTTCATGCGTTCAGTGAGCCTCTCAGGATTACACAGACTAGCAAGTCTTAACAAAGCCATTGATGCGTGGAGGAGTTGGGTGGCTTGATGTGTTATATGGGCAGAGCACTAAATGACCTGACTCTCAGAGTGCCAATGTGTGTGTGTCCCGTACAGTGTGCGGCTGTGACCTCGCCCAGGGGGGTTTCTTCATGAAGAATGGAGAGTATCTGTGCACGCTGGACTACCAACGCATGCACGGCACCCGCTGCAATGGCTGTGGGGACTTTGTGGAGGGGGAAGTGGTCACTGCCCTGGGCAAGACGTACCACCCTGCCTGCTTCGTCTGCACCATCTGCAAGTAAGACTCATTTTACATTAGCTGAGTTACCTAGATCTTAATTTGTTGCATTTTTAGTACAGCTTTCCAAAACAGCAATAATGAAATTCTGCTCAGAAATATGTGAAATGACAAACAAACAAAGTCTAAGATGGCAGGAATCCCAGTATACAGCGTACAGTAGGATACCATGCTGTGTGTTACGTCTGCGTCATCTGACTAAATGGCCTCCTCAGGCGCAGTGTTGACACACATGCTAGAACTGCTGTTGATGAAATTGTGACAGGTCCTGTCATCTTAAGCCCCATCAGACTGCCTGCAAGCCAATAATAAGCTAATAAACTCTTCCACTTACCTCTGGGCCACAGCTCATGTCTTGTTGACCGATTGTTCATGTCACCAATCTTTCAGACGACCGTTCCCCGCCGGGGACAGGGTGACCTTCAACGGGAAGGACTGCCTGTGTCAGTACTGTGTCGAGCCCATGTCTCCGGGACCAAAGGACATCCTGGGCTCCAGCAGTAAGTTGTCTAATACACACATTCACACAGGTTTAATGCACAGGAAGCCAATCGCTGAAGTGGGAAGTTTGCAGTAGGATTTAAGTTAAAAAAAACTTTTAGAAAAACAAAAAGTCTGGAAAATTTCAGTCAAGTCTGGAGCTTTCAGGTATGATTCATGCATGACATTTAATGTAGCTGTGATATTTGTGCGGTGAAGAATAATATTCAGGTTTACATCAGTCAAGCTTGCCCACACATTATTAGTATATATTGAACATGGACCAAAATGACTTTAAAACTGCCATAAATATGGACTCGTGAACATTAACCCCTTCACAAGCAGCAGCCGGTTGGTTGGCCAGTCATTACCGACTTGTGCTGTGCAGCCAAACATTGTTCAAACTAATGTAACTTTACCTTGAATGCTATTTCGTTTTCACTTTTACAATGTAGTAGATGTAGTAGGCCCCTATTGACCCGCATCTATGGTGCTTAGCCTATATCGACCGATAACGCCTATTTAATGGCCTGATAACGGTTGAATTGGGTGGAAAATTTCCCTCAGTGATGACTTTTCCAACCTTAAAGATACTTAAAGTAATAGTTTGACATGTTGGGTAATACACTACACATGTTCTTTTCTGAGCGTTAGCTGAAAAGATTGATACCACTCATATCTGTACGGTAAATATGAAGCTCAAGCTAGCACTGCGTAGCTTAACAAACCTACTGCTTGTCGGTTTTACACTCTGGTTTTTGTGTCGATTTAAAAAAATTAGATATGGCGTTTTAACGAATGAGGTGTAGTTGCTGGTGAGCAGATTGTGGAAACGTTGAACAGAGCCAGGCTAGCTGTTTGCCCTTGTTTCCTGTTTCCATATGGAAGCAGTGTTATTCTTCTCCTCTAACTCTCAGTAAGAGCGAATAAGCATATTTCTCTAAAGGTCAAACCATTCCTCTAAGAGGAAATAAAAGCGGATAAATGTTAGAGGGTTCCACATAAAGAAAATACGGTGTGTTTACAGTTATGCCTGAAGACTGAATGATGTCGGGGTATCATTCAGTCTCTCCTCTTCTCTGTAAACGCAGCCTTGTGTTGGACCAGCCATGTTCCTTTATGAATAACACCAAGACAGGCCTTGCTAAATAATGCATGGCCATGCATTTCCTCTCCTCTGGAACAGAGAGTGTGCAGCCCTCGAACCCCTCCTCATCCCAACTCCTCTCATCCTCCCTCTTTCTCTCTTCCTGTTCTTTCCCTCCCTCACCCCCAGCGGTCTCTCTGTTGGCGTTTGAAGAGCTTTTAGACAAGGTCACCTATAAATAAGGCATGCTGATTCTCCTCACGTCATCATCGCAGCCTCGTTATGCCTTACGTAGTTATCGTCCCCTGTGGATGCAGTGGGCTCTGTGTTGCTTTCATCCTCTATTCATTAAAGAAGAGATGACAGGAAGATTGTTCGTTTAGAAACCAACCTCTTGCACTTTTAGAGCCTCAGGATCCCTCTTGGATATGGAAGGAGCTTTAAGACAGAGATGCGGATGATGGAAAGAGGCAGCTGTCAGGACATTGCTGGTTACACTCTATCACCATCTAGTGTCTCGGGTCAGAACTGACAACGTGTCTCATCCTTTGCATGCAATAATTTCTACATTACAAGTAAAAATCCTGCATGAAAAACTTACTTATGTAAAAGTACATCAGCAGCATAGTATTAGCAGCAACAGGTAGTTAAAGTATTAAAGTAAAAGTACTGTTTTGGACCCTCTGACTGATATACTATTATATATGACACAATTAGATTATTGTTACTGTTACTGTTTTAGCTGCCGGAGGTGGAGATGGTTCAAACTATTTTATGATATACAGTTTTATATACAGAGACACCAGATAAAGTATATCTGAGGGGTTGTGAGGTGATTAATGGGAGAGGAAAGAAGGAAAAAACAAAGTTCTGATACACAAATCTGTTTTAAGTTTTGAGATTTTTTCTCTAATCTTTGATTTTTGGTGAGATATTGGATCATTTATTTATTTATTTATGGCATGAAACCATGTGAGAAGTTTAGAGGGACAAATCAATCATTGGTGGAGCTGTTAACAACTCATAGACATCTAAAATGTGACCCCGACTACACACTGCTTTTTGTAAGACGTCAGAATCCCAAAAAGGTTGGAAACCACTGGTTTAGTCTTTAACAGTGTGTTGTATTTTAATACAATTTTCCAAAAAAGAGGAGGTCTGTGCGGTTCTTTCTTCAGAATAAACACAGTTTCTTGCACAATCTTTTCAAGGTTCCTGTACTTGTGATAATGTGGTGCTGATGTGCCAAAAGATTAAGTATTTCGTTATTTGTGAAGCCTATACTAAAGTATAATTTCACAAGATGCTCCACGTTCCTCATTTTCACACAGGCGGCAAGCTGCTCTATTTCCCCTCTAAAATAACATGTAAAATTACTACTTTATAATATTATGACTTTATTCTCATAATACTACAACTTTTTTCTCTTAAACTTATGACTTTATTTTTTACAATATTATGACTTTATTCTCATAATATTACAACTTTTTTTCTTGTAATCTTGTGACTTTATTTTCATAATATTATGACTTTATTCTCGAAATCACAGATTTATTTATTTTTCCTCAATGTAGCCCTAGTACTCGAAAATGGAAAAATGGAAAATGGAAAATACTCAATTAAAGTACAAGTACCTCAAAATTGTACTTAAGTACAGTACTTGAGTAAATGTACTTGTACACCACTGTTCCTCGGTTAATATTGTGAGCCCATTAAAGGCTGTTTTTACATGAAACAAACTTTCACTCAAGCATTAATTCCCTCTACAGGTATTGCTCTGTGATTGTATTTTCTTGTAGTTTTTTGTTGTGAGAACACTTAACGTTACGCCACTTTTGCTTTCCGCAGATTGTGCAGGATGTGGTCGAGACATTAAGAACGGACAGGCTCTTCTAGCGCTGGACAAACAGTGGCATCTGGGCTGCTTTAAGTGTAAGGCCTGCAACAAAGTGCTGACCGGGGAGTACATCAGCAAGTAAGCAGCTCAAATCCACTGTAATTACAGGCTGCTTGGTCAAATTCGGGCCTGCGTGATGTTCACACACGATATGATGTTTCACTGTCACTGTCTGGCTCCTCTCAGGGACGGCGCCCCCTACTGTGAGAAGGACTACCAGATCCATTTTGGAGTTCAGTGTGAGGCGTGTCATCAGTTCATCACAGGGAAGGTGCTAGAGGTAAAGACACACACACATCACACTCTTCAACATCCCTCTGATTGGCTCAGTAGTACAGGCAGATGTCTCTCTGTGCAGCCTGATGTGGGATTTATAATATACTTCTGCATTTCATATGAGTCCTGGCTAAGGTACGTTTGAAAGAGGTTTGAGTCCTTAAGGTTTATTTAAGGGCTACAATTACAGAAGATAAATTTGAAAAGTAGACCTAAAGTTTCAAATTAATGTTTGCATTATGTGGATTTACAGAAATAAGTTAAGACAGTTTGAGAGTTGGTCGTAACGTCGAAATTCTGCTCATCATTAAGACAGAGGATGTTGCTTCGGAGTGGAATTGTGAAATGTAGTTTGATAATCTCCGGTGTAATCTCTTCGTCGCAGAGCCAAATAGACTCTTGACATGACGGCGTTCAACTAAAAGATTAATTCTTAGCAGATTTTTCCAACTCTGCCTAAACACACATGCTTGCACACGGTCGTACACGCTTGCTTTGCCACACAAATTATATAAATATTACATAAAACACCTAATGTGATCTGACATTTAGGAAGTGATCCGTATTCATTAATGCCGTATGTCGTGCAGCTGTTATGAAACTCTCATTTAAACGTTATTAACGTCGTCTGAGTTTATGTAAAACATTAGCAGCACCTCTCTGTGTTCGCATGGTCTCTTGAACTAGTGTTTGTTCTGCAGACAGTGATCCAATCAGACACAGAGTTATGTGTCATTTAATGGTATGAAAATGTCACTGCTCGCCAGCCAGCCAGGCTTATAGTAATCCAGCACTAAGGCAGGCCTTTATGACAATAGGAAATGGAGCCAGTGGATCAGAAGGGCCAAAGCCATAGAAGTCTGTCTGATGGTCTAATCACTGACCCAAGACTCGGGTCAAATACCATGTAGCCATTGGTGGGTTTTGCAAACCGTCTGCTCCTCTGGGAGTGCAATTTGAAAGGCTTATTAATGCAGGGTAATTAATGCAGCTATTAAAAGCTGAGAGAAATAGGGAGAGCATTTAATGGCATACTACACACATAGCATAAGCAGCTTTATTATTCCTGAGAGACATATTCTGTTTTACGTGTAATGGGTGGGAGGTGCTGTGAAGTGCTACTATAGCCGCTCTGTATAAATGTAAAAATGCAAATATTAGTCAGTGCTCCATATCACTGAGTGGTCACTTGCCAGCTGCAATGTTACTGAGGGTTGTTATACAGCAGGTCCAAATTTCATTTGGGTATTTTATCATCCTCGGTCAAAGTCACAGAGGCTTCATAATGGTGCTCTCTGCATGCAAAGTGCCACATCAATGTAGATGGAAATTCATGCGCTGCAGCCGTCAGATCGTTTTATTGGATCAAATTATGCAGGTTATCACAAAGAGGAAACACTCGGATATAGAAGGCAGGTTGTGTGTGTCAAACAGGAAGTATTTGGTCATGTTTGATAATAACAATCTTACCATAAATGCATAAAATAATCTCACATTCCCTCATGAACTGTTGAGAAACACCTTATTAACATTAAACCAGCAGAGCAGTTTCAGAGGAAAACATTCACCAACGGCTGCCGGGTGTCACAATTTCATCAACAGCAGTTCTTGAAGGAAGAGAGATCAGTTACACAGGATCTGATGAAACTATCCGTTGCACTAACAGGGTGAGAGGGAAGGAAATGTAGCTGAGAGCAGGTAGAGCACTGCAGGTTTTATTTATTTCCTGGAAGACGCAGCTCCGCTTCACTCCCTTTACTGCAGGCTTCATTGATCTTCTTTTTCCTGTGATGTGTCAAGGTGTGTTTTGAGCGCTCTGTGTTTTTTTCCAGGCAGGAGATAAGCACTACCACCCCAGCTGTGCGAGATGCAGCAGGTGCAATCAGATGTTCACAGAAGGAGAAGAGATGTATCTGCAAGGTGAGCGGACCTACTGGCACTGTCACTGCCACTCGAAAGCTTTTGTTGCTCCACTTTTCGTTTTTTTTTTTTTTAACGGAAACTGAAGAATTGCACGCTCCTCTGTAGATTGAGTATAGCTTAGGGGTATGAAACCTGTCGGTGTGGGGATTACTATTAATAGTACAACAAGCCTATGAATTTATAAGTAAAATATTATTATTATCCGTGTGATAAGTCTGCTTATATGCTGTGCTGCTGACACTGTGTACTGAGCATTTATATTCATGCAGTACTGGAAATAAATTCCCCCGACTCGAGTAAAGGGAAGTGAAAAGCGTCTTAAATGTCTTAGTAAAGTGTTGGGCCACAACAAGACGACAGAACAGCTTTAATGCTCCTTCTATAAGTCTCTGAATCTACTAAAGATTTGAACCCAATTCTTTCAAAAGATATTCACTCATTTGATGTTATGAGGACGGCGATGATGTCGAACATGTCACTCCAAAATCTTCCTTAGGTGTTCAGTTGGGTTGAGATCTGGTGACTGCGAAGGCCATACAGGTCATACTCAGTGACCCCTTATATTTTGCGTTGTGTAGAAGCATCTGCATTTGTGTCTCCACTCATTTATGTAGTTTTTTATTTTTTTTATTTCCTGCACAAGGTCAGAACTGAAAATGCAACATTTCAGTCATAGATCTTCGTCACCTCAACAATATGAAATATGATGCCACTGCAGCACTATTGTACACACATGCACCTCTACACACAACAAACAGCGATATCTGTCTGAGAACAACTAATAATTTTAATTTAGTTGTATTGTATATTAATAATGAATAATGTTGTGGGATAAGTCCTTATTTCATGGGCTATTTTGGGATTTATACTTTATTATTACATACTTATATATTGAAAAAAAAAGCATTCGAATACAGATTTGGAGGTTGATTACCATGGCAACGCTCAAAGCTTTGATGCATTCGGGTCAGCCCTAGAGATGTCAGAACGAGGGGGCTGCCACATAGTCAGCACTCCAAGCAGATGGGGGTTCAGTGCCTTACTCAAGGCCACCTCGGCAGTGCCCAGAAGGTGAACAGGCAGCTCCCCAGCTACCAGCCCACACTCTGTAACATGGTCCAAGTCGGACTTGAAACGGCCAGCCAAGTCCCTACAGACAGCTACTGCTACCCAGGAGTCAAAACACCTGAGACAATTACACCATCAAATATAAAACAAACAATAAAAACAATAAAATATAAAATAAAAAGATACAAGTCTGGCAATAAAAAATAGGTGCTTTTGTTTTTTAATCAATAATTGATTGTGTAATTGTCTCAGGTATTTTAAATGTAACTCTATTTTTATTAGTTGTTGCAGCCTGTGTCCCGAGTGCAATGATGATGTTTCATATTGTGAGTTTGATGCTTGATGAAGGTCAATACACATAGTGCTCACAGTGTGCAGGAATATAAATTGTCTTTTGCATAACTACATTTTCATGCCTCCGCACCGGCAACAGCTGTGGCCGGAGGCATTATGTTTTCGGATTGTCCGACCATGCGGACCATTCTTGTGAATGTGATATCTTGAATTTCCTCAAATTTGGCACAAACGTCCACCTGGACTCAAGGATGAATAGATTTGATTTTGGTGGTCAAAGGTCAAGGTCACTGTGACCTCACAAAACACATTTTGAGCTATAAATCAAGAATTAATTTGCTAATTATGACGATTTCACATAAATGTCTAATAAGATAAAATGATGACATTTTGGACAGACATGGATGTAAACTGCAGCTTGACTGGTTGGTGGAGGCATACAACCGCGAGGCGATAATTCTAGTTTCCTATCTAGTGGATACCAGATGTGTTTTAGACAGCCTTTAATTAAGTCCGTTAATAACCCATGTAATAATCCATTTGTCACCCATCTGTGCAGAATATGGATATTAATAACAGCAGTCTGTCTCAGAACATTTCAAACACACTGTTGGAACATATTTATTTTCATGTATGAAAAAATGCATTTGAATAAAATGAATATACTTTACTGCCATATGTTTCTTTGAACGTATTTTCTCTCTGTCCTCCTCAGGATCGACAGTGTGGCATCCCGGCTGCAAGAACACCACCAGAACAGAGGAGAGACACAGGGAGCGGGTAGGAATCTGGGGCGTCACTGACTCCATTATCCATGACTTTGTCCTGACTGAAAGCACCTTTCTGTTCACGTCTCATGACAATGTTTTCCTGGAAAAGATAGAAATTCGGAATATGTCTCGAGGGATTCTGCATGGGCTGTTCCTGCTCCCTCGATGAATTGTTAAACCTTTACCTACTGTGGTTCACATGTGCCTATTGAGGCGGTGTGTGTGTGTGTGTGTGTGTGTGTGTGTGTGTGTGTGCCTTTGCATGCATGTATAAATATTTGTTGATGTGCATATTTACATGTTGGCCTTGGTGTATGTGTGAACTGTGAGTCGGGCTGGAGAGGCACAACCCCTGTGTGATGTCCTGTGAACCCCCCTCTCCCTTCCTCCACAGCTATTGCCTCCGTCCCTCTTATTCCTCCAAAAAACACAAAGGCAGGTACTGTATTCGCTATTGGCTATGAGATGGCATCATCCTGTGTTCCACCATGTACATAGGACACTGTACTGCACTGTAGGCTGCCACCTGCTGGAGACAGCCTGCAGTGCCCTCTTTGTGTGTCACATGGAGCCATTCAGTCTTGTCTATTAACGCCTTAGACCAGTGGTTCCCAACCTTTTTCCTTCAGGGACCCCTTTTCTATCATTGATTAAACTGACGACCCCTAACTAAGTGACATTTAATGGATATTTCACATTATATTCAAAGCATAACAATAACAGTACTGAACAACGGATAAACTGTAAAATTAACCCACAGTGAACGCAATAAGTGCAGGAAGTTTGTGTAAAACGAGCAAATTTGGATGAATTTTGAGCAGATTATTTCCAGAGAATTGTATCAGAGCTGAATTTCCCCCCCCTTTTTTAAGGAACTTTTGATACAAATCTCTGCCTGTATTATGTATTTTTGGTAACACTTCATTTTACAGGTCCGCAAATTTCATAGTAATTAGGTATCAATATTTTCCTCGAAAATTTATTTTTTATTAACATTATTTAATAATTATATTCCGCTATTTCCCAATAGCTGGTAATTTATTTAATACATTTCCAGGAAAAGAATACAAAGTTAATTGATATGCTTTATTTCCATGTCTGCTGATAAATAGATAATAATTAGTAAATAACTTATTTGCCTCCGATGAAGAGCAGCGCACAGCCGCTTCTCAAGCCTCAGGGCCCTATTTTACCAATTATATGCTATTTTAGCATATAATTATTAAATAATGTTTATTATAAAGTAATTTGCGATACATTTCGAGGTAAATATTGGGGTAAATTGGCAGTAATTCCAAAGAAATTTCAAATAGGTTACTTGCTAATTATCACCTAATTACCATGAAATTTGTGGACCTGTAAAATGAAGTGTTACCGTATTTTTTTTTTTAACAATTATATATTTTTAATAGGCTATTTTTTTATTTTCTTCTCCCTGACGCTTGGCCATTGTTCTATTAGCTCTTTGGTTGTTGTCTTGCGTATTTTTCAAATTTTTAAGTTTATATTTTAAACAGAAATGAATGAAAATGCTGAGATATAGAACCCCTTAAAATCAAGCCCCCCCATTAAGCTTTGGCGACACCCAGTGGGGGTCGGGACCCCCAGGTTGGGAACCAGTGCCTTAGACTACGCTCATATCAAAGGTGCATGAGCAAAGATATGTGCACATTTGGAGGAGCAGACAAACATCACAGATGACTAATTTCCAAATCCCCAGTCACCCATTAGGTGAAAAGCTCATTTAATTACGCTACACTCAGACCTGCTGCTGCCATCCAAACTGTTCATTTCCCATAAACAGGCATGAGGTCTTTAAGAACATAAAATCACAGCGCTAAAGCACTCATTCACTTTGCAAATTTGCAAATGAATGACCTAATCATGAAATGACATGTTAGTATTTCAAAGTACCTCATGTTATTAATGAAACGTAAACCGGGTTTGCAATTCCCCCTCATCGCTCATACAGTATAAAAGCCTAATGTTGGAGTGTTTTGGGTGATAATCACAGTGATGTGCAGATGGCAGGGGGCTGTGGATCAACGGGAGACTGACTGACAGACAGACGCTGTTGTGACTAACAGCCACTTGTGTGTTTTTCTTCTTGCAGCCTACGAGGTCGTCGTCCGAGAGCATTTGTTCCAGACCTGGTTCAAGCATACCTGGCTCACCGGGTCACACGATCTATGTAAGAAATGTTGTCTAAATAGATTCTGTCTTACTAGTCAGAAATTCCCTTTTTTTATAACAGCCTACAGTTTCTACAGTAGTAACCTCCCTTTACCCTTGTGTGTGTTTGTGTGCATGTTTGTCTTTATTTGTCTCTCTAGGCAAAAGTAGACAATGAGATCCTTGATTACCGAGACCTAGCTGCCATTCCAAAAGTCAAAGCCATTTATGACATTGAGCGCCCTGATCTTATTACCTATGAACCTTTGTACACCACCTCCCTGGATGAGAGAGAGGAGAGACACGAGAGTGTGGGAGAGGTAAACACACAGAGATCGCATGCATCTTCTCCTGCATGCCATCTTTATGCACATACAGTACTGTACTGTGCATCAAGAGACATATTCTTTAAATGATCCTCTGTTTTGTTGTTGGCTAAGTTTTCCTCAAGTAAGACTTTTCCTCAAAAGACATTTTTTCATGCTGCATTCAAAGCTTTTATGCAGTACTGAACTTCTGTGTCTCTCACAGCTCCACACTGCCAGGAGGGAGCGTTCCCCCTTGCCCGATGACAAGGTAAGATGCGTCACCGTGTGCTGATGATGATTAAACATCCTAAATCGCAAAGGGAAGAGCAAAAAGTGCGTCATATATAAAAAGGAGATCATGTACGTTGCAGGCACACAGCTTGCGCAAATGTGTGAGATCAGCAGATAGTATGTACTCAGTCCTGGTACAGAGTGGTGTTCTTTAAAACTTGTAAACACGCAGGTGTATTACACGTTATGATACTCTGATGCTTATGTCTGGCTGTCTGGGCTCTTTTGCCTCTATGGAGGAGTCTAAACCAGAAGTTCTCCATCTTTTTTACAAGATAGAAAACATACCAGGGACCCCTCATGGATGTCCCTTGGAATAATTTGACGTAGCATATTTTTAACACTTCTATAGTCTTAGTTATGTGAAAGAACAACACAAGAAAAATGGGTAACACTTCATTTTACAGGTCAGCAAATTTCATGGTAATTAGGTCTAGGTAATTAGGACTTTTGTGGTTGTTATACTCTGTTGTTATACTGTTATTATACCATGTATCTTTCCATAATGGTCGCTTGATTTACTACATTAGTTGCTCTGACCGAATGCAAAAAGATCCGCATTCAACTTATCCAGTATTTGCAAAAACATACAATGCTAGTGACTGGGCTGATTATACTGTAGATTTATAAATTAATTATTCGTTGAACTGTGCAGCCTTTTGTAAAAATAAATCACGATAACTTAAATGAATCAACCTGAAAACTTTTCACGGACCCGCTGGCAGAGTGCCCCGGACCCATACTTTGACAATCACTGGTTTAAAATGTGTTGTTTACGGAGAAGTTCTCAACAACAAAGTTCTAATTCAGGCTTTTTTGATTCTTCCTAGTCCTCAAGAAACATGTCGCCAACCCCACCTGGTGAGGTGAGCATATCCATCCATCCATCCATTATCTGTAACCGCTTATCCCATTCGGGGCAGCCGATCCCAGGTGACATTGGGCAAAGGCAGGGTACACCCTGGAAATTCACTGTTCCCTGCATGCGATGTAAATGCAGCATATAATGTGTTGTAATTAATCGCAGTTGTGTAATGACTTGTGTGTGTGTGTGTGTGTGTGTCAGGGCTCTTACGACAGGAGGGAACGCATCCTCCAAAGGTCCACCAGTCAGGGCTCCATAGGATCACCAGTTTATAATCGCCATGGTTACACCCCCACCTTGTCACGGTCGCCACAGCATTTTCACCGGCCAGGTGAGTATGTGCACAGTGTGTGTGGGTGGGCACATGTATATTGTTCAAGATAAAATCAGTGGGTTTTTATAAGGTGGATCTTTACTGGTCAGGGAGAAGACAGCTGTTAAAACACTGTGGATGAGTTCACTGACCCTCCACCTGAAGGATCTCACTTCCCTCCTTCTGATCTAATTACCACTTTAAGGAACTTCACCAAAATTGATTTTGGGGTTGTTATGTTATTGATTTTTGCTTTGCAGAATAACAACCTTAAAGTCAATTTTGTGCCTTTTAACACCTGAGTTTGCTATTCTTTCCATTAAAAATGTTAAAGTGAAATACTCTTCCTTGTTTCTTACTGTTCATCTTGAATGCTCCTTACCTCTCACGTTGGGTGTCTTTTATTTCCTCTTTTCGACATTTGATTCCTGTATATCTTCCTTTTTCTTTTGTCCCTCACCGTCTCACCTTCTACCTCCTCCCCACACCGTCCACCTCTGCTGCCTGGTCCTGGGGTTTTGTCCCCCTGTCCCACACCCTCCCTCCCTGCAGAGGCTCTGACAGGCATGCAGAAGCTCTGCTCCTCCTTGTGCAGTAACAGTGTGGGCTCCAGAAATAGTGACTCCCGCCCCACCTCCCCTTTCAGACACCACTTCCTCCCCCATAGCCAAGGTAAGGGCCCCACTCCACTCCTCTCCTCTCCGCTGCCCCCCTACAAGGCAACACATCATCTCCATCGTCACCTGGAACGCCACCTCCCGTCAATCATTCTGGATCCATCGCCATATCTCATTAGACTATATCCTGAATGGTTGAACCCATGCAGCCAAGGCGCTGATTCTTCACTAACTCGCATGCACTTCTTCACCTTTGACTCTCACAGCCTCTGCCAAAGTAGCTGACAGGCTCTTTGTGTTTGTGTTTTTGCAGCTTTGCATGCACTTGAAAGATACTAGTAATCCAAAATCCAATATCCAGACTGACAGCTCCCCGAATGTTGGATGGTGGATGACTTTTTTTGCCTTGTCAGAATGAGTCTCCAGACTCCAGTAAACTGTAAGGCTGAGATAAAAAGAAAGAATTTGTAATATAAGTTTGCCGTTGCATGGTAGGAGTGATTAGCTTCTTAACCGTGAACTCCTATTGAACCGTGAATTCACATTATACAACAGACTTGACATTATAGCTCATGACTCATAGGGCACATTAGCCTAATCTTGCTATTTTAAATTGCTACTTTGCTCCGCTTTTGTTCCTCTCATCACACGGCTCCATTAACTGCATCTATCAAAAGCAACCAGAATGTCTCCCATTCGCTCAGAGTGGCTTTAAACTGGTCCCGTTGGTCCCTGTGTGTTGCACCGTTCAGACTGTGGTTCCCCTTTAGTATCCCTGCTTACGTTCTGTTCTTGGTTCTTCTCACTGGAGGCACTGACCCGCCGAGTGGCCGGAGCTCCCCCCTCCCGCTCAGGCCCGACAGCCGGCCGGTCACCCCGCCTCTCTCTCAGACCCCTAAACATTTCCACCTCCCAGGTAGGAGCTGGAGCGCACCCTGTCACTGCTCGTCCCATCTATCTATCTATCTATCTATCTGTCTGTCTATCTATCTGTCTATCTATCTGTCTATCTGTCTATCTGTCTATCTATCTATCTATCTATCTATCTATCTGTCTGTCTATCTATCTGTCTATCTATCTGTCTATCTGTCTATCTGTCTATCTATCTATCTATCTATATATCTAATGTATCTATCTGTCTATCTGTCTATCTGTCTATCTGTCTATCTATCTATCTATCTATCTATCTGTCTGTCTATCTATCTGTCTATCTATCTGTCTATCTGTCTATCTGTCTATCTGTCTATCTATCTATCTATCTATCTATATATCTAATGTATCTATCTGTCTATCTGTCTATCTATCTATCTATCTATCTATCTATCTATCTATCTATCTATCTATCTATCTATCTATCTCATTATATTCCATTTGGGATCAGCTTTTGCTTTTTCCCCCTCTTCTTTCACAACTATACAGACGGCGAAATTCATTGTAATCCCTACAATATGCGTCATTCATTGCTTGGTGTTTTGCAGATGTTTACAATAAATTCTTTAATTTGTATAACAGAGGCACTGTATACTCTGTAAATGTCTTTTCTGTCTGCATTCGAATGTTTTCAGATCAGGGGAGCAACATCTACAGGAAACCGCCCATCTACAAACAACACGGTACCTTTCCTCCTCTAGTATAGCCTGTTTTACTGTAAAAAGTACAAATGTCTGAGTACAAATTCAGAGTAATACTTCTAGGTAATGATGTAATTGGGGTGGGCTTTTGGTACTCAACTGAAACTGTGTATTCATCTACTCTATGTAGTCACCCGCAGTGTCAGTGTATGAGCACTGTTTGAAGTCTGTCTCCAACCCTCTTCTGTCTGACCTGTAGCTTGTTTTACACACTGCACTTTGTCTCTTAACAAGTCACAGTAGTCATGTTATAGAAATCTTAAAGCCAGACTATGTAACGTTTGCTGAATTGTGACATTTGACACTTTATTTTCCATTCTAGTAATTTGCATTAAAGGCAGCCTGAATGGCACTACAACATGTCTTCTGGCTAGCTACAATATTTTTACTTTAGTGAAATGCTTATCTGTGACAGGCTTTAATGTAATGTAACAGTAGCACAAGTAGAGAAGAGGGATAGTCAGCAAACTGGTCTGGAAAGTGAAGCTAATGAGGAAGTGCCTTAAACTTGCATCCTTTCTACTAGCCAGCAGGGGGCGACTCCTCTGGTTGCAAAAAGAAGTCTGATTGTGTAGAAGTCTATGAGAAAATAACCCTACTTCTCACTTGATTTATTACCTCAGTAAACATTGTAAATATGAATTTGTAGTCTCAATCGCTAGTTTCAAGTCTTCTTCAATACAGCATGATGTTCATTTAGTAAATTATGGTCCCATTTAGAGTCAAATAGACCATAAAGCAGGGTATGCTTTAGGGTGTGGCTACCTTGTGATTGACAGGTTACCACGGGGTTTTCCAGTCTGGGAGTTGTCCGTGTTTTCGTCTTTAACCCTTTCACAGTGAGTTTTCAGCTCATGATAGTTAATAGTAACATTTTTGGTCACCTCAAAATGTCTTATTTAGTGTTCGGTTGTACTTAGCTTCACCCTCTCGTCACTTCTGGTTGCAAAAAAACAACATGGCGACCGGAACTGGAGGCTTCAAAACGACAGTCCACACGTCCACTTCTTATATACAGTCTATGAAACTGACTCAGTAATGTCTGAAGTTTGCTAACGTTAGCCACTATAGTGGTCATACCAGACAAAGTAAGGCTGTAGTAGCAAAACCCCTGAGCGTATTGAATTGAACAAGGGTTGCGTTTTATTGCTTGTGAACTCAACTTTTCATTTGTAAGATGGAAGAATGAGTTTTTTCAAAAGTTACATAGTCTGGCTTTAAAATGAATCTGACAAAATATATTTAAATGGCCCAAGCAAATTTCACTTGTGTACATGCACACCAGCTGGTTTTCTTCAATTAAGTGATGTTTCACAAAACAGTTGTAATCTTGCTTGAGCAAGATGTCACTAAAGCCACCTTTGAAACATCATTAAAACCACACTGAGTCTTATCTACTGGCAGTTCCTCACCACTTATTTCAGAAGATTAGATTAAAGGCTCTATCCAATATCCAGTGACTTGTTAGGAAGGCATTATTTGCATATATTTTAAACCTGGACAAGCCAGGATTAATTGACCCCCTGAGTATGACGATCAGATGGTGCTAAGATGTTTACCTGTGGTTGAGACTGTGACCCAGACACTGATAGATCAGTTCCCATGGTTACCAACCTATAGATTCAGATGCCATAGCACGTCAAAGCAAGTCTGCTGATGAGATCATCAGATCCGCCACCTTCCCCGCTGCCCATGCTCCCTCTCCGGATGACAGCTCACGGAGCGAGGGCGACCGTTGGCCCTGCTCTCTCGCTGTATTAGGTACAGTAGGCTCCTGATGGGCATGCTTGCACTGCTACCTTCTAGCGGTTCAATAGACACCTCACCACAACCTAACTCACCTTGTTCCTCCTTCCAGCTGCCCCAAAAGCTTTAACTGCATCCCTGCTTCACTCCAAGCTTTTATTCAGGCGTTACAGTATTTGCCTTTAAGTTTTGCTTGCACAAAGCAGAAGTTTGGTTTCTGTTGCTGCCATATTATTTTCTGCTTGTGGTAGCATCAGTTTCACCATTTTACTGCACATGATGGGTGCACTAGCTGTACACAATAGTGCCACAAATGACTTGGACAGAGATAACTGAGACTGACTTCAAACTGACTTTTGTCTGTCTGTCTTACATCGTGCTGTTCTGTGACATCCAGTAAAATCTGGACATGAATGATGAAGCGTAAACATCCGTCATGTCAGCGTAGCCAAATATTCCAATAAGTAGTCCCTCTGTTTGTCTGTCTCGTCAACTCTGTCTCACATTTGTGTTCTTCCGTCCACCTATTGCTCATTTTTACTGTGTGTGTTCCTCACTGCTCTACAGCAAAATGACGCTGCCACATCTTTCTGTCTTTCTCTTAATTTGAACTTTGGATGAAGCATTTCATCTGGTTGTACTATACATATAAGTACATGTGAAGCATGGCTTCCTCCGGTCTTTATGTGTGCATGTATATGTGTGTTTTATGTAACTTTTTGGGCCTGTGTACGACACCTGTAGGTTCAGAAGGGAGGAGACGTTCCAGAGAAGAGGAGGAGGAAGAGGCCTTGAAAAAAAAGCAGCTCAACGAGGAACATCTCATCAAGGTCAGTGAGATAACCTCTACTCTTCAACTTGTATCTTTGGCTGCCATTTGCCTGAGATGAAAGCCAGACCTGCATGCTTTGTATCCTCAAGTTTGTGTCATAGATTGATGTTTATCTGTGTATTTACTGTACATGATTTGAATGTGTGTGTGTGTGTGTAGATTCAGTCTGGTTTGGGAAAGCTCATTCTGAAGGAGGAGATGGAAAAAGAGCAGATCAGGGAGCGTCACGCACGGAGCCTCTCCGCTCAGCGCTATGACCCCAAACAGACCAACTGTGACGCAGGTACAGAGCAGCTTCATCAGCTTATACACTCTTGAGTTGTCAGCAATGTACTGAAACATAAGGTCTGTGCTATATAACACTTGTAGATCTTTTACGACATGTCTGGATGATGAAATAGCTTCAATTTGTGATTTGAAAAATCTCTCTTAAAGGAACAGTGTGTAACATTTCAGGGATCTATTAGCAGAAATGGAATATTAATAACTATGTTTTCATTAGTGTACAATCACCTGAAACTAAGAACTGTTGTGTTTTCGTTAGCTTAGAATGAGCCCTTCATATCTACCAACACGTTCTCATCCCAACTCGTCACATAACGCCGCTTTGTCACGCCCGTTGGCGTCACTTTAGGATTGGGCAACAAAACCACTAGGTCGGGCTTAAAACTACTACGTTTGTAAAGTGAAAATGACACTGAACATTGTGAAGACGGGACACGAACAAACAGCTGATTGTATCGTGATAGTGAAACTTAACACACGGGAACGCACGAGACACAAACAGCGGACTCCTAGATGAAAGCCTTGTGTTTGTTGAACCTGTCCGGCGCACTTTCTCAGAGCGTTTACTGTTGCCACGGATGGGTCATAGTTAATGGAACGCCCGGTACACTTCATACCGGCGCTCAAGGGGGCCTTGTGCGGCGGTACCGAACGCCGGCGGCCGTTAAAAAAGCCTCTGTATTTGACGCCCTGGGAATGAGCCCTTCATATCTACATAGGTAGCAGGTCCTCTTCACGCAGTCCACCGTGTTTCTCTGCCATGTTTCAACAGTAGCCCAGAACGGACAAACCAAACTCTGGCTCTAGAGAGAACCTTGTATGCTTTTACGTTACCTGAAGGTCACCGTAGTTCTCCGACACGCATGTTAAATTGCGGTAATGTGAGCCGCAGAGTGCAAAACCGTGATACTGCCAGCCGCCTTCCGTTGCTCCTAAAGTAGTGTTATTATGGTAAAGATGGCCTCTAAGCGAGGTGAGCGGCGTTACCACGGTTTGGCACTCTGCGGTTCATGTTACCGCAGTCTTGGAAAGGGAGGAGTGAGTGGAGCGTTGTTTGCAATCTGTACTCACACCACTAGATGCCGCCACATCCTACACACTGTCTCTTTAATGTAAATATTCCTGATTGTTGTCAACAACTTTTTAAATTAAAATATAAATGTAAACATTATTTATGTTTCAGATCCAACTTCTCCAACCAAAACTAACTCTCTGCCTGGCTACGGAAGGAATGGGCTGCATCGGGTGAGAGCTCACTCATACTAACAAGATTACTGTTGATTATGTAACACAGACAGCTGAATGCAGATAAATGACAATCAGAACCATTTTAATCACCAAGAAGCAGAAATTGAATGTTAAATAGTTTATAAATTGTCACCAATGCCTAATTGGAAACATGTTTTATACATAGTAATTATAATAAAATCCTATTCTGCTCCTAAATTCAGATTCAGATTACTTTATTTTCCATTAGATTTGCATAAAATGGAAATTTGTCTTTGGCCCTGGCATATAAGACAACACACACGATACATAACAATACACAGAATACACACACAACAATACGTGACAATTATGCATCTTAAAGTCCTAAACAGACCAAAGTGGCAGTAATAATAAAAATGCTAAGTGGATTGTTCCTCCTCTGGCATGTAGTCCATTAAAACATCACAACAGAGCATTAAGCTCAGCAGTATTAACAATAAATAAATAAGTGATGTTGGATGCAGAATGTCCTGAGAAGCAGCCTTGATTCTTGGGAGGGGGTTTAAGGGAAAGGGTTAATCAAAAATTAGAAATACTTTATTACATATTAAAAAGGATATAAAAAAAACTAATTAAATACACAAATAAAGAAATCATAAATAACGAGATGCAGTGTTCTGACTCATTCAGATGACTAATGATGTATCATGTCTGATCATTTTGTTATATCAAATCCGATATAGGTGTTGGTAAGGCGTCCATATAGGCTAAATAGAGTTGCCAAATCCTGGCGATGCATAGAGCTATTTCTAAAAACTTTTTTTGAAAGTTTCTTAAAAGTGTACTAATGACTGTGAAATTCCCTAATAAGCAAATTTGAGGATCCAATGGGAAGGTAAATCCTGTAAGTCTTGTCATAATGTCGCCAAATGTTAATGTTGACGTCCTGTTGTCTGTGTCCCCGCAGCCCCAGTCCACAGACTTCACCCAGTACAACAGCTATGGTGACATGTGTGGAGGAGGCAGAGGTGAGAGCTGCGACTGCCAAGCAAATCTCTTGCCAATGTCACCAGAGCTATTCAGCATCAGTACTCAGATAAATGGCTTGCCACGTGTACATAAATGGACACGCATTGTTTAAATATTTGCATAACGATTCACACAATGTGTCATCAGGGACAAACAGTGTTGTAGATAGTAGCCTGGCAGGGGGATTTGACAGCAAAACCATTAACTGTGAGTCTCATTTTCTGTCCCATGTTGTCCTGCAGAGTTTCAGGTATGTCTCTCATCTGCTTTTTCACATGGCATGCTTCCTCACCTTGCATCATATATTTGCTTGCTTTCATGGGTTGCGAGAGTCACCTTGCCCTGAATGAACACCGGCCACTCCTGCTACATGCTTGCATCACTGTTGGATTTAATGTCAACTACAGGGCATGCAGTGCAGTGATTTCCCAACATGCACTGCCCAGTAGCTGAGCCAGTGTGCTGTAAATGCAATGTGCAATCATCGCCTCATGTCTTGTTTTGTGTGTTGTTTACCAATGTTATGACTCAAGCTAAATGTCACATTTAAATTTAAAATTCACCATAGAAGTAAAAAAAAAAAAAAAAAAACCTACAGAAACATTCAGAAACCATTTAACGACTGCCCATCTCGAGTTAATATACTGAACCGTATCCAAGCTACTTGCTCCATCCAGTGAGAACTGTGCCCCACAGTCATTAGTGGACATATTCATACCATTAACCCTGCAGTCCCCTTCCACTATATTACATTTGTGTATGTTCTATTCTTTAGCACATTAAGGATGGCCGTGCAGCACTTGCAAGGATGGACAGGGGAGTATCTATGCCTAATATGTTGGAACCAAAAGCAAGTATCTTCTTCTTTTTGTACTGATGACAATTACACTGAAATATGTTACAGCATTTATACATTGTTCATTTATTTAAAGGGGCTCTATGTAAGAATCAGAAATAGCTTGTTAACAATGACACCTGTGGCCGATAAGTCAACGACAGTCAGCGTCCTGTTGCTCGCGCTTGTGGTCGCACTACGTAGACGCGAGCGAGCATCGGTCAAAACAGTGAGGCGACACACACGAGACTGAACGTGATTGACAGCTAAAACTACAATATCACAATACAGTATATTTCACATGCTTGGCAGTAATGTTAGCTTACCTGTCCAATAGGAATTTTGCCAGCGTTTTGAGACCCAAAACCAAACGAAGGTTCCTGTTGTTGATGTTGATCCTAGTTCCCCCCCCCCCCTCGACGTCGGTCACATTCCTGTTTTGAAATACAGGCTTCACTAGATATAACTTTTTTGTGCTTCCATGGAGTTTGTGTTGGAGTCTGAGTTGTGGCGGGGTCTGGTCATTCATTGGCGTTAGCAGATTCCATTTCTAACCGAACGTTCGTTATCGTAGCCCTTTAGCGGAGCTGAAAATAGAGGCACTCGTGAGCTCGCATGACGTCACATCTGTTGGATTTTCCCGGAAAAAACGACCCGCATTCCTCACATTAAAAGCAGTCTACAGGCTGATGGAGGCAACCCAGAAAGTCATCGAAGGTCTCACTCTTTAGGTTAGGTTACAACTAAGGCTGTCAAAGTTAATGCTGTAGTAACGCGTCAACGCAAAATCGTTTTAACGCCACTAATTTCTTTGACGCATTAACGCAATCGATATTTCAGAGGTTGTAGCGGGCTCACTTTTAAAGCTAGAATGAAGATACTGTCATCATATGAAACTAGAGGGAGTCCATTGGTACCAACAATGTCATAATAGCTCGAGGAAAAACTGTCATGGCCATTTTCAAAGGGGTCCCTTGACCTCTGATCTTAAGATATGTGAATGAAAATGCACTCTATGGGTACCCACGAGTCTCCCCTTTACAGACATGCCCACTATATGATAATCACATGCAGTTTGGGGCAAGTCATAGTCAAGTCAGCACACTGACACACTGACAGCTGTTGTTGCCCTTTGGGCTTGAGTTTACCATGTTATGATTTGGTACATTTTGAACAGATAAAAAATTTGTGATTAATTTGCGATTAATCGCGATTAAATATTTTAATCGATTGACAGCGCTAGTTACAACCTGATGACACATTGGCAATAAAAACGGTTAAAAAACATTTATACGTGTACAAATGTACATACAGTCCCTTTAAGTGCATTTTAACTTGAAAATGAGGACACATCTTGCAACTAATTTAGAGATAGCCTAGCCTCGACTATTCGACAAAGAAAAAGAAAAAGCCCAGCCCAAAAGAGGAGGATGAAACGAAATAATTAGCATGTTGTATGTAGCCTCGTAATGCGGGGACATTGGTGGAAGAAATAGAGATTTTTACTTGAGGTGAAAGACTCCCATTAGCTGGGTTCCTGATGATTTAGCATGCTGCATCAGGAGCTGACGAGTCACGCTTAGCATGCTGGCTTCTCCATACTCATCTGCACATAGCTTTGACTTAAAGTGGCTGGATACTGTATGCAGCATACAGTGGAGAATCCAACACCCAGAGTGTCATCCAAACAACTCATATCACTATATACTGCGTAGTATATAAGAGACTGTACGTTACTGTGTGGATATGAGTTGGTCAGAGGCCTCAACTAACTTCTAGTTGCTTATTATTGAGCATTTCAGCTAAATTAACATTTGCCAGTTTCTTCTTGTACAGAGGGGATTTAGAAAGTAGAAGCACCTCAGTTTTCCAGGACACAATCATTCCCATGTGGGTTCACTTGGCCTACATTACTAGTGTTCTTTTTTTTTTAGTTTGCATTTAATTACTCTAAAAATACAGCCCGTTACATAACTCTGTTTTCATGTTTTTGCCCTTACCTAATCTACTGCACGTTTCTAAAACAGAAAAAAAAGTGTGCACACCATTATAGCACCCTGCATTTCCCCCAACAACCTAAAAAAACAGCTCTCACTCCCAGTCAGCCTCCTGTCACATACCTGTTCTCCCACCCAGTGTTCCCTCTGTCACAGTCAGAACTACAGAAATATCCAAATTTTATAGTTTTGTTTGGTAAAAAAAATGTTTTTTTGAAGCTTGACTCCAGCTTGTAGGTTTGACCTGTTTTACTGACGAGTGTCTCCTTCTGAAGGTGTATCCCTATGAAATGCTCATGATAACCAGTAGAGGGAGAGCTAAACTGCCCAGGGATGTGGACAGAACCAGACTGGAGGTATCAGATTTCCACCTGACTGTCCGCAATTGATACTGGATTTCTCTACTTTTGTGTAAATAACATGTTACACAAATACAACTGTAGCAAGGAATGTGCAGTATCCATTGCTGCTTCTTGTCATTTTTGCATTGACCTTTTTTTGTGGCTTCGGTGCTAACCACGCCTCCCCTCCTCCCCTCCTTTGTTTTCTCCACCTTTGTTCTCAATTCTAGCGCCACTTAGCACCCGAAACGTTCTTTGACATCTTTGGAATGGAGATCCAGGAGTTTGACAGGCTTCCCCTGTGGAAACGCAACGACATGAAAAAGAAGGCCAAGCTCTTCTAGCACTCAGAGCAGCATGCACATACTGTACATTCATTCAGATAGCACACGACAACTGTAATCTAGATGTAGGTTTTTGGTTTATTTCCTTTTCTTCTGGTTTTTTGTTTTTATCCTGGCATAATCAAGGAAGCCATGAAATGGACTCTGACGCTTCCTGAGACTGTGAGCCGAATGATTTGTCCAGTTAGACTTGCACAGGAAACAAGGAATCTCTTCCATGTTCAAAAATGACAAAGAATGAATGATAAATAGGGTCATGTTATTTGGTTTGACTGCGCTTGTTTTACTTCTTGCTTTGCTTCGAGTGGAACTGCTTTCCTTTCTTTCTTGCTTGTTTCTTCCTACTATTTGTTGCTGTTGATTCCTGTGGAACTTTGTAAGTACAGTAGAAACCTCATGGCGCCATTACGAAATGCTCGTAGCTTGAACATGTGTCAGCTTTTCCTTCGCTTGGGCTGAAACAGTTTTAGTCCAAAGTTTGCAAGAATCGGCTCAGTGAGTCTTTGAATAAAAATTTTAAAAAAAGTAGCTGGGAAAGCAGTCAGCTGACCCATCAACTGTTTTACCGGATCTACATGGAAATGAATCATCGCCACTCTCCTTCCCCTGGATACTGTACACGCCAAACGTCCACCTGACCCCGACAAAAAGAAAACGTCTCTCTTCTCAGGCTCTCATAAACACGGCCAGACACTTTCCCTTTACATGTATTGGAAGTACAAATCTTAATATATTTTAGTGCCGTATCCAACATACAGTAACCAACAACTAGATAAAACACATAATGTTAAGAAGCAACTGTATTTGAAAATACTGTTTTATAAATGAAAACCCACACTGCCATTTGTTGTATTGAAATCTAAGCCAATAAAGCTTTAAATCACCATGAACCATATGATCCTCAGCTATACCAAAGGTACCCACCGCCTCTTTTCTGTTCTCTCTTTTCTTCTTTGCATTTCACCAATAAACACACCGGTTCTGTAATGTTACTCAGGGTGAGAGGTTGTCTGAGGACTTTATGGGACCAATCAAACGGTGGAGTCTATTGACTTTCTACACAAACTCTGATAAGTTGTGGCCCCGGTGAGGACACACAGGCCTTTTACTCTGAAACAAATATTTACTAGGGACGAAAATCACAAGTTTCATCTCGATACAATGATATATAGATTCTTTGGGCAATGATACGATATTTGTTGATATCATAAAGTCTGCTACAATACGATTTGATTCAATTCAATTCAGAGGCCTGCAATTGATAGGAGACAATATCATATATGTCCATTTAACACAATCAGTTTTAAAGCTGCAGTGGGTAGAAATGGAGCAAATATGATTAAAAAAAAGTTATTTTTAAAAAACGGACACTATTTCCTGACAGTAGTGCATGAGAGGTAATCTGAAAAAAATCATGTGCCTCTGTGTCCTCCGTCGCTCCTGAGGGCATCTGCAAGATTTTACAGACCGGAGGAAAACAACCAATCAGAGCCGAGCTGGAACCTGCCGTCTCTGAGCAGCTGTCAATCACTCGCAAACTCAGGTCAAACGGTCAAACTAGGCAGCGCTGATCAAATATGAATCAATATTCTGTTACTGTAATGCCTATTTCTCACCTCAAATGTTTTCAGAAACATCTTGTAGTGTACTGTTTAGCTGTAAAATTAGAAAGTGTGTGACCCGGAAGCCATGTTGAGATCTGTTGAGGAAATACCAAGCAACGCCCACCAGCCGAACCACAGACAATAAGGACGCTCTTTCTCTCGGAAGTGGCCTGTGATTGGACAAAGTCTCCCCTCAAAGGCTAGATTCTCTAAAGCCTGAAAACAGAGACATGATGAGGTGCAGAAGTGTAGTTATCTCTCTGAACACTTCAATTACAATATGCTGAAAGGTTATTATGGAAGTTTTGCCCATTGATGCCAAATATTGTTGCCTACTGAAGCTTTAACACATTTATATCAACTCACACAAAGCAACTAAAATATGACTTTACAATAGTATTACTGTAGGGAGGAGGTGCACTTGGACAGAAATGATGACACAGACGTGCCATGGGAATTTCAAAATAAAGGCGTATCTTAAAGATGATGATATGTATCGATATAATCGATCCAGATCGATGGATCATTACACCCCTAATATTTACACTATATAGCTGCATCTCAGTTTTATGTGGGAACAAATATTCCTCTGATGTCAATACACAGACTGGTGAACAACAGCCACCAAGTAAACATTTAGTTATTCTTGTAGCATTGCCAAAATTTAAACTTTATTGCCCATTTGCAACACATCATGTACTGAATATATAACTGACCATTTTCCAAAGCATACCACAGTTTTGTTATAGATTAAATAAGAACGTTTTTCTTCATTCCAACCAGTTGTTTATGTTTATATTTTCATATTGGTATGGTTACAATCTCGAAGATCTCCATTTCATTCTCTTTGGCAGCACCTATGGTGATAAGATGTTGTGTTTTTGGATCTCGCTTCCCAGAGATCCAAACAGTGTCAGAAATTCCCGGGAATGTCACCACAGACACCCAGTTCATAATACTGCAAATGCAAGAGCTTTCATCAGTGGCCCATAAACTCAATCTGTTATCTAATTCGGCGATAGATAGTGACTTCAAAATCTTCGAGATTATTACTTAAAAAAACACTAAATGCATCACTGTGAACATTAAATAGCATTGTGTTTCTGTTAGTTATCTTTGTGTGTTGTTAATGTAGTTGCAAACAATGACTATATGAACACATCCTCCAGATGCATTCAAGTGCAAATGAAAAGGAAAGGCATCTGAGACTTGGCAGCTGCAGCAACCTCTTTAATGCAAGAAACTACTAAATTAATTTTATCCTGTTTATGATGTCAATGTTTTGCTATTATTTGTCTTCAGGGTTTGTATTTCCATTACATATTTATGAAAGCAATGCTTATTAAATGGCAGATGTCAGATTTAATTAATACACAATGGTAATATAACAGAAAAAAGGAAAGGAAACTAATTTCCAATTGAATGGATAACTTAGGTTAAAGCAAATTTAATCTTAATACTATACAGAAATGAACTGAGCAGTGGCTCCCTGGATGGCAGGAGAAACACAGTTAAAGTTCCCGTCCAGACTCATATGAAGACGTATGAAATACTTTGCTTGGAATAATAATTTGTGTCTGATCTGGTATTTCCACAAAAAGTAAGTTCAATAAACCAATTAAAATTCTTAAAATTGCATCTCCTCTTTCCACCTCTCTGAAAAATTCAGAATCCAGAGGATGTCTCCTTCTTCACTGAAAAGTCCATTCTCAGTGTATGGGCGCTAGTTGTGATGTCACAAAATCCTACTCTTACATAAGCATAAGCAATAAGATTTAAGAGGATTCCTCCTTCCCCAGATGAGTGTCAAATCAGCCTTCTAGTGTCAAACTGTGCACATACTCAACATCATTCTGTACAGTGAAGCATCTAAGTGAAGTGACATTAAGCAAAATATATTTTTGGGCGGAGGGGGACTTTAACAATATAGAAAACCATTATGTGCTTTGGAAAATGTCTACAGATGTATAAAGCATGTAGCAATTTGTATTAAAAATGCACAAACATGCCAGTATGGGTCTTAAAATGTTATGACAAAAATATTCCCTGTAGGTAACAAATGCATCACTTGTGCTATGAATGCTTGTGAGAGCTGCAGCGTGACCTCATTCAGTCACAGTGGGGATTATTGTGGGACAAATGTGAGTGATTATGGACACAACGATTAGAATTTACCTCCTGGAGAAGGCAGACGTGACAAACACTGACAATGGGCATCATTCCCATCTTTATTAGGTCGCAGCAACACAGCAAAGCCTTCAGTGCTGCTACAGGAAACTGAACCATTTAAAAACACGGTCTCAAAATGCAGAAAAATATGGCATACCTTTTAATAAACAGTCAAAGGGAAAGACCGAAGACAAGGTGGCTATCACAGTAAACAGTGGCAGACTCAGGCTGTCTGAGGGGCAGGGGTGGAAAAAGAATAGGGCACCAGTTGCACCAGTATGAACTGTAGGGCTGTCTATAAAGCACTTCATCGTGTTTTCTCAATTTTAAGGCCACCCTAGAGGTCACCTCATCATGTTTCTCCACTGGAAGGGCAACCTAGAGGGCATCTTATCATGTTTTCTCCCCTGGAAGGGCACCCTAGACAGTGCTTTGTCATGTTTTCTTCATTTAAGGGCACCCTAGAGGGCACTTCATCACATTTTCTCCACTTGAAGAGCATCCTAGAGGGCACTTTATCATGTTTTCTCCACTGGAACGGCACCCTAGATGGTGCTTTGTTATGTTTTATCTGCCATAGAGGCATCCAAGTGGACATTTTTGCTGCGGTTTGTTTGAACATGGGGGCCTGAGTCCACCAGTGACAGTGAACATACTGTAGTCCTGCCAGTCAATCTCCGCTTTGTTGCTATCTACATCAAGTCTCACAATAAACTGCTTCTGCAGCTACAATTCACCACATAGAATCTGTCTGACTGCTGTGTGCAACTCTTTCTACAGGAGACATCAGAAAAGCACCGAGAGTTTCTAAAGAGGCAAAGGGAAGCAGTGAAATACAGGCTGAAAAAACTGGCAGCACGGCAATCAGAAATCACAGTGAGTTGTTTTCAGACTAGCTGGTGTTGAAATTTTGCCACAACATGAATTTTCTTTCTGTTTTTACATTTGCAAATGAAATTACACCTGTGATCAGGCAGTATAATAAACTGATACATGCTTATGCCTGACCCAGAAAAAGTCCTCAGTGATAAGGGAGAACATCATACGGAAATATCGGGAGATCCAGGCAGTCTTGGACGAGGACCTAAGGGTCACCTTGTCCCACCTGGAGATGGAGGAGCGGGCCGCTGTCTCCACCCTGGACGGGCTGATGGAGAGGAACTGTTCTCTGATCCAGCAGATAGAGCAGGACCTGGCCAGACTCACTGTGGGGATAGACCAAACCGACTCAGGGCTGGATACCATGGTGATTAAACTTAAAGTCCTGTGGACCAAATGTGATTGAACTCATTTGTGTATGGGATCTAAAAATGTTACATTTTACTCTCAAAGTTCATTTAATGTTGATTTTTTTTCTGCTTTTCTTCAGTCTTTCTTTTCATACCCTGAGCCGCAAGACATGGAGAGAGCAGACAGGTATGGAATCAAACCATAATTAATGATAATAAATAACGGTGGAGCAGCATGCTGATGTTTCTCACTGTGGTCTGCCTCCTCCAGAGTGATGGATCTGCTCAACAGGACAGACCCGAGCATTGTGAGCCTGGACCAAGTTAAAGCTGACCAGATCCTCGGCCTCGCCAACAACATGCTTCTGCTGATCAGCTCACAAACCCCGATAATCAAGATACTCACCAAGAGTTGTCAGTTCACACATTATTTCTTTAGTGTTCATAACCGCAACTTGACCTCTTTTTTAAAAACGTTCTGTTTTAAATATCCCCAGATTCCAGTGAGGTGTTTCTGGATCCGGACACGGCCCACCCAAAGCTGATCATCTCCCCCCAAGGTGACAGTGCCACCTACACAGACACCTGGCAGCAACTTCCTGACCTCCCTGGACGCTTTGACACCACCCTCAATGTCATCAGCGTGCAAGGATTCAGCTTTGGTCGCCATTACTGGGAGATTGATGTGACTGGGAAGACTTACTGGGAGCTGGGCGTCACCTATCCCAACATTCCCCGCAAGGGCACCACTGAGGACTGCTGGCTGGGCCGGGGAGACGAGTCCTGGTGTGTTGAGCTCTTTGATGGGGAGTATACAGCCTGGCACGGAGGTGTGCCCCACCAGCTGCCTTTCACAAAACGCTTCTGTCGGATTGGTGTTTTGTGTAGTTTCCCTGCAGGACTGGTGACGTTTGTTGAGGCAGACAACATGACGCCGCTGTTCTCCTTCTGTGCAGGAACCTTCTCAGACTGCCTCCACCTGGCCGTGTGTCCTGGTCATGACCACAATGGCACCAATGCTCAGCCTATTGTGATCTGTAATGCTCCGTCTCCTATACCAGTGAGCTCTGATTAGTAGCTCTACAGAAAAGCTATGCCTTTCTAATAATACGCCAATTATAAACGTTTATAAGCTGTAAGTAATGGGTTTATTAATAATTAATAATTAAACAAGACTAATCTACAGCCATGCTAGCAGCTCGGTGAGGCTGCACACACAGTGGTGCTTTGAGCATTAAATATATGACTTTAAAGCTGCAGTGGGTAGCAATGGAGCATGATTAAAAAAAGTTATTTTATAAAACGGTCACTATATCCTGACAGTAGTGCATGAGGCAGGTAATCTGAAAAAAGATCATGTGCCTCTGTGTCCTCCGGTGCTCCTAATGGCATTTGCAAGAATTCACAGACCGGAGGAAAACAACCAATCAGAGCCAAGCTGGAGCCTGCCGTCTCTGAGAAGCTGTCAATCACTCACAAACTCCGATCAAACGGTCAAACTAGGCAGCGCTGATCAAATATGAATCAATATTCTGTGACTGTAATGCCTATTTCTAGCCTCAAATGTTTTCAGAAACATCTTGTGGTGTACTGTTTAGCTGTAAAATGAGAAAGTTTGTGACCCGGCAGCCATGATGAGATCAGCTGAGGAAATACCAAGCATCGCCACCAGCCGGAGCAAACTCTCTCATTTTTCATATCTGATCAGCGCTGCCTGGTTTGACCATTTGGTTGGAGTTCACGAGTGATTTATACCTGCCTCTGTTGAATGAACAGCCAATAGGAACGCTCTCCCTCTGAAATGACCTGTGATTGGTCAAAGTCTCCTGTCAAATGGGCTAGATTTTCTGAAAACAGAGCCATGAGGAGGTGCAGAAGTCTAGTTTTCTCTCAGAACATGAATTACAATATTGTGAAAGGTTATTATGGAATTGTTGCCCAATGATGCCAAGAATCTTCTGCCTACTGCAGGTTTAAATATATTTATTGTAAAATTCCATACATTTTGCAAGACACTATAGGTGAATAGGGTAATAATCTTTAACTAATAGATATCACCATGAAATTTCCCAAGTTGATCACTTACATTAAGACAATTGTTTTTTGTACTACATGTTTTCTGAAATGGTATGTTTAAATATGCAAATAATGCTAACTTTTGGTGAATTTAGGATAATTCTACAGACGCAAATAGACAAAGTGTAGAAAAATAAACACCTAAATGTGTTTTTTGGATCTTTTCTATCCAGTAGTCTGAAAGAATGTCATGACATGCTCTGACATGTCATGACATGCCATGTCATGACATGTCAAGGCTTTGCAAATATACTCTCTGATTCTTTGATTGGGCACTTATCCTGTTTGATCAAAATTCATTTTAATTATTTCAATATAAAAAATGTTTCAAGGGTGGCAGAGATAGTGATCTTGATTTTGCCCATTTTATTTGCCATTTATTTCCATTTTAAGTCTTCACTAACATGAGCAGCGTTCTTCCTATTATTAATAATACAAATAAAGAGCAGAGTTAAAATCAATAAAAGTGACTGAGCAACAGGGACGGATGACAGACAACCCCCCTGAATCAATGGTGAGTGTACTTACATAAATAATTAGAAATGTGTGAGTGATCTACCAGACCTGTGATGTCTGTGCCCGTAGTAAGTCCTCGCACCAACCCCCCACTGGGTTACTCCGTCCTCTCCCAGTGCCCAGTCGGCCCTGGAGTCACATCGGGCTTGATTTTGTTACCGGTCTCCTAGTAACACAAGGTAATACCACCATACTTACCACCTTCGCCGCTGTCGGAAGATTTGGAAGGATGGCCGCTTCGCTCTGCTCCGTTCTGCCGAAAGCAACCAGCGCCTCGCTGATCGCCACCGGAACCCTGCACCCCAGTTACAACCAGGTCAGAAAGTTTGGCTTTCTTCAAAAGATGTTCCATTACAGACTGAATCCAAAAAATTAGCACCCCGAAAAACATTGGACCGTATGTTATAGACAGCATCATTAACCCTTCTGCCATTAAACTTAAGTTGCCTCCATCCATGAGAGTTCATCCCACCTTCCATGTGTCCCAGTTAAAACCTGTCTCTACAAGCCCATTGTGCTGTATCCATTTGTACTACATGTTTTCTGAATTGTTATGTTTAAATATGCAAACATATAACTTTTGGTGAATTTAGTTGAAATCTACAGACGCAAATACACAAAGTAGTGAAATAAACACCTAAATGTGTTTTTTTTAATCTTTTCTATCCAGTAGTCTGAAAGAAGATGTGTCATGGAAGCAAAATAGCCTGAACTCTCAAAATTGACCAGTGCATAAAAAAATATAGATAGATAGATAGAAACTTTATTGATCCCGAGGGAAATTCAAGTTTCCAGCATCACAGTTCCATAGTGCAAACATATTAGTAAAAAGGCACAAGTAAGTAATGCAAAGTATATACATTTATATAAAAGAAAAATATACCAGACATGAAAATACCAGGAGATGAAGAAAACTGTTAAAAATGAATATGGTGCAATGTAACAACTGAGATACAGGACTATTAAAAATGTGAATGTAGTGCAAAAAATGATATAGTGCTGGATAATAAAATATAGGGGATATAGAAATCAGGGGATTAAGAAATGTCAAATATGGAATATAATGCGGGATAAGAACTGAGGTAGAGAGTTTTTTAAAATTAGGCTAAAGTGCAGAATAAAGCAGTACATTGTTTGTGAAATACAGTAAAACAAATCTATAAAGGTGCAGAGTAGAGCTGTTTGTGGTGTGCAGAATTGGTGTGCAATATGTCTTTGCCTGTAGTTTCTCGCCTTTAAAAAATATTTCAGTTCTACTTGGAAGTCATAAAATTGACTGATACTGCAAGGGATGTTATATTTGATTGAGCATACAATCATGCTGTAAGTATTAATATACTTTACTGAGAACTTTATCCTGAAATGCACCTAGTGTATTTGGATCCAAAGTCTATATTCAAACAAACAATGCTTTGCAAATATGCTCTCTGAGCCTTTGAGTGGGCGCTTATCCTGTTTGATCAAAATTCATTCTAATTATTTCAAAATAAAAATGTTTCAAGGGTGGCAGAGACAGTGATCTTGATTTTTCACCATTTATTTGTCCATTTTAACTGTTCACTAACATGAGCAGTGTTCTGCTTATTATTAGTAAGAAAAATAAAGAGCAGAGTTAAAATCAATAAAAGTGAGTGAGCAACAGGGACGGATGCCAGACTACCCCGCTGAATCAAAGGTTAGTGGACTTACACAAACGTTTAGAAATGTGTGAGTGATCTACCAGACAGTGCACTCTCGTTTTACTCTCCTGGATGTCTTCTGATCCACTACCATGAACCTAAAGCTCCTCTTCTTTTGCCTCGTCTTGGCGCTGCTCGTCATACCTGCTGAAGTATGTATTCACTGTATATAATATATAGCAATAAGCAAATGCATTGGCTCTTATTTACAAGGTTGCAATGTTTGATAAGCCATTTTGCTGGAAATTAAATGCAGATTAATTCACTACATTGTTTTGTCATGAATATCAACAAAATTCTACCAGTAACTTCACATGATCTTTTATTATTATGACTCTTTTGTGGTGCTGTCAAATTATTATTCAGCTAAAACCTAAAAAGCACAAAAAACATCATCATCGTGATCATGAGCATGGACATGGACACAAACCCAACAAAAAAAGAGTAAAGGTTGCGGACATAATTAGAGGTAAGTGCTTCTTTTTATTCCTTTCATACTGTTTTATATATAGAACATTATTCTTAAAGGGTAAGAGTTAGAGGAAGTCGACAATGCTGTATATCTTATAAAGGAAAATTATTGTTTTAGACCTCTTCTTTGAGATCCTGGAGGGACGCGATGATGGCGATGATGACGATGATGATGACCGCACAGACTGGCTGTTTGACATTCAAGAGCCAGAAGGTGAGAGAGAGTTAACACTCATGTATTCTTATACCAATCTGTCATGTCACATGTTTTATAAACGATGACATTACATTGGAAAACTCAAATTGAATGCTTATGTTCCCCCCTTGGCTTTTCTCATTTCTTAGGCCTATGCAACCCAAACCCTTGCCGCAACAATGGAGTGTGTGAGGAGAAAGACAAGAGGAAATTCAAATGCGATTGTCCCATACCTTTCAAGGGAAAGAAATGCCAGAAAGGTTTGAAAAATAAATCCCTTTTACCATGCTTGCGGAATTGTTACCGAAAAAAGCAAAAATTCTCTGATTCCAGCTTCTTAAATGTGAATATTTTCTGGTTTCTTTACTCCTCTATGACAGTAAACTGAATATCTTTGAGTTGTGGATAAAACATGGAATTTAAGGATGTCATCTTGGGCTTTTGGAAACACTGATTAACATTTTTCACCATTTTCTGACATTTTATAGAGCAAACTAATCGATTAATCGAGAAAATAATCGACAGATTAATCGAGAATGAAAATAACTGTCAGTTGCAGCCCTAGTCATACATGCACAATATACAGTATAATGTGCACAAATGAAGTGAAACTGTTGTGTTCTCATCTCAGGTCCCAAACATTGTAAAAAAGGTAGATGTGGGCGAGGTGAATGTGTGCTGACTTCAATTCCCCCGTACTATGAGTGCAAATGCAAGGAGCCCTTCCAGCCGCCACGCTGCGTTCACAGTAAGGACTATTTCTTTGTTCAAACAACTCTCTTCAGTTGCTGAAAGCAAGTTTTCACTGTTGACTGTTTTTCTCCAAAGTGTCACTGTGTGAGCCTAATCCATGTAGGAATGGTGGACAATGCATCAACGATGGTAATGACTTCGAGTGCGAGTGCCCTCTGGGGTTCAGAGGACGTTTCTGCCATGTTGGTAAATACATTATTGCTTTCCTTTTCCCAGTCCAGCTTACACATCAACTTAACTCACATACTGACTGTGTGAGGTATATTTCTTAGGTCCAGATGACTGCTATGATGATGACGGAGAGTCATACCGTGGCAAAGTGAGTGAGACTGATGACGGCCAAGAATGCCTCTACTGGAACTCTCACTTCATCCTGGACAACGGTGTTGATCCCTTCAACTCCTTCGAGGACAGCAATGGACTTGGCCCTCACAACTTCTGCAGGTCGGTGTATTCAAATAGCAGACGGCATCTACAAACATGAGGATGCTCACTCACATGTCTTCTCTGACACAGAAACCCAGACGGAGACAACATGCCCTGGTGCTTCTTCAGGAAAGGCAGGAAGTTGTCGTGGGACTACTGTGATGTCACAGAGTGTCCTGAACCAACAGGTCAGCTTTAAAGTCAGACAACTTTATGGTTATGAGTCAACAAAACTGGTTGTTATCTTCTGTTATCTTCTTGTGTGCGTGTTTTCAGGTGTGGCGCCAACTGAAATTGTCCCTGCAGTCACTGATCCCACTCCTTCCAAGCCCCAAACTGCAAAACCTGAACCCATAGCACCCACCGAATCAATCAAACCCACAGCACCCTCCGAACCAATCGAACCCACAGCACCCTCCGAATCAATCAAACCCACAGCACCCTTCGAACCAATCGAACCCACAACGACTGAGAAACCCAGCCAGGCTCCACAACCTTCTCCTACACCCACTGCTGATGTTCCTCTCACCCCCACCGCCACCGTTACACCGCAACAGTTCAGGACCTGTGGGAAGCCTCAGCCAAAGAAGCCCTTGACCCGAATTTTTGGAGGTCTGAAGATCTCTCCCGGGGCTGTACCCTGGCAGGTGTCCCTGCAGATGAGACCGCAGAGCTCCAGCCTGCCATTCAGACACATATGTGGAGGAGTTCTCATCGCGAGCTGCTGGGTACTGACAGCTGGACACTGCATGTAAGCACAATCATGACTAAGAAAAACAACACAAAACATTGGCTGATTATGAAATAGCTTTCACATGTGGTCTTAAAGGTACAGTGTGTAGGACTTGGTGGCATCTAGTGGTGTGTTTGTAGATTGCAACCCACCCTCACTCCTCCCTCTCCAAGACTGCGGTAAAGTGAGCCACCGAGTACAAAACCGTGATAACGTCGTTCGCCTCGCTCAGAGGCCATCCTTACCGTAATAACATTTTATGGCAACGAAAGTCAGACATTGGCGACGATTTTGCACTCTGCGGCTCACGTTAATGCAGTTTCACAAGCGTGTCAGAGAACAACGGTGGCCTTCAGGTAACGTAAAAGCATGAAAGGCTCTCTCTAGAGCCAGTGTTTGGTTTGTCCGTTCTGGGCTACTGTAGAAACATGGCGGAGCAACATGGCAGACTCTGTGAAGCTAACGAAAACACAATTCTTAGTTTCAGGTGATTATACACTAATGAAAACATAGTTATGAATATTATGTTATATTTCTGCTAAAAGATCCACCTAAATTTTACACACTATTCCTTTAATATGTATTGAATCATGTTTTGTTTGCACAGTGAACCAGCGAAGGACATGCAGGTGGTTGTGGGAGGTCTGTCGCTGAATATGGTGGAAACCACAGAGCAAACCTTACAAGTTGAAGAGGCTATTAGGCATGAGAACTACAGGGAGACTCCTGCAGCTGTTTACAACGACATAGGTGATCCATGTCATTTTATATAAAATAAGCACTGATATTACCAACAATATTAGAATAAATTGAAGATCCTTTTGAGCCTTTTTAGTTAACTAAGGATGGGACGTGAGCGAGTCAAATAGAACCATTTGTAGTGATATGATTGATGGTTTGTACAGTGTTGATAGTCTATGAAGTAAAAATAGTAATACGTATGAGTGAGATTGCAATGTAAAAATACAAGAGGTTAAGTACTTTATCATTTCATTTCCAAAGCCTTGTTGAGGCTGAAAGGCACTGATGGAGTTTGTGCCATTGAGACCCAGTTTGTGAAGACAGCCTGTCTGCCTGATGCCCAACTGCCTGATGGGATGGAGTGTAAAATCTCTGGATGGGGTGCCACTGAGAACTGTAAGGCCACTTTTGCATATTCAGAAAGTAAAAAATAAAAGTAATTGTTATTCAGATCTTTTGGTTTGTTTCAGAGGTACTTCAGCTCAATCTTTACTCACAAACAACCAGTAAAATTAGAGACAACCTTCTCTATAACAACTTTGTTGCATTTGTTGTTATATTTAGTAAAAGTTCCACCCTCTCTGTGCAGCTTCATATGGTTCCAACCACCTGCTGGATGCCGACGTGCTGCTGATCAACCAGGAAAAGTGCTCTGAACGACAGATTTATGGCAATGTCCTGGATAATAGTATGTTCTGTGCTGGCCACCTGCAGGGAGGGGTGGATTCCTGCCAGGTTAGTGAAGGAAATGTGCATGTTATCATTCAAAATATACCTGCATGACTAACTTACGTGAGGTTAAAATGTGTGCAGCATTGTGTGCATTGGTCAGCTGGGTGCTCTTGTTTCAGGGTGACTCTGGAGGACCGCTGACTTGTGAGCAGAACAGTACCAGTGTTATTTATGGTCTGGTGAGCTGGGGAGACCAATGTGGAAGGAAGAACAAGCCTGGCGTCTACACGCAGGTCACTCACTTCCTGGACTGGATCAAGTCAAAGACTCAAGCCTTCTAAAATGGAGAAAATGTGCATTATCATTTCAGTTTAATGTGGCCCTCAACAGAAAAACCCGAAATCTGTTATACATCTAAATGTCATACTTACTTGGTTTTCCCTTGAAGCTTTACTCAAGGCAATCTAAAATCCTATATTAAAATTGATGTGTGTGTGGAAAAGGAAAAGTGTGTCATATTTTCTTATTTGTGCCCAAAGACTTTATTTAGTCTGATAATGGAAAATGCCACAACATGTGTCCTGATTAATCAAATGTCTTGAAATGTGGTGTGGACATACTTTGGGCAAGTATCTAACAGTACAACTTTGAAATTCTTAGATCACATGAAAAATCAAGGTAACACTTCATTTTACAGGTCCACAAATTTCATGGTAATTGACTATTAGCAAGTTTGGTTTGAAATTTCTTTGGAATTACTGCCAAAATTTATAAAAAATAACTTTATTATAAACATTATTTAATAATTATATGCTCCTCCATGGTCTGGTGAGCTGAGGGACAAACAAGGAGACAGTACAGTAGTTTACGCACGGGTCATTTACCTCCTGAACGACATCAAGTCAAACATAAGAGCTGCTAAGCTGCTGACCGAACAGATAGTCTTTACCACAAAACAAAAGTGCTGTTTGAGGTTTCACCCGATACCACTTGATGAAATATTTACATGACACTGAAAAGGTAATATACGACTATTGACAAAATAATAATATATAATAATATAATATCTCTTCTCAACTATATTTCTTACTTAACAGCTTTGTATAAAACATCAGCATTATGGGATCACAATAGCATAATATCAGAACACCATAACACAGTATATTTAGCCTTGCTGCTGGTAATGAGAAATGTATGTTCATCGTTTATATCACCTCTAGCAATAACTTCTCTTAAATACAGAGGTAGGTAAATTCCTTAATCATAGTTTTAGTTTTACCTGGGACAGATCCAAGCAGGGGAACTACAGCATGTTTGACATTTCCACAATGTTATTTAAGGGTCCAGGATTTGGCGGCATCTAGTGGTGTGGTTACAGATTGCAACCGATTGAGTACCCCTCCGCTCACTCCTCCCTTCCCAAGACTGCAGTAACGTGAGCCGCCGAGTGCAAAGCTTTAATAATGCTGTTTGCTTCGCTCAGAGGCCATCCTTACCATAATAATACAACTTCATGAGCAACGGAAGTCAGACAGTGGCTGGTGGTACCACGGTTTATCGCTCTGCGGCTCACGTTACCACAGTTTCACAAGTGTGTCAGAGAACTACAGTGGCCTTCAGGTAACGTAGAATGCAAAAGGCTCTCTAGAGCCAGTGTTTGGTTTGTCCATTCTGGGCTACTGTAGAAACATGGCGGTGCAACATGGTGGACTCCCTGAAGAGGACCCGCTCCCTGTGTAGATATGAAGGACTCATTCTAAGCTAACAAAAACACAACAATTCTTAGTTTAACTAATGAAAACATAGTTATGAACATTATATTCCATTTCTGCCAATAGATCCCCTGAAATGTTACACTTTGTTGCTCTAATGTGAGCAAGAATGGAATAAAAAATGGAAATTGTGAATCAGTGAATCTTCAATCTTTGTTCACAACACAGATAAGGTTGGCCTCCCAAGTTTACTCATTGCCCTCATTTGTGTTTCCTTGCCAATCCCAGGGCTCCTTAATCCAAAACATGGTAAGTGGCTGCGTGTTCAGTCCGTTCACATCAATGCATGGGTTTAACATGGGGTAGAGAGGCTCTGTGCACTGCACACAGAAGGAGTGGAGCAGGGTCATGGCGTCAGCGTCGTAGAATGACAGCTCCCCCTTCTGGAGATTTGCCAGTATGCCCAGCTTCCTGACTCTCTTTCCCACTGACAGCTGCTTCCCCTGGGTGTCGTGGCACGCCAAGTACTGTCCATCTGCATGGTAGATGCACCAGGATGTGTTGTTCACACCCAGGCTGGAGGAACTCTGACTTGGAGCATCTTTTTTATCGACTGGCCCTGTGGTCACACCCATTAGCCAGTAAGGTTTCTCCTGGACGATGACCTCCCAGTAGTGGCAGCCAGTAGTGAAACTCTCCTGAGCCAGGACGCTGTACTGGGAGTCATATGGCTGAGGGCTCCGAGCTTCACTGACAGGTTGCCGTCTCCAGGACACTTGTTTCCTGTCCTGGGATATTTCCAGTTTGGGATGGGCTGACTTGGAGTCCAGAACGGGAGAACTTAGATCTGCAAATAAAAATCTAGATTCAGTACACAGAGATAGCAGGGGTTGATTTTAGACTGCAAATAACTAGATTATTTACTAACATGACCACATTCGTGGAAAATGTTGGGACAGAGCCACGGAGAGGTCATCCACCAGCCTCTCTACGGTCCTCAGCTTTTCAAGGTCACACAGATCTTTGTCTACTTCCTGGATTGGTGCTAAATCCAACGGTTCACTGCAATAAAAACTGAAAACCATTAGAAGGCGAATATCATACCAAAAGAAGGCCGCTAGGATAGTAAAAAAAATAGAGTGATGATATACTCACCAAAGATTCTGTGCTGCGATTTGCTGTTGAAAATAAACAGGTCATGGATAGGAGACATTCACATGATCACAATAACACACTGTCATAATATTAGGTAACCTACCTGTAGGAATCGCAGCTCATTTGTTTCTCGGAGGAGTGATTTCCTGGAGGCTCTGAGGCCGTCTATCTCTGTGATCTGAGCCTCCATGACGCCCCTCTGGGCTTCCAGCCACTCTGTCATGTACATCTCTTCTGCGTCTATAATCTGCATCATCAGACGCTCATCGCCATCCAGCACAACATGGATCCTGCTGTACTTGTCTGAGATTCTCTCTCTAAAATCTGCAGCAGACTTCTATTGAAAAAAAAGGAACAGTGTGTAACATTTCGGGCGATCTAGACATCCAGATCATAGGGGAGCTATATCCTTTCAGGAGGGAATATAATATTCATTACTATGTTTTCATTAGTGTATTATCACCTGAAATTTAGGATTGTTGTGTTTTCGTTAGCTTGGCATGAGCCCTTCATATCTACATACGTCCTCTTCATGGAGTCTGCCACGTTGCTCCGGTATGTTACTACAGTAGCCCAGAACAAACCAAACACACGCTCTAGCGGGAGCCTTTTGCTTTTTTTATGAAAAGACCACCCCAGGTTCTCTACATGCTTGTGAAACTGCGGTAATGTGAGAAGCGTCTGACTTTTGTTGCTCCTAAAGTAGTGTTATTATGGTAAGGATGGCCTCTGAGCGAGGCGAAAGGCGTTACCACGGTTTTCACGTTACCTCAGTCTAGGAAAGGGAAGAATGAGCAGAGGGGTACTCAGTTGGTTGCAATCTGCAACTACACACTGTATCTTAAAACAATAGATGGTTAAAAAAGGGGGTATTTCATAATGACTGTACCACTGTTTGGGTATACAATGACTCCAAGTCCCTGATGGCATGTTCTGCTTCACTTCTCCTCTTCAGCAGTTGGTTCATGGTGGTCTCTAACATGCTCTAAAGACAGAAATACAACAGGCCTATAAAAATGAATAGAAATAAATACATAATCACCACATTTACAAAGGAATAAAACACAGTAATATTCACCTTGAAGTCGGCACAGGCTTCATGGAGTTGAAATGCTTTATGGTTCTTGTGAGTGCCAACCAGGACACACAGACAGCACACAGGGACCCGCTCCTCCATACAGAAGAGCTTGAGCTCATCACGGTGCTCCCTGCACTTCAGAGACAGCGGATCCCCCGTCACCTCCACCACGGTGTGCTCCCTCAGAGCGGACCTCCGCTGGTGCAGCTGGGCGTGAGCCTCGCACAGTGAGGCGTCACAGGTCAGACAGGTCCTGATGGCCACCGATGGCGTCTCTATGCAGTGGTCACAGTGGATAGTTGAGGATGACTTGGTTGCTCTGCATGGTGTCCGTAGCTCTGCTGTTGACAGCCTGCTAGTGATGAAGTCCTTTACTTTGGTCTGAAGGTTGGTGTTTATCTCCAAAGTGAGGTCAGAGGGGAGGAATATCTGACACTCTGGACAGAAGAGAGGACCCGCACCAGACCCATCTGTTTCCCAGACAGCCTGGATACAGGTGAGACAGAAGTCATGTCCGCACGGCAGCGTCACAGGACCTGTGAAGACGTCCTGGCAGACGGGACACTTTAAAGCTTCCTCAACAGTCCCCATAGCTCTGCACCTGTGCACCTGTTACGGCGGCTCAGTGTGCACTGTGCTCTTGGCCTTTCTACTCATGAATATTTCACAGGCCTCTCTTGGCATGCACATGCCACTCATGTGCCTCAGTGTCAGGTTACTAAAGATGAGATGATATCTTCCACCAGCTGATTCAAGCCATTGACGCCTGGGAGACCACACACAATTGATTGGCACATTTCCAACAAACTGGATTAGGTGAATTAAATTACCAGTTACGTGTTGTAAATGCAGCACCATTTAAATTTAATAAAAAATAAAAATCAATTCTTGAATTTGGGTTCAGTAATTTGACAAAATAATCTGAACTCAAGGTCCACTTTTTAGCTTTTTCATGAGCTTTCAACCACATCTCATGGTCTTCATCAGCAAATGGAGTTTTCTGGAATGTTAAATGAACCTTGAGTTTAGGGCTGCAACCAATGATCATTTTCTTTGTTGATTAATCTGTTGATTATTTTGATTAATCGATTAGTTGTTTGGTCTGTAAAATGTCAGAAAATGGTGAAAAATGTTTATGTAGAATTAATATTAGGGCCTGAGCAGTGGTCGGTATTATCTTAAGATCTTTGTGATAAAAGGTTGCTAAAAGCTTCAGTTTTTATGAAACTATGTTGCCGTGGCGTGGCGGCGAAAAAGCGCCTTTCGCCAAAGTGGCTGGAGTTTGGAGTGATTGGGCTTGGGCGTGGCCAGCGGGCTCCATAGCGCCCCCAAACGCTTGCCAGAGTTTCGAAAAAGCTCTTGATGAAATTTGGTGAGATCATTGTTCTCATCTATAAGAAAAAATCAATTTGCATTTTAATGGAATCACAATAAAATTGTGTTGCTAGGCAATAGCTTGGGTCCATGTGACATTCACATACCAGGAATAAACTGGGACACATTTAGAATGTTTACGTTTAAAATTGGGTCAAGGGTCTAAGTATTGTATATTCGTGAGATCACAAATGGGCAGAAATCCTGACAGCTTGTTGCAGGCAAAATGTTGTATCTTTGTTATTATATGACATTACAAGAATGATTTCTAAAAACCTTCTGCAATCTGAGGTCTCATTAACATCATAGAAAGTGTTACAAAAAATAATAATAAAATATAACCACCAGAAGGCACTAGAATTTGATGATGTCATCAAAACTCAAGTCTCAAGATGAAATCCACGATGTGATGATGTCATCAGAGCTCAAGTCTCGACATTCTAAGTTACAGAATGTGACTTTATGACATCATAAAGGCTCTAGAAACTAAGGCACCAGGATATGAGATATTACCAATAGACTGATCAGAACCACTGCTAAGCTTGAACGAATCTGTCATACCAAAACACGCGTCGTGATTGTCAGTAGGATATTTTCTACTAATACTACAGAACAACGAACACAGCACTACTGGGCTGAAATGTTCAGACTTACTCCAGCATCTAGACCAGAGGACAAACTCCTCAAGGCCCGGCAAGGCCAAAAGATGCAGTGGGTAAACGAAACTGAGCAGCAACCCAGAGGCCGTGTCCAAAATTCTAGCAGAGTAGTCTTAACGCCACATTTGGAGGAGAGACCCAAACTTCCTCAGCTTGAAGTAGAGGGAAAGCTGCTGCAAAGAACAGCTAAACAAGCAGAGAGGTTCACAGAGCACAAGACACGTCAACAGATTGTTTTTGAAAACATGGCGGCCTTACAGAAGAAGCAGGCTACCGCCAGAACTCTGAGGGAGAAGCAGAGCTTTGCCCAGTATGAAGCCAACAGAGCAGCTGAACTGGCTAGGCAGAAGCAGGAACAGGAGGCAAACAGCGCTGCATTGCGTCACACACACTTTGACTTCCTTCAAATGCAGATACAGGAGAAAAGGCAGCAAGAAATGGCAAAGCGTCAGAGCGATTTGGACGCTTCTCGGGCTAGGGATCAGGACAGCAAGTTGTTCCACCATGAGGAAAAATTGAAGTTTATGAAGGCCAGAGAAAAGAAAATCGATATACAGAACTTCAATATGGCCATGGCTGCTGAAAAACGTGAAACACTGCAGGAGCAGAATGCTGCAATGGTGAATGCAAAAGCAGATAGGTTCACAGAGCGCCAGACAAACCAAAAGATTGCTTTTGGTAACATGGCGGCTTTACAGAAGGAACAGGCTACTGCCAGAACTCTGAGGGAGAAACAGAGCCTTGCCCAGTGGGAAGCTAAGAAAGTTGCTGTACTGGAAAAGCAGAAGCAGGAACAAGTAGCAAACAACGCTGCAATGCGTCGCACACAACTTGCCGGCATTCAAATGCAGATGCAGGAGAAAAGGCAGCAAGAAATGGCAAAGCGTCAGAGCAATTTGGACGCTTCTAGGGCTAGGGATCAGGACAACAAGTTGTTCCACCATGAGGAAAAATTTAAGTTTATGAAGGCCAGAGAAAAGAAAATCGATATACAGAACTTCAATATGGCCATGGCTGCTGAAAAACGTGAAACACTGCAGAAGCAGAATGCTGCAATGGCGAATGCAAAAGCAGATAGGTTCACAGAGCGCCAGACAAACCAAAAGATTGCTTTTGACAACATGGCGGCTTTAGAGACGGAACAGGCTACTGCCAGAACTCTGAGGGAGAAACAGAGCCTTGCCCAGTGGGAAGCTAATAGAGTGGCTGAACTGGAAAAGCAGAAGCAGGAACAAGTAGCAAACAACGCTGCAATGCGTCGCACACAACTTGCCGGCATTCAAATGCAGATGCAGGAGAAAAGGCAGAAAGAAGAGGCAGAGCGTCAGAGTGATCTGGGCTCTTCTTGGGCTATGGATAAGGGCTACAAGTTGCTCCAACATGAAGAACAATTGGATGCTATGAATGCCAGAGATAACAGAATCGCTGCATGTAACTTCAATATCTCAGTGGCAGCTGAAACACGTTTCAGAATGCAGGAGCAGAATGCTGCAAACTCCAGTTTGTTCCTAAAACCGACTGCAGAAGCAAAGAGGTTTAGGAAGCTCCAGACATGTCAACAGATTGTTGACAATCTGACGGCCTTACAGAAGGAGCAGACAAATCTGGGGCTCAACTCTGTCTCCCACAAACCACTGTCCCTCCGAAAAGAGTTGACTTACAATCTCAGTATAGAAGGGTCGGATTACGTCTCTGCAGGTATCGGGGAGCCAAAATACAGACTTCCATTACATCCTAAACCTTTTAGACTGCGGTAGGGGCTCAAGCTTTGGCCAGATCTTTACGAAAGGGTTTCCTCCGGGCGCTCTGGTTTAATCCCGCACACTTTAAATTAAAAAAAAAAGAAATTGTCTATAGGACAGAATTAGTGTATTTTCACTGGGGACAAGTGAATGTCCTCTGCTGAAATGAACACTATCATTGGCTACTCTTTGAAGAACACATTCAGCTCGTTGGCTCTGTTCAGGTTTCCCTCAGCCTGATTCCCCTTCACCTTGAACCCTGCGATTGTCTTCATTCCCGACCACACATCCCTTATAATGTTTTGCTGGAACTTGTCCTCCAGCTTTTTCCTGTATGCCTCCTTGCTCTCCCTTAGTTTCACCTTCAGCTCCTTCTGCACACTCCTCTCTTACGTTAGGGTTTACTCCGGGTACTCCGGTTTCTTCCCACACACAAGATAACTTTGCGGTTTTGGTGCTTCCGTGTAGTTTGTGTTGGAGTCTTGTATGAACAGTGCAGCCACATGCGAGCGCGCATGGGACACCGACCCGGATTGATTTATACGTGTAAGAAGTTACAAACAGTCCCTTTAAATAAAAAGAAAAAAAAAATGTAGTGTAGGGGACAGAATTTGTGTATTTTCACTGGGGACAGGTGAATGTCCTCTGCTGAAATGAACACTATGAATGGTTACTCTTTAAGCCTTGTGTTTACGTTAGGGTTTACTCCGGGTGCTCCGGTTTCTTCCCGCACACTTTAAATTTAAAAAAAAAATGTTAGTCTAAAGGACAGAATTAGTGTAATTTCACTGGGGACAGGTGAATGTCCTCTGCTGAAATGAACACCATCATTGGCTACTCTTTGAAGAACACATACAGCTCGTTGGCTCTGTTCAGGTTTCCCTCAGCCTGATTCCCCTTCACCTTGAACCCTGTGATTGTCTTCATTCCCGACCACACATCCCTTATATTGTTTTGCTGGAACTTGTCCTCCAGCTTTTTCCTGTATGCCTCCTTGCTCTCGCTTAGTTTCACATTCAGCTCCTTCTGCACACTCCTCTCTTACGTTAGGGTTTACTCCGGGTGCTCCGGTTTCTTCCTGCACACTTTAAATAAAAAAAAGAAAAGAAAATTTGTCTGGAGGACAGAATTAGTGTATTTCCACTGGGGACAGGTGAATGTCCTCTGCTGAAATGAACACTATGACTGGTTACTCTTTAAGCCTTGTGTTTACGTTAGGGTTTACTCCGGGTGCTCCAGTTTGTTCCCGCACACTTTAAATAAAAAAAATAAATAAATGTTTGTCTAGAGGACAGAATTACTGTATTTTAACAGGGGACAGGTGAATGAGGAATGCTGCATGGTGGTGCAGTGGTTAGCACTATCGCCTCACAACAAGCGGGTTGCAGGTATGAATCTGGCTTGGGGCCCGTCTGTCCAGGGTGTACCCCGCCTTTGCCCAATGTCAGCTGGGATCGGCTCCAGACCCCCCGCGACTCTGAATGGTATAAGTGGTTACAGAGAATGGAAGTACTAATAGTCTAGTGAACAGAATTAGTGTATTTTCAATGGGGACAGGTGAATGTCCTCTGCTGAAATGAGCACTATGACTGGTTACTCTTTAAGTCTCATGTTTACGTTATGTTCCGGATGCTTCGGTTACTTCCCTCACACTTTAAATAAAAAATTTGAAAAATTTAATAAAATGTTTGGACTTACATTTTCATTTAAAATATTTATTTTGTCTTTCTAAGTGAGTCATGTGACCACCACAAATTAATCTTTGTATCATGTTACAGTTGAGCTACAGTTAGATTAACTGATGTTCACAGGTTTTTATGGCGATCTGGACACTAAAACAGAGTATTAAGAGAACAGGATACAGCATGGGAGAAGGGGCCCCATTCATTCCTATGAGAGTTGCTCAGTGGTGCATGATGCCAAAATGGCTCGACTTCCGTCTGGAAAAGTACCCAGATCTTCTGCATCCATTGGGCCCATGGAGCATGCACAGTAGCGTCCGCTTTGTCACATGGCTCGGTCACGGGTACACAGCCCTCAGGCCGTTGAAATGGCTTGCTAACTCCGCCTCCCAGCCCTCGCTCCAGCCTCGGTCTGGGTCTCATTCACATGAACGGAGGAAGGAAATAACTCTGGATAAGGCTATTCGTGCATTTTACAACTTTTAGGACCTAATTTTTTAAATAAGGGCTATTCAAGTGTTCATACTGGGAAGTTGATTCACCTCAAAAAAAATGATCTGCTGAGTTACAGACGTCTCTTTCCCAATGTAAGTCTATGGGAAAAAGTCTTTTGGGCCCAATGGCATCATGTGACGGACTCGGAAGTTGCAGTACCGCCATTTGGCCACCATGTTCTTCCTGGGGGCTTGTCTCCCACACCAGCATTCAGCAGAGATATATCTTAAATTCTATTTTACTGTATTTTTTATTTCTTTTCTCAAGTTAAAAGTAGAGTAGTTGGTATGCATATAGAGATTTGTAAATACAGTTTTTTTTTCTAACCTTTTTCAGACATTTTTCATACTTTTTTCCCCCAACATTATTGAAACTTTTTTTTCCAACATTATTGAAACCTTTTTTCAGACATTTTCTTTCAGACATTTTTCAGACAATTCACTTTTTTTTTTTTTTTTTCAGACTTTTTTTTCCCAACATTTTTTCAGACTTTTTTCCCCCAACATTTTTCAAACTTTTTTTTTTAGTTCATTTTTCAAACTTTTTTTTCGGAAATTTTTTCAGACATTTTTTTCAGACATTTTTTAAACTTTTTTTTTAGACATTTTTCGGACTTTTTTTTACGGACATTTTTCAAACTGTTTTTTTCCAACATTTTTCAAATTTTTTTTTAATGGACTTTTTTCAGGCTTTTTTTCCAACATTTTTCAAACTTTCATTTTAAACTTTTTTTTCAGACATTTTTCAGAGTCTTTTTTCCAGCATTTTTCAAACTTTTTTTTCAGACTTTTTTTCCAGACATTTTTCAGAGTCTTTTTTTCCAGCATTTATCAAACTTTTTTTTCAGACATTTTTTTCAGACTTTTTTTTCAGACTTTTTTTCAGACTTTTTTCAGATATTTTTTTTCGGACATTTTTTTTAAGACATTTTTCAGATATTTTTTTTCAGACTTTTTTTTCAGACTTTTTTTCCCCAACATTTTTATGTTGTATATATGTGCAAATAAATAAATAAGAAAAATAAAAAATAAGTGTCTACCAATCAATAGTACTATCTGCGTAACGTTGCGTAAGGACGTCATGGACATATGGGACGTATAGTACGTATGGGATAGCAGGGACGTATGGGACGTATCCAGATATTCCTACGTCACTACGTTTGTGCGTAGCTGAATTACGGCACTTCCCAACCAACGTGGGCTGCTGTGGATGTGGCAGCAAAGCACCGCCAGTCCGGCTGACTACGTGTCTCCTGCAGTGCTCTCACACGTGTAGTTGTGGTTGGTTGTCTACATTTCCACACTGTCAGGTAAGGATCATTTTGCACAACTATCTATTTGGTCCATTTTGTCTAAAGTAGCTGTTGAGCTAGGCAATGAGCTAGCTCATAATAGCTAATGCTAGCTAGCTCTGACAGCAGAAACACACTATAGCTACCATCTGTTAGCCTTATTGACTCACTTGCAAACTTCAGTGGATTTACATATGTTAGAGTTTGTTTGAATGACAGCACCTTAGCTAATCCCTGGATGTTTTTAGCTGTTAGCTAATATGTCTGAGCTAACAAATCCAAACAATATGATCTTCACCGGTGTCAGTGTGTCAAGTAGCCTTCCAACACAATGCTGATCACCTCATGGCACATGATGCAAAGCCTTCCAGTCATAATGTGCATTGATTTTGTTTTATATTGTTATTTTTTTTGTACTTTGCACTACTAGCTTTTTTACTGCCTTTTTATTAACATGTTTTGCACTATGGAACTGTGATGCTGGAAACTTGAATTTCCCTCTGGATCAATAAAGTTACTATCTATCTATCTATCTATCTATCTATCTATCTATCTATCTATCTATCTATCTATCTATCTATCATATTCAGAAGCTGCTTATCTCAGATGCAGTTATTGCAGTTATTGTTAGAGTCACCTGACACTGGTTTGTGTGTTCATCACAGCTGTTCTCTACTGTAAGTGCCATGTTTGCCAGACTGGCCTTGTGCCCAAACCTGCGATCCAGAATCCGGCAATCAAATGTCTGTCCAGTCTCCATCAGATCGTTTGGCCAGGCTAAATGTAAGTAACCAGCCAACTTCTTTGTCATACCTGACCTGGACACAATCTCTTTGATCTGTAATGCTATAATATGCTCATTGGTGCATGCTGATGTGTAATAAAAATGTGTCTTTTTTTTATCCTCTGCAGTCCCACGTCCCCATGGGAAGTCTTTTGTCCACCGCAGTGAGCTGAAGCATGCCAAACGTATTGTAGTGAAGTTGGGAAGCGCTGTGGTGACACGCGATGAGTGCGGTCTGGCACTGGGTCGTCTGGCCTCGATAGTAGAGCAGGTAACGCCACATTGATGTGGTTGATACAGACAGACTACAGAGAGATAACAAGTAATGCAATCTTTAGTTTTATCCCACCTCGATTATTGTCCAGCAATCTGGTCTAGTGCTTCAAAACAAGAGCTTAATAAGATCCCGCTCACTCAAAACAGAGCTACCCACCTTGATCTTCACTGCTCCATGAGGAGCAGTGTGGAAGGGATGCATGCCAGGCTGTCATGGATGAGGGTGGAAGAAAGACTGGCATGCATCCTGGTCCACCTATATTCACAGCTAACTCACACCAATGATAGACATGATTATGACACCAGACATGCCTTCATAGGACGCTTCACGTTACCTTTACTTAAAACCACTGCTTTAAAGAAAACTGTAATGTATATGACTATGTCAAACTGGAATAAACTACCAGTACATTTAACTAAGATTACCAGTAGGATCAGTTTTAAAAAGAAATTTAAGAACAGAAATTACTCAGATAGAAATCAGTTTAGGCTACATATGATCCTACACTCTATGTGAAGGTTGATTATATTTGTGGTGCTAACTGTGCTAATGCTCACCTGTACACTAGTAGTATTGTGCAGTGATATATACTTCTATATACCTGTTTGATAACCTAACTAATGGGGATCCTAAATAAAGTAAAAAAAGTGAAGAGAGGAACTCTGGGATGATGGCTGTGTGAACATAATATTGTGTGGGGCTCAAAGAAGACTTAAAAACTGTGGCTGTGAAAGAAGAACTTGAATGTAATTGCCGTTGTGTGTCCTGTCAGGTGGCCGTGCTGCAGAATCAAGGCAGGGAGATGATGATTGTCACCAGTGGTGCTGTGGCGTTTGGGAAGCAGAGACTGAGACATGAGATCCTGCTGTCTCAGAGTGTCAGACAAGCCTTGCATTCTGGACAGAACCAACTCAAAGAAATGGTGAATCTTGAACACTGGGAAGTGATAAACTTTTGAACGTTGAATTGTGATCATAGTCTGGGTAACTCTGGTGAAATCTCTGTTTTTCAGTCAGTTCCAGTTTTGGAGGCAAGGGCATGTGCAGCTGCTGGACAGAGCGGTCTGATGGCGTTGTATGAAGCTATGTTCACCCAGTACAGCACCTGCACTGCACAAGTATGTACTCGACTTTTCCTCACAGAGTAAAATGCTGACAGTTTTAAATGTTACTTAATTCTCTAAATTTCTGTCTCTAGATTCTGGTCACCAACCTGGATTTCCATGATGAGCAGAAGCGTCGCAACCTTAACAGCACACTCTATGAACTGCTGCGGATGAACATAGTTCCTATCATCAACACCAACGATGCTGTCGTTGCACCCCCTGTTCCCAACAGTGACCTGCAGGGGGTAAATGTGGGTACTGTGTGAAGGGCATGCTGGGAATGCTGAGTGTGGTCCAGTGTTGTGATGGTGGATGGCTTAAGTCATGCGCAAATGAAAGATGTATTTTTTCTTTCACTTACATTTCCGCCCTCACTAACATATAACTTCTTGGACACATGGTTTTAAATTTAAAGCCTGCTTTGTGAGGTGGTTTTGTTTTCTGCCTTCATATTGTGTACAGACCTGCTTGTGTTATCTCCTCTTGGAAAGAGGGGAACATGTGTTGTTTTTTTGCATCTGAATGGGAACGGGAGTCTTTTGTTGCATGGTAACAGCTGATAAGCTGTTATTCTACAGTATAATAATAATAATACAATGAGATGCAGTGATTTTCCCTCTGGCTTCATGACATTTTTGTTTGTATTTCAGGTTATAAGCATCAAAGACAATGACAGCCTGGCTGCACGGCTGGCTGTTGAAATGAAAGCAGACCTCCTCATTGCCCTGTCTGATGTTGAAGGTACAAAAATCACCACTAATTTGATAATTGATTAGGATTTACTTTGCATTTGTGCATTAATATTAGTTCTATTTATGTGTTATTAGGTGTCTTTAAAGGGCTGCAACTAAGGATTGTTTTTTATCAATGTAAATTAACAATGAATAGTTTAATTGACATGCCAAAATGTGTAACAAATACCCATCAAACCCAAAATGATCCCTGCAAATAGTTTATTTTGTCTTCTCATCCATAAAACCATCCAAAGATATTTAGTTTGCAATGATATGAAGTTGAAAAAATGCAAATCTGTGTATTTGAGAAACAGTAAATAACAATTGTTTAGTAATTATATATAATATAAATGACTTAAAGGGCCACTCCATCAAATTTACACATGAAGCTCACTTTATTTGTCACGAGGAGTACTACTCAGCCTGTGAAAACAGTTTTATAATGTCTTTTGTGGCTCTGAATGGATGATTTTCCTGGCTTGTCCTTGGGACTTGTTAACAGAAAGCCTGTGTTACATACTGGAAGTGGGCATTTGGAAGGCAGAGGGGGGCTAATGAAAAATGCAACTGAGTTACTGTACATTATAGGGAATGTAGGATCCAGTGTTTTTTTTAGCTTTTCCCGTACTAGGGACTAAAAGTCAGGATATCTTAGCATCAGCTGCTCTGATTTTGTCTCACGTGACTCCCCCAAACTTTACAGAAGTGTAATGCTTAATGAGGAATCAAAATCATCATTAGTTAACCAGCTTATCATTTCAGCAATAATATGCTGTCACTGCATTGCTTTTATCCATGAATATGTACCATAGAAACTTTGTGTATACTGTCTGGCCTCTTGGTCAAAATATATCAATATCAATGTGACTGCTTTGTTCGTGTGAAGGATTAAAAGCAAAGAAATGTATTCCACAGGCTTATACGACAGTCCCCCAGGAACAGATGATGCCAAGCTCATTGATATATTCTATCCTGGAGACCAGCAGTTAATCACGTACGGCACTAAGTCCAGAGTTGGCATCGGCGGCATGGAAGCCAAGGTCAGCATGACAGTCAATATTTTATCTCAACATGTAAACAGGACTGCGTTGGTTGACTGAATATACTCAATCATGTCATCTGAATCAGGTGAAAGCAGCCCTTTGGGCGCTCCAGGGGGGGACGTCTGTCGTCATCGCCAATGGCACGAATCCTAAAGTTACAGGCCACGTCATCACAGACATTGTGGAAGGGAAGAAAGTTGGCACCTTCTTCTCTGATGTGAAACCTGCAGGTACTGGGTAAAACCATCTGGACAGAATATTTGACCCACTTGTTGTGTTTTTAATTGATGAGTGTATTATTGACACCACCAGGTCCAACTGTGGAGCAGCAGACAGAGATGGCCCGGCATGCAGGCAGGACACTGGCCTCACTGGACCCTGAACAGGTGAGTTTCATGCTCCGTCAGTGTGGTTCTAAAATGCTTTTGTATATGAAGGCGATTTTCTCACGGGGTCCAGTGGAATGGTGTTTATTGCTATTTAATTAGATATAATCCAACAAGTCATGAAGGTAATCTTTAGATTAAGTTTCCTAAATACAGTATATTGACCTCATTATATCATTCCTAAATGGATTTAAATGACAACATTAGAAAAAGGGAGAGAGCATATTTAGGTTCAGCAAACATAATAAATTAAAAACATATCAACACTAAAACTGGAAAAGAAGTGAATCATTATTTCCACAACAGGATGCAAGGGGTCAGCACAATCATTGCGTTTTACATTGAACTGGTCGTAGCTTTAATTCCTCTTGAATGTGGTGTTTGTTAATCAGTTATCGGTGTGTGTGTGTGTGTGTGTTTGATTTTCCAGAGAGGGGAGATCATCTGTTCTCTTGCTGATATGCTTACAGAGAAGAAAGATGAGATTCTCAGTGCCAACAAGAGAGACATGGAGTTAGCAACACTATCAGGTACAGAGGCACAGAGAAGACACACCGATGATCACCTTAATCCACAGCTGCATGCAGGTGTCTGACTCGAATGCAATGGATCGCTCATCTGTAGGGAGACTGGCATATGAAGGAGGCTTGCATCATCTGGTTGTCAGCATTGGTTGGCATTTATCTTAGCTCTGGTCTGCATCAGCCATGTTGTCAGTAAGAGGCTTATGAACACATAGTACTTGTAAGCTTATAAGTTTGGCAGGAGTCATTGAGTGCCCGGTGTTGTAGGGCAGCATAGACCCCTTATCTGTTAGTAAACATGATGATGTATTCCTGTGGGCGGAGCGTAGGTAGAGGCAGAATAATTCTCTGAACACTGGCCAGCAAGTTTTGTTGGTGTTTTTTTTAACAATGACTGAATATTTACAGTAACTCTCAGTGACTGCGAGTGTTCGTGTTAAGACAAACTTATCAAAAAGAAAGTCTCACAATATCGACAAAGCGTTCAGAGATGGAGAGAAAATGTTGCTAATAGTTAAGCCATGGTTTACTGCAGCAAAAGGCTCACATTTGTGGCTACGGTTAGCAGAAGGCTAACCTATTTGCAGCATTTTTCTCTCCATCTCTGAAATGCTTTGCAGATATTGTAGCTCGCTAGAGCCTCGAATCACAGTTTGTCATTTCAGATGTATGCAATATCGATTCTGGCACCCAACAACACAGCAAGATGACATATTCGATGTGTAACTTTTGCCTACTACTCTGAGGTGATTTGTGTTTGCCTCCAGGGTTTCCTTTGTTTTGCCACCGGCTAACACTGTGACATAATCATAAGTTGGCTATAAAAGGGCCTATAGCATAGTGAGTAGGGAGACTACTACTCTTTAACTGGATGAGCGAAGTTCTCACTCCTTCTTTACAATGCCTCTGGTTGCTGAAAGCAAAATGAATATCTCTACATGAATCTATAGAGTATTGCATTGTCAGCGTTTTTATTCGTTCATTCAATTTCCTCATAGGTCGTCTCTCCCAGCCTCTGATCGACCGTCTGAGTCTGTCTACTGCTAAGCTGAACAGCCTCGCCATCGGCCTCCGTCAGCTTGCTGTGTCCTCCAGGGACAGCGTGGGCCGGGTGCTGAGGAGGACCAAGGTGGCCAACAACCTAGAGCTGGAACAGATCACCGTCCCCATCGGTGTCCTGCTGGTCATCTTTGAGTCGCGTCCTGATTGCCTCCCACAGGTCGGTCAGCCTGTAGACTTAAGCACGTTTAGCTGCTGGTCTGCTCTCATTGAAAGTTAAACTCACATCATGTGTTTAATATTGTGTTCCAGGTGTCAGCTCTGGCTATTGCCAGTGGAAACGCTTTGCTACTAAAGGGAGGTAAAGAAGCTTCCAACACCAATAAAATTCTACATCAACTCACTCAAGAAGCACTTTCCATTCACGGAGTGGCAGATGCCATTCAACTGGTAAAGCTTCAATGCATTGCCTTATTGAAACACAGTTTGAATTTTTACATGACTACAATATTAACTCAGATATTCTGTGACCTTATAAAATGTACTTTGATGTGTAGGTGAGCACACGTGAAGAAGTGGAGGATCTGTGCAGACTAGACAAGTTGATCGACCTGATCATTCCAAGGGGCTCATCCCAGCTCGTCCGCAACATCCAAAGGGCAGCTAAGGGTATTCCTGTACTGGGCCACAGCGAGGGCGTCTGTCACGTCTACATAGACAGCGATGCCAGCATAGATAAAGCTATTGATATTGGTATGTGGTTCCTGTGTGTGGCGATGAAGGTTGTAGAAAATTCTGTTTCCATTTTGTGCTGTGGTTTGGTTGCAGTATTTTGAAAGTTGTAGAATCATATTTTGCTATTTTAGCAGATGTAATTAATATTATTTTACATGTTGCCCAATATTTATTAACTTGTTGGGGTAACACAGACCTGCTGAATGGTTATGCGTGTTCTAACTTACAGTATGTTTCATTCCAGTCAGAGACTCCAAATGTGACTACCCTGCGGCCTGCAATGCCATGGAGACCCTCCTTATTCACAGGGATTTGCTGCGAACTCCTATATTTGACCAGATCATTGATATGCTGAGAACAGAACATGTAAGAATCATGCACCGACATGCCGTAATTTTGGGCACAAGTATTACACATGGCATCACAGTACAGTGGAAACCGCTTATAGTGATCACGTCTGTCCGGGTCAAATTGATCACTACAAACGGATGATTATTATAACCACATTTTTGTTGTTGTGCATCATTTCTCATGCAGATTACCATCTAATTGATTTTTGTAAATTTATTACATGAATACAAAGTAATGAAACAGGCCGCTTTGCTATTTACTGGCTCACTGCCCATTCTTCTGACTTTTACCACACTAAGGATGAGGCATTGCTGTTTTTTTGGCCGGCTCTGCTGCGTGAGCGTGCATGCGGAACGGCGCCCCTCATTATCTCACTCGGTAGCGTCATGGAGGGATACGTAACGCAGAGCCGGTTGAGGATCGGCAAAGTTTCACTTTGGGGGCATTATGTGACAAGGCATTATCTATCCACTTGGCGAGGGCGGCTTCAACCACAGGTGCTTTCCCCGTGCGCATTCCTACTTTTCCTGTTATGATATCAATGTGCACACAGGTATCTAGCTGTAAGCGAGGCAAAAGTGTTAAGAGAGTAAAATTCCATTAACGTTAGTCTAATGTAGTTTTAAAATGTTTTTCCATATGTTGTCATGTATGAAAAGACTCAAAATTAACACTTTAAGCGGACTACTTGATTACTATAAGCAAATAATTTAAGCAGAATGATTCTGTCCCAAGCTTTTTGATCCATATAAGCGGTTTCCACTGTATATGGTTAAGTGTTTTTCACATTTTGATGAAACAGAAACAAACTTTCTGGAGTGTTTGTCACTTAATTCAGTACAATTAAGTGTTTTTGTTTATTTTTTGACTGATTATTTCATTGTTCTGTTGATAAATCATTGTGCCATTGCTTTCTCTCAGGTGAAGATCCATGCAGGCCCCCGGTTTGCATCCTATTTAACTTTTAGCCCATCCGAAGTGAAGTCTCTGAGGACAGAGTATGGCGACCTGGAGTGCTGTATCGAGGTGGTAGACAGCATGCAGGAGGCTGTGGACCACATCCACAAATATGGCAGCTCCCACACTGATGTCATTATTACAGAAAATGAAGACACGGCTGAACAGTTTCTGCAGCAGGTGGACAGCGCCTGCGTGTTCTGGAACTCCAGCTCTCGCTTTGCCGATGGCTACCGCTTTGGTCTAGGTATGTACGGCATCAGGCATGCTTTTACTTCTTAATGCCACCTGAGAAAAATGTGAAATAAACATCCTTTTGTAAATAGATCT